>NC_090932.1:909280280-910535905 GCF_040938575.1 Ambystoma mexicanum
TGAGCCTCCATTAGGGGAAAATAAATTGAAATAATCCTACCTTGTAGTTGTGAAACTTTGTGTCACTCACTTTGAAGTAGTCTTTAGCATCAATAATTCTCTTCACCTCTGTTTCATGTGACAAGGCATATTGATGCCACAAAATGAGACCTTGAGACCCCCTACACTAGTATCCTTGCAAAATCATAGATCAGTTGGTGTCATTAACTGAGAGAAGTCCCATCCCAGTTGATGCTGTGCCATCTAGTGTCTGAGGATCTCGGTTCATCCTCTTAGTTAGGTATATTAATCTAAGTGCTTTACGTTTCCATGGCTGAGGATCTATTTGTACCCTTCGATGTAGGAGCTGCCGTTCAAAATCATGAATCTTGCAGTTCATATCTACAATTATTGAGAGATGCATTTAAACAAAGTGAAGGGTGTTAAGAAGATGCTCACTTGATTTGATGATACAGATGTGTGCACAATGCTAGTGGTAAAGAAATAATGAGGATTTTAGAGCTAGGAATGAATTGGGCTAGTGTAGGAGATGGGCCTACAGTATGGTGCTCCATGCCCAGCCTTATACTCAATGTGCAAGTGAGGCTTTTAAGATCATAATTAAATGGTCCAGTCCAAGACGGACGATCCGAGGTTCAAAGCTAATCTTTGAACTCCAGTCGATGTGCCATTACGAATGAAAAGTCATGGCAAGGCATCCTCATGGGAGGTAAGCCTTTGAAGGAGCATAATACCTAAACTATCAAGGAACCTAGGTCCAATCAGATAGACCTTGATGGAGCAGTAAGGTGCAGAGTAAAAGTGAGTAGTCAGATGAGAAACTGACTTTTGGGTGGGTTAGGTGGTTCATGTGCTATGTGGGCTGGCATGGAGTCGTGGAGAAACCTGCAGGGATAAGGTAGATGATGGGAAACACTTGGTCCGGTACATTATTGAGGGGAGGTATTGAATATGATTTTGCTAGTGGAGAGAGGGAAGAGCAAGGTTTTGAAACTTTTTCTGAAGAGGAGATGGTCCTCCAGACAGTAAATCTTGACAGGAAGTGAGCTCCACATTTTAGGTTCTCCTACTGAAAAGGAAAGACCATCAATTCAAAGGGATTTGTTGAATTTAATTTTGAATTGAAGTGCCGAGCCATATCTGAGGTATCTGTTGGGCCTGTGGTGTGAAATCTTCTGCTTTATGGTGAAAGGCTAATGGAATAATACACATGGCTTTGAAGGTAACTCTATGCCCAATCGTAAAACAATGGAGCACCTGAAAGGCTGAAGAGATGTGTTCACTTGCTCCGAAGTGTAGGAGCAGTCTTGCAGCAATGCACTGGACTCATTGAAGTTTTGTCAGTGGAGCCATGGGATCTCAGAGGTATAGTATATTAACATTCTGTAGATATGCAAACTATGTTTGCATTAACTGCGTTCACTCAGTGGGGGTAGGATAAGAAATGGAAAATGTGATGAAGATGTGAAGGAGACATCTTTTCACCACTGGGTTCATATAAGGTGGTAGGGACACTTTTTAGTCCATGAGACAACCAAAACGTTTTATTGTATTAGAAGGGGTAGATGGAGGGCCCACAGAAGGTGACTAGGGGGTGGTTTGAGGTAAGAGAGTGTTTATTCCACATAGCATGATCTCGGATTTGCAAGGGTTGATGAGGAGTTGATTGGTTGTCATCAAGTGGGCAATCTCAGAGTGGCAGGTTCTGAGGTCAGGTGAGATGGAGGAAGGATTATTTGAGATTTTGAAGATGAGTAGAGTTTAGTCAAAATGGTTGTAAAATGCTAGCCCCTGGGATAGTCGTCTAGTGGGCGAGGGGCTGAGGTAGAGGTTAAGAAGAAGAGGGTAGAGTGAAGCACCTTGAGAGACCCCGTGAATAACGGGGAATAGAGCGGAGGAGAAAGGAGGCATATGTATCAATTTGCTATTTCTTCAAGTTGAAAGAGGAGATCCAGTTGAGAGCTACTTCCCAAATGCTCACACTGTGTAGTCCCTTGGTGAGGATGGATTGATCTATGATGTTGATAGCTGCAGAGCGGTCGAGCAGGATGAGAGCAGCAGTTCTGTCTGAACCTGCGTGTCTTTAAAGATCATCCCAGATTGAAACCAAGCGTGATTCTGTTCCTCATAAGGGTCTGAAGCCAAAGTGAGAAGAATCTAAGTTGTGTTTGGATTCAGAAAAGAGGCATAGTTGTGAATATGCAGCTTGGTCAGCTAGTTTGGCATTGTTGCAGTTGTTAAGAGATACATCTGCAGTTGGCCATGTCAAAGGGGTCTATGGATACGTTTTTAAGCACAGGCCTGATATAGGAAATCTTAATTTTTGTTGGGAAAATGCCAGAGATGAATGAAGAGTTGATGATGGAAAAGCCAAGGCTCTCTGGCGAGTATACAGAGGCATGAGAAAGTTTGAAGCAGAGAACTGACAGAAGGAGGAAAAAAGCTGAATAGTTGCTGGAGGGTCTGTAAGGGATGTAGAAGGAGGAGAGAAGGAGGACGAAGAAAATCATTGTTAGAGGATAAAGTTGTGCCTCTTGATGGCTTTGCTATGGAAGTGGGTAGAAAGAGAATCATAGAGGAATTGTGAGTCAGAAGGTTTATTCGTGGAATAAGCAGACAATTAATTAATAGATACATTTGTAGAGTTATCTGGTTGGATTTTGAGCTTTGGAATTTATATATATATAATAATATGTTTTGGCTTTGCGGATTTCAGCTCTGTAGTACTGGAGCTGGCTTGCGTCGGCAAGGCTTTGTGGATCGATCATAAAAACCACGTCTGTTCAAGAATATGATTAGAGGTTTGTATTTAAGTAGTGGGGAGAACCATCTACTACATTGGTATTTTGTGTTTGAGCAGGACCTAAGTGGGGAAAGGGAGTTGAAAGCTTAGGGGAGACAATTATCAAAATTAAAGATGGGAACCCAGTTTAGGTTAAGAAGAAACATAGTCAGGGAGTCTAACATTAGGTCAGAGAAGTCAGGAACCATTTTAGTCTCTTTCTGATTTATGTTTTATACATTTTCTTTTTGGGAAGGTTGAACATCAAATTGTAAAGGTTTTTTTTTATCTATTGTATGTAGACTGTAAACCAAATACAATTAAATAAAAAAAGTAGTCTCTTTCTATTTGTGAGAGTGGGTTTGAAATCCAGGGCCTGGGAGTTAATGAGAGAGCTGAAAGAGGAGAGGTTGAAGGAGATAACAGTGCGGTCTGACCATGTGAGAGGGTGTGGAGGGAAGGTGATGATGCAGAAAGGGGTCTCAAAGACTGCATCTAATCTGTGTTTAGTATAGTTAGTTGGGATAAGTCTAACTTAGTAAATTGCATAGATTCGAGCTTAGCCAATAGTGAGTTGGTCATGGAATTAAAGGGCATGTCAAAAGAAATGTTGACATTTCCCAAGACTTTTAAATGAGGATGGGAGTCCAGAATGGAGGCAATGGAGTTGCTGAGATATTCTGCAAAGGTTCTATTGTGTCCCGGGATCTGTAGATATGCAGGAAGGGGTGGGTTGAGGTGGGCGTGAGCTTGAACTTTGTCAGGAGGAATTCAGTCTTGAATTTGGCGAGAAATGTCTCCAGGCAAAGTAGAGATAGAGTCTTAGTGAAGCATGGCAATGTCACCTGCCCTGCTGGTGCAATTCTCGACAAAGACTTTGTATCTGAGTGGGAATGCTTCATGTTCAATCACAAAGAAGTCCTAGGAAAAGCAGGTTTCAGTGATGAATAGTATGTCAGGACACTCTGCACTGATTAGATCATATATGTTATGCCGATTTTTAGAAACAGATCTGGCATTGATGTGTATGCATTTGAGGAGCCTTTATATTTGGTTGCTAGAAGTGGAGGGCATGTGGTGCTGTGTGGGATGAGGGGTTTGGCTGAGGTTATCGAGGATGGATTAGGAGGGGGAAGGCAGTAGCAGATGGGATTAAGG
Organism: Ambystoma mexicanum; assembly: GCF_040938575.1. Classification (NCBI taxonomy): domain Eukaryota; kingdom Metazoa; phylum Chordata; class Amphibia; order Caudata; family Ambystomatidae; genus Ambystoma; species Ambystoma mexicanum. The sequence goes on from NC_090932.1 coordinate 909,284,221, forward strand.
TGATGGAGGACATGTATGGAGGGTTGCATGGCGAGGAGAGGAGCGCCGAAGAGTGGAGGTGATAATTAGTCGCAATGGATTGAGGGGTGATGGAGTAAGCATTGATGAGTACATTGAATCCCTAATAGCAGCAAAAGAGACCAAGGCTAGATACTCTCCGGTGTGGGCTGCACACCCCAACTACCACTCGAGTGGTTTTCTTCAATATTGTTATACTTACAGGTTATTTATTAAGACTTTGTTTTGGTTATTTACTGATGTTCAGTAGATCTCACTCAAATAACTGGTGTTTTACAATTTTAGCAAACAGGTAAAAGATCATTTATTTGCAGATGCAAGCAGGGTCAAGTCGAGGTGCACGCGGTGGATGGAGTCCATTGACTTTTTTCAGAGTTTGGACTCAGTCCCCCCACAGCTTAAAATAAGAAACACTGAATGACCTCTTTGAATTTATGACTTAAAGACGCCTTAAGAGATCGAACCAGAGTCTCAGGTTTGCTGGCCGGACTCTTCACCACTCACTATATAACCGGATGAAAAATAAACAGCTAAAGGTGAAATGTCCCATTTCGGTAGTGCATGTTTCAGGGGAAAATCATTGTATTACTTCTTGGATTTTAAAACATGCACACCTTTTAACGTTTTCAACATTAGAAGGACATATCCTCTCTTTGTTTGGTGTCTGTGTTGATTTTATGAAAGGCAAATGCCATTCGTCCTGTGCAATTTGGGTCGGTATGCAAAGCCAATTTAATGAAATGTGGATATGTGATATGCTAATTTCTGGCGACATTACATCCCATTGCGTTTGTTGACGAGTCTTGCATTTGTTGACGAGTCCCCCCGCTTTAATTTCTAGCATTTGACCCCTGGATGTAAGCCATATGCCTATGCATTTTGGACTATTAGAAGTCCTTTTTCAGGGCGTGATAGCTAATTCATGACAATTGAACAAGGTACACATAGACCACCTGTTCATGAATCATAAAAGTTGACAACAAATCAAACCAAACAAATATTGTAATACTGGGCAATTAGCCCACATATTCCACCATCAGTAGGCATTAAAAAAAAATTAATACATGCAGGACACGTGACGAGGACAAGCACAGTACAACATGAAAGATAACATGAGAGAAAAGGAAAAAACAAACAAAAAACATTCTGTAAGTGATCAGTAAATTCTACGGATTTAGCAGCAAAGTCAACGATTTCATATTGGTGCGTCCTGTTGTGCACCTTGAGTCGCATAAACTCACACATGCCTTCCGCATATGTCCAGGATTACATGGTGTGCGGTATTGAACATATGCCGTGATTGCCCCACAAGATGGTGCTTCGCATGTCTCTCCATAGTGTGCCCCCACTTGTGATCCTAATGTCAATCCTACTCCCTGTGATCTCAAAACTGACCTTGATATTGTTGGTTCTTCTATCTTCACACGGAAAATAAAAGCTTTTCTCTAGATGCTGAGAACGGCACAGCGCTCATGTAAGAATGCAAAATATTTATACATGACATGTCTAAAAAACAGTATATAAGTACATTGAGGCCCTATTCAGAAAAGGGCATATTATACACCAGGGTTCCCCAACCTTTTGTAGGGAACGAGCAAAATGGGTGTACCAAATGTAATGGTGAGCAACAGTTATTCCATCCTAAAAAGATGTTTACATGGAATGTTTAGTCAATTAACTGGCAAACAGGTCATATTTAGACACAGGAGGCCGATACAATTGTTCATAAAGACAGCAGCGTCTACACTGTACAGAAAGCTTGCCATTTTATCCCAAGAAATGTTCAAGATGTTTACAAATGTGGGCAGACAAGCTGGTCACAAGTTGGATCATTGAAAACAAGTATTACATGTGGATGTTACGGGTCTTCCCAAAGACATTTTTAGGTAATTTTTGGTAAATGCATTTTTTTAAAAGTGTTTACAGCTGTAAGCAGCCTTCACCCTATCTATGAAGAAAAAATAATATAGAAATTCCATCAATAAAATTAGAATACAACATACATCAATTCAGATAAAAAATAATAAAATAAAATCATACTAAATCAATTCATTTCACTTCATAGAACACCAAAAACCTTTCTCAAAGCACGGTAGGCAGATGCAGTGATCACCAATGGGTCTCCAGGATACAGAGTGGCCCAAAATTGGTCAAAAGTCACTGGATCCGTTTCATAGCACTTCACATACAGATGTTCAATGGCTTTGCATTTAGTTAATATGTGTCTAGCAGTTTCACACTCCACTTCGCAATATCTACACTTCTGATTTTCCTTATTAATACCTTGCCAGGCACCAAAAAAATCTAAATTAGGAAGTATGTTAAACCTGAGATATAATTTGAAGTGCCTAAGATCTTGAACGCATAACTTAGTTAAATAGCTGCAGGGTTTTCCCATCTTAAAATGTCCGTTAGTATAGGTAGCGCTTTTTCTTAGTGAGGGATTCAATGTTCTTTATAATGTCCCATTCTGCTGCTCCTTTCTTTAATCATTCAAAAAATATTCCTAGGGTAGCCTCTTCCAGTGGTTCTAAATCTATTACCATCAGAAAATCTTTTACCATTTTCCCTAACCCCAACATTCTCCCTTTATTCTGAATGATATTCTTAGTATTTCTTAATAGTCCTAGCAAGGTAGTCTCATCGGTACAACCGCAAAAGATGTTCACATAGAGTTTGCAACATTGGATTCTCCATAAAGTAGATAGCGAAGTGAGGCTTACCTCAACATCTAATAGCTTCCATTGGGACTGTGTTAGGAATTCTCAATACTGTCCTCCAGATTTACCCCTCAAAGCAATCTAACCAGCTTATAAACTTTCCTTCAAGGAGCTCAAGTCCATTTAACACTCCTGGTATTATACTCATTTTATATATTGTCAGGTAGCCCTCAATAGAATGACCACACTCTTAAACTGGACCATGGTTCCCGAATACATGGATTTGATAAGTTGCAAGATAGTAGAATCCATCCCCAATTTTTAAAATGTATGCCAGAGTATTTCTCTGACCACGCAGTCAAAAGCTCCCGTGTAGTCAATAAAGCAGTGATACATCTGGTTCTCTGAACTCCCGTGGGTATCTGCCATTATACTGCGTAAAGCCCATATCTTATCAAGGTTGCTATGAGTGGCCCGAAACCCTGTTTGCTTCCAAGGCAGTGGGTATTTTGCCTGTTTCCAGCGATTAACAATGTGTAATAATGGGTTGAAAAGATTTTGGCACTGGTGTCAATCATGGCCAAAAGTCTGTAATTATGCACATTAGTACTTTCACCCTTTTTATACACAGGGACCAAGATAAATGTTTTCAAGCTGACTGGGATCTTTCCACTATACGAGATAGGGGTGAATACCTTCAGTAAAAGAGAAGCCCACAGTTCGGGATTACATTTAATTACCACATTAGTAATGTGGTCAGGACCAGGGGTCCTAGAAGCCTTCACCTTACCAATGGTAGATCTTATATCCTGTAGATCATAAGGCAACTCACTGGGCACATATTCAGGATTTGTTGGACTCTCAATCATCATCACCCCATCATTCATAACATAGAGTTCCTTGATGTATTTAATCCATTAATCTCCACCACTTCTTTCTCACATAGGTGGTGTGTATATTGTTGCCAGAACTTTTTATTATAATTACTCTTGAGCATGGCGCTATTAGCATCCATCCTATGGGTCCTGATCCAGTTCTTATATTGTTGTCGCACGTTAATGCAACACTTGCACTTGTATTTCCTCAAGCATTGTTTCATTCTATCAACCATTATATCAAATGCATTTGCATGGGATCTGCCACTGGAATGCACCACTTGGGTTCTCAGAATGCTCTTCAGCATATCATCCAGTATACTCACTATTTCTGCATAATTGTCAAGTAATGTTACCAAGTTATTATCAAAATAATTGGTCATTACAGAGTCAGATTTATCCACATTTTGCTCCATCCATAATGTCATGTACCCTGCATATTCACATTCATGCCACATTAAGGATCTGGAGTATTTTTCCAGACACACTTAGTTACACAGGCCCAAAGCCTAAAATGATCACTAGTACCGTTAGACTCAACTAATGTTAATTCCATGCAACTACCAATTTTTGGATTCACAAAGATGAAGTTGATGCAGGAAGAGGATTTCCCATTAGTCCAGATATTATTATCAACATCTGTTATTCCAGGTTTAGAGTCCCAAAAAAAACCATTGCATACTCACCAAAGAATTGCAAACATTTTCGACTGTTTGACAACTGTACACTGTCCACCACTTTTAGACCATTTCTACATTCAGGATCCAGACGGTCATCAAGAGACTCACGTACAATTCAATTAGAGGGAAGACCTTGGGCAAGAGCACAATAGGCATTAAATTACCCTGCTACAATAACCCCAGATTTGGGATGGCTATCTAACCATGTATCCAGTATGGATTCAAATGGCTAATTATACCATTTAATATAATGTATTTATTTTATGTGTACAGGTTAGAGTTTACAGGTTGCAGTCACTGAGGGATACAGTGGTATGTCTTATACATATTTACAATAATATACAAGCTGAAGGTGGTTGCTGGGTGGTAACTGGGGGAGAGTTTAGGAAGTGATGGTCGGCGATAGGAGCCATACTTTGACTTTGAATCTGAATGCTAGGAAGGAGTGTTCATTCTCTGAGCTGCTCTAAGGGCATTATTTTGAAGTATTTGGAGCTTATGGACGTTTTGTTTACTGGTGCCTAGATAGAGTGAGTTACAATAGTCGATTTTAGATAGTATCAAGGCTCTGGCCAATGTGATACAGCTTTGTGTAGACAGGAATGGTCTGCAGACAGTTATAAGGTTGGTGGTGTAAGCAGAAGAGGAGGCTATGGAGTTTACTTGTCTAGTAAGAGACAGTGTGTAATCGAGGTATACCCCTAAGGTTTTGGCGTTGTTCACAGACCTTGATAACATTTCCATCTATGTTGAATGAGATGTATTGAGGGGTGAGTTTGTTTAGGCGTTGTCTGGATCCAATAAGTAGAAGCTCTGTGTTGTCGTCGTTAAGACACAAGCCATGTTTGGCCATCGAGTCTTGTATTTTGCTGTATATTTCATTGCGGCGGGTGGGGTCTGTGTCATAGGTACCAGTGAGTGTGATGAGGATCTGCGGATTGTCGGCGTAGTTGGTGTAAGGGACATTCATATCGTCTAGGAGGTCAAATAACATCTTGCTAAAGATGTTATAGAGAGTGGGGGAGACTCAGGAGCCTTGGGGGACTCCGCATGAGATGGGTAGGGGTCTGCTCATGCTGTATCTGAGAAAACCCTCATGGATCTTTCGGAGAGTAAGGATTGGATCCATTTGGCAGTGTTCAGTGGGAAAGGTGGCTGAAGAGGTTAGGTGTGAGGTTAGGATACTGTGGTTGACTAAGTCAAAGGCCGCAGAGAGGTCCAGGAGTAGGAGTAAGGAGGGGTGGCTGTTGTCTTTTGCCTTGTCCATTTGGATCTTCAGATCAAGAAGGGCTGTACCTGTGCAGTGTCTTGGTCTGAAGCCAGACTGATTGAGGCCTAGAAGGTTATGCAATTCGAGGTGTTTCTGGATTTGAATGTATGCCGCTTTATCAAGGATTTTTAGTAGGAAAGGGACGGTGGTGATGGGGCAGTAGATAGTGGTGATATGTTGGGGTCTAGGGTGGGTTTCTTAATCAGAGGTTTGACCCAGGCGTCTTTGAGATTCTTGGGAACTGTGCATGAGGCAAAGGAGGAGTTGATTAGTGAGGTGATGAAGGGGGCAAAATCTTTGGCTCCTTCTTTTATGATGGAGGCTGGGCATATATCGCCTTCGCATTTGGAGCGTTTGAGACTGGCGATTATGGATTCTACCTGTGTAGTGGTGACCGGTGAGAATTCAAAGGGGTTGGTTTTGTTGGAGCGTTGATTTTGGACATCATAAAGTGTAAAACGGATTATGAAATATTGATGAATTATAAACCGAAATGTTTACTTTTCTTTTATCAAAATAAGTTTTCTTGATTATCTACATATTAACATTTTGAGCAATTTTGGTTGGTGCCTATTTTCTTGAAAAGTTGTTTGTTCTTTCAAAATGTTTAAACACAGATGTCCAATGTAACTCACCTAACAACTGGTGAATGTGAGCCTTCAACAACTAGAGAAAAAAAAGATCAACACGCACCACTTCTACATTCCAGCAGCCCCATACCTTCGGCACCATGTCTCCCATGTATATCAACTTAAGTTGGCAAATGTGTCAAGGTGGTGCAAATACGAGCTTATTAATAAAATATAAAATCTGGTTCCCTCACTGCAACACAGACGTTAAAGAAAAAGGAAAATTATTGTCTCATTATCAAGTCACAAATAAATCACCATTAAAAATATACATAGAAAAAATTATGAATGTGAACAAGGGAATGGAAATTGTAAGAATAGCCCTGTGGAATGACAGAGCCATGCACAATAACAGAAAGGTCTGCATGAGTCATGCAGAACTTTCCATTATTCCCCATTGGAGTCCCATAGGCCTCCCTTGGGTCTGGTAATTCCCGGCTGTGGTAATTATATTACCACACATGGTACTGCTTTTGAGTAGTGGTAAAATCCACCATGCTAAGGCGTCCATTAAAAAAGACTTTCAGTGACAAAGTTCATATTTGGGTATATTGGTAAAACACCCTGTGATGGTAATTAATGGGTGTTTTACCAGTAATGCCAAACTTTTGATTAGGCCCTTAATGTCAATTTATATGACTCCATTAATTTTTTATTTATTTTTGACTTTAGATTTCAGCGAGGATTCACCATTTATTGTCATGCTTGCTTATAGACTCTCCTTTTCTTTGCTTTTCTTGGTTATTTTTTACATACGAAACATAGCTATAACCCACTTCCTTGTAGGTTTTAGAGGCGAAAGTCTGCTGACTCGGCAATTGATGTAACAGAACAACTTCTATTACCAGCCATATCTAGGACTGGTTACCAGCTAAGCCCTAAATACTTTGCTAAAAGTACTGTACTGAGAGAACATCATCGTCCTAAGTACTCAAAGGGATGCATTCCATTGTAGAATTCACACTTTCAATGCCTGCCAAATTTGCATTTTCACACTGGCAACTACAGTGCCATTCCATCCATCTATATCCTCGTGCTGTGGTTGAGGTGGAGTGACTCTTCAGTTAGAAAATCTAGACTTTTCCCACCTCTAGCTAGAGCAATGTTCAATTGATTCCCATGTATGCCAGAGTGACCAATTGAAAGTTACAAGACTTTTGCAAGCGTTCAAATGTGTTACCATAATAGAGAAACACTTCTGCTAGGAATCTGCTGGGGTTCCTTGCATTTTCTTGCACTGAGACGATCCACTAAGCTCTCAAGAAGTGACGCTAAGGGGTTACTTGAATTGTCAGGAAAATCCTTAAAACCCTGGGAATGGGATCCTGACTGGTGCATCAGATTATTCTCATGCTTGGATAAAGTGCCTGAGGATAGAGAATTAGTATTAGAAATTGTAAAGACTGGAGGGGGGTTATCTGTGCTCCTGCCCTCTATATGGCAGAGTAGAAACACAGAACACTCCAGCCAAGATGCTCTATTGTTGGTAGCAAGGGATGAGCAATCAAGGCTTAGCACTCAGGAGGTGATGGAGGCTGGTTCCTAAGTACAATGTAGTCCCCAAGCACCCACAATGGAATATCCACACACTATGTTAGTGATAACAAAGTTATTTATATAAATAAGGTTCAGAATATATACACATACAATAACACACTTTGTGCTCTGGCAATACTATAATGATAAATATATACAATATCTCTGTGGAACCACAATTCACTCTTGACTCTATTAAAATGTACCAACTGTCGATAGTTGTGATGACATACAAGTCTAATAGCAATGTGAACCAACACCAAGTATAGGAGAGAAACAAGTGGTTAAACAATTGCCAGAATACTGGGCCCCTACCCAGGACACAGCACTGTGTGAGGATCCCCCCACCTGGGCAACTTGTAAATAAAGTATGCTGACAAGCCCAGTCCACATATTGTTTACAAGAGTCTTTTTCCCTTCTAAATGTTCTACTACCCCAATGCACCTGGTTTAGCAGAGTTCTTTGATGAGTTGTTGACAGATCCTTCTTGGGTGAACTCCCTTTAAGGCAGGAGCCACAGATTGTTGAGATTCCTTGAAGAACTGGTGAACAATATCATCAGGGCCGCAGCTTCAGTCCTTGCGGTGCTCGTCGACGGTCGGTCTTGGACGTCCTACAAAGATGAGGCATGCGGTGCACCTCGATGACAAGTGTTAATTGCCACAAAGAGAAAGCAATAAATAATGTAGGTGCAGCAAGGGCGTCAGGTCGTTGGCGCCTGGTGTCAGTGAGCGGGACTCGACCACACTGGCTTCCAGGTCTTTTTGGCATCGTTGAGGTCTTCGGGTGGCGGGAAACCCACCAGCAGATTCTCCTCGCTTCATCAGGGACTTTGATTTTCTCCGGCAGGACAAAGCGGTCGAAGGTGATGAGCAAAGGAGTACTTGATTTCGTAGTGTCTTAGGCAAAGGAGTGTTGCGACTCCAGTAGACGAGATTACAGCGGTCCTCTGAAACTTGGTTGACAGTGACGGTCATCGATGGCCTCGACATCCTGGTGCTTCACTCCAGATTCCCTGGTGGTCCCTGTCTCCGGTCGGCAGCCTTTCGAGGACTGACTTCCATGGAACCTTGGTGAAGATTAGCTGGTGCACGATGGTCCCTCCTAGCTCGGAAAGAGGTTTACTAGCCAGGTCATCTCTTGGATCAGTTCTTGAAGACACGACATCTTTTGGATTGTGTTGAAGGAACACAGCAGCAGATCCATCTTCTTCTAGCTGGGCTTCAAGGTTAAGCATCAAGTTTCGACTTCGGCTTCTGAACGATTTTCATCAGTGAGAGTGATATACTGTTCGGTGTCTCATTCACTCTGCTTTGTAACACTCAGGCAACCAATCATTCAGAAGGGCATTCAGGCAGGCAGCCAATTAGGCTCACAGTGCATTCAGGCCATTCTTCTCCATCCAGACACTCACAACACAGAATGTGGATTGGGACAAGCCCCGAGCCATTCAGCACTCCACACTGCATTCATACCAGTTTCTCACAGGGCTGTCTAATTATTTGTGTCACACACGCAGATACCAGACACCCATACATGAAATGCGTATTTGTCACACACTCCATTCACCCAGGTCCCACCCCACGGGCGTACCCACAACACACAGTCATTGGGGAGGTTCCAGCCAGTCTGGCCTGGACTTCCCCACAATACCATATATGGGACGTCCACCGAACAGCCAGTCACGGAAAGGGACAGAGTCAGGACTTCCTGGGACTTTGGGAAAACAAGGTAACAGGTGATAGAAAGCAAGAGGCCACGGGGGATTCTTGTCCCCCATCAGGAATCCACTGATTCCTAGGGCAGGACCAGGGTATCCTAAATGGAGGATACTCAGAGCACCTATCAAATTCAGCATGGAGCTGCGACCAGCCCATACCCTGCTCTGTGGGCCACACACAGGTGCCCAAAAACATACACTAGGGGTAGATGGTTGTACCTCCACCCGTGGGTGCCATAAGGATATCCCAAGGGTCTGTTCAACATGACCAAAAAGAGGAAGAGCCGCACTGCCAGGTGTCCCACATGGACTCCTGTGCAGAAAATCTCACAGAACACACATGATAAAAGACTACATGACAAGGATATGTAGGCCCTGTCCATCCAATGTATTTCCAGCATCACAGAAACAGATAGGCTTTTCACCTCCAAATAAAAGTTGATCAGATTGGTCTAGTCCTAGAAAGCATCAGCTACAGTCCAGGCTGGGTAAGCTGTCCTTTCCACACCAGCTACACCGTCTGGTGGAATCAGACATAAGCTACTTTCAGGCATTCAATAAAGTACATTTGAATATTTTTTAAGTCAAAACCACCAGGTGAGGAAACAGTTCAAAATGGTGTCTGAAGTATTCATAGCTGATCTAAGTTTCATTTACAGTGTTTAGAGATTGCTATTCGTTGGGCAGATAAACTGCTCTGACCTTTGCAGTCTCATCAGGAAGTGCATCAGGTTGCAAACACATCTTGAGGGCTGAATTCCCCTCTATGTCCTTCTCACTATATCAACCATGGATGAGTTGGTAACAGAAAGGATGGTGGACTTGACATAAAGAAAATTGAACTTGGTTTGCCTTGTCACGTTAGGCATATACACACAATAGGTGATTGGGATAATATTGCAAGTATTTACATGTTTCACTAGGCTGATTACTGGTGACATTTATGGGTGCAAAATTATGCTATACATTACTCTTAATTTTCTAAAATCCTCTAAAGGTCTAGCAGTGAAAAATGCAGAGCACTCTAGGACACACTCCGAGAACAACAGGATAATGAGGCTCATTACAGGTTTGGTGGTAATTCAGCAGTGAATACACCAAATTACCACCAAACTCATTTACGATTTCTGCTACTTGGTCAAGTGGAGTTACCATGGGATTACAAATAGTGGCAGGGGGTGTAATTCCCAATTTTTTGAGTACCTATTACTCTCTGGGGATCATTGGCAGACTTCCCACACATAGAATATCCATGCAGTGAATCCACCAATAATTACTTAAATTGGAAGATTTACTTCCATCCCTCCAGAAATCTGTGAATTTACCATGCAGTAATTCTGATGCCTGTAAATCCACCAGAACCTATTGGCGGTGCGGGTAAAACAGATTTTCCGTTACTGCCAAAAAAAGTGGTAACGGAATTATTGCCACTTGTTTCCCACACCTCCAAACTTGTAGAGAGGCCCATTGTATACAAGTGAATACCACATTTCCAGAAGCAGAAGTAGATATATTAGTAGGTGCAATAGATATAGTATGTACTGCAGTACATTTAATAGATGTATCAGCTTTAGAATTAGCAGAGCAATAGATGAAATGTACTGTGAATTATGTACTGTATCATGTTCTGTATTTTCTTCACAGGCCTGTGGCTAAACCAGCAGCTAACGTCCACTCTCCTCCCTTTTTCCACTTAAGTGCCCACTTTCTTCTGTTTTTCATCTGCCTTCCTTTACGTGTGAGCAGAATTAATATAAGAAGCGGTTTGGGTGTGTTTGACTGAATTTTTTTTTATCGCAGCAAACTGATCGCAATGTATCTGCCCGGGGCCCAATTTAACGCACATTCATTTTTTTAAATGTCTTTTTTTTGTCACTCACCTCCAATTTTAAGGAATCAGGGGACACCCCTGCACCTCCAAATTTGCAAAATATCAAACACGGGGAGCAGGGGACACCCCCGCAACCCCTGCTCTCAAGGGTTGGTATTTTGCAATATATATGACCAAATTGCCCCAAGGGCCTAATCAACCATCTGATTCAAATTGGTAATTAGGTCAATTGTTTTAGGTCAAAAAGGCTAATACCTAAGAAGCACCATAGACAAAGGGTAAAAGAGCAAGAAGCAGAGTGGCGATGACAAATAGATAAAAGTCAGATAGAAGGCAGACAAAATTTGCATGCAATGGGGATAAGCCGGGAAATAGCACCTAGGGACCAACACCTTGGCTCTTGCTGCCGCCTATCATCTGCTGTCAGTCCTCTCCCATTTCAAGCTAGGCGTGGATGAGCGGACACAGGGTGATGGCAAACATTGGCACGTGAGGAAGCAGAATCTTGCACTGCAATCTCCTTCAATTCTCCTTCTTCCACACGCACCACAGTTAAGACTCATGAATTTGAAGGGCAATCAGTGGTTAATAGGAATAAAAGATATATATTAAGTACAAACAACTTACACGCAAAACACAGATTCTAGTCACTGTACATATGACATCATTCAAAACCATGAACAGAAAAAGAAACTAGATAAACAAAAGACACCCAAGAAAATCAAAATCTCAAGACAACAAACAGACTCAAGAGTCCAGCAAGTAACTCCAAGCATAAATACAGTAGTTGTTGAGTGAATAGATAATGCTTTAGTCTGGTTATTAAGTTAAGCAACAAGGTACAACTCATTACATCAACAGTAAGATAATTCAATAGACTTACCCCAGAAATATTGGGGATTCACCTCACAAGTGCACTCTCTGAACTTTACTGTCAATTAATAATTCTGAGGTAATAGGGTGAAACACACAGTTTGGAACATAACAAACAACCAAGGATTGCAGATGGGCAGAAACAACACCCTATAACTTTTTTCCAAATTTGGATCGTTAACTGGGTTTGAATGTGACCATGTATCTGAAGCCACTGCAAGGAAACGGATCTATGAATGTTTGCTGACTTTTATTTACGGACATACACATTTGTTGATTTATTTTACCAAATGTATTGGAAAGTGCTGGGGGCAGACCCCCTGGAACTCCCTGTATCCCCCCCTTCTATATACCTTACCCGCACTTACCATCTGCATTTTGGGGTATAAAAGAGTGGTAAAAAATGTATGAAAAGGCAATTCAGCAAAAGTGTAGGTTTGTTAAAATGGGTAATACGATATGACATGATAGGTTATTTATATCGCGCTTAATGCCCAGAGGATTCTGAGCGCGGACCCGCGGATCGAACCTGTTGTGTTTCGTGTGGTTTTGCTTCAAGGCAAGCGCGTTACCGCTGAGCTATCCTCCCGGACTTATTGGGGAATACCAAAGAAAGATGGTCTTGAGTAACGTGCTCACATTTCTTCAATCAAAAAAATTACCAAAGTAGACTTATTTTGAATGGTTTGTAGTTTATCCAAAGATTGTTTGCTAACGCCCAGATAAAGGGGTAAACAATATCCTAGACAGCATCACTGCTTCCACCAACAGTTTTCAATGGTTTTCACTTAGCAGCTCCTTGAACCTACTCATGTTATCACAATGACAATGGGCCGATTGCACTACTGTATCCACCTGAGTGAGATGGAGAGCCATTGAAATTGGAAGATATCGGTAGAGATCCAGCCCAAGATCAGATCTAATTACCGGTTAGTAAATTAATCTAAATGTAACTTTGCCCCCAAGTTTAAAAATTGAGGTTGTATTTGGCACTCAAACTTGGGTAGTGAAACTCAGGTTGGAGCCAAAGTGCAGTCTGTTTTCCTCGCCCTCACCCTCTGTCTGCTGTGAGGAAGCTCAAACACTTCAATAGAACTTTGTATAAATCAGGTTGAAGAACATTGACACTCTATGGGTGAATATGTTTTTCCAAATATGAACTAACCCATAAGAATGTACTTGCTCTTGAGTTGTGTATATTGATTTGTGTTGAAATGTTAAGAATATGATGATTTTTTTATTAAAACGGTTTGAAATTACTTGGTTTACGGAAGCGAAATCGACTTATTCACTCAAATAGGATAATGCGGAGATTTGACTACTAAAAAGTCCATTAAAACAGGAGCAGGAGGTAGTTGGTGGTTCACATGTTTGTTCTTAATATGTTTTTTCACTGTTCTAATCCACCATTGGGGTGTATTACCACTGAGTTATTAGACCACCAGGATATATGACAGAGATAACTACATAAGTGTAATACTTGCTACCTGGTCCCAAGCTCTTGCAAGACATACTTTGCTTCACATCTGCCCCACATGTATAAGACCCTAGGGTGATACCAGCTCCATTGGGTTCCTGCAGAGAGACTAAACCACACTATGCAAATTAATAATGCGCATCACAAACACTTACTCTCTGAACTACTGATTTAGGATAACACCCCATAGGAATACCAGCCTCCTGCAGAAATGAAACCCATTTGAAATACATTTTCCCTGGACTCCCTCATTAACGTAGAACAATTCTTTGATGCCCACTCCCAGACAATGTCACTGCGATATCAGCCAACTGCTCACAAACCAAATCACAACACAAATTACTACAACTGGTAATTTAAACCATGATACACCCCCCGATCAAGTAAAATCAGCTACCGGTAACCAACTTAATCTCAAGGCAACCAAAAGAAAAATGACAGACACCCAAAGACCGACTAGACACAGGCAACCCACACCTCCTACTAAGCCAACTTCATGAACCACGCTGAAATGCCTTGATTACGAAAAGACCCCCAGACTAGTGCAAGCACAAGCAAAGAAAACCAAACAACACAACTAACTACCTCATGGAACCTCAATACTCTGGGAAACCCAGAACCAATCCCTTCAAAGAAGGGAGCCCATTCACAAGATCTAAACCAAAATAACTTTATATCTTGCGATACCTGTCCTCCTACAAACCCTCACAACCGGCCATCCTAAGAAGCCACAAACACACCGGTAGAGAAAAAACGACTACCACCAACAGACAAACAAGTGACTAAAAAATGAAAAAAGAAGCAACACCTCTGAGCACACCGTTCATTACCAAGGACAGGTGATAACACAGAATACAAGCTCACAAATTCACAAACACCATGGAAAACAACATAGACCCCACCTGCAACTTACTCAACCTCCTCAATGAACAACATGAAACAATAAATGCCTCACACTCAACGCTCACAACAACGTCAATCACTGGATCAAAATACAAAAGGAACCAATGTGCAATTGTTATACAGATACAACACTAAATGGATAAACAAAAAGATTCACTGCAATTTAGTAATCAATGTTGAAGCATAGCAGTGGCTACATGAGCTCCTCAGAGAAGGAGGAACAGAAATCCTTTTCCTTGCAGAAACCTGGCTAATGAATGACTTTAAGTTAGTTGCACATGGATCCTGACAAACAACTTCAAATTTAGGCAAGCCAACCACGAAGGAAAAAGAGGAGGAGGCCTACCCGTAATTTATGAGGATGCCTAAAAATCAAAGGGGCACCATCAGTAAACATCCCAGATTGTAAATCACTCTTCCTCCACCTAGCCTGGACCAACACACAAATCTATCCTTCCAACTAATTCACAGACACCCACATACAACCTAAACTTTGCAGAGAAATGTGTTGATGGCATAATCAGTGTTTCAATAGAACACAAGCACCTGGTCATAATAGGAGATTCACATCTGCTTTGAAGAGTAGAATACCAACCCTCCCAAATCACTAACCTCCCACCATGCCAGCATGCACTTACAACAGATGATGAAGTGGGAATCCCATTCTGCTGGACACATACTGGATGCAATCTTCTGCACACAAAAAAGCCTAACTGCAACAGTACTCCCAGTAAATTCTCTGGGGTGACCACCTTAAGATATCTTTTGTGATTCAGGCATTAATGTGAGTATGCTCTGCCAACAGAAATCTAATCTCAATGGAAAAAAGGATTGGCAATTTCTTAACACTGTGTAGGTCAAAACCATATTGCAATCCACAAAATCACTCAACACGCTCTTGGACACACTTTCACCAGAAGAAAGAATTTAGACTCTCCAAAAATTGATTGCAGGTGTCCTAGACTTCATAGCTGTCATGTACTCACCACCCCCCACCCCCCAGCACCGGAGTCACACTTCTCCCTTACATTCGCTCTGGGCCGGGAGTTCTTATTCCTCCTCCTCGCAGCACCCACAAACTCTACACTTACACACGGCAGCAGGCTCAACACCAGATCGCGGGGAAGTCATGCTGCTCCTTGCATGTAACCCCAACCAGGAAGCGCATTAAAAAAGCCTTGCCAGAATGCAGTATTGTGCTCTCAACGTTACAGTGGGTGGTGTGTTGCTTTGCTTTTCTTGTTACATCTGCTTTTTGTGGTTTTGACCCCCTGGCTGTGCTCTACTGAATTTTCTCTTGGATTGACATTTGCTTTTAGAGTTTTGGTACATTGACTTTCCATTTTCTGGCTTTTTGATCTCAGCTTCTGCTCTTTTGGATTTGGGCTTGGATTACCCTTCTATTTTGGCATCGTGGAATTCTTTGCTCGACCTTTTGGAAAAATTTAACAGTTTTTTTGTCTTTTTGCATTTTGGTATTTTCCCTGGATATTGCCATTTCAACTATTATCCCACTTGAAACATTGACTCTGAACTCTTGCTGTTGCTATCATCTCCTAGGATTGAAGGAGGGCACTTTGTTGCTTTGTCTACAACTGGTGTTCCCACTCGGTAGGTCCATTCACTTAACTCACTGTCACATTTACACTATGCTTAGAGTAGGGTTAACCTTATCCTTTTGTTCTTCTTTAGTTGCTGCGGATCTGGTGCTGCCTTTCTAGTTCCCACCTGTGGCCACAATAACTAGTTAGGGAGTCTGTATTTTCTCTCTGACTGGTGCTTGGGGATTGAGCTATAGCCCACCGAGGAGTCCTCCTGTTGAACTTTGACAATAGCACTGAAGAAGGTATTTGCCCCTTCCAGAAGAAATTAGATACACAATGGTTTTCCCCCAACCTCCATGCCCCAAAGAAAACAAACAGGAAACTTGAGCAGACATGGGGGCAACATCATAACCAACAGGACAATCTTCAATACCAAAGAAAAATTCGGATTGTAAAAGCAGATATTGTATAATTAAAGAAACCACACTACGCTGAACAAATCATGGCAGCAATAAATGCACAGAACAAGATGTTCAACATTATCGATGAGCTAAGAAACCTGACATTTCGCAATAACATTCCCACTCCCTCGCAGAAACTCCGTGATGACCTTGCAAACCACTTTAAAAACAAAGTCATAAGCATCCAGAAGTCATCAATGCTATTCCCAAGAATATAAGAAGCAACATCACCAACAACGCTACCCCAGAGACAACCACAATGCTGAACTACTTCACACCGATCTTGACAGAAGACTTCACTAAACTAAAGCAACAAAACCATCTCATCAGCAGTCCCTTGTACACGAGATATCTACAAGACCATCCTCAGCAAAGAGGCACTTGCAGATTACTTCCACAACCTCATGAACCATTCCCTGGAAACAGAAACTGTACCTAAGAGTTATAACGCTGCCTACATTGAGCCTCTTCTCACTGATATCTAAGGAAGAACAGTCCCCACCTACTATTGGTGTATATCAAACATTCCGTACCTAGCAAAACTGCTGCAACCTATATAAATGGACTGATCTTGACACATGAAAGCCTGCCACCAACTGGACCAGGCACAGGTTGGTTTCAGGCCGATGGGAGGAACTGAATCAGCACTACTCTCCATCTGGGATGATAGAAAAATGTACTCCAACATCACTTCTACCCTGATACTATTAGAGCTTTGAGCAGCTTTTGACACAGTCAACCATGCAAACCTCATCAAAGGGATGCAAGATGCAGGGATTAGCAACATCACACTTCAGTGGATGAAATCCTTCCTGATAGAACCCACCTGGATACCTCCCTTTAGCTCAACATCACATACTCACTTGTGGGAGTCCACAAGGCTCATCCCTCTCACCATTACTATTCAACATTTACATGACCCCACTCATGAAACTCATCAAGGGACAAGGGCTCACAGGCAACAACTATAGAGATGTTACTCAAATCATCTACAAAATAAACACCAGCATGGAAATAGACCAAACCCTTGCCAACTGCCTCTCACAAATTAATGCATTCATGAGCGACAACATCCTTAAACTAAACACAGACAACAATGACATACTGATCACACCAAACAATCTCTCTGTACACCCTCATACCATGACCTACTGAAATGAGAACCAGACCGGAAGTATCCAAAGAAGTCACAAAGCTCTGCATTTTGATGAACAACCTAACGCTGGAACCTTAAGCCAACACACTAATAAAGAAATGCTTCGTCCATCTACGTACTATCACGTGGATATTACCCCTTTTCACCTTCCCACACATAACACTCAACATCATCTCACGCGCAAAACTCCACACCTCTTCCAATAACACACACAATCACATCACGGCCAATGCATTCCTACGCCACAGCCTACAGAAAGCCACCCATGTGGTTGTCAATCACCTGCACCTCCACAGGCCCATACCACCTGACAGCAAGACGACACACAGTGACGTTTTACAAAGTGAAACTGCCAACACATCAAAGCAGTTGTGACTCTCCCTCTCTTCCCACTAACAACCCCCTTCCTCTTATTTTCGGATCCTCCATAGCATCTAGAGACCATGCAAATGACAGAAGTGCCCACGTAAATCCCATTAACATAACATAACATGACATAATCTAACATAACACGAAAAGTCAAATGAAACAATGAAAAACAGCATGTAACACGAAAAGGAAGACAATTGCAACATATCAAACTCTACACACATTGCGTGTCACCACTAACTCCAATACACTGATAACAATAATCTTTTAAAAAATGAATCCCAGAAAGACTCAGATGGGATTTGAACCTGAAACGCGGTTGGCAGGCATATTTCAGCACTGCACCAAAGCCCTACACCTACAATATTTAATTCCCATCAGGAATATGTTCCTCATAGTCATTAATATGATAACTATAATCAGTAAAAATATTGTTGAAAGGTACTCTGCGAGTGAGCAGGAAGAGGGATGTGTATAGCGGAAGCAAATTGTGTTTATCAGGGGGTAAATGCAGACTGTTACGCCCCCTACTTGCGCCACTAAGCACGCATAGCTAGCTCCCTTTTGGTTGGAAGGCGCTTCTCCAAATTAAATTATTTCAGTTTTCCAATCTGGAAAGCCATTTGCCACGTTTATTTATGTGTGTTTTGTATTGATGCGGCGAATCACTTTACAGCTTTTTGCAAACACTTATGCATATTTAAAAAGTGAACAGCGGGAGTCCTTTTTCTTGACAAATCGGTTGCTAATTAATGCAGGCCTTCGTTTTCCAGCAACCATTTAACCAAGCACATCCTGTTGTCAGGGAACGAGCCTTGATTTCCACACAGAAAATATGCACAACACCATCTCGGCTGTGAAAGAAAGGAAGCGCAAGCGCAGATGGGGTTGAAATATAAATAAACTGAAGGGATTTTGACAACATAAACTGAAATCGGATAGTTTTCGCAATAGTGTTTGTGTTCTTTTGTCGGGATAGATCTCACATCTAGGACTGCAGTTGTCAAGCGGAGATCTGATACAGGCCCATGTAGATACTGGAGTAAAAGAAACAGGCAATTTGACAGCCATCATGGATTTATAGAATCATGAGATTAAATGCTTTTCGGCTATTGGAAAGAGGATTAGACCCGCTAAATGTATTTAAACCAGATTTTGTACAGAACTAAAGAGTTTTACATTAATATGTGTGATGGAAAATAAAAAATCCATATTAGCGTTGCTGCATATCACCCACTGGCAGATGTGAAACACTCTTCCATCCAATCCACCAGCTCTTATAGGACAGAACATCCTTCCAAAGTCTATTTAGTCACAGACGCAGAATAGCACGTGCAGGAAACACGATTGCCTGTTATTGGCAAATCAGAATCAAAACTGCTCATTCAAAATTGAGTTTTCAGTTTGAAAATAAAAGGAGGCAGGGCACTTTGTCTTCAATGGCGAGGAGTCTCATTGCTTGTCCAGATATGATCTTGCCTCAAACTTCCTGAAACTGCACCAGGAACGCACAGTTTTCTATTGATTTTGCTGACGGCATGGCTCACTCATTCAGCTATTTCCGAGCCCAGCTGTGACTCATCATTGCACTTTCAGGCACTTACCATCATCAGCCATGTTCATGTGTTTACCATTGGGTGCACCAAGGCAAATGTTTTAAAATGGGAAGATTGACAGATATTGATATGATAAAATTAGTTATTTATAACACACTTAATACTCAGAGGTTTCTTAGCGCGACCCGGAGATCGAACCTATGTTGCTCCGTGTCGTCTTGCTTCCTAGGCGAGCATGTTGCCGCTGAGCTATCCTCCCGAGACTATTGAGAAAAATAGAATCCTGATGAAAGAGTGTGCTTCAATGACAGTGGGGGGGATTGAGTTTGCTGCTTTTGTTTGTCGTGGAGAAGGTAAGGACCATGTAAGATGCCTTTAGGCAACAGGGTAGAAGGGAGAGAAGAAAGTGGGTAGAGGGACCTGCCCACATGGGCAGGATGTAGAATTGCCTTAACACAACTTCTGCTGCAAAAAAAGGTGGTGAGATACTAATGCTGGCGCTTGTCTCATAGGCAAAAGTCAAAGGGTTACTTCTGGTCTAACATTCTGACAAGGCATCCACAATGGATACCATCCTGAATAACTTATTTATCATTTGTTATTGCAACTACTGGTGCTAAATGTGATATCGTATGCCAGCCAAAGTTCACTGAAGCCTTCTTTTTGGTCGGGTAGGTGCTGTCAACCGTGCACATAAAATAGGCTAACATTGAAGACTCGAACATCCTAGGCTAATCTCTGCATTGGGCGATCCTTCAAAAATCTTGCTAACCGTATTCTTTTATTGGTGGACCCTACCACTGATAGAAGAGAAATAGATTCTATCACCCAAAGCTGCTGGTTTGTAGTGTGATATTCAACCTGTGAGTCAAAGCTTTTGCCCTGCTTTAGAAATATTGATGTATTGGTTTTGGGGCAAGCTCTTCAAATGTTGACTTTTATTTCCTCCTATGTTTTGATTCAGTGAATCATTGCACATTGTGGTAAGATCCTGGAACCAAGAAAATGGACCAGGTGTAGATTAGGACAGTGCATGCACTTAATCATGATCATTGAGCTTGTGTTAGATCTATTGGGAAAGAAGATGTCACCAAGACATTCCCAGTCATAGGGGGCTTGTGGTGTATCACACTCTATCTAATCCATTCCTGTATAAGCGTTGTTGCCTTAAATAGCTGTCACCATTCACATACCTGACCCATAACTATTCCGCTCTTCACAAAGGACAGGCACAGCAAGCAATGATTTATTTTTAACCCAGCTGCCTCAGACACCCCCACTCAGCCAGTGCCATACTTACTGCTCACTTAATAGGTAGTTGTTCTACTGTTCATAGTTGAGCTGTACAGCAAGGGACGCTCTCTGCCAGCCTGCACACCACTACCACACTTTGTGACATCCACTTCTCACAACACTCAAAACAACCAGCATAACACCCCCAACCAGGATTTGCTGCAGTTCTGTGCAGTAGACTACATTAAGGTTACCCATCTGGAATAGTCAGCTACATTGCCCACATGACATTTATATGCTTAACCCTCAACTGGCACATATGACATCTACAAACACTGATACAATGCTGTTGGTCATGCCATGACCCATGATGTGAAGGAAGAGCCAAAGACCTTAATCCATGCTTGGCATAACCCAACGAGAAACCTGCAACTGGTGGGTGCCACTCCTCACAGTTTCCTCAAAAATGTTTACATTAAAACGGCCTGTAAATAGCAGGTAGTGTGATTTATACTTTCCGTTTAATGTAACATACCATAACAAAGACCTCTTTGCCCACAACAGGCATGGCCAGAATCTTGCTTACTATGCTATGTTACAAGAATTTTTCACTGTACAGAATCTGTCTTGTAGTGGTGTCAGAACATCTGGATTGTCTGTGGGTTGGCATATTCTGTCCCTACATGGGGCATCCAGGCTTTAGCCTGCAGAGGAAAATAGAAGTAGGGGGGAATATAAAAGAATGGGAAAGGAGTAAAATGTTGCACACGTTTGTATGGGATGATGTCGACAGGGGAACATGCATATTGTGAGATAGCTTGAGCGGATGTGGCTTCATAAAGGTGAACTATGTATGGGAACTTTAGAAAGGAAAGTATATCCTAAAGACATGTGTAATCAAGCAGACTGTTTATTTCAAACAGTTTAGGGGAACACTAGGTAGTTCATAACACATGCGGGTGAGGGATGCATATGTGCTCAGCCACACAGTTAAATTGTGCTGCCATTTTGACCCTGGTTTAACTTTGACATTTTTCCACAGGGACAATTCGAGAATAGTAATTCCGGACTTCCAAGCCAATAGGCCAGATGTGGTGTGGACTAACACAGATTGTGTGAAGGGGAATTTAGGTGTGGAACAAAATGATAGCATGTGCTTCATTGGGCCTACTAACACATTCTATGATATGACATTCTGTTCTACCTCTTTAACACCCACACTTAGATACACCATTGCCATTTAATCGATAACTCTATATCCATATGAGGTACATGATAACCAGGCCTGACCCACAGAACCATTATTTATTTGAATGTTTTCTTTTGATCTCTCATGCATGTTTGTTAAAAATAAATAATTAAGTCCATGCCTTGATAACCAATAAAACCATCCTTTATTTTTCAAAATGCAAACATAAAAAATGCCCTAAAACCATCTAATTACATGGGCCCTGATTCATGGAATTCATTGCGCCGTAAATAGGGACTTTGCGTGCCACACCATGCACAAAATACAGTTTGTGGATTCATGGATTCGACTGCACAGGACTTAATTGTATTCTGCAAGGACTTTGCACAGGCTCGGCACATCCCTGTGAATGGCTGAGTGCCTTGTGTGAAACACCTCACACAGCGTGGCCTGTGCATTGATCGGAGAAGGAGGCGGAACTCACAAAATGGGGAAGAACAAGGAAAAATGTGGGTGTTCTGAGGGACGGCCTGCTGGCAGTCAATTGCAAGCCCACAAACGCACATGACCAAGCGTATTCATGGACTGTCCGTGCAACCTCTCGTCAGGGAAATGTTTATGCAAAGCACTTGTTCTAACCGCCACCCAAAGGCAAGCGTACAGAAGCGTGCGCATAAAATTCACAGAGCAGAGGTAACATCGGAGGTTGGTTTAAGGGGTGTGTGCGTGCAATCAGAGTTCTGATCAGATTAGGGGTGCGTGCAATCAGTGTAGCAGGGTGCAGCAATGGTTTACAGGGTTTCACTCGCATGTGTACCAGGAAATTATATATTTGACCATATGTGGAATGCATGTTGGAAGGGTGCTGGAAACAGTTACAGGGAACGCCACACACCCCCACCGAGATGCAGGTTTGGTTGGGGGGATTGGCATGCAATTTTGCAGGGGTGCATTACATCACGTGCAAGGTGTACACAAAAGTCTGTATCCGTGCCTGGTATGGCTATGCGTGGGGGCATGTCATGGGCGTTCCGTCTGCACCTTGCGCATACGGTTACTTTGCGTGGACAATTCCATGAATATGCGTAGCGCACAGATTTTCTTATGTTCAAAGGGCCGTGCAAAGTCATTCTTGGCACGCAGGCTTTGCAGCATCTATGCACCCTCTTCCATGAATGGGGCCCATGGGGTACATTGAACTCTGGCAGAAAACGTTTGATAAGGGTCAGCATCAGGGTTGAATCCCACTGGTGCCTCAGATTGGTGCTGTGCAATTCCATCCTAAATGGAGTGGAAAATCACTACAATTAAGGTCATCTGGTTCCTCTTTCAGCTTCTGGTCCCGGGTAACAAGGTAGCCCCAGCTATGCCCCCTTTCTGGCTCTGTGGATGAATCCTGCTGTGCAGAGGAATGAAGTGCCTCAGCTATGTGTCTGCTAATTTGGCATGCATTTCCTCTGTCATATTGTCTGTGTTACCAGCTTGTGGGAATTAAATTATCACCCCTTTCTCCCTATTCATATGTTTTGGAATTGGAGATGTAGTTAACAAATACATGAATATAATAAAATCAAATATGGTTATTAATAGCCCTGTTAAAAAGCATGTGTGAGGGCTAGAATTATGATGAATAGCTGTACCAGTGTCGTTAGATCATTGTAATACTAAAATGTTTACTTTTGTGGTTATAAGTTTACATGAAACGTTTATCAGAATAGTTTTTTTTAAATCCTTTATTTCATATAGTTTATACAAACTTTTGAAATATAGAACTCAACACAACTCATTACGATCCTCATCACATAGCTTGACATTAAGTTCAATTAAAAAAAATCACAGTCCTCATCACATAACTTAGACTTCAACTTCGATTCAAACATTTTTTTTTTCTCATTTTTTTATATCATGTACTCATAAAATAGGAAAATTGAATAGTGGAGGAGATCATTCGGTGCAGAAGTCCAATACTATGTCCATCTGTTCTCATTCTCTATTCACTGAGTTCCCTTTCAGTTCGTACTGGCTGACACCGACTCAAGCATCAATTGTAGTTGTTCTAGGAATCCCATTATTGCTATCATCAACGATTTGCTCTCGCAGTTATGCAATGGACTCCACCATTCTTCTGCGTTATAGGTCAGATACTTGTCCATCTCCTTCCTTAGGCATTTATTGCGTTGTTCTCTCAATTTAATACAGAAGAGAACTAGATGTTTTAGGTTTTCGTCCTTAATTGCACAACATCTGCAAATTATATTTCCAGATGAAATCAGCAGTCGCTTTCTCAGAATTTCTTTGGTTTCAAAAATGTTAAGACAGCAACCTACTCCTTTTATAAAGCCAGATTGATGCTCATCAAAGATCTTCTGATGTTTGATCCATATTGTCAGTTGTGCAAGCAACGAGCTTGCAAAGACTTTTCCCATGACATCGAGTAAGGCTATTGGCTGGTAGTTGGCAGGATCAGTGTGAATGCCCTTCTTAAATATCGGTACTATAATTCCCGATTTCCAGGATGATGGAATCCGTCCTTCTTTAATTATTTGTTGGAACAGAATGTCACAGAAGTCGGTCCACTCGTCAATATTATTTTTCAAGTCGCCATTAGATAGCCCATCCGGCCCTGCTGCTCTAGAGGCACTACTTTTTTTGATGGATGTACGAATGTCTTCTCGATCGATCTTTAATTTCCAGGGATGGCTTGAGTGCAGGTTCACGCGGGTTGAGTTTTTCACTTATTTAAATAGCTTTATGAAATGACTTTCCCACTCTTTTTCAGTTTCCATGTTCGGTAAAACAGACTTTTCTGGATTTGTTGATTAATTTATTATTGTCCAGAACCCTCTCAAATTTCTATGGTTTAGCGCCGTCAGCATTGTCTCGGCGTCTCTCTGCTCCATCATGGCACTGCGTGCTTTACACCAGTTGTAATATCTGTTTTTCGCTTTTTCTTGCAGTCCGGCTCTTTCAATGCAAGGATTCCTCTTAAAGTCTGCCTAAGCTCTCTTTTTTTAGTGCCACCTCTGGATCATATAGGTGCTTTTGATGACAAAGTCTATTTTGAGAATTCTTCTTTTTAGTTTTATAGATTTCAAGTAAATGATGAAATTCTATTGAATCAATTTGGAGATCTTTATATTTCGGTCTTAAAATGTCTGTTATTGTTTATGATATATTAACTTTTGCTTGTGCCATTTTATTGACACTACGTTATGATCACTTTGTCTGGTCTTGGTGAGATTCGATTTCTTGCGATAATGAATAGTATTGAAACATATTAATTGTTCAACATAGTGCCCCCATTGTATGTATTGTATGTATTCATGTGTCAAAGAAATAACACATGTGCCTGAGATGTGCCTGAGATGAGGCAAATAAGAGTTAATTAAGGCCACTTCATTTTGATGTAAGGCAGGCATGTCTCCTCTCAATATGGCACCCAAGAGATAAACATGGCACATCACTAGCATTTGGTGGGCCTTAACATTTAAAATGGAGATGGAGACTCTGTGTAGGTGTTATGATCAACTCATGTTAAGGTTTTTTTTGATGAACGGTAAATTTAACTATTATACCGAATAACATCAAATGTAATTGGTCTAACTTCTAAATGAATAATTATTATGTGACAGAGTGTCCTAGGTCACTTAGTATGAATTATGAAAGGTGGCTGACGTCCAATTAAATCTGATCATTTGTTTTGACATTAAAGGGCTATCATGAAGAAGGTCAGCCTGCTTTAATTTCATTTCTAAAGTAGCATATTGAAATTGAAAAGTGTTTTTTCAATTTTATATTTCCTCATTTCGAAATAAGACTAAATAATACGTTTTTGCCTTTAGGTGATGAAAAAAATGCTTGAGTGTTGGTCCTTTTGGCAATAGAGTAACAATGAAGATATGGGTATCGTAATATGTTTATGTTTTTAATTTATTTGAGATTGTGATATTAAAATATCAGTGATACATGGAAAAAAATTAACTGTACTGTAACTAATTTGCCCTGGTCGATGTGGCATTATTTTGGAAACAAGAGGATATTAAGCTCCTGTGGGCTGAAACACAAGTGTCAACATCGCATTGCAATGAACGTTTGAACATGATTGTAGTCATTATATGACTTAGAGATTTTTGTAAAAATACCACACTATTGACTGTAGCTACATTGGCAATAAGTCATTTTCAATGGAATTTAAATATGCAGATGTGGCTGAGTTCACTGAACCCCATTTAATTTGTTTTAAGGGCATTTTGTATGTTTAAATTTGAAAGGCAAAGGATGGTTTTATTTGTTAACCAGAGGTGCATTTTTATGTTTTGGGTACCCAACAAATCAACTTGGTTCATAATTAACTTGGATTAACAGTTCTTCACAATTAATTGGTGTTGCATTTAATCAATAAGACAGAGATACATGGATGGATACATGGATGTTTACATTACATTTGAAGTTCACAAAGTCTTCTCAACATCAAAACATTTCAAGAAAAGGAGTAAATATTTGTGTAGAATATATTATTACAAACATAAAAATCGGTAGGTCAAGTGTAAATAGTTATGTTTTATGGCAGTGAATTACTTACAGATAAAGCTGTTTGTTGGTATATTTAGGATACATGTTATTAACTTATTTCTTCAAAAACAGAACATGTAAACTAATAAACAAAATGTACAGTCTTATCTTTGCATGTATAGGCCTATTACCCAAATACTGTATTAGTAGTGAGACAAAATTGCTAAAACTATGTGTTAATCTCTAATTTTTAACATTAATAATATTATTTTATGCTCAAAGTTCCTTCTTAAATAACTTACTGATGTCTCCTTAAATTTGATCCATCATATTTGGGTCATTTGAAGTATATGTGTATTCTTTTCTTCAATCTGTAGGTTTATAATCAACAACAAGCCATTGGATAACCAAAAAAAGCAAAATGATTCTTTAACTGTGGAACATGTGTAGTTTCTAAACTAGCAATACAAAAAAAACATCACTTTTCAATTCAATTATCCCAGGAAACGTTACATGAACAATTTGATCAACAACAAAAGGAAATAATTAGTATTTGTAATTATTTATATTTGTAACCAAATGTATGTTGGGAATAGTATTAGAGCAGTTGGAAAATGAATTCAGAAACACATTAGGGCAGTACAAAATATCCTTTAATGAAACCCTGGCATGATATACATCAAAACCATCAAGTGACATCTTTGAGATTCATAGGAATTGAACATGTAGAAACATGTGAAAGAAAAGGTGAACAGCATGTCTAAGACAAAGGGAAGCCTATTGGGTCAACACATTACAATCTATGAAACATTGTATAAATAAGGATGACTTAGCATACATTGTATCCAAGGCAATTTGTGCAACACCATATTTGGTTGATGTATGCAACAGTACTTCCATTATCCCTATAGAATCCACATATTTTAAGTGGTTTTAGCATTTCAAAGAATCAACTAGTTACATAGAGAGGGGTGGTATGAAATTTGAAGTGAAATATGTATGTGACCTATAGTTGACAGTGTAAAAGGTTTCTATTTTTGGAGTGAGTGGTGACCTTTAGTTTGCATCAGAAAGATTGCACTACCTCTGGGTGTCCTGGATGCACTGCTAAATATGAAGTTTATAATAGCTTGACATATATTGCTGTCCTTATTGTATAATCAAACGTCTCCTCAAGTTGTGTAATCTAGGGAGACATTTTTGTAGAGGCTCTGTGAGATAGGATAATTGTTAATGCTAATGTTTTACGGACCATTCGATATGCTACCAAAACCGCTAGCATGCAAACCTATGCTGGATATTAGGAATGGACAGATTTTGTAATTTCAAAGTGACCATACAAATTAAGAACAGTGGCAATCCAATCCCAGTGCATTGCTATGAAGTATGTATTTGTGTGTTATGAACCTTCATGAAATAATAGTTTGTACAATTTCTGAAGCAAGGTTAGGGAGAAATGCACTTTATGGCTTTAGGTGAATACGTTTGAAAATATGGTGGTTCGTATCTGTTCATAAGGCTAATGCATTTCAAGGGTGTCAATAAAATGTCATACCTTTATTCTAAAAGGAAAATGAAAATACAGTGATGTGCTTACTGAAAAACATCTGGTTTCCAATGGTGAGAATTCATTTTTAGAAAAACGTGCTCCCAGAAGTGATTTTGACCTTTTAATGCATTTTAAGTTCATGGATTATGAGTAGCTAGGAAAGTAATGACCTTTAGAAAGCAATGGCTTTAGTGTCCTCACTAAAATTTGACAGAGAAACCATTTATCAAAATTAATGGAGGATTCATGTGAGTTCAAAAAACACTTAATGCATAGTATAATGGAAGGAAAAGCCAGACATCAAAGTTGCTGTTATTTCAAGTTGAAGGCTCAAAGAAGCTCTCTCCATTAAAGAATATGTTTATTTGCTTTCCTACACCATCTTGTCCATGTCCTATCATCCTAAAAGCACAGCTCCCAAAGTAAATTCTTTCAAATTAACTTACAGAAATGTGTAGACATGTTTCATTTTAAAGGTGGCACTTAATTACATAAGTATTCATAATTCAGATGTCATAAGGGCCAGGGAATTATGATGTATCATTTTTTGTTTGTCATAAAATGTCCAAACAAAATACTATAAATGCATGTTGAGAAAATGTATATTTCTCCATCAAATTAATAAACATTGATAAAAGTAGTTTGTTGTAAAATAACGGATTCAAGGGCACTGCATTGGAGTTATCTCATGATTCCATACAATGTACTGCTATTTGGTACACTTTAATAAGAACACAAAGTGTGGCCCTACGTGTGCAGGCGGCTGGAGGAAGGTGTGTTTTTTGCATACTGGTCTGCCTACTACCTTCATTGCAAACTGGAAAAGCTCCACCCACTAATTCAACAAAGCGGGTCCTTCCTGCAAAGCAGGGCTCTAAGTGTGCAGTCGGCTGGAGGAAGGTGTGTTTTTTTATGCTAGTCTGCCTACTACCTTCATTGTGGATTGGAAAAGGTCCATACACTAATTTAACAAAGCAGGTCATTCCCGCGAAGCAGTCCGTGAAGTGTGGCTCTAAGTATGCAGTCTGTAGTCAGCAGGCTGCAGAGCTATGTGGCTGCTACCTCTTCACTGCTAACTCTTCACTGCTATCTTCAGGCAGCTGTGGATTACAAGTACTGTGAGTACGGATGGCTGAGTGGTTGTTTGTTTGTTTGTTTGTTTGGGGGTTGATGAGCCGTGCTGGACATGCAGGCTTTGAAAACGCACTGAATCAAACTGAACTGCACTAAACTACAATTATAAATTCATTAATCCATCTTTGGTTGTAAATCCGTTCCCTCACCCTGGACAATCCTCATGGTTGCCCCTTGGCACTGTATTCTATCATCAGTCTTTCACTGGGTGACTGTGGGGGCATGCCCTTTTGAGTCTGGTGGTTGAGTTGAGTATGCGTCTCTCCCCCTGTCAGACTATAGCTACATTTGCCTTCGACTTGATTGATATGACGGCAAATATGAGCAGGAAAGGTGGTTTGCGTAGTGCTAATAGGTGGGGAGAAAGAAAATCCACTATCCTACTGGAAATAAATGCTAAGGCCCGCCAAGTTTGGTAACCAGGAAGTGAGGGGTGGGGAAAGTGGCTCCTAATACAATCACTAGCTATTTTGGAGTGGCCATGCCTGAAGAAACGCTGCCATTGACTGCAATTGTGTCAAGTTTGTCGACTATTACATCTGTTGCAATAGTCTCAGTGGCTGCCTCCAATACCCTCATGGAACCTCCCCCTTCGAGAAGAGCGGAACAAGCAGTGGTTTCTTACTCACCATTGATAATAATAATTCCTTGCTTAACTCCTTACTAAATCTACAGCGCAATTCAATAGCTCTATCCAACGGAACTACACCTGCAAATGCGTCTACTTCACATGATAACATAATTGGAACCCAGTTATCTGCAACCCCTTATCTACAGCGATTTCTCTCTACATCTATCTATGATAGCGATAGTGAATTTGATAGTGAGTTGTCTGTGGGGCAGGGTACAGTAATTAGAGGTAAATCGGGCTGCACTATTCCTCCCCCAAAAAAGTGGGGATCTTTTTCACACTTAATCAAATGCTATTGCGGCCTCTGTTGAGGCATTAATGGCCCTATGTGCCTCCATGGCTAGGAAACAGCATGAGATTCAAATAATTTTGGGCAAAGTGATGAATGCTATTTTGTAACCACAAAAGAGGTCTACCCCCCCATTAAACATCGATCAGACAATGAGGGATCAGTGCAAGACTCTTTGGCACCTACATCTCCAATGAATATCCATGCAATTACAAACCTGGACTCGGACACTTAAGCACAGTGATTGATCTGATTAACCAAACGCAAACTAGAGATTGTTCAGTGAGAAAGATCAGTGAACTAGAAGATATTTGTCCATCAGACAATGAAGACGTTGCATCTAAGAAGTTTTACCTCCGGATTGGCAGCAGAGCCATAAGGAAAAGTAATCCACAGGAAAGGCAGAGCCCTAGCTGTTGACTTCCACATTTTCTTACGATAATTACGATGGATGATTGTACTCCGAAGAAATTAAATAGACCAGAATCAACAACAAAAAATCCAAGGAATATCCTTCTACACAGGGTCCTTTTAAGGGGACTCAGCCTATGAACAGTCGGTCCGCTGTAACTGTGACTAACACATTAGCGGATGGCACATCACATCAGGGGATGTTGTGGGTCCTCTATAAAGATGGTTAACAGTGGGATCCATGAATATAATTACTGGTAAAATGGCTGATGCAAATGTTGATGGTCCAAATGTTCGTCATTTGCTGGCAACAGGTTCTACAACTCTGGTTGGAAAATCATCTTCTTCTGAAGGGTGGCAGGAACCTAATAGCCATCTAGACACACATCAACTGCTACCATCTTCTATCATATAAAATGGCCTCTGAGCCCAAAAAACCGATACATCTTACAAAAGCTCTGAGTACTATCGTGATAAAATGTTACAGCTTGGGAAGCCGGTTAAGTTGGAAAAGCTGTCTCCATCTGCTACTAGCCCCTTTTTAAATCGGATTCATTTGAAAACCCTATTTCACATATCCCATCATTTAGAAATATTTGTAGGCAGGACATGATTGTCTTACCTAATAACATAGGTCTACTAACTGCACCATTATTGAATTTGTAACACCTGTGATACCTTCCCTGTTGTTCTCTTTTCAATCAGAACTTAAGAGAATGGGCTATTTGCTTATGGTATGTAGAAAGAAAATCGTTCAGCATTCATCAGTGGACAGTTTTTTTTCTTCTCCAATCCCGCCCCTTATTGGGGCGTTATATGGGATATTCCATGTTCAATAGAGTGGTCCCAGACAGCCGGTGAGGATCTGAGCCATAAAAAAGATGGTGTTAGTGCTCTAGCTAGTAACTGTGCTCAGGTTCTTGGAGCACGCAAGGTTTTAATTTTCTTAACAAATCCTTTGGGCCACCGTTTGTTATTGTCTTGTGACATATTTATATTGCAGGAGACCTGGCTATTGGCGGACTTGTTCCTTGATGGTTATAGTATTCTTTGTAACCCTGCTGAGCATAATGGGATGGGGCACCCAACTGGTGGTTTAGCGATTGGGACCAGAACAGGTCTACTTCTGTTCTCCATCTTTGAGTATTAACAGCACCCTTTGGGCAAACATAGAAAACATGTATGCGAAAAAATTATTGAGACACTAAAATATTGGAACACGAAATTCCCTCTATGATGGGTAGTGATTGTAGAGGACTATAACACCTGTATTTACCTTGAAAATATAATGAGACCTTCTCCTGATTTAGATGTTTTAGCTGATTAACTTTCCAAGCATATTCAACATCCATCCTAATGCAATCATTGGAGGAAATGTTTACAAATGCGCAATTTATGTTTTCTGAATCTTCAAGGTATGGGCAATTTGCCTCTGGGGAAAACATGGAATAATGGGAAGTTTGCTACATGCATTGATTATGTATATGTCAGCCAGGAGCTGTAGCCCCAATTTCCCCCGTAGTCCTAGTACAAACTGGTCTCAGTGATCATCTAACATTAACTTGGACACTCACATTGTTACACAAAATTAGGCCTCTGGTAAGGAAGGAGTGTGCTAAAGTCACAATGAATAGTCAAGGAAATCATATAATCTGGTCAGAGTGTAATATTTTGAAATTCAATACTTTCCTTGCCAAGGAGCAGATTTGGCTAAAATGTGAATTATTAAATAATATGGTTGACTTAGCTGAGGTCTTACCCTTACTTATTGATCGATTAAAATTATTTCAATTAACAAATTCACAAAGCATCTTGCCACAAAATGTCTTTGATGTGGCCATGCAGGAAGAAAGGAAAGCTATCAATGGGAATGGGAAACGAAGAGTCCATGATTTATCACAACTAGTACGCACTGCATTATTGACTTCTTTGGTCACTTAATACAAAAACTGGATCAGGCAACTTAACTTAAATATTGTGAGGTACAAACAAATGTTCAACCTACTTCACACTAAAGACAATAGTCAATTTTGATCCTTTCTTAGGTCTTATTTGGCTAGCAGTACTATGCAGGAGTTGAATCCTATTCCTGAGGTAGCCTGGATCCGTTATATAGATCAGCTCTATTTTAACCCTGAGATTAGTTACATGATTATCCCTCCGAAGGTAAACAAGCCAAAAATACTGGAAGGCTTTGAAGCTGAAAACATAGAAATGGTGATCAAGAGATCAAAGAGCTCAAGGGCCCTGGGTCTGAATACTATACCTAATATGGTATGCAAAACTTATCCTCCTCTTTGGGTGGGAATATTAGGGGCTTGGTTTGCAGACATTCTTATGATGGGACCGATACCTGATAGTTGGAGGGATTCTGTTTTGGTTCCCATCTATAAAAAGGGAGGTGCCTCGGATGCCTCCAACTACAGATGCATTCAAGTGCCAAGATTTTTGCTACACTGCTTTTGGCTAAGGTGAATAAATGGGCAGAGGGTACAGGCCACTAAGGAAATTCCAAATGGGTTTTCACAGAGCACATAATACAGTTCATAACAATTGTGCATTACAATGTTTGGCAGCTGAAAGTATATCTCGTAAGTGTAAACAGTATTTGTGCTTTGTGAATTACTCCAAGGCGTTTGACACAGTGTGTCACCCAATGCTTTGGAGTAAGTTATCAAAATTGGGACTTGATCCCAATGTGTGTTTTTACACTAAGGCCTTGTATAATGATACTTCTGTTTCAGTGCTATGACACAAGAAGCATGTTTAACACAAAAAATTAACACTAATAGGGAACTAAAGCAGGAATATGTATTGACATCCCTGCTCTATAACTTAATGTATCAGATTTGAGCTCTAATCCAGATAAGGCAACTCATTTTCTGCCTCATTTTGGAACAGTAGAAGTACCATGGCTAATGTATGCAGAAGATCTGATCCTTTTGGACTGTACACCGATTGGACTACCGCGTTCTTTAGATGCCCTCACCTCCTATGCCAGGGCCAACAATTTGAGTATAAACTAAGATAATGATCCTTGGTAATACATCTAGGCAATGCTGCTTTTTGTTTGAAGATTAAATGGAGGTAAATTAGAAGTGGTCGATTGTGTACAGTTGGGATTTTTGCTCTGCTCATTTCCCAGCCAACGCTGTTACAGCAATTTTATATTACCTTGCGTACTAAAGAAATGGTATCTGTTAAAGCGCTTCTCTTCCACTTCTGGTGGCAATAATATAGAAGCTGCATTAAAAATATATCAATGAAATATAATTTCGGCCCTTACATATGGCCTTGAATTATTATCTGAATCACATGTTGATTGGCCGGACCATCTGGAGGGCAAAATTCTAAGGACCATACTAAACGTTCCTGGAACAACTCCAGTATTGGCATTGCGCTGTGAGCTGGGTGTTACCTCACTGCGGGCATGTTGGCTATCTAAACACTGCAAATTATATTTTTCTTTGGTATTGCGAACGCCTTGTGCAGATACGTTACTGGGATTAATGGCCACGAAGTTGGTTAGTGAGTTCCTGAACAATTTTTGGTTTGCACTTGAGAGTACAGTACATAGCCATTGCAAGAACATTGACTTCCCTAGCGTCAGAATTCTTGAGATATGTTATTTCTTTAATCAACTTAAGAATAAAACCTGAATGTGGGACAGATATCAAACTATACAAAGGTTACACGATAAGAGGCGCTACTCTGAATATAGTTATCAGAGTTTGCCTAACAACGGCCCTTCATAACTTACCTTCGTTTTAATATTTTGACAATATACAAATATAAGGGGAGCTGGACTGGTGTTCCTTTACACGATAGAGTCTGCAGGCTATGCTCTGGAGAAGCGACATATTTGAACACAATGTCCAGTGATGACGGTGCAATATCAAAAAGCTTATTCTGCGCTTGTGGGGGACCAGTTCTGGATCACTCTGTATGGTACATACTCACTGGTCATTACAGGAGCAGGGTTCCACGTTTGGAACAAGGCTGTAAAAATGTTGTTAACTTCTTAGATTTGCCTGGAAAAAATGATAATTGAGTCCCCTCTCGCTAGAATGGGCGGGATGTAATGGAATACCTGTTGATGGTTTAATGAAGAGATATCACTACATTTTAATCAGATTAATAGGAGTGGCAGTACATTGTGGAGTGAATCACTGTTAAGGAAATGTACTGCAGTGTTCTTTTGTTTTACTTATGATATGTTTGAAATTGTTTGATTGCATAATATTGTGCTATTTTATCTTTGTGTCTTTTTCCTTGTTTCCTTTTATTTTGACTGCAGTTTTTAATGTTAAACTATGCCTAATGTTTCTATTAACTAAGTGCACAAAAAACAACGAAAACATAATAAGTATACACATGAAGTTATTTAAGAAATACATATTTGAACACATACATATATATATATATATATATATATATATATATATATATATATATATATATATATATATATATATATATAAGATTGGTGAAATAGAAGTAAGAAATGCCTTCTGTTCACTTTCTAAACATTTAGACCAATGGGAGCTTGGTGGGTGAACTTTCTCTGAGTGTATTAGTGACAGCAAGCCAATCTGAAGGTCCATCCAATAGAAGAATTCTCTGTAACATTATACTAATGTTGGCAGTGCAAAGGAATAAAAGGTAAATATCAATGGACAGGGTTGCGGGGTCATTCTCTTGCAGCAATATGACAACACAGAGAGATTGATAGAGGAAATCCATGCCTACTTATTAGACAGGTTGAACAGACACTTCAATTCTGAGCACAGCAGGATTCACCCACAGAGCCAAAGGGGGCGAAGGATGATGCTACTTTGTTTCCTGGTTAGAGGAGCTGATAAGTGTAATCAGATGATCTGTAGTCCAGTGAGTTGCCACTGCATGTAGAGCAGAATGGAATAGCACTATTCAGAGGGATTCAAACATGATGCTGCCCCTGTCTAAAAGGCTTTGCTAAACAACTGAGAACATAATTGAACTAGTGACAATGTTTCTGTATTTAGATGCAATACTTCCTTAGAAATTGATTATTGGAAAGGGAGGCAATTGCCCTTTGAAAATGAAAATAATTAAAGCCCTTGCTTTGTTCCAGAAAGCAAGATTCTTCTGAAATTGGTAACCCCTGGTGAACAAGGACCCAAATATTTGATGAAGAATTAAAGGACCATATGCACTCTAACAGAATCATCAATGTGTGTCCCAAATTATTATTTTTTCTGGTGTTTAGAATATAGGCCATAACTTTACTAAGGAAATAGGAACTGTCCATTCAAATCTATTCCTCTTCTCACTTGTCCCTCATTCCAAAACCCAAATCATTTATAATTTATTTTACTTATCATTAGTTAAATACAGATATTTTTGGAATACAAAAACACATTTTTAGTTTACTAAATTGTTCTCTCACACATACATTTTCAATACTTTTTGCTGAATTACACATCCTTGAAACCCCACACATGTGAAATATTTCAATTATTTTTTACCATAAAAAAGAATGTACAGTAGATTACAAGGTATTATTGCAATCAAAAGTGCAGCCGTAATGATGTTTCACATTCTGATTGTCCTTACTTTAAGACTGCTTTGATTTATTAAAGTAAGGTGATTATCCTATATCGAAGTTTGACAATATACCATGCCTATGTTTTGATAATTTTGTGCTTGTCAGAAAAATGAAATAAATAAAATGACAGATTTCTTTTTAGAATAGCCAAATAGCTGTTCACACACAATAATGAATAGATGGCTGTCTGTTTGAAAAACCAATGATACTTCTGCGTCGTTGGGCTTATTTTCATTAGTGAGGCCACAATTAAGTAGTTAAGCTGTTATATGACAATTAGATTTATTTGTAGAAGGTGTGTGACTTCACTTGTTGTGAGGTAGGGATCTCTGATATTTAAATGTGTTGTATTGTTTTAAAATGAAAAAAAACAAATATTTGAACAGACATACTCTGTTTCTTGTCCCAAAGTGCAGGGTGGGATTGTCTCAAAATGAATTTGTGTCATTTTCATCTGCTAAAGGACCTGGATTAAATCTTTGTATGAACTTGATTTCAGATAGGCTGTTAAATTGCACTGAAGGTAGTGTCACCCATTCAAATGTTTAGATTCTCCACATTGTTCATCCTCTAATATTTATTTGGATTACAGCTAATTTTGTGTGTGGGGGAAAGTGAGACATGACTCCTACTGTAAACAGATATCAAGTCATTTTCAATTTTTACTTCAAGAGTTACTTTGAGTTGTTCATAATTTCCCCTCTGAATCCATTTACAATCCATGTAAGCACCTGTTTTGTTCTAGGCATTTTTATATATGTTTTCTTCTTTCTGGTCCCGACAAATTTTTCGAAAGCAAACATCGCTTAAATCATGGCATTTATTTTAAAAAAATCAATTCTTTGGTGAATTAATCTATTAAGTTACTAAGGGACACTTATAAGTTGGTAGATAATGTGTGAGAAATATTTCAGTCTGCTGTTACCACATCCACTGGTGGTATTTTAGAAAATCCTCCAAATTCTGAGTTTTGCACTGGTGTTGGTGATATTTCTGGATGCCTCCAGAAGTGTTGCAAAAATAACACCTACACCAATGGTAAACTTAAATGTTTTTTTAACACATGTTTTCTACCCATTCTTACCTTCAATATGAAGGTGAGAAACAGCACTGATTTGAATCACTACTGTACATTTTGTTTTCTAATACAGGAAAGGGTCAATACTGACCCTTTTATGCACTAAATGGGTAATCTGGCAATAGTGGGCATCAGAGGGCCCCACATCTTAACCCCTTTACCATGGTCTATGTTAAAACATGGTTTACTGTAATGAAGGGAATGCACTTGTGAGCCATTTAGAATTATCACCTCCAACTGCAGGCTTTCAGAGGAAAGTCAAAATGGAATGCCACCTGCAGTATTCCCATGGGTTCCACCAGTGGTATTTTACACACTGCTGAAGACAGCAAATCCGGAAATACTTGTACAATACTGCATGATTTACTACTGCTGCAAAACACATATGGACCCCTAAATCTTTGAGCATGCATTCATTTTGGAAGATCACTACTTTTCGTTGCTCAGTCTATAAAGCAAATTACACTGCTGTCTCCTCTTGAATAACCCCACCTGATTACATGTCGTGCATGCAGGCACAACTCTTGAGCCCACCACACCATGATGAACAACCCCACATTCTGAGCATCATCTTTGTTCACCCTCAATTTGAAATCTATCTGTTTGTTTTGTTGGTTTTATTGGGCTATTTATACATGCAACTGGAATACTGAGAAATGAACAAAAGATGAGACTAGACTCACTAACGGAAAACCCCAGCAATAAGACGACATATTTCTGGATATCTAAAAATTGAGAAGTAATTGTCCGCCTAAGCTTAGCCTCTTTCTGTTCAAAGGATTCTACTGACTAACTTCTTCACTGAGGTTGCTGGAGTAAGGTTGTGCATTTTATATTTGAACATTATTCTTAGATGGCCAAGGAGACACATTGTGGCTCTAGCCATTGCATGGCTGATAGTAATTATCTGTTTTAGGAGGAAGATTCCATTGAGGATCACCTGTAACTTTATGGTCAACATTTGTGAGAGAATATGAAAACCCTTTTACCCCTCTTGCGTTTGTAGGCATGTGAGAATATAATTTATCTAGGCTGCAGTCCTGCCTGAACTTTGTGAAAATTGATCCAATAACATTTGTGGATTAACCTTTTAAAAATGTGGTGACATGCAAAAGGCATGGTCCACTTATTTTCTGCATGACAATAATCCCTACCCTCCTTCTAGGCATGCAGTGATGCAGAATACTTTCATAATGTGGAACATTGCTGCGAACGTTCTGTATTGTCATTATTTACGAGATGCTGTCCATGATGTAGACTATCGTGGAAAATGATGAGAGGTGCTATTTCCAGTCATGAGCATACAAATCCTGTATACCTTAGTAATAGTTCAAAATGGGTGACTTAAGGTTGTTTGTTGGTAAGCCAGTTTTGGAGGACAATCTCAGCCTCAGGCAAGGGAACTGATGTGACTACAATATCTTTCAAATGCTCTCCTGGCCATAGATGCCACCAGACATATGAAGCAGAGACACCAGAAAGAGATTCGTGTCAGGAATAAGAGCACAGACTGTATGCACATCCTATCCTGAAGCCAGTCAAGGTGAGGAGGAGGGGGGCACTCAAGAAAGAGCAGCAAGCTAGGGACATATAGTCTGAAAAATGAATATCCATTTTCCTTACTAGATTCTGGAGAGTGCTGCTACCTCCGTGGAACCTAGATGCAATAGCAGATAAGGCTTCAGATGTGGTGATGCAAAATATAGAGAACATCTCCAGGCAATTATACTTTACAAAATCAATTATCAATAGCAGCTTTCCAGTCTATTTGCTTTGTTAAGTGTCAATGTAATGCAAACTAAAATGCTTATGGAGCCAGCCTCCATTGTTAATTCATCTCAGTCTACTGGCCAACCATTTTCAAGTAGGTAATAACTTGCCTGCATTTCCTCCCATATTTTGCTTAGTCAAAGTCATGCTATATTTACTAATGTGATATCTATCTGTTTCTATCTTCAAGATGAAATATTAGAGTCACGTTTCCCCCTCTCGAATAAAGAATTTAAGAGTTTGTATTTTGACTCTAGCGAAGTCAAATCTCTTCTTTTTTGTGCAATTGAGGTACACGTGTTTGGTTTTCTTAGGCTTGAAATGTGCTACACATTTTAATTTTGCATAGCCTAACTCATCAATAATCCCATGAGCACTGATGAGGATCACTTAGTAACGTCCTAGTTAACCCAATTATCCACATGCTGAAAGTCACTCAAACTGACACTTTAAACATTGTTGTGTGAGATGCTCAATTCAGTTCAAAATCCTGTGCATCATGTTCAAAAAAAGCATTCAGGAACAAGGGCCCAGAAAAGTGTCCCTCTTTGTATGTGTCCTAGAGGCCTGTGCATATTGTAGCAGTATAACATCTGACAAAAGAAGGAGGTAAATTCCTCCTAGGGATACAATGACCCAAACTGTAGAACACTTTCTAGCCACCACTGAGAAATCAACTGTGATCCCACGACCTCAGAGAGATGCTGAAAACAGACTTTCACAGATAGGCCTTTCACTGACTGAGAATTGGTCGTTGCAGTGAATGAGGAAAGCAGTCTTTGTATGGACCATCAAGTAAATCAGACCAAAATGTATACCCCTATTTTACCCATTCCCGCTACCTTTGCTCTCACCCTTAGTGACCCAAAAAACTGTTCACAGATGCATCTCCTCATTAACTCTGTATATAACCCTGCTGTGCTAGAAATCATAGGAGCGCAGATGCATATATGGTGCTCCGATCGACTATGTCGACTATGTGGTACTGATATAATAGAGTCTACTGAGCATATTCTAGTGAACTGTGAAAGCTTAAATAGTCTGCGAGCAAAATGGTTCAAATGCTATAATGACAAATGTGACAGCAATAAGCCTGTAGCATGTGGTGTAAACTAACGGATGGAAATGATCTTAACTATATGTATTTTATTGTGACATGTTTTATGGAATGTATAGAGAATTTAAATGAATTATCACAAGGTGTTATATCACTTATAAACTTTTAGATTACAAAGAATGGCGCAGTTTGCCATACAAGTGACGTCTGCATTTAGTGCATTAGGATAAACTGTGCGAGAAGGATAGGTGCTATGTTATGTGTTTTAACCATTAGTTTTGTGGTGTAGTACTTGTTTCTTTTTAATGATGTATCTTAATGTAATACAAAGCTGATTTGGCTAAAAGTATATCAATAAATAAAAATACAAAAAAAATAAAGCCCCCCTGTGCTCCTCTTACGATCTCTGTACCTTTGCCTTACCCAACTGAACAGTAACCAGCTACATATCCTCCTCTAACACATACCTGTGAATGAATGCTTATATGTTGGGTTTACTATCCATGCATATAGAACCTTGCTTTGTGCGCAAAATGTTACCAGAAGTCATTGCAAGGTGACATTAAGGGACAATAGAAATCTTTTTTAAAAAAATGTAACCATGAATGCTTTCAACTAGATTTCAATCTCCTCAAGTACAAATACCCATGAAGATTTTAGTTCAGCATCAGCCAGTTAATTTGGGGAGTAGCTGGGACAGGAGGCTGAGTGAGGTGACCATTACATCAGCCACTCTGACTGCACTTACCTATCTTCACAGTATGAAGTATCTACCATAGCACTGCCTGACATGCCCATGATTTAATAAATGTGATTTCACCCTTCTCCCTTACTTATACCCATTGACACTTTGCTTGCACACACTCACTTTCTCTTCAAGAAGTCATGTTAGCACCGGGTCGCAGTCACCTGACAGTTATGGCACTCCCTTAACCTGCAGCTGAGAACAACACATTACACACTCAGGACTTCTGCCTTCCCTGCTGGTGGACAAAGCCATGACATCCCAGAACTAGAACACAATTATAGATTAACCCAATTCTTGACATTATCCCAGATTGCCCCAAATCCTTACAGATATAGATGCATTTCAATAAGCTACCTATAACACCAGACAGAACAAAGATCCCCATTCATGGAACCACCACCCCGTCCCATCTCATTTTCCTCTAGCCATTAGAATGATGTCCTATTATATCCCTCTATCAACTTAGACCACAACCATGACCTACGGTTTTAAGACTTACTTTCCTTGCCATATTAACCAAGTCACTAAACACTGCCTCTACAACCTATACCTGGTCATCAACATTACCCACTTTCATTTTAAATGAAAAAGTATCTCTTATTGCATAACTCATTTCCACTCGAGTCACCTATGCCAACTCCTTACACATCAGACATCCTAATTCCACCAACAGAAAACGTCTAATCATCCAGACCAATGCTATTAGGTGTGTCCTGAAACTTCAAGCCCTATGGCCATATTACCAGGAGAAAATAAAACAGAAGAATCTATCCTGGCTCACATTCTCATATTCAAAACGGTTTCTCTTATATGCATTACAAACCACTACATATGTCCCTACATATTACATGGCCACGGTAGTGGCCATGTAGTTATGGTTAAGTTGCTGTTTCCATAGGAAGAGCACTTTTTGGGTGGCTTATAACTTCGCTCTCCCTGGACGGATCCTCACCAAACTTTGTAGAAGAAGTAGTTGGGTCGCTCTGAATTTTTTTACACAGTTTGGTGAGGATTCGTCCAGGGGGGGCAAAGTTATAGGGGGTCCCAAAACTTTTTTTTTCCCATAGACTGAATGGGAAAAAATGTTTGCTCGCGCCTACAGCCCAAACCGCTGGACGGATTTCCACCAAATTTGGACCAGGAGCAGCGGCTTAGTCCCGAAAGCGTGCTTTTGCAAATTTGGTGAAAATCCGTCCCGTAGTTTTTTTTTTAAAATGACCAAAAAGTAGGTAAAAAAAAATTAGTGATATCTGTGTTCGGTTCGCGGACACACTTCCCTTTTTGCTCCGCGGACAGGCTCCTGATTGGCCAATCGTCTTGCGTGATGTTCGCGGACATGCAACGTGTTCGCTGATTGGACGGCGTGGAGCGTGAAGCGTGTCAGATTTTTCGGTAGCGCCCGCCATCTTGGATTCGCGGACAGCGCGGTGAAACTTTGTTCAAAATGTGTATTTAGTAGAGTGTGTTGGTGTGTAGGAGTGTTTGGGGAGGGTGGGAGTGTATGAGATAGGATGAAAGTTGTGTTTTTTATGTATTAGACGTTCTTTTTGTGTTCGATTTGTTTGCGGACATCACGGGTGTTCTGAAATGTTCTAAATAAACTGACTGTGGGGTGTTCTAAGGACTCAATATGTGTCCGTTTCGCAAGCAAAGTGAAACTGTTCTAAGAACACTCGCGGTGTCCGGGGAGTGTTCGTAGGGGGTGTCCTGAGGACGCTGTCTGTATTGTTCTCTGTCAAGTTGAATGTGTTCTAAGAACACCCGCGGTGTCCTGAAATGTTCGCAAATAAACAAAATGGGGGGTGTTCTGAAGACGTTTTTGAGAACACTCCCGGTGTCCTGAAATGTTCGTAGGGGGTGTCCTGAGGACGCTGTCCGTATTGTTCTCTGTCAAGTTGAATGTGTTCTAAGAACACCTGCGGTGTCCTGAAATGTTCGCAAATAAACAAAATGGGGGTGTTCTGAAGACGCTTCTAAGAACACTCGCGGTGTCCGGGGAGTGTTCGTAGGGGGTGTCCTGAGGACGCTGTCCGTATTGTTCTCTGTCAAGTTGAATGTGTCCTAAGAACACTCCCGGTGTCCTGAAATGTTCGCAAATAAACAAAATGGGGGTGTTCTGAAGACGCTTCTAAGAACACTTGCGGTGTCCGGGAAGTGTTCGTAGGGGGTGTCCTGAGGACGCTGTCCGTATTGTTCTCTGTCAAGTTGAATGTGTCCTAAGAACACTCGCGGTGTCCTGAAATGTTCACAAATAAACAAGATGGTGGTGTTCTGAAGACGCTTCTAAGAACACTCTCGGTGTCCTGGAATGTTCGTAGGGGGTGTCCTGAGGACGCTGTCCGTATTGTTCTCTGTCAAGTTGAATGTGTTCTAAGAACACCGGCTGTGTCCTGAAATGTTTGCAAATAAACAAAATGGGGGTGTTCTGAAGACGCTTCTAAGAACACTCGCGGTGTCCGGGGAGTGTTCGTAGGGGGTGTCCTGAGGACGCTGTCCGTATTGTTCTCTGTCAAGTTGAATGTGTCCTAAGAACACTCGCGGTGTCCTGAAATGTTCACAAATAAACAAGATGGTGGTGTTCTGAAGACGCTTCTAAGAACACTTGCGGTGTCCGGGGAGTGTTCGTAGGGGGTGTCCTGAGGACACTGTCCGTATTGTTCTCTGTCAAGTTGCATGCGTTCTAAGAACACCCGCGGTGTCCCGAAATGTTCGCAAATAAACAAAATGGGGGTGTTCTGAAGATGTTTTTGAGAACACTCCCGGTGTCCTGGAATGTTCGTAGGGGGTGTCCTTAGGACGCTGTCCGTATTGTTCGTTGTTAAGTTGAAAGTGTTCTAAGAACTATCGCGTTGTTCTGAAATGTTCGTAGGGGGTGTCTTGAAAACGGTGTCCGTATTGTTCGCTGGCAAGTTCAAAGTGTTCTAAGAAGACTCACATTGTTCGCGGACATTAAAAGTTTCCCATAGATCATAGTTGAAATGTTTGACTCTATGGATGTGATATGCTGCGGTGGTTGTTGCCAGGGCATAGAGTCTTGGGTGCATGGCCATTTGGTCATGCACCGAAGACTGTATGCCCTGGCAACAACCACCGCAGCATATCACATTCATATTTGCTTATAACTTT
Organism: Ambystoma mexicanum; assembly: GCF_040938575.1. NCBI lineage: Eukaryota > Metazoa > Chordata > Amphibia > Caudata > Ambystomatidae > Ambystoma > Ambystoma mexicanum. The sequence continues at coordinate 909,328,094 of NC_090932.1, forward strand.
GGGTGAAAAACAAATGTATGGTTCTCTGTCAAGTTGAATGTGTCCTAAGAACACTCGCGGTGTCCTGAAATGTTCGCAAATAAACAAGATGGTGGTGTTCTGAAGACACTTCTAAGACGACTCGCGGTGTCCGGGGAGTGTTCGTAGGGGGTGTCCTGAGGACGCTGTCCGTATTGTTCTCTGTCAAGTTGAATGTGTCCTAAGAACACTCGCGGTGTCCTGAAATATTCGCAAATAAACAAGATGGTGGTGTTCTGAAGAAGCTTCTAAGAACACTCCCGGTGTCCTGGAATGTTCGTAGGGGGTGTTCTGAGGACGCTGTCCGTATTGTTCTCTGTCAAGTTGAATGTGTCCTAAGAACACCCGCGGTGTCCTGAAATGTTCGCAAATAAACAAGATGGTGGTGTTCTGAAGACACTTCTAAGAACACTCGCGGTGTCCGGGGAGTGTTCGTAGGGGGTGTCCTGAGGACGCTGTCCGTATTGTTCTCTGTCAAGTTGAATGTGTTCTAAGAACACCCGCGGTGTCCTGAAATGTTCGCAAATAAACAAAATGGGGGTGTTCTGAAGACGTTTTTGAGAACACTCCCGGTGTCCTGGAATGGGTTCCTTAGGACGCTGTCCGTATTGTTCGTTGTTAAGTTGAAAGTGTTCTAAGAACTATTGCGTTGTTCTGAAATGTTCGTAGAGGGTGTCCTGAAAACGGTGTCCGTATTGTTCGCTGGCAAGTTCAAAGTGTTCTAAGAAGACTCACATTGTTCGCGGACATTAAAAGTTTCCCATAGATCATAGTTGAAATGTTTGACTCTATGGATGTGATATGCTGCGGTGGTTGTTGCCAGGGCATAGAGTCTTGGGTGCATGGCCATTTGGCCATGCACCCAAGACTCTATGCCCTGGCAACAACCACCGCAGCATATCACATTCATATTTGCTTATAACTTTGGGTGAAAAACAAATGTATAAGGAACAAAGGTATTAGATACTATGGATGTGATATGCTGGTATGGTTGTCCTTATTATTGTATACTTACTGTTTGGTCTAGTAATGGGAGTCCATGTTTTTCTTCTTCATTTCTGTGATAAAAGAAAATAGCATGTTAGTATTAGTATTTTGTAATGACTTATTACATTGTATAAGCAATATACTTTTATTTTTTTTCGACCCTCATATTTAGTAGAGTACAAATCAGAGTACTGTGCAATTTGCTCAGTTTCTGTATTTGTTGATAAAATCATTGGGTCTGTGGGAGAAAAAAAAATCCATGTTGGATTAAAAAAAAAACCTTTTTCTGTTATGCTACAGTTTATTTGTTTGTTTGTTTTCAGTGTTCACTTGTTGTTTCTGGCTAATGCTTTATACTTTGCTTTGTTGTTTTTTTTTTTGGAGCAGTAACAGGTTCTTCATTTGTTTTGATATTATACAATTTTGGAGCAGTTAGATACCAATTGGCGTATTCTAACTGTCTATTTTTTTAATATATTTTAGTGGTTTTGATTTATCTATTTGGATATTGTTAAATTTTGGGACAGTTAGATACCAATTGGCGTATTCTAACTGTGTATTTTTTGGCCTAATTTAGTGGTATTCCTTTATCTGATTAGTTGTTGTAGAATCATTGAGCTGTTAGATAGCTTTTGGAGTATTCTAACAGTTTATATTATTTTAACACAAATTTATAATTTTGGGACAGTTAGATACCAATTGGCGTATTCTAACTGTGTATTTTTTGGTCTAATTTAGTGGTATTCATTTATCTGATTAGTTGTTGCAGAATCTTTGAGCAGTTAGATAGCTTTTGGAGTATTCTAACAGTTTATATTTTTTTAACACAAATTTACTTAAAGGTTTAAATACAGTTTATTTATCAAATTTTGGTTTTAAGAACATCAAATAAGCGTTTGTAAGATTTGCTGGTAATCTCTGCTTTAGAGTAATGGTACTATCATTACATTCAAACCATCCACATTTCTTTTTTATATATGCCGTGTAGTGCCCTGAATTGGTTGTGGCTCCTGCGTGGTAGATTATACCTATTGTTGTGAAGGTTTTCTTACCAAGTGATATTTGACTATGTGTGAATCCAGTCAGCTTGCAGTTGTTTTTGGTACCATCTGCATTGTAACATAGAAGCATTAGTATTACGTATTTACTATGTGTTTGTATTACTAACGTGGAGCGATTATCTGAATTGCAGGTAGAGCATAATCTACCATGGTTTGCATTTTGTACAAGTTGCTGAAATGGAATGGATTCACAATTTGGTATTGATATATAATTTATGACAGAGAAGGTGAGGCAGAAACAGAAACAAAAACAGGAGATTTGGGGTTTCAACATGATTGGTATTAGGTGAAGAAGGGATCGAAGTCTCATCAAAACGTTTTGGTTTATGGAGAGGGTTTGGGGATAATTGACTGGGATATGGTGAGGAGGGACAAGTACATGTGGGGCAATGGTACGAGGTTTTTGGTTTGAAATGATTTTCTACAAAAGTTTTTAAATTATTAAAATTAGCCAACAATACATCAATTTTTTCTTCTATATTGTGAAGACTGTTATCCATAACAGGGTTTTCTGAAGTTTTTTCTATTTTGGTATGCTCTGTACAAAAAACTAATATATATGTTAAATGTATATAAAAAAAATAATAAATAAATGGTTTATATTATAAAGTGTTTACCATTAGTTTCACTATCTTGTGACATTTCTTCATGTGGGAAATTGTCCTCTAGCCATTCCAGAGTACTAGACATTTCTGTGAGAAAAAAAAAAAGATAATATATTTTTTAATCTAATACAGAAAGTTTATAAATATATGAGTAAAATGAAGTACACTTACTATTTCGGGTAAGATAAGTCCTATGTATTCAGTGGGTCTGGTCTTGTTCTCAGTTCTGTTGTGTCTGTGAGGTAATTATGTTGGAAGCCAATTTATCTTCTTGTGGTATATTCCATTTCAGAACATATTGTATTTAAATGAATGGTTAGTGTGTTACATATATGGGTTACATTTCTTATGTATTACTATATATAATGTGTTTGTGTGCTGCTTTTTGAATTTGTTAAATGTTCCTATATTATGATATAACAATCAAACACACCCCACCACCCCATCCCCCCCCACAGTTTTTAGGTAGTGGTACTGTTCTCCGAACATGTCCGCGTACATTAAATAAGTTCGCGGACATCAAGTTCATAAGAAGAGATCTAGTCAGTTCCATATGGCATGTATATAAAGTCAAAGTCATTATTGTTAAGTTGTGCTACTAAAAAACTATGAAATTCAGTGAAAAAACTTTGTTAAAGGGACGTTATGGTTAAGTTGCGCTACTAAAAACCTATGAAATTCAGTGAAAAAAACTTTGTTAAAGGGACGTTATGGTTAAGTTGCGCTACTAAAAACCTAAGAAATTCAGTGAAAAAACTTTGTTAAAGGGACGTTATGGTTCCAAGTAAAACCGAAAAACCCTTGAAATTCGCCAGTTATGGTAAGCTAAGCAACCATAACTCACGCCACCACCGTGCACTGCTAAGACTAACACCCAGGACATCAAAGATGACATCACAAATGTCATTGATGACATCACTGATGACATCACATGTGTATGTACTTCTCATGAAATATGTGTAGAAGGGATTCTTATTATGTTGTGAAAAAAGTGTCAAGAATAATTGCAAGAAATATACCCTAATAAGTGCATTGAACGATGCATTGATATAAATAGCATCCTATTATGGGGTTCTATCTAGTATACTAAGCTACTCATACAGAAACATAACATTGTGTGCAGCGTACAAGATGAAGGTATGATATTTGTAATGTTAATATGTTGAATAATGAAATGATAATTGTTTTCTTAATAGATTTTTGTGTACTGTGAAATATGTAATAAGTAGCTAATAAAACCCATGTATTACATAATTGCATTACTATAGACAAAACACAAAGACACAATAACACATACCAATATGGGTATATACAGGTAAAGTGAAGTTAGCAAAAAAGCACAAGTAGTAGCAGAAACAATTCATAACTTAACTGATTAGTTTCATGCAAATAAATGATTGCTCTGTTTCAAAGCTGCTATTTACTCTATGTATATGTATCAGTTGATGTGATCGGACCCTAAGGAAAGTAGTGTGAGTACAATGTATACAAATATGACCATATACAGGGAAAGTACAGCCATAAAAAAAAACAACAGAACTATCAGAAAGTGCTCATAAGTCTAGTGATTATCTTTATGCACAAAAAGGATTGCTGTCTTTCAAGCTTGTGTTTTCCCATATGTATATGTTTCATATGATGTGACTGTACTCTAAGGGAATTACTGTAAGAACCTACTAGAAGGATATGTCTACAAATAAAATAAAATTCTTAGTTTCTGAATGTTACTGAAGAAAACCATGTGGCCTAGATATGTCAGCAAAAGAAAAAATAGTGAGCCAGACATGTGATGTCATCAGTGATGTCATCAATGATATTTGTGATGTCATCTTTGATGTCCTGGGTGTTAGTCTTAGCAGTGCACGGTGGTGGCGCGAGTTATGGTTGCTTAGTTTACCATAACTGGCGAATTTCAAGGGTTTTTCAATTTTACTTGGAACCATAACGTCCCTTTAACAAAGTTTTTTCACTGAATATATATATATATATATATATATTTATATATATATATATATATATATATATCTATATATATATATATATATAACCTTGTTTTATATATATATATATATATGTAACCTTGTTTTAGGAAGTACCAACTTTTCGAGAGCCCTTGCCTATGCAGTAGGAACAAATTTACCCAAGCCTAATTCTTTTTTTTTTTAAAGTCTAAACTATTACCTGTTCTGTATCTGTCAGAATTTGGCTTGTTTGCCCTACACTCTTCTCTACCCGACTTCCCCCACCCAGCTTCCCATCTTTATTCATTTGCTAAATCACCTATTGTGCACTCTAAAGTCACAGTACATTATGCCTTGTACCAGTGTATTACAAAACAATCCATAAATAAATAAATACATAAACAAATAAATACATGCCCATGAAATTGATGTATCCAGTCGGTACACCTAATGCAAGCTCCTATGCACCCGTCCACAGTACTACAGGGCATAATGCAATTTATGTTGTTTGGACATTGTCTATTGCACATTTTCCATCAGGTGTTCGACTACATGGTTACAGGCTCCTTGGCTGGCACATGATGTGCATACTTGGCAATGGCAAAACAAAAGGGGCAACGGCTGGAAGGTTTAGAAGGTTTAGAATTAATCTTAACCTCTGGCATTGCTCTAGGCAACCCTGCAGAGCCTCTTTCTTGACCTGCCAAACCATTACGAAAAGGGGAAAGGCCATATGAAAATCAGGCTTGGCTCCACCCCTAAAAGGGCAGTCCAGCCAGAACTGCTGGTCCCATCGCTTCTGCACAAGACTTCAAGCATCCCCAAACATGGTCTGGCCTCGTTGGGACTCATCAGTGAAGAGTAGCTTGGTTCTCTAGGCCCAATAGTCACGGGACCCGCCTCTGAGTTTTCCTGTCCTGCTTGGGGTGACTATAGCAAAACGCAAGGCCGAAACATGTCTGGGAATGCTTGTGTTTCTGTGCAGAGGGGACCTGGCCTAGCAGGTCAGACTAGGCTGCTCCAATTAGTGGAGGCGCCTGACTGATTTACATATGGCTGGACCCCTTTTGCAATGTTGTAGACGGGCTAGAAAAACAATGATGTGGAAAGGTTGCCCAGAGCAGTGCCTGTGGTTCAGATTTATTCAAAACCTTCCACTCATCAGTTTTTTGGTTATAGTTTGTCTCCCTGTGTGAGACAGGGTATGCCCAAACATGGGTCCCTTGCTCGCTGCGCCACAAGGAACCAAGCTGCACCTCGCCGATGAGGCCCAACAAGGCTGAAACATGTATGCGGTTGCTTGTGTTTCCATGCAGAGGGGACCTGGCATAGCAGTTTGGGCTGGGCTGATCTCATTGGAGGCAGTACCTGACTGATTTGCATGTGGCTGAACCCCTTTTGCAATGATGCAGATGGGCTAAAGAAAACGGTGGTTTGGAAGGTTTCCCAGAGTAGTGCCAGTGGTTCAGGTTTATTCAAAACCTTCCATCCATCACTTTTTTGGTCATACTTGTCAATGACCATATGTAAATATTGATACGTTTCCCTTATGAATTGTCATGATTCCAATATGCTAGAGATCTGTTACTATTGCATCTGCATACAATCTGCACACATTTAAAATCCTAGACATGGCATTCTGAGGCAGAATTCTTGAGATAACACCAGATCCTCTGGAAAAAGTCATTATAACATTGTTTTCTTTTATGTTTTCTTTTATGTATAGATGATCACATTTTTATTTTATATTTCACTTTTTAGATAGGAATGAAATGAAACCCATTTAAGATCCTTATGGCATGAACTTACCCTTTTAAATATACCTTAGAGATACACGTACTCAAAGACTAAATCATTTAATGGGCCTCATTATAAGTTTGCCGGTTCGGGAACTAAAGTGCCGGTAAGCATGCCCGTACTGTAGTTCCCGGACCGCCAAACTACGAGTTCTGCTCGTGGGTGCCATTTTGGCCGCCAGGTCTGACCTGGCGACCGTAACGGCACCCGCGAGCAGAGCATGTCGGATGCACCAGCACCATTCTGAATGGTGCCAGTGCATCTGACTTCCCCATTCCCATTTGAGCGCATTTTGTCCGGTGCCCAGGAATGGGAAAATAACGGGTCCGGCAAGGTCGTAATGACCTGGTAATTGCGCATTTCTGGATGCCGGAAAAAAAAGAATACTGGCGGCAGCCCAGGCACGGCTACTGCCAGCCTCAAAATGAGGCCCAATGTATCCTTTCCTAAACATACATTGTGAAAGAGTGACACGAGTCAAACTACAAGACATGTTACACTATGTCTATGCCTCCCCTTGCACATGACACTATAGAAGACACTGGTTGCATGTTTAACCAATGTAATGTCTGTCGTTTGATGGCTGGTGGCGTATTTTACCCTCACAAGTTCAACGGCTTTAAAACCACAAAGTGAAATAACTCTCTGGGTCCCACATCCTCTAGCAGAGGCTAAATGGATTATGTGGCAGTATAAATGTACATTGTGGGTAAATTACGACAGCTTGGATAATCGAGGACATGTCTCCACACTAAATCACTTTTCAGATACTCTTTTGCAAGCGAAGAACGGTCATTAAATGAAATGTGTATTGAAACAATACCTCAGCAGCAACTATTTCATTTTTGACACCCAGAATCAATGACCTCTAACTCCCCCAACAATGGTATGCTCATTTGCCAGGCATATTCATAATCAAGGTCAGAATATTTAATAATGTTATTTTCTCCAAATTTCCACCCCAGCCACCATTGTGCCTCCAACTGCATAGCAAACATTTGAGGTCTGTGCCATTTTAAGCACAGAAGGCTTCCAGGAGTTAGTTAAGGATTTTACATTTTCCCTCTCCATTTTATTAGCTACTTTCTGGACATTCCCTGGCGGCTGCACTCGTGTCTGGTCTCCTTAACACGTCAGTGGCTAGTGCCGTTGTTCCATATGAGATTAGGGCCTTACCAATGCCACTTTGAAGACTGTACTGGGCCCTTTTGCAACCAACAAACAGTAACTCCCTATCCTTCAATACCTGCCTACGCTCCATGAAATGATGGCGAAAAATTACACAATTGCATTCATTTAGAGAAGAGAACAACCTTCTGACTCCTCCCCATGTAGGATATTGGCCTGACAGATGGACAGGCGAAGTCATTGTTTCTGTGGTCCATGATCTGTGTAATGTGGTTGACCGATACACATCTGCAACTATGACCCCAGTTGATCTTTCTGCAGTCCTTGAAACAGTGAGTCCACCCTCTTTCACTATCACACTTTGATGTTAGTCATGAAAATGGATTGATGTACTTAATAAAAAAAGTCCGCCCCAAACCTCCTGTTACCCTACACTTTTAACCCCACCCAACCACCCCCACACTTTATAACGCCTTACCCCCACGCCCCATATATTTATTTTTCGTTATTTTTTCCGTATTATTTCATTTGTTTTCTTTCCTCAATATAATCACCGCATGGCGTTTTAAGCTCCTTAAATGCTTCATGGGCTATTATTTCCATTATGCACACATTTTGAACTGGGGGATACTTTTTTTCTGCTTCAGTCCCTCAGTTGTCTCTCAATCGTCCAATGCACTTCTATTTCATTTACAGGCCATGCAAGAAAAAATGCCTTCTAGAAAATCAGAAAAAGAGAGATGGAGCCAAAGGGAGGGAGAGGACAAATGCACGGGGTGAAATGTAACCACTGGGTGCTTGTCGTGAACAAATATTTACGTATATGTTTAGATTTTATTTGTATACATTTAAATATATCTTCAGTGAAAAAACTATAGATGAAGTGACATTAAAGTGATGCTTCAATGCAACAATTCTGCAAATACTGGGAGCTATGCCACCATAAATCTATGACCCGTTGCGCAGCCCATGAGCACATTGATGGCATCACAGATGATATCACTTTTGAAATCACGTATTACTTCATTGAAGGCCGTGGATCTGGTTGTATACTAGCGAGGGGATATGGGCCACAGTGATAGGCCGTCGTCAGTGAAACACGCTCTTTCATCCTAATGGGTGCAATGTGGACAGTGGCCACTGCTGAAGGCCATGGCTCGTGGGATATGGCCAATTGGTGCAATGTGGAAATGGTCATGAGCACTTGCTATGGCTGAAGGCAGTGCAGGTGAGATCTAGTTATTTACAAGTGAGCAGGATATGGACCACAGCCATAGACCATGGACAGTGGGTCATGGATAGATATAGCATGACAAAAACCTTAAAATGAAGTGAAATAACTTTGGTTAACAGAGACTGATTGCAACAAACCTATTGAAATTTGGTATGTGTGCGAAGTGACGACAATCTTAACTCACCTCCGTTGCTCAGCCCGTAAGCAAATACATGAGATAACAGCAGGGATCAACGATGAGATAAACAAGCGTTGACAATGCGAACAGGTCTGGATTTTGCATCGGCATAGGAAAGGTACTTTCCAGGCACAGGCGTAGAGGTATTGACTGCCCATTGATGGTAGCAGGTGCAAAATGGTGCCAGTACCGGGTCATCTAACAGCAGTGCCTGGCAAATGCCTAATACTTATACACAAGCCAAAACTGGTTGTTTTTAGCAGTGAAAGACACGCACAGTGCTTATAAATCGAGTGGCTGAAGGCAGAGCTTAAGACATTTTCACACCCGGGAAAGACAGATTGACCAATCACAATCTGCCTTTCCCAGTCGCGATTGTGCTTTAACTGCCCGCACTGCCGTCATTAAAATAGAAAAGGGACTAGGTCCATTTTTGGATGACGGTGGCCATTTAGGAACATGTTTCTTAGGTCCACCATCATCCGAAACAGGGACCTAGTCCCTTTTCCATTTTAATGGCGATGGCCATTTTTTCCATTTTTTTTTCTCACACGAGCTCGTGGTGAGCTGATTTCCTGTTGGACAAAATAAAGAAAACTATCCGCACCCTGGTAAATCCCAGGGTGTGAACAGCTTTCATGCCCCAGCAGGGAGGCGGACATGGGCTTTATTGGCCCACACTCTGAGCTGCTGAGGCACTCGCTTAGCTCTGGTCCACCAAAGCTCGGGCTGGTGGGACGGTAAAGCCTGTGTCCGCCCCCCACCAGGGCATGAAAGCTATATTAGTACACCAGTACTGGGTTGCAACTCCAATTAAGTATTCAACTCTCAGAGTGCTGGCCGACTCTTCTAGTGCAAAGTTTGATGGTAAAAGCTTTATTAAAGCGAACTCAAAGAGTTGCTATGAGGAAGTGTTTTAGACAGGGAGGGGCAGGAAGTGAGTTGGAATGGCCATAGGGAATTCCTTGGCTATGGGAAGTCTATGGGTGGGCAAATAACCAAACGACACCTGCGGGCTGTGTGACCCTCCTCATTTGACATTTCTCCCTATCTGTACACTAATACAATAGTTTTGGCTTAATAGCCCACACTCAAAATGACCTCATGTGACATTACTGGTGAATGTAGTAATTCGAGAATACCACTGGGGGTATTCCAGAAATACCAGCTTCGCCTGTGGTAGACTCTAACCAGGGCATGCTTGTAAAAATACAAAGAGAGTAGGTGGTAGTTCATGCCAGTATTATAGCTGCTATAAAGTCCACCCAACCCGTAAGGAGGTCCGAATTATTTATTTTGAACTGGGGATGTTGGTATTGTTCTGTAAATTACGCACTTCTCTCATCACTCTGCACTCATCTAGATTCCTCTTGCATTTAGGGATCAACTCCTGCCTGCCCGATTCTTTGTATGCTTTATTTCCTTGGCAGCCATTATCTGCAGGGCTAACCACCTTTCCCCTCTGTGTTGCACCCGTTTCATGTGTCTTCCTACGTGATTCTCCACAAATAAAACATGTCTTTGTTAGCCCGGAAGTAGCAATAGTTGGGCCTCAACTTCCCCACGCTCACTGCAAATATTTACAAATACCCTGGGGCGTATGTGTGCCAGCCTAACCTCCAAAATACGAGGCTGAATATTCTTAACGAATCTGCATATTTCTTGTCCATTTGACTTATTCATGAACAAGTTTGCTTGCACATCGCACTTCCATCTGTCAACAAGTGCACAATGAACATCGCAGGCCCTGCTTTTATATTTCTAGCTTTCGGCGTGTATGAGGACGTAGGACCAATATCTGACACACACATTATGCTTTTAAACAGTTACTCACATCTGCCTAATTTCTAGTACCTGGAGTAGTGCAAGCATCTTTTTAAAAAAATTCAGACTGCGTCAGTTTTCAGCTACAAATGCGTCGATCTGTCGGTCCGTCTCCGTCCAGCTGTAAGGAACAACCAATCTTTGTGCATTTTCATCCCAGGCGCGTGATTGTTGTGGGATTGAATTAGCATTTGAATGATAGCCGGTACAGCCAACCCTTCAGCTAGCTTCCATGAACTGAAGCAGATGGGTTGTCAGCCTTGGAGGCTCTGGGAAGCCACTCGGGGAGGGAATTCTCCTCTCCCTAGCATGCAGAAATAAAGCCATTTAGTTGTGGGAAATCTTTGCCACCAGAGGATGCCGGGATTTACTGCGGCGGAAAACAGGCTGTAAATTGATATATTATCCGCTTGCTTCTCAGTTACTTATCAATACATTCTGCGCTGTCCTGGGCATTGAGACGTTATACATGTCGCAAAATGAAGCCACTGTCAGTCGCCATGACTGAGCCAGCCACTAAGCACTTTGTCAGGGCTCTCTCTTGGGGCACACTTTACTGGCTCCTTGCCTCTCTGGAGCTGCTGCTGGGCGTCTGCCAAGCACCCGCAGCTCCAATTATCTGCATTGTGGGAATACATCTGTGGTACGGAGTGGGTTGGCCAGACTTGCCTGTGTGCGCTGCGAGCTGCTGTGCCCACCCTTCTGCTTACTTAGAGATTTCATCCCCCCCAGATCTTACTGGGAACACATAGCTCTCCAAAGAAACCCATTCCAAGAGGAATCCCACGCTAGATAATATACATACATGAACAAAACTGCATGCAAAACATGCCTCTTCAACAAGGTAAACATATAGGCTTGTTGGAACAGTGATTTAATGCAGTCATGGTTTTTTACTTTTGGCTCATAGCTGGTGCTTAAGCACCGCTTGTGAGGCAATGCTAGTGTCATGTGAAAAGAATGAGACAGTGCGTGACGGAGAGGGAGGGGGCAAATACACTGCAGGTGTTGCTTAGCTGTGTGCCCACCTGATGCATGCCTATGTGCAAATTAAAGGCAAAATGTATTTTTTCTGCCACATTATGGACATTGTTCTGCTTGCAAAGCAGACTATCATACGGCCTCATTACAAGTTTGGCTGTATTCTGTTGGTAAATCCACCGAAATACCACCAAACCACCAAACTCAATTACCGTTACCACCACTTGGTAGTTACCACAGTATAACAAATGTACTCCATGGGAATTTCTGGTGGATTTACTGCCTGCGGAACTATCACACAGTTCATCTGCCGATTTTTGGAGGTAAAGTGGAGGATTTACCTGCAGCAACAAGCTGGAGGTAAATCCTCCACTTTACCTCTGCGCGGTAATACAACTGGCCGCGAAGCTGCCAAAGCTATAATTTGTTGGTGCAGGAAAAGTGTCAGAAACGTAATGACTGTCACTTTTTTCCCACACTGCCAACCTTGTAATGGGGCCCTAAGTGCTGTTAGGGGGCTTGCAGTCATCTGAAATGTAATGTTTAAGAGTGAATTTAGCACGCTGTGAATCCAGTATAAATGATCCCACTCACACACGTGTAAATGAACTCCTTATGCAATAATAATGCTGTAATCAAGTAAACCTTCAGGCACGTGAGTAATGAACATCTTCCTACAAAAAGTTTAAACTTAAAAAAATCACCAATGTTCATTTAATGACATACACTGCTTGCCACATTATAGCTGATCCCCACCCAAACCCCCCTACAATGGCCTCCTTGCATAGCAGACTATGGGCCTCGTTACAAGTTTGGCTGTATTCTGTTGGTAAATCCACTGACATACCACCAAGCTCAATTATGTTACCGCCACTTGGTCCCATGTAGTTAGTTACCACAGTATAACAAGTAGTGGTAATTCCCCATTTTTGGAGTCCATAGTTCTCCATGGAAATTGTTGGCGGACTTACTGCCTGCGGAGTTATCGCACAGTAAATCTGTTGATTTTTGGAGGTAAAGTGGAGGATTTACCTGCAGCAACAAGCTGGAGGTAAATCCTCTACTTTCCCTCTGAAATCAGTGGATTTACTGCTCAGTAATATGACTGCCGGCCAATTTGCAGCCGTTATAATTTTGTGGTGCAGGAAAAATGTCAGTGACAGAATTACCGTCACTTATTTCCCACACTGCCAACCTTGTAATGGGGCCCTATGTGCTGTTGAGGGGCTTGCAGTCTTCTGACATGTAATGGTTTAAGAGTGAATTTAGCTCGCAGTGCATCCAGTATAAATGATCCCATTTAACACTTGTAAATGAACTCCTGATGCAATAATAATGCCGTAATCAAGTAAACCTTCAGGCACGTGGGTAATAAACAACATCTTCCTTCAAAAAGTTTAAACTTAAAAAACCACCAATGTTCATTTAATGACATACACTGCTTGCCTAATGATGACTGTTTAATGACAAGGTACAGGTCAAGCATAGAAAGCTCTAGAAGCCAGGCATATGTTAACCTCCAGCACATAATGGTAGTATTTTTGGTATCCTCCCTTTACTTCACCCAGAAAACGTTGTCTACACTTACCTCATCTATATCAACCTCATGCATTTACTTTTCATTGCTTTTCCTTTGTCTGCAACTTCACAAAGTCAAAGTGGCAATGGATGTGGTTATGGTCATCTGTCAGTTTAGCGTTGGGCACAAGAGGCAGTATGGGGCAGAATATGTAGTAGCAAAGCAGAGGGGTATAAGCGGTCTCCCCCCTGCAAAGATGAAGTGAATGCCAGGAGGAATACAATACAGGTGAGGTAAAGATATGGCGATATCAAAGTGACAAAGTGAAGGCGTGGGGAAGTGAATGCAGGGGAAGTGAAGACATACATGCATATTTTCTGGCGCCATTTGTTCAACACATCACACAGAGTACCTTTCAATTTTGAACCCCAAGCAAATGTTTAATGCGCCTATAGAATGTCTTTCTTCCACCTCCGCTGAGAACCCACTGATTAAGTTTATAAAAAAAAGTTCAGTCAAGTACTTTAGCAGGGCTGTGAGGACATCAGCCTTAACTGCTTCTGAAACAGTCTCCATCAAGACATATTATTGTGTATAGGTCCTGGCTAAATCGGTGTGCTTGTTGAATGCACTTAGAAACCCTGTTTAAGTTATTCTGCTTAATTGAGACATAACAAATGTAAAGTTTTCTGGTTCTTTTACTCCATTTTTATAGCATTCTCAATGTGCATATTTATCTTATTTTACCACAACGGCAAACCACCTCATTTTGCAGAGCGGAAATGCTCACAGTTGATGAACAAAACTACAAAATCACGATTCTTCAGTCAATCCCCGCTATTCAACCAACACCACTCTAGATTACAGCTAGAACTGGCTCTGATGGTCACGTGATATGAGCCCACGTGTCAGTCATGATCACTATCAAAAGCTGTTGTTTTTCATAATACAGTGTTACTCAAACCTTTGTTTCATATGAGGAGCAATCTCACCGCGACTGGATCTCCATGGGAAACAGGCCACTCCGGCTGCTTTATACGGGGAGGAATTATGGGGATCTGTCAATGTGGTTAAACTATCATCCAGTGAACTAAAATGGTTGAAAGAATTGGCTTATTTATTTTTTTAAGCATTTATATAGTGCTACAAACCCTCAGGCATCTGAGCGCTGCTCGTTTCCCACAGTGTGTGGTGCTCATTTATTGACCTCGAAAGGATGAATGGCTGAGTTTGACCCTGCCGGGATTCGAACCTGTGTCAGCAGGCTCTGCACGCATGTCAAAACGAGCACTCTACTCTCTGTGCTATCTGACCACTATGTTCCCTAAAAGCACCCCCTCTGCACTGCTACTCTTGGAGCTCAAAATAACCCCACTCGCCACATTGGCATCTATTGTCCCAGTAATTTACTGGTTAAGACTTTGGAACCAGGAAGGGCTGGAGAAATACAGAGATGCTTTACACCATGTGATATCATTGGATGGTTGGGAGAGAATAGACTGGTTATGTCACGTAAAATAAACCTCTCTATGAACTAGGAGGTGGTGACTTACGGGAAAATCCATAAGGAGTAAGGAGAGAGCAAAGGGCTCCAGCGGCATCAAGAGCAAAAGACCAGTTAATGGCCGGCGCTCTGAAGTTGCAACTAGGCCCTGCATACTTTGAGCTGAAGACCCCTGGTAGGAAAGTTTATTTAGACCTAATAAAACCCCTGTATGAAAAGTCCCTATACATGCGGGTGGGACTGGGAATTCTTCCAGTGGCAGGTTTTAAACACACCTGGAAAGAATAATCCTCAGACCTATGTATGATGTGCGGGGAGAAGACTGAATCAATGGTGCACTTTATGTTGATGTGTGAAAAAACAAAGCATCAGTATTGAGGGAAGCAGGGGTGAGAGATACAATAACAGCAATGTCATTTTGGGGACAGAGCACCCTACTGCATACAGTTTATGCCATGGTCGGATGCACACATAGGTCTTGGTTACTGAAAAAGAAGATGTTGACTATCGTTATGACTAAGTAATTGGGTTATAATCAGCACAGAGGCTGAAAGCTGGGCTCTCCTCTGCTCCTTGCTCTTAAAAGATTGTTTGATGGCTTAAGTTATGATTTATATACTGTCAACTTTGATATCCCTTATATGAATTGTATGTATTGTATTTATATATTGGCCTGAAGATTTTGAATCGAATAAAAGTGTGTTGACTGACTGACATATAAGTCCTCCACAGTAACTGCTTCCTTAAGGCTGTAATTCTCACCCTGCTCTTTATGAAAGTGTAATCATTGTCCTCTGTGCCCTAGAGAACACTTGTTTTGCTACCCGTGGTGTGTCCTGTTCGTTGTACTCTAGTTGTCCCACTTAATCACGGGTCAAGGGAAATCAGATTCTGCTCCAATCAAATCCTTCAAGTGAACCGTTGGCATGACCACAGATTTAGTTTCAAAGTCCTCTGGAGCTTTTTCTCTATGGCATACACCTTCCTACTATGCCAGCATGTTTTGCTCTGTTGCCTGTCATTTTTTAATTCCTGCCTCATTCACCTCCTGCCTCAACATTTGCCTCTTCACTGCCTCATTCCTCCATGAGTCTCCGACTTCCCACAACGATAACCCCAATACATCTTCAAACCGTTTATTAATGTTTGCCATTCAGGTTTTCTATTGCAACAAAACTATTTTTCTGGCTAATAAACCAATTATAATTCTTGACACATTTAGTATCTTTTGAGGTTAACTGTCAGGGTCATGACACCTCAAAAACAATTTGCTTACAGGTGAGGCATGACAGCAATAAGGGAATGTAGCATTTCCATTTATGTCACATATTTCCCTGTTTTATTACACATTTCACCAATTGTTGCAATGTTTGCGCTTCTCCTCGTCTGTAGAGTCTCATCTGTCTCTTCATATCATGTGTCAATCCCGGACAGACAATGTTTTTCAACAGATTATGCACAGTTTTCTGTGTGCCTAAAGAATGTCTCCATCCCCGTTCTACTGGGAATTATGGGTTTCAGACAGAGTTCTTTCAAGGATGATAGTAGAAACCTAGGAACATTAGTGGCAATTGATCATGAAACATTGATCACCCACACCTCCTTATTAGTCTTTGTATCACCTGCTTTACACATTGAAACCCTGTTTAAACTTTGCTTCTTAAATGAGCAAGTACACATATCAATTTCTCGTTTCTTCTATGTTATGTTGATTTATACCATGCACCGCTGCCATTTTCATGCTCTTCAGGTGCTCTGGCAGATATGAAAAGGAAGGAGGGTTCAGAGCAGGGGGGTTGGTTAATGGGATTGAGACGGAAAGCTCAAGAAAGCTTTGATATGCTGTTGGTAGCTTGGAAAAAACTGTCACTGTCTGCAGGGTTTCTTTTAATCGGTAGTGGTTAAGCAGTGTTTTGTGTGTGAGTGTGAATGGGTGGTTTTTATGTGGTTTTGTTTTCTGTGGTGCCTTTGGTTTTGTGGGTGCTGCAAGGTGGTATCCAGTGATATTAACAAATTGAAAATAACCAAACACATTTTAAACAAACCCTAAATACCGAAAGATATCAACTTTTTACAAAAAAAGCGGAGCTGGTGAGCCGAGGTGGGGAGCAAGTCTGCAGCAGTCAAAGCCGCTTTCTACATCGTTGTTCAGGAAGTGCCTATTTAATCCCCAACACACCGTAGAGCGGTGAGCGTAGCTGGTGAGCCGAGGTGGGGAGCCAGTCTGCAGCAGTCCGCTGCAAAAGCGAATCCGGAGTCGAATGGAGCCGGAGGTACGACCTCTGAATTCTCTGAAGTCACTCATGAAGAACTCACCGTCGACGAAAGTCAGTGGGGGCAATGGCCCCGGGAACAAGCGAGAGGAGGAGGAGCAAGTCTGCCTCGACACCGAGGCCACCATCGACACCTACAATTGCGGACTTGCTATCCATAGCCCCTGGGTAAACACGTCTACAAGTGCCGCAACAGGGACTTGTCAAGAGAAGCAGAAAAGAAAAGGAAAAGGAAAACAAAATCTCAACCGAAGCCCGTGGACAAGTACTGATGCCGGTACCATCGATGACGTCTCCGATGGCAGAGGAGCCTGAGGAGCCCGAGGGGCTTGAGGAGTGACCCGCCTGAGAGGAGGTTGAGGAGGGGGACCAAGCTGGAACACACCCACCCGCCCTGCATCCGTCCATCCAGCAGGTAGCAGCCTACCGTCACCGGACTCGGTGAGTGGAGTTTGCCCGAGTGCGGTCGGAGGACAGCGCCTGCCCGACTCGAAGTGGCTGCCCTGCAGCGGGGTCAATGAAAGCTCTGAAACGGAGGCAAATGAGGATTTGGGCGGAGTCATCTCCCCTGTGAAATCAGACTGTAGTACGGAAGCTTCTAGCCCAACCAGGCTCCCGTCTCCCGAGCAACAGGGGCACACGGGGGGCAGAGGAGCTAGATGCAGGACCTGAATTATCCGAACAACGATAGCTAAGAGGGGTGCAGAGCCGCCACCACAGTGCTGAGGTGGAAGTGGAGACAAAGACCCCAGGCATAGTGGAAGAAAGAGAAATTCCGCTGAATGTGATCCGAGTTCAAGCAATGCTCCACGTCGCACATAGTGAATGCGACAATATCACGCAAGGGCAGGGCAAAAGTCAACCGAGGGACCCTAAGCCTGTTATTGAGATCAGTGATAGAGAGGTGGATGCAGACCCAAGCAAAGATGAGGAAACGGATGAAGACAGCTTGGAAAGCGAAAATCAATCGGAAGGAGAACCGGAGGATTCGAACAAGGAGACTGATGGCGAGCAACTGAAAACTGGTTCTCTAATGAAAAGAAAAAAGAGAATTAAAAGCAACACCCCCGTCAAAGCAAGACAACAAGGGGCTAATAAGATAGCGAATACGAGAACACCCAATACATTTCCCGTGAGGGAACAGAAAGCAAAAATAAACATCAGAAGACGGGGTCAAAAGTCCAAAGGGCTGCCTAAGCCACTTCTGTCATGCCCATTAAAGGCTTTCTTTATTCAACAACATAAAAGGAAACAGAGCATAGAGACTGAAGTATTGGATGCGGAAATGCTAGAAATAGCAACTGAAACACAGCCAGCCCAAAAGCAGAGGAAAACGGAATCGGCACCATCAGTAATAGACAAGCAAGGGCGGGAAGACGGCCACCCCCATGAAAATGGAAATACAACCACTAAAGAAGTGAGTGAGGATTTAGAAAAGACCAAGGAGGCAGGGAGTGTGAGCTCCACGACATCAAATCCAAAGAATCATCCTAGAGGTATGGCTACTAACACACCAATCCAACAGGCACCGAAAGGGGTCCCGGCGACCATAGGTGAGACAGTGGTTTTGGTGGATGAACTGGAGGAGGAGAGGGAAAAGGGGGCAGAAATAGCCCGGGAGCCATACAAGCAGTCGGAGAGAGAGCAGCGTCTAGTTTGGACAAAGCCCCATCTGACCATAGATCAGTCAATTTTTCCCCCACCACGAAAGGGGACGAGTCAAAACTCCACTGGGACAACCGTCAAATTAACAATGGATCATCAAGAAATCTGGCAAACACTGAGAGAAATCTAAGATCCCCAGTGGAATGTTCAGCATTTGACTCATCAGCACCCTCGAGGAGATCAGAAAAAATTCAAGTTTCACCGAAAAAGAGACGATTCAGTGACATTGCAGTGTCAATGCAAAAAGAATCCCCAAATATGAAACCCGACAGGATAGCCATCATGTCGGCCATGTCCATTGTGTTAGCACCTTTCTGCAAACTGTACGAAGTCATAAAAGAAAACGTACACGATAACAGCAATTCTTTCAAACATGATGGGGAAACTGGCAAATGTGGAAAGCTATATAACAGCAGTTGAAGACAAAGCATGCAATCAGAAAACCATTTGGGAAAGAAAAATTGAAGCCCTGGAAAAAAAGATCGAAAGCATGCAAATACAAAAGAGAACCGTACAGTCAACAGCATTTGGTTCTGAGGTAACAGGCCAAGAGGTCCAGGCGCTGACAAAGGGCAATGGCAAAAGCCTTTCAACACTGGCACAAGGGATAACCGAAGAGCACCAATTTGCAAAAGAAAACAGAACCCGCTGCCTATAACTCTTCAGATTCAGACAAATACTATTCTTAAGGATGACTTCAAAATGTTGGCAAAACCGGATGCCAGTGGCCGTGACCAGGGAGCGACACGAATAAAGGTAAACCGACATGATCCAACAATACGGTCTGAGGAAAACATCACACCCAGATCGCCAAGAACAGTGGAAGAATTTCTAGGCTGTTCGGATCTAATGAATATATCCCTACACTCAGAAAAGGAGATGAAGGGGACAAAGCAGCATCGAACAGTAAGCAGTGAAAAACTGAGGCTAAAAGATCAGGATGAAAGTCCAATTGATGTAGACAAAGTGGCCAACGAGGGACGTGCCCCGAGTGACAAGAATGGTCCTACTTGGCCAGAGTCCAACGAAGCCCGGTCCAAAGCCAAACTTCACCCAAGCGTAGAGGATAAGAAGGATAAAAACAAAGAATCGAGAACAAGAAGGAGCCCAGTGAAGCATCGACCGGAGCGAGATGAGGTGGAAAAACTTATGGAACCACCGAGCAGAAAGAGGGGAAGGGGACAATCGAAAAAAAGCAAAAGAAGTGATACAAGTTTTCAAGTTGGAACAAATGGAAGCAGATAAAAACTTCCTGATATTAAATAGATCAACAGTATTGCAAATAACTAAGAAAATGAAAACATTGAAAAACATCAGAACGGAGGATTTGAGCTAGTGGAACCCTATCACAGGGAAAAGAAGGCTAAGGCTTTTCTACACCTGAAAGCTGCTGATATCCAATATATTCATGAGTCAGCCTACAGAGAAATTGAACAAATGGGTTTTCGTCTGACTGAATTAAAAAGGAAGATGGCTGGTCACGATCTTGAAGAGGAAAAAAAGGAAAGGAGCACATTTCAAAAGCACTATCGATCGAAAACTGAGGATCTATACCGCCAAAATTGATGGGACAAGCCCCAGGAGTTTTTATGAACCCCACAGAAGATATAACCACAATGGTGGTGGAGTGAAACGTTTCATCGAGTCGACGGAGAGGGATGTTATGAAAAACAACCAAGGGCGAAGATACAGCAATAAGGAGCACCTTGAGTCAGGACGGAAGGCAGTCAGAAGCCAAAGAGAGGAACAGCAGCAGCACTACGCGCGGATATTACCAGATGCCAAATACTCAGAGGACAAGAAAAACACATACTCGAAAAATCAGGGGAAAGCGGAAGCCTTAACACAACTGAAAGGCCCCATGGAAGTGGCTAATCTCAAACTGGAATAAAAAGACCGGCAAATAGCAATGATCTGGGTCAGCCCGCCTCGATGATAACACTGGTAACAGAGGAATCGAGCGACCCGTAAAGGAAAAATTCAGTCTGGGTTCATGGAATACGAGAGGTCATGTTCACCTCACGACAACCGGAGATGTCGACCTCGGTCTCTTCGACATAGTCTGCCTGCAGGAAACTTAGCTGCTGAACCAACTGCCCTTGACGGGTTCACAGTGGTGATATCACCAGCAGTTAAAAGCCTGCTAGGTAGACCTTTATCGGGTCTTTTAACGGCTATTAAAACAGGAACTGGTTTGAGGGAACCGCGAAAGTGGAAAGAGTCATACAAAACGTTGGTAATTCAGACCTCACAACTTCAGTCCAACGTCAAGAACCAAAATGGTCTGGAAATTCCTCTGGCAATTGCTATTGGAACCCGCAACAGATATCGATCAAAACTTTCTGTTCCAACATGAGTGCAACGATAGACCAGCTGTACGTTGAATTCGACAGAATTGAGCTTATCATCTGCGGCAAATTCAATGCCAAAATGCCCCGAGGTGGTGGCTGACCAGCAAGGACCCGGCCATTCCCGAGAAGGCCTAGACTCTACCATCGAGAGAGGAAAGGCGTGGAATGAAGTTATCCGCTCAAGAAACATTCAAAATGTTGCGTCACTGTTCCCAAACCAAATAAACATACCGACGTGGGAACGGAATTTCTCAAAAGCAACCCTCGATTACATCTTTACCTCCAATGATCTTACACAAGGTCTGACTGGCTTCAAGGTGCAAAAAACTCTCCATAGCGATCACAACTTATTGATTTGCATGTGGCAAACAAGAAGGCCGAATACAAGGACGTATGACCTGGCTATTGAAACTAATCTCAAACAGACCCATCTACGGCTAACTGAACAAGACATTGTGAAAATTAAACGGGCCTGGGAATACAGAGTCAACGACAACGTCTTGAATGAAATGAAAGAAAGACCGAATTATCTACCTTTATTATTATCATTTCAAGTACTGGGCACGAAGAAAGCAAAGAAATCAGAGCATATCAAGCACACCTATGACAAAGAACTGGTGGCTAAAAGAAAAGTGGGCCGTAGACTGAAAACAATAGCGAAGAAATCAAATGCCTTGGAGGATTGGAAGAGCTGCCAACACAAAGTGAAAAGCTATAACAACTGGCGTAAACAACACAGAGCTGTTCAATATCAAAATGACGCAAGGACATGATGAGGAAATTGCAAACAAAAAAATCCAGCGAATTCTGGACTTTAATAAAATCAATGAACAGTACTCAAAGTGCAACCCAGTGCAACTCAGGGGCAGAAGCAAGGTGGATTAGTTACTTCACGACGGAATTTGAGGGTCCGAACACCGAAACAGTAATGAGTAACCAGGTCTCTAAAACATCCTGGGAAGATCTTTCGAACGCAGAAGACATTGAAGTAACTATAAGGAAGCTGAAAACCTCAAGAGCCCTGGGTCCGGACGGACTGACGAACAAGGATCTTAAAACGTTCCCAAAGGAATGGTCAGAAATGATCAGTAAGATCTTTGCCGAATGTGGGAGAGAGAACAAAAATGATCCCTGAATCATGGCAGAAAGCGGTGATCGTCCCAATTTACAATAAAAGAGCTAGAAATGAACCTGAGAGCTGCAGGCCAATTGCCTTATTGGACATAATAGGGAAAATCTATGCAACTCACCTGCTTGAGCATTTCCGAATCTGGGAAAAAGATGGCCCATCTGAAGACTGTCTTCAAACGGGCTTTCAAAAAAAATGTCAAAGAAGGTGCGCCAAAGGTCTATTTGGCTTTCGTAGACCTTTCGAAAGCTTTTGACAGGATCGATCGGAACAGACTTTGGCTGAAACTACAAGGCTGGAACTGTCCCAAAAAAATACTGGACCCCATAAAAGCCCTTCACTCGCACACGAAAATCAGAGTCAAATTAAACTACCATGGTCCTTTGGCCCCAGCCCTGTTCATAGTTTTTCTAGGAGAATATCAGCTCTCAGAAATCAAAATAAGATTGTTCCCCCCTAAAATTGGGAAAACGGAGATTCCACGCCTTCTGTATGCCGATGATGTCATTCTGCTAGATCAGACCAAAGTGGGGCTTCAAAGAAAACTAGCAAACTTGGAGAAGTACATCAGCGAAAACCGCCTGGAGATAAATAAAACAAAAAACAAAATCCTGGTAATTGAGAAAGTACCTAGCAAACCAACGAAAAAACTAAGCTGGTTTCTGGATAACACGAAAATCGAAATCGTACAAAATATCAAATATCTGGGGGTTCAGATTGATAGCTCAAGAACAGACAAGAGTGTGCAAAACCAACTATGGGAAAAAGTGAAACGTCTAACCTCACAAACAAGAGCGGTTGACACCAAGTTCGGAAAGTTCTCCTTAACACCAGTGATAACCTTCTACAAGGCAAAAGTTATTCCTGCTCTGGCGTATGGAATGGAAGTGTCGCTATATACCCCATGTCATCTTTGGACCAAACTAGAGGGTTACGTCTGGAAAACACTGTTAGGTCTACCGAATTCGAATGCCATGCCGGCCATCAGGAGAGAGCTGGGCTTAGTGTCATTAGCGTCGATAGTAGACCAAAGTGCAATGAGACTGTATAGGAGAATAATCATGTCAGACACATTACCCATCTTCAACGTCATGAGGGAAGAAATCGAAACAAGCAAATGCAAGGCTCTGAAAAAATGGTTAAAGGCTAGAAAGGACGATCTAGCTCAAATAGTATGTACAGAAAAAGAACTGCAGAAAAATCCAGATTGAATTAAAAGAAAAATGGAAGAAATGGACTGGATCATGACAATAGAGAAAGCGGTGGGGAATAAACTTCTAAGCCACCTGCCACCAACATTCAACAAGTTGAAAAAAACGCAGAACTACTACCTGAAATTTCGGGACAAAAAAATGAGAACCTGCTTCAGGAAAGCGAAACTAAACCTACTGCTGACCCATGAGATCATAACAATTCGAGGAGCCACAACCGACAAGAGATGTCACCTCTGCAAAGAGGAATCTTCGGCAGAAACACTAAAGCATCTGGTGATTGAGTGTTCAAAAACCAACGCCAACAGGAACATCTACCTCCCTCCGCTGGTTGAAAACCTATGGATCTTTCCACCTGAGGATCTGTGGAATAGACTGATTTCCGGCGAAAAAACGTGGCGGACAATAGCGCTGGTCAAACTAATAGAACTTGCATTCAAACAGATAAATCACCAAGCGTCCCAGGGTGGGTCTCCATAAGGCGTGGGTCGTAGGAGGCAAGTTTCAGGTATCCCGTTTACTGGTGGTCAGCGTGACGCACCAGTTGTTGGGAGGTTTTTGTAGATAGAGATGTTTTCAGTGTATCGCGATTTGCGGATGTGAAACATTTGATAAAACTTACTTTTAACTGAGTAGTTCAAATTAAAAAAAAAAAATTATGGGGTTTCGGTAAAGGATTAAAACAGTTGCTGAGGGGTTTGGGTGGGGTATAAACAGAAGGAAACATGGGGCTTGAGGGGATCCCCCCAAATAAAAAATTGGTATTTCTTCAGTATTTAGGGATAGTTTCATTTTTTTTTGTTATTTCATTTTTCATTAAAATCACAGTGATCCCTGCAGGGTGTGTGCAGTTTGTGGTGTTTTCAGATTTCTGTGGAGGTAGAGGTATGTGTGAGTTTTGTTTTGGTGGTGTGGGGTGGGTATGCAGGAAAATTGGAAATTGTAATAATATGCTTAGTGATAAGGATGGGATGTGCCCTTTTCCTTGGGGTTATGCTGGTTTGGCAGGGTACATGTTATTTTATGATTGTTTGTGTTAAAAATGGTTTATTTTGTTTGGGTATACACGTTTCTCTTCTATAGAGTTTCCTGTTTAGTTCGGTGAGTTAAAAAGCCACATTTTAGTCGTTTTCTGAATGTTAGTTGTTCTTCTATTGTTCATGTTTGCTTCGGGAGTCGGTTCAAACATTTTCCCAAGATGCAGGATAGTGCTGATTCCCCAAATTTCAGGTTTGAGTACTATTTCGTTTTTGAGGTGGATGTCTTTGCTATATCTAAGTGTTTAATTTGGTTTGTAAATGGAGAATTGTTCTTGTATGAATTCAACTCCTTGACCCTGGATGTCTCTGTGTTTATCCAGAGTGTCTTGAAGAAGATTCTTTTTTCACTGGCAACTAATGTAGTGTTATTAGTGCTGCTGTGATGTGTTCTCTTTTGGTGAGTCTGAGGGGTAGTCTTGCGGCTGCATTCTGAATTCTCTGTAGTTTTTCTGTGAGGTGGTCCGGCATTCCGAGATGGATGCTGTTGGCATAGACTATTCTTGGCATGAGGAGGGAGATGAGGTTGAACATTCTACGTTAAATGGTTAGGAGGGGTAGCATCTGTTTGGTTGTGTGTGGGTGGAAGAATCATTTATTTACAAATGCGTTGACTTGTGCTTTGAAAGTTAAGTCATTCCAGTATTCTGAGGTTTTAAAAACCTTTGGATGTTTCCAGTTGCTTTCCCATTTCCGTAAACCATGGAATACTCATTTGTAATAAATTCTCAATAGGTAGATGAATTTTATTTTAGACAATGCAAAACCACTTGTAGATATGAAATACTCAGAAATGAATGATCACAGAGGCACAGGGACCACCCTTGACCCAACCCAGGCGTTTCATCTGTGCAGCTTAGATGTTCTTTTAATAACTATCCACATACTCCCACCATGTATACCCCTGTGGAATAAAATGTTAGGACTGGATCAATGTCTCCAATTGTCAGCCATCATCAATATAGAAAAGTTGCAGTGTTTGGCTTTGTAATACAATGTTGCTCAATCCTAGTTTACTGCAGAGATATCTGCGCAACCTAACTTTGGCTGCATGTAGGAGGTGAATGGTGTCCCCTACGGAGGATTCAACTGCCTTTAAAAACAGTGAAACACACACACACACAACACAAAAATGGGGTACTTAAAATTCCAGTCTGTCGGAGGAAATTGTGCATGTAGTCAGAGGTTGAGATATGCCTGAGTGTTATATAATGGGTGTTCTGAAATCAGTGAATTCCTGGGAAAAACAAGCATTGGCTTAAAATGTATTTACAAAGGTTCAAAGGCAGACAAAACAATTCAAATGACAATGTAAAGTTCATTGAAGATTTTATTTCTGCAACAACATGGAAATATAATTATGCACACACTATTTTGTCTTGGGGCATATTATAAGAACATTATTGAGAAGGTTACCACTGCATACAAGATCTAAAATGAGAAAATTTGATGAAACGTGTTTAGATTGCTTACAACAGATAATTGAAAAAATATTTGGTCTAGCCTAGAAGGGAGGCGTACCCCATGGAGAAAAACATGGGGACAGTTCTGGGTGTGCAAAACCTGTGACCCGAACTAGGAAGAGTTGAACTATCGTGTTTCCCATTTTCTCATATGTACATAAGAATTCAAGGAATCCAAACCTTTTAGAGCTGAAACTCAAAAAGGATTCAAAAAATTCAAACCTTGATTCCAGCATCTTAAATTGATAATCATGCTTGTGGGTTCTACCTGGCCAGGACGTTTGTCATATTTTTGTTTTCTTTCATGCCTCTTGACCTTATTTTGGTTCTATGTGGAAATGTCACTGGGAAAATGTTCCAGTGAAGCAACTATTTCCTGAATCCTAAAACGCTTTCCCCAACATATTCCAGGACTAGTGTTATTTACTATTCAAAACTCCAGTCCTGGAATATTTGCGGAAAGTGCTTGATTTAAGTACATTTGAATAAACATTGCCTCCTCACGACATTTCCAGTGGCAGCATTATCACTGCAGACCTTTACTATGTATACATGTTGTTTTATTTCATTCTTTTGATTTATTACAATATTATCCAGACACAGGCTTGTTTCTTGTCAACTTTAGATTCAATTAGATTGAATGTTCAAAATGCCTTGAAATTATTTGAACCACAAACAAATAAAGCGAATCAGGTATTTTACAGCCTAGCTTTATTCCTCTCAAGATTAGGCTCTACAGGAGTTAGATTCAATCAGATCCCAACCATTGTTTTAATGATTAGAACTATGCGCAGTTTAAGGATGCCCAGCCCTAGCCCAGCAATATTCCATTAGATACCCCACGGATTGGTTTGAATATAACTAAAGCACACCAAGAAAGCCATCCTTTTAGTTTCAGGGTTTAGAATGCCATCAAGGGGAGTTCCTGACTTCCATCCAGCCCCACCTTCGTGAAGGAAATAAGATTTCTACAAAAAAAATGCTACATGTGTGCTCATGTGAGATTATGCTAAATAGCACATTACCGTTTATTGTAATTTGCTGAGAAAAATGCCAGATTTTCTAATCTTGTGGCCACCATAAACTGTCTTCTTTAGTATTTATTAATTATATTAAGAAATATGCGTTTTCCAAACAAGTATTAATGTTTGTTTGATGAAGGTTGTGATGAATCTGAATTTGTATTTCATGTTTCACTGGAATATAAAGTGTCAAAGATATAGCTATATTCGTAAAATACATCATGCATGCTTTGCTTTCTAGATGTTCTGAACGTCTGTGCTTGTGAAACAAATTGTGGGCAATATACTGAAGAAAGGGCATTAATCTGCTTCCAAATGTGTGTTACAAGTGAAAAGAATATTTTTTTGCTGATGAATAGGTTTCCATACAATAGCAAGCATACAATACTGTTGGTGACAAATTCTACAATATATGGCTAATGGCATTGCAAAGAAATACCAAAGCCAAGGTCAGCTACCAATTTCTGGGCAACAACCCCTTATTTTGACAATCCTCCATAATCCATCAAATCAAAACTGCATTAAAGTCACTAAAGTCAATGGGCCTCAGTACAAGTTCGGTGGTAACCTTGCCGGTAAAACCGGCAGGCTGCCACCGAATTTACACATTGTAATGGTGCCTGGGAATGGGCAATAACCGGGTCATTACGGCCCCGCACAGTGAGCAAGTCCACATCTGGATTACCCTGGGTAACTTAGGGTTGCACCTTAAAGTTCCTAAAATTGCATAAAAAGGTTTAGGAGCCCCTCTACCAAGAACAAAAACGGCCAAATAACCTGTTGTTTTGGAAGGGTGCCCGCTCAGGAGGGTCTACAACCATGTTTTAGCTCACTGTACCTTTCACAGAGGAGAAATATGCATTTGCATATCAGTCTTCGTCCCACCAATAAGGGCAGTCCAGCACCAGAATGCTAGGCAATTCTCCTCTGAACAAGAGTATCACCAGTATCTTATTTTATAAGATAGTATTGGTCCTTTCTAAGCCTCCTTAAGGTTCTAATCTAAAACCTTTCATAGTTTACTCCACACTGACTTTTACCACAGCACAGCATTAGCAAATACTGAGAAGTTAGGTTTATGGTAATAACAGTAACATTACGCACTTCAAGCCAATTCCAGCATTTCGGCGGTCCAGGCAAGAAGGAACAGCAACATTTCAGAGGTCTAGCGTTTCTGTCAGAGCCCCAAACTCCTTTTGTGTAGCACACCCCAAGCTTCAAAGAAAATAATGTAAATAAGCAATCCAGTGCCAGTTGCAGAGACAGAGTTCTGGCGAAGGCCTCCTCACATCACCCAGCCATACCCCACCCTTTATTGCTCCCCCATCATTCCGAGTATGGAGGTAATCATGGCGCTATTAGTGCCATGACTACCTCCAATACCTGTACCGAGTCTGCCCTCGTTCAATGGGGATTTACCGGTCTATTCCGACCTTTGCGGGACCGGTAAGTCCCATTGAAAAAGCCATTCCCCATTCCCATTTGAGCCCCCATAGGGATCAATGGGAAGGCACTAATAACGGTACCGCAAATTGCGGTACCGTTATTAGCTCTAAAGTCCCTTAACGGGTCCCGTCCTTAACACCTGGTAAAACCAGGCATTAAGGAAGAGACCCGCTAAGGGAACTCGGAATCGGGCGCAAAGGGATTACCGGCACCGGTGTCCTTACCGGTGCCCGGTATTCCCTTTGCGCCAAACTCGGAATGAGGCCCAATGTTTGAATATTAGCCATAATTAACAGCTAGTTAACAGGTTGAGGGCAAATGTAAATTGTCATGGAGTGCATGTCCAGGCAGGAATAAACATAGAAATATTTCAGTCCCAAGTAATCTTCAACACAGCTCTGAATAGTGGACTGGTTGAATGAAGTCAAGTTAAAAAGTCCTCCCCTGAAAGATCGATATTTAGAAACTGGATCTCGCCAAATGAATCAACATTTGAATGCTTCATTAAAAGCTATATTTACCTTTTGGTTTTATTAGATTTAGGAGCTACCATCAGACAGGGCCGGTTCAAGCATTTTTGCACCACTAAGCAAAAAGTAATTTTGACTCCATCTTTTCCCCACCATGCGTTGACAATAAAGCTAAAAAATCATCCCACCACTTCACGTGCTTGGCCTGGCTGCATATAACACGTGAAACATATCCACATATCACATGTTTTTAATTATCTATTTATAACACACATTTTTATATGCAACATCTCTCACAGTCAGGCAGCTTCTGAAATAACTCATCAGAATAAGAAATGATGAGCATACCCGGCAGGATAATAAGTAAATAACTGCAGACGCGCTATCACTACACGACACCCTCAGTTTTGATTTTAAGTCTGGCGGTGCACAGTGGGTGACTAGGAAAGTGGGATAAGCGGCTGCAGAGTATTTTAAGTCATTCGTTACTGAGGGCATTCACCTTTTACTGGTAGTAACAGTGTAGTTTTCATATTGTTCTCCTTGGTATGGTAAATGTGCCCAAAGCATTGTTGCAGACATCACAACTGTGATTGCCCTCATCATGCCTCACTTGAAGTCGTCCTTGATGTGGTTGATGTGGTTGATGTGGTTGCTTACTGTTGCAAATGTCTCGGTAACTCCTATGAAGGTTTACGGCACCTCTATTCTGGTGCGGAGGTGATGTTTTGGCACACACCACCAGTAATATACCTATCGTGCAAAGCAATATATTTTTGGTAATGGTTTCTTTGACCTAGTATGCTAAATTATTTAGCCAACATACGTAAAGTGCTAGCTGCAGCACGGCCTCCAATTGTAGGAATCTTAAATATCTAATTGCATCAGAAACATGACAATGCAAGTGTTGTGTGATTCCATGCTGTTTGTAAGGTAAGGTTTGGTTTCACATCACCTCTGGGTATAAAGGAGTACAAGGGATACTGCATACCTGGCGATATCTCCTAGCCGCACTGATATATTTGTTTCCTGAACTCTTAGTTTCATCTTACAGGCAGTTACCGACTTCACCACCACATTTTTAAGGGGCCCATCCTTATTTGCTCAGCTGTTCTGCAACTGGGAGTGTGCTACATACAAAATCCCCAAGACTTAAAATCAGGCCTTCAGTGCCTTTCCCTAGCCTAACACACTAAACAGATACAACACTCATAATGCATCGTATTAAATATCAGTTAAGACTTTAGTCACATACAGGAGAGGTATGGTGTAAGCAGAAGCAGTGCATACATCTCTCTCACACACCGAAAAGGTACAACACAGATAATAGCAGTGCATGTTTCCAGTATAGGTTTTCTTCGAATGCACAGAATAGGTAGAGCACAGTCAGGAGAAGTGCAAAATCACCCCACACATTAATTTTGTGAGATAGAGTGCAGGCAGCAACAATGTAAAGTTCCCTTATAGGTACTGTAGAAAACGTTGCAGGCGCAGAATGAACAGTAGCAGTACAGGCACTCATAAATTAAACACATTAATATTAAGCACAGGCATGGGCAGCAGAGCAAGATTACCTGTGGCATAGAACAGGCACAGCATGGTGAACAGTATTGCACACACACACGCGAAATTGTATAAGAGAGCTATATATGATCACTCTGGAGTGATGGGAGAAAGGGGCTAGTAGAGAGAACATCAAACATCACATTTATTTGGTGCAGGCGTGCCAAAGATCTGCCTTTCTTGCCTCTCCCAGGAAATTGACATAGCAGTGTATGAAGGAATACAGTATCGAAATTCAATCTGGAAAATGCATCAGTGTTCTTGCACAGTCCTTGCAAGACTAGTTTGCAATGCAGAAATCACTCCTTTTGGCAGTCATCACCACACTCCCATTATTCTTTCGCCCATGTGAACAGTCTATATTCTTTCCCTAGCAAACTGTCCTTCTCCTACCTTCCTCTCTTCCTATATGCACTTTCTCTTTTCCACTACAGCACCCTTTTTCTTGTCCTCTTCTTCCTGTTAGCCTTTACTTTACCCCTTATACTGCAGCTGCCAACCCTTCCTCTCCTCCCCCCTCTGCTAAGTGTCCCTATGTTGCATTTGATACCTTAAGTCAGAGAAAGCTTTTCAGCCAATAGCAGTGCTTATTCTGGGAGTTGTAGTTTCATTTTTCAATTATGAAATATAGCCTTTCAAAGGCTACAGGTCTATATGTGCCAGAATGCAAAGTTCTTGTTGTTGGCTAAAAAGTCAGGCCTGGGGGACGCTGCCACAAATTATATGGGACCACTAGGAAGTAGGTACCATCTTTTTTTCTTGAGAACTTCCTTTTTGTGTTGAGGTCCTCGTCTCCACTGTGCCTTATTCTTTCTTCTGACAACATTCCCACATTTGATCCTCCACTAATCTGCCCTCTCTCCTATACCCATAAGCCAATCCTTCCATTCTCATTGACTCCTAAACTCTTTGTTCACTTTCTTTTTGCTGCAGCCTTTCTTTCTCCAGCACACATTCCCTCCATCCATTTCCTACTCCACCCCTCATCCCTTGTCCACCCTTCTGCTACTCACCCTTTCCCTAGCCAGTTTCTGCATTCACTCCTTCAGACTCCTTCACCCTTCTTACAGTGAAGGAGCTCATCACCCTGACCCTGTGCAATCCCCTGACTCTGCTTTCTTGCACCACTTTCCTTCCATCAGCCTTGCATTACACAGTGGACATGTGATGGAAAAGGGAGTCAGAGGGCTGACATGGGCCACACAATGATCACACCCAAGCCTTTGCATGTTTCTGAAGCTAGGCTAACCCTCAGCAAAAATCTACAATTATGAACCTATTCACACAAAAAGAGTTTTTGGGACACTGTGTATATTGCATTTTCTAATATTTTGTATTGTTTAATATTTATAAGGATGGTCAGTCTGGTAAATCAAATAAAGTAACTGACCTGCCTTGCTGCTGTCCGGCCTGCTGGGGTGTTAAATTCTCGGTGACTTTCAGTTGACTATACGTGTACCTTCAGTGCTCAGGCTTTTGTCTGACATGGGCCTGGGACACAGTGAGGCACCTCTTAGCCTGCAAAGGTAAAAGTGATACTCTTTCAATTCTTGCAAAGTGTTCCTCCGTAAACACATTGCCAGGATCACAGGAGATCAGCTGTCCATTCACAGGCACTCAGCCTCAGTAAAGAACTGAAAAGACCTGCTTCTCATTGTTGTTTTGAGCAGTGAAGGGGCAAAATATGCCCTCACCCTGCCCTCAAACCAAACCCCTCTCACCTCCCGTTCATGGATTTGTTACTGCAAGAATACCTGTAAGGACATTTGTATAAAAAAAAACAACAACTCCATAAGGTGAATGAATGTATCAGCTCAGTGCAGATCTGCCCCTTCCTTCATACACAGGTCCCCCCTGCTGAGTTTTACATGGACGAGCACCTAGTTGGCCTAGCGGTAGCACCAGCCTGCCATCAGCGACCAATTAATGGGTGCTGTTGAATACTTTAACAAAGGATTATTGGGCACAGCAGTCTGAAAAAGAAGTGTCAGAAATAAGGTACATGGAGGTAAATTGTAATGATTACTTTTAAATGTGCAGGGGATGTGCTCGCATGTGCAAAATCCATTTTACCAGTGCACTTGTTTTTCCCAGTACAAAATCTTCAAATACATTTGCACAGAGACTTGAACGGCTTAGTGCAAATTAACAAAAACAACTTTGAATGAGGGGAAATTAAAAGCCTCAGCCAATAGAGTTCAAAATAAAGTCGAACAAATCAAAATGTGTTGGGGTTTGCCAAAATTCTGGTGGAATTTACAATGATATCACTGAGCACAGGATAAAGATGTTCAGTTGTCATGCAAAAGATGGATACATTTTCCCCCTGCTGTTTGTCATTTTAAATAATTTTAATCTCCATACATACCTTGCTGATAATTTGGTAAACTTTATGTCAGAAAGCACTGTTTTTTTTGGGCGAGGTGGGGAAGGGGCATTTATGCTTCATCGACCTGGCTCCAAAGGTCAGTGGCATGCTTTATGTAGGTTGTTACATCCGGAACTACGAAGATTTAGATGCATACTCTGGTCTTAAAGTGTGGAAGAAGTTACAATGGTTGGAGGGGCAACCTAGATTGGGAAGGGGTCGAAAAGTATGTTGTAAACTGGAACCTTAGTCTGTGGCTGATAGATAGGTGGTGAGAGAGGGATAATGCAGAGTGAATGTTAGAAGGGAGGGAGGGAACCTCAGGCATGAAGAGTTCCAAAGTAGGGGAGGATAGGTTGAGCAGGATTGTTTCCTGTCTTTCTAGTATTCTGGCAGCATAACACTGGAGCTGCCGGCTGTCTGGGTTTGCTCACTTTTATAGTATGTAGGGCTTTGGAGATGATGCAGAGATATTTGAATCATACACAATCATGGATGGGGATCAGGCGATGGTTAATGAAGTGTGGGTAATATGATTAAATACACTCTGACCTGAGATTAGGCTTTCTGAGGCATGAAAAGACATCTTTGAGAGGTGTGAGGTTGGAGTTCGGGAGTGAAGAAAGTCTAGACAACAAAATGACTAGAACCCAGCTGCACACTGATAAAGAGAACACAAAGGTTCCAAACGCATAAAGGTTGCATCACATTGAATCATTTAAAGCAAATACAGTGATTTTAAATCACAAATTGTCGAGAATGTGGTCTCAAAATGTGTAAACAAAAACACAATCTAAACAGAGATTTTTTTTGATCCACATATAGGGTTTTGCACCGATAATTCAGTGAGCGTGTACAAAGTGAATCCATTCTACACATGAAAAAACATTTATAACCATATGGTTTTCCACATAGCAAATGAGGGTCAAGATCAAACTACCCTACGTGTTTCGGAACAACAGTCACATCTTCAGGCGTACACCCTCAATAATGTTCTGAAAATGCAATACATAAAATACAATTGGAATTCAACATGTAGAGTAATAGGTTTACAACATTGAACATATTATACGAAGACGCCATCAATCATGCCCCAACCAAACCCAATTGTCGTAGGAACACTATGAAAACAACAAGGCACCAATTTAAAGTAGTACAAATTCAGTAACCAGTCATCTGAAAGACATACAAAATGAAAACAAAAATCATGGAAGGTAAAGCCCTTACTTGCAAAACACCCACAGACACCAATAGTGAAGCACTTGTATCGTTATGTACCTGACTGAGATGCAAAACAAAAGAAAATTCAATTCAATGGGCCTCATTCCGAGTCGGGCGGTAAGGGTTAACGGTCACCGGTAACGAGACCGGTGCCGTTAAACCCTTACCGCCCTATTCCGAGTTCCCTTTGCGGGTTGGAACTTAACACCTGCTTTTTGCAGGCGTTAAAAAACCAACCCGCAAAGGGACCTCGGAGCTAACTACGGCACCGTAATTTACGGTAATTAGCACCTTCCCCATTCCCATTGAGCCCTATGGGGAATTACCGACCCCGCCAACCTTGGAATGGGGCGGTAATTCCGCCATTCACCATGGCGGAGTCGGAGAGATAACGGCGTCAACCAAGGCGCTATTAGCGCCTTGGTTAACGCCAGGGTCGGAATGAGGCCCAATATCTATTTCATATATACACTGTAAACGTAATAAAAAACATCATAAGGACAGGTCAAAAACATATATTGCAGACCTCAACTCCATAGTTGATAAAAGAAAACCTTACCAAAACAGCAAAGCAAGTCGGCACTAAACCTGCCTCTGAACCGGATGCGAGAAATGAAGCGGGGCGCACGACTCTACAAGTAGTGGCAGGCGTCCAGATATGATGTTCACGACAGGCACGTGAAGCAGGAAGTGGTAAACAAATGAGTAAGGAAGCACCGTACGAGAATGTCTATCCAAGGGTGCATGTGTCTCTAAGCAAGTATCTAGCCAAGTGACAAGCCGATCATCGATAATAATAGAAATCCATCACCAGAGCATAAAGTTAAAGTAATCACCACACCACAGTCATCACTTGACACATCTCGAATTATTAATAAAAAAACAATAAATAGAATTACCCCATGGGGAAAAAAAAACCTATCATGCACGATTTTAAGAACAGTTTCAAAAGAAAGTTAAAAGAGTGTAAAAACGGGGGGAAAGGGTCACACAGGGAATGGACAATCCAACAAAAAACTAATTTGCATAAAATCTCAATAAGAACCCCTTGAATATTCAGATAATAAAAAATACTCAACCACAAAGACTCAATTAAGTGTAGAAGCACTCACAATGAAGTGAGATCGTTACTTAAACAGCATTGTAGAAGACATGCCTCTCCGATAATAATAGATGAAGCAGGTCGAAATCTAAATTCATCGCTTTCGGGTAAAATGCAGAAAGTGTGTCAATCTAGTACATTTCATGCTGGTGTAATAATTTAACCACATCATCTCCTCTTTTTCGGAGGAGTGACCTATTCCAGAATAAATTTCAGTTGTGCCACTGAATGTCTCTTTTCTTGAAAATGTAAAGCCACTGGAGATCGGAGATTGTGGGTGCGGATTTGAGACTTAGGTTCTGTCCATCTCAGCTTGGCCTTTTATGTTGTGAAACCCATGTGAAAAAGTCCACACGGGCACTCACTTCAAACTGTAAATAACATTGGAAGAGTCACATGTGCACAATGACATTGGCCCACATTACGAGGTTGCCAGTCATAACCGCCTGTAGGTGGCAGGTTACTGGCAACCCTGTAACACTGTTACCTCTGTTACCACTGCCTGACCTCCGGGTGCTACTGGGATATCACAGGTGGCGTTACGGGCATTTACCATTCCAATGTAGTCTTATATGACTCCATTGGATTGAGAAACCATTAGTAACAGTGCCGGTTCTTCAGTGATAAGCATGCCGGTAGGGGTGTGAACTCCCAGAAGGTTATGCTTGCTGGGAGTTCTATGCCCAAACTGGCATACTTATAGTTTGGCGGTGCAGAACGGATGCTGGTACGTTGCTACAGGCCCCTTTCTTTCCAGACAGCCAACCTTGTAATGAGGCCCATTAACTTGACATTCTTGTCAGTATATGGGTGATTAATCATAGACCCATTGATCATATTATTACAATGCTGACAAGCATAAAATGGAAACTTACCAATTTTGGACAGTTTAGGTTGCACCACTTTACCACGTTCTGCATGCGCTAACGTATTTCTCATAGATGATTCACTCCTGTATGCAAATGTTGGCAACATAGGAAACTGGTCTGCTGTCATGCTGTCATGTTGTAAAACATTGCAATGTTTGGAAATAATCTTTTTACTGTTAATACTATGTCATGAGTGATATCACTACATATTATCCCCACCAAAAATATCACAGTATATATGGTTGTCTAGAATGGCCATAGGCAATATTTTTTGGGGGGATCATTTTTGGGGTTTTTGGGAGCGGGAGTTGCAGTGTTGTCCCCTGCTTTTTAAAAAATAATGCAGGTGCTGCGGGGGTGTCCCCCACAGGTTCCCTGCCTTAATATCGCCACAAAAATATGACAATATTTTTACAGGGATATTAACACATGGAACTGTCGTGAGTGGGTGTATACACATGCCAAACATGGTGTTTGACTGCCGCTTGCTGTTTAGCTGCAGTCAAAATAGTCTCATCATATTTCCTGACTCTGAAACGATCTTGCATTTAATCTCATTGGTTAGTATACTCAATAGGATCAGAAATAATGTGTCTTAGTCTGATAAATTGACTATAAGGGAGACTCCTTATGGTACCTGCTGGATTAAAGCTTTTCCCATGTAGGAGATTGTTCCAATCCATAAGTTTAGTAAACAGAGATGTAGTAAAAAAAACATGAATGTACTGAGCATATGTATTTAGAAAGTGCATGGAAGCTTGGTCAGTGTTGCAAGTAAATTTGCTTTCATCGTGCGTATGTTTCAATCCCTCCAAAAAGGAGAAAAGCTCACTTTCATTGCCTAGCCACACTCCAAAAATGTCATCAATGTATCACTTGTAGAAAACTAAGTGGCATCTAATCAGGCCGATAATTGGTATCTAATGCTGGTCAAAATGATACATAGAAACATTAGCATAACATAACATAACAGGGGCAATTTTGATACCCATAGATGTTCCACTGGTTTGTAGGAGAAAGTCCTCAACAATCAAAACAGTTGTTATTCAGAATGAGTTTCAACAATGTCAATAAGAAGGTTTTATCAGCTGTGATGTTATCTTGTTTGAGTAAAAAACACTCCATCACCAGTAAACCCTCATTGCGGGAAATTGATGCATATAAACTAGTTACATTGCATGTGAACATGATGAAATTTGAGTTTGATACTGATGGAGAAGGAAGTTGCTGTAGGAAATCCCCTATGTCCTTAAGGTATGTAGATATTCTCATGGCAAAGGGTTAAACAATATGGTCAATATTTGGAGTGAGTGGAGGTGGGGAGGCCAGAAGGAATGGCATTCCCTCAAACAATCTGGGTGAGTCCTGGGACATTTAGTATGGAATGAAATCTGCTTGGGAGGAAATACATGATCTTCCAGAGGAGAGTGGAGAATGAGCTGATAGCAGGCCTTCTGGGTTTCCTTTTTTGATGCGATCTAGGACTATGTGAAACCCAGAGACTTGGCACAGAGAAGACATTCAGATTTGTTTTTTAAATCCATTCTACTATTTCCTCTTTTGGACAAACCTGAATTAGGAGCGTTTTTACCGTTAAGTCGAGTAGGGTGCCCAGCTGAATATCTAATTTTGGTCTCACATATTCATTATCAGAGATTATTAACTATGTCCCATTTTAATGTTTTGGGCCTTAGAGCTGTCACATGGAAGTGGGCGGAGGCGCTAGTAAAGGTGATGGGAAATGTGTGTGTGGGGAGCCTGAAACAATGTCACACGTTGTGCTATTCTGCCCCTTTTATAGTGATATATTAAAAAGATACATTCAGAATTAACTTGGATCCAGCAGATTACGTCAATAGAGACCTGCGCTTTTGTTCCTATTATCTCTCTCCAAGATTGGTGTTGCTTTTGCTTGTTTTTTTAAATCAGCATGTCAGAAAAGAGCTAGCCTTTACCGCAAGGCTGATAAATCATGATGTTGATACGTATTATGATGATCCCTTCACTTTTTATTATTAGGTGTTTTTCAGTTTTGCATCCATGATGAGATGGAACAGGATGTTAGCTTTTAGTGTGAGGTACTGCATTATGTATGCGGATATGTTATATGTATGTACTTTTTTACTATGTTATATTGTGTGATGATTTTCTAATTATGAATCTGAATAAACAGAATACTACTACTTCTACTATTTCCCCCATTAACTAGGATACATCATTTTCAGTTGGATTCAGTTTATGATAGACTAAAGACATCCTGGGCTGAATGTTGTTAAGACACAATATGGAGGCATTCAATATCACTGGCCATTGACACTTTGAGGTAAAGCTGTGTGTCAACTGCAGAACTGCAAATGGATTTATACAAATATAATTTGGGGGCAGGATGGAACCCTGGGTTAGGCCACCAGTGACAGGTAGAGGTAGGTGTATGTACGAGGGAATTTCGATTTTGGGCAGAAATAAATAAACCAACTGAGTACAATGTCAGAGAGCTCATGCAAAACAATTGAGATACCTGTCTTGTGATTGACTGTGTCAAAGGTCAGTAAAATATTTGGAGGGTGAAGAGACAATGGTCACTCTTGTCTGCAATTTTCAGGGTATCATCAACAACCTGGATAGTAGGTGACTTTGGTACTAAAGTGTGGTTGGAAGCCAGATTAGGAGGATGGGAGGAGGATCTTGCAGTCAATGTCATCCTGCAGTTGGTTTTCTAGACAGTTGTTCAGTATTTTGCCAAGGTGACAGATAGAAGAGAAATGTACAGGTCAACAGAGTCGATATGCATTACGTTGAAGAGTAGTGGGGTGTGCCCAGTTTTGAGAGGGAATGGGAAGATGCCAAAGAAGAGAAATATGTTAATGATTGTGGGAAAGGGTAGATGGCTGCTGGGTTGAGAAATCTAATGATAAATGTGGGGAAATAGATCACCATCATGGAAGATGCATTGAGGAAGGTGCCTATGGAATGGTGAGTGTCTGTTGTGTGTGGTGGAATCTTTGCCACTTGGTGCTACAAGGGTGGATCGCCATGCTTTTCACGTGTTTCCTTGTGATGTTGATGTGATGATGTATGGTGTTCATTTTGTTGAAGAAAGATGTGCTTATGTTGATGGATTTTTCAATGGAATGACAGGTGGCAGGGGTGGGCTGGAGAAAGTTTGAGTGCTTGGAATGTTTGTTTGTAGCCTGTGCTATAGATTTGGCGTAGCAGTCTGTTTTCACTTTTTTGTTTGAGGGCGTCCATATTGTGTGGCAGCATTTAATATTTCCCAGCTCTACAGGTTTTTTGCTTGCCCACCAGTTCTTTCCAGGTTTCCTGATATAGAGATTGTTAGCACTGAGTGCCTGTGTGTGTCAGGGTGTAGACTGTTTTGGTCTGACTCATTTTGTTTTGAGTGTTGTGTATGTGTCTGCGACAATGCAAAGTGTTATGCTGTGATTATTTTATTAATGTGATCTGATGTTTGACAAATGAGTGCTTAGTGCATTGCTTAATCAAGATGTGTTTGGCGGTTGTCCATTGGGTGGGGATTGTGTTGTGGGGTGCTGTGAATAGACATTGGGTGGTGAAGAGAAAGGGAAGTATGGGTGGCGTGAGGTTTGTCTGGGCTTGGGTTTGGATGTATGCATGAATTCGTAGAAGGGGTGGCAGTGTTGGATATATATGATTGGAGAGGTGTTGTAATTGTGTAATAGCTCCAAAGAGAGAGTCACCCTGTTCTGATTGTGTCCCTTTGCTGTTGACACTCATAGTGGATGCCCTGGAAAGACTAAATCAGAGAAGAGGGGTCTTGTTTTAAGATGAAATAACATGGCCTCCAGGCAGAGAAACACATTTGGCAAGATGGCTCAAGAAGTCTTTCTGATTCCTAGGTCTAGAAACTCAACTGTGGTTGCAGAACACGTTTGTGTTGCTCATGGATCTAATGGGAAGCAGAAACTGAACAGAGTCAAAACATTGACCTTTGTTTATTAGTCTGGGTCATGTGGTACTTTCCCCCGGAACTCCAATCAGCCAATCACAGGGAGCATGATCGGTTGGGAATTAGACAGAGGTTTTACGATATTTGTGGCTTGCAGAACTCATAGGTGTTGCTCTGGGTTTTGAAGAGAAGAACACACTGGACAAAAACTGTCAATACATTTATACAATTCCTTCTTCCAGAAAAATGCATTTCACGAGTAGGCAGGCTCTCCTACTCTGGGCGGTGCTATTTTTCTAACAGTTCTACTCCAAGACAACCTGACATGGTACTGTGCCTTTCTTCATACCCTCCCTTTTCTTGTGGCGTTGGAGTCAAATTTGCATTTTCTTGGGTTTCTTTAGTGCCCCCAGCTGTGGGCACTTTATATGGTCACCTTCTGTTCACTTGCTCTAGAGTAGGCCATACTCAAAACTAAAGTAAGGGTACCACTTCTACCAGCCGTGCCCCCCTAATAACAATGTTTGCTCGTCACTGTATGGAAACGCTAATGCAAGCACCACAAACACCACCTTGTATTTATTATGTTTCACATAAACACACTTCCGTTATGGAGGGAAGATCATTGGTCCTGTGGGTGGGACAAGGTTTTTCGAACTGAACTCGTACAATGTTTATGATTCCCGAGCCAAATGAATCAAGAGTAATATTCAGGCCCTAGGACCGTTACTTTGCTGCTCTTCCCAGTCTCTTCACTGCATATCTGAAATACATCCGAAGACAGAGAGACAGGGTCTGACAGGCGCAAGTGAAACGGGACTGTCTGCAAGAGGATAGAGGAAGAAGCATGGTGGCCTTTTCCGGGTGTTTCTATGACTTGTAATGCATTGTGATCATGTTTTTGACCTTCTGAAGGCCTTTCCATACCATGATATGATGTGCTATCTATGGCTTCAGGCCTGTGTGCCCATCGAGGTCTCTGAGTTTTCTCTGAACTAATCTGCTCAAATTACATTCCAACACAAATTACTCCTGCTAACTAAACCACCCACACATGGCAAATAAACTCCAGTCCCAAGAGACATCAGAACACTACACCTTACAACACATTACAAACCACAGCCAAAGCCAATGCATCCTAGCACCATGGGCACACGATTCTCACATTCGGACACACATTCCTCTGTGCTCTTGACACAGAACACCTAGAAATTGCCACTCTATGTAGAACTCGGGGTACTTCCGTTCTGCACGCATCAACACCACAGCAAAGCTCTCTTGCATTTTGCCCCCTCTGTCCATGCAGAGGTCAGTGGAGCACGGAACACATCCCAATAACATAACACAAAATACTTGTTCAGGCTAAGGCCTGGTGGGATGTAAATAAGGATTCAGAGTAGCTTACACACCCACCGCACTGTCATCAGTCCTGACGCGAGGTGGCTAAAAAGCGTAAGTTTGGAAGACGAAATTTGATGCACTCTAGAATGTTCTCGTATCTAGCTCTGAGTCTTTCTCGATGTACTGATTTCAAGAGCATTGCATACGTTTTCACTTGCATAGATCTTACCCACTTTTTCCAGCATGAACCCTATAGTGAAATTAGACAAAGCAGAAACCCCACCAAGAACATGAAGATGCCTGGAAGGAACAAGAAGGCAACTTCGAAAGAATGTATTTGCATGAAAAGAATGTGAAGAAAAGTGTTTTCATCGCATAATGAAAAACAATTATTTCTTCTCAGAAAAAGTAGCGTGTACATTTTGTAAAACACAAAGATTAAACCTGGCAAGCACAAAAAAATGTAATGTGAAGACATTTTTAGAAAAAAGAACATAACTGTGCCAACAACACATTTTAATTAAAAATGGCCCAGAGTGGCTCTTGACTATTGTCTTCACAAAAGCCGTCCATCGATTGTCTGGCACGGAGATAGCTTTTCAGCGCCGACTGCTCAATTTCAGATGATCTAAATGTTCGCATGTTATCGCTAAAGGGAATATTAAGGCCTCCGTCGAACCCCCGCCACACACATATTCAGATTTTGTTTTCCCTGTCAGGGTGAAGGTTATCTCCCCGGTTGCTGAGAAAATCAGGTGACATGCATTTCCCATGATGCTTCGAGGGCTGTCAAGCTGTCCGTCAAACTGTCACCTGACCAGTCGTTCCCATGGTTCTCGCCGACTTCCACTCTGATAAATTGAAAGGCGCCATTATCTGCCTCTTCTGAAGAGGAACTGTTTAGGGTTTGATAAGATATCGCCGGTCCCAGGTGAGGGGAGGCTGACAGCGCATCAAGCCTAGTCACAACGTGGGACACAGGGAACAGGGGAGCACAGGATTCGAAAACATCTGTTGCCTTTATTTATTACCCCGTGTTTGGTTTCAGGTGCTGTGTTTATGTGTCTCTTCCTAGACAGCACAGTAGAAACTATATACACAATCCTAACCCTTTAACAGTTAAGGCAGACGGGCTCTGGCGTGGGGGGCGGTATCATTAATTCGGATTTCCAATGACTGCATGTGAGCTGTACTATATTCCCCCCGAATTTACCATTCACGATAACATGAGTCATTATTTAATCCAAAAGGGCACCGCACACGTATGACATCAGAGGACACAATGCTTAACTTGCAGCTTACAGGACTTGGGCAATTCTTCAAAGGTGCTGGGCTATTGTGCTTCGATGAGATGATGACATCTGGACTGTTTGATCTGTGCAAATGGACGAATTGTCCCCAGACTGACGCCAAAGTGTTGGGCACCAGTGACATGTGTGCAATGTGCCCACTAATATTCAGTATTTCCTGGTAAGTATAGGCTTTGCCAATAAACAGTTCCTGGGTGTGCAGTTGGGAGTTTTTATACCTGCGCCCCCTCATGTCTGCAAAGCTTCAGAGGGGCATGGAGCTGCCTGTTGTTATTTCTTGCTTACTTATATAATATTCTGAGTAAAAATATGTCTTCAGTTGTAACATCTCCACCTTGTGTGCATATAGGTATTTGCGTGCAGTGCCTGTACTCAGTGAATATACCTTCTGAAGTCATAAGGTGTCCACGACTTCCATATTTGAAGAGTTTGGCATTGGGGATGGCTGGCAATGTAACGCACATATCTCTATTGCATAATTGTGTTCTACTTTGTTGGAAATCCGTCAATTTTAGTCTAACGGAAAATTATAAAAGCTTAGTAAATAATATACATGTTCATTGTACCAAAAGAGGATGTCAACTTGCTGGTCCTGGAAGCAAACATATCACGTGAGGGCAGATGGGGTTTGTAAAGCAGGCGGCCATTTCCCCTGCCTTTGATTGACAACAGAACCCACACACGTGGTCTTCAGCCGTTTGGATACGTGTCCCATAGCTTCATTGCATCACCAGAACTAATGGGGCCGGTGTGGGTGTGCTGCGTTCGTGGGTGTGCGTATTTTGAAACTGCAGCTCTTTCGTGTGTTAAGCAGCCAAGCATGTTTCCAAAAGAAAAGGCCTCCAGAATTGAGTCATGGTTAGGAGGGGCTGGCAGCCTCTGGATAAGGGCCAGTGAGTCCTTTTCACCAATAGCAGAGCAGGCGTTTGACATCAGTGATTATCAGCCCTTGCGGGGAAGCATGGAAACGACTCCGTTTAGACGAGTACATCCATCTTTCCTAATCACACTTAGAAATGGAATTTGTTTTAGCACACTGAAAGGTTGTCTTTCCACCTGACTAATGACTTTGCCGATTAGTGTCTTGTTGCCGTTGGCATTTTCATGTTTGTGCCGAGCATTTCCGTAACATCATTATTTATTTCCTGTCAGCATGTCAGACAACCCTTTGTCACTGTCTTGTTTAAATGGATGCCCTGTAAGGGTGCTCGGCAGCGATGGCCTAAGTCTTTGCTGTTGTGTCCCCTATAAAATGCTATCTTGGAATGTAAGAGGTGGCATTTGTCATAGTGAGTGCTGCAAACGAACAGCAACACCAGCCTGGTCAAAATGAAAGGACTTTCTGAAGCAGTGACTGAGCAACAAACGCTTTACAGAATGGTTTACAGAATGCCCCATTTAAGCATTTATTGTATTTACGTGTTTATTGTATTGTATTTGTTTGCACTAGCCACGCCTATATAGGAGTGACTAATTTAAGCATTTAGTAAACTCTACCTAGGGATATATAGGGCGAGAAAAATGTAAAGTAGACCATGCTTATATGCTGATTTTAAAATGTCAAGCGAATGCTTCAAGCTGCTTATCAAATGATTTTTAGCACGGACATTTATTGAGACCATATTATTTTTGAATGTAATCCACATTGTATTAACTTTAATCATTTTAAATAAATAAACACTGTTATTGTATAGGCAGCTTACGTAATACTTAAATTAACTGCCTATCTGGGAACTGTTATTTGCACATTTCACTTGCTTGATAAGGGCTTAAGAGATGTTAAGCCAACCTTTCTCTTT
Organism: Ambystoma mexicanum; assembly: GCF_040938575.1. Taxonomy (NCBI): domain Eukaryota; kingdom Metazoa; phylum Chordata; class Amphibia; order Caudata; family Ambystomatidae; genus Ambystoma; species Ambystoma mexicanum. The sequence goes on from NC_090932.1 coordinate 909,372,459, forward strand.
GTCTAGGACATCCATCTAATGGGACATTAACCGGGCCTACAATCAATGAAGATTCAAGTTTAACCAGACAATGGCACCCACCCAAAATGAGCTCAGCTCATCTGATACTTCAGCTATAAAAAGTTCCATCAAATATATTTGGCAAGGCTTACAGGTAAGCAAACCGAAATTAGACTCAAGAGACCTCTAGAGTATTATGTGCCATTGGCATTTAAGTGACACATCCATCATCCAATCACAAGGTACGACAACATCTCAACCTGATTCATAGGTGTTAAAAGCGCAAGGCCAAACCCACCCATTGATTCCTTTAGGGGATGCATTTTTGTTGCAACTAGAATAGAGCCAGGATGTTGAAGAAAACACACACACACACACACACAGAGACATATTTGATAGTCTGTTAACTAATGACTGCTATGTCTGACAAAGAAAATCGATTGATGTCTGCTTTTTTGAGAATTTTTAATATAAAAATTCGTTAAGGTAAGGATTTGCAGGAAAACTGCCCAGGAAAATGTCCCTGAAGTGCTTAAATGGTTGGCACAAAAAATTAACCAAAATCAATAAATATATGGGTGGAGTTATAGAACACCACAACATGAATAGGCAAATTGCTGGCAATGTTTATAAAATATTGGAAAAATAAATTGTCTGTGAAAAATAACACAAAATAATAAATTGTGCGATATAATAAACCTTAAAAAAATTAACGGTTGGCACTGTATAACACAATTAAATCATAATTAGGTAGTCCATATCACATAACATACCCAAAGAATGGGAGAAATCTTTCGGGCTACATGGAACATTGACATACATAAATTGTTGGTAAGCCAAGAAAGTGAGATAAATGAATGCACGATTGGGGATTAACAATGCTCACAGAAATGAATAAATGACATGTTGCCTGTCCACGATGAACTTACACAAATGAATGAGCGCATTATTCTCAATAGCAATGTATACAATAGCACAATAAAAGTATGAAAATAGTGTTTGGAGACAAAATGTATGCACTGAAACAAACGGATGCCACCATATAACACACAGAAACAAAAATAAATGCTGCTCTAAAATCAAAACAAATGCTTTGCGCTACTGTGCACAAAACTGGTAATAATTATGTTATGCAAAGGGTGTTTGGCATTTTCAGTTCAAACTCGTAGTGGGAGTTTCCTACAGTGAAAACCTGAACATGGGTAACTTTCCCAGTTCAGAGTCCATTGATGGCCTCATGGCAACACGAGGGAAGCAATCCGAGGGAACAGTATATCAAATTGTTTCTTTCTTGAGTACCATTAATGACAGATTGTATAGCTCTTAGAAGTGGGATGAACTGGCATGAAGTGCTCTATATTAACACATTATTAGTATTAAAATTAGTAGCAGCAGCATTCACGTTTCCAATTTCGAACGTTCTTGCACAATTAAAAAAGAAAAACCGCAACGTTACATCTTTTCTAAAAAAAAAAAAAAAAAGAATTTGAAATACGCCATTTCATGGAAACATCATTTTACAGAAAGCAAGTCTGTGAGCTGAAAGGCAAAGGGCAGGCGCCTCATCTCCAAGCACCAAGCCAAGAGGACCTGCGTCGCTTCCTCTCTGCTGGCCTCCCATGCAACACCCCTCCCCCGTCCCTATCGTCTCATCTAGTCATATCTTTCTGCCGTTTGAATAACCCTCTTTTCCTCAATCTGGTAAGGCAGTGAAAGGTTGTTTGTTCTGCTAATTAACTTTATTACCCTGATAACTCCCTGCAGCCTTTGACGAAAACAATTACCGTTCCTTTATTTTTTTGCAGTGGCAAAAAAAAAAAAAAAAGACTATTAATTAGAAATAGGGCGCTGGTCCTTGCCATGTTAGCCTGACACGTTCACAGGCCCTCGAGCGGGATAGCATTACATTGTCAGGAGTAATTTAGCTCTCATCTGTCTCTGCTAATTATTGTCACATTCATCAAATTCATCAGTGAAAGTGCTCTCAGAAGGATTGCATATTTGCAGTTAATACAGCATAAACTGGTATTAACCACCACCACATTTGTGATGATGAGAGGGACACAACTTATTCATCCCTAATTAGAGCAAGCTGGGTAATTAATTATACATTCCGCCTTATTACTTCTGAGCTCTCAGATATTGTTTGTCTAGGAGAAGGGGAAAAGGGGGAGGGGGGAGAAAGAAGCGAGAGAAGACTGAAAATGCACACAAAAAAAGGAAAAAAGGGTGATGTGTTTTGTCACATACGCTATGCCATAATTCCCACCTGACACGCGAGCTGAATCGGTGGAAAATTGCGAGTTGTCAGAGGCAGAATAAACCGCTGTAATAAGTGATTAATGAGCAGCACCTGTGACAGGTGCTGAACGGGACTGTAAACTTCGTTTGATTAACAGTCACTGGACGAATAAATATTAGTGACAGTGAGGGGAGAGCCAGCGTGCTTGTTTTCTCTCACGGTCTGCATTGTAAACACGTTGGCGTTATTGATATTGGCAGGATATGTGTGCAATCTATTTCCCTTGCAAGCGTTTGGCAAACTTTGCAGAGTGGATCGCATTCAGAGGATTGAACCCTGGAGATACCCACGGCGGGCACAACAAAATGTAGTCTCGCAGAAATTGAAACCACGTAAAACCAATACAAGAATGTCTGTTGGAAAATCAAAGGCCGCAGGCTTTATTATACTTCACAAAATCACAGGTGGGGAGGAAACCCCCGCTTCTCCTCAGCCAGTAAAAACACCCCAGGCTGTTTGCCCCAGTTTCCCTTAGAGTTCAGTCAGCGGGACCTGGTCCACATGAGCAGTGCCCACTCTTTCATTCCTGGCTGGTGCTCCAATAATCCCCACCGGGCTTCCTGTGCCCTGGACCGTGCCGCCTTGGCCATGGTGCAATTATACCTGCGATGTTATCTTTTAGTCTGCTCCATGCAGTCAGTCTGTACTTGTCACTTTAGCATAATACTGCCACTTGATTTCAGTTATGTTGTTATCTTCCTGTTATATTACTAAAATTGGAACGTGCCATTTTGTTCTCAATCTTAGGCCTCGAACTCTGTTTGCTAGGTTCGCCGGCCGTTCGTTTTTGCCATTTGCCATTTCCTCTAGTTTTCTTATGCATTAAACGTAAACTTTTTTGCCACCTTCCTTGCTCCGTCTTGCATGATGGGAGAGTAGGGTGGGCAAGAAGAGCTTGAGCGCAAAGCAGCTTGCCCCCCTGAGGGCCCTAGCCGATGACATGTGAATTTTGTACGGAAAGTCACTGCCTTTTATTTGCAAAAAAAACACCTGATGCCAGGCCTGTATGGCCTCTGGGTGTTAAGAATGAGGGGCAGCCTAGACCGGCGGCGGCACTGGGGTGTACTACCCAGCCCCTATCCAGGTTACTGCCTCCTGGGGTAGTTGCATCCAATAACAGCCTGATGGCTCCTCTGTGAAGCCCTCAGTGAAAGGGGGAACGTGGGTTGTTGTCCTTAGTACTTTGGCCCATAGGTGCTAAAAGTCCCTCTGGCTAGTCTTGGTGCAAGCACCCAAAAGGCGCATGGAGTTGCCCCTCTGCCAATCTCCCATGCTTAAAAACGTTGGACCTCTACCTTCATGGCTCCCTGAGCCATTACGGGTCCAAAGGCGTGTTGCTCTGTCTGTTGTTATCTCTGTAACCTTTTGAGCAAATGGAGCACAGACCGCTACCTGCATAAACCATGTCCAGAAATATGACATTGAAGCGCCTAAAATCAGCTATTGTTTGAAAGAGGTAACGCCGATCCATAGTTTTTCATTGGCTGCCAGCAGTTTTTAGGCAGCCGCATCGGAATGCTTGGTGGGGTGTCGGAATGGGATATTATGGAAGAAAAGGATGGCATTCAACTGAAATCACAAACAAATGTTTTTTATCGCATAATCAACTCTATTCAATGAATTTAGACTTAGTTCTCGTTATGTCCTATTGGACGCAACCCACAATGGACATTGACCCAAGCGTTGTAATTGAAGTGTTCCGCAGATAGTTCATGTAGGGTCATAGAGGTATCGTCCGAAGTGGAAAATTGATTGAACCAGGTACAATTAGTTTAGCATGGATCCATTTCTTTCCTAGGGATTTTGGACATTGGAGTACATATGGTTGCTGCAAAAAAGGAGCTTTTCTGGTGACAGCAGCGTGATCACATTCTCATTCAGTCAGCAGACGGTTTGGTGGCTAACGGGGTATGGCACCCTACTTCGGCTCATCCACATATTGTTGCACATGTTACATTTGCAGTACAATAGTAATTTGAAGGCATATTACTACTATTCCAGATTTTGGAAGTTGCTGCGCTGGCGTGGCTCCTTATTGTCTTCTGCTATTCCGTTACCATCTTTGATTTGTTCAAGAGAATTTAATGAAGTTGGATCTCGACGTATGGATAAGAAGATCTGTTGTGGCAAAGATTGGAAAGGTCTATTTTAGGACTGTGTATGATACTCTAACAAGGTGGCCTCAAGACCACTAGTGAACACCGTTTTGGCACTCCTGAGGAAGAGTAATATTTAGAGTACCTGGGACGGAAACATGTAGGGTGCTGACAATACGATTTTGAGTATTGAGTAAACATATCATGGTTGATTTTCTTATATATTGCCTGAATTAGCCGTATCTTAACGTAAGCACCCAGAATAATTCATTGGAATCTAGGATCAATTAATGTATTTCCACTTTGTCTTTTATTTCCAGCTTTCTTTGTGAATGTCTTTTGTAAATGTAAAGCGATGTGTACTTGTGATTGTATGTGTGCTTTGATTTTTTCAATAAACTGTGGGCCTCATTACGAGGTTGGAGGTAGCCATGGCGCTATTAGCGCCATGTCTGCCTCCAAACTCGTTCCGATTCCGCCTGGTGAATGGAGCAATTACCGGTCTATTCGAAGGTTGGCGGGATCGGTAATTCCCCATTCACCAGGGCCATTCCCCATTCCCATTGAGCTCCCATAGGGCTCAATGGGCATGGGGAATGCGCTAATAACGGTACCGCAAATTGCGGTACCGTTATTAGCTCTAGAGTCCCTTTGTGGGTCCCGTCCTTAACGCCTGAAAAAACCAGGCGTTAAGGAAGGACCCGCAAAGGGAACTCGTAGTAGGGAAGTAAGGGATTACCGGCACCGGTGCCCTTACCGGTGCCAGTAATCCCTTACCGCCCATCTCGTAATGAGGACCTGTATTTTTAACTTTCTCAATGAGTTATATGCACTCCAGCCCGTTATCACCATTAGTTTGTGTCCTCTTCTGAGCTGTGCATCTGAAAAAAGGATACATTTCACCTAGTAAATAACAATAGTGACTGAAACACACCAATAGATATCATTAGACATGTGTAACTAGTTTGACGGTGAAGCTGTCATTAACGCAGAATGTCTCAATACCATTTCAATAGATGTCCAAAAGCCTGTAGGGTCCTTGGATGGTTGTGTGTAGTCAGTCTTGTTAGAGGCAGCTGGGCTCCTCATAGGCCTTTTTTTGGGCTCTTTCTTTGGCGCTCCTGTTTGTGTTCAGAGTGAGATGGCGGGGGGCACAGTGCTGCGCTTTGGTGGGAAGATTCTGCAGCTGGAAGTCTGGAGTCTCCGAGCTGTGTCCCCCGCCTATGAGGCCTATGAGGAGCCCAGCTGTCTACAACAAGATTGACTACGCACAACCATCACAGGACCCCACAGGGGGCAACTCTCAATCACGACTGGGCGTGATAAAGACCCACAGGTCGAAACACGTGTCGGCTAACCATAATTGGGACCATGAGCCCACGCAACAAACACATTGATTAATACACATTTTCTTTTTATACTTATCACCAAATGATAAACAGTGTGGAAAATCTATTTCTGTAAAAGCAAGCGAACAGCGAGATTCCAGGATAATCTCTGACAATACAGCAAAGGAGGTTTGGGCTTCACCTCAAAAACACATCCTGTGACGTTGCATTTAACAATAAGGACACCACAACAAGTAACAGAGCTCAGCAAGGACTGTTCCAACCTAGGACCCCAACACAGAAATCATATAGGAGTAGATTGACTATATGCTGGCAGAGGGATGAATCTGGGCTCAGAAATGCCCTTCCTGCCTTCCTGCTTTCCTTCCTTCATTTGGACCGGACTTGTGTTGTGTTTTGTTTTGCTGTTAATTATTTTCATTTGTTTGTACCAGATATACAGTACATCATTTGTGTTTCATTTTACTCTTGACTTTCTGAAATGTGTTTGCTCCAGTGATATTTACCTTAAAAACACGTAACTCCTTATTTTATTTAACTACTAAACCTTTTTTTTAACTGGTTTGTCCCTTAATAGAAATGTGATGTCACTTAATAAACACCTTTTATTTCTGCTTTTCTATAAAAAAATAAAAAATAAACCACAGGGGGGTGTAGGTAGTGACAAAATCATATGAGTAGGAGAAACAGAGAAATGGAGGGGGTAGGCTACCACAAATAAATACATACATCAATAGCATTGTTGGAGCGACACTGGTAGTGGTGTTGAAGAGAAGTAGAAAAAGGAGATGGACATTGACATTGCATTGCCTTCCTTTGTGCCTCCTTGTGGACCACAATAATGCACAATCACACTGAACAGATGCATGGTCTGACTGGAGGTTTATAGTCATAATGTCGAAACAAAAATGTCGACAAACAAAAATGTCGAAAAAAAAATGTTGAAAACAATAATGTCGACATCCTATACTTATAATGTAAAAAGTCATTTTTTAGAAAAAAAAATGTCGACAAAAAAATGTCACTTAGAACTATCAACACCTCACCCAACACCCCCTGCCACCCCCCACACCCCCCACCACCACCCTCCCACCCCTCATACTCAACACATTCTAATTATATATTTATTTATTTATTTATGTATTCAATAAATAAATAACCAAAAAGAGTATCATTTACTATGGGGGGGGTCCCCCCCAACCCCCCTCACCCAACACCCCCCTGACACCCCCCACACCCCCCCCCCCAACCACCCTCTCACCCTCATTCTCAACACATAGTAATTATATATATATTTATTTATTTATTCAATAATTAAATAAATAAAAAAAGTATCATTTACTATGGGGGTGTCCCCCAACCCCTCTCACCCAACACCCCCTGCCACCCCCCCACACCCCCCGCCACCCTCTCACCCCTCATACTCAACAAATCTTAGTTATATATATTTATTTATTTATGCATACAATAAATAGAAAATTTCGAAAAAATATTGAAAAAATGTCGACATTATTGTTTGTCGACATTATTTTTTTCGACATTTATTTTTCGAAATTTTGACTGTCTACATTTTTACTGTCGACATTATGACTGCCCACCCTGGATATGCACACAGGCCAGCTTCCAGTGACCCCACTTGCACCACACCCTCAAGTCGTGGAGAGGACAGTCAGACTACACTTGCTCATTGCCAATGCTGGTCACACTGACACTGGAAGCCCACAGATTCCCCGAATTCTCAGACTGCCCAAGCAGCGCATATTGCATATCCTTGCATATTGCGTATGTGACATAATCTTCCTGCAGGGTTTGTTTTGCACCTCCAGAACTATCACCACAGCAGGCTGTTGTTGTTGGCACCCCTCTGTGTACTTCACTATTTGTGCAAGCAATGAAGGAACACATGTTGCATCACTGCCTGTGGTGCCAGATGCTCATCAGTTGGGAGAAACTGGTCAACCCAGCAGTGGTGAATGCCGTTTACAGTTTAACACATCCTGTTGTAGGTTACAGACTGGACACTGGCCAAGAGTCTAGGAAAGGTGCAAGGTGCAGTGAATACACTCGGAGCCAGGAAGCTGGTTCCCAAATATTGTGGGGCTTGCTCTCTAAGTCTGAAGGGGTTAAAATGAGTTGTAAAAAACACATAGTTGCATCACAGTCAATGATCTAGTACAGATACGAGTGCAGTTATTAGACCAAATGTTAGTAAAGTTGTTTGTGATCTGTAAACCTAAATTGCTGGGACATTGCCATAAAGCATTTACATAGCAGAAATACAATGAATAATGTTCCACTTGTTCTTAGTGTATTTATTTGCATTTTGCAAGTGCAGCTTCTATAGTGTAGTGTTTGGGGGAGGAATACTAGGGACTAGTTGTACTGGTGAAGGAAAGAGGGTAAATACATGAGCAGGCATTGAAGGTATAGCTTATGTGAGGGGTCAGGAATATAGCTCAGACACAGTGGGTCTCATTACAAGTTTGGCGGTAGCCTTTCCGGTAAAACCGTCAGGCTGTCGCCAAACTTGCACATTTTTCCGGTCCCTGGCAATGGGGAAATACAGGCCATTACAACCCTGGCGAACCCTGTATTTCCCCATTGCCAGGGGCCAGAAACTGTTGCTCACCATTCCCATTTGAGCCCAATAGGGCTCAAAGGGAATGGAGAAGTCAGATGCACCGGCACCATTCAGAATGGTGCCGGTGCATCCGACATGCACTGCTCGTGGGTGCTGTTCCACCCGCCAGGTCCTACCTGGCGGGTGAAAAGGCACCTGCGAGCAGACTCATCGTTTGCCGGTCCGGTAAGTAGGGTACCAGCAAGCTTACTGGTACCGTAGTTACCAGACCGGCAAATTGTAATGAGGCCCAGTGGGTTGTTGATTTTAGACATAGACTTTTTCTTTTTTTATATTGCTTGGAAAATGCCTTTCTGTCACTGCTCTAAGAGGTATTTTCCCTATTGAAACAAAACTAAATGGGAGGTCCTTTGTCAGATTGTCAGAAACAACCAGTCCTGTGCCCAAAGTCCTATTCTGTGACTCACATTCTAAAATCAACTCTAAGGTGAAAGGGAAATGTCTCTGGCCTTGAAAAGTGTTGAAATGTTCAAAAGAAGAAATATTTAACTCCAACACAAAAGTTCCAGGTAGATACGGTTTGCAGTTCAACACGTAATTCCCTTCTCCTGGATATCTCTTCACTCAATAGCAGTTCCTTGAGTTTCTTTGATTCAACACAATTGGTATACAAAGTAACTGGATTGTCAATCTGAATCTTAGTGGACTGCCTGGTGTACTCTCCTGCCAGGCTTGTTCCACTCCTGGATGTCTTTCACTCACACTCCTTTGTTATCTCTTGTTATATCTTTGTCAGGATTTTCTCATGCAATCTTATTTCATATATTGCTCAGTCTGATCTTGCCTGGCACACTCCCTTGCAGGGGCTTGTCTTATATATAAATACTTCTGACTTGTGAGTGCCTGATACACTTCTCTTGCCAGGCCTTTATCTGTATGCAAACCATTTATTCTAATATACTTGTTCTCATACACTTGTGACTTGAAATGCCTGGTTTACTCCCTTGCCAGGACTTTCTTTATGGGCAAAACACTTATTGTCATACACTTGGTCTTGGTTGCATATACTTGTAACTTGAAATGCCTGGTATACTCCCCTGCCAGGGCTTTTCTTCACGTTCATACTGCACACACTTGCAAACTTGACAGTCCCTTATTATTATATTGTTCTGTTTCTTTAAGCCATATGGCACCCTTCGTTCTGTCTCATTCATATCATTTACTTCTGTTTCCTTTTGGAACCATAGTCGGTATGCCTCTGTGTCCCCTCTTCCCCTGGGCAGACTCACTGGGTTACTATAGCGGGAATTGTCTTTCCTGCAGTGAACCAGCAATGGCCTTTTGGTGTCCTGTTTGCTCCTTTCGGGTTTGCTGTCTCTGCACTTGTGGTTCCCGTCCTCCTTGCGACTCTCACTCATCTGCTGCATGTTCCCCTGGACTCATTCAGCACAGAGGCTGCTCTGCGGGAGTAGCCGTCCTTGCTGCTCTGGCATTGCTGTGTCTTACTGGACTCTGGAAACTGGCTCCCATGGCTCTATTCATGAACCGGTTGGCTCCACGGATCTCGCTTACACCTGGCAGTCGTTCGGTCAGCACCAAGCAGACATGAGTTCTCTGGGCAGGCTCTGCTCATTAGCTGATTTCCCTGTTTAAATGCCCTGCCTGCCCATATGCGCTCCAAACAACTAAAGCTCAGCGTGTGTGCCCAGCCTTTCGTGATCTTCATTACTCGGCTCCTCTTCCTCGTGACAGTATTTCCAGCATTAGAAAAAGGAAAGTCAGTTTGTGATAACCTACAGTTAGAGTCTCAGGAAGCGTCTCCAGTTGCTTTAGATAGTAAAGATGACGACTTATATGAAGAGGTGTTCCCAGTGGTTTTAATTGGTAAGATTGGTAACTTCTGTATAGAGTTGGAAAACGTATTTCCAGTAGTTTTAAATGGCAAGTTAGATTTCAGATAACTCGGTAGTTATGGACATCGAGTTTCCTGGGGAGTAATCATCTCTACTCCCTGACTCTACCTTGTCTTAGAGGCCTGAATGTTCTCCCTACTGGGAGTTTGGAGTTTAGACAAACCAACCCTACACTGAGGTGTGAAATGAGGGTAACAACATGCCATTAAAGCATGGGGAACTGGGGAAGCAACCTTTAGAGAAAAAGGAAGACCTGCAATTTCCTCCAATGATGTTCTTGGGTTTCCCTGAGAGTTACCTCCCCCAGGTGGTCCTACCTCATGTAGCTGCCCCCAGCATCAGGATCAGATAACGGCTGCCATCCCCTAGTCACATAAGGGTGGGGTCCCCTCAGGGAAAGAAGTGATAACACCATTGTATTCATCACAATTAATAAGTTAAAAGGGAGAGGGGTGATAGGTTACGTAGCTTAGATGCATGCTCCAGTTAAGCATAACACATATATCAAGCATTCAGAAAGTTACACAAGTAGTTTCCAAGGGTCTCTGAAGGTATGGGCGACTTTACTTGAGGGTAGAGTTAGGCAAACATCTGAATATTTTAATTTGTAGTATATGGTTGCATGATGTATTCAAATGTGCTAAAATAACCCTTTGAAATATGTATGCTTTCTTTTTGTTTTCAGGGAATGTATTTTATTTTGTGGACTAAACAAACAATACATAGAAATACAGAGACTGCCAAGCAAGGTTCATCCAAGTCTTGTATAAACTGTGTGATAGGTGAATGGCCACTTCTCCATAGCCACAAGAAGATGACATATGTCCGTCTCAGTTACAGCCTCTGAATGTAATGTTCTTCTGCATACCAAGAATGATAAGATGTTTTCTTTGCAACTATTGTTAGCATGGCCACTAAAATACGACACACTCAGGTACAGTGAATGAATATGAAATCCTACTGCCTACCAAGAATTGTGAGACAACTTCTCTACATCTAGTATTTGGGTTAACCACTAAAAGACACAGTGCATACAAGGTTGCATTCAGGCAACGTGAAATTGATGCTCATTGCATGCGAGAGAATGAAAACAAACACGACCACTATGGATCATGGGAGTTACAAAGTGGCAACTCTCTGGCAATTAAATTGTTATACACCCATCGGAGAGCCTCGCATGTTTACCAGAGGTATTTCTTGACTCTGAATCTATGCACTATGACAACAAAAACAACACAAAAAAACTGTTTGAGAGCTTAAAAACTCTGTAGAAACCAAACACCCTATCACAACCCATCCCACAGAAAAGGATTGTTAGAAGGTCCAAATGGATTTTGCAAATAAAATCAAAGCTGCCAGGGATAAAATAGAAAATGATCTTGCTGATAGAGCATACAAGCAGCCCCAGGTGGTGGATATACAGGATACGCCAATCGATCAATCAAAGTTTGCATTTAAACATGTGACCACACTGTCTACATTGTCCACACTGCCAACAATGCATCCTACCTCAAGTAGTTAAAATCTAATCCCAGTGAAGCTTATTATAGAGCATAGTAAGGAATTTGCACCTTTCCTCTCCAGACTGGTCAATTATTAGTTTGATTATGCTCAGTTCCGGAAAAAATAAAGACAGTTACTATCTCGCCATTAGTAAAGAAAGCAGGCCTGGACCCCAAGGATGCAAAGAATGTAAGGCCTATCACCAATACAAACTTCCTGCTGAAGATCCTTGATAAAATGGCTGAAAAACAATTTCAAGGATATCTAGAGACAGCATTGCTCTGTAATAAGCAATCAGGGTTCACAGCACACCATAGTACGGAGACTGCCCTCTTGGAACTCCAGGCGAACATGTTAGAACTTGCGGACCAGGGAAAGAATGGACTATTCGACCATCTTGACCTGTCCGCTGCATTTGATCTGTTAGATCACAATCATCTTATGGACACGCTTGCTAAGATAGGGAAGTGTGCTCCTCATGCTACGAATTAGATTACATCCTTTCCATCAAACAGACAATCCTCAATCTCCTGGCATAGTGTCTCCTCTCAGGCAGTCCCCATTTTGTGTGGAGTTTCAAAGGGAGCTTTTATCTCACCAACCCTATTCAATCTTTATATTAGACCTCTCTGTAGCTTACTTGAGACATATGGGGTCACGTTTGCTGACGATACCCAGCTGATTCTGGAAATCGACAGGGATCATGGTAAGGACACCAAGAACTTGACCACAATTTATGAAGCAATAGAGCATTGGATGACGGAGAACTGGCGCTGCCTCAATGAATCTAAGACAGAACTGTTTGGGAACCCAGGGGCTAGAGCAAAGAGCAAAACTGGGTAACGAATACCGACATTTTCATATCAAAGGCTCCATCATTACAGTGGCGCATAGAGTAAAGACGCTAGAGGTGTTCTTTAATGCAGCCATCAGCGCTGAGGCACAGAGCAGTTACACAGTAAACATTTTTAACTACTTCCTGAAACTGATGAGGAATATTAAACCGATCAACTCAGAAGAGAACTGTGCCTCGATTGGCAGAACAATGATCCTCTCACAAATTGATTATTGTAACTCCCTGTTCATCGGGGCGAAGGAAAAATTCATTCAGCGTCTGCAAACGCTCCAAAACGATGCGGTTTGGATCATTAAGGGCATCCCTAGGCAGGAACACATTTCTGCAGGGAGAGAATGCCTTCATTGGTTACCCATTGTGGCCTGTATTCGTTTTAAAACAGCCACCCTGGCCCATAAATGCATAGTAATGTCCCAAACTATCTGAAGTGCTGCACGTTTTTCTATGTCCCCAACCGGGCCCTAATATCTGCCAACTTGGGTCCAATTAAATCGCTCAGGTTCAGAAAAGCCAGAGAGTTTAGTAGAGCCTTCCCTACGAGGGCAGCACAGACTTGGAACGCGCTCCCAGGCCCACTTCGACTGGAAAAAAGGCAATCTTTTCCTGTGCTCAGTTAAAAACATTGCTGTTTAAATGAGTCAATAAGCATTAACCAGGAAAATATGGGAAGTTCCATATTTTATGTTTTGCTCCATCTATTTAGTGTCCTCTAGTGTTTTTGTGCACCCTGATGCCCGAGGGTTCCCAGTGTCATACAAGCAAATACATACAAAAATAAATAAATAAAACAGAGGAGCCCACAGTGAAATAGGAAAAAGAAGGAGTGTTCCTAAGGGGAGGGAGAAAGAATCCACACACATATTCAGGCCCATTCGAAAATCCAAATTGTTGGCTGGCATTAAAATAAGCTTGGGCAAACCCCTTAAAAGCATGGCAGCACAAAAACTGGGGAATAAAAACAATCCAAATGTCAAAATAATCACTTCACCACTTTGCAAGGGAAAACAAGGCTTATTACATGCAAAAAGGGTCTCAGATGGTCTCATAGAGTCAAACTGACATGGAGCTCTCTGATTCTCCAACAGTTACAGGTTATATGCCAGACCACAAATTAACAATACTAAACATAGGGCCTCATTACGACTCAGGCGGTAAGGGTTTTACGGCGGCGTAAACAGCGCCGACCCTTACCGCCTGAGTACAAGGTCCCTTAGCGCCATGGCGGACTTAACACCTGCTTTTAGCAGGTGTTAAAATCCATGGCGCTAAGGGACCATGGAGTTAATTACGCCACCGTAATTTACGGTGGCGTAATTAACGCCTTCCCCACTCCCATTATGCCCTATGGGGCAAAAATGGGAATGGGGAAGGGTAAATGGGGATTGGGGACTTACCGCCCCGCCAAGGTCGGAATGGGGCGGTAAGTCCGCCAACCACCATGGCGTAAACGTAGTTTACGCCATGGTGGTAAAGTCACGGCCCAGGCGGTAACTTACCGCCTGGGTCGTAATGAGGCCCATAATGATGAGTACAGCATAATCCCACCACCCTCATAGACTACCACCTACAAAGCATGCTAATCCCCCCTTATAGTCCACTGACCGATTGGTCATATCTACGCTACCCCCATTCTCCTATACACGTGGTCCCCTATTTCATCACTGTCGAACCCAGGTATATGATTACTGGGTTCCTATCGCTAGGTCGTAAAATTGGGACCATCATGTGATATGCACCCTCCTGTTCCAGACCTGATGAAAGTAACTTGGCAAGGCCAACTCTGCTTTGAATAGACAATAGACTTACTCATTAACCCAGATGCCATAGCACACATGAGCAGCACCCCCGACTTTGTACATTTATTGGCATCACCTCTGCTCCTATGTCCCAAATCACAAGACGTTCCAGACACGGGCAACCTCTTCTCTCCTCCTAATCCCAGGTGTCCAGGCATGACGTTACCACGGCACTGCTCTTGAGTCTGAGCATCACGTATTTGCGTAAATTGTGTTTCTAAGTGTAATTCATTTGGGGTGTCCACCCTGGGGTGAGGGGGGTAGTGTTCTCAATCTTTGCCTTGCTCTTTGCCTTTGCAGATCCTTGTGCCCTATTCTCATGAATTTGTCCTTCAAAGGAAGCATCTCTTCCTGCTCTGCTACTAACTAACATTCCATCCCCAACACATTCCGGTCCCCCAGCTGGATATATTTAGTACTTATCTATGCACCATGGGTGCCTCTGACCTTGAATATTTTCCTAGGGAAAAGGAAAGGGGATTTGGTTTTGGAGCTGAACTATCTGAGACACAGCTCCAAACCAAGACATGTGTCCTCTTCTGTTGATGGTAGTTTAGGCCTTAAAATCCAAAATGGCAACACTTCTGCCAAATTATACACCAACCTTGCTTCTACCACATTGCCTTGCTGACTCCATCTTCCACTTATTTCAATCCTTCCTAAACATCACGCTAGCCTACGTCACTACAATACTTCAACTAAACACCAGCCTATAATGCTGCCCTATCTATGCCTTCTGCAACCACAACATTAATACATTTGTTGCCCTTTCTGTGTAGCTAATATGTATCAGACCTAACTAAGAGAATGCGGGTGCTGTCCGTGGCACAACGTTCACTCTGCTCCCACGATGTTGCACTCTAATAGGTTTTCCTCATCTGAACCTTTTTGCCTGTCTGGGACACTGTACCTGCATCCCAAAATGTCCCCTTTAATTAATACTTCATTAACTAACTCTTCTTCCTTTCTTCTATACTCGTCATCCTTAGGTAACCATGCTCTACACACATGACATAAACTCCCCTCCTCTGGCATATATTTCTGGGGTGCCGGTAATAAAACAGTACCATACATCTCCTGCTGAATCAACCAAACACTCAATATAAATCTATGGGTCTGGTGGGGGTGTGGTCACCATCCCCAGGGGTTCCAAAGGCCACTGTATTTTCACCATTCTTGGCTTGAAATCCCCATCCCACCTATCAGTTTGGGTGTTATTGTGTTTTGTGAGAGGAAGAGCAGACAGGCCTTCTGGCAACACAGCACATGTAAACCTCTCTTAAAGTTATGCACGGGGTCTGGTCGCTGTTGATGAGCACCGCCTCCCAGGGTGCGTGGCTGGGACACACTGACCTCATGGAGAGCCTGGGATGACATCAGGATCCCCAAATTGAAAAGATGGCAGGCCAAAAACCGCGGAATGAAAACAATCCAAATAACAAAATAATCACTGCACCTCTTTGCAAGGGAAAACAATGTGGTTTCAGATGGTCCCGGAGATCCAAACAGGCACAGAGCTCTCTAGATTGCCACCGGATTACAGGTTGTATAGCAGCCAGATCGCAAATTAACAATATTATGCATAATAATTTGTAAAGCATAACCCCAACACCCTCTTTGGCTACCATCTATAGAACATGCTAATGCCCCATATAGTCCCTTGCCCTATTGGCCACATCTACGCTACCCCCATACCCCTAGACGCATGGTCCTCCATGTCATAACTGTTGACCCCAGGTATATGTTTGGTGGGTTCTTATCAATACGTTTGTAAATTGGGGCCATCGCATTATGTGCACCCTCCAGTTACAGATGCAATAGAAGTAAGTCTGCTTTGATTAGACAATAGGCTTCCTCATTAACCCAGAGGCAAGGGCACACACAAGCTGCACCCCAACCTTGTACTAAATTTATTGGCATCACCTGCGCCTCCGCTCCTTCTGTACCAAATCACAAGATGTTCCAGACAGGGCTCCCCCTTATCTGCTCCCAACAACAGGTGCCAGGGGATGATGTAGTGACCAGGTCAATGCTCTTGAGTTTTTGAGTATTTGTTTGCTTAAATTGTGTGTCTAGGTGTAATTCATATGGGGTGTCTGTCCCGGGGTGAGTGCAGTAGTGTTCTAAATCTTTGCCTGGCTCTTTGGCATCACAGAGCCTTGTGCCCTATTCTCATGAATTTGTCCTTCAATGGGTGCATCCCTTCCTGCTATTTTACTAATTAACATTGCATTCCCACAACATTCAGTCTCCACAGCTGGATATAATTATGCTTATTTACTCACCATGGGTGCCTCTGACCTCGACTTCTGTCCTGGAGAACGGGAAAGAGGATTTATTTTTGGAGCTGAACTATCACAGCCGCAGCTCCAAACCAGGGCCTGCATTCTCTTCTGTTGATCATTTGCTAGGCCTTAACATGGTGACACTGCTGCCAAATTATACACCAACTTCACTTCTACCACACTGCCTTGCTGACTCCATCTTCCGCTTATTTCAATCCTTCCTGCACATCACGCTATCCTACATCACTACAATACATTAACTAAACATTGGCCTATAATGCTGCCCTATCTATAACCTCTGCAACCATAACATTAATACATGTGTTGCTCTTTCTGTGTTGCTATATGCTAGTGCCTAATATGTATCAGACCTAACTAAGAGAATGCATGTGCTGTCCGCGGCAAAGCCTTCACTCTGCTCCCATGATGTTGCACTCTAATAGATTTCCTCAACCTGAACCTTTTTGTCTGTCTGGGATGCTGTACGTGCATCCCAACACCCCTTGAAGCCAGCCTGACCATCAAAGAAGTACTCACTCACAAAGTATATTGGACCAATCAGACCAGGTGCAATCAATGGCTCTTAGCACTGCCGGGGGAGGGGAGAACATCCTATAAAAAGAAGCCACTTCAGCCTGGCAGGTGAGATATGAAAAGCTTGTTTGCAGTATTGAGGACCAAGCAGATGCCATTTGGAGAAAAGCAGAATATCAAGGGTACAGATGGGTGATGACAATGGGGTGTTTGCGAAGCGGCTGGTGGAGGAAGTTGACAAGCCATAGGACATTTGAGAGATGGGCAAGAGGACGAATTGGGAATAATTGGGAGGTTCGAGGGAGACAGTATTTTGGAGAGAGGAGGAGGCGCTCATACCATCAGGAGGAGAGAATTGGAGTTTGGTGGAATGAGTATTATGGTGAGAGAAGGAGGAACAGATGCCATCTGGAGGGGACTCTTGGAGGTTGGAGGGGAAGATTAGTGTCTACAGGGGAAGAAGAGGTGATGCCATCACTCTCCCCAAGTCACATTTAACTCTTGATGTTCTGATGTTATGAATAAAAATACTTCTTAGAAACCAGAAACATTTCTTATTTGATGTACCCACTCTTCGTCACACTTTGTGACAGTAGTAAGAATATCCTGTCTGTAGAATTAGGCTGTTCAGAGATAAGAATTCTGAGTTGCTGTCTGCTTGTAAGAGTTTGTTGAATATATTTTTGGACTGGTTATTTACAGAGCTCAGATATTTAAACACACTTCCTGATCTTTATGAATAAAAGACAGCTTTCATATAAACCAGTCATTTTCACTTCATGGGCTTTTTGAGAGAAGTACATCATTCAAGAGTTCAGTTTTAATTTAATTGTAGCGCAAACCTACCCCAAGAGCAGCTAAGTGCTTTACAACAGGATTGTGCCAGCACTTGGCATGGCATTTCATACATTAGCGCAGGGCTGCTGATGGCGGGAGAGAGGAATTATTATTTATCCAGCTGGTATTGTTGAAAGAGTCAAATTTTTTGTATTTTTTGTATTTCGCAGAACTGGAGCATGGTGGGGGCATTTAGAGGTTCTGCCGTAATTGAGTTCAGATACTCGGGGCGTTGCGAGTGAAGGTCTGCTTCCATGTCTTCTCTTTACAGCCTAGCTTAGACATCAAACTTTTGATTATTTTGATTTGTGAGATGCGAGAGCCTTCAGAGATGTTGAGTTTAGCTGCCAGTTATGTTGGCTTTCCATTTGAGATGGCTCATCAGGTGATACATGGAGTTTTGAATATAATCCTGCAAGGGAAGGGGAGCCAGTGAAGCTTGAGCAGTGTTGAAGAGATTCGGTTAAATTTGCAGACACGTATAGTAAGGTGGGCTGCAGCATGTTAAGTCTTGCTAAGATTGCTTTATCATTAAGCCACACTGTCAGCCATAGAAACAGACGGTCTATTGTTAACCTTGGAGATAATAGTTCGAGATGGCTTTCATAAAATCATAATTCATTGGCCTTTCAGCATTTTATACCTAAGAGCAATTTCAACAATCTTTTAATTTTCTCTTTAGGGGCACAGGCATCACAAGGCCCACACAGTTGCTTCATTTTCGACAGCACTGCCACCATAAAAGTTTTAAAATACCATTATACATTTATATGCATGGGACAGTATTAGGGCCATTTTAAGGACTTTGTTTTCCAGGAGTTATCAATGGAGAACGTAACTCCCATGTATTTGTAGCTTGCTGTGGTAAATGAGGGATCCACTTTCCTAGCCATGTGATAAACTACCCTATGATTTCTCAATATTAATTTCAACTGATGAGCACTCATAAACATGGCGTATCCCTCAAAGAGACTATTTAATGCTGCTAGGGTCATGCCTATCAAAACGATGGCATTTGCATCTGCAACACATGGTCTTATACAGCAGGATATCTTGGGGCCTTCTGATGTCCTGCGGAGCAGATGTTCTTCCAGCCCATTTAAATAAAGCTTTAACATTAAAAGCTATAGTATGCATCTCTCCTGGACCCCATTAATTATCATAAAGGGTTCTGTTGATTCGCTATGTCTTCCATTTATGTGACACATGCTTGGGAGCAGTGTATAGGTGAATTTAGTAGCAGAACGTGCCACATAAACTCCTGATCAGCACTGTTGAATTCCATTGACAAATCCATAAAGGCCGAGACAACCCCGCTTTTTAGCCCAATGGTATTTATCAATTATCAGTGAGAGGCTGAGGCATTGCTCGTGGTACCCATTGATGGCTGGTAGCCCACTTGGCTGCACCCCAGAATTTCGCTATCTTCCACCCAACAAGATATGAACTTGTAAAATACCTTAAGGGAGATTTTAATGCCTGTAGAACTTAGGGGAGTATCTAATGCTCTTCCAAAAAGTAGGAACAATTACACTGTCAAAGCTACATTGCCGGTACTTAATGGCTAGAACCTCTTTGCAAGTTGACCCCAGTCTCTTTAAAATGAAACGAAGGATGCACTATTTTTATGAAACATATGTAAACAATGAGGAACATTTTATTTATGTATGCTTTTGAAAATAATGCCTGCATGCATGCACCCTGTAATGAGTATATATACATTTAGTAATTCTTCTTCTTCTTAACTTTATTTTGGCTGTAAAGTCATAACGTTTACACAACAAAAATGATATATTACACATATTCCATTACAATTGAAAACACAAAAGGGATAACAACCTGAAACAAAATGGTCATAGCAATCAATATTAACCCATAGCAATATGGGTCTTCACAATATGAAACCACATGAGCAAACATTAGTGACAATTGGTCTGGGGATATGGGGTAAGGATCTTTAACCCAATGGGACAGTATTCGCTCCTGACAGTGCAGAACCCGGCAACCTTATTCCCCAGGGATATGGGCTCAGTTTGATTGCTGAATTTACTAAGGGATTGCATGCCTTGTGTGTGTTCAGCAAGTCCCTCGCCAATCTGGGGTCTCGGAACTTCTCAATGAGCTATTTGTTTTGGCAAGTCTTGAGCCAAGACATTGTTTATCTTCTGGGGCAGCATATTCACTCTGTAGGAACTCTCAGCCTGCAAGCTACTGAATCGCCTGGATGGAGTTAACAAAGTTGGAGGCATAATCCCTTTGGGCTCGTGACCAGCTAACACTGGTTTACTGGATGTCCCTCCACCCGTTTGAGCACTGGCATAGTTGGGCTTTGCTACATTCCCGTCACAGGTCCCACTGTCATCCTTATCTGTTTCTTTATTTTTTAGAGAGTTCCTGTGTGTAGAGACCAGCTGTTTTCAGATGAGGTGTTTTGATCTAGTGGTTGGAGCAGTTGGCTGAGTGGTCAACTCTTGGTCCTGTGGCTGTCTGTTACAGTCCCGGCAGCGCGATTGTGTCTTGCATCTTGTTCGGTCCGATGGCAACTGCTCCAATCACAAGAGGACCCACCCCGGGGCCCCAGTAACAAATCTGACCTATCCTTGATAAAGACCCATGAGATTGAAACACGTGTCGGCTGACCACCACAAGGACCATGAAACTACACTCAAATAAAAACCCTTACTGTACCAACCGCAACAAGCGTGGAAATCACCCTTTCCAAAAGACCTAAAATTTGCAAGGTAGCCAGGACTTCTCCCCTAACCTTATCAAGAGGTGTGGGCTTCACCTCTACCACCCGTGACCTCGCATAATAAAGTAATAGTAATGCCAGATCAATCAAGCTCAACGCAGAAGTGTTCACCAACTAGGTCCCCCCTTTCACCGTTCATAATAAATAGCAATCAGTACATATACTATGGTGTACACAGAGCTACATAGTAAGACATGAATGAGTGGAGCTCCAGTTTTCTTTTGAACAAGAGGCAGATACGGAAGTATAATCAATTCTGGGTAAGAAAGAGGGTACGGGTAGGTCCCTGGAGTGTGTGCTTGGGTCAGTCAGGTTGTTATTGAAAGCCAGCTGCAGATTCTCAGTCACTAGGTGTACCGGGAGACTCCCTGGCAAAAATTTGCATTAAACAAAAGGTGAAGTGACTGGATTATGCACTTGGCCTACAATTATTTACAGAATCAAAAGTTCAAAGTCAGAAAAATACAATATGACTTGTTCTTTAATAGGTTAAATGTTCAGCCGAGACGTGTTTCGACATGCGTCGTGTTCCCGGCAGTGAGCACACACACAGGATGTGCGTTTAAATCAGGTAGAATCCTCAAATGCAAAATAGAAATAAGCATCTGTGCTGTAATTAGCAGCACGTGGCATTCAGCTCGTATGCAGAAAACACTGGCATGCATAAATTAATGCATATGGCATATTCAGCGTATCTTAAATGGCCTGTGTTGGCAAGAAGAGCTAGACAGGTCAGTCAGGTCCTTTTATGTGCTGTGCAAAGACATAGTTAAAGCCTCAGTGAGGTCATGTAGCTGAATCACAAATTCTATGTGTCGCGTTGGATACGAGAGCCGTCGGAGAGTCTATTCAGGGATTTTAACCCTTCTGAAACTGTGATTGAGGACTCCTTGTTTTATAATCAATTCTAGTTGGTCACAAGATGATTTTATAATACAAGGGCCTTGTTACGAGTTTGGTGGTATTTCAGTGGTACATCTGCCAAAAACCACCAAACGGATTTACTGTTACCGCCACTTGGTCTGGCGGAATTCCCAGTGGATTACAAGTGGTGGTAGGTGGTGTAAGTCCCTATTTACTGGGGTCCATAGGATCCAGAGGGATTTCGGGGGAATTCCGACTGGTGATAATTCTGCTGCTGGTTATTCTGCTGATTTTTCTGATTTTTTCAGTTGGTAAGGTGGAAGATTTTCCTCCAGCTTTTAGAACTCAACGCCATACTTTTAATGATGCCCTTCAAATGTTCACTGTCGGTAGTTTGTTGTGAATGCTGTCTTCACTCAAGGTTAGTGTGACCTTAGCTTCGTGTTTCAAGTGAGCATCAAGTGTTGTGCCAATTCATTTATACAGGTATAACCATTGTGGAATAGCTGTCTTACCAAGCATTAGTAAGAATTAGTGTCTGATATGGTTTTGAGGTGAAGACATTTCTTTAATGAACGGAAAAGACGATTTGTGGCCTCCGTGAAAGTAAAAGGTAGGCATCCAAGTAAGGTAACAGTCGAAGAGGCAGCAGTGACTGATGGAGAGTATTTTAAAGTTAATTCTTTCTCTCACCAGGAGCCAGTGGGTGGCTCTTTTAAAAGGAGAAATATGGTACGTTTAAGGAATGGCCAGGGCTTCTCGAATGCCATTATTTTGGATAGATTGTACTTTGTTCAGGTTGCGTTCTGAGGTGCCGGCGAGGAGGGAATTGCAGTAGTCCAGACGAGATCCTATCACTGCTCTGGTGATGGTTAGTTGGTCTTGAACAGAGAGGAGGTGTTTAGAGGCATTCAGAAGTTTGGTATGTAGGCTGCTGAGGAGGCAATAGAGTTCACGTGGTGGGTCACGCGGGGGCTAGAGTCTAGGTAGATGCCTAAAGTTTTAACAGCTGGCGAGACCGGGATGGTGCAAGCATCGATCGTGAAGGCCTGGTAGGGTGGGTCGAGTTTGGCTGGTGGGGGGGCGGTCCAATGATTATGATCTTGGTCTTCTCATCATTGAGGCAAAGCTGGTGCTTGGCCATCCAGGTTTGGATGATGGCATAAATTAAGGTGATCTGGCAGGAGTCTTGATCATAGTCACTTGAGATCAGGATGAGGATCTGAGTATCATCTGCGTAGTTTGTGGTTTTGTGTAAACATTATACAGTGTTGGAGATATGCAGGATCCTTGTGGGACCCCACAAGGGAGATTAGTATGGTGTGCAGCTGCATTGCCTGTATAGACTGGGGTGGTTATCTCAGCCAGAAAGTAGGCAATCCATTTGGAGGAAGCAGTGGAGAAGTTTACTGCAGTGATGAGGTGATGGCAGAAGGTCTGATGGTGGACAAGGTCAAAACCTGCCGATAAGTCAAAAAAGAGGAGGAAGACAAGGTTACCTTCATCCTGAATATCATTCATTTGATTCTTCAGATCCAAAAGGGTGGATTCCATGCCATGACCTGGGGTGAAAGCCAGATTGGCGTGGGTTTTAGGATTTTATGGTGTTCTAGATAGGCTTGTATTTGGATATAAGCCGTTTGGTCTAAGGTTTTTAGCAGGAAGGGCCCCGTGGTAATGGGTGTGTAATTTGTGGGGATGGACGGATAATGTGAGGTTTTCTTTATGTGTTGTCGATTTGTTGTGTTAGATATGAACTATATGCATTCTTTTTTTTTTCTTTTTTATTTGTATTTAATCAAAATTAGATTTTTACAAAAGAAGAAGAAAACTTTCTTTGTTATCAACTGAAGAGAAAAAAAAAAAGTCTACCGTTTCCTGTGTACACTAGTGCGCTCATACCGCTGGCTGATTGAGGGTTTCGATTGCTGAATTATTTTCTGAATTTTCTCCAAAGCAATGTCTATTAGCTTGGAAGCCGCTATTAGCCATCTAGTTCTGGCTCCCGTGATCAAACGATTCCACCAGACATTGTTGTCAATGACATATGATGATTTGAACATAGGGCCGAGAAAGGCCTCTCTTTCGTGGTCAATTGAAGGGCAAGCCATCAAAAGATGTTTGATTGTTTCTGTGGATTGAGGATCTCCACAGAGTCTGCAGGATTTTTCTTTTGATGTGGCCCGAATTGCCAGGACTTCTTGAGTCGGTAGAAGATTTAAACGGGCTTTGAGTAGAGTTCTTATGAGGCGCTTAGTTGAATATTTCAGACAGCACTCCATTGGTTGCTTTAATTTGTTGTAAATTGGTGGCAGGTGGGTTAGTAACTTGTTCGTAGTTGAGTTGTCGTTTGTTTTTATCCAATCCAGCCATTCCATTTTAGATTTTATTCTCATGGGATTCTGAATTAGTTCCTCTTCTGAGCAGGCTATTTCTTGCAGCGTAAGCTTTTGTTTCTCAGCCCAGTTGGTAAGGGATTTGTTGGTTCCCTTCGATATTTCTTCAGAAATCATTTTATATATTTCCAAGCTGTCTTTGTTCTGCAGTTTCCTGTAGAGCTGAATCGTGCTCTGCGCAACTACAGCCTCCAGGGAGAGTAGGCCGAGTTTGCGCCTTATAGGAGCCACTGCTGTCGATTTAGGTAAGCCTAGAGTTGTTCTCCAGATGAAACCTTCTAGCTTTGCCCATAGGGTCATAGGAATGGAAAGATTCGCATCCATGCCGTATGTCAAGGCTGGAATTATTTTGGACTTATAAAATTGGATTGCAGGGAGAAGACTGAATTTACCATATTTTCTGTCCACTGCGCGTAGTTGTGCTGTTAAGTTTTTAGTTTTACACCACAGGATTTTCTGCATGCTAAGAGATTTTTTCAAACTGTCAATGGTTACTCCCAAATATTTGAATGAGGGTACTATTTCGATTTTTGATTGATTCAAAAACCACTTCACTATATGCATTCATGTACTGTAATGTGAAATGCTGTCAATTTATTTACACTTGATAATATGCACTGTCACTTTAAGAATGTTGGAATCAATGGGGATCATTCTGAGGTTGGTGCTAAGGGAACAACGATGCCGGTAAAGGTATACCGGCATCGAATACTGCTACAGGCTATTCTGAGCAGCCCGACCGCTATTAATGGCATCTTAAAGTACAGTGCCGTTAATAGCGGTCTGGGCGCGAGCACGCGACCCACCATGCCGGCAATAGTGGCATGCTGTAAACTGGAGGAGATCACAAGGTAAGCGGACATACAAATAACGGCTTCATAAAGGCGTTAAAAGTGCCTACCGGCATGCAGTAAATACCGGCATCGCAGAGCTACCGTAAAATGACTTGTGCACTGATCCCAAATGCCACAGATGCACACAATCAGCACATTTGGAGGCAATGGAGTTTGGCCCACTACAAAATTAGCACACCCTCACACCACACCCCTTACCACACCAAGATCAATACAATAGCAGCATCAACACTTCAGCTGGAGGACATTCAATCATTGCAACACCAGCAACAACACCAACAACAACAGCAGGCACCACAGTGGAGACGCAGGAGGAGAAGGAGGGTGAGACAGGCCCTGCATGCCCCACGAGTGCAGCCAGCTTAACCACGCATGCAGCCCCCAATCCCAAACATCAGAGCCAGTCCCTCCAACCCAACCCTGCAGCACAACCACACCCTGTACCGTCCGGACCGTGACACCATCCTCACCATTGTGGACATGATACACGACTGTCAGTCTCATTGAAATATGCACCGCCATCCCCCCTCTACTGAAGGTAGTGTCGGTGCTCCACCTCCTTTCCACAGCCACCTACCAGCACACAGTGTGGCACATGCATGGCATATCCACACCCTCATTCACTTGCATCCTGAAGCAAGTGGTGGACGCCCACCTCATCATCACCAGGTGGTAGCAGTTCAATGTCAGGGGGCAGGGGCACGTTACAGCGGACGCCCATATCGAGCAGACCTTTGGCCTGTTGAAGGCACGATTTCACTGCCTCAGCCAGTGGGGTGGGGCACTCCGCTACAGGCATGAGAAGGTGGCCAAGATCATCATGTCATGTGTCAAGCTGCACGATATGTTCATCCGCTGTAACGTGCCCCTGCCCCCTGACATTGAACTGCTACCACCTGGTGATGATGAAGGGGAGGAAGAAGATGTGGCTGGACATCATCGCGGTGGCGATGCACAGGAGGGCCGTACTGTGCGCAAGTCAGTGATTGCACAATATTAGTGACACACATGGCAGCAGAGGGTGACATGATGGTTGGGCAGAGGGCACTGGGTGTGGGGGTACATGTACCCCATGCACTGTAACTGAATAAATGACACATGCACAATGAAGAAGGTCTTGTTTGTCACACAACCGGTGTATTAAATGTAACAATGTAAACGTAAGTAAAAAAACCCTCAACCACCCTCACCCCCCTCTGCCTCCCCCCACAACTCCCCCACACACCCTCACCCCCTCCCCCTCCCCCCACATCTCCCCCACACAAGTCCTATAGAGTCCCCAAAGCCTACATGAGGCTGCCCTGACAATTACCCGGCACACCCTGACCCAGGGGGCGGCATGTCTTGCCGGTGCTGTGTACGGGCAGACCTGCGGAGCGGGCTGGTTTGCATGGAACTGGGGGACGACAGTGTGGCCGCCTGCTGTGGTTGTGTAGTGGGATGCCCTGCCTCCATGGCATCCGTGATGCGGCCTAACACCTGCCGGAGGGCCGAGACCTCCTTGCAGAGGCGGCTGGTGTTGTCCGAGAATGATCTCACCATGGAGGCAGTGTTGTCAGAGAATGATCTCACCATGGAGGCAGTGTTGTTTGTGATGGACCTGCCAAGTATGGCTAAATCCTGACACCAATCCTCTCTGGCCAGCCTGTTGTCCTGGACGAACTCACGCACAAGGGCAGTTAGCAGGTCAGCCCGCTGAGGCCCTGCGGGTGCACCTGTGGAGGTATTGGGCCACTGGCTGTTCTGCCAGCCTGCTCAGCCTCCCTAGCCCTGAAAACTGGATTGAAGTGTCCCTCTGTCTGCTCATGACCGTACTGCTCCGTAGTGGTGGCGTTCTCTGTATCGAACGACGATACTTGGGGGGATGCCGGTGGAGTTGGGGTATGGACCACACCCGAAAGATCGTCCTTCACGGGGACCCAGATGTCCTCCTGTGTGTCCTCCACAGTCAGGGGTGCCGTGGCTGCCACCTCCGCAGCCATACTCGACTCCTCCGAATGTGGTGCCTCACATGTGTCAGGCTGAGCAATCGGTGGAGGTGGTGGTGCTTCGCCCTCCACGGGACTTGGTGGCACCGGTGCAATGTGTACCTGGGGTGGCTTGCATGTTGGTACACGGCACCTCCTAGGTTGGCCACTCGAGTTTGAAGGGCGGTTGCTGTCATCCCGGGACCTCTTCCGGGGTGTGGCATGTGCAGGGGTTGCATCCTGGCCATCGCTGTCATGGTCAGTGCCTGTGGGGGGTCGAAGAGAGGGACGGCATGAGTGATGTTTTGATAGGCATCATACATAGATTAGGACAATTGTCATCCACACAATTGGGGGTAATAGGCATTTGTGTTTCGATGAGCATGTTCTTTGATACATGGGTGGTTAATGCAGGCATACGTCAGCGTCACTCATGTTGCCCAGGAGCAGTGCTATCTGACATGCTTAGCATTTTGGCCATGCACGCTGTGTGACTCGTGGCATTTCCAAATTTGTGTGGTATGTGTAATGTACGATATTGCCTTGCACCACGCATCTGCATGTGTCTGTGATGCATCAGCCTACTTTGGTGGGAGTGTGTGTGTTTGGGCGACCATGGCTTCACTCTTTGAACTGACATATTGGTTGACTTTCATCAGAATTGCCATAGCAATGTTTAGTTTGAACACTCACCTCCATCGCCCGGTGTAGTGGCGCCACACCCCATCTCGCCAACTCCTTCAATGGCTTCCATCCCTATCATGCTGGCACAGATGTCCTCCTATGGGATGAGCTTTATCGGGGAACTGGGACCTCAGCCTGTTTCCATGGTGTGGCTGTGGTTCACAGAGAGGATGTTGCGTACCCTTAATCGCAGGTCGTCCCAGCGCTTGCAACAGTCTTTTGTTGTGCGTGGGGAGTTCCCCATGGCACTTACCTTCTGGGCAACAAGTGCCCAGGTCTCTTTTTTCTTTAGCACTGCCTCTCTCTTCATGTTGCTAGAAACACTATGGCAGCATGCTCCTGAAGTGTGTCCACCAGCATCTGCAGCTCATCCTCATTGAACCGTTCTTTTCTGAGGCGGGCAGCTCCCTTCTTCAGGGCCTTAGGCATAGTGGTGTTGGAGGTGGATGTTTTGCAAAAATCAGCAGAGTCCCAGGGGTCCTGTGTGGTGGCAATGGATTGTGTTTTTAAAGATGGCCGCTGTGCTCCTTCCCGTTCCTCTGCGATGACGCTACTTCCGGTTCCACTTATTAGCTGTGACCGTAAATAGCGATGACCGCTAAGAACGGTCACCGCGAATGCTGCATTGAACAATGTCGGTAGTGTTATCTGCACTATGCTTGATGCCGCTAAGGGCATTTTGGGTGCCTTTAACGGCATGGTGCAAAATACCTTACCGGCATGGCGTAAAGCTTGTGCCCGCGAAGTCGTAATAGTCCTCTATTAGCGGACTGGTGATAGCACGGACACGGTATTTACGCCATGCCGGTGAGGGACGTTACTTATTTGTATGGTGTTATCTCTGGCGAAAGGGTGCAATATCTGTGAGAATAATTTGGCCCTAGCAATACAACGGATGAATTAATAGACTTATGAAATTATATCATTTCCAGTTTTTGCACATGCACTTTTTTTCCATGGAAAAAGAAGTCTATTTTATGTAGATCAAAGTAATTGATGATCCATTTTTGACATATGTACTATTTTTACAAAAATGATGTTTGTTGTTTTAATTTTTATATTTGTCATCAGTAGGTTTGTTAGATTTTTAAGAAAATGAATATTAATTGAATAAAGAAAGCCCATACTGGGCTTTCTCACTTTCTAAATTCTTTCCATATGGCCAATACTGCCAGATGCCTATGAAGAAGAGGATTCCCACCCTATTGGTTTTGATATAATGTGGCCAGCCTACACATACAGGCAAAGTGTAAAATATGACTAATTCGCACAGTTCAGTTTCATGCAAGATAAGGCTAATCTTGTGTCATTACTCCTTGCAGGTGACTCAGGATACTCACTGCTTCCGTGGCTGATGACCCCTCTGAGGGATCCCCAGATGCAAGAGGAAATGGCATTCAACAAGGTGCATGCGAAGACCAGGGCAACCATCAAGCAGACCTTCAGGCTCTTGAAGGCATGTTTCGGGTGCCTACATCGGTCTGGGGGGCTCATGTGCAGGCCAGAGAATGTGGGGCAGATAGTCCTGACTTGTGCAATGTTGCAACACATCTGCATCTGATGCAACCTACGCCTTCCCCCAGATCTATACATTCCCTGCCAGAGGATGACAATGAGGCAGCACCAGACAGGCCAATGCACATCCGCATGGAGGCCAGGGCTGGGCATATGGCCCATCAAAAAACCATATAGAACTTTTTCTAAGTACCACTTTCACTCTGCACTGCCCCTGCACCTTACTGCATATGATGCACACACAATAAATACTTGCACCAAAAAAGTAATGTCCGCTCATTGTTTCAAGTCTAAACTATTATGTATTGATATTAGATCCCCCTGTCCCCACACACCCTGTCCCCAATCCCTCCCCACACACCCTGTCCCCACACACCTCCTCCCCAACACTCCCTGTCCCCACACCACCCTCTCCCTTCCCACACACCCTGTCCCCACACCTCGTTCCCCACACACTCTGTCCCCAAATCCCCCCACCGCTCCACACACCCCAAACACCAAAAATTCACAGTGGCAAACACAAAAGCGTCACTCCAGGAGTCATTTGTTCCTTTTCCTGGTCATGGGGCCCTTGGATGTCCCGGGTGTAGTTGAGATCTGCTGGGAGTGGTGCCTCATGCTACCCTGCTGCAAGCTCCCTGGTGTGGTGATGGTTGACAGTGTGTCAGACCACTGGGCCCCCAAGTTCTCCAGGGTGACCTGTAGGGTGTAGGAGAGTGACTCAGACATAGCCGGGATCCCCTCAATCCACTCCCGGACCCTTTGGGTGAACATTACTAGGGTAGCGGTGGTATGTCCCAGGGCCTGTGCGGCCCTGCGGCTGATGGCCTTTATGCACCCCCGCAGGAGCCGTAGCTCATTCAGCTGTTGCTGAGCTAGTTCTGCCAATGCCCTGTGCCGGTCTTCCATGGCATGGAGCTTCACATTCATGTCCCTGATGTTAGGCATGTGTGCCGGAGGGGGGTGGGGGGGCTGTGCAGAGCGACTGGGCTAAAATATGGGGTTGAATAGGGGGTGCACTTATCCTCATCGTCCTCCTCATCCTGCTCCTCTGTGCCATACCTGCCATGATAAGGCAGTGTCTGGTGTGGCACTGGTGTTGTGTTGGGCACGGGAGGGACAGTGGGCCAATGTTGACAAGTGTAGTCTTGCTGGCAGCTGGCAGTGGTGATTCTGTATGTGCAGCCATCACAACAGGTGGTGGTGGTTGGGCTACAGGAGGTGGTGGTGCTTGGGTTGCAGGAGATGGTGATGGTTGGGCTACAGTAGGTCGTGCTGGTTGATCTGCAGGAGGTGAAGGTGGTGCCTGTGCTGCTGGAGGTGGTGGTTTGGCCTTCCCTCCTGCAGGTGCCTGGCCTGATGATGTGACAGCCATGTTGCCGTCAGAGGATTTGCCTGTTGGGCTGAGATGAGCATGCAGTTAGTCTTCAGTGAGTCACATCTGTGTGCTTGCATTACACCCATGCTACATTGAGTGTCTGGCTCATGTCATGCTGTTCATTTGGTCGGTTTGCTCCAAAGTGTGCTTCTACATATGGGTGGTGGTCTGCCTAGGTGGCTTGTATTGTGCGTGATGGGCCTATGATTCCTGTCCTATTCAACCTTGATGCACATGGGAGATCATTATGTGTCCATGCGTGGGGAAGTGCATTTTGTCTACGGTGCTTGTGCATGGCTACGTCTGCCCGCAACCCTTGGCATGTGTGCGTGAGATTGGCTCATTTGCTGTGACTGACATGACATGTGTTGGACCTGTTCCCTTGCCCATTAAGGTTTCTCTGCCTGGAGTTTCATTTATTTGAACACAAAATTGGCATTTACATGGTGTTTGATGTACTTCCCACCATCGCCTTGCGTCCCCGCTCTGGCCTCTGCTCCACATCTCCTTCCATAGTATCAGAGTAAGGGGTGCCACTGTCCCTCCTCCTGTTGCAGCAGAGTTCCTCTAATGGGTGGACAGGATGTTCCTGACCCTCAGCCCCAAGTCATCCCAGCACTTGTGGCAATCATGTGGCATGCATGGGACAGGCCCCACTTCAGTCACCTTGCTGGCCACCTGCTGTCAGATGGCCGGCTTCCTCCCATGGCCGGTCCTGCAATTGCCAGCCCCAAAGAGTGCCTCTGCATTTGCCACCACATTGTCCATGAGGGCAGTCAGCTCGGTTTTTGTGAAATGTGGCTTGCAAAGCCAGACCACAGCAATATTGATTTTCCGCTTCCTGGCATGTCTGCTGTGTCAGATGGGGTGGATGGCAGCAGGAAGTGACTGATTTTAGGTGGATTGTGGTTTTCAAAATGGTCACCGGTAAGCTTCCCATTCCTCCGATGATGCTATTTCCAGTGCCATTAATTCCAGTGCTGAAAATTCCGGCTTTGGAATTACCGGCACAAGTGATTCCAGCAGTCTGGGTGCCAGTATTGTTGTTTCGGGGACATATCTGCCAGAACCACTGGTAATTTCTTGTCTTTGCCAGTAATTCCGGAATAACAGTAAGAACGTTTCCGGCAGGGGGAAAGCATGTGCACGGGTCCTGGAATATGCCGGTAATTCCGGTGGTCAATCTGACAGTAATGGTACAATTGGCACGATGGAATAACCACATTTGTAGAGAACTCATAATGAGGGCCCAAGACTAAAATGATATACATCTGCAATTTGTGCAAAATGGAACAGTATATGCACAGGTCCATGTTACATAAAGGGTTCTTTTATTTATTTATTTATTCATTTACTTTCATTTAAATTGAAAGAACAATTTTTTTGCAACAACCTAAAACTAAGTATGGTACAATTCTCACTACCAACTTGCTTCGTAACAGACAAACTGACTTAAGTAAGACAAGAAATGGAAAACAGACGAAAACAAAAAGAGGAAAAAAAGAAGCAAAACTAAGTGTAGCCATGGTCCTTGAAGGTCTCAAACTATCAGGTGACACCCTCCTCTGGCATAAAGGGTTATATCATACTGATTTTTGTGACCAGCACATTGCAAAGAGAGTGCACACAATACTGCTTTGTTGAATGAAAATGTCTAATTAAAACAAGCCTGGACATACATGGTGTGCTTCCAAGCACACATAGTGAGCATTTTCGACAACATTTATTTCACAGAAATGTGCAATGCGCATGTATATCAGCAAGCACATATGTTTGATTTGAGTTATTTATGCTGCCCGCACAAAAGGAAAAACTAAGGCGCAGATGAAATCAGAGTAGTAGAGCAAAATAAATACAGAGCATCAATCAAAACAGATCAGTTTATCAGGGAAAGCTTAGAGTCAGTATCAAGAGAACACAAATATCTGACACCTTTATTATTTAAAAAGGAACGTTTTCAAGGCTCTACGAAACTGGTAGAATGATTTCAGAGACCTAATTTCTCGGGGATACTATTGCATAGCTGACAACCATAAACAGCAAATCTTTTGTAACCCCTGGGGGATGCTCAACAGCAGTTGGTACCCTGAGCGTAACATCCTAGTCAGTTGATATAGACCAAGCCTTTCCGCTAGGTATGCTGGAGCAAACAAACCCCTTCAGGCTCTGGTAAATCAAGCATGTAATCTTGAATTTGGTTCTATCATCCACTGCCAGCCAATATAAATTACGGCGTGCTGTGGAGACATGATCATTTCTATTCAAACGGCAGACTAATCTGACTGCATTCTGGGCCTTTTGCAATCTATGACTTTGCTTTACAGGAATTCCTGCAGGAAGGCTGTTGCAGTGGTCTAAATGCGAGCTTACCACTGACCCCACTACAACAGCATGGTCGCTACTAGGAATAAAAGGCAAAACTTGTCAATGCAACCGCAAGGGGTAAAAAACTGCCTGAACCTTAGCACTAACCTTACTTTCACTGCCAAGATTATTTTGCCGAATACATCACAGATTTTCTATTTTAGTGGCAAGTTTAAGATCAGTCCCCAAATAAATGAAATTCTTTGGGGCATTTCTTGCAGTGAAAATGTGTTTTGGCCCATAAAGGGCAAACTCAGTCTTGGCTGGATTTAATGGATAATGGTATGCCCGCATCCAATGACTAACTTCCTCAACACATTGATAGCCCTAGAAAAGCGTGTGTTCAGTTTTCTCTATTTTGATGAAGACCTGGGTGTCATCGGCATAAGATGAAAATTAACTCAATGACTCTTCAGAATAGTCATCAGTGGCGGCAAATAACGATTAAAGACTAAGCGGGAGACGAAAGAACCCTGAGAAACCCCACAATCAATGTGAGACGAGTCAGAAAGAAAACCCTGCATTTTCATCTGCTGGTGTCGATCTGACAAGAAGGAGTCAAACCATTTCAAAGCATAGTTGGAGACCTTGCCAGTTTCTTTCAGGTGACTAAGCAGTATGGAGTGATCAACAGTGTCGAAAGCCGTAGAGAGATCCAACATTACCAAAAATGAAAGATCTCCATTATCCGCGGCCTCCAACAAATCACCCTGCACTGTCAAGAGTACCGTCTCAGTCCCAAGCCTTGGTCTGAAACTCGAATGAAAGGGGTCCAACAAGGATTCTCTTTCAGCAAAGCCATGAAATTGATTTGCGACAACTTTCTCAAGAGGTTTGCCTGGCCATTGTATACCAGCGATAAGGTGATCATTCTGCAATGCAGCAGGATGCAGATTTGCCTTTTTCAATAATGGTGTGATAACAGTTTTCTTGAGGTCCGAAGGCACCAAGCCTTGTTCTAATGATTTGTTTATAAAATTTGTAATGAAAGGGGCGCTCTCCGATACTAATTTTTTTGCTACACAGCCTGGCAATGGGAATAGCAAATCGGTGGGTTTAAGCTGAGCGATCAGTACCGATACTTCATCATCTGTTACTGGGTTGAAGTCAAAAGACAATGAACACTCCGGAGCCACCAATTGCCCTGAGGGATTCTGTCTAGTCTGATCTAGGCCTTTATCGGAAGATTGAAGACTCAGAAGAATATTGCTTTGAATCTTTTCTATCTTCTACTTAAAGAATGAGTCAAATATATTAGCCTGCCTCAGCGATGGTTCCATAGAGGAAGCAGTACACCTTAGATGGCAAAGATTTAAGATGACTGAGAAGAGCTCTGTGGGATGATTCTTCGCAGCATCAATTTTAGCATGAAAATAAGCAGAATTAGCTTGATAAACTGCCTGCTTATGCAGCTTTAAAGCATTGTTTGCCCTAGTATTGCTCGAGTATTGACCTCTCTCCATTTCCGCTCTGTGACTCTACACTCTCTATGTAGGAGTAATAAATCCTGAGTAAACCATGATTTGGATTTTTTGGACTTTAAAGTTTTAAGTGGTGCCACCAGAGAACAAATATTATCCAGGTTAGTGATACCACAAGCAAAAACATCATAACATTGCAACACTGGGACAATGGTAGCTAAAGCCTGTGGTACTTCCACTCCTGCAATGTTTTCTAAATCCATTACACTACAAACTGACACTGTAGATTTATCATTAGATAGAAGTTGCCTTTTTACATCATGCTTCAGCAAGAAAAACAGGACATAATGATCTGATCAATGGACTGGCACCGTATCCCTTCTTGATAATAAAATATCTAGGCAGTGACCTTTGATATAATAATAATTTAACATATATATAGCGCTACAAATCCTCAGGTATCTGAGTGCTGCTTATTATTACCCACGGTGTGTGGTGCTCATTCATCGACCTTGGAAGGATGAAAGGCTGAGTTTGCCCATGCTGGGATTTGAACCTGCATTGGCAGGCTCTGCATGGATGTCAAAATGAGCGCTCTACTCACTGTGCTATTTGACCAGCTATGGGGGGAAGGAGGTGGCCAGTGTGGATAAGCTGTGATTGTCTTCTTAAAAAATGGGTGGTACAGTACTGTGATGAAACACTAGTCATAATATTGTGATTGCACATAAACCACGTTTGCGACCCGCAGTGTGCAAGACTTTGTGCTCCCTTCAGATTGTAGTAACAGAAAAAAAAACTAAGCTCAAGGTTTTGGACAATTTGCACTGCTTAAGGGCAATGGCGTAAAAACACTATTGATCTGTATTAGTGAAGAACAATAAAGAAACTTGATTTTGCACTATGTATGCTGTTTACATAAATGCTTAATGCTTAAGTTTTCTACTGCAAAACATAGGATTAAGTTTCAACCCAAATACACTTTTTCTATTCATCATTACACAGTCAGCAAATGTAGTGCGGTACTCATGCTCTCCATTTTTGCACTAGTGCAAAAGTCTTTGACAAAGGTAATGTATGAGTAAATCATGAGATAGATACTGCTGCAAATCTCTGTTTTTCACTTGCTAACCTATCCAATATTCACAAAGACTAATACTGGATCAAATTCCGAGATGCCTGGATATCCTTGAACAAATCTTTGTGAACTAAATTTGCCCATGAGCATCTCAACGATGCACTAGACATCTCCCGGTTTGCTTCAATTATATGCTCTGCAAAGATACATCTCCTGAATTGCTCCAGTTAAAATATTCCTCAATCAGGCCAAATATATAGCTTGGATTGGAAGAACATCGTTTTAGTCCATTCATTATTTTGGAAGCATCACAAATAGTGTAAAATGCATTTGCAACCATGTGTGTACTTTTCCAAATTGTGTGTAATATGCTTCCAAGGTTAGAATTGTCTACCTAAAAAATATGTCTCTTTGGAAGGGCCATGTACTGGGATTTGAAATTCAGTTATAAGCAAATTACTATGCTACCATTGATTTCTTTTTTTATTTATACCAAGTTTTAACAGGTGTTTTCTTACAGGAAACTATTTTATGCAGTCTTTTTTGTTTGTCTTCCGTTTTATTATGGTTTTTTGTACATTAGCCTTGCTGCATCCCCATCATTGTTATATAACATTTCATGTCAAGCCGTTGGTAGACATAGGGTAGGTCATTATGAGTTGGCTCGATATTAGTTTAGGAGTAACGTCAGCGAGAAATACTACCTATGCCGATAGTTTTGCTGAAAATAGATCCAAATCAGGGTTTTCTCCAAGCCTAGTGGTAACATAGTGATATTGCTGGAATGCCACTAGCAGTATTTCAGAAATACTACTTGTTTCCTTTTTAATTTTCTTTTATCGATTTCCACCTCATACGATGATGGAAATGTATAATGTTCAGTAGCAGTGTATACCATTACTGTACCCAAAGAGTAATTTGTTACTCTTCATTAGATGGGCGTGGTGTTCAGAGGATGATGATGAGGCAGCACCAGGCAGGCCCATGCACGTGAGCGTGGAGGCCAGGGATGGGCGCATGGTGCATCAACAACTCTCAGAGAACTTTTTCAAAGTTCCCCTTTCACTCTGCACTGCCCTTGCACCTTACTGCATATGATGCACACCCACAATTAATACCTGCACCAAAAGAAGGAATGTCCACTCATTGTGTCAAGTGTAAACTATTATATATTGCTATTACAACACCCTGTCCCCACACACCCTGTCCCCACACGCCTCCCCGACACCGTGTGGTGTGGTGTTCAGAGGCGGGCATCAGACACTTTTTCACACCCCTTACAATGGCTGAATTTATAAACCTTTTTCACTGTACAGTGAAATACATCTGAAATAAATTTGGGGCCAATTTCACATTTTTCCCTCCACTGTCAGGAATCAGCTCCATTTCTCACGAAGACCACTGACTTGGTGCTCATTGGAAGCACTGCAATAATGAACTTTGCCTGAAGGTTCTACGCGTGTGCTCGGCTCTCTTTGGAAGACGTAGCCCACCTGTGTAAACCGACGTCTACAACAGTTAGCTCCATGCCCAGCAGGTCCGTCGACTCGCACATCATTGATCACTGATGTCTTGTTGGCTGCTGTGATCCCAGAAAAAGCCCTCGCCTGCCCATGTTCATCTTTATGGCACATTCTCTGTGATATTTATGACCAATTCCACATGCCATCTGTCAAGTCTTGCCTAAACTTCACCAGATTTTCTCTGCCAGTGTTGGCCACACTTCAGTTATGTGAGAGAGCTTGATCATCCAGGCAGTGGGGAGGGCTCTGGCAAGTCTGGACGTTGATTAGTCTTCACTTCTTTTCCAACCCCGCTGCTGTTCCACGGCTCAGCTCTCCATCGCAGCTCATCCTGCCTTTATGCCAGACGCGTGAGGGAGAACCCCCACTCCTGTCCTGACTAGATAGTCCTGACCAATTCTCCTTCTCTGCACACCTCGTTATTTCCTGAAGAAGTCTTTAGGAGGTGTGGAGGTCAGTGCTGGCCAGCACCAATTCTTGTGTGATACCAGACAGTGCAAAGCCACACATGCGCTCCTGGGCTTGGAGGTAGACATGGCTGTTTCTCTATTGAAACTGCCACAGAGAATACATCCAGCGATAGTCAATTGGAATATTGAAAGCAGTATTTCTCTGTGCAATTGGGAGGGTGATGAAAATAGCGAAATTTGGTAAATGTTGCTCTTTTTACTGTTCGCACCCAACTCATAAGGACCCCTTCAGTCTGTGAGTTATAATTTGTTCTGTAACCCCCCCAAAACTAAACTCACAAATAAAAATAGTTAAACATGTATTTTAAAAAACAAAAGAGTATAATCACTTTAGCTTCGGGATAGTTAACCATGCAACTGCAGCAAGGGGTTCTGCCACTATGGGGGTCTGAATAACAAGTTTGTGGCACTAAATGCAATTAATTGTAATAAATAGTGAGAGGTGCATTTGAAGACCTTCAGTGCCTTACGAGTACATCAGCGTGTCATGCAGTATGCATGTAAAAAAACACAATGTATAGCTCAGCTGCTTCCCTGGCCCAATGACCAATTGCATTAGAAATAGCACTCGCTTATTCATTCAGACCAATCCAATTTGACCATGCGTTCACCACTGAAGGAGAATGGGAGCTCTTATTTTGAGCTATCATATTATGTCAGGAACCAGTAGCAACCTTTTGAAGAAAGCATGCATCAATACAGCACCAAACACATATTGGCCACACCCCTCACAGGACATTTTGATAAATTGACTACTAAATAAAATCAAGAATATCTAGCATAGACAAATGGCATTGTTTTGCAATTTTTCGAGCATGACTGAGAGCTCTTGTAATGGAGGCAGAAAGGGGGCAGTTTGAAGCCATTTTATATTTGCAACACACTGGCGTTTAGAGGCAGGCACTAGGACACAGCATGGCGAGAGGAAGCACATTGCTGGACCACCATGCAACGAGCCAGAATCCCCCCCTATGAAAAGGTGACACAAAGGGGGGTGTCTGCAGCATTCCAAAGGCAAGACACCAACAACCGCTATACAATTGTAACTTTCACCTGTCTGTAGCAAAAATCCTATTTTGGATTTTGTGCCAAGATGCATATTGCCAAGAAGATTGTATACAAAATAGTGCTGATGTTGAGCTTCCAAGAAACATGGGAAGTTGTTCCCCGCTACAAAGCAGGCTGTGCATCCTTTTCTAAACCTCCTACAAAGGTTTGACTTGGTTGACACAGTGGGGGGTTATTGTGCTGGGATGTGGCAAAATGGCTAACTGTATCCCCCCATTTGTAGTAGCCCTTTCTATAAACCAATGGTTCTTGCCTCCCATAGTTCTTGCATAACTCTCAAATGTTGCTTTTGGTAATTGACTGGAGTCCCTACCTCTCATCTGACAACTCACAGATGCTTGTCTTGTTGCACATGGGATACAATGTATCAAAGAGAGAGAGAGAGAGAGAGAGAGAGTCTTGCCTTGTCTCACATCTTCCCTCTAAGATCTTCTACTACCTTGCACTACGCACACAAACACCCCACAGACAGCCACCACAGGCCTTGCTGTGAGCACATCAATACTAACCGAGCCATGACTAAGCTCTCATCTTTAGCCCTGTCACAAGCCTACATATCTGTCCACATTCAAAGAGCTGTAGTCTATCAGATCTTGGGCTCTTCCTTATCGATAAAAGCTCCCAAGTATCACTGCCAAACCCATAGAAAGCAGACTGGCACTCAGGAACCGCTACCGATAGTGGCAGATGGACTCCATACAACGCCACTTACATAACATTGCATTATGCATCTCTGAGCAGGTTTATATGACCTCACACAATGCTTTTATTCAACATACGTTTGAGGCATAATCACACAGTTCTCGATTTATTCCCAGACCTATTAGACAATGTACATGCTCTGTGCATGAAATTGGATAGAGCTCTATTTCACTTCTGCAACAATTTCAACATGAAATATAACCCCTGCAGGCCCTGATAGGGACCTAGAAAAAATGATGTTTGGGGTTCACCAAGCCGCAATGGGTCTTGCATCTGCCTTTATAACACTGGTATAAGAGCGTGCAATGGGAAGCCTCATGGGAACATTCTGTCAAAACCAGCTTTTAGCTCATCCCTCAGAGTGTCTCACTTTGACTACATTTTGATAAACCTTGCAAGCTGGGGCTTGATGGATATATTGCATGATGAAGCAAGAATAGAGAATGACCATGACCCTATGGTTCTGGCGCCAAAATGTCCTGAGGTTAGCACTCCTATTCTGATGATGGTAATAAAAGTGCAGCATTATTATCTAGCTCAAACAAACATTGGATTTGGTGGATTTATTTGAGCAGTGAGGAAGATATAGTTATTTATTTGGGAGTTACTGCCATTTTTGGAAAAATATTTTCTTCTAAGAAGAGTCATGACCCTGATACAGATATCTACAAAATGCTGGCCATAACAGCCAGTCACTATTTCTCAAGCTACAACAAATTGATTAGAGTATGGGCTATTAAGCCAGAAATTTGGTTCAGTAGGTACTGTAGATCCACTATTTGATTTCATCTATACCCAATCTTATCACAATAACAACTGCATTATCACTTCCTTTAACAATTGTAATGATAAAAAGGGGGACAGGTGAAAAGAAATTGGAAGCATTGAACAAAGCATTTACCTCTAGACATCAGATCGCTTTTTGTAGATGGTGTTTACTGGTTATTATTATTATTATTATTATTATTATTGTTAACATTATTATTGTATTTATTGAGCGCTGACCTAGCTTTGAGAAGCAACTGAGCACTTTACAGTGGTATAAAACAATACAGATAAATAATGTAGTGCTTTACAGAGGTGTACAACAGTACAAATGCCGAACGGAGCGCTTTTCAGAGATAACAACAGAACAGCTATACGGTGGGTGGGATACAGAGGGACACAGAGGAGGGGTACAGCTATTCCTGGTTGTGGTGAGCAGAGGGGTGGGCATCGTCTAGCGAGTCAGGTGGCATGAGGGTCAGTGTGATGGCCCAGGTGTTGAGGCAGAGAGATTCATTGAAGAGGTGGGTCTTGAATTCTTTTCTGAATTATAGGAGCATGGGGGCGAGTCTGATGCTGATGGGAAGGAGTTTCCATAGTCTTGGGGTGTAGAAAAAGAAGGCTTTTTTTCTGGTCCTTTCCTTTATGCAGCGTCTGATTTCAAGACTGCACGTGTCCTGGTTTATGATGGTGCGCTGTCCACCAGAGATGTTGAGTTTCTCCGCAAGGCAGCTGGGTGACTTGAGGGCGACTGCCTTACAAATGACACAGCAAGACTTGCCAGGTACAGGTTAGCAAAGTACATATGTATGATCACTGGCATCCGGTACCACAGCCAGCTCAGCTCTAACATCCAAATAATGCAGCACCTGCACACCAACATTCTGACAGTCAGAATGCTACTCATTCATTAGACAGAGAGTACATGGTTGCTTTGCTTTTTCTCTAAATGGTTATGCCGTTATAAACAGAAGAAAGGTCTCATAAAGTTCTTTGTTGAAATGTTTTCATGATGTTTTGTTTATATGGAGCTCTCATATGGCTGCGATTTTGGTACCTTTTAACACAGCATTAATTGTTAAGCAATGACGCAGATTTAAATATAGGAACTGGATCACTTGATTCAATAAGTGTGTGAAGTGAAAGCATTTGCTTTATCTGTGTGTCGTAACATTGTGTAACCCAAATCTACAATGCCCCGCCTCCTAGTTTTGAATCATGGCAGCGCTGTCCATTGAGGTAATTAGATATCACATTGAGTCATGTTGCTTGTCCATCAAGATCAGCCTCTGTGTTCATTGCTTCATCCTTGCACACCTCGTGTCCGTGGGCTAATCGCACTCCTCAGGTAATGTCACTTCATAGCTAGTGACAGAGTTGTGCAGAATATGACAAATCATAGTCATTTAGCATAGTTTTTCCTGCAAAGAAAAGAGATCGCCACCAGGAACATCAAAGCACCCAAAACAGCATTGCAGCAGGGAAAATGTTTGCTCAATTGTGTTCAGGGTGCTCACATGGGTGTAGTTATATTTCTCGTCGGCTTGCCCTCTGGGGTGCGGCGTAGGAGTCAGCAGCCACGTTTTCCAAGGGAAGCACTGCCACCTGTGGGTTGGAAATCAAGGATAAAGTAGTCAACATTCAAGCCATTGGCAAGGGCCATTTACAAAGTCTCCCCATTTGGTTATTGGCATGTGCCCCCATCGCTCTCTCTGCCCTCTTATAGTTCCCCCCCTTACCTCCCAATCCCTGCCACTGAGGTCCCTCCAAGCATGTCAACATGCTACTACCATGGCCCCACAGTACAATAAGCCCACTCTGTCCACATGCAAAGCCCTTCTTTATGCTGTGTACATGCTGGGGACCAGGACACACCTGAAACTAATAGTGTGGCAGCCCAGATCACATACCAAGAAGCCAACACCGCTTTAAGCGGCAACATGGGAATGAGAAGTGGCATGTCACTGCTGCACAATGCAAAGGCGTCAAAGGGCTGATCCAGGGAAGTCCGCAAAGCACTGCCTTCGTCTCCGCTCTGCATTACTTAGCATCTGAACATTGATGGAATAGTGACCTTTTTGATTCCTTTAAACTTCTTTACTAGAATGCGGTGGCACTAGATGCAAGTGTGTAATCAATTGCCCCGACCACATTTGGAAATCCTGCAAGGGAATGATAACAGCATTTGACAGCTTTCAGCTACATGTCAGCTGTTGGGATTGAAATGTATTAATTGGTTTGCTGTATAAAAATGTTTACCATCTCATCCAAAATTTGACAAAAAGCAGGTCGCAAAATTACGCCGACCATTGCTACAGTAAAGTGATAAGATCATGGGGAAGAAACATTGAGCACTGCAAGTACCTGCAATAGGGTCGGTCTGGAAAGGGAGGTTGCTCTTCTACAGGTAGTGTCAGTCTCAATGCGACAAAGTAGTTCAGAAGTAAATTCACTATAGAAACAGTACGCTTTAATGAAATTGGCAGCTGACATTTCCAAAGTATGAACTCTTGGTATAATATTTCAGTTTCCTTGTGGTGTACGATCATTCTTTCTGGGGTCGTGCCACCTGTGCCATTTAACTTGCCTGTATTCTGCTTGTCTGCACAGGTTTCACTTAGTGAAAGCTTGGCTGCTGCTTCACCTTGTTTCATGTAATTGTCATCCAACAGGAATTAATCTGCAACTGCGACCATGTCTTTTGGTAGAAGGGTTCTTTGTGAAGAGCTCTCTGTATTTGGCTGTAAGAGAGGTGACACAGAAAGAGCCAGTGACCGCAACACTATGTTTCACATTTCCCAGGTGTACTCAGGACCATCCCTGAATGACCTTAAGGAACACAGGACCACTCGAGCATGACCCATACAAACATAGTACCACCCAAGGGTGCAACCCAGAACAACAAAGCCAGTCAAGGGTGCACATGACTGCCTACAGCAGCCCTTGGAAGCATACAATATCCAGGAACACACAGGACTGGTGAAGCAGATCAAGCCACATCGGCATGCACAACGTGAACCCAAGGTCAGACCTATTCACCCAACTGAAACCTATGACTACCCCTGCATCCTGTGGGTGTACTCTCTGCATGCCCTTACGGAAAACAGATCACACAACCGTGACACGTGCAAACACGGGACCACTGAGCAGTGCCATACAGGAGCACGAGACAAACCAGAGGTGCACATGACTGTCTACAGAAGCCAACGTGAGCATACACTCTCCACTGACACACAAGGACTGGCAAAGCACATTAAGTCCACACCTGCATGCCGCACGTGAAGTCAGGGCCACTGCCAGCATGCCCCTGTGAGCTCCGAGAGAGTGTACCGTATGAGTCAGAAAGGCCGAAATATATGACGACTTGCCAATAGGAACCATGTACATCTTTGTTTCCTATCTCTCACCCCAACAACTTAACATAGGGTATTTCATGTGTACAAAGTAACCCCCTTTTGCCCTATATTGACGTGGTAGAATACAATAGATGAGGTACACATTATTATTGGGAGGATTAAATATGCCTGATCCTTTGCCTTGATTATATGTGTCTATGTTTACAGTTATATATACTGGTTTTCCCGTTTTCCTTTCTCTGTGTACTTTGTCATTATGAAAGGTTTGGTGTGCAAACACCAGTTAGAGTGTAAGTGAATAGCACAGTTTTTGGTTTTTACATATACAGGCTTTAGCAAGCCTTTTTTACTGTGGGCACAAGATGCTCGAATAATAAAATGAATTTTTCAATGAACATTACGTGTGGTATAAGTAATCTTCAAATTGTATGAGATTACCTTGGATCTAACCTTGTGCTTCTCAGGGACACAAGGTAGGGGTAGTCGACCTATTATCCTTTGTCTTTGTCTAATAGCCTCCCATTGATAGTGTCGCCCCCGATAACAAATAACAGGGAGTACCCATTTTTTAAATCCCTGTGAGCTCAGGGCCACACTTGCATCCCCAGTGAATTAAGCCCCCCTGCTTACTCTACCCAACAGCCAGCACAGCTTGTCTCCTTACCACCCTAAACAATCAGGACACCCCTGTGTTCCGCTGACCAACACTCCTTGCCCACTCTGCCATACTTACCAACTTATAAAACATGCTGAACACATCCCCTACCCACCACCCTTGTCCTTTTACACCACCACGTTCACTTTCCAGTACTTTCCACCACCGTGTTCCCCTTTCGTATACGTACCACCACCTGCGCACATCCTTCATTTACATCCCCTTTTCTTGGTAAACCCTTGACTGTACCCAGTCTGTCCATTGAATCTTTTTAATACCTTTCCACTCACCAGCATAGGAGGGTGTCAACCGCTTTGAGCATTGCCTCACCCCCCCCGAACACACCCCTGTCTTCCAAGGACGTCAATGAAGAAATCAGAGGTGTTGCTGGGACGTGAGGGTGGGGGGTGATGGGCTTTAGCCCCCGGTCTTTTGGTTGCAGACCCGGATAGAAGCTCAGGGGCTACAAACAAAAAGCCAGCTATCCCCGAGACCCGACAGTCCCGACATTAGCGTGGCCCCGGATCTTCTCCAGATCAAGCAACACCCCTGGAGGAAAGCATTAAAAAATAATGCGCCCAATTCCTACTTTGCTGCACCACCTTTGAGGAACCGCTAGCTCTACGTGTCTTTTGCACCGGAGATGGAGCGCAGTAGGGTTTGCAAATCAATCTGCTGCACAGAAATCTTCTGTGTGTGCAAGGCCCACGGTCGTCAAGGGTGCCATGGGCTGTTGCTATGTCCAACACTCGCGCAACTTAAGCCACATGACAATGTGCTGCGCAAGCAAAGCATCAGTGTCAGTGACAGTCTTGGCATTATGATAATTAAGGAAGAGCAGAAGACTGCAGCTAATGCAGACGCCGCACATTTCCAGACAGACCAGGAAAATCAGAGCCTAAGGCTCCAACAACTGGAATTGGATTTTGACTCCAGTCAACTGGGGATTCAAAAATGTACTAGAAACAATTTTTTATAATGAATGGTGAAACAGGTATCTTACGTCCCCAGAATTTTGCCGGCACGCTCTATATTGATGTGGTTCTGCATTGACCTAACACCACTGTTAATCTGTCTACATGGAAGGGACAGGAAAGGCCTGGAT
This sequence comes from Ambystoma mexicanum, assembly GCF_040938575.1. Lineage (NCBI taxonomy): Eukaryota > Metazoa > Chordata > Amphibia > Caudata > Ambystomatidae > Ambystoma > Ambystoma mexicanum. The sequence goes on from NC_090932.1 coordinate 909,417,428, forward strand.
GGAATGTGCTTGTGTATGCGATGGTGAACCCCCAGAAATGCTCTTCTATACTATTCTAACTCTTTCTAACTCATCACAAGTATGGCAGAGCAGTAAAAAGTCCTGGTAGTGGAATTACTGTCCCTTTTGCCACTCCCCCATACTCCGAGTTTGGCCTTGGAGTGGAGGATTTACCTGCCGGACCAAGTGACGTTTACGGTAATTCCATTTGGCAGTATTCCAGGGGTTTACCGACAGAATACTGCCAAACCCGCAATGAGAGCCGTGTGATATACATAATATACACGTATTACCAATATTAAGGTATTGTGGCTTCACATAATGTGATCCTGTGTAAATATTTTATTGATGATGAAAGAACATGCTGTTGATTTATTGTCAGAAAAAATAGGCAAGCCCATAATCTACTTGATGGACTGGGGAAAGAGCTGATTGATCAAATGCAAGAAGTGTCCATGAGAGGCTGAATCTATATTTATTGTATCACCTGTCTTTTCAACTATTTTTACAGATGATTTTGATTGCACTGGGAAGATGTTTCTTAATACATGTTATGGTCTGTTTTCACTGAATAGTGAGTACATGAAATCATGTATATGTGATAAAGTACCCCCTTTTGTACGTTATAAGGATAGGACAAGTCACAAAGGAGTTCCCTGATCAAATGGAGCAATGAAGCCGACATCTGAGTTACTTTATAAGGAAAATCAAAAGTGGTGGTACACAGGAAGTAGAACATAGGAAGATATGTGTCATTTCCCTCATGCAGTACTTTCTACGAACCCCATATGGTAAATGTCCCAGGACATCCAAGCTCATAATTACAAAGTGATTAAAAAACAAGCTGTACGTTAAATACCAGGTGTTATTTGTCACCCTTACCACCATACACAGAGGTGCCGATTCACGGAGCTTTTTCAAATCTTAAGGCATAAGTGCCTTAAAAAAGGCTTTGCTTTCTCCAGCATAGGATACACTGAATAATTAACAAGCATACTACTAATTCACGATACGATGTTGGAGTGTTCTGGTGGCAATTCGGCCAAGCCCCGGAACGTGCTGAAACGTCCACCAACGAAAATGTAGTGTAACTCACCTGGAAAGTGCTAGTCAAGGGGCGTGTCCCTGAACGTGTGCATGTGTGCGAGTGTAACTTACATTTACTCACTAGCACGGAAATACACTTCCGGCTCCTTTTGCTTAAGTGACACCTTACAGGTCATAATGGAAGCGTGAGTTAAGGGGTGAAAAAGTGGAAATTAACTAATGCAAATAAGTGGGTTGGGTGGAGTAATGGGATACATGTGTGGGGAAAATGTTTGAGTTATAAAGTGTTTTGGCATTTTTATGTTAACATTTTACTTTGGCTGGTTACTGGTGGAACTTCCGATGCAGGGGCGTTGCTACGCTATTGTCGGGACTGTCGGGACTGGGGGCGAGTAGCCCCTGAGCACCTATCTGAGGCTAAAAAAAACAGCCAGGGCTCTAGCCCCTTCAGCCCCCCCCACCCTCCACCCCAACAACGCCTCGGTAGTCATGTGTGATTGTGTTTCTTAGTGAATCAGACTGAATTTACGCCTGGAATCGCTGGACAGTTTTGTGAATCCCGTTTTCCGGCATAAGGTATACACCACGTATAGGAAACGTGAATAGATTTCTCACTGAATGGTTGCCTCAGTGCAGAGACTGTCTTCAGTTGCTTTATGCTCTTGTGTATGAACGGCTTTAAGAATTGCTACATGTCATCTGATTTATCCCAGGGACCGATGCCACAACTTGGGAAGTGCCCATCATGGCCAGTCCACTGTCACTCATAACAGCCTGTGCTTGTAAAACTTGTCATTTTTCTAATGCTACTGGCAGAAACATATGTTTATTGGAAACATATAACCTTGGTAACGGTGGCAACGAAAACGGAGTGTTCAAGGAGCATATTCTGAAACCACCCTGCATCTATCACGCAGGCAAATCTGTCACGCAGAATGAATGCAATCAGCAATTTGTCACTGGAGGACTATGCCAGCTGCAGCTGCTTTTCTGGCATAAGTGATGCACGTACTCATCCTTATCCTGGTGTGGGGGATTAAGGGATAGGGACAGGTTGGCTTATAGCCTATATGCATGCCATGGCTTCAAATGCATTAAGCAACTGTGCTAATTGGCCCTTTCTAGCATATGTGCACTGTGGAGAGATGCCAACTGGCCCCATGGCATGCGGTTCACCTTCTTCCACTGTTATCCAATGCTAGCTTTACAGACAACAGCTCTTTGCATGCTGGCGAACTAAAGGTTGCGGCATGCATTGTGTTGCTGGGGGGAAAAAAAGCAAAGCTGAGAAGATGACCTCATGAGATGGGACGTGTTGTAAATGATGACTGTGCCATTTGAGCTATGCTCTCATTTCCAATACCCTTTTTGACTCAGAGGTTCGTTAAATCTATACAGATTCACCTTTTGTTTGGCCACACCATTTGTACCGTGCTGTTTGGGACAATTTGCATGACCCTTTTTTTTTCTGAAAGCCAGTCCCAATTAAAGTGAATGGTGGCAATGTTTGCACTATTTCATGTTGGCTACCACCATTGGCATAACAGTAATTTGATAAATGAGATTGATCACACCAGAGAGTGCAAGAAATGACCAAGCAAATTGCTATTTTGGCCACACCTCTCCCTTACAATGGGGCCCGATTTGATGTTTCTGGAGCAAAATGATGTATTGTGGTTTGGTCCAAAGCAGATCCCTAGAATTGCTTAATATACAGCATTTACCCTGTAAAGGGGATCATCTGAGAATTATCAAAGGTGAAATTAAAAGCCAGAAAACCGAGCGAAGGATCGTTCGGGAGCGACCGAAGCGATCTTGCTCATGGGAATGCAGTGTTTCAAGTGTTGAGAAGTACAACTGAGGAAAACATGTGATTTCTTTGATTATCATAGATGAATCGGATCATCGGATCAGTAAAGATAAAGGTGATCAAGAGATCAAAAAAAGAAAACCAAAGAAAAAGGATTTTGAATTCCTTCTTAAAGATATTGTTTTATTTTGTTATCAAGACTCATAATTTTGTTATCAAGACTCATAATTCATTTGCCCAAGATTAGACTGATAAGAGAAGATCCAAATGAGAGAATCACATGTGTTTTAGAACATCTGTGTTTGTTTTTCCTGCAGTGATTTTGGTTTATTTTCCAGCAGTAAACAAAAATGAGGCAGTGTAGGAGTATGGGCTCTACATTTCAATGGTTAGACTCAGCATTGGAGCATGCACATGTTAGCATGGCTTTGAACTGCAATAGCGGCCCAGGCAGTGACTCAAGAGTGTGAATATAAGACAGAATTAAATAGATGCCAATGCACAGAGCACATGCTTGAAATGTGCACTTTGCTTCAGGATGATATTTCAGTGGACTGAGCTGCATTAAACATAATACTAACATAAATGAACACACTAATATAACCCAACCCCAGTTAACATGCAACTGAATCCCTTAATAACATTTAGTGCAAATTCGTCCATGATGAAATAAGCTGAATGCACATTGGGAAAATGCATGATGCTCTGAAAATGGGAAATGGGAAGTTAGACATGCTGTCTATTTACATTGGGTGATCAACTAAAAAGTGTGAAGATCTGTTCTACTGAAAACAGGGCATTGCATTAGAGCAGGAAGCTCAAGAGAGATGTATCTTTTGCTCTCCAGCAATAAAATCACGTGCCATTTTCAGTGGAATGATCTGCTCAAAGGGATGTGTTTCCCTTGAGTGACAGGGGGATTTGATAAAAAGGGTTTTGAGAGTCATCTTTGTGCACTGGGAGACAAAGTAACAGAGGCTGCCTAGGCAGACCAAATTCATTGCTGGCAAGCTGTCGGATGCTGAAGCAGTCTTTATCTGGGTGGCAGAAAGATTGGGGAAGATATCCACACCAAACTTAATAAAAAATACCACCAACATATCTATGTAAATATGAGGTTAAGTGAGGGGCTTCTGTTTTGAATGAGATCAGGTAGTCGAGATTAAGTAGGTCACTTCATTTTAGGTGCTGTCTATTTTTAATGTGCATGTAATCCCCTCGTTTCTGTTGTGAAAAGTCTCACTGTGTTTTTTTAAAGGTCATTTCTCTTGCCAATTTCCACATTGTCAAGGACAGTTGGCAAGACTTGGCACAACTTGCATATTTCTATCTTATGATAAAAAAACAGATTTCATAGTAACTTTTAATCTTATTGCATTTATTCTGGATTTAGTCCCTTTTATTTGACATGCAGAAAAAGACAGAGGTGTGGTAAGAGATATCTCTACATAACGTAGCTGCCGCTGCCGTGAGCTGTTTAGCTAGAGAGATTGAAAAAATGTTTAGTATTTCAATTGCATGCTTTACATGTGTTGAAACTCAGCCAAAAGGGCATAGTGTGGTATTGTACATAAGGTACCGAAGGGGGCATGAACCATTCGTCCAGAGTGCATCAAGTCCAGTATTTTGCTTGTTGTTAGTGACCCTGGTAAAAATAATTAGTCAATATTCTGAAGTTAGTCTGACCACTATAAAAATACCGCAATGAGTTACCACAATATATTACCAAGTATTGTAAAATACCACCAAATACCACCATAAAGAAAATACCATGAAGTAATAGATATAACCCGAAAATATATCGAACAAGCCAGGGCCGAAAATGTTGCACAGTTTCTTGAGGTCTCACTAGCTATCGCCTTCAGCCGTGTCCTCTGTGCGTGTTGCAATAATAGCTTTCTTTTGGGTCCACTAGCAATGGACTCTGGGAATGTTAAACCCTTACTTTGTTACCAAACACCCATTGTCCACTGCCCAGTAGATGTAGGCACTGCAGATGTGAAACTTTTTTTTCTTCTGACTCCTAATTCCCATGATAATTTCACATTAATCATTTTCTATAACAGAAATTCCTGCGGTAGAGTAGTGGATTGTTGATTCCCGCAAGAAAATCTACTCAGAATTAAAAAGTCTTTCACATACTCACAGGCGTTCAAAATGTGTTCCCCTTCATTTTTCCAGGTCTCCCCACTTCAATAAATTGCTTTTTCCCTTCCTAGCCTCTTCCATTACCCCCATCACTCATTGCTTCGTGTGATGTGCATTTGTTTCGGGGCTTTGTGAGATTTCTGTGGTCTTCCCCTGTAAACCAAAAATGTTCTACCTGTGAGTGGCTCCTGGCCCACCCACAAATCCATAACCACACATGATGTCTTTCTATTTCTATTGCTATTACTATTTATATAGCACCTAGGGCAAGGCCATCTAAGCACTGTAGTTCAAAACAATCTGTGTTCTCATAAAAGTGACAACATTAACAGACAATTTTGAGACTCTTTCTGATGTGGAGAATGTTATTAGACTCTGTAAATCCGTGGGAATATTCTTTCCAAAGTTTGATGTCATCCATTTTCCTCCTCCAAATAGCTTTTTGAGTTCTTTCATTTGTGGCTTCTCCCAGTAATATTGCAGGATTCACTTGAATCGAGCCAAGACATGTTTTTTCATTTTTGTAAAGACTCTCAGCCTCTCTGCTGCAATGCACCACAGCTGATATATTAAGGTTTTAAGGAACAGGGAGCACTCCCATGTCTCTGTCGATTATTTTACAAACCTACTTGTTGGATTTACCCCAAACCAGTCAAAGAAATTAAGCTAATGGTTTGAGCCCAAGTTGTATCTTATTATGGACAAATCTACAGGGCGGTTTTCATGCTGCGGCTGTTAAAAAACGGCACTTTTTCTCTATGGGGAAATAATGTGAGTAGGCTGAATAAAGAGTGTTCATGTTTTATTAATAACTTTTTCATTTTCTAACTACCTGTTGCCAGAATTTCCCATTTCTGGGGCTAATAACAAATCTTTTCTTTGGAAAATTTGATCCAAAGTTGTTTCTTATTTGGTCCAAATCTACCCAGTGGTTATTGTGCTACGGCTGTTCAAAAACTTCACTTTTTCTCTATTGGAAAATTCATGGGCTAAAAACTGTGAAAATTTGATGCTTTGTTTTCTTTTTTTTTAAATTTTATTTTTGTTCAGAGAGAGTTATAACAAGACTAAACTGGTTGGCAGTTGGCGAATCCCAACAAAATACAACAACATAGATGAACATTTACAGTATAGAATGCATATTTCCATATTGTTTGCCAGTACTAGAATGGTGACAGTGGATTATCTTCTTCATCAGATAACATATTCCATAAATATAGTCTGAACAGTGCCCATATGTCTTTAGGGCGGCATCTCGATGGCAATGTTATAATACATTGTTCCTCAAGTTCATAGACCATTGATAGGTCTTTCAGAAAGTCCAGCTGCCTAGGGGGGTCTACGGATTTCCAACATTTTAGTATATTTCGTTTCGCAACCACACATGCTAAGTTAAACAATCGCCTAGTGGTAATTGCAGCCTTACCAATATCCCCAAAGAGGTATTTCCGTGGGGAAGGTGTAGCAGGTATTGCCGTAATGTCTTCCACAATCTCCGCCACTTCCCCCCAAAATTTAGTTACCGATGGGCAAGCCCAATACATATGATAAGAGTCTGCATTAGGGGCATCGCATTTAGGGCATTTACCCATGTGGCCTTGCGCAAACTTAGCTAACTTGGCCGGGGTGTAGTGTAGCTGGTTTAGAACTTTAAACTGAATGAGACACAGCCCTGAGTTCATGGATACACATTTGGTCAACTGGCAATTTCTCAACCATGTGGTTTCACACAGTTCCACAAACAGGTCCCGTTCCCAGGTACCTTTAATATTATTGGATGGCTTGGAGTGTGTCTGGACAAGGCTATATAGCGCAGACATACTTTTCCTGTGTCCTCCCGGTTCCGTCATGTCTGCAATACATTCATGTGTGGGTGGCTCTTCTGGGAACGAGGGCCATTTGGCGGCGAAGGCAGATTTCATCCTATGAAACTGGAATCGCTTGAGGTGATCTCCACCCACCGCCCTGACAAAATCGTCTAATGCACAGTATCTCCCTTCCGGGAACATGTCTCGCATTCTGAACTGCTTCTGTGGGTCCCAAGTACCCTGGAGTGCTTTATCAAATGTGGGGCTTATGCCCAGGAAGTTCCACAATGGCACCTTAAGGTCATACAGGGTTTTAAGGGCGAGTCTCTTATATATCCTAGACCATGCGTGCGCAGTGGCGCTTACAGGGTCATACTTGCATGTGTCTTTTCGATTGAGGTCAAACATAACCGCTCATAGGTCTGAGGGGGATGCCGCAAATCTTTCCAGGGGAATATGTGGTGCTGTGTCCTCCGGGTCAAACCAGTGTCTCGCAAAGTGTACCTGTGACGTTAGGTAAGAGAGTTCAAAGTCTGGTGCTGCGATCCCACCTTTTGCAAAGGGTTCTGTCATTTTGGACCACTTCAACCTGGGCGTCTTCCCTGCCCATACAAACGTAGTTGCTAGCGTGTTGAGTTTAGTAAAGAATGCCCTGCCCGGCCAAATCGGTATGTTGCAAAAAAGGTATAAGAGTTTGGGTAACACAATCATCTTAAGCAACGATATTCGTCCATACAGGGATAAGGGGAGCTTGTTCCAGAATTGTAGTTTAACTGTGAGGGATTGTAGGAGTTCACCATGGTTTTCTGTGAGCAATGTACTCCCGTCTCTTGACACCCTGATCCCCAGATAATGGATGTGTATAGGTGACCATTTGAATCCCTGTGTGTCTGACATGCCTCTAGTTTTAGGCGTGAGCGGGAACAGTTCTGACTTAGAAACGTTGATCCTGTACCCCGAGTATTCGGAGAACCTCTCAACCTCTGCCGTAATTGGCACTAGGTTTACCTACGGGTTCCAAATATATAGTAGGGTATCATCTGCATATAGGGAGATCATTTGTGGTTTCCCAGTCATACGAAGACCTCTACATGCATGATTTTGTCGGACATATTCGACCATGGGTTCTATTGTAAGTGCAAAAAGGATTGGGGAAAAGGGGCAGCCTTGTCTAGTGCCTCTACCCAGGTGAAACAGGGATGACATGGTTTGATTAGATAGTACTTTCGCTCCTGGGCAAGTGTATAGTAGCCTAACACAGTTAACAAAGTATCGTCCCAACCCAAATCTCTCAAGGACCAGAAATAGACAGAGTCGAAAGCTTTCTCGGCATCAAGGGATGCTGCCACCGCATCCGTCGCTGGTTCTATCTGTGCCATCACTCCAAAGAGTCTGCGCAGATTGAGAGCAGTGGACCTTGTTGGTATAAAGCCCGCCTGTTCGGGATGTACCAGTATGGGCATATATGGCAGGAGCCTGGTAGCCAGGACCTTTGCGAACATCTTCGCATCCATATTAATAAGTGAGAGGGGTCTATACGAACCCATGTCCTGAGGGGGTCTACGGGGTTTAAGGAGAATAGTAATCACTGCCTCTCGCATGGTGTCTGGTAGTACGCCACACTCCATTGCCTCTTCCCACACCTTCAGTAAGACAGGGGCTAGTATATCATGGAATTCTTTGAATATTTAGGCACCTAGACCGTCGGACCAAGGGCTTTACCCGAGGTTAATGCTTCATTGCCTCTGTAATTTCCTCGAGTGATATGGGGGTATCTAATAGCATGCGTGTTTCTGGGGTCAAGGTTGGGAGATCGATTATGTGCAGGTATTCCATTATTTCTTCTTTAGTTTTGGTGTCCCTATTGGAATATAGCAATTTGTAGAATGCGGCAAACATATCATTAATTTCTTGTTCACCATTTACTATGTCGCCACTAGGTGCCTAGATGGTCGCTGTAGGGGGGTGGCCATGCTCGGCCTTGAGCATCTTGGCTAGGAATCTCCCTGCTTTATTGCTTTCCCCGTATCTACGAGCTCTAACCGGGGCAGCCGTGTATTGTACCTCCCTTGCAGCAAGTTTATTAAATTCTGCCAATGTTGTGTGAATATCCAGAAGGGCCTCTTTACTATGTGTACAGGTGTATTCAAACTCCAGGAGCTCAAGTTTGGCTTCCATGGTGTCCAACTCCTTTCTGACTGCTTTCAATAATCCTGTAGTCTTAACCATGATTGCACCTCGTACCCATACTTTAAATGTTTCCCATAATGTGGCGCACCGGTCCACCGACCCCTCATTTAGTTGAAAAAATTCCTCTATTTCAATGCGCAGTGATTTGCAAACGTTTGGGTCTCTAAGTAGGACAGGGGGCATTCTCCAGCGTCTGGCCCTCGGGGCAGCTTTGCTGATACCCAAAGTGATTGACATAGGGGAGTGATCTGAGAGGGTACGGGGGTACATTTCGCAATGCTGGACCATGTTCGTAAGTGTTGGACTGATAAGCCCGTAATCAATTTGAGATTCAGAGTCATGCACTGATGAGTAGAAAGTGAAGCGCTGTTCTTGGGGATGTAATTCTCGCCAGATGTCTACCATAGTCATTTGTTGCATTATTTGTCGTTTAGCTAGTGTGGTTTTGGTTAAAGTTCTGTGTGAGGTTGTAGACCTGTCGAGGGTTGTGTCAAGGATCGTATTAAAATCCCCCCCCCAAATCACCGCTGTATCTTCAGCCTCCATTAACATATTATATATAGCGTTGTAGAATTTGGGGTCTTCTATGTTGGGGCCATACGTGTTAACTATAACCATCTTCCGTCCCGCCAACTCTCCGCAGATTAAAACATATCTTCCTTGTACATCAGTTTAAGCGTCATGGATACGGAAATCCAGTTTCGGATGTATTAGGGTAAGGACTCCTCTAGATTGGGAGGAGTATTCAGTATAGTATCGCAATGCACCCCATCTAGGAAGAAAATTGGAACAGACCTGCCCCAGTGCATGCGTCTCTTGCAGTAGCACGATATGGGGATTATGTCTGGTTATGTACACTGCGATTTTTCTGGCCTTAATCGGGTTGTTTAGGCCCCGAATGTTCCATGAAAGGAGTTTAACGGTTACACCTTTGTCACCCAGTACCATAGATTTCTTTTAATATCAATGTGTGAAGTGATTTTCTTACGCCATTAAACTTAACAGCTGTACCTGATGCAACCTGTCTCTGCATTTTGAAACCATTGTGCCCTTCCCCCACCCCCGCCCGCACCAGCAACCCCAACCCGATGATGTAACCCTTCCCCCATAACCTGTGAAAATTTCCTGAGGGTCGCTAGTTGCAGTCGCGAGGCCTCCATCAGTAGAGGCTCACAATCCCAACCTTTTCAGACGATATCAATTGGAGCCGTTGTTCTTGAGAGGGTTTTCTTCACGGTTCGAGCAAGGATGTCTCTGTAAATCCATTTCAGTCAGCCGAGTCCGGGATGTTATCTCCCGGTCGTGGTGGCCTGTTCCAATCTCGTGGATGATCCTTGGGAGGAATGGGGATGGACGCCTCAATGTACGATATGGCTTCCACAGGGTTCTCAAAGAAATGCACCCTGCCTCCATGTTGAATCCACAGTTTCGCCGGGAAGATGAGGGCGTATGGGACATGGTGCAATCTCAGAAGCCTTTTGGCCTGTTTGTAGGATCTGCGTTGCATTTGGACGCTGGTCGAAAAATCTGGATATATGTGGACTCTGCTTTCCTCGTATTGTAGGGAGCCTTTTTCTCTGGAAAGCTTTAGGATCGTATCCCTGTAGTTGAGGAGGTGAACAATAATCGTGCGCGGTGGCGCCCCAGGCTTGGGCGGTGGCGCTATCGTACAGTGAGCCCTCTCAACAAGAAAGTGGTCAGAGAAGGATTCTGCGCCTAGAAGAGTTTTCAAGAGGACCTCTACTTGTCGCTCCGTCGGGCCCCTGCAGAAGGATTCTGGAATGCCGACAATACGGATATTGTTTATTCTAGATCTCGATTCAAGGTCTTCGCATTTTGCTTGAGTCTTACGCAGTTCTCCTTTCAGCTGCGCTATGTTTCGGCCATGTTGTGTTATCGCATCTTCATTTGTGCTGATTCTGTTCTCGGTTTCTGTAATGTGAGAGCTTTCCTTGTCCACTCTAGCCTTAAGGGAGCTGATAGTTGAAACAATATCGTCCAACTTGACATTCACTGCTAGCAAGCCGTTCTGTACCATGGTCATTAAGCGATCTTCTCTGACGTCATGCCCTATCCCAGCAGGATTGTCATCCCCCATGGATGTGGCGGCCGGCGGCCCTTGGGGTTGGGACCTGGCAAAGGAGTCCATTGGGCCAGTTTTTTTCCCGCCTGTGCTTTTCTTGTTGTTGTGGCCCATGAGTCGCCTGTGTAGAGTAAGGGTTGATGACGTGGGTTGGGCCGGTCGCCTACACTGATATAGTATAGTCTGTACGGACTCGTGTAGCTGACTATATTGTGCAACCCGTTGGGTACCAATACATCAAATCTTATAACCCATAGATGTCATTTCTGCACGGATCCTGTGATGTTCTGCAGCGAGGCAATGTTCCTTCGGGTCCTACCTGGCAGTGTATATCGGGTTCTTATCAGTGGTTTGAAAGGGTGGTATGCTACTTTTCTCTGGGGAATCAAGGCCTCGCTCGGTAGCCGTCCGGTTAGCAGTGTGATTCACCAGGTGTCTCTGCAGACCGATGTATCGAGTAGTACAAACACTGCATCCGCCGGGAGACCTTCAGTGCAAGAACCGGGCCATAGTGAGTGCAGCTCCAGTCCTTGGTACCATGCTTATCAGCCAATCTGTGGATCTTGATGTTCAGGACAAGTTGCCTCAGGTCCGGCGCCTTGGCTGTGTGGCAGCTCACAGAGCTGCAGGCAAGTGCCGCGCCTGTTGCAGGAGCGGCTAACCGGAGTATTAAATTAGAATGAGGCTGAGCACAGGCCGCTGCATATACTGGATCGGGTCTCGTACAACGAGTGGTGGCAGTGCGCCTGCACTTTTGGTCTCATATATTCTCATATTAGACTTTCACCATTGTCACCATCAGTTCGCCTCCACACAACCACCGAGCGGTCCACTGGTGTTATGTCACGTGGCCGCCAGCGCCCGTACACAGTGCTCTGGTCCTCGAGGTGCTGGATGACCAGTTCCCTGATGTGAATGGGGTGTGGCACAATCAGGCCGATGGTGTTGGGGGGCCCCTTGCTACGGATCACGTTCGTCCTCCGGCAGAGTGGTCCGGATTACAGGATTAATAAAATCTTGTATGGGCCCCCCAATGGCGAATAGCAGAGGGGCAGCACCCTCAAGTAACCAACACAAGAGATTGCAGGTATAATATAGTGCCCAGTCCACTTCGTGGATGTATTGTGTCCTCCCACGTTTATCACTGTCTCTGAGTGGCAGCCGGTATGCAGAGGATATTATTCCACTTCACTACGTGACTCACTCTATGAGCCCCTGTAAGTCGCTGGGACCGCACACTTTCACATCCCTCACCTGCTCTCGCAGCGCCGGTCGGAGGCCCGTTCGGCGGCAGACCCGCAGCCGGAGCCAGGTGGGGTCCCACGTGGGAGATGGTGCGCCAACCCAGCTGCTGTTTGGGGGGGTGGGCAGGCACCGCAGACGATCCTCCGCCTGCCCAGGATCCTGGTTCCAGCACACACAGTCCGCCCCCGGGCCCGCGTCGCGAGGCCGCACTGCGGGGATTGGCGCCCCTCCCCCACACGGCCCTGTGATGCTGGTGGAGCCTCGATCCGGCGCAGAATTCTCCCAGAGCTCAGGGGCGGCTCGTGGTCCGCTGGGTGAGCCGTTAGTTTAAAGGGAGCTGCAAGCTCCTTCGCGCCTCGGCGGTTTGAAGCAGGATTTGCACACAATGTGCAGTAAGAATATGGGCAGCAGTCGGTAAAGCCGTTTCTTCTCTCCGCGGCTCCAGGAAGGATTAATTTATGTATAGGATCTTCGTGGGATCAGAGCACTCCGATCAGGCGGCCATCTTAGTTGCGCGCAACAGCAACCCCCGACGTTTTCTTTTCTTAAAAACCTTTACATTGGATAACGTTTTGTTCCCAAAATGTGCAATTTGGGAGGGGCTAGGTTTTTCTGGGACAAACTTTATGTTTTGAAAATGTAATTCCAATCGATCCAGCAAGTCAAAAGTTATTAGCAATAGAATCTCTATAATTTTAGATCAAGGGGGCACCTTTTTCCCTGTCAAATATTTAATAAAGTACTGGAGAGAATAACCTTAAACCATGAAAGGATTGCGAGGCAATGCTTCGCCCCCAAGTTGTTTTGAACCTGGTCCAAATCCATCCAGCAGTTTACGCTGTGTTGGCTTTCCAAAATGTACCTTTTTGGTCCATGGGAAAATGAATCTGGACTAGGCCAAAAGTGTTTTTTTCTGTTTTCTTAATACCTTTTTTATTTTTTAACTGATTTTCCCAATATTTCCAGCCAAGCCTGTCTTCCGAGTCAAAAGTTATTAGCAATTATTTTTTTTAATTTCCTAAGGGACTTAGTACTCACCTTACCTATAGTGTGGTGACCTTCATACTATAATACATTCAAAAAACATACATATATATTGTTTGGTTTTATGTGTGTTTAATGAGGTAATTTTCCTCATTTGCACATTAGTTGGACAATTCTTTTTTGTTAATGGGGGTTCTCCCCCAACCCTCCATCCAACCCATCCTCCACCACCTCACCCAACACCACCAATCCCTTAGTCCCAAAAACACAACCTACATATAAAAATCAACCACAGGGAAAAATGTACAAGAAATGTGCAAACAAGGAAAGTGACCTTGTTAAAAACTCGGCATATGATAAATAAACTCTAACAATCTCTGTACTTTGGGGACTGGGCAGTCACAAAGGGAACCAGTCCCTCCACTACTAACATTTTTCACACCTGTAATAAAAATGCAAGTTCAGCACGTATGAAGGAAAACACTAATCAGCTGAGAGAGTTGCACTGTAAAAGTTGAGGGCGCTCTTTCTGATATCTGTGTAATAAAATGCTTAATCACTTTTTTTAATGACTTGGTTGAACAATACAGAAGATTATCAACCTTTCAATACATAATGATCAGCAAAGAGAAACAAGTATATGCAAAGGTACTAGAAGATAATAACTCAAAAACATAACTAATTAAGATTTTCATCACATCATTTGTCAGTTGAAAGATAATACCGGCAATTTCAAATTACAAACATTCCCATTTTCTCACGTAGATTCTGCATTACTTGAGTGTATACAGACAGAGAGTTACCTGAGTAGTGAAGGAAAACGTTTTTACAGAACCCATATCATATTTCGTCTCAGCAGGTCCGGCACAGATCAAACCAAACTTAACACAGCCACAAATTTCACAATTGCAATTCTTAAGGCAATGCGATTAGTGCAAACCATTTAATTCCACAGAATATCGTGAGTTACAATTCTTAGATCTTTAAAATGCAACTTGAAGTGTAAAGTTTGTACGTGGATTTATTCAGGACAATGATGCTTAACAGGTTCAGGCTGACCAATGCCTTTGCAAAATATGCAGATATTTTCAGATTTCGGCATCCTTTTTCATTTTGCCAATAAGTCTTTTGTATGGCATAGATTTAGTCGGAATCGTAAAAATGCGATCCTATGTTTTGATGAGGGAAATATAACCAAATAGGTCTCCGGGAGTCTGAGCTTCTTCAGGCCCTAGGGGATCTCATTGAAAGTAGCATAACTAAGACATGATTCACAAGAAATGCTTAATAATACTAATCCATAAATACAGGGGTACAGGTAAGTATAATCAAACTTAGTTTTAGAAGAAACACTGTAAATAGGCCTTAAAAGCTAGAATTTTCTTTGTGTGGAAAAACCCACTGTGGCTGTTGATTTCGTGCAGAGTCTACGATCCCAGGCCAGTGCTGAAAGAAGAATACAGTGGTTATTTTTCAAGGTCACAGATTAGAGCTCGCAGGTTCGGCCAACTAATAAGGAATACGTGCCCATTTTATAATTCCTAATTATTTATGAAATACAATTTTCTAATGGAGCTGAAAAGAATCGCGGCGGTTTTAAATTTCCACATAGAACATTTTCCCTGGGAAAGGGGTTTGAGTGTCCCAGATATGCACTATTTGTATAGCAGTATGTGTGTGGTTCAAGGCTCTGGCAGTGTCATGGTGGGTAAGCAATTCTCATGAGAATCAGGGTAAGGCGACCAGGGCAGTAGATTAATGTTCTCCTGGTCATCTCAAAAGTGTCAATGACTTAACTTTTTGCTGTGGGAATTTGGGGTGGATTTTGACGTCACAAGTTGTAATTGAGGGCAGTGTGGGAAGGTTTGTGCACCCAACTATTGAACGCAATGTATGCTTTTCTATGAGGGCTCAAAGTGTGAAAGTCAATCAGCTTTTTGTGGGTAGATTTTTTCATGTAACACAATCACGAATACTAATTACTTGCATTGTATAAAAGTTCTAACTTTAGCAGCGTTTCTTTGACAGCGCCTTTTCATGCAGCTCTGCTCTTCAATCTATGTCTGGGGCCTGAATAAAACTTCATCACTTTGACTACTTTTGTAATAATTTGGTGAGTTTTTCAAGGCGACCCCCGATAAACAAGCATGACAACCCAAGGACCCCTCTGGGGTTGAAGACATCAAGGACATTGTTTTCCCACATACAAAGGTTTCTGCTATCCAAATAAGTATATTCAGTTCATGCAGTGGCATAGCACCAAATTTGGGGGCCCCTCTGCAAGCCATGCTGTGGAGGCCTCCCTGACCGCCCAGATCGGAAACAAATCACTGGTCGTGCCACACTCTGGGCCGGCCTATATTGCCACGCTTGCACAATACACAGAAATGCACTGCTCCCGGGGTACGCTGCACACTGCACTTGGAGAAAGATATAAATATGTGTTTTAATGCATTATACAGCACACTTGTTTAGAAAAATCGGCTAAAAAGCCAGAGTGCAATTGTTTTGTAGGGTAACACCAATCTTAAAATCCAATAATGCAGGTCACAAACAGTGCTTTAATTAATGTAATGCTTTGCTATTAAAAATTCCATGCCACAATGAAAACCTGGCCAACTGGCTGCACAATGTAGACCAGTCTAGACACATAATAACATATTAGAGTAAAGCATGACATGCCACATTTAGGCATACCTAGAATGGTTGCACCAAAATGCCAGTTGAAGCAATAACACTTTTAATGGCTATTTTATCACAGATGCCCAGAAAAATATACAATGCTAGAGTAAGAAATGGCAGCCTAGCCAGTTAATTACACTTAGCAGGATTGCTTTATCACATATGCCCGGCTAAAACATTTCAATACAAACTAGGAAATGCCTGGTCTGGCTGCACCAAAATGCCTCTCCAGCCACTAATATCACATATCATGCCTGCTTAGCCTGGACATGGATGACCATTAGGATTCATCACACAATCCCCACTCCCTAACCCCCACACATCCCCTCTCCCTCCCACACCCTGCCCCAACTCCCAGAATTAGCTCCTCAGCCCACTATTACCTTCAAATCCCTCTTTCTTGTCCCAGTGTTTATGTATGTGGCTCATTGCCTCATAAGTATGTACTGTGATAGGGGGGGCGTGGGACTAGGAGTAATGAAGATTACAGGTGATTTAGCCAGGCATTAACTCGATGTCCCTCTACCTCATCCCAGTACGTGTGTATGAGGCAAAGTTCTAGGAGTAATGAATATTACCAATAAGTAATCAAGGCATTAAACACAAGCAGTGGCACAACATAATTGAGCTTACTGGGTTTCAGGCCTCCCCCCTGAAATTTTGGGCTATATTGACTCGACATGGCTGACCTACAGAGCCGTTGCGGGACAGAACAGGACACAGATGTTAAACGACACCTGGGTTTCGATATTAACAAGGATCTGGCAATTCCTAACATAAAGCATTACACTGTTAGCACTTGCATTCAATAGCTTAATTGATTAAGCAATTGAAATCGTGATGTGGGTTTATTACTTGCATACCAGGGGAGTGATTAGATGGGTAGAGAGGGGAAAAGTGACCGCTCATTCTCACAGCAGTCTATACGTGTGTGCTTTTAGACTTAAAGGAGATTGTTAATTGCGTGTGAGATTGAAGCTGCATTAGAATAGTGTCATTAGAATGCATAAAGAAGTTAGATGCCCCAACAAAAAAAAAATGTGTCCCTAACCCATCGCCTGTGAAGTTAGCACCTCTTGCAACATTTGAAAGATTAACCCTCCCATAAAATGTAGGTTTTGTTGTGCACTTGAACGTAAGCACACACACCATTCATCATAGCCACACACGCACACCCAGCCAACCATACATTTGCCGTCAAAATACTGTGCCTGCTTAATCTCTCTGTATGTTTCGTTGCAACACAGCAGCCTGGTAATGTTGCCTAAACTGTAACTTCCGGTGACTTATCTGCGGGCTGACTGGCTTTCTCTCATGCACTGTTTCAGCTATCGACCTCTTGTAACCTTTGGTCGACCCACACTTATTGTTGTTGTTCTTATTGTGTTGTACATTCATCTATATGCCTGTAACATTCGTCAAGTTCTGGCACCCAGTTACCTCAGGGTTCAGTGCGCAGTACAAATAAAGAAACTAAACTAAACTAATTTAAGTGTGTGCCCTTTCACCAAACAGGCACACACAGGCAGCCCCCCACACATCATGCAGTCACTCATTCATGCAGATTACATTCAATACGTATATACATACACACTTACATGCATGCACACACACTTAAAGAAAATACATTATTGTCTTACCTTTAATCCATTGGTCCAGCAAACAAGGCCTTCAGCTCTCTACAGTAGCCAGGAACGGGTGTTCTGTCATCTGCAGAGGATCTTGAGGCCTCCATGTCATGGGGTTAATTCAAAAAGAAATAGTTTCTTTTTTAAGTCACTATGACTTCATAAAGTAATTATTTCAGTTAAAGGACCGAAATGTAATGGAGATAATTTCTTTATGAAGGCAGAGTCACTTTAAAAAGAAACAATTTATTATTGAAGTCATAGGGCTCCCCCACCCTATGACATGGAGGCCTCCAGCCTGTTATGCTGTAACAGAAGTAATTTCTTTATGAAGGCAGAGTGACTTCAAAAAGTAACTATTTCATTTTTTTTTCAAGGGCTCCCCCTTCCAGAACATGTACTGGCTGGGCCCCCTGCACCACGGGGGCTGTGGGTGCCCCCTGCTACGCCCGTGGATTCATGGTTACAACCATTATAATGTAGGGGTGAGGGTTGTTAAAAATGAAACTAGCACTGACTCTAGTGTGCATTATGTACTTAGTGATTGAAGCATAAAACCATTTCATTGCAGGACTATTTTAGACTAAAGATCAATGGTCATGATTATGTTCTCATGATGCTCTTTCTTTTTATGCAAAGCAGCAATGAACCCTTAGTGTTTCTGATTGTCCCCTTCCTCTTTCTTATTGGGATATTTCAAAAGAATACAATAGACATATACCACACTGTCAAACTTGGAATGATAACTCACCATCAGAAAATAATGTATATGGTTATTCTGATAATGTGCTTTACTCAGCAAGACAAGTATAATGTTTTTATCATGACTAAAATATATACTGGAAGTGAGCATTAGAAATGAAGACATTTCGGCACAGCATCTCATAAATTCACTTAAAAAAAGATGCACCAAATTCACAATTTGACTGTTAAAAAAGGTAAACTTGCAATAAGCCGAGTGTGCATTATGTACTCTGTGATTCAAGCATCCAACCCCTTTATCACAGACATATCTTTTAAAATGTAAAGATCCATACAAATACTTTAATTCAGAAAAAAAATTTGATTTTGTGCAAAGAAGCCAGGAACCTATTGTATGTTTTGGGAATGACTGTGGGGTACAGGAAACATCAGTGTGATACTTGGCAACATTTGTCACATCAGTCTAGACTCTTACATAATCCTGCTCAGCAGCATATTTTCCTCTGCCACAGGTGTGTGTTCTATTGGTAATAGTGTGTGATATGGAGTACCATTGCTACTATCTTATTTTGGGCAATGCAGTCATATTTGACCAAAATCTAGAGTTAAGCTTCAGTGATTCCTATGAGATTTTATTTTCTGGCATTGATAGAACACCTAGTGACATTGGAAGAGTAACCGAAACTCCCGGCACATAATTCCTTACGGTTCAGAATATATCAGATAGGAAGTGCTCTTATTTCAGTGGAGCTATCCTAAGTGTCATGGTGGAATCTGAGCACCTCTTTTGCTTCAAAATCTTTGCAGTTTTTTTTCTCGCGAAACTGCCAAAAGAATGCACTACACCATAGTATGTAGATACGAATACATACAGAGTGCACTGCTGTTTGTTCACCTGGCAGTGTTTGGAGTGGGAGGACTACTTTGTAAATATAATTTGTGCAGGAGGACAATGGTGAATGTAATGGTGCACAGTGATTGCTTATTGACATTCTTCCTTCTCACAGCCATGTCCACATCTCCATTATAAGGGAAAGTTCTCAACACCCTCTGAATAGGCCGGTCCACCTTTGCATATGCTTAGAAATTCCAGGGAACAACTGAACAAGGAGTTCTCATGATGCAGCTTTTAAAAGCAGTTTATGCAAACCCCTTAATGAAATGTATGTTATTCATTGAGATTTATAGAGCACTTTCACCAATGTGCTCTATAACAGGATTAATTAAAGAGTAACAAAATAGTTCACAAAAGTAAATCACCCTGTTCAGAACGGCCTCTGAAAAGCATTTGACGTAGCCTCACCCTTTAAAGGCAGCTGTATGTCTCTTTCCAAAATCATCAAACTCTGTCAGCTTAATATCTGGAATGCAAGCAAACCGTTTTCTATTTCACATACGCTTCCGGGAACCTGGTCACTGCAAATGCTAAACTCCTCAGGGTTCCTAAATTCATCCAAAAAAATATGAAGAAGGCACACCTTTCTCAATGTCAAGCTAAGCAACGCTCTCTTACCCTGTGTACCTCTCGAAACCAACCTCTTGAAAGTCATGAAATCCCTCAAGACCTGGCTTTCCACAACATAGCCTTCATTCTGCAGTGATATGTCTATTTCATCAAGCTGCCAGAGCAAGGGATGTGATTGTGGCACTGCAGTATGGTCATATAGAGAAGATATTGATCGCTGTTAGGAGGGCAGGACCAATAAAGGCCAACGGTTCTGAAATTCAGTTATACCAGGACTTGGCGCAATCCACGCTGGTGAAAAGGAGAATGGTGGGACCAGTTGTCAGATCCTTGCGACGGGTGCAGGTGAAATAGAAGCAGACTTTCCCTTTTGGCCTACTGTTCTCATAGGATGGAAGGCATCATCAGAATCACCACATGTGAGGAAGGGCTGAGGATCATGAACTTGGAAGAAGAGGTGAGGAGTCAGTAAACAAGATCAGAGGCCGAGGCTAGAGCCCACCAAGATGAAGCACTGGGAATGGTCAAAGGTCCCGGTGACAGGCTACAAGAAGAGGGCTCTGAGTGACCATGCCAAGCGTGGCGTGAGAAGAGTCACTCCAGAGGGGTCAGGGGGGTTAAGAGGAATCTAGTGGGGGCTCCCTGTCTTTGGGGAGAGGCTGAAGGGTGCCAGTGTGGGGATACTTACCCGACAGGGTGGGGAATAATTAGGGGAAGGCACCAGGGGGGAGGGGAAACAAGGTGTTTCAGCAGTTGGAATTGTTTTTATGGGTCTTGGTAGACCCACACAGTTTATATGGGCACCATGGCTGGTTGCCTGGGGTAGTGGTAGGATGGTTAAGTCTGACCGGAGATCGTTTGAAAGGAAGGGGGGCAGTGGGGACAGCAGGAGCCAGGTGAAGACTCTTACCAGGACTGTCATGGGGATAGACATACATTTTGGTTGCTTACGCACACCACTCTGGGGCTGATCTCCCCGGTCAAAAGGAGGAAAGTTGAGCATTTCCTGGGATGGGTGGAGTCCAAAATTTTGGCACTACAGGAGACCCACATTCCTAAATGGAATAAGTATCAAGTGAGGTTAAGGGGGTACCCCCACATATTAAAATCGAATGCCCAGGGAAAATGGGAGGAGCCCTCCTAGCCCTCAAGGAGTTACCGGGACTGCACATCATAGCTAGGTATGAAAACAAGGAAGGAAGGTACATCTTTGTAGAAATTCGGTGGAGGAGGGAGCAATGCACGGTGGCGTCAATAAAGTTTCCAGTGAGGCAGGGTGCGGCTTTGCCCGCAGGCGCTGCTGTTGGCCTCACCAGAGCTTCTGACACTGTCACTGCTCCATGCATCTGCTCGTTCTGTTCCTGCACGGTGACTGTGCCCTAATTCCCTGCAGGAGGAGTTTGTTTTGTCTCACTGATCTACCAATATTGACCTATAACTTTCCGCACTTCAATATGATCTGTGTCTCACTAGCAGGACTGTTGACCTTTCCACATCTGGCATGTCTCACACCTACAACTGTGCCTCAATTTACCCCTATATAACACCCCTCTCTTGGAATCCCCCTGACCCAACTGAGCCACGAAGTAGTTCTGTTTTGCAAGTTTAAACGGTTTATTTGATAATTTAAACAATATATATATATATATATATATATATATATATATATATATATATATATATATATATATATATATATATATATCACACTTTATAATAAATTAATAATTGAATATCACACTTAATCTGAGCAGTAATCAATAATGGATAGTCCGGCACTAGCACACTTCTTTATAATCAATGATGAGTGGTCATAGGATGGATAAGATAGCAACAATACTTTTATGGTTTCAATGGATGCATGTGGAATGAAATGCAGTACAGAAAATAACTTGATAGGATTTCAGCAAAAGACAATGTAATCACTTTCTTGGACAATTCACCCCCCCCCCTTTTATGCACTGTAAGGAGATGAAGATGACACAGTTCTTAGGAATGCAATCAAATAGAATTCAGTTCAATTCCCCCCCCAGCAGCTTATACAACAGATAGGAGTTTTGAAACACAGGCAAAATGCTTTGAATATGGTGACAATGCAGTGAGAAATATGCTGAAAATGGTTATAATTCCCTTTAGGAGGTTCAGGGTGAGTGAAATATACTTGGGATGAGTTCAGGCTCACTTTAGCAAGGATCTAGGAGTAACTAGCAGGTTAAACAAATTTTTGGCAAAGGAAAGCAATGAAGCTGCTGTTTTCACACGTGGCTGGATTTTTAACCAAATTGCAAATCGTGGTAAAATTCGCGAGTGCGAGAATCGTGATTACGGCAGAAGTATGAGGAGAAGGAAGTCGGTTCTAGGCTTCTTGAAAAGCTGAGATTCTAAGCTTTCAGTGGAAAGTTAAACCCAAACGGTTCCAGAGATACGGACGATTAAATAAAGGTAGTTTTTCAGATTTGAAATTTTAAAAGTTCAAAGCGACAGGTTACAGCTTGCAGCTAGAAAATGACAAGTGACAGCTTTGCAAATGACAGGTGACAGTTAGGAGGCAGTTCTGGTTAGATTAAAATAGATTGAATTATATTATTTTAACTAAGAGATTGGTTCTGCACAGTTCTGCTAGGTACTCACAGTATAATTTTAAAAGGAATGGGCCTCGCCACGATCTGGTCAGGTTTTGGACTGGACTCCGGTCTGGTCTCGGCACTTCACAGTGATCTGGGTCATCTCTCTGGTTCTGCTAACAGCGGTCTGGGTCATGGTCTATCCTCTCTGGATTCTGGATACTGCTCTGCTTTCTAGGCACTGCTACAGGTTCTGGAGATTGATGGATTTGAAGTCTGGATCTCTGGATGTGAAGTCGTCGATCAGCATGCTCCGCAACAAATGGAATTGAATGTCCCTATCTGTCCTGACTGTCTGCTTTTATGTGTTTTGAAAGTGGGTGGAGAGGCTAGCTTTCTAGGCCCTACCCCTCTCCACTTGTCATTGGCCACTTCCTCCTCTTCCCCTTGATTGGGGGAATGAAATGAAGTGTCATCATGATGAGGTCTGTTTATGATTCAGAGAACCCACCCCTGTCAACTTTACACACAATCTATATTTGACCTAAAGACATATTTCATAGATACACAGTGGTTTGAAATTACATGCACCCATCACATATCACATGAGGTAGCCCCTGTTCCAATTCTGCTCTTCCTGGGGGCTTGCATTCAGAAATGGCAACCTTTGGTGCTTTTTAGTGGGTTTTGCAACATCAGATTTTTCTCCAGATTTATACACATGTACACGGCCTGTCCATACATACTCCAGTAAATTACCATGTCTCTAGCTTAAACACAGAGTCTGTAGTATACATAAATAGCAGGGTTTTGCCCCAGAACATCACACAAATTGGAGTTTGGGCTTGAATCGAAGGTACATTTTTTAAATGAAGGCTCTCAAAGTTGTACATTCCTGTCATTTGATTACAAAGAGTTATCAGTGTTTCTGTAAAATATATATTTTGCTTTCAATTCAGTTCTCAGAGTGTTGGAGTCCTCCTCCAAGACTTGGGTGGGTCAGTGATCACATGTGTCTTCTGGCAGGCAGGCCTTTGTTGACAGGAAACAGTCAAAATCAACATATTCTATTCAAGTGCAATAGCCTATTGTGTGGTCTCCAGGAGGTTGAGGTCAGCAGACCAGGGGGTCACTTTGCATTTGGTTATTATGACCATGTGATATCCTGGGCTGTGGTGTGAATCTCTTGAGGTGAGAGGGTTTCCCAGGCTTCTGGCCTCTGGGAACAGCAGGTGGCTAATTTTTAATTAAAATGCAGCCTTTGAAGTCAGCTGAGTCAAATCCCTTTGTCAGCAACTGCAGTTCTCCTGTCAGAGTTTAGACCGCTAGCGCCGCCTTGAGGATTTTGTTGGTACTGCATCCATTTTTGGGATCTTTCTTGGATTAATGCATTCCAAACAGGAATGGTTCTTACATGGTAGTAAATAATCCTTGCTTAGCATTGTTTTGATGGGGCTCCTTACAGTAAAATTGTTATGTGGAACCCCACAAAAGGGTTGAATCTTTAAAGTGGTCCGGTGAGCCACGATTTCAGCAACTTTTTGACATCAGTAACAGTGGATTTTGTTAACAAATATCTTTCTTTACACTGGTGGGTGGCAAGTGAGGTAACCATTTTGGTGTGCGCACAAACTGCGTGGTTCTCCTGGATTCTGGCGCACTTGTGGGCTTTTTGGCCATCTTGGATTTTCTAAGCCCACAGCACCAAATGTTGCAGTATGATAGCTCAAACGTGGGTCAGGACACCCAACAAATCCCCCCACATGACTGCCCTTTGAATTTGAGTCGATGGGGAGTCGGGTGCACAAGGGTTTTGACCCACGCACTGGTCTGTCCGCATAATCTCCTTCCAATTCTGCAAATGGCACAGTTCAGCATCTTTTCCTCCATCCAGTACTGATCGATCGGTTCTCCTCGCCGGTCCTGATGGGAATATTGGGCGGTACCCTGGCCCCTCGCGTCTCTGCTCCCGGTCTCTGGATCGTCCTCCTTGACCAGTCTCCAGGTTTTCTTTCTCCTAGGACGACAAAGGAAGAGCGGCAATACCTATTCATGGACATTTCTCCTCCACCATTGATATAGTGGGGTGGCATATATATTTTAGAACTCAACAGATATGAACATGCACATTTTTTTTTAATTAAGAGACAGGAACACATAAACTTGAGAAACACAGAATTTGATAGGCTATAGGTAGGATCTTTTAGGGTTGGAATTGAATTACTCTGGAGTGGTACCCTCTGGGATTACCGAGGACTCCTCCAGTTGCTGCAAAGTGTGCCTGGGATGGCAACACTTCAACTGGTTTATGTGGACCCACTTGTCTTCCCCCTCTGCCAAACCGCCTTTGGAGATGCAGATCTTGTAGGCCACAGGGGAGATCTTGTCTATAATCTCATAGGGTCCCTTCCATGTAGGCAAAAATTTTCGCTGCTTGGCCTGGTTCCTTTGGAAATTGTATAGATAGACCCGGTCCCCCGCTTGATATTCCTTCCTGGACGTTTTCAGGTCATAGTGGGTCTTCATACTCTCAGCTGATCTTTCTAGATTCCGCTGAGCATAGGCAAAAGCATGTTGAAGGTGTTTCCTTAAATTCTCCACATACTCATGAGTTGTGGAGGCATTTATCAATGTCTGCTCTTGGGTCCTGTAGAGCAAATGCTGCGGAAGCACCATCTTGCGTCCAGTCATCAACTCAAATGGTGACATTTTGGTCGCAGATGAAGGGGTAGATCTGTTGGCCATTAGGACCAGAGGTAATCGGATATCCCAACTTGGCCCAGAATCTGCCACAAACTTCTTTAATATGCTCACAATGGTTCGGTTGTATCTCTCCACTGCTCCAGAAGAAGCTGGCCTGTAAGCAATGTGTAGCTTTCTCTTGACCCCCAGTATCTCCCACATCTTTGTCATTACTTCACTGGTGAAGTGGCTACCTCTGTCTGACTCAATCCTTTGAGGTAGACCAAAACGGGAAAAGATGTGGTTAATCATCAGGGCAGCTGCTGTTTCTGCCTTGCAATTTGGGGCTGGGAGACATTCCACCCACTTGGTAAACAAGCATGTCACAGTCAACATGTACTTATTTCCTCTAGACGAGCGAATCACAGGGCCTACGAAGTCGATTTGTAAATCTGACCATGGCAGTGTCATCCCCCTCTTTTGGAGAGACGCCCGGTGTGTGAGGGATGTTCGCTGAAATTGTGCACACACAAGACAACCCTTCAAATATTGGTTGAGGTCCTGGCACATGTGTGGCCAGTATGCAACCTCTCTTAAGATTTCCAGTGTTGTGTGAAACCCCCTATGACCGGCGGTGGCCGCATCATGGGCGTGACTTAACATCAGGCTTCGGAATGAGGTAGGAACCACCCACTGATCGTGGCCAGCTTTGGATTTCCTTACCAACAAACCGTCTTGGATCCGGAACATTTTTGGACATTTCATCAACACTCTAAAGTCCTCTTTCCCGTTGTAATCGGTATCCGTCAGGGGAAAGTTCTCAGGGTCCTCAATGTGTTGGTAAAATTTACAAATTATTGGATCCCCCTTCTGAGCGGTAATCAAATCAGCATCAGGGGTCTCCTTGCTCCATTGGGCAGTTGACAGATCATTGTGAGCATTTGTCTGGGACCTAGTGATAGCAGTGACCTGGATTTCCCCCAACAGGGACTCTATTTCTATTAGATCCCCTTGGATGGCCCCGGTTTTGGCCAGCTGATCAGCTAAGCCATTTCCAGTTTTGTCTGGTCCCTCTACTTTGGAATGACCCTTGATCTTTTTCCAATAGATGGTCATCTCATTCGAGGTGACCAGATCATCAATGTTTTGGATCAACTTCCCATGTTTCAAGGGTTTGTTATTAGCACATAACATGCCTCTGGTTTTCCAATTAACCAGGTGCTCCACGAACCCGTTCCGTACATAATCCGAATCTGTGATTATGACCAGTTCGTGGAGTTGATGCTGGACAGCAGTGAGGATGGCCTGATGCACAGCCATCAATTCTGCCACCTGACTACTTTGGGGACCAATTTTGTATCCAACTGAGGGTTCTGGGAACTCCTTCACCCATGCATTCCCTACGCCAGCCACCAGTTCTTTCTCCCCGTCGTTGTCAACATGGTACGAGCATCCATCCACATAGACAGTGGGCATTCCCTCACACTTGTCCTCTTCAAAGACTTTGTGTGGGGAATTAAGGTATGCCTCCGTGTCGTCCTTGATTTTTAGACTTTCGTCCTCGAGACAGTTTTCTCTGGCACAATCATGCAAGTCAGCCAGTCCTTGCGCGAGGGGACTCTTCTTGTTTTGGCCATATCTGACCTCCACAGGAAAGCCTTGCATTGACAGAATCCAGGAAGTAATTTGGGAATTACTCACATTTCCGGCCCGGATTCTGTCACTTTGGAGATATTGCAGAGGCTGGTGTGGAGTCTCCACTATGATGTGTTCCCCCTGGATAAACGGGCGGTAATTCTTCAATGCCCACACCGTTGCCAGGAGTGCCTTCTCACAATCGTTGAATTTTTCCTTCACAGAGGATAAAGTTTTGCTCGCATAGGAGATTACTTTATTGACCTTGTCAAGCTTTTGGTATAATACTGCCGTCAAGCACGTATTAGAGAACCCCATCTCCAGGAAGAACTCCTTGATTCTGACAGGGTAAGCTAGGCAAGGCGCTTGTGAGAGGCTTCTTTTGAGCTGCCTTACTGCCTCGGATTGTTCTGGACCCCATTCCCACTTGACCCCCCCCTACAAGAGATGAATCAGGGGTCTGGTGATCTCTGCGTAGCCCTACATGAACTTTCTGCTGTAATTAGTCAGTCCAAGGAGGTTCCTTAGTTCCCGCAGAGTTGTGGGGTCTTTCAGTTTCTGAAGTACTTCCACTTTCTTTTCCTGGGGACAGAGACCCTGAGGAGTAATCTCATGCCCCAAGAAATTAACACGGGTTCTACACCACTGTGCTTTCTGAAAGGAAAGTTTTGCTCCGGCGGCCCTCAACTGGGTCAGAACATAACGGATCTCCGCTATGTGTTCCTCCACAGATGAACTTTTGATGAGGACATCATCTACATAAGCCAGGTTACCCCTCGCACCCCGGTCGGGCATGGCCTTATGTAGGAAAATGTTGAATTCATTGCCGGAGTTGAGGTATCCGAAGGGAGTCCGGGTCCATGTATACTGCTGGCCCCCAAAGGTAAAAGCCAGCTTGTATTGGTCCTCCCTACTGACCGGCACGGTCCAGTATCCATTAGTCAGGTCTATTGCAGTGGATACCTGTGACCCCTGAATCTGGGCAAGCCCTTGGTCAATGTAGGGAAGAGGCCATCGGGAAGTATGGACCCGTTTGTTGAGCTCCCTAAGGTCAGCACAGAGTCTCCACTGGCCGTTTGGCTTTAATATTCCCAGCACCGGATTATTGAAGGTTCTGTGGACGGGACGGATTATTCCCCTGGATTCAAGGTTCTTAATTATTTCAGTAAGGGACTCCATTGATGCGAGAGGCAAGCGATATTGCTTCACAAACACTGGAGTCATGGCAGGGTCCGTGGGGATTTTTGTTGTGTGGATGTCGGTGCGACCACAGTCATATGAGTCTACCGCAAAGAGATCTTGGAAATCCAAGAAGACTTGTTTCAACTTTTGCTTCTGTTCCAGAGTCACACAGGCATCAGCTAGGTTGACTCTCTCTTCAACCATCTGCCTGAAGCCTGGAAAGACTTCTGGTTTGGCTATCTCAGTGGCCTCCTCCAGCTGGGTGGAGAAGTCCCTGGTCAGAGTGCTGATTTGGACTGGAGGCTTCAGGTGGGAAAGGCAGCCCTCATGGACCTGGAAAATCACCTCATCCCTCCTGAAGTCACAAGTCACATCTTCCTTACCATAAGGGCAAGAAGTGTACACCAGGAAGTTCCCCCCATGGCGGGTAAAAATCCTGTCTGGTGTTGTATTGTCCTCACTGTCACTTTCAAAACAGTCCTTGGGGATTGGTCCTAACAGTTCATTTCCTAAATCGATGGAAAAATGTCGGTCATCAACCACCATTCCAATAATGGTGCCTGCGGCTAGAGTAATACTCTTTAAGTCGCTGTTATCCACCTCTATTAGAATGGTGTCATGTTCTATGTTGACTAATGGAGTTGGGTTTACCCCCAACCCTTGCTGTTGGAGAGAAGCATTTAGGTGTATATAAGCATCAGGGTTTTTCAAATGTTGTCCTCTTTTAACTTTCACTTCCAGGGAGAATTGTCGGGTCCTTTCTGGGATGGTGATTTCCTCTTTGATCTGAATCTCAACTGCATAAGGTAGCAATTGAGCTGACCTAAATACTTTTTCTGGATCATCAAAGCCCATGGGATTATCCGCTAATCGGGACCAAGCTTTGAAGTTTATTAGGTCCAAACTAATGGCAAAGCGATTGAGAATGTCACTGCCTAAGAAAAAAGCGGCAGTGACGTCTCGCACGGCCCAACAATTGTGGACTATGCTCTTGTTGCCAATGGAGATTTTGAGCATACACCTGCTTGGCAGGAGATGTTTGGAATTGGGTGCTTCCAGGTCCATTTCCCATTTGTCTATCAGTTTGAATGTGGGAATGGCTGGATCTTTTGGGAGTTGGCGGAACATGGCTTCGCTGATGAAGCTCTTACTGTTGTTCACACACACTCGAGCGAGAACAGAGTCCTTCCCATCATTTAACTGAACAGGGATGAACAACTGCTCTCCAATTTGCTGAATGTCAGCCAGGCTGCGAGCTGATTTCACATCTTTCTGGACTATAGGAGTGGGAGTTTCTGATTGTGGATTAGTAAATAATTTCAGGGTGTTTCCTTCCAGTGTGGAATGCCACCTTAAACTGGAAGGAAGGTTGATTTTCAGAAATAGAGAGGACCCCCCATCACCAGTCTGTTGTCCTACTGCTATTACTGTCACGTCTGGAATTTGGTTATTCTGGAAGTGGAATTCTACTTGGTCAGATTTTTGTTCAACCATGTGGCATGTGCCGTTTAAACTAACATGTTTGACAATCTGTTTTAATTTTATGGGTCGGCTAGTCTGGGTCCAGAGGACCTTGTTTACGCAATCTATTAGGGGTGACAACCTTCTCAGGAGGTCATTCCCTAGTAAACAAGGGGTGCCCTCTGGAGTCACAACTATGATCGGGTGTTTCAACTTGTGTCGCCCAATTTTAATGTCCAAATCTGCCGTCCCCTCGACGGGAATTTTCTTCCCGTCAAAGTTCTGGAGTTGTCCAGGAAGTGAGGTGAGAGGAATTTGGTAATTCCCTCCCCTTCCTGCATTCAGTTCATCAAAGGCCCTTCTGGACAGAAGGGTAGCTTGAGATCCCGTGTCCACCAGCGCTGAAATCGTACCCTGCCCCTGTACTTGTACCGGGGCATAATATCTTCCCTCCTTCTCCTCAAGGGGGCACAGATAATGCACATTTTTGGACAACTGGTGGGCTAACTTTCTGGTGTTGGACATTGCAAGAGAAGAAATTTGGGCAGAATTCTGTAGAGAGCCTTGGGAATCTGAAAGAAAAAGTTGGCAACTGGAGATCAGAGCCATTGTGGGTTCCCCTGGTTCCGGTTCTGGGCCGCCCCCCCCTTTTTGGAGGCAGTCATCAGGATGGGTTTGAACCAGGGGATTTTGGTATTGTGGGTTCTGGGATGAGATGATGGGCGGCGGTAGTTCAGTCTCCATATCTCCCCAGTCTGGATTGGAATCCCTTGGGACCCATTTTTCTTTGGGAGGAGTTCCCCCATCTCTGAAGGAGAAGATCCTTTTCCCAGGATCCTCTGGGGATCCCTCTCCTTCAAATTGGAAGATCTGTATTTCTTCCACAAAACAGGTCTGTTTGGGTCCTTTGTTTCTCCTACCCCCCCCTCTGCTCCTTGGGAGGCAGGCTTTCAGGGGCAGGAGATTTTGTTTCCGGTTCCTGGTTTTCCAGGGGCTGTTTACAAGTTGGGAAGGAAGCGTCCTCCAAGGCTTCACACCCCCCTTCCCCTTGTGCCTCCTCCCTGGGAACCGGTGTGTTATCGGGGTGCTGCCCCCGTCATTGTTCTGGAGCACCAGGTCCAGAGTTTGGGGCATTCTGCGGTGGCATGCTCATCTGAGGGTTCTGTTGAGCCCTCAGTATGTGACCCAGATCCCGTGCCATATTTTGGACCTGGCGCTCTAACTGGGAAACCCGCTCAGGCTAATACGGGGCTCTATTTTCTCCCCTGGGCTGATCCCGGGAAGGGTAGCTATCCCTTCTCTGGTAGTACCCCTGGTTGGGAAGATTTTGGTACCCCTCCACCCTTGGCCTCCCCTCTCCCGGATTAGGTTGTCTGGGCTCAGGGAATTGGGGAAAGAAGGATGGATGATTTTGGGGCTGGAAATTAGGTGGATACCTGGGGAAAAAGTTCTGCCCAGGATTTGGAGAATTTCTGCCCTCCTTGGGGAAGTTAGGAGGGAAGTTCCCCGGGTCAGGTGCTTGGCTGGATCCCCCCCCTTGGGCTGGAGGAGTCCACACATAACCCAGGATTGGTCTGTTTCCCTTGTAACGGGGACTTACATAGTTAGGAGAGCGAGGGACCTCATTTGTGGGACTACCTCTTTCACTCCCTGTCTGTGACTGGCCCGAGGACCTTCTGGGCCTAGCATTATTAGGCGCAGGTAGGTTTTTAGGCCCCCCCCCATCTCCAAATCCAAAACGGGGGTGACCTTTACCTGTGCCACCTTGGCAGCAGCAGGGGTGCTGTTGGTTTTGGGATTTTTCTGGGTATTGCTTTTATTTTCTATGGGCTTCTGCACCTCATAGATCCGGGTAGCCTGTTCAATGACCCAGTCTAAAGATCTTTTCTCATGAAAATCTCTCACGAGCTGGGTTATTATATATTTGGGCAAGGCATGAAAAAATGTATTGACAAGTTCTCTGCTGTCTGTGCGCCCCTTCTGGTGGTCTGCGCAAAGGCACGTTTCAGTTCTTGCACAAATTCTTGTGGGGCCTGATCCTCCCCACATTGCAAATTGTAGGCTGCCTTGCGAGCCTCTTGAGGATTTCTGTGAACAGAAAAATGTTTCAAGATGGCCGCCTTATAGGTGGACCATATTAAATGATTTTGGTCCTCCAGCCCCGCAAAGAAACTGGAGTATTCTGGGGAGAATGTCCATTTGACGTACTGGATGCAGCTACTGCTGTCCTTCAAATGGAAAGTCTCCATCATTTGCTCATAGAGCTCCAAGTGTTCCCAAACAGAGTACTTGGCGTTCTTATGATAAGGCGTGATGACACTCCTGATTGCCTTAATCTGTTTCAATGGGTCCTTAAGCAAGGTCCTTTTTGCCTTATTGGCCTTTTTGGTTCGGGTAACCCTTGTCCATTCATCCTCTGACTCAGACGCACTGCTCCCAGAGGTTCCTGTCTGATCTTCCAGGTTTTCCCGGATTCTGCGAGCCTGGGAATGGCTGGCAGAATGTGGGGACCTGGTCTCCTATGTCCTGCGCCGTTCAGAGGAGTCTTCAGATTCCTCCTTGCTGCCAGGATTTGATCGGTACCCCCCCACTGACCTAACTGGGCAGAAGTTTTCAGGATGCCCTTAATGGGCCTATTCTCCTGGGGTTCCCCACTAAATTGCACTGTGCTTGGGTGCCCATACCCGGATGCCCGCCCATCCATTCCTGGCAGGTACTGGCCTATGAGCCCCATGCTTCTGGCTGGATATTAATCTGCCATCCCTGTGGCCCGGTGCTCATGTGCGCCAGGGGACAGGGGGGTGGCAGAATCCAGGGACTGAGAGAGATAAATGCCTCTGGTACTAGGGCTCCTGAGATTATGCTCAGGAGTTTCCCTTTCCCAGCGAACCTGGTCTCTATCCGCCCCTGCTCCCTGTTGCAATGCAAGAGCCTGCGCCTTCAGTTCCTCAGTTAAAGCCTTACTAGACTCTATCAGTCTCTCCTGCATCGCTACCTGTTGTTGGAGCCTATCATTGTGCTGGCAGAGAGCCTCATTCTCTCTCTGAGTTTCCTGATTGGTCCTGGAGCACTGGGCCAGTCTTTGCTCCAGGAGGGTTACCTCATGAGCTGTGTCCCTATTGGCCTGCTCCTTTCTTGCCAGAGCATCCTCCACCTTCCTGGTGTGCTCTAACAAGTTCTGGTGTTCTTTTTGGAGGTCACCCAGTCCCTGGAGGGCCAGGTGATTTTCTTCCATTTTCCTTTTTAAGTGGCAGACTTCCTGGCCTAAGGTATCCCTTTCCTGACTAAGAGCCTGCATCTGTGCCGCCAGGTCGTCCCTTTGCCTTTGGAAGGCACCAGTTTTCTGGCGCTCCTTGTCAAACTCTGCCTGGGTATCCAGGTCTTTCAAAATCAGTTTATTGCTCTCTGCCTTCTCCCTATCTAGGTGGCTTTGCAGGGTGACTACCTGCTCAGCACATGCCCTATTGAAGTCTAACTGTTGCTCCAGCTTTTTCTGGCTCTGCAGTAGGGAGTCCAAACCTTCTTGGTACTCCTTCTGCAAGGCCAGAAATCTGGTATCCTGGTCCGCCTTTTCCTGTTGCAGCACATCCATATCCTCCTTTATTTTAGTGATGTACCGTCTGCTGTCATTTTCTGACTCCTGGCTCCTGAGCAGCCACTGCTCAGAAGAGTCCAGATCAGATTGGGCCTCCTGTAATGCCAGCAGTTTCCTACTCGCCAGATCTTGGCCTTCAGCACATTTGTCCTGCATGGCTCCCATATGTAAATATAAATGTGCCGCTACCCTGGCAATCTTGTGGTGCTCATCCTTGGCCTTCGGGGCCATGTATAGTTCACTCAGGGGCACATGTAGGGGACCCTGATCTCCCCATATATCTGACCCTGTTTCAGTGACCTGTTGCGCGATTGCCTGCAACCAGACCGTTTGGTCCTGATGAGTCCACTCACCTCTCACAAATAGCTTATGTAAGAAGTGTTCTCTGGCTATTTTCATATCTACCAAGGTCGTCATTCTAGAGAATGGTCTCTGTCCTGACTTACAGAAGTTTGTATTTTATTTTTGCAAAACAGACCTTTTCCTTAGAGCGTTCCTTTGAGGAGTGCTTTACAGCGTAACACAGCGTGGTGATCCGACCGGATATGTGTATGTGGTCAGCTGGCACGCTGTATTAATCTGCACAAGTGATAGATCTAACCCAAACGTCCCGGACGAGCCCCCAATTTGTAAGAGGATTCAATTCAACACTACAGCTAAGTCAATGCCTAGTCTGGGATACTGAATGGAAACCCTTATTGATATATCTTTACGTCCAGTTCATGCGTTCTGGATGACTACCCCTATATAACACCCCTCTCTTGGAATCCCCTGATCGCACTGAGCCACGAAGTAGTTCTGTTTTGCAAGTTTAAACGGTTTATTTGATAATTTAAACAATATATATATATATATATATATATATATATATATATATCACACTTTATAATAAATTAATAATTGAATATCACACTTAATCTCAGCAGTAATCAATAATGGATAGTCCGGCACTATCACACTTCTTTATAATCAATGATGAGTGGTTATAGGATGGATAAGATAGCAACAATACTTTTATGGTTTCAATGGATGCAATGTTGAATGACATGCAGTACAGAAAATAACTTGATCGGATTTCAGCAAAAGACAATGTAATCACTTTCTTGGACAATTCACCCCCCCTTTTATGCACTGTAAGGAGATGAAGATGACACAGTTCTTAGGAATGCAATCAAATAGAATTCAGTTCAATTCCCCCCCAGCAGCTTATACAACAGATAGGAGTTTTGAAACACAGGCAAAATGCTTTGAATATGGTGACAATGCAGTGAGAAATATGCTGAAAATGGTTTTAATTCCCTTTAGGAGGTTCAGGGTGAGTGAAATATACTTGGGATGAGTTCAGGCTCACTTTAGCAAGGATCTAGGAGTAACTAGCAGGTTAAACGAATTTTTGGCAAAGGAAAGCAATGAAGCTGCTGTTTTCACACGTGGCTGGATTTTTAACCAAATTGCAAATCGCAGTAAAATTCGCAA
Source organism: Ambystoma mexicanum (assembly GCF_040938575.1). Lineage (NCBI taxonomy): Eukaryota > Metazoa > Chordata > Amphibia > Caudata > Ambystomatidae > Ambystoma > Ambystoma mexicanum. The sequence continues at coordinate 909,451,815 of NC_090932.1, forward strand.
GTGCAAGATTGGTGATTACGGCAAAAGTTTGAGGAGTAGTTCTAGGCTTGTTGAAAAGCTGAGATTCTAAGCTTTCAGAGGAAAGTTAAACCAAGTTCCTAGCCCAAACGGTTCCAGAGATACGGACGATTAAATAAAGGTAGTTTTTCGGATTTGAAATTTTAAAAGTTCAAAGCGACAGTTTACAGCTTGCAGCTAGAAAATGACAAGTGACAGCTTTGCAAATGACAGGTGACAGTTAGGAGGCAGTTCTGGTTAGATTAAAATATATTGAATTATATTATTTTAACTAAGAGATTGGTTCTGCACAGTTCTGCTAGGTACTCACAATATCATTTTAAAAGGAATGGGCCTCGCCACGATCTGGTCAGGTTTTGGACTGGACTCCGGTCTGGTCTCGGCACTTCACAGTGATCTGGGTCAGCTCTCTGGTTCTGCTAACAGTGGTCTGGGTCAGCTCTGCTCTGCTGGTCTAGCCTCTCTGGATTCTGGATACTGCTCTGCTTTCTAGGTACTGCTACAGGTTCTGGAGATTGATGGATTTGAAGTCTGGATCTCTGGATGTGAAGTCGTCGATCAGCATGCTCCGCAGCAAATGGAATTGAATGTCCCTATCTGTCCTGACTGCCTGCTTTTATGTGTTTTGAAAGTGGGTGGAGAGGCTAGCTTTCTAGGCCCTACCCCTCTCCACTTGTCATTGGCCACTTCCTCCTCTTCCCCTTGATTGGGGGAATGAAATGAAGTGTCATCATGATGAGGTCTGTTTATGATACAGAGAACCCACCCCCGTCAACTTTACACACAATCTATATTTGACCTAAAGACATATTTCATAGATACACAGTGGTTTGAAATTACATGCACCCATCACATATCACATGAGGTAGCCCCTGTTCCAATTCTGCTCTTCCTGGGGGCTTGCATTCAGAAATGGCAACCTTTGGTGCTTTTTAGTGGGTTTTGCAACATCAGATTTTTCTCCAGATTTATACACATGTACACGGCCTGTCCATACATACTCCAGTAAATTACCATGTCTCTAGCTTAAACACAGAGTCTGTAGTATACATAAATAGCAGGGTTTTGCCCCAGAACATCACACAAATTGGAGTTTGGGCTTGAATCGAAGGTACATTTTTTAAATGAAGGCTCTCAAAGTTATACATTCCTGTCATTTGATTACAAAGAGTTATCAGTGTTTCTGTAAAATATATATTTTGCTTTCAATTCAGTTCTCAGAGTGTTGGAGTCCGCCTCCAAGACTTGGGTGGGTCAGTGATCACATGTGTCTTCTGGCAGGCAGGCCTTTGTTGACAGGAAACAGTCAAAATCAACATATTCTATTCAAGTGCAATAGCCTATTGTGTGGTCTCCAGGAGGTTGAGGTCAGCAGACCAGGGGGTCACTTTGCATTTGGTTATTATGACCATGTGATATCCTGGGCTGTGGTGTGAATCTCTTGAGGTGAGAGGGTTTCCCAGGCTTCTGGCCTCTGGGAACAGCAGGTGGCTAATTTTTAATTAAAATGCAGCCTTTGAAGTCAGCTGAGTCAAATCCCTTCGTCAGCAACTGCACTTAGTTCTCCTGTCAGAGTTTAGACCGCTAGCGCCGCCTTGAGGATTTTGTTGGTACTGCATCCATTTTTGGGATCTTTCTTGGATTAATGCATTCCAAACAGGTATGGTTCTTACATGGTAGTAAATAATCCTTGCTTAACATTGTTTTGATGGGGCTCCTTACAGTAAAATGATCATGTGGAACCCCACAAAAGGGTTGAATCTTTAAAGTGGTCCGGTGAGCCACGATTTCAGCAACTTTTTGACATCAGTAACAGTGGATTTTGTTAACAAAGATCTTTCTTTACACTGGTGGGTGGCAAGTGAGGTAACCATTTTGGTGTGCGCACAAACTGCGTGGTTCTCCTGGATTCTGGCGCACTTGTGGGCTTTTTGGCCATCTTGGATTTTCTAAGCCCACAGCACCAAATGTTGCAGCATGATAGCTCAAACGTGGGTCAGGACACCCAACAGTCCTACCAAGTGGGATTTTATCTTTTCTCATACCGTTACATTTCTCATGTCTTTAACTAGAGTAACAAGCATCACTAATGATCCTTGTACCGATTGCCTACTAATATTGTCTTCAGCCTTGTGCTGAAAATGCTGATGTTGACCGCTGTCTTGTGCTAAAAAGTAACATACTTTACTGACATTAGCCTTATGCTGAAAATGTTATGTAATCTGGATGACAGCCTTAGGCTGAAATTGCAACGTAACTATTCCTGACCTCAGCATTGTGCTGAAAATGCTGAAAATGCCAATTTTGGCCTCAGTCTTGTGCTAAAATATAACGTAACCCATGTATCTTGACCTCAGCATTGCTGACAATGTAAAGTACATCATTTCAGCCTGTGAAATAACCTCTTAAGGTTTTTTTGTTGAATCAAAAGCAAATGTGTGCATTATACACAAATTTATTTATGTTTTGCTGCTCTTGATTACTAGTTACTCTGCCTAAAATTAGGCCACATGCACAGTACTGTTTGCCTGGTGCATGATTTTTTCATTTCAATTTGCCTTCATTCAGATTAAGGCTTCCTGTGACTTTACTTATAAACTATACCCTCAAGATAGCAAGGGCTAGTTAGTTACAGTCTATCCTTTATTGGCTAAACTGCCTTGTTTGACTTCAAAAATAAAACAATTCTGTTTGGTCTGTTAAACCATTGTTCGGACTAAGTATTTCTATCTATTTTTGTGTTAATTGTATGGATACAAACCAACAATAGTATAAATGTTTATTGTTTTTTTTTTTGCTTAACATTGTATTTGGTATTGTAATTGTGTCTTCTTTCCGCTTATGTATTTGTGTATGATTTTGTTCCCTTTTTGTCCATTTGTGTAACTATTGTTCATATGTGTAGCCTATCTTCGGCTAAACTGTTTTTTTCTACTATAAATAAGAAAACCCCACAAAAACAATTGTTTGCATATTTTTTGTACGATGTGTTAGGATTTTCTGATTGATGAGGTATAAAAATACACATGAATAATTGTCTGCTTTGTTCTGTTTAAACTATCAGTGGAATATGTACTGACAGCTATTTAAATAATACCATAACTTTAGTCTGGTCGGGAACACGCTTGTGTTATAGGACAATGTAAAGTAACCTGGACCCCATCTTTGTGCTGAAATTCCAACATAACTGATCTTGCCCACAGCACTGCTGAAAATGCCGATTTTTCACCTCAGTCTTGTGCTCAAATATAATGTAACCTACTGATTTTTTTTTTACCTCAGCCTTGTGCTGAAAATGTAGTAAAACCATCTCTACTGTAACTAGCGCCTAGATGCCTCAGGGTTTTGTGTGCTGCTATAAATACAGAAGTAAATAAAAATGAATAAATAAATCCGTCTTGTATGCCTCCTCTGAGGCCACTTTAGATTTCGTCATTGACTCCATAACACCACACTGCAAATGCAAAGCCAAACCAATATCTAACAGAGCATATCATTCAGTCTCATCCTTCTAAGGTGTTAATCATCAGGTGACCCGGCCTGCAAAACCATCATTGGCAGGTATAAGACAGAGGTGAGACACAGCACCTTCGGACGATATATCAGTGACTGGATCACAAAGTCCTTCACAAAAATCCTTCATATAGCATCACATTTTGAATAGGCATTTTACCTGTAGCCACTGTTGCAAACGTTGGAAAGATGATGCCCTAGACAGATGTTGTGAGTGCAATCAGGATAGTGAGATGGTGCAAGATTATGTGTTTTCTGCCCTAACTTTAAACACCTACGAAGCTGGAATCCTCTCAGTGGTGGAAGAATTATGTGAAAGGTAGTTTCCAGGTGTAATACGATTATGATAAGATGTGTTTTAGGCTGTGGTTTTGTCTGACACATTTAAATGTGTTGAACAATGAGTTTTTAGTTTCAGAGGTGTTTAACAAAGTACTGTGTTCGTGAATCATTGTCAAGAGTAGTGCTTTAGTGTTTTAATTCAATGTAACCTTTATCTTTTATAGTATGCAGCTGTATTTTTCAAATTTTACGAGAAACAAGCTGGATGTATAAAATTACTGATACCATTATCTCTATGTAAGTTTAATATTTATTAACCAATCTTTTATGCGCTATTTCTGAAATAAACTTGACTTTGACTTCATATGATTTGCTTTATATGAGCACCAATCTTCTTTGCCTTCTACAGACAAGCGGCCTCATTAGGAGTCTGCGATATCCTGGTGGTAATAGCGCTGGATACCGCCAGCGCAAATAGCATTACCACAACTCGGTCCAGCGCCATTGGGGACCCAGTGGGGTTGGTGGGCGCTATTACCACCAGCGGTAACTGTGCCAGCAGTAATAACGCTGAAAACAGCCGGAAATGAGAAGTAAGGGGACATGTTTACCTCCAGCAAAAAGCTGGAGGTAAAAATCACACTTACTCCCTGATTCATGATTGGGACAACCATTAAATGCAGCAGTAATAGCATTACCGCTGCATTTAAGGGCTAAGGCCCAACTCATGATGAGGACCAGGGTCTATGGTCCCAGAGTGTCCAGGTAGGAGCAAAGATCTATAGAAATACGGATAGGCAAAACAATTGTAATCAGTAGACTTTTGATATGGTTTATATTATTCAATCCATCTGGCACTATAACTAGAATTAAAATAAACGCTGCTTTGTAATAAACAAGTTCCTGTTTGCTTGCCAGAGCCTGAACATTTAGCTGCTGTTTCTGATTTCATTAATTTGTTTTTGATTAGTTTAGTTCATATTTATTGGTGAAAATATTTCTATAATTAGGTTTATATGATGATATGTATATATTATATATTTACATGTATATATTTATATGCAGTGAGGACCAATGCTCTTTTGTTCACAAAAGAATGCACAATAGATAAGAAATCAGATTTGATGGGAAGCAGTGAGCTGCTTACAACGGGGTGAGTTTGAGTGACATTCTGAGCAGATTATGGAGGACAGTAAATGGAACAGTCACCGGGGACAATACCTGGGTAGACATACATAAAGGAGAACAGACATTGGGCATTTTTAAGTGCAGGTAGACGGTACCGCCAGCTGTGTTCGGGAGGTGACCATGATGGATGAAGTGCTAGAGTGGAGGCAGAGAAAGTGACGGACAGAGATGCATTTTAGAAGAGGGGGAAATAGGTTAACTAGAAGGCAGATGAGAGGTAGGTTAAGAGGATAACTCTGAGGCGAGGAAGTAGGCTTTTAGTTTGGTTTTGAACAAATCGGTGTGGATTTTATTTTGCTTTCATTTTGATGGTTCTTTTTTTTATTTGTCTTTTTATGCCCTTGTGAAGTAGAACAATTCAAAGTAAAAGTTGAAAACACCTGATAAAATAATACATTAAACATACGTGCAGAGTGTACAGAAAGAAAGCTAAAAAAACTCAGATTCAACCCGATTTGAACTACTAAGTGCATGTGCTTCAAACTGGCTCAGGCCATGCGTGAGAACATCCATGCATTTTAAGGTTGGTTTAGGTCCACTCAAAGGTCACATCTATATGGATTTCACTAATGAAAATGGATTTTAATTGTTTTTATTGGTTTAATCCGTGATCACTTCAGAGCTCACCAATCTTTATGATAACATCTTAAAGGTCTTCCCATGAGAGATGCATAATAGTGCTGTTCCATTCGGCTACCATTCGTAATATGCAATAGACCTATGTTGAAATGTGTGCAAAGAAAATGGCCTGGTAGTTAATGCGGATAAGACCAAGGCAATATCATGCAAGGTCAACCATTTCTCGCATTTTCGAATTTCATGAAATGGCTCCCTATTAGATCGATTGATTACCTTGGCATCAGATTGTCAAGTAATACTAAGTATGGCCAACAGTTTTCTAAAAATAACTTGATTTTATCAAGACAATCCAGAGGGGTTGGGAGCTTTGCAAAGTGATATGATGGGAGGCCTTGTCCTACTTTCAAAGTTTGCAATGCACCAGCTATTCCAACATGTCTACATGGCTCAGAACTCTGGTCCCACAGAAATCTGTCATTGTTAGGGAAAACAGAAAACAACTTTCTTAAGAAACAATTGTGACTTCCCCTAAGTGCCCCTACAGTTACCTTGTTGCTTGAAGTGGCCACCTGGTACTTGTCAACGTTGCCAAAATCACACTCTTCTGTTCTAGGTTAAGACCTGGCAATCAGCTGATTTATCCAAATATGGAGTGGTAGTGATTGAACAACTCTCCCTCTGGGGAGCAATGCCACTTCATGTGTTTGGGTAGTTGAGGCAGACGTTTCAATCACTGAATCCTTGTTACTTGTGGCACAACCCTTCCATCAACGCAGGCAGTTAAGAAAGGAAGCATATAACACTTCCTGCCTGAGAAGATGGATACTCAATAGTGACTCAAGTTGATTACTAAAACATTACCTGCAGTGTAAGTCTTTTTTGTATTTGAGAATTATCTGAAGTGGGACTCAATGCCCCTTTACAAGTGATTATATCTGAAATTCCGTTTGGGTATTCTACCTTTGTTCACATTTCATTCTCTTTGGGAAATGAATGTCCAATTGAGTAGTCAATAAAAAGTGTGTGTTGAAGTGGTTGAAGATATGACGCATTATTCATTGTTCTGGCCACTCTACACAAATCCAAGAAAACAATGGTTATTTCCTTTATTGAAAGAAATGTGACAATCAGATGATCAAGGATGATTTATCGCTGACCAGATCAACTTCGAAACTGATTGCTTTGCATGATAAAACTTTTTTGTTCTGCCTGGAAAATACGAGCAAAACATCTCAACCTATTATTTTATTGGATATTATGTATTAGTTTGTGGCAATTTAATATTTAATATTTTCTGCATTATGAATTGTGTCCTTTGTTGTAGATGGTCTGATGTCATGTCCTTTTATTGATCATTGTATCAGTAATTACATTTGTGAAATGTTGTCTGGATGAATATTCAAATAAACAATGATGATGATGAATATGTAATAAGTGCCTACCGAGCTGAGAAAATAGAAAAACATGTTAGGGCATCTCAAGCAAGGTGCTTTCTGAACATGATTAGGTGAAGAAAGTGCAAAGGGTCAATGGAAGAATCCAGCAAAGTACAGGAAGCCTACTATGTATTTTGTCAGCTGAATGTCATCAAGTGACTTGGTAGTGCTGGCACATGTATCCTCTGCATTCAGATAATAGCGCAACAGTTACACACTGACCTAACAAATACAGCCGACCTGCACTTTGCAAGAAAGAAATCTGGCTGGGTTGATTCAGCCCTTCATCCTCTGTGCTTTATAAATTGTGTACCAGTGAATTGGCCAATAATAACACACATTAACACATTATCTAAAAGCAAGAGGAATTCAGCACTAAGTGCTATACCAAAATGTGATATCTCAGCACCCATGACATAATCATTAATTGGAAGACCACCAGAAGGGTTGGCTTTTCTGGAATGCATGGCAACCTGCCAGATAAGCAAGATGAGTGAATGATTCAAATATGTTTCTCACAGAGCATGAACGCATGTATGACATACTGCAGGTGTCACTGTGTACCATCAATTGTGATTAGACATGCTTGTCCAGCAATGCCGGCAGCATTAAATCTTGAATCAATAATGGATTCCTACCTTGGATTCAATTGCCTCCCACGAGAAGTGTCTAGCTTCCAGCTTGTGTGAGGACATTTTCTATAAAAGTATGAAGAGCACTGTCTTTCGGCTTTGAGAAAATCCTCACCTGAGAGAACTAATGTTCCACCATGTGTATTCATGAATATGTATGCATCCCTCCACACCCCTACGTCACCCCCAACTACGAGCCAGGCATATCCAACACATCCCAAATACAGCTTTCACAACACTCAAACCACCCACCTCCCCTCACAACAACCCCACCTTACTGCTCATTTGTTTCAACACCATCATAACCAAAACACCAATACCAAATGGAGATTCTCAAATAACAGAAACTGCATAACCAACACCCAAGCAAAGGTTCAAGGATCCCATAGTCACCTTCAACCAGAAAGCCAGATGCATAGAAGGAGCCTAGCAAACAAATCCATGCCTTTGCTCCAGGAAATTGCCCAAAGACTTCTGATCCAAATACAAGATGGCCATATGCAGGGTCAAATCCACCAATTACCTATATGAGCTTCAATCCACCCCAACAGCACCCAGAAACCTTTCAACATCATCAACTCACTCTCAAAACCTCTTCTCACAACTAGTATACCACCATACACCTCAGCATGCAACTTCCTCATGAACTATTTCAACTTCAAGATACACAAAATCAGACAGGCCCACCCCTCCAAAGAACCTCTTCACTTTCAACATCATCAACTCACTCTCAAAACCTCTTCTCACAACCAGTATACCACCATCCACCTCAGCATGCAACTTCCTCCTGAACTATTTCAACTTCAAGATACACAAAATCAGACAGGCCCACCCCTCCAAAGAACCTTTTCACCCCCCTCGCTTCTAAACCCTACAGCACATGGGACTGATTCCCTATTTTGACCGAGATAGCCTCCTCTCTCTCTCTTTCAGCCCAAACAAGAGGGTGCACAGTGTAGTAATGTGCTGTGCGTGTGCGCGTTCTGGATGATGTCAGAGCTTCTGGGGGAATGATGTGGAAAGTCTGTCCTCCTGGTTTCAAGGGTGACCGTTGGGAGTTGACTGAAGGAAGCTGGCTGCGTGGTTGTGGGGGATCCAGTGTCTGAGACTATATGTTGTGTCTTAGTGTACCTGCCTTTCCTGCCTCCTTCATGAACCCGAAGTGTTGGGCAACCAGTGGACATTACATCTGTGCATACTTACCTTCACAGTCCAGCTCGTGTTATTTCACCCAGCTAAAGCCATACCAAACCTCATCACCACTCTGGCACCACACAGGATGCACATTTTCAACTCTTGTCTCTCGCAGAGCACCATCCCCTCATCCTCAAAACAAGATAAATATCCCTCTCCTGAAGAAACCCTCTTTGAATCCCACACTGCCTGAAAACTACTGTCTCAGCACAATCCGGCCAGAATAATGGAACACGTGTTACAAGCCAATTCTAACAACACATCACAATAAACAACCCACTTACCCCATTCTAATCAGTTGTCCAGCAACCAAATGGAACCCTTCACATCCTGTATGATCTCCACAGCATCACTCACAAAGGGCAGGTAGCCCTTCTAATCCTCCTCGACACCTCTTCAGCTGTTGACACAGCTGAGCACACCATCCTGCTAACAACATATCCAAGATAACGAAACTCTCAGGCACTGTTCAAAACTGGTTTACCTCCTTCCTCACTGACAGGACACACTTTATTTCCAAGTACCCCCTATCAATCAAATCCCACCCAAGTCAAATATTGGTTACCAGAACGATATTCCCTATCACTGCCCCTGTTCAACCTGTACTTTAAATAACGTTGGGAAATCTCTAAGCACCCACAACATCCAGTTTCATCAATGTCCAGATGACACACAAATATACTTTGTGATCATCTCCTCCTCAGAACTTCACCCCTCAAAAACTGCCTCTCCACCATCACCAACTGCATGGCCACCCACTTCCTAAAACTGAACCTATCCACAAATGAATACCTCCTTATCAAGCCAACCACAATTCTCTTACACATTCCATAATGCAAGCAAACCTCCACACACAACATTCCTTCACCAAATGAGCCCCCATGGCCTGGAACACAAGGTCACCTTGCCCTTGCCAGCTTCATGCCACCAATACCATATTAACCTGATGGAGCTATGCCAAATCCCACATTTCTAGCTCGAAAACACTCCTGAGCCAGTGGCTAATCCATCTCTCAGCACTGCAATTTATTTGATGTTGGACTTTCTCTTCTGGATAAAACACATACTCAAGTGTCATCTCCAAACCACATAGAAAGTTACTGTCACTCAGGACACTGGAGCTTCCGGCATTGCACTCATCAGCTCCCCATGTTTAGCACCTGCCTCACCCTTTGAGCTCCTATGTTCTTAAAGAGACATGTGCAAAAAAGCAACCACGTCAGAGTTGACCTATACAAGACCTTCTCGCTTTGCATTACAATACATTGCATTGTATAACAATCAAATATGGTTGTAACAGGCAGCTTGGCAGGTGTTGGTGAGCAACTCTATTTATGTACTTATTTATTTTTTGTTTGTTTGCATATTTCTGATTTATTTATCCCCATGCTGCAATAGAAAACTACTATGCAGCCCACCAAGACAGTGGCAATAGGGAAGGAGAATAGCAGACAAGACTAAAGGGGAACAACACATCTGACTATTCACAGATCTTCATACATTCAGAACAGAATAAATGCTGAAAAAAAGTAAAAGGAAACAACGGGCAAGTGCGCAAACATTTCAAAATAAAATTAAGTGCTAGTGGAAGTAAAAGCATTCCAGAAAGTAGCAGTAGCCAGAGGAGCGAAAGGCGATCACATTGGCCTAGGTTTTAAGGGTTCACTGCAGGCACACAGTTTTTCAATTAGCCAGGATCAGGCAACAGAGACAGCCTTCAAAAAGGAGGTTCATTGAGTCTGAAAGCTTGCTTGAAAAGGTACGTTTTGAGTTTTTTCCTGAATTTTGCCAAGCTCTCTTGTTGGTGAATTTCTGCAAGAAGCGCATCCGACAGTCGCGTTCCTCCTGCACGGATAGAATACATACTCAGACATTTACTTTCGAAGGTGGCTGGCAAAATAGTTTTTGCAGTCAAATACCTAAAGGTTCTTGGAGCTTGGTATCTTTTGAGGAGCTGGTAAGTACTTTTGAAAACATTACCCAACTATCTCTTACTTCATGGTTTGCTAGTATGTTCTGAAATTCTCTAATAATGTCTACGTTGAGCATCAGATTTAGAGCATTAAATCTATTGCCATTAAATCTGTCTTCTGGGTACTAAATACTGGTATGTTATCTGTTCAGATCTGTACCTACAGTCATAAATATGATCCTGTGATGCTCCAGATCGTATCCTGACTCACTTACCTTTCAGCTTCTTCAATCTACCAGGTATTTTCTGTGCATTACAGGCCTTTTTAAAAGTCATCACTGCGTCGACGAGAGTACAGAAGGTGCTTGGTTCTCCTTGCTAAAGGGCGGCATCCAAAGAATGTGTAGAGTGTGTAAGATGTGTTTAGGATACATTAAGTGGTGCTATTTGTAAACATCATCCCAAATACTTCACATGTTATGTCCACTGTAGCTGTTTAACTCTCTTCCCATATACCAAGTTATTAATAGCTTTTATTGTCCTTAAATAGTGGCATATTTACATCCGTCAGTACTAGACATTCTCTTGCAAATACTCTTTGATAGAAATTAAGCCTGGGTTTGAATTGATCAAACGAGAAAGTGCTCAAATATATCTTTTAGTGCTTAAGCTGCAATGACAAGAGAGAACAGTGACGTTATTTGGAAAATGTGGAGTCTTTGGCTTATCTTTGAAACACTAGTTGATGCTAGATTTCATGTAAACCAATAGCAAGAGAATTGCATAGGCTGGGAATCAAGATGAAAAGCCTCTGCCTTCCTTGAGCTGTCCAAGATATTTCAGTATTTTCAATGCATTGCTCCCTGCTGAACAAATTGTTCTATCTGAAATGCCATTTCACCAAAATGCCAGTGGTAGCAGAAATGACATCACATGAGACTTGACCTCTGATGACATCACAGGAAGTGATGTCATGTGACCCCCCAACCCAAAGTGACATCATGGGAAGCGATGGCACACAACCTTTCACCCCTTGGGCAAACTGGAACTGGTATCACTCAACCCACTGAGATATCTTACTAGCTATAGTAAGATTAGCAATTACATGCCTGAATATTCTCAGAGTCAGAAAGCAAATTACGCTCTATAGTGGATACAATTAAACTGGGGACTGTGAACAGCAGGTCAGTTCATCTGCAAGTCCGGTGGAAATTTGGCCACATGTCAAGCTTGCATGGATCTACTTTTCAGGCTTCAGAGGATGGCATAATACATACCATTGGTAGGGTTCATAATTGTGTATTAAGGAATTTAGAGAAGTGCAGGGAAAGCAGCACACTCACACATACTCTGGGCACTCATTACCTCACACATGCAAACAAACATCATGAACAGCATGCCAGGGAGATAGAAAAGATAGAGACATTAAAATTAAGCATTCATTGTGGCACAATTAAATCAGGGGTCAATATGTGCTATGGCCAAACATTTCTACACAATACACAACCTTTTAGGCACAAGGATTTTGTCAAGTGACCAGGACACTTAGATAGAATGTCTTGTGATGATTGTAACAGAGACAACGGCAGAAAAATCATGCTATAACTGCAACCTGCGAAAAGCAAAATACATACTCCGAAATGGATGCTTATTATACTTTAAATGCTTTTTGGATGTTTTGTCTGCATTGTGAATTTGAGGTGTTTAAGAATAGACTAAATCAGTGACTCAACCCCTGAAATGTGCCTAAAATAAACCTTTAATGAGTAGCAATTATTGTTAAGAATTCCAGAAAGACAAATTATGTACTGTTCCTATTCTTTCTTATATAGCATCACTGTTACAGTTGTGAAACACCCTGTTTTTTTTTAAGAGGCTTAAAGAAGAAAGCCAGCCACTCCAGATACAAAGAGCAACATGGTGCTGGCCACAGAATCATGAGCTTCGGTTTGTAAAAAAAATAAAAACGTTTTTTTCCCTTTCTTTTAGGGGATGCAAATGAGCCCACAGGAGTAGGAAGGGAGACGACAGGGGTGAGTGCCAGGGCTTTAGGTAAGCATGGCAAACCTTCTCAAAAGTGACACAAGGCTCCTGAAATCCCCTGTTATGATTTGGGAAGATTCACAGCTTCCCACAGATTGTTCGTCCAGCCCAAATCTGCTCAAACCCCCTGTAGAGGCAAACATCTTCAGGGAAGTTTGGAAAACGTTTGGTCAGGTGCAGCTGGCTCATGGGAAAAGACATACACACAATAACTTAAAATGCTTCAGGAAGGTTACACAAATGTTAAATGAGGTGCAGAAGTCAATTGAGGCCGGGTGGGCAGTGTGCGGTTAGCAGGAGAAAGTTGAGTCCTGTGAATCTGTTAATGTTATGGGAGTGCATGCAGCAGGAGTGGTTTGACATGGCAGAGAAAGGAGCTGAGTCTTTCGTTTACCTTTATCGAGGAAGGAGGTTCTTGTGAAACTGAGCATGGAACACAGGCTTTGTAATCTCCACTTCCCCGCAGAGCGCTGCAGGAGTGGTTTGACCTGGTTAGAAGCGGATTGAAGTGGAACTGCAGTAAGTGCAAACAAAATCTGTTTCCCCTTGTACTTTGAGAGACGGCTTTGTCTTGTGGGAAGTTGTGATGCTTTCTGGTCCTTGCATTCTTGCGACAAAAACAACTGAAGTTCTTGACATTTGATGCTATTGTACCAGACAGTTGATGTTCTCGCCTGAATCCGATTTTCTAAGCTCCATAATCTTTGTATGCAAGTGGGTGGCTGTTTACAGAAGGAGCAGGCTTACTCACTGTTCCGCACGCAAGTTCATTTGGTGAACTTGACAAACTCGGTGACATTTCAAGAGTCTGTGAGACAAGTTGGCAGATTGTGCTTGGGAGCAGTCGGCTCAGTTCAATTTCACAGTGTTGGAGTTCTAATCGCTGTTACATGTGCAGGTTGATTTGATGATCTAGGTGAACTTTACAAGAGTCAGAGAGTTGGTCTGGGAGATTGTACTTGGGAACAGCCGGCTCAGTGCAATTTACCTGTTGGACTGGCACTAGCCGGCTAGTTTTTCTCTTGATGGCCAACTTCACAGTGGTTGAGTGAAGAACTTTTAAAGTACTCCTCTTTTCAGTCTGCACTGTGGTCACAGCCTTACTGAATACTGTTTTATATATTGTCTGTATCTGTTTTAATTCTATTTTCTTTTTTTATGTTATTTATTTAAGTTTATGTTTGTGTAGATGTGATAAAAATGCAGGTCCTGCACTGTGAAAAGGTGCACAAATATCAAATACAAGAGTAGAACTGTAAAAAGGGAGCATGCTTCTTTTAATCGTTACACAACTCAAGCCGAAAATACAAGTCATTTACATATAAAAGAACTGTAAGGGCACAGGTAAGTATAACCAAACTTGGAGGTAGGCTAAAATGTGGTAAATAGGCCTTAGCTTTTCATTAATCTGCAACAAAGCCGCTGTGGCTGGTAACACAACGCAGTTCCCACAATCGCAGTCTAGTATGGTAAGAAGCAAAGCAATAGTTGTTATTTTTCAAAGTCACAGATTAGAACCCACGGGTCCTGCTGACGAACATGGAGAGCATAACCATTTAATAATTCAAAATGATTTGCAAAACATGGTTTTTAGATGGAGTTGAAAGAACCTCAGCGGTTTCAAATTTCCCCCTAGTACGTTGCGCATGGGAAGAAGGTGGAAGAGTTCTTAATATGCAACATTTTTATAGCAGTATGTCCATGGTTCAAGTCTCTGACAGTGTCATGGTAGAGAGTGCTTCTCATAAGAACTCAAATGAGATGACTGTAAAAGATGAATAAAGTTCCTCTGGTCATCTGAAATGTTTCAATGCATTTTCATTATGATGTGGGAAGTGGGAGTTAGATTGTGCCGTCAAGTGTATAATTGAGGGCAGTGTGGGAAGGTTTGTGGACCAAATTACAGAATATAATGTATGTTTTTCTATAAGGGTCTAATATGTGAGCACCAATCAGCTCCAATCACCAATCAGCTCGATGTGGGGAGATTTTTCCATGTGGCAAAGTTACTAATGTTAATTAGCTCAATTATTATAAAAGTCTTAGATTTAGTGGTGTTTCTTTCACAGCGCTTTTTCATGCAGTTCTGTTCTGCAATCTGTTTGGATATAGCTGCCCCAGCTGCATCTGGGCTCTGAATAAACCTGCATTTCTTCTTGCCTGCGTACACTCCTTTTTTGACTACTTTTGTAATTTTTTATTAGTGAGTTCCGAGGCAACCCCCAACACATGGGTCTGATGGTGAACCGTTCGATCTCCAGTTTGCGTAGCCATGTGTCGTAAGGTAAAAAGGGAATGCAATATGATCTAGAGGGTAAGAGCCACTTTAAAAATAATAATGTTAATAGCACTTTGAATGTCCTGATAGAGGATGCCATTGTTTCTGAATTAATACAGAATTTGGGTGATCCGGGAGCTGCTGAAGGGAGGTTGGAGAATTTGCAGAGTAGCCTTGAGCACAATGAATTACCGGGGCTTAGAACTCTGGTCAGCCCTATAGCTGGCCATACAATCACTGACATTTCTCCCAGATCGGAAACAAGCACAGAAATGCTATCTGTTAATGCTGTTCACACTTTGGCTCGCACTGACTGTTTGCATATTAGCGACATTAGTATGAATGACATTGCAGATAATAGAGTTGTTTCTTGTACTGGGGGACAAGAGATGTGTGATAGTGCTTAGTCTGGTGAGAATGAAGAGGTCATAGAAATCCTTAATGTGGAAACTGAAAGGGTGGTAAGTGATGGTTCAGGGGTAGGATTGGGTCTTGGTTCCCCTGAAGAATTACTTGATTTGATGGAGGATACATTGAGGGCTGAAGCAGAACAAGGGCCTGGTGGTTCTCTTCACCATACATTAGGAGAGGTTGACAAACGCATTAGATTAACCACACCCACAATTTCCACATTGAACATGGCATTGATTTTCTTTTGTAGATCTCTACGACAATATACGTGATGAAGTTAGGGCACATACCTTATTAATGAGTGAAATCAAATTAAAAGGTATAGATGTAGGCCCTTACAATACTAACAGTATAAGTGATCCTCTCCTGATAACTTGGGTTTAATGTCCCATCTACCTACAGTTGAGAAGGATGTAGTAATAACTGGGGTTATTCGACCCTTTGAGGATAACAACTTGACCTACTTGGGTGGATTTGTGTTACTAGGTAAAACAGCTGTGGGCTTGATTGAGAAAGAGGTGGTAGAGGTGGGACAAATAAACAGGAAAAATAAAAACAACAGTAGAAATAGAACAAGTTACTGTTAAAAATGCCACATGTTTAACGATCAGAGAGAGACTAAAGCTATAGAAGGATGAAGTTCTAGAGCTGGGACACAATGATGGAGAAGGAACAACACTGAACAGTAAATTGTTGATGTATGTAGTGGGGAAGACATTGTTCATAGAATTTGATAGCTTCCTGGAAGGTGAGTAGTGTAAGAGTTTGGGAAACGTGGGATGAAAAAGAGGTCTAAAGGAGATGTCAATTCAACAAAACGCGAAGCGTTCTGGAAATGACATCACCTACCAAATGACATCAAAGGAAATGTGATTACCTGACCTTTTGACCCTCATGTTGTTTACCTGGGAAGTGAAGTTACACAGGCTTTGCTCGGATGACCCTACAGGAGAT
This sequence comes from Ambystoma mexicanum, assembly GCF_040938575.1. Classification (NCBI taxonomy): domain Eukaryota; kingdom Metazoa; phylum Chordata; class Amphibia; order Caudata; family Ambystomatidae; genus Ambystoma; species Ambystoma mexicanum. Next base: position 909,468,255 of record NC_090932.1, read on the forward strand.
GATACCACTCATGTACAATTTAAAAAAAAACTGCAAAGTGTAAACTGGTGATAAAAAATAAATAAAGTACTTGATCAGATCGAAGGTTATTTTAGTTACCTACTACATGATGAATGCATTAGTACTGCTGTGCTATAACAGGGTGTTGGGGACATTATGTGCAGGAGCACGTTCTTTGAAGCTGCAAACAATGCTTTCATATGTCATTTCGCACTCATACATAAAGTTAGTATATTCTCATGCTGGCTATTCCCTCATGTGTCGCATATAGTAACCGTAGAGAAAGTATAGTATCACATATTCAGGTGTTATCATTAGATAACAAGGCATTTCAAATGCACAGAGGGTGAAATCGTATGCCCATAACACTATGCCAGATACAGCCACATATACTTAGTTGTAGACATCAAAGGCAAGTGCAGCCCCAAATTTCCAAATACATGCATCTTCTGTCAGCTTTTTAGACATGAAATGCAATTTTCAGAAATAGATGCCCTAGGATTTCCCATATAATGTTGCTGCCATTATATGGCAGGTGAAACCTCAAATAAGTAAAGGTATCTTATGCTCATTAGTCAAGTTTATTCAGCATATGCAAGAAACAGCCTCACTAGTCCAGGTGCTGCCATCATGTGAAAAGTGCAACCTCAAATTCTGACGTAAAGGCATCTTGCCAGGCAAAGCCTAAGTGCTCGGGTGGATTCTTACACTAGTACAGATGTACAGCCTCAGGTGCTGCCATCATATGCCATGTGCAGTCTTAAATGCCCATAGACATGCCTCCTTCCACCACAATAACAACATGCCGGGTAGTGCCACAATTTGCAAATATATCTCCTCCAACCACATATCAATTAGTGCCCTGATGTATACATTGTCATATAATTTGAATATACTTGTCCTCGAAGCCACACATATGTATGCATGTATACAATGTATTTGTAATGCACAGAATATTAAATGACATACAGCATGCCTCTAAATATTAAGCCAACCAGAAAAGATTATCTAGGGAAAGCAATGTTTTCAAGGCTTTACTAAAAGCCAAATGGACTTCCAGAAAACGATAAGGTGGAGGAAGATTATTCCACAGTTTAGCATCTTGAACGGAAAAGGCCAATCGCCCCAATTCTGCAGTTTCAATTTAGGAGCTGTCAGAAGCCCAGCTGTAGATGTTCTAAGATGGCAATTGGGGGCATAGTGACTGAAACACTGCAAGAAAAAGGAGGGTTTTGTTATAAGAGGCATTAGGGACCAAGCACAGGGCCTTGAATTCAATGCGCTTTTTGGCCGGGATCCAGTGTAACTTATGCAATGCCTAAGAGATGTGCTCAGGCTATTTTAGCTGAAAAATAATTCTAGCTGCTGCATTCTGGATAAGCTGCAATTTTGTTAAAGGTTTATTCAAGAGGCCAGGATGGACTGAGTTACAGTTGTCTAGACGACTCAACACAAACACGATTATCAATTACACGTTTTCAGGGAAAGCAAAGTAGTCCAGAAATCTTTCCAGACTTTTCATTAAAAAAAAAAAAAAAAAAAAAACAGCTACTGGTGATTTTACCATGCTGTGTAGACAAAGACAGGTCTGACGCCAAACAGATTCCTCGGTTGCAAACCGAGGATTAGAAGACTGGGCAAGGGCCAAGAGAGGTCAGTCAAAAAACATCTTGCAAAGTCTGCTTATTATTAATTAAAACTTTGGATGACAATGAGTCAACAGAGGAAGTGTGCCCTTCTTTATTAGAGCAGATTATTATGTCTGTGTTCTGGGTGTTTAATTGCAGGCAATTGGAATCTATCCAGTTGTTATCTTGTACGATACAATTTGTACATTTCTCCATATAGAAATCCTCCAGGTTAACCAAATGGAGGATTAGTTGGGTATTGTTGGCATACAGGAAGCCAACTAATCATGCATTGTGGATTAAGTCAGCAAAAGGTCTCATATATACATTACAAAGAAGTGAACTCAGTGAGGAGGCTTGAGACACTCCACAGGATATAGATCTCTGAGAGGAGAGAAAAGGTGGTAAAGACACTGGTTGTTCTTGGCTTGTAAGAAACTATTTCAGCCTTCTCCAGGCAATGCATTTGATACCCAAATTGGATAGTCTTTCCAATAAGAGTTTGTGGTCTACTATGTCGAAGGATGCAGACAAATCCAATAGCATTAAGGCACCTGATTTTTCAGCGTTCCCCCAACATCTGAGATCGTCCAATGCTGCTACGAGCACCTTATTTCAGCTTGGTAGGAAACCTGCCTGCACTTCGTCTCAGCAAAAATATTGCAGCTGGGAGTCTATGTCTGCTTACATCAGCTTGCTGATGTACGGAATCTGAGAGATTGGGCGATCATTTATGGGGTCACTAGGAATTAGTGTGGCTTTCTTCAGAAGTGGGGTCACTATGGCAAGCTTGAGGCAGTCTGGAATTATTCCAGAGGAAAGTGAACTATTTATATTCTGACAAATATATGTCAGGGTAGAGACTCATACATCTTTCATAAACCAAGAGGGACAAGGGTGAACAGGTGACACTGTGGCACCCTTATTGGACATATTTTTCAAATAATGACATAGCAAACAAGGCATGAAAGGCATCATTAGTCTTTCCCAACAGCTTCCATATAACTTGCACACATTTCCACTGTAAAATCCTTGGTCTACTGCTCTCTCTCTCTCTCTCTCTCTCTCTCTCTCTCTCTCTCTTTCTCTCTCTCTCTCTCTCTCTCTCTCTCTCTCTCTTTCTCTCTTTCTCTCTCTCTCTCTCTTTAACTATCTGCTCCTCTCTCTCTCTCTCTCTCTCTCTCTTTCTTTCTCTCTCTCTCTCTCGCTCTCTCTCTCTCTCGATATTGCTCTCTCTGTGTCTCCCTCTGTATACATCTCTGAGGGGCTCTATATTAATTTCCCTAAGCAAAGTGTCAAGGGTAATCTGAGATTGAACTCTAGATTCAGACAAAGGCCCGCCTGTGATTTAAAACACCATGCATTTCATTTCCTAGCATATATTTGGCAATGTGAGATCTGCCTCTAGCCTTATTCTAACTTTTTCAGCAGGGACTGCTGGGATATTTGCCTGGTAAATTGTTGCTGAATGCTGAAGTCTACCCCTCTTGATCTGATCCATTGCAAATATATGTGAATCAGGCACATCATTTTGTTTATTGTTTATATATATATATATATATATTACATGGCCACGGTAGTGGCCATGTAGTTATGGTTAAGTTGCTGTTTCCATAGGAAGAGCACTTTTTGGGCGGCTTATAACTTCGCTCTCCCTGGACGGATCCTCACCAAACTTTGCAAAAAAAGTAGTTGGGTCACTCTGAATTTTTTTGCAAAGTTTGGTGAGGATTCGTCCAGGGGGGCAAAGTTATAGGGGGGGCCCAAAACTTTTTTTTTTCCCATAGACTGAATGGGAAAAAACTTTGCGCACGGCTACGGCCCGAACAGCTGGACGGATTTACACCAAATTTGCGGCAGGAGCGGCAGCCTGGTCCCAAAAGCGTGCTTTTGTAAATTTGGTGTAAATCTGTCCAGTAGTTTTTTTTTAAAAATGACCAAAATGTAAGGCAAAAACATTAGTGATATCTGCGTTCGCTTCGCGGACGGACTTCCCTGTTCGCTCCGCGGACAGCACCCCGATTGGCCCATGGGCTTGCGTCATGTCCGCGGACATGCAACGTGTTCGCTGATTGGACGGCGAGGGGTGTGGAGCGCGTCAGATTTTCTGTGGTGCCCGCCATCTTGTATTCGCAGTCGACCGCGTACCGCACAGTGAAACGTGGATAAAAAATTGTATTTAGTGCCGTGTGTTGGTGTGTAAGAGTGTTTGGGGAGGGTTGGGGAGTATGAGATAGGTTCAATGCTTTGTTTCTTTATGTGCTAGACCTTTTTGTTGCGTTCGATTTGTCCGCGGAGAACACGGCTGATCTGACATTTTGTAAATAAACTAAATGGTGGGGTGTTTAGAGGACGGAGTATGTGTCATTTTTGTTCGCAAGGAAGGTAAAAATGAGCTATGAACACTCGCGGTGTACTTAATTGTTCGTAAATACACAAACTGGGGGTGTCCTCAGGACGCTGTCCGTATTGTAATCTGTCTAGTTGAATGTGTTCTAAGAACACTCGCAGTGTCCCGAAATGGTTGCAATTACAGATAATGGGGGTGTTCTGAGAACGTTGTTTGTATTGTTCGTTGTCAAGGTGAAAGTGTTTTAAGAGCACTCCTTTTGTTCGCTAAAAGTACAATTTCCTAGGGGCGTCAACCGACTTTTTGTCCACTAAAGAAACGATAAATCCGGCTGGTGTGCGTCGACATTATGTGATAATCCTATGACTGGTGCTATTGACCTGGCTGACTTGCTTTTGCGACACTAAATCATATCTCCAGCCACTAAGCCTGATATTATCAAAGCATTCATATTCCCCGCCTTTCTCCGTGACGTTACAGGGTGCGTAATGAAACGCGCCCAGTCGTCTCCAGTACTACGCGACTTTACACAGAACCCGGAAGACAACACACATTATGTCACAACACAGCGCGCCACAATTCAGAATATAAAACTGTGATTTAAAAGCAAAGAGCAAGATTGTAAATGTTGTAAAGTACATTTATTTGCCATCAAATGTTTAGAGAATATTCAGCAATTTGCATTTGTCTTTGTTGTCGATCCGCAAAAGTTCATGTTGAGACACGCGATGTTCCTTTGCAGTACAGAGAGTGTTAGATCAGGTTACAACTCAGTGCGCCACAATTTGTAATATGAAACTGTGGTTTAAAAGTAAACAGCAGGATTGTACATTTGGTAAAGTACATTTATTTCACATGAAATGTTTAGTGAATATTCAGCGATTTGCTATTGTCTCTGCTGTCGATCAGCAAAAGTTTATTTGGAGCCACGCGTTGTTCCTTTGCGGTAGATAGGCTGTTGGTTTATGATAAAAGCAGTAAATGGTCTCTCTGATAATCGGAAGGTTGCTCCAACAACGAGCCATTAGACCACCGTATTGGTTGGTATGTTGTTTGTAGCCGCTAGTACTGCGTAAGGGCATATTGGTCCTTGGCGATTGTCCCATAAAATGGTGAGGGTCATGAAGTTGCATATTTGGACTTGCACCTGGCAGTTGAAGACCCCATCCGCTGGAGTCTGTAAATCGTGACATAGACAAAACGGGGCCACGTACCTGTTTTAAAAAACATAAATTAGTCTCACCAGCCGATCTTCATTAAAAATCATCATTTTATTTATTAGGGCGTGAAACTATTTGCTATCGAAGATAGTGCAACAGAGTATGTTAATAATAAAATAATAATATTTTCCCATTCATATAGCGCTAAGAACTGTGAGATATCTAAGAGGTGCTTATTATTAACCACGGTGTGTGGTGCTCATTTATCGACCACGGAAGGATGAAAGGCTGAGTTTGGCCTTGCCGGGATTCGAACTTGCGTTAGCAAGCTGTGCACGGATGTCAAAGCGAGCGCTGTACTCGCTGTGCCACTTGACAGGCTACAGTGAAGTGGCACAGCGAGTAGAGCGCTTGACCGCCTATAGACTGGTTAAATTATTTATATTAACCCACTCTGTGTCGTCTGCCTTTTTCAGAGCCCTCTAAACGACAGGGGATCAATTCGGCGGTGATAGTGCGCGGAAGAAAACATTATGCCACTTTCAACGAACAAGTTCAACTTCAGCGGTCTTTAATGCTATGCTATTGTAATTATATTTGGTATAAAGTAATGTAAAGGGTTACTTACAGTACAATTGCAATTTCCATTGTCTACGAGTGGTGCAGTCCCAAAATACGACTCCGCGTGTGCCAACGATCTTTCGCATAGTAATATAATATGTAAAAGTGGTTTCGTTTCAGAAATTTCATCTTTATCTTCTCTTGTTTTAGCAACACTCCTTTAAGAGAAGTCTTTCATCACAATCTCTGTCTGTCAAGGTCAAAACACAATACAACCTTATAGTCTGCTTCGTGAGCATCTCCGGGGCCCGAGAAAAAAATGAAAGCAGCTGACCTTCACTGTGACCGAGCATACATTCTTACTTTGCAACATTCTGTGTAAAGCCATCTGTAGAAGTTGGTTTTTGCACGCCATGTTTGTATATTGTTTGCGTGATATTAAAAAAAGTTTGTTTAAAGGACGTTATGGTTCTAAGTACAGCCGAAAGACCCCTGAAAAAAGCAAGTTATGGTAAGCTATGAAAAATAACTCGCGCCAACACCATGCACTGCTAAGACTAACACCCAGGACATCAAAGATGACATCGCAAATGTCATTGATGAAATCACTGATGACATCACATGTGTATGTACTTTTCATGGAATTTGTGTACTAGGGATTTTCATTATAATGTTCCGAAAAAAGTGTCAAGGATATTGCAATAAATATCATACCGTTATTAGTGCTTTGAACGATGCATTTATATCAATAAATAGCATTGTATTATGGGAGTCTATGTAGTATACTGAGCTGCTAATGGAGAAAGATAGCATTGTGTGCAGAGTATAAGATAAAAGTATAATATTTGTAATGTTAATATGTAGAATAATGAAATGATAATTGTCCTGAAATGTTCGAAAATTCACAAAATGGGGGTGTTCTGAGGACGTTATTCGTATTGTGTGATTGCTTAGCTGTATGCAATGAGGGAATGGTACAGAGAGTAAAGTGGACACCGTCCGCGGACACCGCGGCTGTTCGTGGACAGGGCGTGGTAAATCCGGGTTTTTCCAGGAAATCCAACATCGAAAGAAGACTGTACGGATCAGCCAATCAGATGTCGAGGTTGTGGATTTGTGTTGAAAGAGACTGTGTGTGGTGAAGATGGCAGAAGTGGAGAAAGTCAGGGTGTTGGTGCTCGGAGATATGTTTGTGCATGGTTTACAGCAGTACGCTGAATGCAGGCATGTTGCAAAGAACTTTGATGTCAAAGGAGTGGAGTTGGTGTGGAGCACTGTGCCTGATTGCAATGTACAGGGAATTGTACAAGTTTGTGCGGATATGGCCACGATGAACAGTCCGCATGTGGTAGTTTTGCACTATGGTGCTTTCCATTTGGACAACGTCAGTGCCCCTACTTTGTTGGCTGATTTGGAACGCTTGGTTCAAGCCGTAGTGAAGATCCTTCCAAATGCGAAAGTAATTTTTTCTGGATTACTACCTAGGGCAATATGGGACAATAGTTCAGTTTTTTGTCCTCAGCAAAACATTACTAATGTGTGTCATCAACCGAGGCATGTGTGCATTCATGCTTAGAGCTGGTATGTTCTTCTGTAACAATGAGAATATTGATGCCTGTAATGCTGTTAATTTTAAAGAAGATGGCATTTGTTTATCTTTTACCGGAAATGCCTTTTTATTTTGGAATGTAAGGGTTGCTTTGGAGAAGGTTATGAGAAGATTTTAGGAGTAAAGTAAGAAAAAAAAACAAGAAAAAAAATATAAAATAACAGGTGTATGTCAAGCATCTGTAAAAAAAAAAAAAAAAACGGCTCTTTTCAGAGCCAACTTCAAAGGGGAAATGGGAAATGGGGCACACTATTTAAATTTCCATTCACCACGCTCAGATTTTCGATGTGTCTGCGGACATGGCGGTAGTCCGCGGACAGGAAAATCACTACGAGGGGGTTAGTATGTTCTATGTTACATGTCAGGGATATTATGGTTAAGTTGTGCTACTAAAAACCTATGAAATTCAGTGAAAAAACTTTGTTAAAGGGACGTTATGGTTCCAAGTAAAACCGAAAAACTCTTGAAATTCGCCAGTTATGGTAACATAAGCAACCATAACTCGCACCACCGTGCACTGTTAACACTAACACCTAGGACATCAAGATGACATCACAAATGTCATTGATGACATAACTGATGACATCACATGGCTGGCTCTCCCTTTTTATCTTTTACTGACATATCGAAGCCACATAGTTTTCTACAGTAACAGTCAGGAAGTAAAAATTGAAAAGGTTCTATATTTGTAGACTTGGGGTCCTGTCACATCATATATGAAACATGTACATAGCGGAAGATACAGGCTTGAAAGAGAGCAATCCTTTCTGTGCATGAAGATAATCATTATGGTTATCAGCACTTTGTCATAGTTTTATTTTTATTACTCTTCCTTCCCTCTATATGCTCATATTTGTATACATTATACTCACTCTCCATAGAGTGAATGGGAAAAAAATTTTGCTCGCGTCTACAGCCCAAACCGCTGGACGGATTTCCACCAAATTTGGACCAGGAGCAGCGGCTTGGTCCCGAAAGCGTGCTTTTGCAAATTTGGTGAAAATTCGTCCAGTAGTTTTTTAAAAAATGACCAAAAAGTAGGTCAAAAAAAATTAGTGATATCTGTGTTCGGTTTGCGGATACACTTCCCTGTTCGCTCCGTGGAAAGTGTCCTGATTGGCCAATCGTCTTGCGTGATGTTCGCGGACATGCAAAGTGTTCGCTGATTGGACGGCGTGGAGCGTGAAGCGCGTCAGATTTTTCGGTAGCGCCCGCCATATTGGATTCGCGGACGTCCCCGGACAGCGCGGTGAAACTTTGTTCAAAATGTGTATTTTGTAGAGTGTGTTGGTGTGTAGGAGTGTTTGGGGAGGGTGGGAGTGTGTGAGATAGGATGAAAGTTGTGTTTTTTATGTGTTAGACGTTCTTTTTGTGTTCGATTTGTTTGCGGACATCACGGGTGTTCTGAAATTTTCTAAATAAACTGACTGGGGGGTGTTCTAAGGAGTCAAAATGTGTCCGTTTTGTTCGCAAGCAAAGTGAAACTGTTCTAAGAACACTCGCGGTGTCCGGGGAGTGTTCGTAGGTGGTGTCCTGAGGACGCTGTCCGTATTGTTCTCTGTCAAGTTGAATGTGTTCTAAGAACACGCGCGGTGTCCTGAAATGTTTGCAAATAAACAAAATGGGAGTGTTCTGAAGACGCTTCTAAGAACACTCGCGGTGTCCGGGGAGTGTTCGTAGGGTGTGTCCTGAGGACGCTGTTCGTATTGTTCTCTGTCAAGTTGAGTCTGTCCTAAGAACACTCGCGGTGTCCTGAAATGTTCGCAAATAAACAAAATGGGGGCGTTCTGAAGACGATTCTAAGAACACTCGCGGTGTCCGGGGAGTGTTCGTAGGGGGTGTCCTGAGGACGCTGTCCGTATTGTTCTTTGTCAAGTTGAATGTGTCCTAAGAACACTCGCGGTGTCCTGAAATGTTCACAAATAAACAAGATGGTGGTGTTCTGAAGACGCTTCTAAGAACACTCCCGGTGTCCGGGGGGTGTTCGTAGGGGGTGTCCTGAGGACGCTGTCCGTATTGTTCTTTGTCAAGTTGAATGTGTCCTAAGAACACTCGCGGTGTCCTGAAATGTTCGCAAATAAACAGGATGGGGGTGTTCTGAAGACGTTTTTGAGAACACTCCCGGTGTCCTGGAATGTTCGTAGGGGGTGTCCTGAGGACGCTGTCCGTATTGTTCTCTGTCAAGTTGAATGTGTCCTAAGAACACTCACGGTGTCCTAAATTGTTTGCAAATAAACAAGATGGGGGTGTTCTGAAGACGTTTTTGAGAACACTCCCGGTGTCCTGGAATGTTCGTAGGGGGTGTCCTTAGGACGCTGTCCATATTGTTCGTCGTTAAGTTGAAAATGTTCTAAGAACTATCGCGTTGTTCTGAAATGTTCGTAAGGGGTGTCCTGAAAACGGTGTCCGTATTGTTCGCTGGCAAGTTCAAAGTGTTCTAAGAATACTCACATTGTTTGCGGACATTAAAAGTTTCCCATAGATCATAGTTGAAATGTTTGACTCTATGGATGTGATATGCTGCGGTGGTTGTTGCCAGGGCATAGAGTCTTGGGTGCACCCAAGACTCTATGCCCTGGCAACAACCACCGCAGCATATCACATTCATATTTGTTTATAACTTTGGGTGAAAAACAAATGTATAAGGAACAAAGGTATTAGATACTATGGATGTGATGTGCTGCTATGGTTGTCCTTATTATTGTATACTTACTGTTTGGTCTAGTAATGGGAGTCCATGTTTTTCTTCTTCATTTCTGTGATAAAAGAAAATAGCATGTTAGTATTAGTATTTTGTAATGACTTATTACATTGTATAAGCAATATACTTTTATTTTTTTTCGACCCTCATATTTAGTAGAGTACAAATCAGAGTACTGTGCAATTTGCTCTGTTTCTGTATTTGTTGCTAAAATCATTGGATCTGTGGGAGAAAAAAAAATCCATGTTGGATTTAAAAAAAAAAACTTTTTCTGTTATGCTACAGTTTATTTGTTTGTTTTCAGTGTTCACTTGTTGTTTCTGGCTAATGCTTTATACTTTGCTTTGTTGTATTTTTTTTGGAACAGTAACAGATTCTTCATTTGTTTTGATATTATAAAATTGTGGAGCAGTTAGATACCAATTGACGTATTCTAACTGTCTATTTTTCTAATATATTGTAGTGGTTTTCATTTACCTATTTGGATATTGTTAAATTTTGGGACAGTTAGATACCAATTGGCGTAGTCTAACTGTGTATTTTTTGGCCTAATTTAGTGGTATTCATTTATCTGATTAGTTGTTGTAGAATCTTTGAGCTGTTAGATAGCTTTTGGAGTATTCTAACAGTTTATATTATTTTAACACACATTTATAATTTTGGGACAGTTAGATACCAATTGGCGTATCCTAACTGTGTATTTTTTGGTCTAATTTAGTGGTATTCATTTATCTGATTAGTTGTTGTAGAATCTTTGAGCAATTAGATAGCTTTTGGAGTATTCTAACTGTTTATATTTTTGTAACACAAATTTACTTAAAGGTTTAAATACAGTTTATTTATCAAATTTTGGTTTTAAGAACATCAAATAAGCGTTTGTAAGATTTGCTGGTAATCTCTACTTTAGAGTAATGGTACTATCATTACATTCAAACCATCCACATTTCTTTTTTATGTATGCAGTGTAGTGCCCTGAATTGGTTGTGGCTCCTGCGTGGTAGATTATACCTATTGTTGTGAAGGTTTTCTTACCAAGTGATATTTGACCATGTGTGAATCCAGTCAGCTTGCTGTTGTTTTTGGTACCATCTGCATTGTAACGTAGAAGCATTAGTATTACGTATTTACTATGTGTTTGTATTACTAACGTGGAGCGATTATCTGAATTGCAGGTAGAGCATAATCTACCATGGTTTGCATTTTGTACAAGTTGCTGAAATGGAATGGATTCACAATTTGGTATTGATATATATATGAAGCGTACATTGGGGATTTCTTCTTGTGTCACATTGTTGCAGAGAGTGCATGTATGTTTCCACATGTATGAAATCTGAAAGATTTCATTTATAGGTATGTTTTTGTTTTCCAGTACTTGTAGTAAGTACATTAGAAATTCTTGTGGATCTTCCTGTGAGTTTATAGTGAATTTCACCATTCCAGCACAGTAGTCCAATTGTCGTCTTATTCCAAAAACACTCTATGTGTTGTCAGGATTGTTTGCTGCATTTCTGTGAAGTACTAACATTTGCAAACACAATGGGTTTGTACTGTGTGAGTAAATGTTGTCAACAATTGGTGGTAATTGAAATAGAATATTCATTGCTACATTTGCATAGCAACTTACACCAACTATATTTGAGAATTTAAATGGTCCAGGTAGTTCTGTATCTAACTGCTTTTTTTGGAGTTTGTCTTCCTTCTTTAAAGAAGTACCTGGTTTACTTTCTCTAATTGATTCTTTTTTGTTTGTGGTACTTGATGAAGTATTAGTTTCTTTTACTCTCTTTGGAGGATTTCCAGTGACGTCCTGTTGCATTTCAGTTTGATTTAGTTTTCTTTTACAACGTTTTAGTTTTTGTGGAACAGAATATGTGTTTAGATGGGGAGTGTATAGTGAGCAAAGTCTATTATATTCTAAAATGCAAGGAATATCAGCGTTTACTTTACTTGCATCAAAGTTGATTAGAAACAGACCGTCAAGTGTACGTAAGCGTGATAGTGCTACGTAGCTCATGCCTTCTTTAAAGACCGTGTTACCAATATCTATCATTGCTTTGTCTAGGGTAAGACCTTGTGATTTATGAATTGTGACTGCGTATGCAAGAGTTAGAGAAAATTGTTCTCTGCGTACATACAATATCTTTGAAGAGAAGGAATCTAGCTGTTGAGCGTCCTATCCGTTTTACTTCTGAAAGTTTGTCAAAGAGTATATTGACAAACTGAATTTTTTTGTCACGTGGGTATGTTTGAAAGCCAAAAACTGTACCCAGTGCTCCATTAATTAGTCCTTGGTCCACGTCAAGGTTACGTTTAAGCATTACTCTGCAATTTAAGGATAATTTTAACATCTTTTCTAAGCCTGCTGTGTTTGAGATTGATTTTTCTAAATTATTTAGTCTTGTTGTGTCTTGGTCACACATGGGTAGTGTCATACCATGTACATCTAGTTTGTCTGTGGCACTAATTTCCATTATTGGTTGCATTTCTTTACTTATCATGATTTCATTGAATTTGAAACAGCTTGCAAGAGTTGGCATTAAGGCCATACAATTGACATTTTTGTGGGCTAATTGTTCCATAACATCTGTAGCACATGCATTATCGCCATAAAGTGCATTAATGTGCCAGGTTTTCAATGTTGCTTCTGCTTCTTTAGAAAGTATACCAACTCTCAAACTTTTTAAAATGTTGGCATAAGTTAGATCTCCAGATTGGCGCATGTTTTCTGTTAATTCTCTGTATTGGAAATGTTGCCAAAGGTTGACATTTCCAATGCTGCAACAGTTTTACGGCAGAGTTTTTGCCCTCATGTTTTAAAAATAGGTTCACCTTTTACTGGTGTTAATTGAAGCAGATCTCCAAAAACAATAATGTGTTTTTCTGCAAAGAGCTCTTCATAGTCTGTTTTGAGTACTTCTTGTAATCTGAGGTGAATCAAAGCTAACATCAGGTTGGAGACCATGTTCACTTCATCTATTAGTAGCATTTTTATTTGTTTCAATACTCTGCGTAATTCCATTGCAGCTTCTACAGAAAGTTTGTAATAGTCTAATTTGTTCTGGTGTTCTACTGGCAATAGTAGTAATCGGTGTAATGTAACACCACCTATGTTGTAGGCAGCTAAACCTGTGGGGGCAGTGACAACAGCTGACAGTTTGTTGTTTGTTAATTGTTGAAGGAACTTACTAATGATTTTGATTAGGAATGTTTTGCCAGAACCAGCTTCACCACTGACGTACAGTAGTATAGGTTTATAATTATGGCAGGAACATTCTTTATTTTCATGTTTTACACCATGTGCAATTTGTTTTGTTACTTCTTGAAAAATGCTACTTTGCTCATTGTTTAGTTTTGATTGTAGTATAGTTAAGTCTTCCTTATCTTCATACTGACACATGGTGTTTTCTACTTCTATCATCGCTAATTCTGCCTCATTTGTTATTAGTGGTTCTCCCAGTGGTTCTTGGCTTCCTGTTACAGAAGGTTGACTACTGTCAGGAGTATCCTTATCTAGTTGAGCTTGGAGTTCTTCTTCATGTTGCTGTTCATTGTGCAACATTATTTTGTACTGTGTAAAGTTTACATCAGTTATAGTGCTTTCATTTGCTTTGAAAGCATCCTCATATGAGTCATAGTTATCTAGTAATTGTTCTTCTTTTCTCCATGGTTTGAAGAGTTGTAGCAGGGACATGTAATATACTTCTTTATGTTGAAGAGTCTTCAATGACAATTTGATATGATTAATTAAATTTGGTTTAGTGAGTTTAACTAAGCTGCCTTCACAGTCTGTCACTCTATATTTACCTTTTTTTCATTGGGTTTCATATTATTTTTGTATGTGTAGTTTTGGGCTATTTGTTTTTTAAAATGTCTTGGCTGTTGGGATCATGTTTGGCTGTTGTTTCTATATCTTCATATGATTTTAGAACTCTTTTTCTAGATTTAGCTGGACCAAGACTTAGCCATACTATATTTTCAGATTTACCATACAATGAAGTACCAGTTAAACGATCAGCTGCTTCATAAGATCCACATTCTCTATGGGTGAGCATTTTTATGCCCAAGCTGTATAATTTCTGAGATAGTGTTTTATCTGATGGCAGGTCATTCCAGAGGTCTTGGAGCTCTGTCTTTTCTGCTTTAGTTAAGTATGCTGTGACATATCGTGCAACTGCAGTAGAAATGTCTGCAATGTACTGCACATCTATGTTTGCATTCCATAAGTGGGCAATGATTGCATTATAATCATTGATATATTTTTCTTCTTCTTTTCTTTTTATGTAATATGTATTTTTAGGTGACTTTCCTTTAACAGTATGTCTAACTGAAGACATGAGGTTGTTTACTTGACCTGTATTTGTAACTGGTCTAGGGAAACCAAATCGGCATTTGGTGTAGTATTTGCCTTTGTTTTTGTATTTGCGACGACAATATTTTCCACATTTGTGTCTTTGAAATTGTAAAATTTGTGCACAAAGATCACTATTTGTGGCTTCTGATGGAATTTGACAAGTGACATATTTTTCAATAAACTGTAAAACAGTGGCATCACTGTCTTGACCAAATTTAGGAGCATCTTTAATCCATAAAAGCATGTGGATATGTGGTGCTCCTCTGGCTTGGTATTCTTTTCTCCAAAAGAAGTGTTGCACTTCTCCAAGGGGAGGAACAGTTTTATTACAAATAAAATGTAGCATAGCAATGAAGCGATGGTGAAAATATCTTGAAACATTAACAGGATCCAAAGAACAAAGTTCTCCAGGTGTTAGAATATCTATGTTTGTTTTGTTTTTATTTGATATGCGTAGGAAATCATGTAAATCTTCCCATGCATATTCTGCACAACTTAATGTAACAAACCAAGTGGGTGGGCCAAGGTTTCTGATCATACAACGTACATCTCCATGACGTCGAAACCAGTACTCTTTAGTACCACGCATATTTGCTAATAGATTTGTAATATTTGATTGTAAAACCTCATCCTTTTGTTGCACTTTCTCTAATAATTGTGTAGCTGTCATATTTTGAAAGTGTGATCCTGATTTTAATATGTGTGCAACTCCGTAACATAAAGTTGCTAGTTCACTTTCAAAGAGTAGGTGGAATATGTATTCCACATTTTGTCTAAATCTGGGATCGTCAGAATACATCCGTAATGAGTGGTATTCTGAAGCTGATATTTGAATAGGTCTATCATCATATCTTCCTCCTTTGCCAGTTGGAAAGAGTAGAGGAAAAAGCACGTGCTTCTATACTTTTTTCCCATATACTGATTGGCGATCCTTTTGTTTGACGCATTTGGTAAGTTTCCAGTACATCTTGTATGGTGTCATTACAGTGCAAAGGATGAATTGTATACTGGTCTAAAGTATTTGATATTGTAGCAGGATCTAGTAGCTCAAATTGACCAGCTTCCTGTGTTTCTTGAATTATTTCAGTTGTATCTTTCAAGTTTTCTTCAATATTAATTCTTTGTAATATTCATTATTCTCTTTAAGATATTGGAAGGCTTGTCTAACTTTATATAAATCTACCAGCTGTTGCCATATTTTTTGTCTTTTGTAGGTACTCCATTTACTAATATAATTTAAGATTGGTGCATTGGACGTTGCACTCCTAGAGTATGCACATTTTCTTTTAGATTTAATGTTAAATAAACTACTTTTCCACGAATGCCTTTTACCAATTCAGAGCGAGGTAATTTTGCTGTTTTTGGTTGAAGGCGTATTATTGCTTGACATGGGTGTACTGTTTGAATTATGATGCTCTCATATAAATTAAGTTGTTGTAGAGGTTTTGGTACTGGGTATAATTCCAAATTATTTGTGATAGAACGTGAAGGAGTTTGATTGTTGTCAAGTTTTGTAGTGCAATAACTGCAAAGTATTAAGGGCTCAGTTATTTCATATTTGTTTTCTGCTAGAAGGTAGAGAGCTAATTCAAACCATTTAGAATCTTCATTGTCTTCTATTTTGTATGATAGGTCCACAGCTTTTGTGTTACTTTTATAAAAAATTCTACGGCAACATACACATACATGGTTTGGTACTTCAGCTGATGTACTTTTAAATTTTAGTATTTCTTTTTTGTATGTGTTTAGCAAAAGGTTGCCATGTGTAGAATTGTTGCTTAATTGGTTTAAAGCTATTTCATTCTGTAAATGGCTTTCACTTCCAAAATATTTTTTCTGGATATAGTGAATTTCTTCAAGTAGGTCTTTTGCTGTACCATGTAGAAGGATGTTATTTAACTTTGCTAGTGCTAAAGCAGGACTTTTAGCATAGTACAGTTTATAGACTAGATTTCTTATAGTTGAATGATGTGTTGATATCCTTTTGATATCATGGAAAGTGGTTTTACAAGTAGGTCCTGTAATGCAGGCCAATGAATGTCCTTGTAGTCCTGTGTACTTGCGCACTGGACAGGTATCTATATTTTGCAGTAATTTAATTTTGATTTTGTCTTTGCTTTTTACATATTTATTGAGGAATTGGTGTAAAGATTTGAAACATTGTTTGGGAATGTTACACATTGACGTGCATGGCCATTTGTACACTAGACGTTCTGATTCAGTTGAATGGAGGGGTAATTCTAAGTTGTCAGGGCATATTTTTGTAAGGAGTACTTCTTGTTCCATTATGGTATTATTCACTTTTTTATAACCTCGACCACTGCTATTTATGGCAATTGTATTAGTTTGCTTTTGTTTGTACGCTTCTTCATTAAAATATGGTTCTGTGCTCGTAGTGTGATTCCATTCACCTCCGCAGATACTTAAGAAGTTCTTTCTGTTGACATTTCGCTTATTGAGAAGTCTTTTTTGTAATTTAGTTATTAGTTTTGTTAGTGGTTTCATTTTGTTTAACAGTAAAATAAATACATTTCTTTTGAGAAGAATTGCACTGTCCATCAATGCTTCTAAGATTAATTTCCTACGATAGGTTTTAAGCTTTGAACCTGATTTCTCTCCTGTTTTTATAAGATTTTGAAGGACTTTGTGACGGTATATTTTGGCTAAAATACTTTTCTTGGTATGCTTACTTTGCACTATATTAAAATTTGAAGAAGTAGTTTTATCTGTACTGATAGGTGATTTTCTGTTAATTGTTTTTTGGTTTGTTTTACATTTTGATAGAGGAAGCGAAGTTGTTGTACTTGAGACTTTTTGTGTTTCACTAAATGATTGTATTAGCTGTTTTGTTTCAACTTTTTTTTACAAATTCTGCTAGAGATGGATGCTTATGTTGGACACCTTTATTTTCATTTATTCTAATTTTGCGTTGCTTTCTACGGAGTTGTCTTTTGGTAGGTATTCTTTAGGGTCTGTTGAAAAAAATAAAGAAGATATGGGTTGGGGTGTTCTGGAATGTATGTGTGCTGTGTGCATGAGTGTTTGAGTAAGATGAAAAAGATGTATGTAATGGTGTGTGATTGTGCATTGGGAACTAAAACTAGTAGGGGTAGCTATTCTTGAATTTATGTGTCACTAAACTGGGGTTCAGATGACAAAAAAAAAGTAAGCTAGTGGTGTGGAAAAGTACAAATAGTAAATGTAATGTATACAATTAAAACAGTTGTTTGTTCTATAATATGAAAATTGTAGTGGTTCAGTTGGCTAATTTGTGTGTCCAAAAATAGAAATGTGTGAGCCATTCTGGTTGTAAATCGCTGTTTACGACATGGACATTTTTGGACAAAATGGTACAAAATCTCTATTTTAAGAAACCAAAATAGCTGGTATTAATGTTATAGTATATTTGATTAATAATATAAATAATATGGTGATATTTTACTTACTTTTTTTTTTTTAGATTAACAGGTAACTTCTTAGTTTTTCTTTCTTCTTCAAATTCGGCTGCTTCTTTTCAGGAAACTGGTCTTCACTGCAACTGTGAAAGCTTCAAATTAGTAACTTTGTTTGTATATAGCACTGTTTTTAATTTAGATATTGATTTGTTTAATTGAAATCCTCAGTGCCTTCTGTAAAACTATTAAACAAATGTATTTACATAAGATACATTGCATCGGTTCAGTGTATATGATATGTTCTTAATGAACAAATTGTATTGAATGACTAAATGTAGCAAAAATAAAAAATCTTTACTATGTCTTGTGAAATTTATAATATATTAGTGAATACCACTATTTCTGTAAGTAAACTGTTCTAGGTAATAGCGCCTCAATGTCATGTCTAATTTAAAGTAATTAAGTAAATAAATAAATAAAAACAAATAGCACCTATATACTGCCATGATGAATGTCCTATACTGTGGCCCTCCAGGACAAATGACGTGCAAAGGGGTACCCACAAACACGGACACCCGCTGACAAAAAATATGTGTGCGTGTATACCGGGGTGCGCGGGAAGTCTCACACGCGATTTGGCCGGGTACGTGGATTTCAGGGGTGCGCGGGAAGTTCCACACGCGATTGGCCCAGTGCGAGCAGGGTACGTGTATTTCAGGGGTGCGCGGGAAGTTCCACACGCGAATGGCCCCGTGCAAGCAGGGTACATGTATTTCAGGGGTGCGCGGGAAGTTCCACAAGCGATTGGCCCCGTGCAAGCAGGGTACGTGTATTTCAGGGGTGCGCAGGAAGTTCCACACGCGATTTCATCAGGGTACGTGTATTTCAGGGTTGCGCGGGAAGTTCCACACGCGATTTCATCAGGGTACGTGTATTTCAGGGGTGCGCGGGAAGTTCCACACGCGATTGGCCCAGTGCGAGCAGGGTACGTGTATTTCAGGGGTGCGCGGGAATTTCCACACGCGATTTCAGCAGGGTATGTGTATTTCAGGGGTGCGCGGGAAGTTCCACACGCGATTGGCCCAGTGCGAGCAGGGTACGTGTATTACAGGGGTGCGCGGGAAGTTCCACATGCGATCTCAGCAGGGTATGTGTATTTCAGGGGTTCTGGGGAGTACCACACGTGAATTGGCCGTGTGGGTCCTCCCAGGTGTACGCTCCGCAACCTCCACGGCCCCTGCAGGCAGCCCACACCACGGGGGACTACCCTGCACCCCTGCTCATGTCCCGCAGGCAGCCCATGCACCATGGGCATGCCCCCCAGCCAACCCACATGTCACCTTGCACTACTGATCAACAATGCATGTCTCCCACCACCCCCACCCCCCAGCAGTGCAGGGGCACCCTCCACCAGGCCCCCACTCATGTCTCCCACCACCCCCACCCCCCTGCCACCATGGCCACCCTCCACCAGGCCCCCACTCATGTCCCCCTGCACCCCCACCCCCCAGCATCCAGGGTCACCCTCCACCAGGCCCCCACTCATGTCCCACCACCCCCACCCCCCAGCAGTGCAGGGGCACCCTCCACCAGGCCCCCACTCATG
Organism: Ambystoma mexicanum; assembly: GCF_040938575.1. NCBI lineage: Eukaryota > Metazoa > Chordata > Amphibia > Caudata > Ambystomatidae > Ambystoma > Ambystoma mexicanum. The sequence continues at coordinate 909,487,616 of NC_090932.1, forward strand.
TCTCCCACCACCCCCACCCCCCTGCCACCATGGGCAGCCCCCACCAGGCCCCCACTCATGTCTCCCACCACCCCCACCCCCCTGCCACCATGGGCAGCCTCCACCAGGCCCCCACCCATGTCTCCCACCACCCCCACCCCCCTGCCACCATGGCCACCCTCCACCAGGCCCCCACTCATGTCCCCCTGCACCCACACCCCCCAGCATCCAGGGTCACCCTCCGCCAGGTCCCCACTCATGTCTCCCACCACCCCCACCCCCCAGCAGTGCAGGGGCACCCTCCACCAGGCCCCCACTCATGTCTACCACCACCCCCATCCCCCAGAAGTGCAGGGGCACCCTCCATCAGGCCCCCACTCATGTCTACCACCACCCCCACCCCCCAGCAGTGCAGGGGCACCCTCCACCAGGCCCCCACTCATGTCTCCCACCACCCCCACCCCCCAGCAGTGCAGGGGCACCCTCCACCAGGCCCCCACTCATGTCTCCCACCACCCCCACCCCCCTGCCACCATGGGCAGCCTCCACCAGGCCCCCGCCCATGTCTACCACCACCCCCACCCCCCAGCAGTGCAGGGGCAGCCTCCACCAGGCCCCCACCCATGTCTCCCACCACCCCCACCCCCCAGCAGTGCAGGGGCACCCTCCACCAGGCCCCCACTCATGTCTCCCACCACCCCCACCCCCCAGCAGTGCAGGGGCACCCTCCACCAGGCCCCCACTCATGTCTCCCACCACCCCCACCCCCCTGCCACCATGGGCAGCCTCCACCAGGCCCCCACCCATGTCTCCCACCACCCCCACCCCCCAGCAGTGCAGGGGCAGCCTCCACAAGGCCCCCACCCATGTCTCCCACCACCCCCACCCCCCAGCAGTGCAGGGGCACCCTCCACCAGGCCCCCACTCATGTCTCCCACCACCCCCACCCCCCTGCCACCATGGGCAGCCTCCACCAGGCCCCCACCCATGTCTCCCACCACCCCCACCCCCCAGCAGTGCAGGGGCAGCCTCCACCAGGCCCCCACTCATGTCTCCCACCACCCCCTGCCACCATGGGCAGCCTCCACCAGGCCCGCACCCATGTCTCCCACCACCCCCACCCCCCAGCAGTGCAGGGGCAGCCTCCACCAGGCCCCCACTCATGTCCCCCTGCACCCCCACCCCCCAGCATCCAGGGGCACCCTCCACCAGGCCCCCACTCATGTCTCCCACCACCCCCACCCCCCTGCCACCATGGGCAGCCTCCACCAGGCCCCCACCCATGTCTCCCACCACCCCCACCCCCCAGCAGTGCAGGGGCAGCCTCCACCAGGCCCCCACTCATGTCTCCCACCACCCCCACCCCCCAGCAGTGCAGGGGCACCCTCCACCAGGCCCCCACTCATGTCGACCACCACCCCCACCCCCCAGCAGTGCAGGGGCACCCTCCACCAGGCCCCCACTCATGTCTCCCACCACCCCCACCCCCAGCAGTGCAGGGGCACCCTCCACCAGGCCCCCACTCATGTCTCCCACCCCCCTGCCACCATGGGCAGCCTCCACCAGCCCCCACCCATGTCTCCCACCACCCCCACCCCCCAGCAGTGCAGGGGCAGCCTCCACCAGGCCCCCACCCATGTCTCCCACCACCTCCACCCCCCAGCAGTGCAGGGGCACCCTCCACCAGGCCCCCACTCATGTCTCCCACCACCCCCACCCCCCTGCCACCATGGGCAGCCTCCACCAGGCCCCCACCCATGTCTCCCACCACCCCCACCCCCCAGCAGTGCAGGGGCAGCCTCCACCAGGCCCCCACTCATGTCTCCCACCACCCCCACCCCCCAGCAGTGCAGGGGCAGCCTCCACCAGGCACCCACCCATGTCTCCCACCACCCCCACCCCCCAGCAGTGCAGGGGCAGCCTCCACCAGGCCCCCACTCATGTCTCCCACCACCCCCACCCCCCTGCCACCATGGCCACCCTCCACCAGGCCCCCACTCATGTCCCCCTGCACCCCCACACCCCAGCATCCAGGGTCACCCTCCACCAGGCCCCCACTCATGTCTCCCGCCACCCCCACCCCCCAGCAGTGCAGGGGCACCCTCCACCAGGCCCCCACTCATGTCTCCCACCACCCCCACCCCCCTGCCACCATGGGCAGCCCCCACCAGGCCCCCACTCATGTGTCCCACCACCCCCACCCCCCCGCCACCATGGGCAGCCTCCACCAGGCCCCCACCCATGTCTCCCACCACCCCCACCCCCCAGCAGTGCAGGGGCACCCTCCACCAGGCCCCCACTCATGTCTCCCACCACCCCACCCCCCTGCCACCATGGCCACCCTCCACCAGGCCCCCACTCATGTCCCCCTGCACCCCCACCCCCCAGCATCCAGGGTCACCCTCCACCAGGCCACCACTCATGTCTCCCACCACCCCCACCCCCCAGCAGTGCAGGGGCACCCTCCACCAGGCCCCCACTCATGTCTACCACCACCCCCACCCCCAAGCAGTGCAGGGGCACCCTCCACCAGGCCCCCACTCATGTCTACCACCACCCCCACCCCCCAGCAGTGCAGGGGCACCCTCCACCAGGCCCCCACTCATGTCTCCCACCACCCCCACCCCTCAGCAGTGCAGAGGCACCCTCCACCAGGCCCCCACTCATGTCTCCCACCACCCCCACCCCCCTGCCACCATGGGCAGCCTCCACCAGGCCCCCACCCATGTCTCCCACCACCCCCAACCCCCAGCAGTGCAGGGGCAGCCTCCACCAGGCCCCCACCCATGTCTCCCACCACCCCCACCCCCCAGCAGTGCAGGGGCACCCTCCACCAGGCCCCCACTCATGTCTCCCACCACCCCCACCCCCCAGCAGTGCAGGGGCACCCTCCTCCAGGCCCCCACTCATGTCTCCCACCACCCCCACCCCCCTGCCACCATGGGCAGCCTCCACCAGGCCCCCACCCATGTCTCCCAACACCCCCACCCCCCAGCAGTGCAGGGGCAGCCTCCACCAGGCCCCCACCCATGTCTCCCACCACCCCCACCCCCAGCAGTGCAGGGGCACCCTCCACCAGGCCCCCACTCATGTCTCCCACCACCCCCACCCCCCTGCCACCATGGGCAGCCTCCACCAGGCCCCCACCCATGTCTCCCACCACCCCCACCCCCCAGCAGTGCAGGGGCAGCCTCCACCAGGCCCCCACCCATGTCTCCCACCACCCCCACCCCCAGCAGTGCAGGGGCACCCTCCACCAGGCCCCCACTCATGTCTCCCACCACCCCCACCCCCCTGCCACCATGGGCAGCCTCCACCAGGCCCCCACCCATGTCTCCCACCACCCCCACCCCCAGCAGTGCAGGGGCACCCTCCACCAGGCCCCCACTCATGTCTCCCACCACCCCCACCCCCTGCCACCATGGGCAGCCCCCACCAGGCCCCCACTCATGTGTCCCACCACCCCCACCCCCCTGCCACCATTGGCAGCCTCCACCAGGCCCCCACCCATGTCTCCCACCACCCCCCACCCCCCAGCAGTGCAGGGGCACCCTCCACCAGGCCCCCACTCATGTCTCCCACCACCCCCACCCCCCTACCACCATGGCCACCCTCCACCAGGCCCCCACTCATGTCCCCCTGCACCCCCACCCCCCAGCATCCAGGGTCACCCTCCACCAGGCCACCACTCATGTCTCCCACCACCCCCACCCCCCAGCAGTGCAGGGGCACCCTCCACCAGGCCCCCACTCATGTCTACCACCACCCCCACCCCCCAGCAGTGCAGGGGCACCCTCCACCAGGCCCCCACTCATGTCTACCACCACCCCCACCCCCCAGCAGTGCAGGGGCACCCTCCACCAGGCCCCCACTCATGTCTCCCACCACCCCCACCCCTCAGCAGTGCAGATGCACCCTCCACCAGGCCCCCACTCATGTCTCCCACCACCCCCACCCCCCTGCCACCATGGGCAGCCTCCACCAGGCCCCCACCCATGTCTCCCACCACCCCCACCTCCCAGCAGTGCAGGGGCAGCCTCCACCAGGCCCCCACCCATGTCTCCCACCACCCCCACCCCCAGCAGTGCAGGGGCAACCTCCACCAGGCCCCCACTCATGTCTCCCACCACCCCCACCCCCCAGCAGTGCAGGGGCACCCTCCTCCAGGCCCCCACTCATGTCTCCCACCACCCCCACCCCCCTGCCACCATGGGCAGCCTCCACCAGGCCCCCACCCATGTCTCCCACCATCCCCACCCCCCAGCAGTGCAGGGGCAGCCTCCACCAGGCCCCCACCCATGTCTCCCACCACCCCCACCCCCAGCAGTGCAGGGGCACCTTCCACAAGTCCCCCACTCATGTCTCCCACCACCCCCACCCCCCTGCCACCATGGGCAGCCTCCACCAGGCCCCCACCCATGTCTCCCACCACCCCCACCCCCCAGCAGTGCAGGGGCAGCCTCCACCAGGCCCCCACTCATGTCTCCCACCACCCCCACCCCCCGGCCACCATGGGCAGCCTCCACCAGGCCCCCAGCCATGTCTCCCACCACCCCCACCCCCCAGCAGTGCAGGGGCAGCCTCCACCAGGCCCCCACTCATGTCTCCCACCACCCCCACCCCCCAGCAGTGCAGGGGCAGCCTCCACCAGGCCCCCACCCATGTCTCCCACCACCCCCACCCCCCAGCAGTGCAGGGGCACCCTCCACCAGGCCCCCACTCATGTCTCCCACCACCCCCACCCCCCAGCAGTGCAGGGGCACCCTCCACCAGGCCCCCACTCATGTCTCCCACCACCCCCACCCCCCAGCAGTGCAGGGGCACCCTCCACCAGGCCCCCACTCATGTCTCCCACCACCCCCCCCCTGCCACCATGGGCAGCCTCCACCAGGCCCCCAGCCATGTCTCCCACCACCCCCACCCCCAGCAGTGCATGGGCAGCCTCCACCAGGCCCCCACCCATGTCTCCCACCACCCCCACCCCCCAGCAGTGCAGGGGCACCCTCCACCAGGCCCCCACTCATGTCTCCCACCACCCCCACCCCTCTGCCACCATGGGCAGCCTCCACCAGGCCCCCACCCATGTCTCCCACCACCCCCACCCCCCAGCAGTGCAGGGGCAGCCTCCACCAGGCCCCCACTCATGTCTCCCACCACCCCCACCCCCCAGCAGTGCAGGGGCAGCCTCCACTAGGCACCCACCCATGTCTCCCACCACCCCCACCCCCCAGCAGTGCAGGGGCAGCCTCCACCAGGCCCCCACTCATGTCTCCCACCACCCCCACCCCCCAGCAGTGCAGGGGCACCCTTCACCAGGCCCCCACTCATGTCTCCCACCACCCCCACCCCCCTGCCACCATGGCCACCCTCCACCAGGCCCCCACTCATGTCCCCCTGCACCACCACCCCCCAGCATCCAGGGTCACCCTCCACCAGGCCCCCACCCATGTCTCCCACCACCCCCACCCCCCAGCAGTGCAGGGGCACCCTCCACCAGGCCCCCACTCATGTCTCCCACCAACCCCACCCCCCTGCCACCATGGGCAGCCCCCACCAGGCCCCCACTCATGTCTCCCACCACCCCCACCCCCCTGCCACCATGGGCAGCCTCCACCAGGCCCCTACCCATGTCTCCCACCACCCCCACCCCCCAGCAGTGCAGGGGCACCCTCCACCAGGCCCCCACTCATGTCTCCCACCACCCCCACCCCCCTGCCACCATGGCCACCCTCCACCAGGCCCCCACTCATGTCCCCCTGCACCCCCACCCCCCAGCATCCAGGGTCACCCTCCACCAGGCCCCCACCCATGTCTCCCACCACCCCCACCCCCCAGCAGTGCAGGGGCACCCTCCACCAGGCCCCCACTCATGTCTCCCACCACCCCCACCCCCCTGCCACCATGGGCAGCCTCCACCAGGCCCCCACTCATGTCTCCCACCACCCCCACCCCCCTGCCACCATGGGCAGCCTCCACCAGGCCCCCACCCATGTCTCCCACCACCCCCACCCCCCAGCAGTGCAGGGGCACCCTCCACCAGGCCCCCACTCATGTCTCCCACCACCCCCACCCCCCTGCCACCATGGCCACCCTCCACCAGGCCCCCACTCATGTCCCCCTGCACCCCCACCCCCCAGCATCCAGGGTCACCCTCCACCAGGCCCCCACTCATGTCTACCACCACCCCCACCCCCCAGCAGTGCAGGGGCAACCTCCACCAGGCCCCCACTCATGTCTCCCACCACCCCCACCCCCCTGCCACCATGGGCAGCCTCCACCAGGCCCCCACCCATGTCTCCCACCACCCCCACCCCCCAGCAGTGCAGGGGCACCCTCCACCAGGCCCCCACTCATGTCTCCCACCACCCCCACCCCCCTGCCACCATGGGCAGCCCCCACCAGGCCCCCACTCATGTCTCCCACCACCCCCACCCCCCTGCCACCATGGCCACCCTCCACCAGGCCCCCACTCATGTCCCCCTGCACCCCCACCCCCCAGCATCCAGGGTCACCCTCCACCAGGCCCCCACCAATGTCTCCCACCACCCCCACCCCTCAGCAGTGCAGGGGCACCCTCCACCAGGCCCCCACTGATGTCTCCCACCACCCCCACCCCCCTGCCACCATGGCCACCCTCCACCAGGCCCCCACTCATGTCCCCCTGCACCCCCACCCCCCAGCATCCAGGGTCACCCTCCACCAGGCCCCCACTCATGTCTCCCACCACCCCCACCCCCCAGCAGTGCAGGGGCACCCTCCACCAGGCCCCCACTCATGTCTACCACCACCCCCACCCCCCAGCAGTGCAGGGGCACCCTCCACCAGGCCCCCACTCATGTCTACCACCACCCCCACCCCCCAGCAGTGCAGGGGCACCCTCCACCAGGCCCCCACTCATGTCTCCCACCACCCCCACCCCCCAGCAGTGCAGGGGCAGCCTCCACCAGGCCCCCAGCCATGCCTCCCACCACCCCCACCCCCCAGCAGTGCAGGGGCAGCCTCCACCAGGCCCCCACTCATGTCTCCCACCACCCCCACCCCCCAGCAGTGCAGGGGCAGCCTCCACCAGGCCCCCACCCATGTCTCCCACCACCCCCACCCCCCAGCAGTGCAGGGGCACCCTCCACCAGGCCCCCACTCATGTCTCCCACCACCCCCACCCCCCAGCAGTGCAGGGGCACCCTCCACCAGGCCCCCACTCATGTCTCCCACCACCCCCACCCCCCAGCAGTGCAGGGGCACCCTCCACCAGGCCCCCACTCATGTCTCCCACCACCCCCCCCCCCTGCCACCATGGGCAGCCTCCACCAGGCCCCCAGCCATGTCTCCCACCACCCCCACCCCCAGCAGTGCATGGGCAGCCTCCACCAGGCCCCCACCCATGTCTCCCACCACCCCCACCCCCCAGCAGTGCAGGGGCACCCTCCACCAGGCCCCCACTCATGTCTCCCACCACCCCCACCCCCCTGCCACCATGGGCAGCCTCCACCAGGCCCCCACCCATGTCTCCCACCACCCCCACCCCCCAGCAGTGCAGGGGCAGCCTCCACCAGGCCCCCACTCATGTCTCCCAACACCCCCACCCCCCAGCAGTGCAGGGGCAGCCTCCACTAGGCACCCACCCATGTCTCCCACCACCCCCACCCCCCAGCAGTGCAGGGGCAGCCTCCACCAGGCCCCCACTCATGTCTCCCACCACCCCCACCCCCCAGCAGTGCAGGGGCACCCTTCACCAGGCCCCCACTCATGTCTCCCACCACCCCCACCCCCCTGCCACCATGGCCACCCTCCACCAGGCCCCCACTCATGTCCCCCTGCACCACCACCCCCCAGCATCCAGGGTCACCCTCCACCAGGCCCCCACCCATGTCTCCCACCACCCCCACCCCCACCCCCCAGCAGTGCAGGGGCACCCTCCACCAGGCCCCCACTCATGTCTCCCACCAACCCCACCCCCCTGCCACCATGGGCAGCCCCCACCAGGCCCCCACTCATGTCTCCCACCACCCCCACCCCCCTGCCACCATGGGCAGCCTCCACCAGGCCCCTACCCATGTCTCCCACCACCCCCACCCCCCAGCAGTGCAGGGGCACCCTCCACCAGGCCCCCACTCATGTCTCCCACCACCCCCACCCCCCTGCCACCATGGCCACCCTCCACCAGGCCCCCACTCATGTCCCCCTGCACCCCCACCCCCCAGCATCCAGGGTCACCCTCCACCAGGCCCCCACCCATGTCTCCCACCACCCCCACCCCCCAGCAGTGCAGGGGCACCCTCCACCAGGCCCCCACTCATGTCTCCCACCACCCCCACCCCCCTGCCACCATGGGCAGCCTCCACCAGGCCCCCACTCATGTCTCCCACCACCCCCACCCCCCTGCCACCATGGGCAGCCTCCACCAGGCCCCCACCCATGTCTCCCACCACCCCCACCCCCCAGCAGTGCAGGGGCACCCTCCACCAGGCCCCCACTCATGTCTCCCACCACCCCCACCCCCCTGCCACCATGGCCACCCTCCACCAGGCCCCCACTCATGTCCCCCTGCACCCCCACCCCCCAGCATCCAGGGTCACCCTCCACCAGGCCCCCACTCATGTCTCCCACCACCCCCACCCCCCTGCCACCATGGGCAGCCCCCACCAGGCCCCCACTCATGTCTCCCACCACCCCCACCCCCCTGCCACCATGGCCACCCTCCACCAGGCCCCCACTCATGTCCCCCTGCACCCCCACCCCCCAGCATCCAGGGTCACCCTCCACCAGGCCCCCACCAATGTCTCCCACCACCCCCACCCCTCAGCAGTGCAGGGGCACCCTCCACCAGGCCCCCACTGATGTCTCCCACCACCCCCACCCCCCTGCCACCATGGCCACCCTCCACCAGGCCCCCACTCATGTCCCCCTGCACCCCCACCCCCCAGCATCCAGGGTCACCCTCCACCAGGCCCCCACTCATGTCTCCCACCACCCCCACCCCCCAGCAGTGCAGGGGCACCCTCCACCAGGCCCCCACTCATGTCTACCACCACCCCCACCCCCCAGCAGTGCAGGGGCACCCTCCACCAGGCCCCCACTCATGTCTACCACCACCCCCACCCCCCAGCAGTGCAGGGGCACCCTCCACCAGGCCCCCACTCATGTCTCCCACCACCCCCACCCCCATGCCACCATGGGCAGCCTCCACCAGGCCCCCACCCATGTCTCCCACCACCCCCACCCCCCAGCAGTGCAGGGGCAGCCTCCACCAGGCCCCCACCCATGTCTCCCACCACCCCCACCCCCCAGCAGTGCAGGGGCACCCTCCACCAGGCCCCACTCATGTCTCTCACCACCCCCACCCCCCAGCAGTGCAGGGGCACCCTCCACCAGGCCCCCACTCATGTCTCCCACCACCCCCACCCCCCTGCCACCATGGGCAGCCTCCACCAGGCCCCCACCCATGTCTCCCACCACCCCCACCCCCTGCAGTGCAGGGGCAGCCTCCACCAGGCCCCCACCCATGTCTCCCACCACCCCCACCCCCCAGCAGTGCAGGGGCACCCTGCACCAGGCCCCCACTCATGTCTCCCACCACCCCACCCCCCTGCCACCATGGGCAGCCTCCACCAGGCCCCCACCCATGTCTCCCACCACCCCCACCCCCCAGCAGTGCAGGGGCAGCCTCCACCAGGCCCCCACTCATGTCCCCCTGCACCCCCACCCCCCAGCCACCAGGGGCACCCTCCACCAGGTCCTCACAATCCCCAATCATGTGCGTAATGGTCAGCCTCCACAGCCAAAAAGCCCTACCAAGTAACCGATTCACCCACATGGAAATGGAAATTACATGTTACACCCCCAATGTTCATGAAGCTAATGAACCCATGTCCGTCACACACAATGGTTGCAATTGAATGGGAAAACACCCAACACGACATGCATGAAACCAATGAGATGATACCACACAGTGAAGTATGAAAACAAAATTGTATTGAAAAAAATAAAGAATGCTAAAGAAAGGAAACAAACTAAACTACAATGGGAATGAGAAAAAATAAGCTGCATGTCCGTATTAAAAAAAAAAACTGCAAATCAGAATCCAAAAAAATGTCGTCCAAAGTCAAATGTAAAAAAATATCTATGCAATAAAGAACTATGTAAAAAACTACCAAGGGTCCATGAGCCCAACTGAACAAAGGAAACCTACTAAAAAACCTAACTAAAAATCAACTATATACAAAAAGTGGAGCAGTGTCCGTCGACTCCAAATCATAATAAGAAACAAAGGAAACCTAAAACTAAAGAACTATATACAAAGGCGGCGGGCAAGTCCAGCGGCTCACTCCGTGGTGTCCCGGGCCAGGGCATCATCGAACTCCTGTTCGATGTTCCGGAGGCGGTCCAGTTCCATGGCCCCGAGGGTCCGCAGGGACGACGCCGTGTCCTCCTCCAACCCCCTGCGGATTGCCTCGAGGCACTCGGCCCGCCTCAGGGCCCCCAGCATGGAGTTCTCCGCCCTGACCATTGTGAGCTGTGCCTCTTCCGCCCGCCGCCGCTCCGCACCTATGGCGTGGCCCAACCGCTGCCACACGGAAGACACTCTCTGTCCTGGGTCCCCCTGCCCTCCGGCCGATGCCTGCCCCTCCGATGTCGAAAGCCCCGAGCCTTCATGTCTCCCACCATGTTGCTGCTGCTGCTCTGCCTCTGCCCGTGCACTGCCTCCTGCTGCCTGCACATCCTCCGCCGGCTGGGGTGCAGTTGTTGATGTGGCCACCCCTGCTGGACCTCCGACTCCCGACTGTGGCAGGGATGCCTCCTCCACCAGCCTGGCCGCACCGTCAGAGGCAGCTCCACAGGGCACACAGGTGACTGATGGGTGGGAAGATGGCACAGAGGATGACTGGCGCGTAGGGGGTCCATTTGAGGAGGGGGTCGGAGCAAGCCCCATCAGACGCAGGAATCCGGCCTGGGTGACCTGTCCCAGCAGGCTGACGTGGTCAACGAGCCATTCGAGATGACGTGCAGTCTCTCCATGAAAAGACTGCAGGTCACCTCGCATGGCCCGTTGATGCAACGCCACACCAGCCAGGACAGGCTCAACCCGGACCTGGATGGCCACGTCCGCAGGCAGAGGAAGGCCAGTTGACGTCAGCTCATCCCCTGCCTGAAAACGGGTCTGGATATAGGCATCCCTGCTGGTGCAAGATGATGCAGGGACAGGATCGGGGACAGGATTGCACACAGGCACCTCCGCTGCGGCCTGTGCTGCCTCCTGTCCCTGGTCCTGCACTGCACCACTAGCACCAGTGGGATCCCCACCTCCAGACCCCGTCTCTGGTGCTTGCAAGGCCTCCTCCTCCACCAAACCCCCCACCAACCTGGATGACTCCGTGCCATCTTCCCCTGTTGGGCCCAGTGGGGTCCCAGCTGCCCCTTCTGCTGCCGAGGAGTCCAACTGCAACCTCCGCCTCTTGGACCTCCCCCCGGCAGCTGCGGCCTGGGATGCGGCACCGGACTCCTCACTCCCCGACGAGATGACAACACGGGAGGGGAGCCGGGCCTTGCGTCTCTGGCTGGCGGTGGGATCCCCGCCGCTGTGCTCCACAGCACCTTCTCCGCCCTCTTCATCAGTTGACGCTGCAGACAGGGAGAAACAAAACACAGGCATCAGGGCACTCAACCCCATACAAACAGATGTGCAACCTGCACAAGGCCGAATAATCACCACACGCACTGCTCACAATCAGGATGCATGTACACTCACCGCTCGACTCCAGACGGGTCTGCTTCTCTAGGACCTGGACATGGAGCGCTGGGGATATGCGTTCCAGGACCCCCATCTGTTCTTCCGACAAGTGGCCCCGGCGCCCCTTGGCATCAGGATGCATTCAAGAGGCGCCGAGCCTTGTTCAGGGTCCTGGACCTGAAGTCCTCCCAGCGCTTCCTGACATGTTGTAAGTCCCGGACTGCCACCCCCTCCGCGTTGATGTCAGTCACGATGTCAGTCCAGATCCGAGTCCGTCCTTCCTTGTCGGCGCGGGAACTTCTGAAGAGGGCATCATACTGCCCCAGGACTTGCTCCACCAGGACACCAACTTCGGTGGCACTGAAGCTGGTGCCCCTCTGCCTCTCTGGCCGGGGGTTGTCAGTGGTCACAGATGGTGTTTGCCCCGACATGACAACCCCAGAGACAGGAGTGGGTGGGCAACTGGGTCCTGGGGCTGGGCTGTGGAGCGATGGAATTCCAGTCGGGAGTCTTCGGTTCCAGCAGGGGTGGTCAAAGCAACAGCACCCCTGGCTGATGTGCAGGCAGCAAATGGCAGTGCACGTGGGCAGCAGGCAGTCAGGCAGCAGCAGATGTCAGGTGGGAGCGTGCTCGGGGCTCTGGGGGGCAGTATTTTGGCCTTCTGGGCAGGAGCGTGGTCTTCCGTGTGCTTACGCGTGGCCAGCTTGGTACGGAGTGATTTGGCACGTGAAAATCCTACACGTCAGCGTGAAAATCGAGGAAAGGCCCTTAGCGCTTAAGCGCGTCAGCACGCATACGCAATTCAATTGGACCAAAGGCCCTCAGCGCGTAAACGCGTCAGCACGCATACGCGATTCTATTGGACCAAAGGCCCTCAGCGCGTAAACGCGTCAGCACGCATACGCGATTCTATTGGACCAAAGGCCCTCAGCGCGTAAACGCGTCTGTGACGTGACCCGCACGGGTGTTTCCCACACAGCACGTGATGACAGAGCACACGTGGAAAGACTGCACGTCAGAGTCTCATCGTGTGTAATTGGACAAAAGTGCGCGTACACGCGATTGGCCTATGTACGTGTATATCAGGGGTGCGCGGACACTTACACACGCAAGTACGCCAGCGCACCTGTATCCCGGGGTGCGCGGGAATTGCCACACGCTATTGGACCGGGTACTGGATTTCAGGGGTGCGCAGGTCACACGCTCGCCTACAACACGCGCAACGCATTAATTTGCGCGCTAACAAAATAACAAGCTCAGACCCAGGATGAACATACCGTTCCTAGCAGCAGTGGGCGTGGCCTACCAAAGGAGGAGGAGGAGGATAGTCAGGGCCAGAATATTCACACCCAGAACCAGCCTTTTCGGGATGCCTGATGACCAGGTGCATGGGAGGTACAGGTTTCCACCACACATTATACTGGACCTAGTGAGTGAGTGGGAGGATGACCTCACATCACCCACCCTGTGCTCCCAAGCACTCAGCCCCCTGGAGAAGGTCCTCAATGTACTGCACTTCTTAGCCACTGGATCATTTCAGCGGACAAGTGCCATTGTGGGTGGTGTATCACAGGCCACCCAGTCACGCTGCCTACACCAGGTCTTGAACATCATCACTGCACGCCCATCAGTCCGCAGGCACATATACCTGCCCAGAACACCTGCAGAAAGGCATGCTGCCGCCCTGGATTTTTACGCTGTGGCACGATTCCCCAAAGTGCTAGGTGCCATCGACTGCACCCATGTGGCTCTACGTCCCCCCAGGGCATCTGAGCACATCTATAGGAACCGCAAGCACTGGCATTCCATCAACGTGCAGGTAGTATGTAATGCCAAGGGAATCATCACCTCAGTATATGCCAACTATCCCGGGTCAACCCACGATAGCTTCATTTACCGAATGTCCACCCTAAGCCGGGACCTAGAAGCTGGCCGGCATGGCGATACATGGCTGCTTGGTGAGTATGAATGCCACTGCACATGCATGCATGTCAGATACTGAGCAAGATCACAACCCCACCAATGATACCAATCACCACCTCCACAGGGGACAGTGCCTACCCTCTCAGCCCCCACATGATGACGCCAATTCGGAACCCCACCACGCCACCCCAGGTAAGATATAACACAGCCCACATTACAACCCGGGGCATAGTGGAGCGCACATTCGGAGTGCTGAAGTCACGCTTTCGCTCCCTTGACCGTTCTGGCGGGCAGCTGTTGTACGCTCCCCCAGTAGTGTGCAGGATCATAGTGGCAGCATGTGTCCTGCACAACGTTGCAACACGCCGGGGCCTGGCCGTGGACAAGGTGGTGGCCCCACATCCCCAACCACATGCACAGCCGCTGCGCATGGGAGGGGAAAGGGCACGGGGGGAGGCAGCCCGTACACAGCTAGTGGCTAATTACTTCACATAGGAATCACACCCCTGTGGAGTGCACACTGCCCTGGCACATTCCATCTGGCAATCAATGATGACTCAACCTGACACTGATCCTGAATGTCTGGAGAATGAACCGTGAAAACCATATCAGCCTGAGATTGTTCACCTGGAAGTGTCACAATGTGTGCATCCCTACCCACACAGACACCACCAATGCAGTTTTGTGAAGTAACACATTCAAGTAGCTCAAATGAATACCCACTTGCAATATGCAACAAGAGGACAGTGCCATGTCAGCCAACCCATCCCCAGCACCGCCACACGACACACCGTGCCATGTCATGCTATTTGCAGGTAAACAAAGTAATCCCCACAACATGACACTAGTGTCACAATGTAGAGTGTCCCTAATTGAAACTTGCAACACCTGAAATGCTCACAGTAATGCAGGACCAACAACAAACTTGAGCAGGTACTACCATTAACATGACATCACAAATGTTATATATTAGTAGTCTCACCACCTGGAAATGCCTGCACTCCCACCACTACCAACTGTGCAGTGTTGGCGCCATGTAGAGTTGTAGGTGCACTGCTGCCAACATGGACCCCATCTCCAGACTAGAGGGCCTTGTGTAGACATGAGGAAGGGACCTGCAAATTGGGAGGTAGACACAGATGATGAGTTACACATCAATGCAACATGCAGTGTACAAAACAACAGCAATATGCACTAGGAATGTATACACAGTATTGACTAGACTACCCACACATGTAGTGGGAGTCCAATGTCACCATGTACGTCAATGTCACTAGGGCACACCCTTTGCAAGCCCATGTAAACGGGAAGCAGGAGGGGTGTGTGTGACTCAAACCCAAGCATCTGAACCAAATACATGACAAGCCTGCATGTGCCCAGCCACAATGCTGCGTATGCCCACAGGAACCACGGAAGCCAACAAATTGTCCCAAAAAAATTGGGAAAAATTATTTAGAAATAAAAAATAAAAATAAAAATCCAAAAAAAAAATCAAAAAAAAAAATCAAAATAAAAAACAAAAATGGCCATTGATGGGCACGGGGGGGTTTGGGAGTCCACCCAGGAGGTCCGAGGACAGGGTGCACACCAAAAACCACCTGTGTGGGTCCTGGGAAAAAAAAAACACCTCCATGGGCTCATGGCCCACACGGCTACCCTATTGTGGGAGTATCACTGCTGTCGCTATTATCACCCTGTGCAGTTGCATCCGGAGGTGGTTGCACTATGGGATGCAGCCCACACAAGGCCCTAGTCTGCTCCTCCATGGCTGCAAGCATGCGGGTGTGGTAGGTCTGGTTCTGGAGGATGAGTGTGCGGAGGTCCCCATGCAACAACTCACGGGGTGCCCGGACCTCCGCCCTCGTTGCCTGCATCTCAGCTGAGAGCGTACGGGTGAGACGCTCCAGCTGCTGTTCTGTCCTTTGGTGTGTTGAAGCCTCAAACTCAACAAGAGTCGTCATGAGGTGAAGGAGCTCCTGCTCAAGGGCTTCCCTGTTGGCCTGGGACTCAATGGAGATGGCCTCCTGCAGAGTCACCAGTGCCGCCCGCCTGTCCCTGTTGGACCCCAACATGTCCTCCCTGTGTGACTGGCAGATGGAGTCGGTTGCCTGCTCTAGTCGCTCCATCAGCCTTTCAGGGGGGACAATGGAAGTGGCCACCCTATCCATGGCCTGAGCCATCATCTCGGATGATGCTGCCTGTTGTGTTGCCATACCGTAAATGGATTGCTCCCATGCGGTATTGCCAGGTGGCGTACGGCCACCACGTCGGCGGGCACCACACCTGTCTGGGGCAAGGCGAACTGCGCCTTGCTGTGCCAGCACTGCCTGAGGCTACAGGACTGCATTCCCCCTCTGATCTGCTGGCCCAGGAACAGGATCAGATGTCGCGGAGTGTGACCCTGCATCCGTAACCACCAAAGGCGTAGCTGCCAACACTGACATCCCCATTGAGGGTTCCGACCTTGGTGCAGGTGGGTGGGACAGAACAGAATCCCTCCCTGGAACACTCACCTGCGACGGCACGTAGGTCTCATCCGAATCAACACCTGAGTACAGCTCGGGGGAGGTGCAGCCAGAGACACCCCTTGAGAGCACGACCTGCAGCACTTGTGGGTTCTCACCCACCACCACACCACGTCCCTCACTGGTGGTTGGTCGGCCCTCGGACCCCTCCTGGGTCTGCACCATCTCCACAACCCCAGCAGTATCAGGTGCGTCTTCCCCTGCAAAGACATAAAAACAAAGAAATGGAAACAGGCATTAGCACCATGGCACACAATGAGGGCTGAGAAGCAAGAGAACCAGTACTTGATTGACACATGTCCCACATGACTAAAACCCTCCCATGCATGCACCCTCACTGCATATGAAGGGCAGGCAAATGGCACACACTGATGACACCAAGATGGAAGATGAACACATTTTCTGCATGCTGCCTGGCAGTGCCATCACACATTGGCCTGTGATTGCCAGGTGAAACACACATGCCATCACACAGATGGCATGTACCATTGCTATTGAGTGAAGATGGAGAGGAGGGCAGCACCTATTCATTCAGTCCAGTTCCCGCATGTAATAGCTTTTCAAATTCTAACAGGTCAGAATTTTCACCTGGAGCTGCCAGTCTGAAATGGTCCAATTGCACAGGGACATGTGTGAACAAATGACATCCAGGTAACAAAGTCACTCCACTTTACCATAGCCATGTCAGACATGTGACTAGTGGACTGCGACATGCCTAGTAAAGGTGGTGGAATGCAAACAATCTGACTGAATGAACAGTGAAAAATAAGCAACAATGTTGTGGCAAGGTGACACTTCAAGGGCAACTGGCGTGCTGTTGGGCTAGATGTCTACTGTTGGCAGAAGGGATACTGCTATGGCCAAATGCAGCTGCGCAGGATGTATTGCATGAAGCACATGGCTGACCCATACGACTCAGGCGCACACACTCTCACCTGGCACACAAACAGAAGCCCTCACACACACACCATGCACATGGATGACACACACATGCATGTGCACTCACCGGACAATGCCTCGTAATCAGCCAGATCTCCCACGCCTTGGATCTGTTCCTCCGTGACGTAGGTCCCAGCGACTGACTCATGTGGAGTGAGTTCCATGTCTACTACTGGAGACCCACCTCCAGTCACTAGAGTTGCGGCATGACTTGAGGCCAGCTTACTCTTTGCCCTGCGCTTTAGGTCATTCCAGAGCTTATAGCAATCATTGGCTGTGCGCCTCACGATTCCAAGGGCACTGACGATGTCCGCAACGGTCTGCCAGTGTGCCTGGCGTTGTGCAGTTGTGGTCTTGGATCCTGCAACAATGACCATCTCGTTGTCATGTGCGGACACATACTCGACAAGTGCATTCAGTTCGTCATCCGTGAAGCTGGGCTTCCTGGTTGGGCCGGACTGTGTAGCCGTGTCTGGGGCATCAGCCTGTGCCGGACGAGCACTCTTCCTCTTCCGCTTGGAAGGTGGTGGTGATCCTGAGTGTCCTGCGCCGCTCTGGACACTAGGGGCAGGAGCCCTGGTGGACTCTGTATCAGGAGTGTGGGATTGCACACTCAGCATGGGAGTTGGTGCAGGCATTGGCTCTAGTGTAATGGTGTCAGGGGGAATGTCAGCAGCATGGACTAGGACCGACACTGTCCTGGCTGGGTGTGTGAGGGCTGGGGTGGATGGAGCCGCAGCTGCCCCTGCAGCCTCTCCGCCCTGCCTACTTGGGGCAGCAGATGACCTTGCTGCCCCAGATGCACGTGGCATGGTGACATCAACGTGCACCAGCGCACGTGTCATAGGCCTGCTGACCTGGAAGTCAGCCATGGAGTCAGCCAGGTCTGGTGCCACAATGGGCTGGTCCAACAAGGGCTGAGCATGGATGGTGTCAGCCACATCAGCCTCAACGGGAGGGGGGGGATTATGGGTGCCCTGACTGGTCCTCCACACATGGGGAGACAGGCTCACCCTGCAAGTAACGACCACGTCCCCTACCGGATCCACCACGGCCACCACTTGTGGCTCTTCCACCTTTGCCACCCTTACGGAATCCTCGCCTCCCAGCCATGGCACTGATGTAAATGTGCGTATGGGAGTGGCTGTAAACTATTGTCCTGGGCAATTGGGGGTCAGAGGGGTTGGGTACCAGATGGTAATTGTACCCTAGTGCTCTTGCAAGGCTGATTGTAACCCCTGGGGAAAGATGACGGGTCACGCTACCCACAGGAGCCCCAAAAAAGGGAGATGACGTGCACGCAACCCCTCCTAGACCACGTATGCAGAAAGAAAAACCTGCACTACGCTGTGGCACCCAGTAACACAAGAATGAACGTATGCGTGTCACACGCAGCCTAGAATGACCTCTGAAGGGGTAGGCTACACACGGGGCAAGCACAGATGTTAGATACGTGCGTGACTCACCATCTGCCAGGTAAAAGAGCGTCAAAAAGGAGCGCCTTTGGTTGGCAACACCCCCGCCAAAAGAAGATTTGAACGCTGTCTGAGGAGACAGGACAACAGTAGAAGGGAACACTGTTTGAGGGAACAGGCCCAGGTAAACCAGTAAAAGAGAAAAAAGAGAAAAAGCTGTCAGAGGTAACAGGGAATACGAACTTGAAACGCCGTGAAGTAAATCGCGTGTGAAACGACAAGAAGTACAGAATTCACCCACTCGCTCTCCACGAAAAGCACGTACAAGGAAATGGTGTTCTACACGTACCTTTTATACAGGCCCACACGTCCAGCGTCACTTACGCGCTAGGGCCATTTCCACCAATTACACGCTTTGTCACTTATGCGTGTCCACCAATTACACGCTTTGTCACTTATGCGTGTAGGGCCATTTCCACCAATTACACGCTTTGTCACTTCTGCGTGTAGGGCCATTTCCACCAATCACACGCGATGAGACTCTGACGTGCAGTCTTTCCACGTGTGCTCTGTCATCACGTGCTGTGTGGGAAACACCCGTGCGGGTCACGTCACAGACGCGCTTACGCGCTGAGGGCCTTTGGTCCAATAGAATCGCGTATGCGTGCTGACGCGCTAACGCGCTAAGGGCCTTTCCTCGATTTTCACGCTGACGTGCAGGATTTTCACGTGCCAAATCACTCCGTACCAAGCTGGCCACGCGTAAGCACACGGAAGACCACGCTCCTACCCAGAAGGCCGAACTACTGCCCCCCAGAGCCCCGAGCACGCTCCCACCTGCCATCTGCTGCTGCCTGACTGCCTGCTGCCCACGTGCACTGCCATTTGCTGCCTGCACATCAGCCAGGGGTGCTGTTGCTGTGACCACCCCTGCTGGAACCGAAGACTCCCGACTGGAATTCCATCGATCCACAGCCCAGCCCCAGGACCCAGTTGCCCACCCACTCCTGCCTCTGGGGTTGTCATGTCGGGGCAAACACCATCTGTGACCACTGACAACCCCCGGCCAGAGAGGCAGAGGGGCACCAGCTTCAGTGCCACCGAAGTTGGTGTCCTGGTGGAGCAAGTCCTGGGGCAGTATGATGCCCTCTTCGGAAGTTCCCGCGCCGACAAGGAAGGACGGGCTCGGATCTGGACTGACATCGTGACTGCCATCAACGCGGAGGGGGTGGCAGTCCGGGACTTACAACATGTCAGGAAGCGCTGGGAGGACTTCAGGTCCAGGACCCTGAACAAGGCTTGGCGCCTCTTGAAGGCAGCGGATGCCAAGGGGCGCCGGGGCCACTTGTCGGAAGAACAGATGGGGGTCCTGGAACGCATATCCCCAGCGCTCCATGTCCAGGTCCTAGAGAAGCAGACCCGTCTGGAGTCGAGCGGAGAGTGTACATGCATCCTGATTGTGAGCAGTGCGTGTGGTGATTATTCGGCCTTGTGCAGGTTGCACATCTGTTTGTATGGGGTCGAGTATGGGTGGGGGTGTACAGGGCCGTGGGGCTGACACATGCGAGGGCTGTAATGTGTGAGACATGGATGGTGCTTGTGTGTGTAGGCTTGCATGGCAAATGCAGTTGTGCGTGCACACATGTTTGGATGAATGTGTATGTAAGTAGACATGTCCGTGATGTCACGCATGTATGTTGTTTTCGGCTGCATGTATGAGCACTGTGTACATGTGCATGTGTGTGTATTTGACAAGGGTGCAACAGTGATGCAACATGGATGCATGTGACAGCGGTATGTGGAAGCCTGATTGGCAGATATGACATGGATGCCCGTCTGAACAGTGCGACACTTGGCAGAGGTGTACACATGCATGCAAGTGTGGTGGTGTGTGTACATGTGTGGTGCACTTCCTGTGTTGCATGTGATGTCTGGCTCCCCTTTGGCTGCTCATGCTATTGTATGTGTAGGGATGGTGCTGGCAGTTGCGATATGGCTGTGGTATGGCTCATGTGTGCGAGTTGCAATGACATGTGTGTTGGGGATTGTGATGACATGTCTGAGGTTTGCCAATGCCACTCATGTGCAACTGTCATGTGTGTATGTGTCCATTGTACAGTGCCCTAATGCCTGTGTTTTGTTTCTCCCTGTCTGCAGCGTCAACTGATGAAGAGGGCGGAGAAGGTGCTGTGGAGCACAGCGGCGGGGATCCCACCGCCAGCCGGAGACGCAAGGCCCGGCTTCCCTCCCGTGTTGTCATCTCGTCGGGGAGTGAGGAGTCCGGTGCCGCGTCCCAGGCCGCAGCTGCCGGGGGGAGGTCCAAGAGGCGGAGGTTGCAGTTGGACTCCTCGGCAGCAGAAGGGGCAGCTGGGACCCCACAGGGCCCAACAGGGGAAGATGGCACGGAGTCATCCAGGTTGGTGGGGGGTTTGGTGGAGGAGGAGGCCGTGCAAGCACCAGAGACGGGGTCTGGAGGTGGGTATCCCACTGGTGCTAGTGGTGCAGTGCAGGACCAGGGACAGGAGGCAGCACAGGCCGCCGCGGAGGTGCCTGTGTGCAATCCTGTCCCCGATCCTGTCCCTGCATCATCTTGCACCAGCAGGGATGCCTATGTCCAGACCCGTTTTCAGGCAGGGGATGAGCTCACGTCAACTGGCCTTCCTCTGCCTGCGGACGTGGCCATCCAGGTCCGGGTTGAGCCTGTCCTGGCTGGTGTGGCGTTGCGTCAACGGGCCATGCGAGGTGACCTGCAGTCTTTTCATGGAGAGACTGCACGTCATCTCGAATGGCTCGTTGAAAACGTCAGCCTGCTGGGACAGGTCACCCAGGCCGGATTCCGCCGTCTGATGGGGCTTGCTCCGACCCCCTCCTCAACTGGACCCCCTACGCACCAGTCGTCCTCTGTGCCATCTTCCCACCCATCAGTCACCTGGGTGCCCTGTGGAGCTGCCTCTGACGGTGCGGCCAGGCTGGTGGAGGAGGCATCCCTGCCACAGTCGGGAGTCGGAGGTCCAGCAGGGGTGGCCACATCAACAACTGCACCCCAGCCGGCGGACGATGTGCAGGCAGCAGGAGGCAGTGCACGGGCAGAGGCAGAGCAGCAGCAGCAACATGGTGGGAGACATGAAGGCTCGGGGCTTTCGACATCGGAGGGGCAGGCATCGGCCGGAGGGCAGGGGGACCCAGGACAGAGAGTGTCTTCCGTGTGGCAGCGGTTGGGCCACGCCATAGGTGCGGAGCGGCGGCGGGCGGAAGTGGCGCGGCTCACAATGGTCAGGGCGGAGAACTCCATGCGGAGGGCCCTGAGGCGGGCCGAGTGCCTCGAGGCAATCCGCAGGGGGTTGGAGGAGGACACGGCGTCGTCCCTGCGGACCCTCGGGGCCATGGAACTGGACCGCCTCCTTGACATCGAACAGGAGTTCGATGATGCCCTGGCCCGGGACACCACGGAGTGAGCCGCTGGACTTGCCCGCCGCCTTTGTATATAGTTCTTTAGTTTTAGGTTTCCTTTGTTTCTTATTATGATTTGGAGTCGACGGCACTGCTCCACTTTTTGCATATAGTTGATTTTTTGTTAGGTTTTTTAGTAGGTTTCCTTTGTTCAGTTGGGCTCATGGACCCTTGGTAGTTTTTTACATAGTTCTTTATTGCATAGATATTTTTTTACATTTGACTTTGGACGACATTTTTTTGGATTCTGATTTGCAGTATTTTTTTTTAATACGTGACATGCAGCTTATTTTTTCTCATTCCCATTGTAGTTTGTTTCCTTTCTTTAGCATTCTTTATTTTTTTCAATACAATTTTGTTTTCATACTTCACTGTGTGGTATCATCTCATTGGTTTCATGCATGTCATGTTGGGTGTTTTCCCATTCAATTGCAACCATTGTTTGTGACGGACATGGGTTCATTAGCTTCATGAACATTGGGGGTGTAACATGTAATTTCCATTTCCATGTGGGTGAATGGGTTACTTGGTAGGGCTTTTTGGCTGTGGAGGCTGACCATTACGCACATGATTGGGGATTGTGAGGACCTGGTGGAGGGTGCCCCTGGTGGCTGGGGGGTGGGGGTGGGGGTAGACATGAGTGGGGGCCTGGTGGAGGCTGCCCCTGCACTGCTGGGGGGTGGGGGTGGTGGGAGACATGAGTGGGGGCCTGGTGGAGGGTGCCCCTGCACTGCTGGGGGGTGGGGGTGGTGGGAGACACGGGTGGGGGCCTGGTGGAGGCTGCCCCTGCACTGCTGGGGGGTGGGGGTGGTGGGAGACATGGGTGGGGGCCTGGTGGAGGCTGCCCATGGTGGCAGGGGGGTGGGGGTGGTGGGAGACACGGGTGGGGGCCTGGTGGAGGTTGCCCCTGCACTGCTGGGGGGTGGGGGTGGTGGGAGACATGAGTGGGGGCCTGGTGGAGGGTGACCCTGGATGCTGGGGGGTGGGGGTGGTGGGAGACATGGGTGGGGGCCTGGTGGAGGCTGCCCCTGGTGGCTGGGGGGTGGGGGTGGTGGGAGACATGAGTGGGGGCCTGGTGGAGGGTGCCCCTGCACTGCTGGGGGGTGGGGGTGATGGGAGACATGGGTGGGGGCCTGGTGGAGGCTGCCCATGGTGGCAGCGGGGTGGGGGTGGTGGGAGACATGAGTGGGGGCCTGGTGGAGGCTGCCCCTGCACTGCTGGGGGGTGGGGGTGGTGGGAGACATGAGTGGGGGCCTGGTGGAGGGTGACCCTGGATGCTGGGGGGTGGGGGTGGTGGGAGACATGGGTGGGGGCCTGGTGGAGGCTGCCCATGGTGGCAGGGGGGTGGGGGTGGTGGGAGACATGAGTGGGGGCCTGGTGGAGGCTGCCCCTGCACTGCCGGGGGGTGGGGGTGGTGGGAGACATGAGTGGGGGCCTGGTGGAGGGTGACCCTGCACTGCTGGGGGGTGGGGTGGTGGGAGACATGAGTGGGGGCCTGGTGGAGGCTGCCCCTGCACTGCTGGGGGAGGGGGTTGTGGGAGACATGGGTGGGGGCCTGGTGGAGGCTGCCCATGGTGGCAGGGGGGTGGGGGTGGTGGGAGACATGAGTGGGGGCCTGGTGGAGGGTGACCCTGGATGCTGGGGGGTGGGGGTGCAGGGGGACATGAGTGGGGGCCTGGTGGAGGGTGGCTATGGTGGCTGGGGGGTGGGGGTGGTGGTAGACATGAGTGGGGGCCTGGTGGAGGCTGCCCCTGCACTGCTGGGGGGTGGGGGTGGTGGTAGACATGAGTGGGGGCCTGGTGGAGGCTGCCCCTGCACTGCCGGGGGGTGGGGGTGGTGGGAGACATGAGTGGGGGCCTGGTGGAGGGTGACCCTGCACTGCTGGGGGGTGGGGGTGGTGGGAGACATGAGTGGGGGCCTGGTGGAGGCTGCCCCTGCACTGCTGGGGGTGGGGGTTGTGGGAGACATGGGTGGGGGCCTGGTGGAGGCTGCCCATGGTGGCAGGGGGGTGGGGGTGGTGGGAGACATGAGTGGGGGCCTGGTGGAGGGTGACCCTGGATGCTGGGGGGTGGGGGTGCAGGGGGACATGAGTGGGGGCCTGGTGGAGGGTGGCCATGGTGGCTGGGGGGTGGGGGTTGTGGGAGACATGAGTGGGGGCCTGGTGGAGGCTGCCCCTGCACTGCTGGGGGGTGGGGGTGGTGGTAGACATGAGTGCGGGCCTGGTGGAGGGTGACCCTGGATGCTGGGGGGTGGGGGTGCAGGGGGACATGAGTGGGGGCCTGGTGGAGGGTGGCTATGGTGGCTGGGGGGTGGGGGTGGTGGTAGACATGAGTGGGGGCCTGGTGGAGGCTGCCCCTGCACTGCTGGGGGGTGGGGGTGGTGGTAGACATGAGTGGGGGCCTGGTGGAGGCTGCCCCTGCACTGCTGGGGGGTGGGGGTGGTGGGAGACATGAGTGGGGGCCTGGTGGAGGGTGCCCCTGCACTGCTGGGGGGTGGGGGTGGTGGTAGACATGAGTGGGGGCCTGGTGGAGGGTGCCCCTGCACTGCTGGGAGTTGGGGGTGGTGGGAGACATGAGTGGGGGCCTGGTGGAGGCTGCCCCTGCACTGCTGGGGGGTGGTGGGAGACATGGGTGGGGGCCTGGTGGAGGCTGCCCATGGTGGCAGGGGGGTGGGGGTGGTGGGAGACATGAGTGGGGGCCTGGTGGAGGGTGCCCCTGCACTGCTGGGGGGTGGGGGTGGTGGGAGACATGGGTGGGGGCCTGTTGGAGGCTGCCCCTGCACTGCTGGGGGGTGGGGGTGGTGGGAGACATGGGTGGGGGCCTGGTGGAGGCTGCCCATGGTGGCAGGGGGGTGGGGGTGGTGGTAGACATGAGTGGGGGCCTGGTGGAGGCTGCCCCTGGACTGCTGGGCGGTGGGGGTGGTGGTAGACATGAGTGGGGGCCTGGTGTAGGGTGCCCCTGCACTGCTGGGGGGTGGGGGTGGTGGGAGACATGAGTGGGGGCCTGGTGGAGGGTGCCTCTGCACTGCTGGGGGGTGGGGGTGGTGGGAGACATGAGTGGGGGCCTGGTGGAGGGTGCCCCTGCACTGCTGGGGGGTGGGGGTGGTGGGAGACATGAGTGGGGGCCTGGTGGAGGCTGCCCCTGCACTGCTGGGGGGTGGGGGTGGTGGGAGACATGAGTGGGGGCCTGGTGGAGGGTGCCCCTGCACTGCTGGGGGGTGGGGGTGGTGGGAGACATGATTGGGGGCCTGGTGGAGGGTGCCCCTGCACTGCTGGGGGGTGGGGGTGGTGGGAGACATGAGTGGGGCCTGGTGGAGGCTGCCCCTGCACTGCTGGGGGTGGGGGTGGTGGGAGACATGGGTGGGGGCCTGGTGGGGCCTGCCCATGGTGGCAGGGGGGTGGGGGTGGTGGTAGACATGAGTGGGGGCCTGGTGGAGGCTGCCCCTGCACTGCTGGGGGGTGGGGGTGGTGGTAGACATGAGTGGGGGCCTGGTGGAGGGTGCCCCTGCACTGCTGGGGGGTGGGGGTGGTGGGAGACATGAGTTTGGGCCTGGTGGGGGCTGCCCATGGTGGCAGGGGGGTGGGGGTGGTGGTAGACATGAGTGGGGGCCTGGTGGAGGGTGCCCCTGCACTGCTGGGGGGTGGGGGTGGTGGGAGACATGAGTGGGGGCCTGGTGGAGGGTGCCCCTGCACTGCTGGGGGGTGGGGGTGGTGGGAGACATGAGTGGGGGCCTGGTGGAGGGTGCCCCACAATGCTGGGGGGTGGGGGTGCAGGGGTACATGAGTTGGACATGGGTGGGGGCCTGCTGGCAGGTGCCCCACAGTGCTGGAGGGTGGGGGTGGTGGGAGACATGCATTGTTGATCAGTAGTGCAAGGTGACATGTGGGTTGGCTGGGGGGCATGCCCATGGTGGATGGGCTGCCTGCAGGACATGAGCAGGGGTGCAGGGTAGTCCCCCGTGGTGTGGGCTGCCTGCAGGGGCCGTGGAGGTTGTGGAGTGTACACCTGGGAGGACCCACACGGCCAATTCACGTGTAGTACTCCCCAGAACCCCTGAAATACACATTCCCTGCTGAAATCGCGTGTGCAACTTCCCGCCCACCCCTGAAATACACGTACCCTGCTCGCACTGGGACAATCGCGTGTGGAACTTCCCGCGCACCCCTGAAATACACGTACCCTGCTCGCACTGGGACAATCGCGTGTGGAACTTCCTGCGCACCCCTGAAATACACGTACCCTGCTCGCACTGGCACAATCGCGTGTGGAACTTCCCGTGCACCCCTGAAATACACGTACCCTGATGAAATCGCGTGTGGAACTTCCCGCGCACCCATGGAATACACGTACCCTGCTCGCACTGGCCCATTCGCGTGTGGAACTTCCCGCGCACCACTGAAATACACGTACCCTGATGGAATCGCGTGTGGAACTTCCCGCGCACCCATGGAATACACGTACCCTGCTCGCACTGGCCCATTTGCGTGTGGAACTTCCCGCGCACCCCTGAAATACACATACCCTGCTGAAATCGCGTGTGGAACTTCCCGCGCACCCCTGAAATACACGTACCCTGCTTGCACGGGGCCAGTCGCGTGTGGAACTTCCCGCGCACCCCTGCAATACACGTTCCCCGCTTGGCGTTTGCTGTTTGCCAGCCTGGTGAACTGGTCCAAGGTTAGCGCAGCCCTTTGCAATGATTTAGCGATTTTGATGGCTTTTCCTTGCGCGAGGGCGTTCTTGGGTGCGTTACTGGTGCTGCTGCAGGGTCGCGGCGATTCTCTGCCCCACGGCTGGTTTGGAAGCCGGAAATCCATGAATACGCTGTGCGCGGAAATCGGTTTTAGCGCACGTGCCTGGCGCAGTCAATCGCACGCGGACACTCTGCGCCAGCCGCTTGCGACACTTTTCTGTGAAATTCTATGAATTACCCTCTATATTTTGTAGTACATACATTTTTCGCAGAGATGGAGTCCATCTTACTTATGCTGGCAATCAGATTTTTCTGAGAAATGTACAAAATGCATTGTGACCTTTTTTGGAATTACAACAACGATTTTGAAGTAGATGTTAAGCATTTACAATTTTTGACTTACAAACACCACCCAAAGGCTCTTTTCAGAGCCACCACTTCTTTCCAGAGAAAATTACAATGTTTGTGATGGAGTAGTAACCCAATTTTTTTAATGTTCGTGAACTGTTTGCGGACTTCTAAAAAATACAAAGAGCCCTGCTTCATTTATTTTCACTTCTATTTTTTAACTGGGAAAGGCAGCTCTGAAAAGAGCCTTATTTTTTTTTTATTTTTGTAATTTTGTATTTTTTTTGGTTTTTCAGACACGACACAGTAGGAGAGGAGGGTAAAGGAGGGTAAAGGGGGGGACACCAACCACAGGGATAAGAAAGGGCGAGCTGAGAGAGGAAGATGTAGAGTGGGTTTTATTTGGGTAGTGAGCAGGTCTTCTCATGCTCTGAGACGATAGTCTCAAAAGCACTCCGAAGTCACTCCCCCCTGCAGAGTACTGTGTCACAGTACATACATACAACTGTGACCCTCGAAAGGTAAGGGTCATCAGCATTCTGTATGGCCTGTGAGGCAGCTTGAGAAAGACGCTGTCCCACAGAGGTGGTCCTTGTGGTGACAGGATCAGAAACAGAGGATGAAGTAGAGGAAATCAACCTGCTACGTTCTTCGCAAGGTACAACCCTGCGAATAGCCCCAGAGTGAAATGACCTCAGGTGTTGCTTCATAGTAGTGGTCCCAAAGCTGTAGTTACCATGCTTCCCGCGACTGAGTATCATTTTGCACTCATTGCAGGTAACATGGTTCGCACGAGCCTTAGGACCATTCCCATGAATGGTAAATAACCGCCACACCCAAGACTCACGCCTAGTGCGGGTAGTAGGGATTTCCTCTACCTCATTTTCATCATCCTCTTCTTCCTCCTCCGCATCCTCACTCCTGTTCCCCTCTTCAGGCCCTTGGGGAGGTGGTGGTGGTGGAGGGGGTGGTGGTGGTGCTGAAGCAGGTGCAGCACCAAGTGGCAGTTCAGCAGCCAAGGATGCCATGTCGATGATGGTGTAGTCTGCAGGTGGCAGCAAAAATCACTGTGTTCTGAAGACTAGCCAGAAACACAATGGGAATAAGCTCTTGGGCGTGGTCTTTTATAGGGGTGCTTGTGCGCGGTCCACGGACATGCGCACTGTGCGCGGACAGATCGAACACAAAAAAAGGATCGGAAAGTTTCAAAAGGTATATAGAAAGTCAAGATTGCTATGTGGGACTTGTGGCATGGTGAGATTTTATTGAAAAATATTATGGATTAACTGAAAATGTACTTTTAAATTGTTCGGGGACACGAACAGTGTCCGCATTTCAGGACACACGATGAGCGTGGGCACGGTCATATGATCTGTTTGCGAACTAGTCTGCGAAGGAAGCGCCTGTCCGCAGGACACCAAGTGCACAGAGATTGGTTAGCGCATGCGCATTGATGTCCTACGGACACTGTTCGGGTTCTGAAGTAATTAAAAATGCATCACACGTGAAACGAATATTTCAGGACACCGCGTGTGTTCTTAGAACAGTTTAAACTTGGTAGCGAACAGTAAGGACAGATATAGTGTTCTTCAGGACACGTGTAATTTAGTTTATGTAGGAACATTTCAGGACACCAATTGTGTTCTTAGAACACTTTCAATTGGGTAGCGAACACTACGAACAGTTGTACTGTTGTTCAGGACACATCATTTTCGTTTATTTATGAACATTTCAGGACAGCAATTGTGTTCTTAGGACAGTTTTAAGTTGATAGCGAACATTTCGGACAGATATAGTGTTCTTTACAACACTTTAATTTTTGTTTCTTTACGAACATTTCAGGACACCACGTCTGTTCTTAGAACAGTTTCAACTTGCTAGCGAACAGTACGAACAGGTGTGGTGTTCTTCAGGACACATCCATTTTCGTTTATGTACGAACATTTCAGAACACTCGCACTGTCCGCGGACACTTTTATTGTTTTTTTAAAAAAAAACGGAAACTGTTCACAATACAATATAAAAATTAAACTTTATTTAACATATATTAATAATTTATGACAGAGAAGGTGAGGCAGAAACAGAAACAAAAACAGGAGAATTTGGGGTTTCAACATGATTGGTATTAGGTGAGGAAGGGATGGAAATCTCATCAAAACGTTTTGGATTATGGAGAGGGTTTGGGGATAATTGACTGGGATATGGTGAGGAGGGACAAGTACATGTGGGGCAATGGTATGACGTTTTTGTTTTAAAATGATCTTCAACAAAAGTTTTCAAATTATTAAAATTGGTCAACAGTAAATCAATTTTTTCTTTTATGTTGTCAAGCGTGTTTTCCATAACAGCTTCTTCAGAGGTAGTTTCTATTTTGTTATGCTCTGTATAAAAAAAATATATACATGTTAAATGTATACAAAATAATAATATTTAAATGGTTTATATTATAAAGTGTTTACCATTAGTTTCACTATCTTGTGACATTTCTTCATGTGGGAAATTGTCCTCTAGCCATTCCAGAGTACTAGACATTTCTGTGAGAAAAAAAAGAAAAGATAATATATTTTTTAATCTAATACAGAAAGTTTATAAATATATGAGTAACATGAAGTACACTTACTATTTCTGGTAAGATAAGTCCTATGTATTCAGTGGGTCTGGTCTTGTTCTCAGTTCTGTTGTGTCTGTGAGGTAATTATGTTGGAAGCCAATTTATGTTCTTGTGGTATATTCCATTTCAGAACATATTGTATTTAAATGAATGGTTAGTGTGTTACATATATGGGTTACATTTCTTATGTATTACTATATATAATGTGTTTGTGTGCTGCTTTTTGAATTTGTTAAATGTTCTTATATTATGATATAACAATCAAACATACCCCCCCCCCCCAAAGTTTTTAGGTAGTGGTACTGTTCTCCGAACATGTCCGCGAACATTAAATAAATTCGCGGACATCAAGTTCATAAGAAGAGATCTAGTCAGTTCCATATGACATGTATATAAAGTCAAAGTCATTATTGTTAAGTTTTGCTACTAAAAACCTATGAAATTCTGTGAAAAAATGTTGTTAAAGGGACATTATGGTTAAGTTGCGCTACTAAAAACCTATGAAATTCAGTGAAAAAAACCTTGTTAAAGGGAAGTTATGGTTAAGTTGCGCTACTAAAAACCTATGAAATTCAGTGAAAAAACTTTGTTAAAGGGATGTTATGGTTCCAAGTAAAACCGAAAAACCCTTGAAAGTCGCCAGTTATGGTAAGCTAAGCAACCATAACTCGCGCCACCACCGTGCTCTGCTAAGACTAACACCCAGGACATCAAAGATGACATCACAAATGTTGGGTGCCATAAGGGTATCCCAAGGGTCTGTCCACCAACCCAAAAAGAGGGAGAGCTGCACTGCCAGGAGGCCCACATGGCCTCCTGTACAGAAAACAATACAGAATACACATGTAAAAGGACTACAGAACAAGGACAGGGATGCCCTGTCCCTCCAATGTATTTGCAGCATCACAGTGGCAACTCAACCAGCGAAACATATTTAATAACAGAAAATTGGGTCTGATGACCAGAATCATGCAGGAAAACCGCTTCAACCCAGCTCTGAAGCATTGGACATAGGGGACAACCTCGTGTGGTTACAAGTAAGGGTGCAGGCTTGCAGAGGATCTGGGATAGATACGGGGAACAAGACAGTAGGGGGAGACAAGACAGTAGGGGGAGCTGCAGAGGGAGAGAATGAGCATTGAATATAGCAATCAGAGATTGATCAAATTTTAGTTTAAGAGGAGGATTTTCAAGTTCTTCCTAAAGTGAAGGATGAGGGGTAAAAATATACCTGAATTGTCAACCTGCACCAGAGACAGGTGTCATAGCAGGAATAGTCCTGTTGTCTGCCTTTCTCTTTTGCATCTCTTCATTTCCAGCATGGCGATGTTATGGCTTCTGGTGGTGTGCTGGACTCCAGACATGGTGAGCTTTTGGATAGGCAGGAATGTAGGTGATTTGGTTATAAATGCTTTATAAGTGGTCCAAGATGTCTTGAATGTGATGTGTGCTTCAAGTGGTAGCCACTGCAGTTCTTAGAGGATGAGTGTGATGTGTTCATATTTTCTTAGTCCAGTAACGAGGAGTGTCGCAACAAGCTGGATGGATTTCAGCGTGGACAAGGTGGCACCTGGGTCACCTGCAAGCAGGGCATTACCTTCAGCCAAGTGGAAGATGACCAAAGCTTGGACAACTGGTCTAAAATTCCGGAAGGGGATGACATTCTTTACTTTATTTACAAGCAGATACAATACTCTTTGAGTCTTCTTGGCAACGCGTTGTTTGACTGTGAGGTCACACATTGGGTGGAGTTCCCAAGATTAATGAATTTGGTCTATGAATATTAACATGGTGTAAAATTTGAAATTAACAGTGAAAAAGAGATCATCAGGATTTTTTGAAAATGGCAAGGTGAAAAAATATGCAAATAATGCAGCAAAACATATTATTCTACAGACAAATGCAACATTGTAAGGATGATTTGTTTCCCAATGTTGCACACATACTAGAGATAAGAGAAAAGCTTGTGATTTCTATACTACCACATTTTTAGCATGGTGATTGATTAGGCCTGGGACGGGTGATGCCAGAATGCCTGTGCAGTTTTCTCATAGGTCAGGAGCCTCTATGCTGGCTTCAGCTTTTAAATACAACATGATTGCCCTAATGTAGAGGGTTGAAACTCTAAAAGCATGTTGGGAAGGTTTAGAAAAGCAAAACAGATGTAGCCTAGAATGCTTGTAATGTTACCCAGAAATCCAAAATTAAACTTGTACACTTTTTAGGGCACTGTGAATTCCAGAAAGAGGAAGGAAAATATCCTTTCCCTACCTCAAAATACGTACATATACACCATATTTTCTGCTCCCCAAAACATAGAGACTGTGTGCAGTGGTTTGCTTGTTCATCATTGAACCTTTTGGACATTTGCACATTACAAATGTGGATCTTGCACTACCTAGTGGAAATGCTCAGCAAAGTACCCTGTACTGAGATCCCTACATGGGTCTTTAGCATGGCTGTTTGATTGTGTTTAACATAGTAAATGATGGTCAGTTTTCAGAAATAAGGCTGTCCCTGGGTATTTTGTTTACTAATATCCAGTCCCTATATTGTAGGAATAGGGCATCAGTAAGGTGGGTTTTGGCAGAGAAGACAACATAGCCTTTTGTGGTAGAGAGGGGGGCTGCTATTTTGCCTATATATCAATGTAATTATTGAAGACCTGCAAGTCTGTAGTCTCAATTCACCAAAACTGGGGAAGGATAAGCTCCCTATGTTATTGTATGAAGATGATGCAGTGTTATTATCAACTACCCCCATGGGTTTGAGACATAATCTACAATCCTTTGCTGGAAGTAAGGAAGTTTCAATGATTCTCAACTCAGAAAAGACCTACGTGATGGTATTGGCCAAAAGTCTAGCAAGGAGATTAAATTGAAGATTGTAAATGAAGGTTGTGTTTTTTGGAACTGGTGAGTTCTTATGATTATCAGGTTCTCCGAGGATCCCATCTGGTCGGCACACCACACAAACACAGACACTTCTATCACAACCATGGCAGGGGTGCAGTTTCACCTGCTATCAAATTGTATAAATGCCAAGGTTAGGCAGCAACACTGTATGTGGACCAACTATGGGGGCACTGTTGAAATGCCCCCTTAAATGTAGTTGACAATAACTTTTTAAGAGCCCTACTCATGCAACCCAAAGGAACACCCATCACAAGCTTGTGGTGGGAATGTGACATCAAGCCAATATCTGCGGTACTGGTGAATAAACCATTGTTATATTGGGCTAGAATATGGTGTGCACCTGAATTGGGTAAATATAGAGATGCAATTATCAGCCTTTTGAATGCCTCGGGATCAGGCTCTTTGCCCTGGCTCAGGTATATTTGTAACGGTTTAGCAGGCCTGAACATGGAGACACTTTGGTCAAACCCTGTAGGGTTAACAACTGGTGTAAAGGAGATGCTGAAAAAACAGTGTCATGAATCAACCATCAATAACATGAGACAGGCTTGTAACAAACTGATTACTGCTACTCTGTACATTGAGCTAAAACCAACAGAGGGCATTGAGCCTTATCTAGATTGTGTTGGCCCTGGATATGCTCGAGATTTATATATCCAGCTGCATAACAACACACTGAAACTGGCTACATACACAGCTAAGTAGTCACGTCTTAACGATTGTCAATGTAAGGTTTACAGATCCCCTTAGGAAATGATAAACATTTCTTATTGTTCTGCCCTGGATATAGGGACCTGAGGGAATCTTATTTGCTGCCACTTTTCAGGCTGAGGGATGTTAGATTGACAGTTGGAGCTGCATCTTTTGTAAATTCACAACTGATCTAAATGCAGTTTATTTTATATCAAAATATGTTTTTAGAGCCTTGTTAAGAAGAATAAATATTCTTAAATCAGTGCAATGGATTTGATAGACTATTTATGCACTGCTGTCTGAGAACATTCATGCTGGGTCTGGCTTTAATGTATGTGTTGCTGATGAAGTGTATATTGTTTTTATATTGTATATACAATGTGTGTTGTGTTGTTGCTTTTATGGTTTTTATATCCATTTCAGGGTATGTTTTAACATTAGGTAGTCTCTATATCACTGACAATTACCTCATTGACTTTTCCATTGTCTATTCTTGGCTGTACAACTTTGTCTTTTTATTATTTTAACAGGAGTGGCCACATACTCTGCATTTCCCTTCTCCCAAAAGCCCCCTGACTCCCTCCCCATTTACCCTCTGCTGCTTCTACACATGCACACACACATGTATATAGTAAGTGAACAAACTTTACTATGAGACAGTTTCGGTGAATACGTTTAGTGCAACTAATGATTTGATTTGATTTAACATTTGTAACACATATACCCAATAAATAGTGACCAAGCAGGAGCTGCATCTAGGCACCAATGTTAATTAGAGTCAGTAGTTGCATCATTATGCTATCCTAAAACTTGTAGTGGCTCAGGCAGTTACAAAAAAGATACATTTTTAATTTTCTAAACACATATCTGTCGAAGATCCTTAGTTAAAGAATTCCAGGAACGAGGGCCAAAGGAAGAAAAATACCTATCGCCCCATGTTTTCATTTTGGTGAAGGGGGACGACCAACAATATTTTGTCTGACTGATCGAAGTGATTGAGTAGGCTGATGATATAGAATTTTAGACACTAAGCATGTCAGGGACAGAACATGAACGCATCTGAAGACCAGGCACAGAACCTGGAACAGAATTAGTTGTTTGACGGGAAGCTAATTGAGACCTTTCTGATACTGAGAGATGGATGGCCTCCTGGAAACGTAAAGATCAGTCTTACCCCAAAGTTCTGTGCTACCTGAAGTATTTGTATTTGGAATTTTTGAACTCCCACAAGAAGTGCATTGCAGTAGTCCAATTTAGAATTTGTCAATATACCAACCACTGTTGAAGAATCTTTTTGTACAATGAGAGGTAATAGAGGCTTAATCAATTTCCATTGGTAGTATATGGATTTCACTGTCTGGTTAACATACAAATTGCTGTCCAAACTGGACTGCCAGATACAGCCACGATTCTTTACTTCATCAGAAAACTTTGTGGGTGTGCAAATAGAAGTGGACAAGGAACGGTTTGGAGCATATTTGCCACTTTTGATATTTGCCACTTTTGATATTGGGCCAAAAACAATAACTTCTATTTTCGATGGGTTCAGCTGGAGTTTGTTATTCAGCATCCAGGTTTGAATTTTTTCTGCACACTGTAGAACTCATTCGATAGCCTCACAAGGTTGTTCAAGCGTACATAAATGTGCAAGTCATCACCATAAGAGTGATAGAACAACCCAAACTCTGAAAAGATTTTTAAAAGTGGTTGGATGTAAATGTTAAACAACAGCAGGGACAAGGCAGGCCCTTAGGCACCCCATAAACCACTGGTACGGAGTTGGAAAAACATGAGCCAATTTTAACCTGCTTTGTGCGATCAGTAAGGAATGAGACAAACCATTACAGGGCCTCATCAGAAACCTTTGCTACCAATGACAGCCTGGAAAGAAGGGTCTTAAAATCAACTGTGTCGAAAACTGCCAACAGGTCAAGCATGAATAGCATGCTAATGACTCCATCATCGGCAGCCCTCAACAAGTCAACCCAGATTGCCACAAGAGCCGCATCGGTTCTGTGGTCTGGTCTGAATCCTGATTGATATAGATTCAACATGTTTCTCCAAGAAACTTTGCAGTTGGATAGTTCACATTTTTTCCAGGATTTTAGCTGGCCATAAAAGGGCTGCAATTGGGCGATAATTGGAAAACAGTTTAATCAATGTTGATTTTCTTAGCAATGGTGTAAGATAGGATTTTTTTTAATCCGATGGAAAGCAGTGCTTTGCAAGCGAAGTATTCACCAAAATATGTATATTCTCGCGAAGAGCACATGCATGTTGCTTAGTCAAACAGGCAGGAATGGGATCATACAAAAGGTTGGTGCATTTCAATTTAGCTAATAAATCAGCAATTTCCATAGTACTGACTGCTATAAATGTAAATTTAGGACATAACATTTCTGAATCCAACTGAGTATTTTTACACTTTAAACCAGGTTCAGAGGCATTGGGTAGAGTATTGATGCTATTTCTGATATTTGTTATTTTATCCAGGAAGAACACATTAAGCTCATTGGCCATTTGAAAAGAGGCTGGCAATCCAAAAGGAATGCACTGCGGGTTAGTGAAATTTCTGATTGCCGAGAAGAGTGCCTTAGGGCGATTATCAGCAATATTAATATGTTTTTGTAAGGAAAGAGATTGTTTTGAGAGAATCTCTGGTTTGTATTATTCCAATGCTGATTTTGCTATCTGACAGGCTAAACTATGTCAAGTCTTAAGCCACGTTTTTTCTTTTTTCCGGTATATGCTCTTGGGTTGTTGGAACTTTTCACTGTACCACTGATTGTTTTTCTTCAAAGGTTTTGTCACACTTTCTATAGAAGCAATGAAATCGCATTTAGTTTGAAGATGTATCATAATGTATGAGTACATTTCTGAACAGTCAGTAGTGGATTGAGGCTGAGCAAAGTCGGTCAAAAGTTATTTACGTGAAATGAGATCCAAGTCTTTTTTCATGTGAAGCTGTTGCATGTCAGTGAGTGCACCATGAGGTCTGTAGTTACTAAGTAATGAGAAACGTACTAGTGTATGATCAAACCAACTCACTGTGGGTGATGTCATGCGCATATAATTTCATCCCCCTAAAAAGAACGGGGTTCAAACAATGTTCATCAGTATGAGTAGGTAAATCAAATAAAAGCTGTAAGTCATGAGTTTGCAATATATCGTAAAGATATTTGGAGTCCGTTTCTTCCAGACAGTGCACCATATATTTAGATCAGCCAAAATAATTAAATTGGAGTAATGGAGTTCCTCAGATACTAGATAGGCATTGAGTATATCCAAAAAAGAAGTGGCAGGGCCAGGAGGTCTATAGCAAACAGGAGACAATGGGCTTCATTGGGGGATGGATAATATGTACAAGCTAATACCAGTGAAGTTGCGTCCCAGTCCAGAGATTGAAAATGTGTAATTTTGGGAGATGATCTAGCTACAATGGCTACACCTTCTCCTTTCCTATTCTCTCTATTGTTCCATTTAATGTGGAAAGAGTGAGACACTAAGGAATGAAAATGCTAAATGCTAAGGTCAGTAAACCATGACTCGGTTATAAATAAGATATTGAGCTCCATGATGAGTATGAGCTCATTCTGGGCTGTGGGGTTCTTAATTGCTGAGCGAGCATTAAGCAAAGCTAACTTCAATGAAGGGACTACGATTGATTTTTGGGATAGGGTTTTTTCAACTTCAATATAACAAAGCCTAATTTTATTAAGGGAGTGTAATGAGATCCTACCATATGTGTTATTTCTGAAGGTATGCATATAATCACCAGAGTGCATTTGTACAATAGTGCATAGCTAAGCAGAGCACAGAGAGTCACCTCAAATGCACAATTAGAGCAGTGGAGTAGTAGAACACTTACCAAACCATCCCACAAGGGGAGAACAACACTGACCATCGCGTCTACCACGGACCAACACAGACCGGCTGGTCTCTGTTGTGGCAGCGCTGTCGCGCCTGATAGCCAATAAAAGTGGGAGAACCAGACTACAACTCTCTTGGGAGTGGTAGTTCAGCTCTCCTGAATTGGTCTAAAGCAGCAGAGGGTTCTGAGCAAACGTGACAGACAAAGGTTTTAAGAGCTAGTCACTTATTTAAGACACCTTCCTGAGAATAGCGGGCAGTAATTCTGTGCAATTTGTCAATATATTCAAACATAAAATCAAGATAAAAATACAATTTTAAAACTAATTGCGCTCGATTTAAAAATATTCAAACACTAGCTGCCTGTAAATAGTATCTAAATAATGTCCAAGCAATAAAATAAGCAGCGTGAGGAAAACCAACAAGCAGCATGTTAAGAAGTCACTCACGAAACACCAATGATATACTTAATGTAGGGTTTATTAACAGAGCCCCCGGAGAGCTACCTCCAGGGAGAAGACGGCACACATAATAGTTCTGAACCTAAAGCTCCAGAACTATTGCAACTTGGATTTCAAATGTTACCCATACAATATATAACATCCCCCTTACTTATATAAACAGAATGTTCAAGTAACGATGAAATACATAGACATATCTATGTGGAATTAAAACTGCTCTATAGCTAAACTGCAGGACACTCAAGTTGGTAAGAAAAGAAATCCTTAATAATATACATAATCATCTTTAAAGTTCTGGATGATTCTGCGATTTCTTTTAGACAACCCACAGCGTAAGGGTGCATTGCTACCCCCAGTATTGTCAATGTGAGTTTCTTCGCTTATGTCTTGCACATCATAGTCCATAGCATCATGTTCCATAAATTTAGTAAAATGACTGGTGCTGGGGCATTCATCATCATTGCGCATACCAACAATGTCATCAATGGACCACCTCTTGCCATCCTTCAACACCACAGATTTTCCAGAACAGCTCTGCACCTTCTGAGGTGGTCTTAATCTGGATTCACCTGTCATTGTCTTTATGGGTTCCTTGACACATGCCCAATCGCCCTCCTTAAATGTCTTCACCATAACTCCCTTCTTGCGATCGTAGTAGTCCTTGTACTTCTTTTGCTTCTCACTCACTCTCTTTATAATTTGTTCTAGATCCAAATGTCCATTAGCTGCCTTTGACAATATCCAAACAGGTCTCATGCGACGGAATGCTTGCCTACCCCTCATCATGGTAAAAGGTTCAACCTCAGTAAGTGAATGCAGTGTGGTTCTGTACGTGCAAAGGGCTTCATTGAGAGTTTCTTTCCATGGAAGAGAGTTTGAAACAGCTAGCTGTATTATTCCCTTCACAAATGTGTTCATCCTCTCAACAAGCCCATTCGCAATAGGATGGTACAAAGATGTTTTTATGTGGTTGATAGCTCTTTCTTTAAGAAACTGTTGAAACTCCAAAGAAGTGAACTGAGACCCATTATCCGACACAATCTCCTTTGGGTCCCCTTCCCTGTTGAAAATTTCACTTAGGAACTTAATGACTTTACCTGTGGAGACATTCTCCTCAATAACTCCCCACTCCACCGACTTGGAAGTGTAATCTACTAAAACCACTATGTAAATTTTGACCACCTCC
The DNA here is from genome assembly GCF_040938575.1 of Ambystoma mexicanum. Classification (NCBI taxonomy): domain Eukaryota; kingdom Metazoa; phylum Chordata; class Amphibia; order Caudata; family Ambystomatidae; genus Ambystoma; species Ambystoma mexicanum. The sequence continues at coordinate 909,526,351 of NC_090932.1, forward strand.
AAATTCCCATATGGTCCCATGATGTCTCTAGCTACTTTGGACCATACCTTGTTAGGGATTTCCACAGGTTGCAATGGCACCTTTCTCACCATCTTGGTTTTGTCACTCGTGGCACACGCATGACAATTTTTCACACTTGCTTCCACCTCTCTCCATAGTCCAGTCCACCAGTATGAAGTCCTCACTCTCCTTTTGGTTAAATTCCTTCCTATTTGTCCTTCATGGGCCAAAGCAATTATCCTATTTCTCAGACCCACTGGGGGAATCACACGATCACCTCTGTATATGTAATCAGGATCCACCCATATCTCATCCTTGATCAGAGCATACTCTCCAATGGTTTGATCATATACTTGCCAATCATTTTTAATTGCCTCTCTAATGTACTTCAATTCTTGCTCATCCTCAGTCATATTTCTCCAATCCTCTTTGGTCACACCCGGATTAATAGTGGCAATGATGTCTTCATCTGTTGTCTGCAGATCACTCACAGCATTTCCTGTTCTCTCACCAGACTTGGTACATTCTTCAGGCAATCTGGATAGACAGTCAGCCACATTGTTTAGTTTACCAGGTGCGTAACAAATGCAGATGTTGTACTGCATTATGTCAAGAATCCACCTTCTGATTCTAGGTGATATTAGATGTGGTGTTTTAGACTGTAATATATGTACAAGGGGCTTGTGGTCAGTCTTGAGCATAATGGGTAGACCCCATATCAGGTTTCTAAAATGTTCCAATACCCATTTTACACCTAGTGCCTCTCTCTCAATCGTTGAATAGTTCAGTTCAGCATCTCTCAAAACTCTTGATGTGAATGCTATTGTCACTAATCCTTTGTCTTGTAGTTGTTCTAATACCCCCCCCAAGCCGATTTTGCTGGCATCGACAGAAAAAATGGTCTTGGCCTTGCAATCAAACATGCCCAGTGTTGGTGCTTCATTGATCATAGATTTGATTTGCTCAAATTCAGATTTACACTCCTCTGAGCACACATATTTGGCAGACTTTTTTTTAACAGTTCTCTTATGTTCTTGGTTCTGTTGGTGTAATCATGGATAAACTTGGATTAATATTCAGTCATCCCCATAAAGCTTCTCAATTGATCTTTATTCTTGGGTTCACTGATGTTCAAAATGGTATCTTTCAATTCTTTTTTTGGACTAATTCCTTCAGCATCAATTGAATGCCCCAAGTATGACACACTATTGCACTTTATCTTACATTTCTCAAGTTTTAGGGTGAGACCACTTTTCTGGATTGTCTGTAGCACTCCCATTAACTTTGCATCATGTTCTTCTTCCGTTTTGGCAGAAACCAAAATGTCATTCTGAAAACAGTAAATTCCTTCCAGACCACCAAACAGTGTTGACATCAGTCTCTGAAACACTGCTGCAGCAGAGGCAAGGCCGAACGGCATCCTTTTAAACATAAATGCACCTAATGGGGTGACGAATGAGGTTAGGCTCAGGGGAATGAGGCCCAAATTTTCCTTCATATGTTAACAGACTGGCTGGACTCTGTCGCGCCTCCGCTGTCACGCCTGATGGCCAAGAAAAGAGGGAGAAGCAGACTACAACACTCTTGGGAGTTGTAGTTCAGCTCTCCTGAATTGATCTAAAGCAGCAGAGCGTTCTGAGCAAACAATACGCTCTGAAGTGACCCGCAAAGGTTTTAAGAGCAAGTCACTTATTTAACATACCTCCATGAGAATAGTGGGCAGTAATTCTGTACAATTTGGCAATATATTCAAAAATTAAATCTAGATAAAAATACAATTTCAAAGCCTGTAAATAGTATCTAAATAATGTCCAAGCAATACAATAAGCAACGTGACACAAACAAACAAGCAGCAGTTAAGTTGTTAAATTCAGAAGGTGTTTGAAGATACTCCCCCTTAACTATCAGGCCCCCATTGTGCAGCACCTAAATTCACTGTTGATTATTTCACTTTTGTTATTTCATAGAAAAAGTCATTTCTCGTGACAAATTTCACAAGTGGAAAAACGTGTATATCTTATGGAATAAATTGCTGAAAAATATGAAACTTCTTTGTTAGGGATGAGCAGATTTTTTAGGTGGGGCAAAATTCAGACAAATAGGTCAATTGTGCACATATTTTAGAAGATCACTGCAAAGCGGATTTGCAGAATTTCCCCATTCCTAAACAGCACAAGATGAAGCTGCAGGGAACAGGGCCAGGATTAGAACATCACAAAATGAAGTGAGAGGAAAGAGGCTCAGCACAATATCATGATACGAAGCAGGAGGGAAGAACCCCCTGATTGAAATAGGCCAATGTAAACCTCCAGGAGTAAAAATTATCATAATCTGGAGAGGTATTGGTGGAAGTAAAGCGACTTAGCTTTGTTATGTTACACTCACTCACTGAAGGCAATTTAAATGCAGAGAGAGAGACCCATGCCGCTTTCTCAGAATATGCAAACATGTAGACAGAGGAACAGGTATGACCATGCCAGACCAGGCACAGCCATACCCATGAGAGCCAAAGCAGTATTCGGAACATTGACCATGCGTAAAAGCATTTTTTAAAGGTGTGTATCAATTACTAAGCTGGACCATGGTTTTCAATTGTTTTTTCTCTCTACTGACGACTCATTAGCTTCTTTAGCAGGGTCTCGAATTGAAAATATCCTATTGTAGGTTTAACTGTAGTTGTAGTCATGGTAATAGTTATGATGCAAGTATTCAGGAGTCAGGTAATAGACATCAAGGTTCAACTAAAGCCAGAGTGGAGAGGTAAGCCATTATGATGTCATAAAGACCATTTATGTGCCTTCCAAAACCGCTAACAGAGGCTTTGCATACTTCATTAACATTATTGGTGCCTCGATCCTCTCACTAGAAGGCAAAACAGTTACTAACTCCACTCTAGTTATGAGCCTTAATTTGCCAGTCTGCTTCAAAATTAAAAGGAGAGTGTTTGTTGTTCATTCATAAACCACACAAAACCTAACGGAGTGTTCCATTTAAATTGATTGACATTCATCAGACAATGGAAATCTGTGAGCTGTGCCTTTCAGAACCTTTTGAATATGTAAATGGAATTTAGTGGATGCTAGTATATTCATAATCAAAAACAGCTGTCGCGTGGGTAGGGAGATACACCTAATAAAGTTGACATTCACCTAAATAGTGTTAAACTGCTTATAGAGAAATATATGAGGCTTGCCCACACCTGACACCTTGACCTGTCATCAACAGAAATTAGGTTTACTGTTGTAGTAATGGTGGGATTGTAAAACTAAATGTATGCTTATATGTATGTATGCTACCTGTCATGATATCAAACTCTATTAGATCAAACCAAAGGGTATCATTAGGGAAGGATTTTGTTTTGGAATAGGAGTCTGGCATAAAACGTAGTATACTGGCAAACAACCTTTTGAAAGGCATCCTAAATTACCCAAAGCAAACCCTAATAAAATGGTTCAGCACGAAACAGGCAGGGTAGAGATTAAGACAGAGTTAGCTGTAGTCCCACTGCAGCATCTGGTGTCTGTTTAAGCTAATCCCTTGTTGCCTCTTACTCAGGGTTTGATGGGTGACCTGATGGAGAGAGATATCAGGAGAAAGGTCCCATTGTCACAGTGGCCCTCATTACGACCCTTGCGGAAAGCGACTGACCGGAGCGCCACAGCGTAAATAGCGTTTCCGCCATTGTACGAAGGAGCAAAGTGCGGCCCATTCCGACCCATCGGGCACGAGCACCACGCCACGGCGGAAGTGCAAAGTCCGCGATGGCGGAAATGACCCCAAAACGGCCCACACCGCCGCCGTACGGCGCCCTAGGTGCAATACCGCCACCCCTCTTAGCGGTCACCGCAGTGTGCGCCTACCGGAAAGTACGGTGCCCGGAAATATACGGAAACGGAAGTTAAAACATGGGCCCGGAACGGGAAACATCCCGGCGTACACCTATAAAAACACTAAAACCACACAACCACTAAAATCACTACCCTGAAACACACCCCAACCCGTCAACCACCCTAGCGAAACCAAGAAAAATGGGAAAAGTAGCGAAGAAAGCGTGCGACCGCAAGCGGCAGGTCCACTTCTCCCGTGAGGAACTCACCGTGCTAACAGAGACCCTCCAGGAGAATGCTGCCGTCGTCTTCTCCACGCAAATGACCAGGACGGCACTTGCAAACAAGAAGGCCATATGGGCTCTGGTGGCACAGCGGGTAAGTGCGGTGGGGACCGCACCCCGCACCCCACAGCAATGCCGCAAGCGATGGGACGACCTGCGGATACGCGTCCGCAGCATACTCTCTGCCAACCGCAACATTGCCACAGCCACCGGGGGAGGTCCTGAATCACCCATCAAGTTGACCCCCTGGGAAGAAATCTGTGCCTCCACCATCGGAATGGAGAGCATAGAGGGAGTCGGAGGGATGGAGAAAGGAGTGCAGACATCCGAAGATTCAGGTAGGTGGGCCAGATAAAACAATGCCAAATCCACACAGTCCATCCATGTGAAGTACCATGCGTCCACATAGTGCAACAGAAACACATGTCCAGGAGAACGTCCACACACATCGGCCTGAAAGCGCACGTCAAAACCCACAATAAATACATAAATAATTAAAAACCCCTAATACACGCACTACACGTGCAGCAGGCACACCCTAACTGCAGGCTGCCAAACAACTGCACCCTCACTCCACACACAAATCAAAGCACCTCCAAGACCCCGACCCAAATCACCCTCAGGTACCACCCCAATGCATGTGATACAATGCCATTCCAATTCCCACTGACCCATCAATAACCCTCGCCCTCCTTTACTCCACCACAGGGTCCGATCCAAACGACGAGCTACAGGACACCCCTACCAGCACACCTGCAAAGAGGGCCAAGACCAACGGCCAGAGACCCTCCACCTCAGCTGCACGCATCAAGACACGGCAGCAGCACAAATCAGGTGGCAGCACAGAGGAGGGAACATCAACAGGCACCCCAGCAGCCAGCATGCCCACAACACCACCACCACAGGTCCCCCCAATGGATGCCACAGAAGGCACTGCCTCTGGTGGCAGCAGCACCATAGGTGACACCCCATTGATGGCAGCATGCTCGGACACAGAAAACGGGGATGCCGAAGTCAGATCCATCCATGACCTGTCCCAATCCCCCTGTCTGTCCCATCCCGTACAACATGAGGATACCACGCAGGGGCACCCACAAGACGACGACTGGCCATCCCCCACAAGCCCTGTGGCAAGGCAACATGAGGTCAACAGCCCCTCTGTGACACCCCCGCAAATGGCCATGGCCCAGCAGAGGCAACAGTCCCTCGACCAGTTGATCGAACAACAGCAGCAACTGGCCACACTCCTCAAGGACCATGCCGATGAATGTGGGGGCACTAAGGCAGACATAGAAACATCAACTGAGACACTTAGGGCAGAAATGGAGAGAGGTACAGAGACGCTAAGGGCACAAATTGAGAGAAGCACCGAGAGCCTGAGGGGGGAACTGCATGCGACGTCCAAAGACGTATGTGCCGAACTTGCCGCAGTGCGCCGTGTGCTCACTGAGCTCTCGCAAACCCTTAGGGACATGCATGGACGTGAGCAGGCAGACACATCATCCGTTGCAAGTTCCGTCCAGGGCAGCCCCCAACGTAGATCTGGAAGGAACCTGCGCTCCACAGGCAGGGGTGCCCCTGATACCCGCAGAGGGGGCATGCAATAGCGACAGCCCACTGACAATGAGCATCTTTGGACACTGGTGTTCGGGGGGGAGGTAGGAGGGTGGAGGGGGTGTGTTGGGCTCACTTGGGTGGCGGGTCGATAGGGTGTTCAACATGATATCACATATGCCATAAAAAGTGCACGATCAACCAATGAGAAGTGTGGACATTGATCTTTGTGTACTAGGCCATCATAGGCGTACAGTCCATATTGTGCATGTCCCAGACACACGCAGTGCCACGAGTCCCGTGTCCATGTATCAGCCACCAGGCGTGAGTGCTAGAAGCATACATCAATGAGATGCTGACGAATGTCACGGGCCTCCGGTGCCTCGCAGACTCCATGAGGTGCTGCCACATCCCCACCCTCATCATGACCATCATCAGGTGCTTGCAGTTCAGCGTCAGGGGGCATGGGCACATTTCTACGTACGCACATGTTGTGGAGCATGACACATGCCATCACCATCTTTGCAACCTTCTCATGGCGGTACAGGAGTGCACCGCCAGACCTGCTGAGACAGCGGAAACGGGTCTTCAGTAGGCCGAATGCCTGTTCAATGACTACACGGGTACGTGAGTGGGCATGGTTGTAGTCCTCCTCATGCTGGTCCCGTGGGTTCCGGACTGGTGTGAGGAGCCATCTCTTCAGTGGATATCCAGCATCACCTGTATGTGGACGAGAAACGTATGATGTGGAATGCCATTGATACGTACGCACACCCCCCCCCCCCCTTCCTGGCAGGTCATTGACAATTCACATACCCCACATCATCATGCATGTAATGAGACTCACCGAGTAGCCAGGATCTGTTCCCTGCGTGTCGCTCCATGTAGCGTGGTATTGTAGAGTTCCTCAAGACCATAGAATCATGGGTTGATCCAGGGAATCGGGCACAACAATGTGTAATGATCCTGTTGGAGTCACACACCATCTGTACATTCAGGGAATGAAATTGTTTTCGGTTGCGGTACTGGGCCTCCATGGCATGTGGGACGACCAATTCAACATGGGTGCAGTCGATGGCACCAATGCAACCCGGTATGCCGGCAAGTGCATGGAATCCCACTTTTGTGTTGGTTATTTCCTGCTCCGAGCGTGGTAGAGAGATGTAGTCGTCTGCGTGCTTCAGGAGGGCATCGAGCACTTGCAATAGTGTCCGTGAGAACAGTGGCTGAGAAATGCCATGCAACTGTCCGACTGTGTGCTGGTAGGTGCCTGTGGCCAGGAAGTGGAGTACAGACACCACCTTCAGTAGGGGTGGGATGGCGGTTGGGCTATCTATCATGCTGACAAGGTCAGCCTGTGTCATGTCCACAATGGCGGCTATGGTGTCCCGGTCCAGACGGTAGAGGGTGTGGATCTGCTCATCAGTGAGGTTGAACGGATGTGCTCGGAGGCGTGGAATTGCGGGCTGCCTGCGTGGTGGTAGTGGCTGTGCTGGTGGGCCTTGCTGGCCCTGCCTTAGCCTCCTCCTCCTCCTGCGTCTCCTCCGTGCGGCTGGTTGTAGTTGGTGTTCGTCTACTTCTTGGAGTCGGAGCACTTGCAGTGCTATCAGGTCCCCCAGGGCCAACATCGCGAGTCCTGCCGGTAGCATTTCGGTGTGGTTGTGGGAGGAGACTGGCTGTGCAATTTATGTGTTTTCAGGCTGTATGGCCTCCACCTGTGGTGATTGATTCCACCTGTGCAAACTGCTCTCCCCTTTGGCCGAGCACGTCCCGCGCACAACGCTGCAATTCGGGGAATTGTATCTTGCTATTGCAATCATGTATTTGTACCCGATGGCCGTGTAAGATTGGTTGATATGTTCATTCTGCTGTGGTCCCATTGTTTCACATACTATCTGTGCAGTCGCGAACAGACTTGTGAGGGGTCAGTGGGACGTAGTACTCGAGTAACGGTGGGCCCTCATGCATCACTGTACCGAGTTGCAACGACGGGCGGGGCGTCCCATTCGTGGGTGAAGGCAGTTGCCATTTTCACACACAGCCGCACTCGATGGAATAATTAGTGATTTCAAACGGCCACAGATGCCTTTTCGACGTGATGTTGCAAATGAGGAATTCGAAGGGCGGCGCTTTCGGTTTCCAGCTAGCGGCGAGGAGATGCCCACAGGTCTGACTGCAAATGTAACGTTCTATTGTTCTATGTCCTTGAGACAGGGCCCATGGCGAGGGAGCAATGATTGATATGAATAGTTTGGGATGCGCAATAGCTACGTGGGCGATGAGGCCGTCCGTTCCCAAATACATGTTACTTCACAACACTGGAATTACGGGCTGGGGCACTGTGGATTTAGCAGGCTGCATGACGCACAGACTCAATGGATGTTTCTAATGTTATGTGAGTAATTATTCAGGCATTTTGATCCCGGGATGAGGGAATGATGGATGGATGCATGGGCAGGTGATTTGATACAGAGTTTGCCATGTACAGGGCTTCTTGGGATCTATCCGCCTCCCCTACGCTATGTGATGCAGGGCTGCCATAGTGGGACCATCGTCCATCTGGCCTTGTTGAGCCCTCCCTGTCTCGAGGCGCCCTCAGACACTCGTTTGTGATGGTGTTTGCACCTCGATATAGATGGTTATGAGTCGCAAGTGGTTTTGGGGTGGTGATGTTCCTTTGGAGTGGGCTAGCATGCATATGGCTGTGGATTTCGTGTGATCATTGAAGTGAGTTGTTGGTATGTAGTTCTGATGGCCATTCTGTTCTTTTTCTTTTCTTTTGGTTGACAGGTATCTCCTCCCCTTTTGCCACTGCCATCTGTATGCCACTCCTGCAGATGGAATTTACTCCCGACACCTGCTGCTTCGTGTTAATCAGTGGAGCAGCATTACGATCTTATGGGACGATCGCCAATGGGCCACATGCCCTTACGCAGTACTGGTGGCTCGGAGCAACATTTCGGCCTTTCAGCTGGACTAGTGCCTCCCCATTGGGACGGCCCTGCGGTTCTGTGCGCTTCCATGTTGCCTTTTCGTACGTGAATGTGGCTCTGTGTACCATGGGGGAACAGGGCGACACACAGGTAGTGGCTGGTCATTTCTTGCGGAAGCAGCCCACAATGGTGATTTGTGTTTTGGAGTTCATGGCCTGATGGCTGTATGGGCTTGGTGATTTTGATGTGCATAAAATTTCTATTCTGATTTGGCCCGTGTAGCGTTTTTCTTTGCAAGTGATGTGGCATATGCCTATTTGGGGGGCGATGTATTGTGAGGAGATCTGCATTGGGTTCCAGCTTCGGGGTTTAGTTGCGTGGTACTGTGCTGTGCGCGTTTGCCTACGAAGCCCAGTGAGGTCAGGGATGGGGGCTGCCAATATGCCAGTTTGAATGTTGTCATGCTCAGGGGCGGGGGATTGGGTTTTGTGTAACAGATGCCGGTCAGCCAGGTGGACTGGTGGAATGATGTGGTTTTCGGAATATTGCTGGTCACAGGTGCCTGTGTTTGCGTGCGTTTCTTGGTGGGGGACTGTGGTCATGTCCATTGGGATGGCTTCTGTATTCGTGCCATCTGTGCCCTGCAGCTCCCATTGGCCCCTCTTGTGTTTCTTTTGTTCGTTGGCATGCATGGGTGACTTGTACATTTCAATGGTTGCATTGTGGCTTCATTGCACCTACGGGGAGTTGTACTTTGTGGGCAGGGAGCGGTGTACAGGCATTCAGTGGGGCCGTTTACGGTTGATTCGCGATGCCGTACTTCTCGCCATGGCGGAATGGTACATTACGCCGTGCCTGATGGCGTTAGGTACATGTCCGCTAGGGTCGGAATTGGCGTACCGTTGCACCATGGTGGTGTTTGCGGTTTGGCATGGCGCGCGCGCGCGTGCTTGGTGCAGTTAGCGTTGGCGTTCACTACGGTGTCGCTAATGGCTTCGTACTTTGCGGTGACGGGTCATAGTCGCACCGAGCGCTATTCGATGGCGGTATTGCATTTCCGCCATCGTTTTTCGATTTCCGCCAGGGTCGTAATGAGGGCCAGTATATTTTGAAAACTTTAACTACTATAGACTGCCCCTTTTGTTTTATGATAGACAAAATACAATTGGACATGAGAAAAAACAATGTAATCATTGAAACATTGAATTGCTTAATCTATGAGTTTAAAAAAAAAACAACACATACCCTGTTAAAATCATTGTTAATGTATTACCGAATAACAAAGACATTTGCCTAGATGACTTGTTCGGCGATATGAAAGCACCCCAAATCCCCAAAATACGGCTCTCGAATCGATACAGTTGTAAGATACCGACCTTAAATTTAAGATAAACATGGCTGCACATTGCACTCATCCTATTGAGCATTTAGACAACTTGTGCAAATGTGTTGAAGGCCTAAAAGACTGCTCGAAACTGTATACAAGACATCCCAGTAAACATTTAAAAAAAATGAAAACTAAAACCAAATAATGCTTCAGACTTTCAAATATTGTGATCTCTTGCAAAAGAATAATAATGTGGCAATTTCTAAATGATGCAGAGGTAGATAATATTGCTCTCCCTAATGGAACTTAAACAGATGGACACACAAACTATTGCTAACTGCCGGCCTTCACCATGTGATCTGATCAGTGGTATTTTACATTTGTCTTTTTTTTTTTACCAATGTACATATGTGAACAAATGATGTGTCGGCACAGCGATTTTACTTATTTATGAATTGTGATCAGCCGAAGTCATCACATTTAGGAATCAATGCATCCAAAATCTCTCACACTGACAGTAAATATGTTTGGTATAATATGCTAAACAGATATACAAACTGAATTCATTAATTCAGGCATGCAAAATTGTATTTAATCCCCAAAGGGTCATTATTTTAATCCAAATGTCATGGCATAGACCTGCTCTAAAAAGTCTAGCAGAATGTTATAGACCATATCCTTTCATTTCACTCTGAGACTGAAATTGCTAATCACTATCATTTTGCACACCTTTGCAGCACGAGAACTAATCTCATCTTCCTCACTATATACCAGATCAGTTTACATTACATTACTCAAGGCACAAACTCCTGGATAAAAACGTTCTTGCAAGTTTACAGTCTTTTCCCTGCACAAACCCACCTGGTGATTGATTATTATGAAGTGGACGTCTATCACCATTAGCCTCTATTACGCAGCGACAGTAATGATGCACGTCAACCAAGTGTACCTGAAAGTGCTTGTTTAAAGAATTCATTATCTCACAACCATTTTCACAATTTTTACTGTAAGTTGGAACATTTAAAATGGCGCCGTGTTTGGAAGTCAGTTAACGTTATGGCGTTTTCAAATAAGGCTATGGAACTTCTTCTTGCCTTCGTTTGTTGTGGATGACATGTTTAGGATTCCTTCATGAACTCGGTCCGTGCTTCCTGCTGCTTCGCTATTGTTAGATAAGGGACCTTACTTTGGTAATTCATGACGCATCCACGTACGTGCGTGTGTCGGAAACCGGAACTGCTGTACATGCCAGCGTTTCGTTTTTGGGCCGGCCGCGACTCAGTAGAATGCCTGCGTTGTGGTTGGCGGCACGGCGCAGTGCGACAGCAGGAGGCTCACAGCTGTGAGTGTTGGAGCGGGATGGCGTCATCTCCACGGCGGGTCCGGGGCACTGCGAGAGAGGTTCGGAAGGGCCGGAGGCAGTGCCTGCGTTTTGATCGGGACACGATCGGTGCCATTGGAGTGACTGGAGTGTCATGGGAGACTAAGGTATTGTTGACTCTGCCTCCGTAGGGTGGCCATTGTTCTCAGAGCTGGCCATAGGTAAATGCTTGTGTACGTTACCTTCTGAGAGTGGGCGGGTGTACTCTCGCACCCCCCTCCTTCCCTTCCTTCCTTTGTGCACTCACCCGTTTCCACTGTGCCTCACAATCGCAACCTGCTTTGCCCATGCGCCCAGGACTTTGCATCAGGGTCAGGAGGAAGGCGCTCCTTCAACATGGGTTACGAGCAATTTGCGCTGAAGCCTCTCCTTTCTCTGCAGGTTCCTTACCCTGTCCTGCCCTGGTGTTGCTGTGTTTGTTCGGCCCTGCTGATCTGGATGCATCAAACTCCATATTCATTCTTTCCACAAGCGGTGATGGACGCTGACTTTATGCGCACTTACCATCCGCCTTCATAGTACAAGTAGTACTTTTAAAGTTTGAAAGGCTTCTTCGTTGGCGTTCAAGCCCTCGCCAATGGCGCCATTGACAAAGCATGATGGTGGCGTTATCCTTATGGCTACTGTGAATCACCTTGGTTTTTGGTCGAGGAAAGGATGCTGGTTTTGGGATCTGATTCTGGGTTTACTCTACCTGGATATTCAAGTGTGTTGAGTGTTAACAGAAGATGACTATGGATTTGGGTATAGGGTTTCCACTGCATGTTCACAGCAGGTTCATTATTCCTTACTTGTTTTTTTTTCTCTATATGTTTGGTGACAACACTAGGCTCACCTTTTGGTTTTTCGGAGTTAGCGTGTCAAACGCAGTAGAGTTATGTTATTCACTATTTTTTAGTTTTGGTATGGTGCCAGAATGTTCTCCAAATGACCTTTTTAACTTTTTGTGGTTTTTTGGGGCAGGGACTGGGGGCTCTTGGTGGGTTTGGGTGTTTAATCTTGTTTTTTGCTTCTGCACTTTTTTGATTATATTTGGAATTATTACTTTGATGTAATATGTTTGGACTCTGGGTTACTTGGGAGAGGTCCTGGGGATGGTTCTGAATGTTGTCTAAATAGTTTTTTGGGCTGAATAGACTTCGCAGTCTTATCTGTTCTGTTTGTTTATTATTCTTTGTTTTTTGTTCATGTGTAAGTGTGCGTCATTTTTCAGGTTTTTTCTATTCAGTAAATGCTTTTGAAGTTTTTGACCTATATGATATAAAGATGGCTTCACGTACAGGTGGGGCAGTCACTGATCTATGTACTGTCTCTTGGAATGTGAATGGAGTTAATAATTTGCTTAAGAAAAAGAACGTTTTTCTCATGTTACAGGGCATGCATGCTGACATCTGTTTTGTACAGGAGACTCATATTTTGGCAGATGAAATTTCTAAGTTGGAAAAAGAATGGGTTGGTTCTGCTTATGGCTCTTCCTTTTCATCAAGGTCAAGAGGAGTGGTCATTTTGTTTCGGAAGAAATTGCCTATTAAAGTTCTGAAAGTGTGTGCGGATAAGGATGATAGGATGATTGCCTTGTTGGTGGAGATTCAGGGGGAATTGTTGACGCTCTGCAATGTGTATGCTCCAACAGTTGATAATGGCTCCTTTTTTAGGATGGTGGCACAGACCCTTTTGGAATTGAATAATCCTAATATTCTGTTGGGGGGGGGCTTCAATACTGTAGTTGATCCTATGATGGATAGGAGTCAAGTCAGGCGAGTCCTGCGTTGTGATCATCATCACCGGGCACTTACATCGCTCTTGGAGGAACATAATTTGAAGGATGCATGGTGTCTGGAGAATCAGGACAAACGTCAATACAGTTTCTTTTCTAGTGCTCATGGGGTGTTTTCAAGACTAGACATGCTTTTTACTGGGGGGAATGTGTCGGAAAGTATTGTCTCGAGTGACATATGTAATATTCTATTGAGTGATCACGCCCCTGTTACGATACATTTGAGACTTAAATGTCGATGTGAGAGGACTTTTTCATGGAAGTTGAACACCTCTATCTTATTGGATGATGAGATATTGGAACGGATTGTTTCGGAGGCCAACTATTTTGTTTTGGAGAACCGCTCAGAAGAGGGTAGTGTGGTGAACACGTGGGAGGCCTTTAAATGCTGTATGCGTGGACTCTCTTTAGGGCTATCTAGTGGTAAACGGAAGAAGGAAGAGCGTAAAAGGCAAGATCTTGATCTACGTATTGGTGTGATTTATCGGGACCTGATGCTAGATCCAACTGACTCAGTTAAATTAGCGACTTTGAAAAAAATTAAAAGGAAATGGAAGACTTTTTGTCGTTAAGGGCAGAGCGTGGCTTGTTCTATTCTAAGTGTGCATATTTTAAAAAGGGTGAACGTTGTGACAGATGGCTGGCAATAGCATCTATGGTTGACAGGGAGGGTAGGATCACATTTGACCCCAAGAAAATTAACTCAATTTTTCGTGACTTCTACATGGATCTGTATAGTAATGAGGCGGGTATCACTGGTAGGGGAGAGGACTTCTTTGGCAATTTGAATATACCTAAGATTCAAGATAATGAGCGTAACCTTCTTGGAGGTATGATTACGGTGGATGAGATTAAAAGTGCGATCTCAGGGCTGAATGCTGGTAAATCCCCGGGTCCGGATGGCCTCCCTTGTGAGTTTTATAGGGTCCTTCCGAACTCGGCATTGGAGCTCCTGAGAGACATGTTTGATGCTTGCAGACAAGATGGGGTTTTGCCAAAAAGTACTAAACATGCATCTATTTCGGTATTCTTGAAAAAGGGAAAGGACGGTAATTTTCCAGCGAGTTATCGTCCGATCAGTCTTATTAATACAGATAATAAGATTCTAGCCAAGGTCCTTGCTATGCGTTTAGAGCAGTTCTTGCCTGCATTGATTGATGAGGAACAGTCTGGATTCATGAAAAATCGACGTACATCTAGTAATATCAGGAGATTGTTACTGACCATGGAAATTGCGGATAGAAATGGTTGTGATGCTGCTGTTTTCTCCCTTGATGTGAAAAAAGCTTTCGACAGGGTTAGTTGGGATTACTAGTATTCGGTATTGAGGAGGATGAATCTGGGTGAGGATTTCATATCTTGGGTTGCTCTTCTGTATGCAAGACCAACAGCTGATGTCAAGACTAATGGGGTGGTTTTGGAACCCTTTTGTTTGGAGCGTGGCACGCGTCAAGTTTGTCCTTTTTCTCCTCTGTTGTTCATATTGGCGGTTGAGCCTCTTGCAATTTGCATCAAAAATGACCCGAATTTACAGGGTGTTGATTGTTGGGGGGTTGTACAGAAGGCTTGGCTTTATGTGGACGATCTTCTGTTGGTGCTGAAGAATTTAGAAGTTTCATTGCCCAGTCTGATACAGATTCTGTCTGATTATCATGCTTGTTTGGGCTACAAAATTAATCGCTTGAAGTCGGACGTATTGCCTCTGTCAAATAGGTGTGATAAGACTCTGGTAACGGGACTTGGATTTACATGGTGTGATGTGCGATTGCGTTATTTGGGGGTGTGGTTGATGTATCCTCTTTCCAGGATGGTTGAGAAGAACATGAGTGTGGTTATTCAGGATTGTAAATTGGATTTGGAAAGGTGGTCTTTACTTAATCTTTCCCTGTGGGGTAAAGTCAATGCCCCAAAAATTAACACAACGCCTAGGATTAACTTTGTATCTAGCATGCTTCCATTGAAAATTAAGAGTTGTTTTTGGAATGATTTGGATCATCTTGTTCAAGAGTTTTTATGGGACAAGAAACCTCCCAGGCTTAGCCTATGAAAGTTACAGCTTCCACTCCATCAGGGTGGTCTAGGGGTGCCGAATTTTCGGGCCTACCATTTGGCCTTTTCTGCTCATTCTTTTGTTCCTTTTTTGACATGTGAATTGGATAGATGGGCGGTGGCAGAGTCGAGTGTCTATGGGCCGCTGGGCCCGGAAGCCATGTTGACAATTAATACAAAGGTTCCTGGTGGTAGTTTGTTGGCAACGTCCTTTTTGCGCCATTCATGGACTGCTGTCTTGTCAATGCTGGGTCGTGACGCATTTAAGTGCAGGAGTGCCTCTATCAGGCTAAATCCTAGGATTAGGGATAATTCGAGGACAGTTTTTTGGCCCAAATGGTTTTTGATGTATATTAAACAGGGCTCGGATCTGGGGAATGATGATCGGTGGTTGACAGCTGCAAAGTTGACAGAGAAATGGAGTTTTGATGGCTTATCAGACTCGGCTTATAGACGACTGAAGAGGGCTGTGGGTGAGGTGGACTCGTCTGACTCTTTGGATGTGAGCGCTTTTCTGACGGACTCCAGTGGAAATGGTGGTCTGGCCAGTAGGCTTTACAAACTAATTGTGTCCCATTATCGGAATAATGACAATTTGCGGAGAGTTTGGAGTGAGAGAGTTGGATCAGAGATTGATAGAGATGATTGGCAGAATATGTGTGGTAATGTATCTTTGTGTTCGCTGAATCTTAGTGAACGGTCTAGACAAATTAAGATCCTGAATCGTGTGTATTGGTGTCCTGAAACACTTCATAAGAGAGGCATGTCTGACAATAATGACTGTTGGGGTTGTACTCAGGAGGTAGGGTCGCTGGAACACATGCTGTGGAGCTGTGTGAGGGTCAGGGATTTTTGGAGTGAGGTCTGTGCTGTGTGTGTCAGGATTGTTGGTGGAGAGTCTGTCCTTGATTTTAGGACGGTAATCCTGGGGGATGATTCTGGGTTGGATGTGGTCAGCTCTGCCCTTAAAAAGTTGATTTTTCGTGCATTCATTGTGGCCAAAAGGCTGATTCTCTGTGGGTGGAAAGGTAGGGTCCCTCCTTCTTTCGAGGAATGGATCCAGGAAATGCATTCCCTGTCAAGGACGGAGAGGTTGATTTACAAATTCAAATGTAAATTGTCTTCATATGAGAACATCTGGAATGTGTTCAATGATTTCTTTTAATTTTTTTTGTCTTCGAGGTTTCCTTTCTGTAGTTCTGCTTGTTGATGTTTCATATGTTTCTGTATTTCTGTACATATTATAAATAAATGAATATAAAAAAAACCATTAGCCTCTATTACGCAGGGACAGTAATGATGCACGTCAACCAAGTGTACCCAAAAGTGCTTGTTTAAAGAATTCATTATCTCACAACCAACACCACTGTTTCCAAACCTCACCTTCCCCTGACACGCCAAATGAGTCATCAGGTTAAGGTACATCTGACGATACCTAACTTCATGAGCCACATAATTATGCTTCTGCTCTTCCACTGACCTACCTGGATGCTAGAAGAGGGGCCCATACACACCGGCCTTAGCCTCAAGTGATAGTTGCCCCCTAAGGTAATGTTGTGCATTTTGAAGCCTTTGACTGCACTTCACTAGTCGGATGATAACTTCCTGTGTCACTCCTTTAAGTTGCTGCCCCACAACCTATGGAACAATCCAGCTTAGCTATAATAGCTATAATGCCCTCCTTCTCATTTCGAAAATGAATGCCCCCAACTGGAACACATGGAACGTTAGGCCTTCCTTTTACTGAAGACGTTTGCCTTCTCACTACTGTGTACCAGCCTTTCAACTTGATCACTCACTTTCCAATAATGAATTCCTTAATCCCTTTCCCATTAACCAACATCAGCTGATCCTGAATTGTTTGCTCGATAATCAATTCCACATGCTCAAACCTCCTCTCTCAGAAATACCCAGCACTACCATGGATATCCCCTTTCCCTCTTTGCTTATATATTTCTCAACTGTCTCTGTCCCTTGTACTATTACTTCAAAAAATGGGAGGGAGAAGTTTAAAGAAGATCCCACCCATCTAGTGCAGACAACCACTGGCCCCAATAATGCAGTAGAAAGGAGGCAATCCCTCACCCTTAAAATGTTAACATCAAAGTGGAAAAGCTAAAGAGGAGGCAGTGTTGTGCTGCTCTACCATAGCAATGTTCAAGTCCCATTGTTCAACAGCCCCCATCTACGTGTTTTGTAAAATAATTACATGTAAATGTTAAAAATAGCAATACCACATTAATCATCAGAGTGCTTTACTGGCCACCCTGCCCAAATAACATTTTCAGTCAGGAATATAACAAATACCTAGCCAGTTTGAAGGCCTCATCCAGTAAAATTATGATATTGGGAGATATTCATCTTTGGGTGCATCAACCCACCATTCCATCCATTAGTGTTTTGTTTCAGACAGTCAACAAACCTGAGCTTACCTCCTAAGTAAACAAAGCCATGCAAAGAAATGGTTATGCCCTGCACATCATCTTTCCCATTAATAATCTATTATAGAGCGATATCCCTGCACTAATACACCTAATCGCGACAAGAAGGTGGTGTTTTAATCATAATATTTTGTTTTATGTAAAATAATAAATCAAGGCAATGCAGGTGGTTCCATTAATTCCAATGCCTTGGAAATCACTTTTAAAATACTACAGATAACGTTGGTATAAAATGAAAATAAATACACAGCAGCCTGCCTATGTTTTTCTCATTAACATTTTCATTTAACATAAAAAACATGCAGCCTACTGCAGCTTCACACAAGAATCCACACATAGAAAAGCAAATATTCTAGACAATGAGCTCAGATACTTTGCTTGCTAGCCAAAATAATTGAAATTGATGATTTTACAAAAATAAAATCGAACAACCTGCAGTAAAAAATTGCATTTGTCTTAATACAACTTCCTCCTGAAATGGTACGGTGAAGCAGTTTATACACTTTAAAACAAATCAATGTTGTTAGTTTTCTCTGAAAACCACGAACAGGTATTGGCATCACAGAAATATTTTTGCTCTAGGATATGGCTCTATATTTCTTTGGCTAATTTAAATCCAAAATGTTGGACACAGTGCATGACAAACTATGGGTTCTTAGCTTGGGCATAGGCATTATTTGTTATCATCTGCTATGGTGCTGTATGTATTGCATATAATTGTGGAAGGTTGGGTTTATCATCACTTGTATTGCTTTTGAAATGGTGGGACAGCAACTATTAACTTTCTGTACCTTTTTTCAAGAAATCAGATGTATCACCCAGTTGCAAGTGTTTACAAAAGGAATAGATTTGTGTTACTTCATTCAGTATGACTGACACCAATCAAAGAACTTGCTTTAGACATCTAAAGCTTCCAGAGATGCAACATTGCAGAAGAAAATCCATATTATCATGATACCACCTTTTTAATGTTAATTACAAATTGAAAAGCACACACACCTTGCACTATATTTCCTCTTTCAGTGATATAGCTTTTAGGCAGGGTTCCCAAAATACTTTTAAATGATGTCTGGGATTTAATTAATTTCTCAGGAAAAATGTCTAAATCATCTGCGGCTTGATTACTCACTTGTCTGTCTTTCAGATGCCAAGGAGAAGTGGGAACACCAACTATCTACTACAGGCTAATCTGCCAGAGAGTTTCTCCCTTCAGTCAATTTACCTGCTCTAAAATCCCCCAAAGGTAATCTGATCCTGCTTTGTGAAAGGACTCTGCATTCAATACAGTTTGGATAAGGCCCTTTTAAATAGATTTACTGATGAGCTCCATCCAGGTGGTACCCAAATCTCCCTTTCTCCTGTCGAACAGCCACTCTTGCTTCTCTGTTTTCTCAAAACTCTCTCTCCTTCCCAGATGATTGAATTTAAAAACCCAGCAAACTCCACCCAGGCAGCATCATTTGATACAGTGTTTTGTTTTGGATAGATGCAGTGTTCTGTTTATCATTGAGGCAAATTGTTTATAATATATAACAAATAATATATTTTCAATTGTCATGTGTTCTGAAAGCTTTGCAAATCAGCATTGTGCAGTACATTTCTAAATTGCATTTAATTTATTTGTTGCTTAACCCTTTCTCAACATAAGTCATATGCGTTATGGAAAAAAGACCACTTTAATAGATGCTTTAAAGGAGTGGATGCAGATTCTTGGTATGATCTAATGCTGTCCAAGGTCAGGCGTGAAGGGCCTTTGCATCCATCTGCTATTTGAAGTTGTATTTCATTGTCTACAAGGCATCAATCGACCAAATGCCAAGAGGCATTTGATGATGTTCTATCCTATATTTCCAATATACTGCTTGCAATCAATATTATTTTTAATGTTTGTAAACACAGGGCAATTTGTCTTTGGTATAAGAGAGTAGCCAGTAATCTTCTATTGATAAAAGTGATGGGCAAAGGGGTCTGGACATTTTTGTTTAGAAGAACTTATCTAACGGCTGTTCCCTTGTGACATGTACATTTTGGTTCATTAAAGTTGACATGATAGGTACATTCTGTCACACATAAAATAAAACATTTATATTTAAGCCATTGATATTTGAAATAGCTATCAAAGAATATGTTGGTCTTCTTATAGATTAAATATGCTGTGATTCATAATACATATTGTAACTTTGTAAATAACTTTGCATTCAATCATGTTCCTTGCCTTATGAGCACAACCTTTCCCAATACACACATTTGATTTGGCTATGCATATGAACACATCTGTACTTGGGGGCACATTAACTGTCAGCATACAAACTGCATGCCTTTCTCAGATAAGGGTGAATGGTGAATTTCATGTTTTATTTGTTTTGTCTGTTTAGCTTTAATTACTTGCTATTTCATCTTAAAGTATCATTCTGACATCATATCATTCAATAGAGTGTTACATTAAATCAAATGTTTACAATGAGATAAATAGCACCACAAAAGTGGTCTTTCCACTGACAATAGTGTTGTTGTGGCATAGAGATGAAAATATGATGGCACGACTAAAGTGTATTGCAAATTGTGACCACACTAACTCTCACATCTAACCTAGTGAGAACAGAAAAAAGTCTGGTAGATGGGGTTTGGGCTGGGGTTTCCTCATATCTTTCCATATGATCTCAAAAGTTAACAATGGCTGATGCCAAAACTGTCCCAAGGTTTGTTGCTTGTGGAGGACCATAGATTTCCAGCTTGGCTTCCATGTTGTTCAATGAAAATATAGAGCAGCAGTGAACACTGACTGACCAGCTGGAAATCTCTATTCCTCACTATGAAGATGGCACATAATTGTATTTATGTGAGTCATCGATTTGGGATGTGCCGCACCTGAGGATTCTTTGATAGCAACTGATTTCTGGATGACTCAGTAAAGTCTGAAAATGAACACAATAAATTCCTGCTGATTTAGGGGAGCAACGGTAGATTGCCTGTTCAAATATGACTGCAGGAGCTTGCCCAAAATAGGGAAGGTGGTCCAATCTTGGCTGTTCAGGTGACGTCCCTAGGTTTAATCTTTGACTAAGGCTTGACCTTCAAACGTTATATCAAGGCATTTCCCAAGTCAGCTTTTGCTCCAGAAAATGTATTTCTGGACTATTACTTGTTGCATCCTTTTAATGCAGTTCTCTACTTTGAAGTGTGTGATGATAGTGGATCCAGAAGACATGACCAAATTTCTCCTCTCCTTTTGTAATTTTTCCTTGAAAAAACTTGCCGGCATTTTCCATTGTGTGCTTTGCCGAAAAAGCCATTCACATGAGCAAGGCAGGTTACCAGGCACAGAAGTTGGTTGTTTCCAGAGGATTTAGAGACACTGGGGCTAGCAATATGCTTACATTTGAAACTCCAGGTTTACAAAAAGCAAAATATTGAAGCAATCCTTTACTGGGCTACCTCAGAGTAACTGGAATGCTCTGCCAGTGGGGCTGCGCCTGGAAACATCCATGATAAAGTTTGATAAGGGTGTGGAGATGAGGATTATTTTTCTGCCTTTGGATAATGTGATCTTTTATCAACTTCTGGGACTTTTTATTTTTAATACTGGAGTTTGTTTCATCACTTGATTTTGTTTTCATTGCATTGTATTTTTATTCTGGATGTATTTTTATGTAGCCTGTGGTTAGAGTCGTTCTTCTTTATGCAATTTCTCTTTCCTGATTCTGTTAATACAAGTGTACTGCACTGCAATACCCTTGAGCTACGGAGTGCCATCGAAAACTTTAATGTGTATGTTTTTCCTTCTCCTACTTTTTGTTCTTCTAACTATTGCTCATCATTGGAAGGAGAGATAATAGGCAACATGGATTGTACAATCAAGACTTATGATGCTATTTGTTGAACTATCAATCAAGGGATCTTTTTTTTTTAAATGGTGTGGCTTTGTCATCATGCTTACCGTATTGTGATATTAATCTTCTGGCCTTATTACAAGTTTGGCAGTAATTTGCTAAATTACTGCCAGACTCATTTACCGTTACTGCCGATCGATCCGGTGGGCTTGTCACGGGATAACGAGTGGTGGAAAGAGCAATGTAAATCCCGATTTTCCAATTCCATAGGACTTCATAGAATTTTGGCAGAATTATAAGGAGTATGGACTCCTCTGTTTTTTACCTTAAATTTGAGGATTTAACTACATCAAAATACTGGACGTAAATCCTACACTCCAGGGTGAATCATCGCATTAGGCAGTGCAGAAAATGGATCTGTGTTGTTTGGCCGTGGCAGAATTGTCCACGGCCGAATTGACTGTAGTCAATTTCACTGCTAATACAATTGTACTGCAGCCAAACTAACCAAATCTATGTCACCCACCCCAAAACATCCCCCATATCCCCCACTTACCTTTTCCACATCCGCTGTCTCTCTTGACCATGCGGCATCAGTTCTGTCCCTCTAACACGGTCGAATCTGATGCTGCAGGGTCCCCTTTTCCTTTTTTACATTTTTGTTGTTGTTGAGTCCCCTGCCTCCAATCTTCAGGAAGCGGGGGATGCCGCCACAACCCACAAGGCAAAAAACATGGGGAGTGGGGGACACCCCCGCAACCCCCCCATGTTCGGTATGTAATATCCAATTTTATTGAATCAAATCGATCGAATGCTACTGGCCGAATTCGGTCAGATGTCCCATTCGATCAATAATAGTCGATCAAATTGGGTAATACCCAGTAAATATGGCAATAATTCCCTTACAGCCAAAAAAGTGGCATTGATGTGATTACTGCCACTTTATTATCAAACTGTCAAACTCATAATGAGAGACTTATTGTTTCTTTGTTTTTCCTTTATGGAGTAAATAAGATCAAATAAGATCAAATACATTTTTGTCCCGGCACCATATGCTTGCACATAGAAGGATCCAGATCCAGATCCAGATATACATTGGTGGCAAGAGAATGGTTGCTAAACACTTGATAAATGTTATGAACTTAGCTCTGGACACCTTTTAACTTCCTAAAAATCATGCCAATGAGACCAATTACTCAATCTCACAGGAATCAGTGTGTTGTCCATACCCAAATATCTGTATTGCTGGGGACTTTTATTTGCTAAAAAGAAACACAGATTAATAAGTGCTCAAGTGTCGCAATACGAGAAAACAAGTCCTGCTCAGCAGCAGAGCCCAGTATGAAAAACACAGGATTAGAAGATGCCTGGAGAGGTAAGACCCACTTTTGCAGAATTGCACCTTTTTCTCAGCCCGATTAATTGCTTCTCATGCATAGACTACTTTTTGCAGGGCAGACACTATTGGGCAGCTTGGGAGAAACTAGTAGAGAAAATATTGCTCTCTTGGACAACAAACTGGTATTTTTAAATGTGTATTCGTGGGCAATAATTATAACCTGAGGAACTGAAATTGCACACAAAGAGTGGACATAGGTATATGGCTCCAATAAAAGTCTTCTTTGGCTAATATGAAAAGGGTGACCTAGGGCTCCAGAGACAGCATTTCCCCATAGAGAGGTATTTGGGAAGATGTCTGACATAGATAATATGTACACTGATAAATGTCTTGTACATGCATGCTGCTAAGTGATTTTGCACCTCTGCTATTCTCTTCTTCCTCTCCCTTTCCTCTTCCTTTCTGTCTCCTCATACCCTCAAACCTTTAATTTCCATCAACGCTCTTTAATCGTAACTCACATTTTAAGCTCTCCCATTGTTACAGGTTTACACAAATGACTATTCTGTTTGCTTGTCATGTCTCCTCTGAATCATGATGAAAAATAATATAAAAATTGAATGCAGAGCTAGTAGTTTTACTCTGACACATTATAATCTACTTGCATCCTGTGACATATCTATTAAAGGGGAGACCTAATTTCAGCCATTACACTCCCATCCTCTTCAGTCTTCATCAATTCTCCTAATATTCACTTTAAATAAAGTTGACTGGCTTATAAAGACTCTAATGGACTTTTATATTTGAAAGGTCCATCTAGTTACGAAACAAAATAAGGTGATCAGGAGGAAATTGCCAATCTATGTTGTTACAATTTATTGGACCACCACCCTCCACACGTGGAGTTCCTTCCCTCTCCAATGAAGGTGTCGCTCAACAAACCGCCGAATGGAGTCCTATTTGGGTCGATCCCCGACCTGTATAATGCCACAGAGCTCCCTCCACCTGTGCCACCGAAGAGACAGGAAACAGGCTGGTGTACAGAAGAATATATATATATATATATATATATATATATATATATATATATATATATATATATATATATATATATATATGTATTTAAATGGTGGGATTAATAAACATTGCACTGAAATAACACAAGCCACCAACCCCATGGCACAACACAATAACTTCAGCACTGATATAACCTTCTTGTGGTTATGAATTAACAGGTATTTCTGAATAACATTTCAATTGCAATGAACACAGGTTTACTTTTCAACAAATCACACATTTCATTTCCAGTATTTTAAACATAGGTTTCTCTGCACATTAACACATAGGACATTTTGAAAACACACAGTCAGTTAGAATGCCCCCTTTATGCACCACCATGGTTCTTACTTTACCTCAAAGCAGTCTCAAACCTTTCTGCTATGAGTGTCACTTGATCGCTTCCTGGAGAGAGTGTATATCCCTTAACTGGAGAATCATGCTTGGTTTAATTTTTTGGGAAAAATACTCTTTTCTCCCAGCACAGAACCCAGGCATCATTTATATGTGGTACTCCTTGGTTTAAAGGAAAAGTTTAGGAAAAAGAAATATATTCAGAATTTCGTTTGGGATAAAAACAACTTTTCATTTTAAAAGGCAGGGTTCGGGACCATGGAATGGATGGGGATTTTCGTTTTGGGGACCATGGCACATTCAAATGAAAGGTTGGGTTATGGTAAATGGAATCAAAGGGGACATTTGTTTTGGGGCATAGCATATTCAAATGAAAAGCAGGATTTTGGAATTTTTATTTTGGGACCAGGGTCACCCCTCTTTTGTCAATAAGTCTGGGGTTACAGGAACAATAGGGTTACCCTGTTACTTTATAGGCTATTGTAAGTACACTGGGAATGGGATTTGTTAATTTTGAATTTTAACAAAAATCATCCCTTCATCTTTTCTACAGGGGAATTTATTAATTATTTTTAATCAAATGTGCTAAGGGTCTACACAGTTTTCCCCCCACCCACAATTAAGGGAAAGGATTAAGGCAGTTAGTTTCCACCCACACATTTAATAGCATTGGGATATGATTACTTACATGTGAGATCTCTGCTATTAACTCAGGAGGCCAGCCAGGTATTATGACCCTCTTTTGGGAACAGGTAGGAGTCTGCTCACACCTCAGGCAAGGTTAGGCCAGCTATTTACAGCAGGGCCCTGTCAGGCCTTAGGCTGTCTCCCCCAGATGGTACTCCCAGCCTTCTAAGCGGAAGTCTCCAGCAAAAGAGTTCAACAAACTCCAGCAAGTGCCCCAGTGTCATGGGGCATTCAAGTGCCCCAGTGTCATGGGGCATTGACCTTATATAGGACCTATGACACCATCCACATTATGAATCTTTATGCAGTAAAAAACCATTTTCTCATTAATTGGATTTGGACATTTATTTTATTTATTTTCCTCTCTCCCCAGAAGGCAGCCCTCGGCCAACCGATAAAAGAAGGGCTTTATGAGATCTAGATAATGGATAATGAGGAGAGAAGGGAAAGGATTGTCTAAAATGACCATTTTAAACTTGCAGATCAGCAACGCAAAAAGTCACAACATGACAACATTTTGTAATTTACAACTAAACACAATCATATATATATTTTCTGATTCAGCTACTCATGCCAGACCTAGAGAAACTGTTTTGGTTTGCATTATCATTTTTCTCCCTTCATAGCAAAACTCACATAGTTGGGACTATGAAATTTCATAATCCATATATTAATTTCACGTTCTAGTATACCCTCCAATTTCAGATTTCAATCATTTATAGGAAAACCAGAAACAGATGCTTATCTATAACTAAAATTCCACACCTTACATGGAGTTGATATTTACATAGACATGATGGTCGTGGTATGATCTTCAAAATTCCCCCTGGATGAGCTCAGTGCGACGCACAGTTCTCTTTTTTAGACATTAGCACAGCGTTGAACACCTTAGACCTTGACATTATTTTATTCTGAAATAAAGTACCCGGGAGAATTTATTCTGAAATGGAATCTCCCCCTGTGAAACAAGTTCTCCCTCAGGACAAACAAAATCAATTTCCTCTCATTTTGCACCCGTCACCATCTGGCATTTTTTTAACTGAGTCTCTACTCTTCTATGGAGGGTCCATTCAGGCAAGGGAAGTCTCTGTTTTGAAATATTATTGAGCCTTCACCTTGAAGGGGAGAGACTCTGTAGCAGAATAAACTCTGCCCCTTGAAAGGGGAGACTCTGTATCAGCATAAACTCTCACCTTGAAAGGGAGACTCTCATAGAATAAACTCTCAACATTGAAGGGGAGACTATGTACCAGAATAAACTATACCTCAGTAAGGGGAGACTCTGTAGCAGAATAAACTTTCCCCCTTGAAGGGAGGAAGTCTGTATCAGAATGAAGTCTCCCCCTTGAAGGGGAGACTGTATCAGAATAAACTCACCCCTCAATGGGGCAGATCCTTCATTAGAATACACTTTCCCCCTTGAATGGGAGACTCTGTTGCAGAATAAACCCTCCCCTTTGATGGAAGAGACACTGTAGCAGAATAAACTCTCCCTCTGAAAGGTCAACTTTGTAGCAGAATCAAAACTCTCCCTTGACAGGGAGTTACTGTATAAGAATTGATACATTGATTATTTATTTGTATAGCGCCTATACACAATGTGTTTCAAGGCTCTCCCCTTGAAGAGGAGAGACTGTATCAGAATAAAGTCTGCCTCTTGAAGAGGAAACTCTCACAGAATAAACTCTGTCCCCTGAAGTGGTCACACTGTCACAGAATAAACTCTTCCCTTGGAAGGAATACTTTGTAGCAGAATAAAACCTCTCCCTTGAAGTGGAGACACTGTTTCAGAACAAAGTCTGCCTCTTGAAGAGGAGACGCTAAAAGAATAAACTGCCCCCTCTTAATGGGGGAGACCCTTCATTAGAATGAACTCCCCCCTTGAACCGGAGACTCTGTTGCAGAATAAACCCTCAACTTTGATGGGAGAGACACTGTAGCAGAATAAACTGATGAATAAATGAATTGTCCCTCCTGCCGGGATGCACAAAGAGTGTCTTAGGCTTTTAAGTATTTCCATGTGTCCTTCTTGACATTTGATAATCAAACTCCTCATGTCTGCTTCTCATCCTCAAGTTGTTGGGCCCTCTCCACTTAGAGTCAGGTATTGCCATGTCATGATATCAAGCAATTGAATTATGCACCTGGAGTTCAGCAGCAATTTGCCTGATCTGGGAAAGGATGTTGGGGTTAAGGCTTCTCACTGAATCCCTAAACCCTCTTCCATCCCCCACCCAACCTTGCATCCTGCCCCACAGACATCAACCACTGGATGATGGCTAACCACCTCCTCCTCAACCCTGGAAAAACCAAAATCATGATCCGTGGGAAATTGTCTCTCTTCCCCAGGCCACCCCATGGTCCTCATCCCGAGAACCTCCCCCTGCTGCATCCAACGCAGTAAAGAACTGCGATGCACCATGGATGCTGATCTGAAACTCTTACACCACATTAACTACGCTGCTAAATCTTGCTATCTACAGCCCTACATGCTGAATCTTCCCTTACCTCTCCTACCCTCACAGAATCACTGCAATCATGGCCATCATCCTCTTCCACCTAGACTACCCCAATTCTTTCTACCTGGGTGCCCCCATATAGCAACTCAGAAAGCTCCAAAGGGGCCCACGACTCTGTAGCTAGGTGTATCTTGGCTCTTGGATCCAGAGAGCACATCACACCCACCCTCCGTGTCCTCCACTGGCACCCTATTGGGTGACAGGCCACTTTCAAAGTCATGTTCATCACCTACCATGCGCTCCACCAGAGATGCCCAGAATACGCTCAACAGAAACTCATCCATTACCAACCCAACAGAAACCTGCAATCAGGCACTGCACTCCTCCTTTTGATGCCTCCCATCAAATCAACAAATATAGGGGGATCCTCCTTCTCATCAAAGCCCCCTAAATCTGCAACTCAATTCCCCTCAGCGTCCGATGCATACAGGGTCACCCTACCTTCCGGAAGGCCCTCAAGACCTTGCTTTTTGCCCCTGCATCCTGAGAAACCCATACCACACTTCAAGTATTCAACCACTACTAAGGTAGACTGGGCAGCAATGAACCCCACCATAAAATGTACCGAGCGACAGAGAGAATAAACTCCAGCATACCATAAGACAGAATCAAAGCCACATCTACGAAACCAAGAAACCAGCCAGAACACACGAGTATGTATCACATGGAACATAGCCGAATGCAAGCCACCCACCCGTACCTAACTACAATCACACACAACTTTTACGACACATCGCACAATACCTCTGCCATAAGGATTCAGCTATCCCCATGACAATAATGTGGTCTAGCTGGACACATTATGAGTCTCCTGAACTTGCATACTCTGCAGACAATCTCACAGCACCCTTCCACATACCAGCACGATATGGGTATCTAGTAGGGACTTGGCCACCCTACCCACCTTTGCATTGGTTAAAATGCACACATACCTTGGACATAGGTTCCCCGAGGTCTTTTACCTTACAGCACCTTGAAACCATACCAATGGGGAAAGAAAGGCATTATACAAATGACAAATTACATTACATTTAACTTTGCCATCCATTCGATAATGAGTGCAACAGTGCCTATTATACCACCTGAATCCACTTCAGCAGTACTAAACCTATTTAAAGGAACAACTTCCTACCCATCCACATTCTTCAATGTATTTTACCACCATGGGCTGCCCTCACCAGGCCAGACAGCATCTCTGTTGGAAAGTTAAGTAACATTCCCTAGGGCCCAATTGTCATGGTTCCCTTTACTGCAGGGATGTGGGTGTGGTGCTACACTTGTGCAATGCTGCTTTGCACACTATCATTTAGATAGCAAGCTATCCAGCTACAATCTCCAGCTAACATGCTGGTTCTTACTCAAAATCAAAACTCGACGTGATGATTGTTAAATTCTACAATCTATGAGGAAGCACCATGTATGCAAAACAAGTATTGGCTGATTCATGTTTACTATATGTTATGTTATATGGCATTTTTGTAGTGCCTACTGCCAGTATGACCTCAAAGCACTGTGGGGAAGACCGTAGTCAGAGATATGGGATGTGATGTGAAGGAAGGATTTCTAAAATGCCTGAGTGCGTTTTTAGTCAGCATGAGGTGGATAGGGAGTGGCTAGGTCCATAATAATAGCCCATAAATATCAGATGAGAGGATGGGTGCCGTAGCAGATTGTTTGGGGAGTAGGTCAGCCATTTGACTAGGTATGTGAACAGCTGGGCCTAAAATGTCTGTGGGAATCAGTTGCATTGTATTGATGTTGGTTTTGTGTGTTAGTGTGGGTGAAATCAAGCAGTGTCTATTTCAGGTGTACGTAGGTGTGTGGGCCGTGCCATATGACGGATGCAGCTATGTTCCATTCTGATCAAGTACTTGATGTTCTAGCAAAGAAAGCTGACACCTGGGTAGATGTAGACTTAGATCTTATCATAAGACCTGACTGAGATGCATTCTGTGGGGGGGCAACCTTGTCAACTTCTCAGGTGCCCAAGCATATCTGTCAGGGTTGGGTAATTGTTCACCCAGGAGATGAGCTAAGTATGTGAGAATGCTGAAGAGAAGAAACAGGTTTTGAGTGCCTTCCTGAAGGCATGGTGATATTCTATGCAGCGGATGTTGAATGGGATTGGGTTCCAGCTGATGGGGGCTTGGACTGAGAAGGAGGAGCCCCCTATTCTGGTTGATTTTGCCACAGGGATGAAGAGGAGAAGTGCTGCACCTGATCTGAGTATTCTGCTAGACCTGTAGGTTTATACTGCAGCTATTGTGGACCTATGTTGTGGAGAGCTTGGTGGGTGATGCACATTGCCTTGAAAGTGGACTAACACCTGATCAGAAGCCAATGAAGGACACAGGGGGTGGATGAGATGTTTTCCTTAGGGCCTAGGACTAGGAGGAGACTTGTAGCAGTGTTCTGAACCTGTTGGAGGTTCCTTAGCTGTGATGTGGTGGCCCCCAGGTATAGTGCATTAGCATAGTCTGAGTGTGAATGGATGATAGCAACAATCATAGACACTCTGTCTGGGAAGGTCAGGTATGCAAAGCTGCGGAGGACAATGCGCAAGTGATGGTAGCAGCTCTTTGTCATACAAAGTTGATGTGATGTCATAGGGTAAAGTCTGCTTCCATAATGCATCCAAGGTTTTGTACTGTGTTAGTAGTGGGACAGGGGGGCTAGGGAGAGTGGCCATGGGGTGGGTTGAGGGAAGAGGGTGGTCTTCCTGCAGAGCATGATCTTGTTTTTTCCTGGGTTGAGTAGGAGGTGGTAGGTAGTCTTCCAGTGTTCGATATCTGAGAGACATAATGTGAGATCGAGGGGGGGGGGGTGTAGAGGTCCTTTGCAATTTTGAAGATGTTTTGGGTGTCTGTGTAGTTGTAGCAAATAAGGCCGTGGGATCAAATGAGCGTTGGGAGAGGGCTCAGGTAGAGATTAAAAAGCAGAGAGGATAGAGCTGCACCCTGTTGCACTCCGTGGGCTAGTGGGCAGGGAGTCAAGAAGAAAGGAGGCATGTGTATTATTTGGGATCTGTTGGAGAGGAAGGGGGGTAGCCACTTCAGAGCTGCATGCCTGATGCTGAGAGAGTGGAGTCTATCCATGACGGTCGGGTGGTCAATGGTGTTGAAGGCTGCTGAGAGGTTGAGAGGAATTAGGGCAGCGCAGGTTTCTGAGTCTGCATGTCTTTTAAGATCATCCCAGATGTAGACTAGACATAATTCAGTTCTGCATAACGGTCTGGAGCTAGATTGGATGGGGTTGAGGATCTGGTTGGATTCTGAGAAATGGCATAGTTGTGGGTAAGCTGCTCTACCAATTAGTTTAGCTATATATCAGTTGTTAGAGATTGGTCTGTAGTTGATCGGAAAAAGTGAGGGCTTTTTGAGCAGTGGCTTGATGTAGGAGGCTTTGAATTCTTCTGGGAAGGTGCTGGAGGTGACAAATTAGTTGACAACTGATCTTGTGACATCCCCGGCACAGGTGGAGGTTAGGATATATTTTAGAAGTGTAGGGCAGAGGTCTCAAGGGGATCCTCAGTCACAGCTGTTAGTAGTTTTAAAAACTTGGGTTGGGAGAGTGGAGAGAAGGATGATAAGAGCTGGAGCACTGTAAGCTGTTGTGATGTCTTGGTCAAGGCCAGAGGGGAGGGAGGGGTCAGTGTTGCTATTTCAGTTACAATACAGATGTTTCTTTCTAGGGCTATGTTGTGGAACTGGTCTGAGAGAGAGTCGGAGAGGGTTTGGCTGTGGATGGGGATGGAGGTGGTGCTGTAGAATAATGCTGTTAAAACTTTGTTTCTTTAATTGAACTGTCCACATTTGGGAAGCCATGGACTTGTAACATTGTATCCACGCAATGTCTGAGTTGACAATGCGTTTCCCGAGCTCTGCAAAATGGCTTCTCTGATGTTATGTGTGGGATTGTAACTTTATCGCAAGACAAACTATTAATGTCAAGCATATGGAAGTGATTGCCCTTAAAGGGAAAGGCACATTTTTGTATGCTGGAGCTTTGGGTCTGCTCAGAAAGAGAGCTTCAGTCCCTCTCAATGGTGGATAGGGTGTGTTACTATTGCCATTAATGGTCTCACAAGGGATTTGGGAGGGTTAAGGCTCTTAGATATTGCCTGGCTTTATTGACTTGTGCATTGAGCAGAATCCATGCCTAAGCGACTAGCTTGTAATGAGGCAATGCGAGTATCCCCGGCCTTGTGACAAGGACTAAGGCAGACTAGGTACGGGAGCATCCCCATCCTGCAACTGGTCCCTGTAAATCACCAGCTTGGTAGGAAACAGAGCCAGACAGGGGACTTTGTCATATGCCCCAGAAGCCTTAACTCTGAAAGGCTGAAAATAATTGATATTTCCTCAGTAACTCTGGCTCCCGATCTCTGCTGTCTGTTGTAACAACCAACTGCTTCACGATTTAAGGATCTGAGATACATCTGGGGGCAGCAGCGGAGGCATGCTTAATGGCACTAGGACAGCTTGCGGTCTTCAGAGTGTGAGTGGAATTTGTATGTCACCTGTTATCAGTGCATGGGCTGACTGTGAGACCTCGATCATCATTCAGGCTCTATTACCCATAATAAGCCCACTTTACCAGACTAGAAATGTGTTTCACTGAATCAGACATATTCCATTTGTATGCATATACATTCAGAAAGTTGATGATAAATGGAACTGTAAATTGATATAAGGTAATAATGGGATGTGTGTTAATTTTGAGAAAATTAGGCCTTAATTTATCCAAGTAAGTTAATCCATTTTGATTAATGTGAATGCAGGCAAAAAGGAAAAAAAAAGCGTTCACAATTTAACAATGTTTTTATTCTCACATTATGAAACTGCTGTACACACACAATTATTTAGGAGAATAGGGTTTCTTCCAGACTGACACTGTTAAATCGTAATGTTCAATTCTATTTGTTAAACACAGCTGCAAAGGTTATGTCATGAGGGATTGGCTTTGACCTTGGATGTTGTCTGAAATAGACAGGCATCAGAGAGCTTGTTATTGTGCTAATTGCAAAATACTGAACCTTCCTTGATGAGGTCATAGTAATATTCTGCTTAGTGCATTGAAAGTAACAGAATGAAAACTATATAAAGAGATGTTGATTTAGGGCATGGTGGAACAAGGTCTATGAATCCATGGGAGCCTTTATATTGTTCTTGTATGTGTTCACCTGTTACAAGTGCTGCTATTCAAGAGTTGACAAACTTAACATCACTCTAGATCAAGGCCCATGTTTGTTTTCCGCAGCAAGAAATTAAGTCACAAACATTTACTTTGCTTTTCTCTCAGATTAGCACCTCTTCCAGTTTGGAAATAGGATTTCAGGGAGACCCTGATTTCAAATATATTGTCATAAAATGTATGTAATGCAATCAAAAGCCTTTATAATGTTCATACTTTCAAAATATTTGCTGATTTGGGGCATGAGTTTGACTACTCAATTATGTGTGTTTTTCCAAATTACCTTATCAATGAGATATCTTTAAGCTGCAGAATATTTCCTCACAATTCAGGTAGACACCTCTAAATTCAGAGTTAATTGTTCTCCAGCCAAAGAGGTGAGTAAGGTGTATACCAAAAGTTACACAGGTGAGGCATTAAAAATGATCTTAGTTTTAGATGGTTGGTCCTGCCTCAGATACATTGTTTCTGCAGGTCAAAATATGGCTTTTTTAGTCTATAGACAATGCATACAAGTGAAAAGGAACAATGGGAAAGGAGAATATATATAATATATATATTTTTTATATAGTGCCAACTTACAGCGTAATGGGTTCTTCAGCTCTTGGCAACAGATGCTAAAATGACCAATTATAATTACCCACATTGTGGTACTTATTTCCCATTTGAATGAGTAATGTGGGGAGTCAGAAGAGGGAGACGGACTCACGTTTTTCATTTTTAATTGTTCTATTTTAAATAATAAGAAAAATGCCTAACTTGCCCTATGGCTAGGGGAATGTTCCCTACCTAACAAAACTAACTAAGTGTGCTCGTCTGTCATCAAAAGTCCAAGGAAAGATTTCCTGAGTCCAAAACCTACTTCTATCTGACCCTACCACTAAAACTAATAACTAAAGATTGCCATAATATTTATTTTCTGGCTCGTTCCCTTTGTTTGTTTGTGTGTTTATTTGATAATGCGCACCAAACCCTCAGGTAGCAGGGCACAGCAGTCACAAGAATATTTAGAGCATAGTTACAACAGATGGTTAAAGCAATGCATACATTAATAATATATATATACAGGAAACAAAGGCAAGGTACAATACAAGGTGTATATATAACAGAGTCATATAGACATGAGGTCAGGGTGTCATTCAATGGTAGGTAGAGATTTATGAGCTGTCCTTAGTACGGAGCCAGTTCAGAAGGTTACGTCTAAATCTAGCGTAGGGCTGGTCCTTTCTCAAGGCAGTCAGTAGTGTGTTCCAGGCGATAGCAGCTTTGACTGGGAAGCTGGCTCCTCCGGCTGTGAACAGTTTGAACCTGGGGACTTCTAGGCATAGGTCATTAGAGGCTCTAGTGTGGTAAGTAGAAGTTCTTTTGGAGAATCTAGCAGAGATATAGGGGGGTGCAGCATTGTTAAGTCCTTTGAATGTAAGGGATACCGTTTTAAGGAATATTCTGTCACAAATTTTTAGCCAGTTGTTGTCTTTCCTGATGTTGGAGATATGCTCTCTGCAGGGTATATTGAGCGCTGCTCTTAGGGCATTGTTGGCACCTGCATAAAGAGCATTACAGTAATCAAGCTTGGACAATATAAGTGCATTGGCAAGTGTGATGCAATTAGTTTTGGATAAGTAAGGTCTACAGGCCCAAATCAATTTACAGGTATAAACTGTAGAGGAGGTTGACTTGTTTTTTGAGGGATAATGTGGAAACAAGGTAGAAACACACAGGCCGATTCATGGAATAATTAGCGCGGCGCAAGTGGGCAAAAACGTGCGAATCGCAGTGGCATAGCGAAAATCGCAGTGCAAGTGCGAAAATCGCACGAAAAGCAGCGCACATCGATTCATGGAAGGCCGTGCGCGAGAAAACCATCGGATGTGCGATAAAAAAGTGCGCGGCGCACGTTGGCGCACAGGCCATCTAACTGCGTGCGCCAGGTCACAGCGAAAATCGCACAGGCCACAGCGAAAATCGCACATAGCGCGGCGCACGCAACAAAAGTAGGCGGAACACGGGGTGCAACACTCGGAATGGGGAACAACTTGGCAAAATGTGGGCGTCACGGGGGAAGTACAGGGTACAAGTGCGCGGAACACCCACACGCTCGCCTACAACATGTATTCATGGAATAGAATAGGGCAAAAAACCGCACGCTCAAACCAGCGCACCGGCACAAACACGACCGCCACAAGAAAGCAGGCGGTAGCGTCTCTGCGCCTGGA
Source organism: Ambystoma mexicanum (assembly GCF_040938575.1). NCBI lineage: Eukaryota > Metazoa > Chordata > Amphibia > Caudata > Ambystomatidae > Ambystoma > Ambystoma mexicanum. The sequence continues at coordinate 909,561,118 of NC_090932.1, forward strand.
AGAAATGTGCGCCAAAAGGTGCGCCAACAAATAGCACCTATATACAGCCATAATGAATGTCCTATACTGTGGCCCTCCAGGACAAATGACGTGCAAAGGGGTACCCACAAACACGGACACCCGCTGACAAAAAATATGTGTGCGTGTATACCGGGGTGCGTGGGAAGTCTCACACGCGATTTAGCAGGGTACGTGGATTTCAGGGGTGCGCGGGAAGTTCCACACGCGATTTGGCCGGGTACGTGCGCGGGAATTTCCACACGCGATTTGGCTGGGTACGTGGATCTCAGGGGTGTGCGGGAAGTCCCACACGCGATTTGGGAGGGTACGTGGATTTCAGGGGTGCGCGGGAAGTTGCACACGCGATTTGGCAGGGTACGTGCACGGGAATTTCCACACGCGATTTGGCTGGGTACGTGGATCTCAGGGGTGCGTGGGAAGTCCCACACGCGATTTGGCAGGGTACGTGGATTTCAGGGGTGCGCAGGAAGTTGCCGACGCGATTTGGCCGGGTACGTGCACGGGAATTTCCACACACGATTTGGCTGGGTACGTGGATCTCAGGGGTGCGCGGGAAGTCTCACACGCGATTTGGAAGGGTACGTGGATTTCAGGGGTGCGCGGGAAGTTCCACACGCGATTTGGCCGGGTACGTGCGCGGGAATTTGCACACACGACTTGGCTGGGTACGTGGATCTCAGGGGTGCGTGGGAAGTCCCACACACGATTTGGCCGGGTACGTGCGCGGGAATTTCCACACGCGATTTGGCTGGGTACGTGTATTTCAGGGGTACGCGGGAAATTCTACAAGCGATTTGGCTGTGTGCTCCCAGGTATTCCCTGTACACCCTCCACGGCCCCTGCAGGCAGCCGACACCACAGGGGACTACCCTGCACACCTGCTCATGTCACCCAGCACCCCCACCCCCCAGCAGTGTGGGGCACCCTCCACCAGGCCCCCACTCATGGCCCCTATCACCCGAACCCCCCAGCAGTGCAGGGGCAGCACCACCAGGCCCCCACTCATGTCCCCCTGCACCCCCACCCCCCAGCATCCAGGGGCACCCTCCACCAGGCCCCCACTCATGGCCCCTATCACCCCCACCCCCCAGCATCCAGGGGCACCCTCCACCAGGCCCCCACTCATGTCTCCCACCACCCCCACCCCCCAGCAGTGTGGGGCACCCTCCATCAGGCCCCCACCCATGTCTCCCACCAACCCCACCCCCCAGCAGTGCAGGGGCACCCTCCACCAGGCCCCCACTCATGTCTCCCAGCACCCCCACCCCCCAGCCACCATGGGCAACCCCCACCAGGCCCCCACTCATGTCTCCCACCACCCCCACCCCCCCAGCAGTGTGGGGCACCCTCCACCAGGCCCCCACTCATGGCCCCTATCACCCCTACCCCCCAGCAGTGCAGGGGCACCCTCCACCAGGCCCCCACTCATGTCTCCCACCACCCCCACCCCCCAGCAGTGCAGGGGCACCCTCCACCAGGCCCCCACCCATGTCTCCCAGCACCCCCACCCCCCAGCAGTGCAGGGGCAGCACCACCAGGCCCCCACTCATGGCCCCCTGCACCCCCACCCCCCAGCATCCAGGGGCACCCTCCACCAGGCCCCCACTCATGTCTCCCAGCACCCCCACCCCCCAGCAGTGCAGGGGCACCCTCCACCAGGCCCCCACCCATGTCTCCCAGCACCCCCACCCCCCAGCAGTGCAGGGGCAGCACCACCAGGCCCCCACTCATGTCCCCCTGCACCCCCACCCCCCAGCATCCAGGGGCACCCTCCACCAGGCCCCCACTCATGTCTCCCACCACCCCCACCCCCAGCAGTGTGGGGCACCCTCCACCAGGCCCCCACACATGTCTCCCACCACCCCCACCCCCATCCACCATGGGCATCCCCCACCAGGCCCCCACTCATGTCTCCCACCACCCCCACCCCCCCAGCAGTGTGGGGCACCCTCCACCAGGCCCCCACTCATGTCCAACTCATGTCTCCCACCACCCCCACCCCCCCAGCAGTGTGGGGCACCCTCTACCAGGCCCCCACTCATGTCCAACTCATGTCTCCCACCACCCCCACCCCCCAGCAGTGTGAGGCACCCTCCACCAGGCCCCCACTCATGTCTCCCACCACCCCCACCCCCCAGCAGTGTGGGGCACCCTCCACCAGGCCCCCACTCATGTCCAACTCATGTCTACCACCACCCCCGCCCCCCCAGCAGTGTGGGGCACCCTCCACCAGGCCCCCACTCATGTCCAACTCATGTCTACCACCACCCCCACCCCCCAGCAGTGTGGGGCACCCTCCACCAGGCCCCCACTCATGTCTCCTACCACCCCCACCCCCCAGCAGTGTGGGGCACCCTCAACCAGGCCCCCACCCATGTCTCCCACCACCCCAACCCCCCAGCCACCATGGGCAGCCTCCACCAGCTCCTCACAATCCCCAATCATGTGCGTTATGGTCAGCGTCCACAGCCAAAAAGCCCTACCAAGTAACCCATTCACCCACATGGAAATGGAAATTACATGTTACACCCCCAATGTTCATAAAGCTAATGAACCCATGTCCGTCACACACAATGGTTGCAATTGAATGGGAAAACACCCAACATGACATGCATGAAACCAATGAGATGATACCACACAGTGAAGTATGAAAACAAAATTGTATTAAAAAAAAAAAGAATGCAAAAGAAATGAAACAAACTACAATGGGAATGAAAAAAGATAAGCTGCATGTCCGTTTAAAAAAATAAAAACACCAAATCATAATCCAAAAAATATGTTGTCCAAAGTCAAATGAAAAATAAAATCAATCCAATGAAGAACTATGTACAAAACATCCAAGGGTCCATGAGCCCAACTGAACAAAGGAAACCTACAAAAAACCCTAACTAAAATGCAACTATATACAAAAAGTGGAGCAGTGTCCGTCGACTCCAAATCATAATAAGAAACAAAGGAAACCTAAAACTAAAGAACTATATACAAAGGCGGCGGGCAAGTCCAGCGGCTCACTCCGTGGTGTTCCGGGCCAGGGCATCATCGAAGTCCTGTTCGATGTCCCGGAGGTGGTCCTGTTCCATGGCCCCGAGGGTCCGCAGGGACGACGCCGTGTCCTCCTCCAACCCCCTGCGGATTGCCTCGAGGCACTCGGCCCGCCTCAGGGCCCTCCGCATGGAGTTCCCCGCCCTGACCATTGTGAGCCGCGCCTCTTCCGCCCGCCGCCGCTCCGCACCTATGGCGTGGCCCAACCGCTGCCACACGGAAGACACTCTCTGTCCTGGGTCCTCCTGCCCTCCGGCCGATGCCTGCCCCTCCGATGTCGAAGGCCCCGAGCCTTCATGGCTCCCACCATGTTGCTGCTGCTGCTCTGCCTCTGCCCGTGCACTGCCTCCTGCTGCCTGCACATCCTCCGCCGGCTGGGGTGCAGTCGTAGATGTGGCCACCCCTGCTGGACGTCCGACTCCCGACTGTGGCAGGGATGCCTCCTCCACCAGCCTGGCCGCACCGTCAGAGGCAGCACCACAGGGCACCCAGGTGACTGATGGGTGGGAAGATGGCACAGAGGACGACTGGCGCGTAGGGGGTCCAGTTGAGGAGGGGGTCGGAGCATGCCCCATCAGACGGAGGAATCCGGCCTGGGTGACCTGTCCCAGCAGGCTGACGTGGTCAACGAGCCATTCGAGATGACGTGCAGTCTCTCCATGAAAAGACTGCAGGTCACCTCGCATGGCCCGTTGACGCAAGGCCACACCAGCCAGGACAGGCTCAACCCGGACCTGGATAGCCACGTCCGCAGGCAGAGGAAGGCCAGTTGACGTCAGCTCATCCCCTGCCTGAAAACGGGGCTGGACGTAGGCATCCCTGCTGGTGCAAGATGATGCAGGGACAGGATCGGGGACAGGATTGCACACAGGCACCTCCGCGGCGGCCTGTGCTGCCTCCTGTCCCTGGTCCTGCACTGCACCACTAGCACCAGTGGGATCCCCACCTCCAGACCCCGTCTCTGGTGCTTGCACGGCCTCCTCCTCCACCAAACCCCCCACCAACCTGGATGACTCCGTGCCATCTTCCCCTGTTGGGCCCTGTGGGGTCCCAGCTGCCCCTTCTGCTGCCGAGGAGTCCAACTCCAACCTCATTTCAGCGTGGAAAGGGCCCATGCGCGTAAGCGCGTGTGGAAACTGCACGTCCGCGTGTAATACGTGGAAAGGGCCCATGCGCGTCTGTACGCGTCACGTCACAGGGGCGCTTGCGCTTGAGGGGCCTTCTGTCCAATGAAAATGCGTATGCGTGCAGACGCGCTTATGCGCTAAGGGCCTTTCCTCAAATTACACGCTGACGTGCAGACTTTTCACGTGCCAAATCACTCCGTATCAAGCTGGCCACGCGTATGCACACGGAAGACCACGCTCCTGCCCAGAAGGCCGAACTACTGCCCCCCAGAGCCCTGAGCACGCTCCCAACTGCCATCTGCTGCTGCCTGACTGCCTGCTGCCCACGTGCACTGCCATTTGCTGCCTGCACATCAGCCAGGGGTGCTGTTGCTGTGACCACCCCTGCTGGAACCGAAGACTCCTGACTGGGATTCCATCGCTCCACAGCCCAGCCCCAGGACCCAGTTGCCCACCCACTCCTGCCTCTGGGGTTGTCATGTCGGGGCAAACACCATCTGTGACCACTGACAACCCCCGGCCAGAGAGGCAGAGGGGCACCAGCTTCAGTGCCACCGAAGTTGGTGTCCTGGTGGAGCAAGTCCTGGGGCAGTATGATGCCCTCTTCGGAAGTTCCCGCGCCGACAAGGAAGGACGGACTCGGATCTGGACTGACATCGTGACTGCCATCAACGCGGAGGGGGTGGCAGTCCGCGACTTACAACATGTCAGAAAGCGCTGGGAGGACTTCAGGTCCAGGACCCTGAACAAGGCCCGGCGCCTCTTGAAGGCAGCGGATACCAAGGGGCGCCGGGGCCACTTGTCGGAAGAACAGATGAGGGTCCTGGAACGCATATCCCCAGCGCTCCACGTCCAGGTCCTAGAGAAGCAGACCCGTCTGGAGTCGAGCGGTGAGTGTACATGCATCCTGATTGTGAGCAGTGCGTGTGGTGATTATTCGGTAGTGTGCAGGTTGCACATCTGTTTGTATGGGGTCGAGTATGGGTGGGGGTGTACAGGGCCGTGGGGCTGACACATGCGAGGGCTGTAATGTGTGAGACATGGATGGTGCTTGTGTGTGTAGGCTTGCATGCCAAATGCAGTTGTGTGGGCACACATGTTTGGATGAATTTGTATGTAAGTAGACATGTCCGTGATGTCACGCATGTATGTTGTTTTCGGCTGCATGTATGAGCACTGTGTACATGTGCATGTGTGTGTATTTGACAAGGGTGCAACAGTGATGCAACATGGATGCATGTGACAGCGGTATGTGGAAGCCTGATTGGCAGATGTGACATGGATGCCCGTCTGAACAGTGCGACACTTGGCAGAGGTGTACACATGCATGCAAGTGTGGTGGTGTGTGTACATGTGTGGTGCACTTCCTGTGTTGCATGTGATGTCTGGCTCACCTTTGGCTGCTCATGCTGTTGTATGTGTAGGGATGGTGGTGGCAGTTGCGATTTGGCTGTGGTATGGCACATGTGTGCGAGTTGTAATGACATGTGTGTTGGGGATTGTGATGACATGTCTGAGGTTTGCCAATGCCACTCATGTGCAACTGTCATGTGTGTATGTGTCCATTGTACAGTGCCCTGATGCCTGTGTTTTGTTTCTCCCTGTCTGCAGCGTCAACTGATGAAGAGGGCGGAGAAGGTGCTGTGGAGCACAGCGGCGGGGATCCCACCGCCAGCCGGAGACGCAAGGCCCGGCTCCCCTCCCGTGTTGTCATCTCGTCGGGGAGTGAGGAGTCCGGTGCCGCGTCCCAGGCCGCAGCTGCCGGGGGGAGGTCCAAGAGGCGGGGGTTGGAGTTGGACTCCTCGGCAGCAGAAGGGGCAGCTGGGACCCCACAGGGCCCAACAGGGGAAGATGGCACGGAGTCATCCAGGTTGGTGGGGGGTTTGGTGGAGGAGGAGGCCGTGCAAGCACCAGAGACGGGGTCTGGAGGTGGGGATCCCACTGGTGCTAGTGGTGCAGTGCAGGACCAGGGACAGGAGGCAGCACAGGCCGCCGCGGAGGTGCCTGTGTGCAATCCTGTCGCCGATCCTGTCCCTGCATCATCTTGCACCAGCAGGGATGCCTACGTCCAGACCCGTTTTCATGCAGGGGATGAGCTGACGTCAACTGGCCTTCCTCTGCCTGCGGACGTGGCTATCCAGGTCCGGGTTGAGCCTGTCCTGGCTGGTGTGGCGTTGCGTCAACGGGCCATGCGAGGTGACCTGCAGTCTTTTCATGGAGAGACTGCACGTCATCTCGAATGGCTCGTTGACCACGTCAGCCTGCTGGGACTGGTCACCGAGGCCGGATTCCTCCGTCTGATGGGGCTTGCTCCGACCCCCTCCTCAACTGGACCACCTACGTGCCAGTCGTCCTCTGTGCCATCTTCCCACCCATCAGTCACCTGGGTGCCCTGTGGAGCTGCCTCTGACGGTGCGGCCAGGCTGGTGGAGGAGGCATCCCTGCCACAGTCGGGAGTCGGACGTCCAGCAGGGGTGGCCACATCAACAACTGCACCCCAGCCGGCGGAGGATGTGCAGGCAGCAGAAGGCAGTGCACGGGCAGAGGCAGAGCAGCAGCAGCAACGTGGTTGGGGCCATGAAGGCTCGGGGCCTTCAACATCGGAGGGGCAGGCATCGGCCGGAGGGCAGGAGGACCCAGGACAGAGAGTGTCTTCCATGTGGCAGCGGTTGGGCCACGCCATAGGTGCGGAGCGGCGGCGGGCGGAAGAGGCGCTGCTCACAATGGTCAGGGCGGAGAACTCCATGTGGAGGGCCCTGAGGCGGGCCGAGTGCCTCGAGGCAATCCGCAGGGGGTTGGAGGAGGACACAGCGTCGTCCCTGCGGACCCTCAGGGCCATGGAACAGGACCGCCTCCGGGACATCGAACAGGAGTTCGATGATGCCCTGGCCCGGAACACCACGGAGTGAGCCGCTGGACTTGCCCGCCGCCTTTGTATATAGTTCTTTAGTTTTAGGTTTCCTTTGTTTCTTATTATGATTTGGAGTCGACGGACACTGCTCCACTTTTTGTATATAGTTGCATTTTAGTTAGGGTTTTTTGTAGGTTTCCTTTGTTCAGTTGGGCTCATGGACCCTTGGATGTTTTGTACATAGTTCTTCATTGGATTGATTTTATTTTTCAATTGACTTTGGACAACATATTTTTTGGATTAGGATTTGGTGTTTTTATTTTTTTAAACGGACATGCATCTTATCTTTTTTTCATTCCCATTGTAGTTTGTTTAATTTCTTTTGCATTCTTTTTTTTTTAATACAATTTTGTTTTCATACTTCACTGTGTGGTATCATCTCATTGGTTTCATGCATGTCATGTTGGGTGTTTTCCCATTCAATTGCAACCATTGTGTGTGAGGGACATGGGTTCATTAGCTTTATGAACATTGGGGGTGTAACATGTAATTTCCATTTCCATGTGGGTGAATGGGTTACTTGGTAGGGCTTTTTGGCTGTGGAGGCTGACCATAACGCACATGATTGGGGATTGTGAGGAGCTGGTGGAGGCTGCCCATGGTGGCTGGGGGGTGGGGGGGGTGGGAGACATGAGTGGGGGCCTGGTGGAGGGTGCCCATGGTGGCTGGGGGGTGGGTGGGAGACATGAGTGGGGGCCTGGTGGAGGCTGCCCCTGCACTGCTGGGGGGTGGGGGTGGTGGGAGACATGGGTGGGGGCCTGGTGGAGGCTGCCCCTGCACTGCTGCGGGGTGGGTGGGGGGTGGTGGGAGACATGGGTGGGGGCCTGGTGGAGGGTGCCCCACACTGCTGGGGGGTGGGGGTGGTGGGAGACCTGAGTGGGGGCCTGGTGGAGGCTGCCCCTGCACTGCTGGGGGTGGGGGTGGTGGGAGACATGGGTGGGGGCCTGGTGGAGGCTGCCCCTGCACTGCTGGGGGGTGGGGGTGGTGTGGTGGGAGACATGGGTGGGGGCCTGGTGGAGGCTGCCCCTGCACTGCTGGGGGGTGGGGGTGGTGGGAGACATGGGTGGGGGCCTGGTGGAGGGTGCCCCGCACTGCTGGGGGGTGGGGGTGGTGGGAGACATGAGTGGGGGCCTGGTGGAGGGTGCCCCTGGATGCTCGGGGGTGGGGGTGATAGGGGCCATGAGTGGGGGCCTGGTGGAGGGTACCCCACACTGCTGGGGTGGTGGGGGTGGTGGGAGACATGAGTGGGGGCCTGGTGGGGGATGCCCATGGTGGCTGGGGGGTGGGGGTGGGTGGGAGACATGAGTGGAGGCCTGGTGGAGGGTGTCCATGGTGGCTGGGGGATGGGGGTGGTGGGAGACATGAGTGGGGGCCTGGTGGAGGGTGCCCCACACTGCTGGGGGGTGGGGGTGGTGGGAGACATGAGTGGGGGCCTGGTGGAGGCTGCCCCTGCACTGCTGGGGGGTGGGGGTGGTGGGAGACATGGGTGGGGGCCTGGTGGAGGCTGCCCCTGCACTGCTGGGGGGTGGGGGTGGTTGGAGACATGAGTGGGGGCCTGGTGGAGGGTGCCCCACACTGCTGGGGGGGTGGGGGTTGTGGGAGACATGAGTGGAGGCCTGGTGGAGGGTGCCCATGGTGGCTGGGGGATGGGGGTGGTGGGAGACATGAGTGGAGGCCTGGTGGAGGGTGCCCATGGTGGCTGGGGGATGGGGGTGGTGGGAGACATGAGTGGGGGCCTGGTGGTGCTGCCCATGCACTGCTGGGGAATGGGGGTGGTGGGAGACATGAGTGGGGGCCTGGTGGAGGGTGCCCCACACTGCTGGGGGGTGGGGGTGGTGGGAGACATGAGTGGGGGCCTGGTGGAGGCTGCCCCTGCACTGGCGGGGGGTGGGGGTGGTGGGAGACATGGGTGGGGGCCTGGTGGAGGGTGCCCCACACTGCTGGGGGGTGGGGGTGGTGGGAGACATGAGTGGGGGCCTGGTGGAGGGTGCCGCACACTGCTGGGGGGTGGGGGTGGTGGGAGACATGAGTGGGGGCCTGGTGGAGGGTGCCCCGCACTGCTGGGGGGTGGGGGTGGTGGGAGACATGAGTGGGGGCCTGGTGGAGGCTGCCCCTGCACTGCTGGGGGTGGGGGTGGTGGGAGACATGGGTGGGGGCCTGGTGGAGGGTGCCCCGCACTGCTGGGGGGTGGGGGTGGTGGGAGACATGAGTGGGGGCCTGGTGGAGGGTGCCCCTGCACTGCTGGGGGGTGGGGGTGGTGGGAGACATGGGTGGGGGCCTGGTGGAGGGTGCTCCACACTGCTGGGGAGTGGGGGTGGTGGGAGACAAGAGTGGGGGCCTGGTGGAGGCTGCCCCTGCACTGCTGGGGGGTGGGGGTGGTGGGAGACATGGGTGGGGGCCTGGTAGAGGGTGCCCCTGGATGCTGGGGGGTGGGGGTGATATGGGCCATGAGTGGGGGCCTGGTGGAGGGTGCCCCACATTGCTGGGGGGTGGGGGTGGTGGGAGACATGAGTGGGGGCCTGGTGGTGGCTGCCCCTGCACTGCTGGGGGTGGGGGTGGTGGGAGACATGGGTGGGGGCCTGGTGGAGGGTGCCCCGCACTGCTGGGGGGTGGGGGTGGTGGGAGACATGAGTGGGGGCCTGGTGGAGGGTGCCCCTGGATGCTTGGGGGTGGGGGTGATAGGGGCCATGAGTGGGGGCGTGGTGGAGGGTGCCCCACACTGCTGGGGGTGTGGGGGTGGTGGGAGACATGAGTGGCGGCCTGGTGGGGGATGCCCATGGTGGCTGGGGGGTGGGGGTGGGTGGGAGACATGAGTGGAGGCCCGGTGGAGGGTGCCCATGGTGGCTGAGGGATGGGGGTGGTGGGAGACATGAGTGGGGGCCTGGTGGTGCTGCCCCTGCACTGCTGGGGGATGGGGGTGGTGGGAGACATGAGTGGGGGCCTGGTGGAGGCTGCCCCTGCACTGCTGGGGGGGTGGGGGTGGTGGGAGACATGAGTGGGGGCCTGGTGGGGGGTGCCCATGGTGGCTGGGGGGTGGGGGTGGGTGGGAGACATGAGTGGAGGCCTGGTGGAGGGTGCCCATGGTGGCTGGGGGATGGGGGTGGTGGGAGACATGAGTGGGGGCCTGGTGGTGCTGCCCCTGCACTGCTGGGGGATGGGGGTGGTGGGAGACATGAGTGGGGGCCTGGTGGAGGGTGCCCCACACTGCTGAGGGGGTGGGGGTGGTGGGAGACATGAGTGGAGGCCTGGTGGAGGGTGCCCATGGTGGCTGGGGGATGGGGGTGGTGGGAGACATGAGTGGAGGCCTGGTGAAGGGTGCCCATGGTGGCTGGGGGATGGGGGTGGTGGGAGACATGAGTGGGGGCCTGGTGGTGCTGCCCCTGCACTGCTGGGGGATGGGGGTGGTGGGAGACATGAGTGGGGGCCTGGTGGAGGGTGCCCCACACTGCTGGGTGGTGGGGGTGGTGGGAGACATGAGTGGGGGCCTGGTGGAGGCTGCCCCTGCACTGCTGGGGGGTAGGGGTGGTGGGAGACATGGGTGGGGGCCTGGTGGAGGGTGCCCCACACTGCTGGGGGTGGGGGTGGTGGGAGACATGAGTGGGGGCCTGGTGGAGGGTGCCCCACACTGCTGGGGGGTGGGGGTGGTGGGAGACATGAGTGGGGGCCTGGTGGAGGGTGCCCCGCACTGCTGGGGGGTGGGGGTGGTGGGAGACATGAGTGGGGGCCTGGTGGAGGCTGCCCCTGCACTGCTGGGGGGTGGGGGTGGTGGGAGACATGGGTGGGGGCCTGGTGGAGGGTGCCCCGCACTGCTGGGGGGTGGGGGTGGTGGGAGACATGAGTGGGGGCCTGGTGGAGGGTGCCCCTGGATGCTGGGGGGTGGGGGTGATAGGGGCCATGAGTGGGGGCCTGGTGGAGGGTGCCCCACACTGCTGGGGGGTTGGCGGGGGTGGGAGACATGAGTGGGGGCCTGTTGGGGGATGCCCATGGTGGCTGGGGGGTGGGGGTGGGTGGGAGACATGAGTGGAGGCCTGGTGGAGGGTGCCCATGGTGGCTGGGGGATGGGGGTGGTGGGAGACATGAGTGGGGGCCTGGTGGAGGGTGCCCCACACTGCTGTGGGGTGGGGGTGGAGGCCTGGTGGAGGCTGCCCCTGCACTGCTGGGTGGTGGGGGTGGTGGGAGACATGGGTGGGGGCCTGGTGGAGGCTGCCCCTGCACTGCTGGGGGGTGGGGTGGTGGGAGACATGAGTGGGGGCCTGGTGGAGGCTGCCCCTGCACTGCTGGGGGGTGGGGGTGGTGGGAGACATGGGTGGGGGCCTGTTGGAGGGTGCCCAACACTGCTGGGCGGTGGGGGTTGTGGGATCATGAGTGGGGGCCTGGTGGAGGCTGCCCCTGCACTGCTGGGGGGTGGGGGTGGTAGGAGACATGGGTGGGGGCCTGGTGGAGGGTGCCCCTGGATGCTGGGGGGTAGGGGTGATAGGGGCCATGAGTGGGGGCCTGGTGGAGGGTGCCCCACACTGCTGGGGGGGTGGGGGTGGTGGGAGACATGAGTGGAGGCCTGGTGGAGGGTGCCCATGGTGGCTGGGGGATGGGGGTGGTGGGAGACATGAGTGGAGGCCTGGTGGAGGGTGCCCATGGTGGCTGGGGGATGGGGGTGGTGGGAGACATGAGTGGGGGCCTGGTGGTGCTGCCCCTGCACTGCTGGGGGATGGGGTGGTGGGAGACATGAGTGGGGGCCTGGTGGAGGGTGCCCCACATTGCTGGGGGGTGGGGGTGGTGGGAGACATGAGTGGGGGCCTGGTGGAGGCTGTCCCTGCACTGCTGGGGGGTGGGGGTGGTGGGAGACATGGGTGGGGGCCTGGTGGAGGGTGCCCCACACTGCTGGCGGGTGGGGGTGGTGGGAGACATGAGTGGGGGCCTGGTGGAGGGTGCCCCACACTGCTGGGGGGTGGGGGTGGTGGGAGACATGGGTGGGGGCCTGGTGGAGGGTGCCCCGCACTGCTGGGGGGTGGGGGTGGTGGGAGACATGAGTGGGGGCCTGGTGGAGGGTGCCCCTGGATGCTGGGGGGTGGGGGTGATAGGGGCCATGAGTGGGGGCCTGGTGGAGGGTGCCCCACACTGCTGGGGGGGTGGGGGTGGTGGGAGACATGAGTGGAGGCCTGGTGGAGGGTGCCCATGGTGGCTGGGGGATGGGGGTGGTGGGAGACATGAGTGGAGGCCTGGTGGAGGGTGCCCATGGTGGCTGGGGGATGGGGGTGGTGGGAGACATGAGTGGGGGCCTGGTGGTGCTGCCCCTGCACTGCTGGGGGATGGGGTGGTGGGAGACATGAGTGGGGGCCTGGTGGAGGGTGCCCCACATTGCTGGGGGGTGGGGGTGGTGGGAGACATGAGTGGGGGCCTGGTGGAGGCTGTCCCTGCACTGCTGGGGGGTGGGGGTGGTGGGAGACATGGGTGGGGGCCTGGTGGAGGGTGCCCCACACTGCTGGCGGGTGGGGGTGGTGGGAGACATGAGTGGGGGCCTGGTGGAGGGTGCCCCACACTGCTGGGGGGTGGGGGTGGTGGGAGACATGAGTGGGGGCCTGGTGGAGGGTGCCCCTGCACTGCTGGGGGGTGGGGGTGGTGGGAGACATGGGTGGGGGCCTGGTGGAGGCTGCCCCTGCACTGCTGGGGGTGGGGGTGGTGGGAGACATGGGTGGGGGCCTGGTGGAGGATGCCCCTGCACTGCTGGGGGGTGGGGATGGTGGGAGACATGGGTGGGGGCCTGGTGGAGGGTGCCCCACACTGCTGGGGAGTGGGGGTGGTGGGAGACATGAGTGGGGGCCTGGTGGAGGCTGCCCCTGCACTGCTGGGGGGTGGGGGTGGTGGGAGACATGGGTGGGGGCCTGGTGGAGGGTGCCCCTGGATGCTGGGGGTGGGGGTGATAGGGGCCATGAGTGGGGGCCTGGTGGAGGGTGCCCCACACTGCTGGGGGGTGGGGGTGGTGGGAGACATGAGTGGGGGCCTGGTGGAGGCTGCCCCTGCACTGCTGGGGGGTGAGGGTGGTGGGAGACATGGGTGGGGGCCTGGTGGAGGGTGCCCCGCACTGCTGGGGGGTGGGGGTGGTGGGAGACATGAGTGGGGGCCTGGTGGAGGGTGCCCCTGGATGCTGGGGGGTGGGGGTGATAGGGGCCATGAGTGGGGGCCTGGTGGAGGGTGCCCCACACTGCTGGGGGGGTGGGGGTGGTGGGAGACATGAGTGGGGGCCTGGTGGGGGATGCCCATGGTGGCTGGGGGGTGGGGGTGGGTGGGAGACATGAGTGGAGGCCCGGTGGAGGGTGCCCATGGTGGCTGGGGGATGGAGGTGGTGGGAGACATGAGTTGGGGCCTGGTGGTGCTGCCCCTGCACTGCGGGGGGATGGGGGTAGTGGGAGACATGAGTGGGGGCCTGGTGGAGGCTGCCCCTGCACTGCTGGGGGGGGTGGGGGTGGTGGGAGACATGAGTGGGGGCCTGGTGGGGGATGCCCATGGTGGCTGGGCGGTGGGGGTGGGTGGGAGACATGAGTGGAGGCCTGGTGGAGGGTGCCCATGGTGGCTGGGGGATGGGGGTGGTGGGAGACATGAGTGGGGGCCTGGTGGCGCTGCCCCTGCACTGCTGGGGGATGGGGGTGGTGGGAGACATGAGTGGGGGCCTGGTGGAGGGTGCCCCACACTGCTGGGGGGGTGGGGGTGGTGGGAGACATGAGTGGAGGCCTGGTGGAGGGTGCCCATGGTGGCTGGGGGATGGGGGTGGTGGGAGACATGAGTGGAGGCCTGGTGGAGGGTGCCCATGGTGGCTGGGGGATGGGGGTGGTGGGAGACATGAGTGGGGGCCTGGTGGTGCTGCCCCTGCACTGCTGGGGAATGGGGGTGGTGGGGGACATGAGTGGGGGCCTGGTGGAGGGTGCCCCACACTGCTGGGGGGTGGGGGTGGTGGGAGCCATGAGTGGGGGCCTGGTGGAGGCTGCCCCTGCACTGCTGGGGGTGGGGGTGGTGGGAGACATGGGTGGGGGCCTGGTGGAGGGTGCCCCACACTGCTGGGGGGTGGGGGTGGTGGGAGACGTGAGTGGGGGCCTGGTGGAGGGTGCCCCACACTGCTGGGGGGTGGGGGTGGTGGGAGACATGAGTGGGGGCCTGGTGGAGGGTGCCCAGCACTGCTGGGGGGTGGGGGTGGTGGGAGACATGAGTGGGGGCCTGGTGGAGGCTGCCCCTGCACTGCTGGGGGGTGGGGGTGGTGGGAGACATGGGTGGGGGCCTGGTGGAGGGTGCCCCGCACTGCTGGGGGGTGGGGGTGGTGGGAGACATGAGTGGGGGCCTGGCGGAGGGTGCCCCTGCACTGCTGGGGGTTGGGGGTGGTGGGAGACATGGGTGGGGGCCTGGTGGAGGGTGCCCCACACTGCTGGGGAGTGGGGGTGGTGGGAGACATGAGTGGGGGCCTGGTGGAGGCTGCCCCTGCACTGCTGGGGGGTGGGGGTGGTGGGAGACATGGGTGGGGGCCTGGTGGAGGGTGCCCCTGGATGCTGGGGGGCGGGGGTGATAGGGGCCATGAGTGGGGGCCTGGTGGAGGGTGCCCCACATTGCTGGGGGGTGGGGGTGGTGGGAGACATGAGTGGGGGCCTGGTGGAGGCTGCCCCTTCACTGCTGGGGGGTGGGGGTGGTGGGAGACATGGGTGGGGGCCTGGTGGAGGGTGCCCCGCACTGCTGGGGGGTGGGGGTGGTGGGAGACATGGGTGGGGGCCTGGTGGAGGGTGCCCCTGGATGCTGGGGGGTGGGGGTGATAGGGGCCATGAGTGGGGGCGTGGTGGAGGGTGCCCCACACTGCTGGGGGGTGGGGGTGGTGGGAGACATGAGTGGCGGCCTGGTGGGGGATGCCCATGGTGGCTGGGGGGTGGGGGTTGGTGGGAGACATGAGTGGAGGCCCGGTGGAGGGTGCCCATGGTGGCTGAGGGATGGGGGTGGTGGGAGACATGAGTGGGGGCCTGGTGGTGCTGCCCCTGCACTGCTGGGGGATGGGGGTGGTGGGAGACATGAGTGGGGGCCTGGTGGAGGCTGCCCCTGCACTGCTGGGGGTGTGGGGGTGGTGGGAGACATGAGTGGGGGCCTGGTGGGGGATGCCCATGGTGGCTGGGGGGTGGGGGTGGGTGGGAGACATGAGTGGAGGCCTGGTGGAGGGTGCCCATGGTGGCTGGGGGATGGGGGTGGTGGGAGACATGAGTGGGGGCCTGGTGGTGCTGCCCCTGCACTGCTGGGGGATGGGGGTGGTGGGACACATGAGTGGGGGCCTGGTGGAGGGTGCCCCACACTGCTGGGGGGTGGGGGTGGTGGGAGACATGAGTGGAGGCCTGGTGGAGGGTGCCCATGGTGGCTGGGGGATGGGGGTGGTGGGAGACATGAGTGGAGGCCTGGTGGAGGGTGCCCATGGTGGCTGGGGGATGGGGGTGGTGGGAGACATGAGTGGGGGCCTGGTGGTGCTGCCCCTGCACTGCTGGGGGATGGGGGTGGTGGGAGACATGAGTGGGGGCCTGGTGGAGGGTGCCCCACACTGCTGGGGGGTGGGGGTGGTGGGAGACATGAGTGGGGGCCTGGTGGAGGCTGCCCCTGCACTGCTGGGGGTGGGGGTGGTGGGAGACATGGGTGGGGGCCTGGTGGAGGGTGCCCCACACTGCTGGGGGGTGGGGGTGATGGGAGACATGAGTGGGGGCCTGGTGGAGGGTGCCCCACACTGCTGGGGGGTGGGGGTGGTGAGAGACATGAGTGGGGGCCTGGTGGAGGGTGCCCCGCACTGCTGGGGGGTGGGGGTGGTGGGAGACATGAGTGGGGGCCTGGTGGAGGCTGCCCCTGCACTGGTGGGGGGTGGGGGTGGTGGGAGACATGGGTGGGGGCCTGGTGGAGGGTGCCCCGCACTGCTGGGGGGTGGGGGTGGTGGGAGACATGAGTGGGGGCCTGGTGGAGGGTGCCCCTGGATGCTGGGGGGTGGGGGTGATAGGGGCCATGAGTGGGGGCCTGGTGGAGGGTGCCCCACACTGCTGGGGGGGTGGCGGTGGTGGGAGACATGAGTGGGGGCCTGTTGGGGGATGCCCATGGTGGCTGGGGGGTGGGGGTGGGTGGGAGACATGAGTGGAGGCCTGGTGGAGGGTGCCCATGGTGGCTGGGGGATGGGGGTGGTGGGAGACATGAGTGGGGCCTGGTGGAGGGTGCCCCACACTGCTGTGGGGTGGGGGTGGAGGCCTGGTGGAGGCTTCCCCTGCACTGATGGGTGGTGGGGGTGGTGGGAGACATGGGTGGGGGCCTGGTGGAGGCTGCCCCTGCACTGCTGGGGGGTGGGGGTGGTGGGAGACATGAGTGGGGGCCTGGTGGAGGCTGCCCCTGCACTGCTGGGGGGTGGGGGTGGTGGGAGACATGGGTGGGTGCCTGTTGGAGGGTGCCCAACACTGCTGGGGGATCGGGGTGGTGGGATCATGAGTGGGGGCCTGGTGGAGGCTGCCCCTGCACTGCTGGGGGGTGGGGGTGGTAGGAGACATGGGTGGGGGCCTGGTGGAGGGTGCCCCTGGATGCTGGGGGGTGGGGGTGATAGGGGCCATGAGTGGGGGCCTGGTGGAGGGTGCCCCACACTGCTGGGGGGGTGGGGGTGGTGGGAGACATGAGTGGAGGCCTGGTGGAGGGTGCCCATGGTGGCTGGTGGCTGGGGGTGGTGGGAGACATGAGTGGAGGCCTGGTGGAGGGTGCCCATGGTGGCTGGGGGATGGGGGTGGTGGGAGACATGAGTGGGGGCCTGGTGGAGGCTGCCCCTGCACTGCTGGGGGGTGGGGGTGGTGGGAGACATGGGTGGGGGCCTGGTGGAGGGTGCCCCACACTGTTGGGGGGTGGGGGTGATGGGAGACATGAGTGGGGGCCTGGTGGAGGGTGCCCCACACTGCTGGGGGGTGGGGGTGGTGAGAGACATGAGTGGGGGCCTGGTGGAGGGTGCCCCGCACTGCTGGGGGGTGGGGGTGGTGGGAGACAGGAGTGGGGGCCTGGTGGAGGCTGCCCCTGCACTGCTGGGGGGGTGGGGGAGGTGGGAGACATGAGTGGGGGCCTGGTGGGGGATGCCCATGGTGGCTGGGCGGTGGGGGTGGGTGGGAGACATGAGTGGAGGCCTGGTGGAGGGTGCCCATGGTGGCTGGGGGATGGGGGTGGTGGGAGACATGAGTGGGGGCCTGGTGGTGCTGCCCCTGCACTGCTGGGGGATGGGGGTGGTGGGAGACATGAGTGGGGGCCTGGTGGAGGGTGCCCCACACTTCTGGGGGGGTGGGGGTGGTGGGAGACATGAGTGGAGGCCTGGTGGAGGGTGCCCATGGTGGCTGGGGGATGGGGGTGGTGGGAGACATGAGTGGAGGCCTGGTGGAGGGTGCCCATGGTGGCTGGGGGATGGGGGTGGTGGGAGACATGAGTGGGGGCCTGGTGGTGCTGCCCCTGCACTGCTGGGGAATGGGGGTGGTGGGGGACATGAGTGGGGGCCTGGTGGAGGGTGCCCCACACTGCTGGGGGGTGGGGGTGGTGGGAGCCATGAGTGGGGGCCTGGTGGAGGCTGCCCCTGCACTGCTGGGGGGAGGGGGTGGTGGGAGACATGGGTGGGGGCCTGGTGGAGGGTGCCCCACACTGCTGGGGGGTGGGGGTGGTGGGAGACATGAGTGGGGGCCTGGTGGAGGGTGCCCCACACTGCTGGGGGGTGGGGGTGGTGGGAGACATGAGTGGGGGCCTGGTGGAGGGTGCCCCGCACTGCTGGGGGGTGGGGGTGGTGGGAGACATGAGTGGGGGCCTGGTGGAGGCTGCCCCTGCACTGCTGGGGGGTGGGGGTGGTGGGAGACATGGGTGGGGGCCTGGTGGAGGGTGCCCCGCACTGCTGGGGGGTGGGGGTGGTGGGAGACATGAGTGGGGGCCTGGTGGAGGGTGCCCCTGCACTGCTGGGGGGTGGGGGTGGTGGGAGACATGGGTGGGGGCCTGGTGGAGGGTGCCCCACACTGCTGGGGAGTGGGGGTGGTGGGAGACATGAGTGGGGGCCTGGTGGAGGCTGCCCCTGCACTGCTGGGGGGTGGGGGTGGTGGGAGACATGGGTGGGGGCCTGGTGGAGGGTGCCCCTGGATGCTGGGGGGTGGGGGTGATAGGGGCCATGAGTGGGGGCCTGGTGGAGGGTGCCCCACATTGCTGGGGGGTGGGGGTGGTGGGAGACATGAGTGGGGGCCTGGTGGAGGCTGCCCCTGCACTGCTGGGGGGTGGGGGTGGTGGGAGACATGGGTGGGGGCCTGGTGGAGGGTGCCCCGCACTGCTGGGGGGTGGGGGTGGTGGGAGACATGAGTGGGGGCCTGGTGGAGGGTGCCCCTGGATGCTGGGGGGTGGGGGTGATAGGGGCCATGAGTGGGGGCGTGGTGGAGGGTGCCCCACACTGCTGGGGGGGTGGGGGTGGTGGGAGACATGAGTGGCGGCCTGGTGGGGGATGCCCATGGTGGCTGGGGGGTGGAGGTGGGTGGGAGACATGAGTGGAGGCCCGGTGGAGGGTGCCCATGGTGGCTGAGGGATGGGGGTGGTGGGAGACATGAGTGGGGGCCTGGTGGTGCTGCCCCTGCACTGCTGGGGATGGGGGTGGTGGGAGACATGAGTGGGGGCCTGGTGGAGGCTGCCCCTGCACTGCTGGGGGGGTGGGGGTGGTGGGAGACATGAGTGGGGGCCTGGTGGGGGATGCCCATGGTGGCTGGGGGGTGGGGGTGGGTGGGAGACATGAGTGGAGGCCTGGTGGAGGGTGCCCATGGTGGCTGGGGGATGGGGGTGGTGGGAGACATGAGTGGGTGCCTGGTGGTGCTGCCCCTGCACTGCTGGGGGATGGGGGTGGTGGGACACATGAGTGGGGGCCTGGTGGAGGGTGCCCCACACTGCTGGGGGGTGGGGGTGGTGGGAGACATGAGTGGAGGCCTGGTGGAGGGTGCCCATGGTGGCTGGGGGATGGGGGTGGTGGGAGACATGAGTGGAGGCCTGGTGGAGGGTGCCCATGGTGGCTGGGGGATGGGGGTGGTGGGAGACATGAGTGGGGGCCTGGTGGTGCTGCCCCTGCACTGCTGGGGGATGGGGGTGGTGGGAGACATGAGTGGGGGCCTGGTGGAGGGTGCCCCACACTGCTGGGGGGTGGGGGTGGTGGGAGACATGAGTGGGGGCCTGGTGGAGGCTGCCCCTGCACTGCTGGGGGTGGGGGTGGTGGGAGACATGGGTGGGGGCCTGGTGGAGGGTGCCCCACACTGCTGGGGGGTGGGGGTGATGGGAGACATGAGTGGGGGCCTGGTGGAGGGTGCCCCACACTGCTGGGGGGTGGGGGTGGTGAGAGACATGAGTGGGGGCCTGGTGGAGGGTGCCCCGCACTGCTGGGGGGTGGGGGTGGTGGGAGACATGAGTGGGGGCCTGGTGGAGGCTGCCCCTGCACTGCTGGGGGGTGGGGGTGGTGGGAGACATGGGTGGGGGCCTGGTGGAGGGTGCCCCGCACTGCTGGGGGGTGGGGGTGGTGGGAGACATGAGTGGGGGCCTGGTGGAGGGTGCCCCTGGATGCTGGGGGGTGGGGGTGATAGGGGCCATGAGTGGGGGCCTGGTGGAGGGTGCCCCACACTGCTGGGGGGGTGGCGGTGGTGGGAGACATGAGTGGGGGCCTGTTGGGGGATGCCCATGGTGGCTGGGGGGTGGGGGTGGGTGGGAGACATGAGTGGAGGCCTGATGGAGGGTGCCCATGGTGGCTGGGGGATGGGGGTGGTGGGAGACATGAGTGGGGCCTGGTGGAGGGTGCCCCACACTGCTGTGGGGTGGGGGTGGAGGCCTGGTGGAGGCTTCCCCTGCACTGATGGGTGGTGGGGGTGGTGGGAGACATGGGTGGGGGCCTGGTGGAGGCTGCCCCTGCACTGCTGGGGGGTGGGGGTGGTGGGAGACATGAGTGGGGGCCTGGTGGAGGCTGCCCCTGCACTGCTGGGGGGTGGGGGTGGTGGGAGACATGGGTGGGGGCCTGTTGGAGGGTGCCCAACACTGCTGGGGAATGGGGGTGGTGGGATCATGAGTGGGGGCCTGGTGGAGGCTGCCCCTGCACTGCTGGGGGGTGGGGGTGGTGGGAGACATGGGTCGGGGCCTGGTGGAGGGTGCCCCTGGATGCTGGGGGGTGGGGGTGATAGGGGCCATGAGTGGGGGCCTGGTGGAGGGTGCCCCACACTGCTGGGGGGTGGGGGTGGTGGGAGACATGAGTGGGGGCCTGGTGGAGGCTGCCCCTGCACTGCTGGGGGGTGAGGGTGGTGGGAGACATGGGTGGGGGCCTGGTGGAGGGTGCCCCGCACTGCTGGGGGGTGGGGGTGGTGGGAGACATGAGTGGGGGCCTGGTGGAGGGTGCCCCTGGATGCTGGGGGGTGGGGGTGATAGGGGCCATGAGTGGGGGCCTGGTGGAGGGTGCCCCACACTGCTGGGGGGGTGGGGGTGGTGGGAGACATGAGTGGGGGCCTGGTGGGGGATGCCCATGGTGGCTGGGGGGTGGGGGTGGGTGGGAGACATGAGTGGAGGCCCGGTGGAGGGTGCCCATGGTGGCTGGGGGATAGAGGTGGTGGGAGACATGAGTTGGGGCCTGGTGGTGCTGCCCCTGCACTGCGGGGGGATGGGGGTAGTGGGAGACATGAGTGGGGGCCTGGTGGAGGCTGCCCCTGCACTGCTGGGGGGGTGGGGGTGGTGGGAGACATGAGTGGGGGCCTGGTGGGGGATGCCCATGGTGGCTGGGCGGTGGGGGTGGGTGGGAGACATGAGTGGAGGCCTGGTGGAGGGTGCCCATGGTGGCTGGGGGATGGGGGTGGTGGGAGACATGAGTGGGGGCCTGGTGGTGCTGCCTCTGCACTGCTGGGGGATGGGGGTGGTGGGAGACATGAGTGGGGGCCTGGTGGAGGGTGCCCCACACTGCTGGGGGGGTGGGGGTGGTGGGAGACATGAGTGGAGGCCTGGTGGAGGGTGCCCATGGTGGCTGGGGGATGGGGGTGGTGGGAGACATGAGTGGAGGCCTGGTGGAGGGTGCCCATGGTGGCTGGGGGATGGGGGTGGTGGGAGACATGAGTGGGGGCCTGGTGGTGCTGCCCCTGCACTGCTGGGGAATGGGGGTGGTGGGGGACATGAGTGGGGGCCTGGTGGAGGGTGCCCCACACTGCTGGGGGGTGGGGTGGTGGGAGCCATGAGTGGGGGCCTGGTGGAGGCTGCCCCTGCACTGCTGGGGGGTGGGGGTGGTGGGAGACATGGGTGGGGGCCTGGTGGAGGGTGCCCCACACTGCTGGGGGGTGGGGGTGGTGGGAGACATGAGTGGGGGCCTGGTGGAGGGTGCCCCACACTGCTGGGGGGTGGGGGTGGTGGGAGACATGAGTGGGGGCCTGGTGGAGGGTGCCCCGCACTGCTGGGGGGTGGGGGTGGTGGGAGACATGAGTGGGGGCCTGGTGGAGGCTGCCCCTGCACTGCTGGGGGGTGGGGGTGGTGGGAGACATGGGTGGGGGCCTGGTGGAGGGTGCCCCGCACTGCTGGGGGGTGGGGGTGGTGGGAGACATGAGTGGGGGCCTGGTGGAGGGTGCCCCTGCACTGCTGGGGGGTGGGGGTGGTGGGAGACATGGGTGGGGGCCTGGTGGAGGGTGCCCCACACTGCCGGGGAGTGGGGGTGGTGGGAGACATGAGTGGGGGCCTGGTGGAGGCTGCCCCTGCACTGCTGGGGGGTGGGGGTGGTGGGAGACATGGGTGGGGGCCTGGTGGAGGGTGCCCCTGGATGCTGGGGGGTGGGGGTGATAGGGGCCATGAGTGGGGGCCTGGTGGAGGGTGCCCCACATTGCTGGGGGGTGGGGGTGGTGGGAGACATGAGTGGGGGCCTGGTGGAGGCTGCCCCTGCACTGCTGGGGGGTGGGGGTGGTGGGAGACATGGGTGGGGGCCTGGTGGAGGGTGCCCCGCACTGCTGGGGGGTGGGGGTGGTGGGAGACATGAGTGGGGGCCTGCTGGAGGGTGCCCCTGGATGCTGGGGGGTGGGGGTGATAGGGGCCATGAGTGGGGGTGTGGTGGAGGGTGCCCCACACTGCTGGGGGGGTGGGGGTGGTGGGAGACATGAGTGGCGGCCTGGTGGGGGATGCCCATGGTGGCTGGGGGGTGGGGGTGGGTGGGAGACATGAGTGGAGGCCCGGTGGAGGGTGCCCATGGTGGCTGAGGGATGGGGGTGGTGGGAGACATGAGTGGGGGCCTGGTGGTGCTGCCCCTGCACTGCTGGGGGATGGGGGTGGTGGGAGACATGAGTGGGGGCCTGGTGGAGGCTGCCCCTGCACTGCTGGAGGGGTGGGGGTGGTGGGAGACATGAGTGGGGGCCTGGTGGGGGATGCCCATGGTGGCTGGGGGGTGGGGGTGGGTGGGAGACATGAGTGGAGGCCTGGTGGAGGGTGCCCATGGTGGCTGGGGGATGGGGGTGGTGGGAGACATGAGTGGGGGCCTGGTGGTGCTGCCCCTGCACTGCTGGGGGATGGGGGTGGTGGGACACATGAGTGGGGGCCTGGTGGAGGGTGCCCCACACTGCTGGGGGGTGGGGGTGGTGGGAGACATGAGTGGAGGCCTGGTGGAGGGTGCCCATGGTGGCTGGGGGATAGGGGTGGTGGGAGACATGAGTGGAGGCCTGGTGGAGGGTGCCCATGGTGGCTGGGGGATGGGGGTGGTGGGAGACATGTGTGGGGGCCTGGTGGTGCTGCCCCTGCACTGCTGGGGATGGGGGTGGTGGGAGACATGAGTGGGGGCCTGGTGGAGGGTGCCCCACACTGCTGGGGGGTGGGGGTGGTGGGAGACATGAGTGTGGGCCTGGTGGAGGCTGCCCCTGCACTGCTGGGGGGAGGGGGTGGTGGGAGACATGGGTGGGGGCCTGGTGGAGGGTGCCCCACACTGCTGGGGGGTGGGGGTGATGGGAGACATGAGTGGGGGCCTGGTGGAGGGTGCCCCACACTGCTGGGGGGTGGGGGTGGTGGGAGACATGAGTGGGGGCCTGGTGGAGGGTGCCCCGCACTGCTGGGGGGTGGGGGTGGAGGGAGACATGAGTGGGGGCCTGGTGGAGGCTGCCCCTGCACTGCTGGGGGGTGGGGGTGGTGGGAGACATGGGTGGGGGCCTGGTGGAGGGTGCCCCGCACTGCTGGGGGGTGGGGGTGGTGGGAGACATGAGTGGGGGCCTGGTGGAGGGTGCCCCTGGATGCTGGGGGGTGGGGGTGATAGGGGCCATGAGTGGGGGCCTGGTGGAGGGTGCCCCACACTGCTGGGGGGGTGGCAGTGGTGGGAGACATGAGTGGGGGCCTGTTGGGGGATGCCCATGGTGGCTGGGGGGTGGGGGTGGGTGGGAGACATGAGTGGAGGCCTGGTGGAGGGTGCCCATGGTGGCTGGGGGTGGTGGGAGACATGAGTGGGGCCTGGTGGAGGGTGCCCCACACTGCTGTGGGGTGGGGGTGGAGGCCTGGTGGAGGCTTCCCCTGCACTGATGGGTGGTGGGGGTGGTGGGAGACATGGGTGGGGGCCTGGTGGAGGCTGCCCCTGCACTGCTGGGGGGTGGGGGTGGTGGGAGACATGAGTGGGGGCCTGGTGGAGGCTGCCCCTGCACTGCTGGGGGGTGGGGGTGGTGGGAGACATGGGTGGGGGCCTGTTGGAGGGTGCCCAACACTGCTGGGGGATGGGGGTGGTGGGATCATGAGTGGGGGCCTGGTGGAGGCTGCCCCTGCACTGCTGGGGGGTGGGGGTGGTAGGAGACATGGGTGGGGGCCTGGTGGAGGGTGCCCCTGGATGCTGGGGGGTGGGGGTGATAGGGGCCATGAGTGGGGGCCTGGTGGAGGGTGCCCCACAATGCTGGGGGGGTGGGGGTGGTGGGAGACATGAGTGGAGGCCTGGTGGAGGGTGCCCATGGTGGCTGGGGGATGGGGGTGGTGGGAGACATGAGTGGAGGCCTGGTGGAGGGTGCCCATGGTGGCTGGGGGATGGGGGTGGTGGGAGACATGAGTGGGGGCCTGGTGGTGCTGCCCCTGCACTGCTGGGGGATGGGGGTGGTGGGAGACATGAGTGGGGGCCTGGTGGAGGGTGCCCCACACTGCTGGGGGGTGGGGGTGGTGGGAGACATGGGTGGGGGCCTGGTGGAGGGTGCCCCACACTGCTGGCGGATGGGGGTGGTGGGAGACATGAGTGGGGGCCTGGTGGAGGGTGCCCCACACTGCTGGGGGTGGGGGTGGTGGGAGACATGAGTGGGGGCCTGGTGGAGGGTGCCCCGCACTGCTGGGGGGTGGGGGTGGTGGGAGACATGAGTGGGGGCCTGGTGGAGGCTGCCCCTGCACTGCTGCGGTGTGGGGGTGGTGGGAGACATGGGTGGGGGCCTGGTGGAGGCTGCCCCTGCACTGCTGGGGGTGGGGGTGGTGGGAGACATGGGTGGGGGCCTGGTGGAGGATGCCCCTGCACTGCTGGGGGGTGGGGATGGTGGGAGACATGGGTGGGGGCCTGGTGGAGGGTGCCCCGCACTGCTGGGGGGTGGGGGTGGTGGGAGACATGAGTGGGGGCCTGGTGGAGGGTGCCCCTGGATGCTGGGGGGTGGGGGTGATAGGGGCCATGAGTGGGGGCCTGGTGGAGGGTGCCCCACACTGCTGGGGGGGTGGGGGTGGTGGGAGACATGAGTGGGGGCCTGGTGGGGGATGCCCATGGTGGCTGGGGGGTGGGGGTGGGTGGGAGACATGAGTGGAGGCCTGGTGGAGGGTGCCCATGGTGGCTGGGGGATGGGGGTGGTGGGAGACATGAGTGGGGGCCTGGTGGTGCTGCCCCTGTACTGCTGGGGGATGGGGGTGGTGGGAGACATGAGTGGGGGCCTGGTGGAGGCTGCCCCTGCACTGCTGGGGGGTGGGGGTGGTGGGAGACATGAGTGGGGGCCTGGTGGAGGCTGCCCCTGCACTGCTGGGGGGTGGGGGTGGTGGGAGACATGGGTGGGGGCCTGGTGGAGGGTGCCCCTGCACTTCTGGGGGATGGGGGTGGTGGGAGACATGGGTGGGGCCTGGTGGAGGGTGCCCCACACTGCTGGGGGGGTGGGGGTGGTGGGAGACATGAGTGGGGGCCTGGTGGAGGGTGCCCCTGCACTGCTGGGGGGTGGGGGTGGTGGGAGACATGAGTGGGGGCCTGGTGGAGGCTGCCCCTGCACTGCTGGGGGGTGGGGGTGGTGGGAGACATGGGTGGGGGCCTGGTGGAGGCTGCCCCTGCACTGCTGGGGGGTGGGGGTGGTGGGAGACATGGGTGGGGGCCTGGTGGAGGCTGCCCCTGCACTGCTGGGGGTGGGGGTGGTGGGAGACATGGGTGGGGGCCTGGTGGAGGGTGCCCCGCACTGCTGGGGGGTGGGGGTGGTGGGAGACATGAGTGGGGGCCTGGTGGAGGGTGCCCCTGGATGCTGGGGGGTGGGGGTGATAGGGGCCATGAGTGGGGGCCTGGTGGAGGGTGCCCCACACTGCTGGGGGGGTGGGGGTGGTGGGAGACATGAGTGGGGGCCTGGTGGGGGATGCCCATGGTGGCTGGGGGGTGGGGGTGGGTGGGAGACATGAGTGGAGGCCTGGTGGAGGGTGCCCATGGTGGCTGGGGGATGGGGGTGGTGGGAGACATGAGTGGGGGCCTGGTGGTGCTGCCCCTGCACTGCTGGGGGATGGGGGTGTTGGGAGACATGAGTGGGGGCCTGGTGGAGGCTGCCCCTGCACTGCTGGGGGGTGGGGGTGGTGGGAGACATGAGTGGGGGCCTGGTGGAGGCTGCCCCTGCACTGCTGGGGGGTGGGGGTGGTGGGAGACATGGGTGGGGGCCTGGTGGAGGGTGCCCCTGCACTTCTGGGGGGTGGGGGTGGTGGGAGACATGGGTGGGGCCTGGTGGAGGGTGCCCCACACTGCTGGGGGGGTGGGGGTGGTGGGAGACATGAGTGGGGGCCTGGTGGAGGGTGCCCCACACTGCTGGGGGGTGGGGGTGGTGGGAGACATGAGTGGGGGCCTGGTGGAGGCTGCCCATGCACTGCTGGGGGGTGGGGGTGGTGGGAGACATGGGTGGGGGCCTGGTGGAGGCTGCCCCTGCACTGCTGGGGGGTGGGGGTGGTGGGAGACATGGGTGGGGGCCTGGTGGAGGCTGCCCCTGCACTGCTGGGGGGTGGGGGTGGTGGGAGACATGGGTGGGGGCCTGGTGGAGGGTGCCCCGCACTGCTGGGGGGTGGGGGTGGTGGGAGACATGAGTGGGGGCCTGGTGGAGGGTGCCCCTGGATGCTGGGGGGTGGGGGTGATAGGGGCCATGAGTGGGGGCCTGGTGGAGGGTGCCCCACACTGCTGGGGGGGTGGGGGTGGTGGGAGACATGAGTGGGGGCCTGGTGGGGGATGCCCATGGTGGCTGGGGGGTGGGGGTGGGTGGGAGACATGAGTGGAGGCCTGGTGGAGGGTGCCCATGGTGGCTGGGGGATGGGGGTGGTGGGAGACATGAGTGGGGGCCTGGTGGAGGGTGCCCCACACTGCTGGGGGGTGGGGGTGGTGGGAGACATGAGTGGGGGCCTGGTGGAGGCTGCCCCTGCATTGCTGGGGAGTGGGGGTGGTGGGAGACATGGGTGGGGGCCTGGTGGAGGCTGCCCCTGCACTGCTGGGGGGTGGGGGTGGTGGGAGACATGAGTGGGGGCCTGGTGGAGGCTGCCCCTGCACTGCTAGGGGGTGGGGGTGGTGGGAGACATGGGTGGGGGCCTGGTGGAGGGTGCCCCACACTGCTGGGGGGTGGGGGTGGTGGGAGACATGAGTGGGGGCCTGGTGGAGGCTGCCCCTGCACTGCTGGGGGGTGGGGGTGGTGGGAGACATGGGTGGGGGCCTGGTGGAGGGTGCCCCTGGATGCTGGGGGGTGGGGGTGATAGGGGCCATGAGTGGGGGCCTGGTGGATGGTGCCCCACACTGCTTGGGGGGTGGGGGTGGTGGGAGACATGAGTGGAGGCCTGTTGGAGGGTGCCCATGGTGGCTGGGGGATGGGGGTGGTGGGAGACATGAGTGGGGGCCTGGTGGTGCTGCCCCTGCACTGCTGGGGGTGGGGGTGGTGGGAGACATGGGTGGGGGCCTGGTGGAGGGTGCCCCGCACTGCTGGGGGGTGGGGGTGGTGGGAAACATGAATGGGGGCCTGGTGGAGGGTGCCCCTGGATGCTGGGGGGTGGGGGTGATAGGGGCCATGAGTGGGGGCCTGGTGGAGGGTGCCCCACACTGCTGGGGGGTGGGGGTGGTGGGAGACATGAGTGGGGGCCTGGTGGGGGGTGCCCATGGTGGCTGGGGGGGTGGGGGTGGGTGGGAGACATGAGTGGAGGCCTGGTGGAGGGTGCCCATGGTGGCTGGGGGATGGGGGTGGTGGGATACATGAGTGGGGGCCTGGTGGTGCTGCCCCTGCACTGCTGGGGGATGGGGGTGGTGGGAGACATGAGTGGGGGCCTGGTGGAGGCTGCCCCTGCACTGCTGGGGGGTGGGGGTGGTGGGAGACATGGGTGGGGGCCTGGTGGAGGGTGCCCCACACTGCTGGGGGGTGGGGGTGGTGGGAGACATGAGTGGGGGCCTGGTGGAGGGTGCCCCTGGATGCTGGGGGGTGGGGGTGATAGGGCCCATGAGTGGGGGCCTGGTGGAGGGTGCCCCGCACTGCTGGGGGGTGGGGGTGGTGGGAGACATCAGTGGGGGCCTGGTGGAGGCTGCCCCTGCACTGCTGGGGGGTGGGGGTGGTGGGAGACATGGGTGGGGGCCTGGTGGAGGCTGCCCCTGCACTGCTGGGGGGTGGGGTGGTGGGAGACATGGGTGGGGGCCTGGTGGAGGCTGCCCCTGCACTGCTGGGTGGTGGGGGTGGTGGGAGACATGGGTGGGGGCCTGGTGGAGAGTGCCCCGCACTGCTGGGGGGTGGGGGTGGTGGGAGACATGAGTGGGGGCCTGGTGGAGGGTGCCCCTGGATGCTGGGGGGTGGGGGTGATAGGGGCCATGAGTGGGGGCCTGGTGGAGGGTGCCCCACACTGCTGGGGGGGGGGTGGGGGTGGTGGGAGACATGAGTGGGGGCCTGGTGGGGGATGCCCATGGTGGCTGGGGGGTGGGGGTGTGTGGGAGACATGAGTGGAGACCTGGTGGAGGGTGCCCATGGTGGCTGGGGGATGGGGGTGGTGGTAGACATGGGTGGGGGCCTGGTGGAGGTTGCCCCACACTGCTGGGGGGTGGGGGTGGTGGGAGACATGAGTGGGGGCCTGGTGGAGGCTGCCCCTGCACTGCTGGGGGGTGGGGGTGGTGGGAGACATGGGTGGGGGCCTGGTGGAGGCTGCCCCTGCACTGCTGGGGGGTGGGGGTGGTGGGAGACATGGGTGGGGGCCTGGTGGAGGCTGCCCCTGCACTGCTGGGGGGTGGGGGTGGTGGGAGACATGGGTGAGGGCCTGGTGGAGGGTGCCCCGCACTGCTGGGGGGGTGGGGGTGGTGGGAGACATGAGTGGGGGCCTGGTGGGGGATGCCCATGGTGGCTGGGGGGTGGTGGGGCTGGGAGACATGAGTGGGGGCCTGGTGGAGGCTGCCCCTGCACTGCTGGGGGGTGGGGGTGGTGGGAGACATGCATTGTTTACTCAGTAGTGCAAGGTGACATGTGGGTTGGCTGGGGGGCATGCCCATGGTGGATGGGCTGCCTGCGGGACATGAGCAGGGGTGCAGGGTAGTCCCCCGTGGTGTGGGCTGCCTGCAGGGGCCGTGGAGGTTGTCGAGCGTACACCTGGGAGGACCCACACGGCCAATTCACGTGTAGTACTCCCCAGAACCCCTGAAATTCACATACCCTGCTGAAATCGCGTGTGGAATTTCCCGCGCACCCCTGAAATACACGTACCCTGTTGAAATTGCGTGTGGAACTTCCCGCGCACCCATGGAATACACGTACCGTGCTCGCACTGGGCCAATCGCGTGTGGAACTTCCCGCGCACCCCTGAAATACACGTACCCTGCTGAAATCGCGTGTGGAACTTCCCGCGCACCCATGGAATACACGTACCCTGCTCGCACTGGGCCAATCGCGTGTGGGACTTCCCGCGCACCCCTGAAATACACGTACCCTGATGAAATCGCGTGTGGAACTTCCCGCGCACCCCTGAAATACACGTACCCTGCTTGCACGGGGCCAATCGCGTGTGGAACTTCCCGCGCACCCCTGAAATACACGTACCCTGCTCGCACTGGGCCAATCGCGTGTGGAACTTCCCGCGCACCCCTGAAATACACGTACCCTGATGAAATCGCGTGTGGAACTTCCCGCGCACCCCTGTATTACACGTAGCCTGCTTGCACGGGGCCAATCGCGTGTGGAACTTCCCGCGCACCCCTGAAATACACGTACCCTGCTCGCACGGGGCCAATCGCGTGTGGGACTTCCCGCGCACCCCTGAAATACACGTACCCTGCTGAAATCGCGTGTGAAACTTCCCGCGCACCCCTGGAATACACGTACCCTGCTCGCACGGGGCCAATTACGTGTGGAACTTCCCGCGCACCCCTGAAATACACGTACCCTGCTGTAATCGTGTGTGGAACTTCCCGCGCACCCCTGATGCACACGTACACAGGACAATCGCGTGTGGAACTTCCCGCGAACCACTGAAATACACGTTCCCCGCTTGGCGTTTGCTGTTTGCCAGCCCGGTGAACTGGTCCAGGGATAGCGCAGCCCTTTGCGATTATTTGGGGATTTTGAAGGCTTTTCCTTGCGCGAGGGCGTTCTTGGGGGCGTATCTGGCGCTGCTGCAGGGTCGCTGCGCCACGCTGCGCCACCGCTGGTTTTGGATGCGAAAATCCATGAATGCGCTGTGCGCGGAAATCGATTTTAGCGCACGCGGCTGGCGCAGACAATCGCACGCGGACACTCTGCGCCAGCCGCTTGCGACACTTTTCTGCGAAATTCTATGAATTACCCTGCAAGTGTTTTTACCTCAGTTACTACTTTGATAACATTACCGTCAATGTTAAAGGCAGCGTAGCTGGAGCTAAGTTTTTTAAGGTTGGAGACAGAACACAGAATCAGAATCTCTGTTTTGTCATCATTTAGGTGGAGGCCGTGTGAGGCCATCCATGCCTGAATGAGAAGGCATATCTTATTTACTAAGGCTGTCGCTTCAACAAAGTTGCCCGAAAGGGGTATCAGGATCTGGGTGTCGTCAGCGTAATTCGTATATGTGACACCTAGCCTGTCAAGTTTGTCGAACAGTGGCTTAGTAAAAATGTTATACATTGTCGGAGAGACACAGGAACCTTGTGGAACTCCACAGGTGATATGGATTGGGTCTGCTGAGGCTGAGGGGGTGAACACTCTTATCGTACGGTTCGCTAGGAAGGATTGAAACCAGGCTATAGCTTCTCTCGAGAAATGGGCAGCTGACGCTAGGTGTTTGCATAATACTGCATGGTCTTGCTTCCAAGGAGAACACATTGGCCCTGAGCTATCCTCCCGAGACCTTCGTGTTACTTTACTATCCCATAAAAATACTGTTGGAGTGTTAAACTTGCACAAAAACCCAGTGCTCTGAAATGTTATTTTAGTCATTTATTTATTAGACATTTATATGGCCCCTATACACAAGTGTTTTCCATGTGCCAGACCATAGTGGCCAGGGCCAATTCAAATTTACGTGAAGTAAGGCCATGGGCACTATGATTTCAGTGCACTGTTAATTTCTGCATAGTTCTCAGTCCAATTGTATTCCAAAATTGGCTTGAAATTGGACCAGTGTTCTTGCTGTATACAACAAAAAAATCCGAATTGAAAGATCAAACTGGTATCAATTACTCTGTAAAGCCCTAAGCTAGCTTTATGCTCAATAATGAACTGCAAACAAATAAATAAAATGAGCGCTGGGAGAAGAGCTTTGTTCATTCAGCGCTGGGCCTTTTTTAATTACAGGTGTATAACGTTAACATAACATAATCCATACCAGAGGTCCCTGCTGGACTGCTTTTGCATTTGCAGAATACTTAATTGCTCTTAGAGTCTGAATAGTCCCTCAAATAGCTCAATGGACCAAACTGCTGCTTGGTCCATTAACATGGCCTGATATAAAGGTTCGAATCCTGCATCTGATGTTTACAAATGCTGTCAATATATGCATCACGAAACAGTGATTCGCAACACCGGCGTTAATGCGTTTTCTGCTGGCAAACCAGGGGAGTGAATGTTTCTAGGGGTGTTGTCTTCCCATTCTGCAATGTGCCATATTTTTCTGGCTGCAGTGATAACCAAATGCTTCAACTTTCCTCATACAGGCCGCATGCCATTTTCATCCCGTGTAAATCAAATAGCAGCAAGTTATTATTTTTCATATTTTCCACGAAAATGTGCATCAAAGATAAGAAAGCCTGCAGTGGATTTTGTCGACATGATATGATGCCAGAGGATTTAATAATATGGGATTCAAACAAGGAAATACCATACTTATGTGTGTCTGCATGCCTGATAGTTCTCTCTCTCGACTGGCAATGCATGTGTCACGGCTCCCATTTAGCACACATGTTGATGCAGCCATTTTAGAGTGCCGATGAGAGCAGGTCTGTAATCTCTGTAAACAGAAATAGGCATACATGGACACCATTCTGACATCAGTCACAACATAATTCTGACATCCATTGTGTGACAGGTCCATGAAGTACCCACTGCTGCCCGTAATTCCGCGATCTCCATTCGAGGAGAACGCTGGGCAGAGTGAATAATGCAGCTGTCAGGAATCTCGCATTCCTGTGACGCGGTGAACCCTCCCCCAGCCACCAAGTGAGACAAAAAGCAGGAATGCGTAGAATTCAGCAGGAGCGCCTTACGTAAGCCAGCGAAAGAGTGACTTCCACACAGAGTGATGCGGCTTCCATCAACAGAGGGCCTTCTGACACCTCTGTGATGGAGTGAGCCGGATGCAGATTGTGTTGAGAATTGTTCACCTTTTCACTGCCCTTATAACGTGGTGGCAGTTTACATGTGACCACAAATCATTGGTGAAATTCAGGTTGTTTGTTGTCATGATCCATTCTTTCACTTTATCTTAAGCGACGTCATGTGCGATGCCTGCCAGCGCAAAATGCAGCACAACTATACAATAAGAAGCGTCACCACCGCATTTTACTTGACAACACGTCTTTGTGAGGAAGCGGGGCCTGTTTTACTGATTTCGCCCCCTCTTCATCTCATCACGTCAGCAAGAAATGGAGTACTTCTGGGTTATACATTTATGCTTTTTACCTCAAACTGCAAATGTGTATAGAATAACACACACATGTCAAAATAAAACCAGAAAGTGTGCTGCCTTATTTTTCCTTTAGCTCACGCCAAAATCGTCCTGGGATTTGTAATCCAACCGCAAACAAGCCGACGTCACTGTGGTAAATCAGACATAGGAGACAGACTACAAGACATGTTTGCACAGGAGTATTTTTATTAAAGGAAAGCATGCATAATCTATCCCTAATTCTACGATGGCTTCCCTAATCTTCAAAGAAAACAACAAACTGGTGTTTGTCCAGATGCCTTACAAAAATGTATCCTCTGTCCAAATCTAAGCAAATCTACCATCTGCTCTACTACTATGACAAACAGATAGCACCAACGTAACCTAGGAAAGAATTATGACACTTTATGTTCGCTGGTGCTGGCTGGTTTTCTGATCCCCAGCTTAGAGTACTTGGTCCTTCTTTTTTAAGGCCCAATGCCTGCTGCTAGTTTAAAAGTCTTTCAGTATTTCTCTTTTCTTGGTGGTATTTGGTCCAGGCCCCCACTCAAATGCTATGATTCTATCTCTCAGCCAATTCGCAGGGCAATACAGTTCAAATAGTTCAAACTCCAAATCTATTTTTTGGATGTGTGCCCCTCGTTGGAGACAACAGACTGCAGACGTCTGGGTTTGCCTGTATTTATGTAACTGAAAATGTCTTTCACTCCATCTTGCAGTATCTTGTCTTACCACGTTTTGGACATTTCACTTGCTCACCCTTGCTTGGGTTATGAGATTTCCTACACCGTGATGGGTTATATTGGGTCTTAGGCTGGCTTGGGCTACCTAGCTCTTCAGCCATTCTTTGTCAATCAGTTTTCTCAACCCCGTGCGGGATATCTTGGGTTAGAGGACACAGGTTAAAACTCTACCAACAAGACTCGGAAAATTTTTTAAAATTGATAAGTGAGAGAAATACAAGGGAATTTTGGAGCACCTTGAGAGCCACGATGGATGTACAAGAAAAATCATTAATAAGTGAGGTGGGCGAAACAACATGGGTAAAACATTTCGAAACAATGTACCTGGCTCCAACGAAACCCCCTACCGCACTCGTTGAATTTGAGCAAGGCCCATGGCTAAAAGTGGATGACCCTGAGGAGATCCGACTAAAGATATCAAGTTTAAAGAACTCAAGAGCCCCGGGGCCGGACGGGGTCACAAATGTGGACTTAAAAACAAATCCTGAAGAGTGGGCAAGCCTACTGAGTAAAATCTTCAAAAAATGTTCGGATTTGAGAACTATACCGCCGTCTTGGAAATCAGCAACAGTGGTACCCATTTTCAAAAAAGGTGATAAAAAGGACCCAGCGAACTATAGACCAATCGCGTTGCTTGATGTCATAGGGAAAGTGTTTGGAGCAATGTTGCTAGATCACTTTAAGCTATGGGCAGCAAAAGCGCCATGTGAAGACCCATTTCAAATGGGATTTAAGAAAAATATGGGCACGACGGCCAACATTCTACTCCTTTCCGTCCTGAAAAACAAAGTCCTGGAAGGGGGTCCAAACATCTTTGTGGCATTCATCGACCTGACCCAGGCCTTTGATCGTATAGACAGGGCTAGGCTCTGGTCTAAATTGGAGGCGTGGGACTGCCCGGCCACCTTGCTAAACCCAATCAAGGCATTATATACAGACACCAATATGCGGATCCGTTTGGACCAAAACGGTTTATTATCAAACCCGATATCAACAGCTAGAGGTGTGAAACAGGGGTGTCCACTGGCCCCGGCCTTGTTCTTAGCATTTATTGGCGACATAAATGGCTCAGACATAACAACACAATCTTTTCCACCGAAAATTTGTAAAACACCTATAACGAGGCTCCTATATGCGGACGACCTAGTCCTTTTGGACTATACTCCCGTGGGACTACAGAGACAAATGGCAAGTCTGCAGAACTATATGCAAGAAAACCGGCTGGAAATTAACACCAAAAAAACCAAATTGCTGAGATTCGAGAAGGCGACTAAAAAAAGCAAAGGACCAAGCTTAAACCTTGAGGGCAAGCCGATTGAAACAGTCTTGGTCTTTAAATATCTAGGAGTCACACTAGACAGTACAAAACAAGACAAAGCTATGCAAATAGCGCTAACAACGAAAGTAAACCAAATGGCAGCCCAAGCCAGGGCAATAGATAGAAAGTTTGGCAGATACTCGCTGATACCAGTGCGAGAATTTTACAAGAAAAAAGTAATGCCAACTCTATCATATGGAGGCGATGCCATGATAAACTTGCCATCAGACATCTGGACAAAAATGGAGTCAAAGTTTTGGAGGAAAGTCCTCATGCTGCCGAACTCAACATCGGGTGCTTCGATTCGTAAAGAGCTCAGCTTGCCGTCCCTTAAAAGCTCCGTAGAACAGGCAAAATTGATGCTTTACAGGAAATGCCGGATGGCGGAGCCTCCATCAATTTATAATTTGATAAATCAGGAACTCGAACGAACCACTACGGGAAGCCTAACGAAATGGAAAAATGATAACATCCAGGTGTTGAAACAAATACAGGAGAACGAAGATACACTAATCACTAATCCGAAACAAGTCCTCAAAAAATTACGAGAATACGATTGGATACGAACTTTGGAAATTGCAGAAAAAAATAAGCTAACCGCACATCTGCCACCAAACGTTAAAAGACTAAACGAACTACAAGAATTCATTAAAAAATTCCCTTGCAGGAAGGGGAGAGACATGATACTACGTGCCCGCCTCAATCTTCTGCCAACAAATGAGATCTTGGCAATAAGAGGCAAAACTGCATCCAATTTCTGTCGTTTTTGCAATATACAAGAAACAGAGTCAATACGTCACTTACTGCTAAAATGTGCCGCAAACCAACAAGTAAGAAGCTGCTACTTGAGACATATCTTTTCGGATTTTATTATAGCTGATGAAGATACTTGTTGGGCTCGCCTAATGGGAGGAGACAAGATAAAATGGCAGATAGCTACGTACAAAATATTAGAATCATTAAATCTGCCACGGACATAGTCCGCGAGGACGACACATTTTAGCGAGACCATCTGTTTTATGCGAATTTTATGACAAAATGTCATTTTGTAAAAATCTATTGATTAAATACAAAAAAAAAAAAAAAAAAAAAATTCTCTTTTCTTGGTGGTGTTTGGTCCGGGCCCCCACTCAAATGCTATGATTCTATCTCTCAGCCAATTCGCAGGGCAATACAGTTCAAATAGTTCAAACTCCAAATCTATTTTTTGGATGTGTGCCCCTCGTTGGAGACAACAGACTGCAGACGTCTGGGTTTGCCTGTATTTATGTAACTGAAAATGTCTTTCACTCCATCTTGCAGTATCTTGTCTTACCACGTTTTGGACATTTCACTTGCTCACCCTTGCTTGGGTTATGAGATTTCCTACACCGTGATGGGTTATATTGGGTCTTAGGCTGGCTTGGGCTACCTAGCTCTTCAGCCATTCTTTGTCAATCAGTTTTCTCAACCCCGTGTGGGATATCTTGAGTATCAGCCCAGCATGGGGTATGTGACTTCTCACCCCTGCTCCGCCTATTAGTTTTCTCATCCCCCTTGTGGGGTATCTGGATTATCAGACCAGTGTGGGTTATGGTGTGGCCTCAATGCACTCCACCCACCACTCAGTCTGTCCTGCGTACCTGTTTTTTGCCGGTGGTGCTTGTTGGGGCAGTTGGGCTCTCTGGCCACTGAAAATGTCTGTGCCTCTGACTTCATTCCAGTTTTTACAGTTGGGTCTCTTTCAAGGATTCCTCCCATCTTGAACTGACAGGACTTCAGTGTCAGTTAGGGCGAATGTCGGCATACAGCTTCCGGCATGGCTTCTTTTCGTTTCTCCTCAGTGGCTTTGAGCACTCTGGGCTACCCACCTTCCTGGCAGTGACAGCGTTCCACAGGCCTCCCTGTTATTTTCCCACCACACCATCTGTGTGGCACTGCCTCCTGGCTCCTTCTCAAAGGAAGATGTTCTCACCCACTGGCTTGCTCTCCCCTCTTGTGTCTGTGTCCCACAACCTTTATTTTTCTCTCTGGAAAGATATGGGAGAATCCATTGGTTCTGCTCTCTGTGCAAGGATGGTTACACATACAGATCAGAAACCAAACCATCCACTTTTAAAGGGCACTGTACTTTACTGCCCTGCTCAATTTATATAACAAACAACGTCTTGGGATTCTGTGTTAAAGGGAAGTGGAGTAAAACGCTTGTTTGGCGATTTCTTGTACTCTAAATATGGTTCACCCCAGTGGGCTCCCGCTTGCCCTGTCCATTAAGGGGTGTTAAGCATTGAGGGCTCACCACGATAGCCCCAAAGAGGGGGTCCCCCTCTTGGCGAGAAGGGGAACATTCTCTGGATTTGTCACAAAACTAAATTGATCTCTGTACAGCACCTCCTGAAGAGTTACTGTTACAATAAAACATATCATCATTAAGATTATTTTTAAACAAATATATTGTATTAGTTTTCATGGAGCACATGACAATATACTTTGAAAAATAAACAGTTTTCCATAACTCCAACAACTTAACTCTCCCCCGCCTGCATCAGCCCACCCTCCCCACCACCCTCGCCCTGACTGGATCTCTGGTTGCTACAGCTACATGGGGTGATGGTCCCTTGGGGACACAGTTCAAAACAGTTCCAAAGTTTCAGGCATTATGGATACTGGACCCTGTAGCCTTCCTTAAGGAATGTGATTACCTCCCTCCACTCGTTGGCAAATCTGGGTACCTCGTTAATCATAGCATATGACACCCATTCCAGAGCCACAAAGTCCCAAACCTTCCTAAGACAGTCTTGGAGGGACGGGATTTCTGCCCCTTTCCATCATTGCGCCATAAGCTATATAGCTGAAAGTGTAAGTACTATTCAGGCTCTTCTCTGTGCTCTAATCATGTCTCCCTGGAGCCCTTGATCCAGACCCAACAGTACTTCCTCTGGAGGCATTCTTGCCTCTTCCCCCAAGGCCTGCACTTCCTGGACCTCCCTCCAAAAGGATTTTGGGACATCTCCACCAGGTATGGGACCAAGAGCTTGTTGCCCCACACCATCTCCACAGATGTTACCTCAAGTATTATTTAAATATTTTTCCTAATCAAAAAATACAATCGTAAATGTAATTCTACAGCATAATTCATTGGCCATCAGCACGCTGGTGTTTAACAGGTAGAATATAGATTAATCTCTTGAACATCATAACAGGTGGGGTGAATCTGTCTATTGGTAGCTGCATTGATGATGTAAAATATTAGACTGTAATACATAGTGCAAGACTCTCCAGAACACGTCCTATGTTTGTTTAGTACATATGACGTTTGTGAGTGCCATTTACCAGGACAGAACACAAGACCTCTTCAATTATATTAATTTAGTGAATAGTGTGTGGAATGGGATTGTCCTGGTAGGTAGAATGTTGAGTTTCGGGGGCATATACATCCATTGAGAGGCACAGGGTGTAATTTCTGTCTCTCAACTGAAATATGCAACATTTGTAACACTAGACTCAGCCACTGGGGAATCTCAAAATGGTTTGCGGGGTGTCTCCTCAGAATGAATGCAAGAAGGGATCCCATTGTATTTTTACACATTGCACCCACTGTGCCATTCCCACCAGGTGTCCCATAGAAATGTTACCCACTGCAATTTACACAGATGTCAAATGTACCTGACTCCTAGTGTCCTATTTTATTTTTCGTATTTGTATTTATTATAGTGCATATGGCTGTACATGAAAACCTTTAGCACTAAGTCACATAAAACACAACATTTAAATACATTGCAATGTTCCATGTTCATCATGCTTTTCAGCCGAGAAACCAATACAATTTCAAGTGCAGATTAAAACCATAAAGGAGCCTATTTACAAATCATTGTTAAAAAACTGTGCAGTTAATACTTAAAATTCCTTTCAAACATAAGATTCCCAAGATACAAATCAAAATAAAATCTTTCTTCCTTGTTATGAACATGTCACCTTACAATCTTACAATTGCAGTACAATTTTCCATATATGGTATGAAGTTGCAGTAATAATCAAAGATTCAGCAGAGTGAATGCAAGCACAAAACTGATCAGAAGCAATCATGGGCGGGGCACAAGAACACTTTGCGTCTTCTTTCCACGAATGCCCTGCTGGATGCCGACAATCCATTAAAATGTATCTAGCTGTGTCCACATTTTCTGTATACATACAGCACAATCTCTTTTCGTATGGGATACCCAGCCATGCCCAAGTGTATTCCAGAGTACACAGAATATTAAAACGCAGATATAGGATGAATCTTTTGAGATTCATGTCAGAGTTTTAACAAATAACATCGGACTACTCCTAGTATAAAGCTCTGTTTGGCATTTACACTAAACCTCTTTTTAACGGACAAGACATCCAAATGTAATGATTGGTCCCAAACAGCAGTTTTAGATTTCAATGATCCCAGGAACACATTGAAATTCACCTTGGTGGGGAGATCAAGACCAACTGTCCCATATAACTTGTCAGGAACTGCAACCACGTGGACTATGAAAACCTCCGTCCCGAAGCACCAGTCAGAGAGATTTAAAAGAACTCGCTGACGGGTTATTAGGTCCACAGGTAGGTGAGAGCAGGAACACAGGAACCCGGACCACTGTGAAGAAAGGCAGTGATTAGCTTCTAATAGTGTATTGCAACAATGATATACCACAACTAGAAAATGAACACCTACCTAAGGAGGGTAGTGATGTGCCGTAAAAGATGTTCTGTCTCTACACCTGAGGGGGAGCTAGGGAACAGAAAAGTGGATCCAGCAGCAGCAGATCTATGTCGGGTCACAAGAGGGCTGCCAGGAAACGTAGGAGGACAAGTGCCGTAGCAGGTCCCTACAGAGAGAGATAGAGGCTCTTGGCAATGACAGCAGTAATGAGGTCTAGACTGAAGCAATCCGGTAAGCAGTCCGTGTTCAAATAACCTTGCAGGTTTTCAGCAAAGCCAAACGTGATCCAAGCGCAATCCAGTAAACAAAGCGTAGTCGTTAGCAGAGTCGGGTATAAAGTTCCAAAAACGTGATGCAGAGGCAATCCGGGGATGAAAGCAGAATTCCAGAAACCAAAAAACAGATCCAAGTAACAAGGTCGAGGAGCCGTGTAGAAACTGTTGTGAACAGCTGATAAGCAAAGTTATAAGTGAGGGACTTCCTTATGTACGCCCCGTTCCAGTCACGTGATCGGGAAGAGTATGGTCACGTGATTGGTTCTGCGTTACGCTGCGGTGGTTTGTGCCTCGTCCCCATGGTAACCGCATTCTCCATTGCGGCCAGAGGCACCATGGGCGCCGAATACGGTGTGAAAACAGGCCGTCTGAAAAGGGAGAAACAGAATGCCTGACAACAATATGCCGCTGCTGGGTGCACAGGACTCAAGGTAGAGGGGTTGCCTGGGGTAACTGGATGTAGGGGCGGAGCTATGCTAGAGGGACGTGATGTGGAAGGCGTGACATAACTCCAAGGAGGTGCGTTGGAGTTCTATAAACGCACGATTGATGACGTTGTTATGTAAAGAACTTGCCGTGAGACCTAAGAGAGATTTCCCCCAACATCATTAAAGATGTCCAGTTTAAATCGCTGGACCTTCCAAAGCTTTCCGCCCCCACTGGGATGGCTGTGGGGAGTCTCAGCATAGATCAAAGGATATTTCCCTCCATTACCCCAAGCAATCGTAAATATTGTTCCACAAACACCTCTAAGCCATGCAGTACACCTGGCAACACACTAGTCTTTTATAGCTCAAGAAAGCCCTCTGTTGAGTGGCCTCCCTTCCTTGCCAGGAAGCATTTAATAACAAATCACTTATTCATTACTTTGTTGGTTCGAAAGGTTCCATAAAAAGTCAGCTCAGGACGATCTTTAATTAGTATTCCCAGGTAAACATATGAGTTCACCACTTCTATTACCTCTCTGCCAATCTTCCATTCATAGCTTTGTTTTTTTGCTTCTGGGTTTCATGCCTATCACCATAACCTTTAGTGTTAATGTTTAGGTTATTAGCAATGGCAAATGTGTTTAAAGCCTCAAGTGAGCACTGTAACCCTATAGGAATATGGTCTACAAAAACTGTATTGTCAGCGTACACGAGTCAAGATATATGTTCCTTACCCGGTTTAGGGGGAAATTGTTTCAACTCCTTAAAACCTCATCCATGTCGACCATATAAAGGTTATAAAGAGGGGGGGCACACACCCCTGCTTGAGGCCGTGACTGGTGTCAATAAACCTCGGAATTTGCCCCGCCCCTGATCTAACCTAACAGCCACAGAGGCGTTAGTGTATATCTGCTTAACAAAGTGAAGAATCAAGGGGTCAGTACACCATATCTCGAGCTATCCCATAGTCTTGAGCCTAGCACACGATCAAATGCACTGGCATAGTTGATAAAACAGAGGTACAACATATTACCACGACAATAATGGATATTAGAAATCACGTACTGGCGTGTCCAGACGTTATGAGTGGTACATAGGCCATGTCTAAAACCTGTTTCTTGCTTGTATATCAATGTTCTCTCCTCAACTCATGTTTTCATTTTGGCTAGAAAGAAGGTGGCAAAGATCATACTGCTCGAATCTATCATGGCTAAAAATCTGTAATTGCAGGTTTCAGATCTTAGGCCCTTTTTTAATACAGCAATCACAAAGGATTTCTTTCAACTAACTAGGATGAACCCCTGATTTAATATGGGGGTACATACCTTGAGGAGCAATAGGGACCATACGTCAGGATTTATCTTAATGACTATGTTAGTTATTCCTTCAGTCCCCGGGGCTCTCAATGCCTTTAGTTCCACGATAACTTCATAGATATCATCAATTTCAAATCCCATATGGGCCATGTCCTCCGAGGTATTGTATCCCCATTTGTTACAAATATCCGCCAATGGAAAACAGTAGAGTTCTCTAATGTGGGCAACCCATCTGTCCTCGGATATGGGATTCAGCTCCGTAGGTTTATTGTCGGCCAGATGCAAATGATATAAATGCAAACATTTCCTTTTATCGCTAGATTTTAACATACCAAAACATTCATTTCCCGTTGGCATTGTGCAGATTATGCCTACATATTTTAAGCCAATTGTTGTACTTTGATCGTAAGTGTGCAGTCATGTGCATCTTGACTTCATCGCAATGACTCCCATATTTTTCAATTTTACGTAAGGCATACAAAGCATTTTTTCTCCCAGTAAATATTCACATCAAAATGGCTATCAGCGTATTTGCTGTTAGCTCTTTGCATACTACTCTTCATAACAGTATCCATCACATTAGCAATATTTATAAAAGTGAACATTTCTGGTTTTGTGGCTGGGTTTGTGGCTTGGGAAAGTGTTGTTCCTTATACAATTGAATGCTGTTTCACCAATCTGAACCACATTTTGCATAGTTACCTGTTAGGACGCTATATACATTACTGGCTGTATGGTTCGCTTATTGGTCGATATACTTTGCACTCTGAAGGAAACCTCACTGAGAATATGACATTTGGACACCCCATCCCTTTCCCTAAAATGCAGCAAAACTCTAAATGTGTTTGTGGGTTTGTGGCTAGGCGAAGCATTGTTCCTTATACAATTCCAAACTGCTTCACCAATTTGCACCACATTTTGCATAGTTACCTGTTAGGACCCTGCAGACATTACTGACTGCATGACATGTGGCCACCTTAGCCCTTTCCCGAGATTTCAGCACAAGTCAAAATGTGTTTCTGGGTTTACAGATTGGAGAAGCATTGTTCCTCATACTATTCCACACTGTTTCACCAATCTTCACCACATTTTGCATAGTTACTTGTTAGGACCCTCTGGACATTACTAGCTATATAGCATTTGGACACCTCACCCCTTTCCCTGGATTTCAGCACCTTCACACATGAGACGGTTGCCTTAAATCAGCGAAACATCAGTGTGGTCATAGAAGGACCGGTCCTCAACCCTAGAATGCACAGTTTCTGGGACATTTGCACGGCAACAAACTGCTCCACGCCAGGGTACTGCAACAGGTGGGGATGGAGCAGAGTAGGTCCCAGTATGCAGCAGTACACTAACTCTCGCCTCCACCAACGTCTGCTCTGGGGTATGTAAGCCTGCCACAAATGCCCATTCTCAGTGAGGTTTCCTTCAGAGTGCAAAGTATATCAACCAATAAGCGAATCAGAGAACAGCAACCTACAGGATCATAGATTTTCAATAATTGATGAGAGTGTTGTCATGTCTGTCCACAGAAACCATTCAGAGAATGGGTACATTTTGCTAGTTAATCAAAATGTTAAATTATCACTGTTAGTCAATGCACAATTAAACCTATCTACATTAGCCTTAGTCCATCTTGTGTTCTATTCCCCTGTTGGTTCACATTTATCTTATAATTCAGCAGTTGATTTTTCCTGCTTTACACATGACCAAAGTCAAAGAAAGGATAGCATGATCACTTAAAGGAGTTGCCTGCTCCTCAAATTTCTTAATTAGTTTCTATCACCATGCCCCACTAAAACGTTGTTAGGGAGAATTCTCCTTCTAGGGCTAATTTCCCTCACCTAGTGAGTCCCCCAGCAGCTTTGCTGGATTTCTGGATTTTATTTTTTCCACCTGGTAAGAGTGTACACTCTTTTTCCACTCTTACATGTGTTTTGGCCTATGTGTTTTTACTCATTGTGTGATCTTGGGCACTGGAGCACACCACTCCAGGTGCCCCTGTTCTTGTATGGATTACACCGCACCCTCAGTGTAGTAACCCAGGGTTGTCTTTAAGACTTCCCTCTGACTCCATTTCGCTGGGGCTAACTAGTGTCCCCCAGAGAAAGGTAAAGTTGCCATTTACTTTACATAGTCATTTTTACCACAGACCCAGTACACCCCATTTTACATGGAGTACGGGAAAGGGCTAATCTGTACCCCTTTTCTATCTGTACCTCCCTGAGCATTGGTTCGCTCTTTTAACATTTAGACTTGGCTGGTGGCAGTGGTATCTACCCTAACTTTTCTACCGCAATTATATTAGATAAACGTGGTACTGTTCTTGGCTATTATATTAGCCTCGAACATAAACCCGCTTGACCAAATCATCTTTCTTTTGGCTCCGGTTGGGTTTATTCGCCATTTATTTTTGTTAAAGTCCTTCTTGTGTTTTACTTTGCGCGGCAAACTAGGTTCGCCTTCTTTGTTCACCGTCTTTTGGTGGGCTTCTACAGAGAAGCCCTCCTCAAGGCGCCTGGGTGTCTAGGTGGGCTGAATGAGAGGGATGGGTGTAGTCACCCCCTGCACAGGATATCCTAGGAAACCCAAGTCGCACTTTGCCATGATTGGCCGAGGTTGTTGTCCCGGCAGGCCAACCCCCCTGCTGTGTGATTGACAGCAGGTTGTGTGAATGGGGGTTTTGCGCATAAAAGGCAGGTCTCTTGGGCTAGAAGTCAGTCGCCTCTGGAACTACAAGGAAGCAAAGAGAAGCGGACAGAACGATGGCTGCTGCAACTACCCCGTCCCGGTGAAGCCTGCTGCAGTCCTGAGCTATCTACCCTTCGACGACTAAGAGGAGATCCAGTCCGGAGTCTTCTTCCCTTGAGCCTGGTGGGGATAACCCGCTCATCTTCTTCAGCCAGAGATCTCCACTGTGGTTGAAATCACTGCACACTGCTGTAGTGGTCCGGATAGCTACCTGCCGAGTCTCTCCTGTTTTTAAGGAGCGCACATTTTATTCGTTGTCGCTGCTGCCGGCTTCATCCCTGTGTGGTGCAGACCCCCTTCAGACGTTCTCCTTCCCAATGAAGTTCCAGGAATCGTGGGTCTGCGGGAAACCAACAGGAACAACTGCCAGGGCACCAGCTGCATCAGTGGAATAAGGTACTGTGCTCTACTCGAGGAAACTGGGTGAACCCCTTTTCTTCATTCTCAAGGCTTGCCCTTGTCTTC
Source organism: Ambystoma mexicanum (assembly GCF_040938575.1). Taxonomy (NCBI): domain Eukaryota; kingdom Metazoa; phylum Chordata; class Amphibia; order Caudata; family Ambystomatidae; genus Ambystoma; species Ambystoma mexicanum. The sequence goes on from NC_090932.1 coordinate 909,605,462, forward strand.
CCTCCTTCTTCTAACTTTTGCTTCCAAACATTGACAATATCAAAGTACTTTTGGGCTATGTTGAATCTTGAACTGTCTAATGGTGTGATCTTCGGCAACAGGTCTCTGGTGTCACTTAACCCTGGCTCCGACCCTTTGACTTTTGAATTCCTGTTTCTGAGTGTTTCTCGATGCTGTCTGCCTAACCTAAATATTGCTTGTGATGTTTGCCTCCAACTCTCTCTGGGTATCTCAGGTGCTAAGTGTGTTTTTGCCCCGGTAGCATTTCATGTCACGGATAGGCGTTTATTGAGTAGACTGAACTGTCAAAAAGTTTTCGCAACCGTATCCGCGGTATCGTGTTTTGTTCATAACACCGGTTCATTCAAACACAGGGTACTTACCTTGAGACGTACTGTACAAAGTGAATTGGTTAGTTGTAGTATATTTAACGTGTGGTTTTGTTTAAAGTTTAACAGAAGTGTTGTGTTTATAACTGATGGTTTAAAAATAAATGTACTTATATTTTTCTACCTGAAACCTTGAGTCAGTGTTTGCTTGAGTCACAGTAATTGTAGTCCCTTTGTGTAATCTCTGCTACTGCGCATATACTCTTGAGATAAGCCTGGCTGCTCTGCTACTGCTACCACTATAACTTAGTAGTACGGGCTTGTACCAAAGGTAAAACTTGTATTGCCACCTGTAGTCTTAATTGTGTGTAGTGGTCCCTAAGGGCACTGCACAGAATTCTGCCTAACAAACGTAATCTACCCTAGATGAAACTTTTCCATTCGTTCAAGTATCAAATCCTCAGTTTGCTGAGACTGTATGAGGGTTTAAATAGTCCAAACGATATAAGAAAAACCATTTCCTGTTATCACTGGATTTTGACATGCCATATATTCATTTCCGGCCGGCATTGTTCCGATTATGCCTATATATTTTAAGCCAATTTTTGTACTTTGATTGTAGGTGTGTGGCCATGTGCACCTTGACTTCATTGCTAAGACTCCGAATTTTTTATTCCACACTGTTTCACCAATTTGCACCAAAGTTTGCATAGTTACCTGTTAGCACCCTCGGGACATTACCGGCTACGTGACATGCAGACACTGCACCCCTTTCCCTCGATTTCAGCAGAGGCTAAATATGTTTCTGGGTTTGTGGCTTGGCAAAGCGTTCTTGCTCAAATAATTTCACACTGTTTCACCAATCTCTACTGCATTTTGCAAAGTTACCGGTTATGACCCTCCAGACATTAGTGGCTACAGGACATTTGTACACCCCACCCCTTTTGCCAGTTTCCAGCAAAACTCTAAATTTGTTTGTTGTTTTGTGGCTTGGTGAAGTTTTGTTCCATATACAATTCCACACTGTTTCACAAAACTGCACCAAATGTTGCATAGGTACCTACTAGGACCCTCTGGGCATTACTGGCTACATAGCATTTGAACACCCCAACCATTTCCCTGGATTTCAGCACCTTCACACATGAGAGGGTTGCCTGAAATCAGTAAAATACTAATAAGGTCGTAGAAGGACGGATGCTCGACCCTAGAATGCACAGTTTCTGTGACATTTTCAACACTATGCACTGCAACAACTGCACCACGCCAGAGTGAGGCAAGAGGTGGAGAGAGAGCACAGTTGGTCCCAATATGCAGCAGCACACCAACTCTCACCTCTCCCGAACATTTGCTCTGGGGTATGTCTGTCAGCACAAACGCCCATTCTCACTACATCTTACATCAGAGTGCAAAGTGCATCAACTGATAAGTGAATCGGAACAACGGCGTACAGGATCATTGTTTTTCAACAATTGATGAGAGTGTTGTCATGTCTGTCGACAGTACCCGTTCGGAGAACGTGTACTTTTTGCTAGTTAATTACATAATAAAAGTCCTAGTGGTGGCGGAGTGTCGATTCCCATGTTAAATAATCAGCTCCCATCAGGTTGCACACTTACATCCGCTCTTTTCTGGCATTGTGAATTATTCAAATTAAGTAATCTAGGATTACTTTCTGTCACCAATACAGACTTTTAACAAACATTGCCTTAAAGAACTATTCTATTTCAGGTTAATATATCAATACCAAAAAAAGCAGACGGTCATAATATATTCCTTTCCTTTCCCATCTACACACAGATGGTTATGTGCACGTAAACCTTGGTAAGACTAATTGACCAAAAATGATGCAATCTGTGATGAATTTCATAATATGTATATCCACTCGCTGTCAATGCGATAAGAATTCTTGAAAGCCCATCATTGATACCAAGTGAGAAAACTTGTTATACAATTATGTATTGAAGATATTTTCAGCACAAATCTATATTCTTTCTCTGTTCTACAGATCTTTGAAGCATAGCAAGCTTTGGTAAGCTATCATGCCTACAATTCAAATTATCACCATACAAATGTATAATACCACTTGCCTTTCATGGTGCAATCTCGAAATTATGGAACAAATCACTTCATGACCACCTGTCTCCACTAATCTTGTTTACCAAGAAGAACGAACACATCAAGCAGTGGATTTGACAAATAAGTACTTCTAACTCACGTCTAATAATGTACACAATTCATCACTTATTTACCCTAGTCACATTTTGGGTTAGTACTCATTCTGACTAACTAATAAGTGATATTGAATGCCAGGGATGGTGTCGTTTTTGCAAGTTTAAGCATGGTTTGACATTGGTACTAATATGCAGAGCATGGTTTGGCTCGGAATTAATGATTATATTTGTCTGCAACTTTGCAACCACCCTATTTGGAAATGATTGACTTAAATATAAACACAAGCTAACAGTCTGACTTGCTGTTCCCTGTCTTGTGTTTTTGCTCCCTTTGCCAACCTGACTGTCCAACATTCTAATTGGAATGTAATGCACATGTATTTTGTGGCTTATATTTATGGTATAATTTTCAATTGTTATGTATTTTCTTTGCCATTATTTTTCTGTTATACTTTTCACTACACAATGGTGTATATTGTTTATTATTATCAATCAATTCATCTGATGTGATTACACTTTTTTCTATATTATAAAAAAAAATGTCTTTGTAAATAGCAGCCTAGAGGACGACCTAGGGTCAAACCACGTGTCGGCTGCAATCTAGAGCTTAACATATGGTTTTAATAAACCAATCTGTAGTTACAGAACATGTTTTGATTTTTGAAAAATGTCTATTCTAAGTTTGAGACTAATATTGATTGTGCTCTGCGCAAACCACCAACCATCACCAAACAAGCTAGCACTTCGTGTATGTCAAGCAGTTTCAGTGGTGTTTGTGGTACCATCTTCAGGACTGTCTTCTGTTAAAATGTAAGGCTTCTATACATACATGTAGTGGTGTGTACTTAGCCACAACTCTTCTGTACAAACAACAAGTTTGGAAAGTTCTCACCTTTAATGATTTCGATAAGATGTGATTTTTAACCAGATCAGAGATCTCCTTGGTACCGAGTTCTTAGTAGGGGTTCAGGAGTTTGTCTTGACAGGTTGCCTCAAGTGTGGACATCCAGTCTATGTATCAATCTGCGCTTGAAAGCCTTATTCGCGTTCGTGGATGAATCGGAAAGCCCTTGCCTGTTTCATTTGTCCAGTACTAACAATATTCATCATGTACTGACATCATACACCCATGTATGAACACCATATGCCAGATTATGCCATCAAATGCCCAATTCAATGAACCAAAAGAGAGGTTTTGACATCACATGCTTAGGTGTTTACATTATATGCTAAAATGGTCTACCAAATGCCCAGCAACTCATACCGTTTGCCAGATATTTCCATATTATGCCCACACAGTACCATCATTTTCCATGTGTTTAAATGGTAGTGACAGGTATTGTCTTCCTATAAGAACTATTGCCATCATAAGCTAAAGTACCCATATATTGGTAGGTCTTGCACCAGATGCTCTAGTACTCACACCACCAGCCATCAATGGCCACCAATTTCTAAGCATCAACATTATATTGTGATTCCACAACAACAGTTTGGCAAGTTTAGGTATACAATGCCCTGCTAATCATACAATTTGCCAAATAGTAACAACATATTCTCAGGTACATACTCCTGTGTGGGCATCACATGCCTTCATACTGTGCTGAGAATTTGGGTTTAGACAAAACCTCTCTTTATTCGGAGTGTGATGAGATTTTGACTTTGTATTAATGCCTAATGGCATTAGAACAAAATGGAACATGTCAGGGATAACTATGCACAAGTATATAAAGGATTCATTTTCTCTATTGAGACACCCTAGTCTACAACCAAGCATTCCTTTGTATAGGCCATCAAAAAGTCCAAACTCTAATCCTAAATGAGTCCTGTAGTTGGCCCATCACCATCCTAATAACATAAGTCCCAACACTTGGCTCAAAGCAAAGCCTTTAAAACTATACCTGTTCTCACAAATCCATCCTTGCATGTATCCTTCTCGCAAAGGCCTTTGTGTTACTCAGTCTAACTCTTCCTCACTTTGGCCTCTCTATTTTCACAGGTTCTGTCATGATTTCCCCAGGAGTTTGAACTCTCAACGTTCTGTCTTGTAGCATTCCTCCATCTGCTCAATGTCTTTTTTGGGTTTCCAATAGACCTATGGATTATGCTTTGTCTCTCCTTGGACCTGTGTCTTGCAACAGACCCTTCCTAGACCTCAGCTTTACAACAGTTTCACAGTATGTCCCTCGCATTATTATTATTATTATTATTATTATTATTATTATTATTATTATTATTATTATTATTATTATTATTATTAGACCCTCATGGACCTTGGCTTCACGATGGGTCCCTCATTGGGGACCTTACCTTTATAACTGGGGTCTACATTTCCTCAACTTCATAAAGGGCCTCTCAAGGAGTTTGGATTCACAACTTGTCTCTCTTGGACTTCAGCTTCACAAGGGTTCACACACGAAAACTGGGTCCATAATAGGTCCCTCTTGTACCACCCCTATACAATAGGTCCCCTCATGACCTTGAGTTCAGCAATTTTTGGTGATAGGTATATCTCTCCACACTCATCAGGGTCTTTTTCAGGCAGCTTTTTTCTCCAGCATGCCTGACACAGGTTCGTCCTTTACACCTTTAGGGTTGCTGATGGATGTCCAGTACCTGTAACACTTTAGTTCCCTGTAGTTAGGGGAATAAGGTAGTGCACTTCCTGGGAACCTTCCTCCTGCAGGGGTGCTAAGGCATAGATGGCTGGCACCCAGGCTTCCTTCAAATTGTCCAAGGGTGTCCTTACCTTCTTCTACAATCATTCAGTCCACTTGATTTGGTGTTCCAAAGCCTTCCCTTACATAAAGGGAGCATGGATAGGCTAATCTGCCTCCTACTGGAATCTCTCTGCTGCTACAGTTCACTCCTTCCTTTTATCCTCCTTCTCTGGGGGCTTGGTCAATACCCCTAATAATATTCAACACGTCCACACAAACCTGTCACTGAAGTTGCTATTACTTTTAAGAGTTTTGTCATAGGCAAGAGCAAAGCTATAGATAGCGTTTCATCTCTCAATTCCCCCAAGATATCACACATGAATGAATGTTCTTAGCAACTAAATAGAAAACATGATACATTCCCTAGATGGACAAGGCTCTAAGGTGTGACCCCCCAAAAAAATAAATGGTACCTCAGCCACAACTAATTTAATTCTTAATAGTCTGGCTAACGTCTGTGAAGAAGGTCTGCAACACCTACAAATGGGTATTAGGTATGTGATCCCAAAAAAGATCTCTAATCCTAGCATATATGGTATTAGGAAAATCCAGGATCAAGCCCTGGTTGTAAACCTAAGTCTAACACCTGTGAAGTTTTAGTGGTGGAAGAATTACTATCTCTTTGTGAGGTTCCTTAAAATGGTGCCCAAAAAGAGGGAAACAATTATACGATGCCTATACAGATCCATAGTAGAACCAAGACACTAAAAAGAGGAGGTAGAGTTCCTACAAGAGGTTCTGCTATACCTTGGAGAAAGGTGGTAAAGGTGAAAACACACACAGGTACTATGGAACCCTCTGTAACATGCACTATTACCACTTCAAATAGGTACCAGTCACTGGCGAACAACAACCAAGCAAATCTCATCGATCTTACAGAGACTGCCAAGCCTACCATCTCACATGACGGTATCCATGATACCTAATGCAACTGAAAATCACTGCAGAATGAAATCAGGATTGTGAGAGATCTTGTTCTTAATCTGAACGGGGAAGCAAGAGGCCTGAATAGTGCACTACAAGAACGAATGAAAAAAGAGGCCCTTGAACCACTTAAGCCTTCCTCAAAAGAACCTAGCAACAGGGTTCATAGTTTGAAAACACTTTAAAGCCCTCTGGTCCCTCTAACCTCAGGACTTTGCCTAAATCAGCCAATAAAGTACCATCACAAACTCCTCCATCAGGAGCCACAACTGCTGCCATCCCAGACAAAGCTAGGACTCATATGAATAGTTCCAGGAAGCCGCTGAATTACCAAAAGGGGAAAGCAATAAAATACAAGTTTGGGCCTTGACTAAAACACAATTTCTGACAGAGAACAACACACATGGAGCATCTAAGTGGGCAACGAGAGACTCCAGGAGGAATGTGGTATGTCTGATCAATGTATCTAAATTGCCAAAAGGAAATATGAATCTATGGACTCACTCACCAACAAATGTATCTATTAGATACACTCAAAGTGGGGCTGTCTCTCTGTTATAATTTAAGAGCGTCCCAGCCCCAAATTTGTTAAAACTGGATGTTGGATTGAATTTAGAGATGTGCATCTAGTCCAGATCCTGCAAAGTATCGAATGTCGAGCATATCCACCCTTGGGTTCCAAGATTGAAATTAGAGCTGCAACACCACTGAGACTAAAACCACAGGATGAAATGCACCTAGCTCAGACGGGCTTACGGGTTCGTCACACAGAGAATAGCAAGCTGTTCCACTTTCATTATAACTTCTTCAGTATTAAAGAAATGAGGGTAAGACTGCGTATCGGTGCACTTAGGCCACAGTTATTTCCAGTGTGGTGTGCTGCAGAGCTGATATTTTGAGGTTCAATCCCTAATCTCCATTGTGAACAATTAGCAAACACTACCAGCAGCCTGCGCTCGCCAACACAATGTATACAATGATGTCAATGCGGTAGTTGGTTATTCTTATTAAGGGTTTATTGTATTCCTCATTTCCAGCCAACACGTGTTTCGACACTAAAGTCTTTCCCAAGGCTAAAAAAGGAACAATTTATGATAAATTAAGGACAGATAGTATTCCAAATACAAACATAAGTAATTGTGTATACATACGAGAGTCAACGTTAAGAGGACCGGGAAAAAATGTAACAGACAAAAACTTGAGAAAAATATATATAACATTAGAAATAAATGAATACCTCAGAGATACTCGCAAATAGTTGTTATCCTAGAAACTAGTTTATCATTTTGAAACTTCAAGTTAGAGCTCCAGTTAACAATGAGAAACAATTGTCAACATCCAATAAGATTACAGTGAAGCACCCAAAATCCCTTGCATTTGTTATGGCTCAGAGATTGGCTACGCTTCAGGGTGTTGCGGCTGTCTCCAAATCAACTTGGACTGCGATTGCCATCGTGTCACGTCACCGGAACAGCCAATGGCTGTCTAGAGCCTCGCTTTCCTCATGACAACATTTAATGTGTATTGCAGAATGATGCTTCCAATTGATGTTGTTTCCGGCATTCTGAAGTCTCGCCTTCAATCTTTCCTACGAATTCTGAATATTCTAGTGTACCGAATTTCTGCAATTGTTTCACAGACTGCTTTGGGATTACGTTCTACTTCTGGTAAACTCCTGTGTACCAACTTATTGCCTGCTTTATGCTTTTTATAAAACTCTGCTTTTTATGAAACTCCTGGGTATCGACTCATTGCCTGTTTCACGAACTGCCTATAGATCACGTTCTGCTTCTTGTGAACTTCTCTGTACCGACTCATTGCCTGCTTTCCCGGACCGCCTTCAGATTACGTTCTGCTTCTGGTAAACTCCTGTGTAACGACTCATTGCCTGCTTTCCCAGACTGCCTTCAGATTATGTTCTGATTCTGGTAAACTCATGTGTATCGACTAATTGCCTGTTTCACGGACTGCCTACAGATCACATTCTGTTTTCTCCTAACTCACTGTGTATCAATTCTTTCCTCTGAAACACGGTTGGCCTGCAAGACATCTTTCTTTAACCTCCTGGTTATAACACAGCTTTCAAACCCCATACCACGATTACCTAAACTGATCCACAGCCCTTCTCTGGTGTTATTGTGGATACTTCAAGACAACTGCAACCTTCCTCTACCTCAAGCCTATTTTGCTGCACTGCTGGAGGATTATTGGACTCATGTGCACATGTGAACGCTCTGCTGCACATGCACCTCCCCGGCACTAGTGCGTTCCTCGTGCCACCCGTGTCTAGTTTCCCTACTAACTTCCCTTGTTTATTATTTTTTTCTTTCGTTGTTGGGACTGTCCAAACACCTCAATACTTTAACTCCAGTTGACAAAACAGTAAGAACCCCTGTGCTTATTCTTGTTTATCTGGTTCTTGTGTGCAGTTAGCTACATCTCTTCTTCCTGTTTTTATAGAGAGAAACAGGGGCTGTTTCTCCATAATGGGAAAGGGAATTAATAGCACAGGTATATCTCAATCCTTTCCTTTGGTAGTAGCAATCTCACACGCTTCCAAGTATTAACCTTTTGATAATTTCTTTTCAGCTGGTTTCGTGGCGGTGTGTGCTCCCTGCTCTTTTAGGTGCTAGGCCCCTTTGCCTGTCTAATTTGGTCAGCAAAGGGACACATTATAGAAAAGAGTGCTTCCTTCACAGAGAGGAGGTTCAGGTTTAGACCTTAACCTGGGCTCTACAATCAAGTCATGAGAAAAGTACCAATCTGATCCTGTACCAGCATTCATCCTTCCGGTGAGTGACAACATTCAGTGTACCAAAATGTGCTTTATTATTAAGGTTGGTTTAACATCCAAGGCAAGTGCACAAGAACCCTTGTGAGTAGGGCTATCATTTGATGTTTATTATCTCTACTAATGTGGTTACACCCAATGAGTGCTCTCCATTAAGTCCAACTTACCTTTATGTCTTGGTTAGTCTTCTATAGTAGTAATGGTGAGGGTTGCCTCAAAATAGGTACCATATATAGTCCTGCGGAAAAGCAGGGAGAAAAAAAGATTTTCTATTTGTGCTGAAGCTATTAGTTTGTTTTCAGCAATTTTGTGTCGACAAAATGGCATTTCGAAAATATGGCATTCAAAATTGTCACTATAAACTACAATGGTACACGGTTAAATTCTCAAAAACATATTTTCAAAATACCATTTTGTTGAAAAAAAATGCAGAAAAAAAATTCCGAATGTATTATTTTTTATTCTATATGTTTTTTTTTGTTTAGTAAGTTAAAAAAAGTGCCAATAAAAAACAGGGGGTTGGAAGGAAACCCCCATTTCAAAAATAAAAAAATAAAATAAAAAACATTCCCCAAAAAATGTTCTGCCAATTTTGTGTCGACAAAATGGCATTTAAAAAATATGGCATCCGAAAATGTCACTATAAACCAGTAAGAATTATCATCTAGCAAAGTCTCTCAAGTTCCTAGGGTCTTTAAACCAAATTTCCCATTTATGGGATAGAATTAGGATTATATTGTCTCATTTGTTATGTATGCCCTGCTAGTCCAGAGGTCTACAATGTAGGCCTCCAAATATAATGATAAAGTCAATGTTAGAGGTGACTGAGAACTATACAATTGGTTGGTATTGTACCAGTATCTGTCAATGCTGCAAATTATGTTATTTAAATGTTCATTAAGATGCAAAAAGAGAGATTCTTACCTTTCATAGGAAAATGATATCCTGTAAGCAATCTTCCTAACCACCCCATGCGTGTGGTACACGTGGGTGCCATATTGTGTACTTTATTTATAAGTATATGTGTGTATGATGTCACACGCACGTGGCGCGTGACGCCTCTCAGGCCGCATTTTGTTGCATTATCTTATTATTGTAAACATAACTATTACACGTCTTGTCCTTGTAACATGTAATGTTAACCTGAACAAAAAAAAGTGGATATTGTTGTAAAAGCAAATATTATAAGATTGGAACTAGTTAAAGTAACATGTTAAACATTTATTTTTTATACCTGATAAACCAGTCGTGGGTTACTCATTCTAATTGGATAACTGTAAGTATGGTGTACCATTATTATGATCACTCTGTATTTGGGGTGCTTCAACCTTACATTACTTAAACATCAATCCATTACCTTAATAGGTACAACAGCATGGTTCTGTTTGGTAACTTGAGTGAGGTTACACAAGTGGTCACTGGACACATTCCAAGATGTATTGCAAAACAGACTATTATAATTCCTGTATTACAAAGATTTAGGATACATGGCCGGGTGACTAGACACTGTATGTGGAATTATTCCCATTTCACAAAAACACATTAATCTCATGGTCACTGTTAATATACGTTGCAACAGGAATATACATTTGGATTCCATCTGTCTCAAAATTACTTTCAAATCTCCCCCCGTCTGCCACATTTAGCTTTCATGAGCACAATAAATTGGATATCACTTTTGTTTTGCATTTGGTGACGGTCTTGCCAATGATGTGACAATGGTAGCCTGGGATCCTGACTACTCAAACTTGCTAAATTTTCCCTGATTCGAATTCTAAGCTGTCTAATAGTGCTGCCAATATACAGTTTCTTGCATACACAAATAATGGTGTAAACAATATGTGTAGTTTTGCATTTGATAAAATCAGTAATGTGTGGGTTTTCCTTATAGTAAAATTGGTAACAGTCACTGTGAGCATATTTGCACATGCAGCAAGTCCTACATTTGTGGAAACCTAGAAGAGTCCTCAGCCAGTTACTGCCATTACTTCTATCGGCGTGCTGGTGTCTAGGAAAGAGGAACATAATTTCTTCATCATTGTGGGCGCTCTTGAAAATACAAACTTCGGTTTCTGGTCTATAAATAGGATTAAATCAGTATCCATGCGCAATAAGTGCCAATTTCTTGGAACAATTTTATTGATGATGTGTACATCATTAGAGTACTGTGTCATTACATCAATGTTATCATGCTTGTGGTTACCTCCCTTGGAGGTGGCTTGCATGGTGCTTGGTCTGTTCTTATTTTTGTTCTTATCAAATGACTTTTTGACCACTGTGGGTGAATTACCCCTTGCCTGAAATCTCTCAGTCAGTAATTGCCATTTATTTTCAAAATACATTTCCTCACTACAGTTGCACTGTGCCTGAAAAAACTCCTGTGCGAGTATATACTTTACTGTGGATCTCCTATGGCAACTGCTAGCACGAAGTATGGAATTAACCTCAGTAGACTTACAAAATGTTGTTTTTATAGTGCCTTAGTAACTTAGGGCTGAGTTGCTGTACTAATCACTGGATTTCAAGTAGTTCTATGGTAGAGGCAATGGTGCTCAGCATGACTAACAGGGAGCATTTTGTAATTGCACTTTACCCTACAGAGGGCAGTGTGGTGCCAGGATTATTATATCTCCATGACCATGCTTCTTCATTTCTTGCTGCTCTAATCCTACCAGCTTTTGGCCTTCATTAAGTTATGTTTCATTGTTCTGCCTAGGATCATAGATTGTTATAAGTCTCCTGAATATGACTGTCCGAACTCTACAAACCTGTTGTGTTTTGACCAATCAGTGTACAGTGTCTTTTTCTTAAACTCTGGGGTCTAGTATCTTTTGTTTTTGATCTTGTGTGAATTCACTACAGTAGAATAAACCCTGCGAAAGCATTTGCCCTCCTTGTTTTAAGCAATCATTGCACAGCATTCGTCCTTTGGCTGTGTGAGTTGTTGCAACTTGGGATGTGTGTGCTCCTCTGTGAGGGTCTAGCTAATTGTTTTTGCTGTGGGGGTAATGAGGAGTTTGCACTTCAAGAAAAGCTACCTAAATGTTGCGGTCTTCCTGTATTGTGTATTCAGCTAATGCATAACAGTGACGACCATTTATTCACCATTATAAACACTTCTATAGATATATTTCTCTGATCTATGTTAGATACTGCACAATCTAGTTTAGGGGACATGGTTGTGCATATTTACACGGTGTGTGTTATGGCCTACGTAAAGCATGGATACTGGTACGTTGTTGGACCTACACGGAAAACCCTTAATAACATGGGGCAGCTCGCTTCTTTGCTACGTGCCTTTCATAGTGACTTTTGCAGCTTGTAGTTTCATGCACGTTTAGGATGTTGCTTATATTCTCCATATTTTCAAACTCCCCTTTAACATGTTTGGGCACCGCCCTTTTAGCGCCTGCCATTTCAGCATCTCACCTTGGGTGCAGGTCCCTTTTAGGCGTGCCCTGTTTGCTCTGACCCAAAGGCATAGGGGCCTACGTGCCTGGGTATTGATGTTTGCTTAAATATATTGTCATCCGAAGCACCAGTGCTAATTTGTGGGGATGTTATTTTTATTCTTTTTATTTATTGAACATTTGACATCAGAAAGTGTTCCCAGGCACCACAAGACAAGGGGGGGAGGGTAGAAATAACATATTGATGTGATATTTTGATCGTGCAAGTGCAATAACAGGAAATGCAGATAGAGGGGATGAGGGAGATGTGCAAGGTAGAGGGGGCCAGGGAGCTGGACAAGTGCAAGAGAGGCCCATGAGGGCAAGTGCTCAAGGGAAAAAAGGATTTGCCTGGCACTTATTTTTGAGTCCCAGCACTTATTGTCTCAGATGCTCTTTAATTATCAAGTGGTGATAGTGCATCCATCATACACAATGACACTGTGGGGAGCAACTATGGGTGGTGGCAGCAGTGGTGGGGAACTGCCCACCCATAGTGTCACAGGCATGCTTGAAAATATTTGGGCCCTGGCCCTTATGTTTTTACAAATTAAGCACTGTAAGAGGCACCAAAAAATGCAGTGCTTTGACTGACCTTACATTTAAGCAAACACTAAACTCTCAGTACATGGAGGTACATGGACGTGTACTGTGATTGAACAGTTCATGCACAATGCAGGACACAGTAACCTATTTAGTCCTGGAGCGCAGTGCATTTTTCAGTGCTTCAGTTGAGGATAGATTTAAGCAAACATCACTACTCAGGTGCTTAGGTCGCTGAGCCCAGCTGGCCATAGCCAACAGTGTGTGCCTAAAAGGGAACTGCGCACAAGGTGTCGTACCAAAATGGCTTGCACCGAAAGAGCTTCACTGGAATGTCTGGCTTCACATTATCCACTGTATCCCACAGCCCTCTTACTCCTCTTGCATTAGTCTTGTATCCTTCTGCATGGCAGCAGACAGGAATCAGATCTTAAAATGTGAATACGTTATATTTGTTTCTAATAATTCATTTTCTATCTATTCCTTATCACTACCTCAAAACTGGCAGCAACTGAAGCAGAATTGAGGGGCCTAACATGGCATCATGAACTCTCACTTAGGAACATTGAGATCTTGAATGGATGGATGTACAGAGGATGACTGTTCAACTAGAGCAACTTGGGGTAACGGATCGCGTGAAAAGACCCTGGAGAATTTCTTTGTCTCACCCAATTTTCTTTCTTGTGTGATGCATTTAATAGTTGTGGAAACATCCCAGAGTGATCACAACATACTAAAACTGACATGTATGGCTTTCACCGATCAGCTGACTAGGCATCTCTCAACAGCACTCGAGTTTTCCATGAAGGAATCGCTTATGCATCCATCTAGCGAGAATCAAGCAAATGACTAATAAACTCAAAATCCTGTTGAGCCATGACTCGGTTGCGATACCCGAGCAAATTTTGAATTGCCAACAGCTATTGATAGAGTTCATGGAAATGAGACGACAGGGCATTAAACCTACTTTCACCCCAATACATACATTTGACCCAGCTGTGGCTAAGAAGAAAAAGATCCTAAGTCGCAAACTGAGATACTTCAAAAAGTTGGGTTCGGACGAAGTGATGAAAATCTGCAAGAAACTTAAACAAGCACATCGTAATTGGATAAAATCAAAAAGCACACTATGATGCAGCAAGATTCTGAAACAATACTTAAATGCATTGCACCAAAAAACATGTGTGAAATTTGGCAGTTGATTAATGGTCTGAATGCACCACAGGAGGCTTTATTGACTAACGCTGTTGTGCCTAGTGCCTGGACACACCATGTTTCAGCTCTCTTCAGGTCAAACAACATGGTACCGATGATTGCCTTACTATGCTCAAAAAATATCCGAAGCAGTGGGTATCCTTCCTGTGTGCTTTGTTTAATTGCGTCAAGAAATCAAGAAAAATCCCAAGTTCATGGAAAACCTTGGTCATAGTTCCGATCTTTAAAAGGGGCGAGTGGTCAGCCCCTAACAGCTACAGGCCTATAGCACTATTGGATGTTGCAGGAAAGATCTTTGCAGCTTTGATCCTGCAGGGCCTGGAAAATTGGAGCAAGACCTTGGGACCTCATGATACACGACAGTCCGGCTTTGTGAAAGGCGTAGGCACCGCCTTGAATGTATTCTTAATAAACATCTTGAAAGGCTGCCTGAAAGCCAAGAAAAACACTAAAACCTACTTGGCATTCATAGACCTTTCATAGCCCAGACTTTTGACACAGTCAATTGTGCAAAGCTCGGGGCCAAGCTTGAAGCTCAGAATTTCCATCAGACATTCTGTAAGCCGTAAAATATCTGTATATCGAGACTTTTGTAAGGGTCAGACTGGATGCTAATGGTCTGCTTTCAGGCCCAATTAGGACACTGAAAGGGCTGAAGCAAGGGTGTTCTCTAGACCCAATGCTATTTAATTTCTTCATTTCGGACGTCGGCAACACTCTGATGGAAGAAAGAAGTTGTCCTCCCGATTTGGGTGGTGAGCATCTGGATAGACTCTTGTATGCAGATGACCTGGTCCTCATAGACCAAACCCTGATAATTCTACAGAGGCAACTTGATGCTCGCCAAACATATGTGTGCGAAAATGGCCTCCCGATCAACATAAAGAAATCACAGATACTTATATTGGAAGCATCGACCGGAAGAAAAAGCAACAGGCTCTCCTAGTTCCTGAATGGTGAGAAACTAGTGAAAGTAAGCTCTATATAGGAATGTGTATAAACATCAGCAGCAACGACGCCCCAAGAGAGGCGATCTTGCAAAGCAAAGTTAAGACCTTAGTGGCCCAGACACGGATCATTTCTAACAGATACTGTAAATTCACCATTAGTCCACTGGTGGCATTTTACCGCATGAAGGTAGTCTTCATCCTCACATGCAGAGCGGAAGAGTTCTTTGCTCTTCCGGCTAAAACCTGGCCACTCTTAGAGGGCTTATGCTGGAATAAAGTGCTGCACCTACCAAGAAACACACCAATTCAAGTTATAAGAATGGAGCTAGGCTTGACCTCCATGTACGCCATGGTGGCTTGGAAATCACTCAGCTTGTACCGTAAATGTATTGATCCAAACCACGTTTGAGTTTCAAGTTGGTACAGGATGCTATTTTTGATGGTTTGGATGGCACGTTGTGTGAATGGAAGCTTATATGCATGACAATCCTTGAGGGCCTTGGGGTTTCTGAAGTTTCACTGATTTCCAACCCTACCAGTGTGAAACGCAAGCTCTGGGCGCAAGATTGGATTTGCACCCAAGACGAAAGATCCATTTTTACACTCTATGGGTCGAGCCAAGTTGAAACGTGAGGCTTAAATGTGCTTTCCAAATACCTTGTGAAATTTCCAAGCCCTCACAATAGAGCACAGTTCATGCGCTTTAGACTCAATCTCTATTCGACTCGAGAGGTGTTAAGCACCAGATCTACTGGGTCTGACGAGGAGCCAACTTGACGATTGTGTTCTCAATCGGGTTTGAAGGAAACTCTATACTTTCTCTTTTGTCCAGGACTCACCGAAACAAGGACTGAATAGTTCGGTAAATTCATTTCGGAGCTACCGTCATTTTCTGCTGATGAATGTTTGAAAATCCTGTCAAAAGGGGAGAGACTATCAATGACAATTGCCCTGATACTTTTTTTAAAGGAATCTTTCACGCAAATTGGAAACCTTTGATTTAATTAATTGCATAATGGATTTTTTAAAACTGTTTTGCCCTAGCAGTGGAGGGAGTAATCCCTTGAGAATATTGGTTGTAAAAGTTCTAAATGATAAACGTTCTTTTTGCTTAAAACCGTATATCAATAAATGAATGTAAAACAAATTATATGGAAAAGGGACTACTTCAGGGGTCAAGTCCTAAAAAATAAAGTGGGGGGACTCAACAAACGCAGTGGGATGTGACGTCGCCAGAAATGAGCATATCAAGGTGAAATGTGCACATTTCATTAAATTGGCTTTGCATAACCACCCAAATTGAACAGGACAATTGACATTTGCCCTTCATAAAATCAGCACATGCACAAAACCAAGAGAGGATATTTTCTTCTGATAGTGTTTTTGAAAACTTTAAAAGGCGTGCATGTTTTTAAACTCCAAGAACCAATATAAATGTTTTCCCTGGGACTTGCAGTACCGAAATGGGACATTTCACCTTTAGTTGTCTCTTATTTTTCATCAGGTTGTATAGTTTAGTGGTGAAGTGTGCGACCTACAAATCTGCCAGTTTGATCCCCGAGGTTGGCTTTAATTCATAAATTCAAAGAGGACATTCAATGTTTCTCATCCCCCACACGTGTACCCTCGACTTGAGCCCTGGACTACTTATATAAAAACGTAGACAGTCCTAAAAAAAAAGAAACATTTAAAAAAATCTATTAGTGTTTTCTGTTGACTCATCTTGTTCACGGAAATGTGCCTTCATAAAGGAGGCTCTCTATCACCACACATTGTCACGTTGACATATGGGTTGGCAGGACTCACAAATGTGGGTGTGCAGTATAATTGAAGGCAACAGCACAATGAATCAAGTGCTGTCCTCAACTACCTATGCCCCTCATCTTAGTCTAACATGCAATTTTCTTTAACAAAAATGAATGTACCAATATTTCAAGAACCATTAGCAGTTTACAGGTATATGGTGCTATTCCTGTTATATGTAAAAATAGCATTTTCAACACGATAATGGAAGATTGCTGAGGCTGAAATAAGATGTGTGAGGTCCAATGTAACTAACGGCTGCACCCCAGCTAATCTGTGTGAGGTCCCACATAAGTAATGGCTGCACCGCAGCTACTCTACTTGATTTCCCATGTAACTAATGGCTGCACCCCTGCAAGACAGCCCCCCCTACTCCCACCGCACACAAAATGGATCTTGGTGCATTTAGTTAATATGGAACAGAAGGAGACTGGCAGGGGCATTGGTGGAGAATAATAACCGAGAGACACATAAATGTGTGTGTGTTGCTCGACAGTTCTCCATTTTTCCATTTAACACTCAAACACATGTCCATATACAAGAAGGAAAACACATTTTCTGATGCAGGAATGGAAATATGCAATCATTTCTAGCTAGTGCTTGAGGCCTGACTCTTTTCTCTCTTTAGGTATTTGGAGGTTGATAAATCAATGACATACTTAAATCCATTCATTTACAATGGAACAGGTTTCTAAAACATTTTATGTTTAAACGCATGCCCATTTTCTCACTGCTTGGTGCATTTTGGATTTAATTTTATGGCATTGTATTCGAGTTTTAATAGTGTGTCTCCATACACCAGGTCGCAAAGCAATTTACATTTCTCTGAAATATTATAGTGGTACCCAGCAGGGCTAGAAAAAGCCAAGGGTCTATTAGCATTTCTTTTAGAGGCCTGCTTTTGGAGCAGTGCTGTATATAATTCTCTGTTATGAATTTGTAAAAAAGTGCCATACAAATGTCCTGCTTATGAGTGTGTTTAGTGACAAAATAGCCATTATATTTCCAATATGAGCTTAGCCCTAAATTGATTGTGCTTTACACAGTGAAACCTGTATCTTTCTTAGTAAAGATGAAAAATCGTTTACAATGAAGACACTAATCCACTTCAATATAATCATAACTAATGCACATAGAAACCAATTTGAAAGTGGCAAATTACACGGTTCGTAACATGTATGGGCAAAGAGCATGCATCAAACATTTACACATGCTATTTACTAATTGTCTTTTTCAAGCATGTGTTCGAATCCTAACACGCGCATCCGCAATATCCAGCTCCACCCTCAGGCGACTTTGTTTTGGGCGGTGGTGTTATTGTCGCCTACGAATAATGCCAGCTTTTTGCAATCAATGAACCAAAAGTTTATTTTTCAGGTGTGCACAGGAACGTCATTTGTGGGCTGCCAGGTGTCGCAGCTGCAAGCCCGGTGGTCTCCCTTGCTATCGTTTTTTGTTGTTGTTTTAAATGGAAGCTCCTGGGCTGTGGCCAGCACCATGTAGCTCTTTGTTTCTGGAGAGGCTGGCTTTCTTGTTCAGGCCTCTTAAAGAAAACAGGGGTTTCCACATGTGTAGCACTTTGAGCGGTGACCCTAAATAAGAAAGACAAGAATAACAAATAATTTATCTTTCTAGAATTCTATACAATAATTGTTAGACTCATTAAAGGTTTATTTCAGGCACACTTCAGGGGTGAGTCACTAATTTTGGGGACGATTCATGGAGAAGTGTGCATTAATCCTGAAAAGGGCACACGCTGAGAACGACACTGCATGAGCCTGTGCACAGAAGTAAATCTACGCGCTCTGCGTATTTAGGGATCCAAATGCGCATTTCTAGCAGACACGCAAAGGGAACCGAGTTGCGCCCCCACGCTAACCAAAAACATAGCTGAAGACCAACCTTTCCGTAAAGCTCTCTGTCCACCTCCGACACAACATCCAGGACTCCAGGTACTCTGCGTGAGGTTCCAGGTAAGTAAAGGGGGCACCCCAGCTACTCTGTGTGAGGCCCCACGTAAGCAACAGCTGCACCTCAGCTACTCAGCTTGAGGTCCTACGTAAGTGATGGCTGCACCCCAGCAACTCTGTGCGAGGTTCCACGTAAGTAACAGCTGCACCTCAGCTACTCTGTGTGAGGTCCAATGTAACTAACGGCTGCACCCCAGCTAATCTGTGTGAGGTCCCACATAAGTAATGGCTGCACCGCAGCTACTCTACTTGATTTCCCATGTAACTAATGGCTGCACCCCTGCAAGACAGCCCCCCCTACTCCCACCGCACACAAAATGCTGGGATATACCCCAGCTGCACATCAGCCCCCAGAGGTGCAGACACCACCTACCAGACCCTCTTACCTCTGCCACCACCCAAGGCAGCCCTCACACCACCCACCAGCCCTCCCCACCTCTGCCACTAGCCCAGGAAGCCCTCTCACCACCCACCAGCCCTCCTCACCACTGCCACTACACCAGGCACCCCACACACTACCCACCAGCCCTCCTCACCTCCAACACTCCACCAGTCAGCCCCCACAAGTCCTGACACCACGAACCAGCCCCCATCACCTCTGACAATCCCCCAGGCAGCCCCCTCAGGTCCTGACACCCTCACCTCTACCACTACCCCAGGCAGCCCTCACACCTTGCACCAGCCCTCCTCACCTCCACTACTACCCCAGGCAGCTGTGACACCACCCACCAGCCCTCCTCACCTCTGCCAGTACCCCAGGCAACCCTCACACCACCCACCAGCCCTCCATACCTCTGCCACTTCTCCATGCAGCCCTCCCACTACCCACCCTCCCTCACCTCTGACACTCCCTCAGGCAGCCGTCTAAGTTCTGACACCACCCACCAGCCCCTCTCACGTCTGCCACTACCCCAAGCAGATCTCACACTACCCACAAGCCTGCATCACCTCTGACACAAACCCAGCCTGGCCCTGTCATATCACCCCCCCTAACAGTGCAATGTGATGCAATGTAACGTATCATTGTGCAAATGTGCTATTTTAATTGCCTCAAACTGCTTTAGGTGAATGGCCTAGGCGGACACTAGTTGAAGACATCACTGACAGCAGAGAGTCACATGTGATGCCAATGCATAGCAGCAAAGAACATGCAATGAATCAGTGGACTGAGGTCAGAAAGCACAGCATTCTAAGCCCCTGCAACTAACATAATTTTAACAGGCATGTTTTGGGGTGATGCAAAGAAATCCTGAGAGTGTGTGAGCCAAGCAGACATATGATGTGTACAGCCACATATAACCATACTCACATGCGATGAAGAAGCAATACAGTGGCAAAGGTGCTGCATGACATGAGACCACACACTGTTAGCTGATGTGTGTTGGTGGGTGTCCAGGCATTCTGTGACCCCCCCACACCACTCCCATGCATAATTGTTGAGCGTATGCCACTCCTCCACAGTTTGTCCCCCAACCCACGTGAGAGTCACACAACTAATGCATTGCAAAATAAAACAATAACTCATAAACAAAAAGACAACAACAGCTGTGTGATGAACAATGAGAAACTGTATTAACAATACATACATTATTACAAATCTCTATGTGGAAAGGGGGAATGTCCAAGGTAATAAATGAACAAAAACAATAAACCACATAATCAACTATTTACAAGGGCAGCAGGCTCAATACTCTGCCATTATCTCCTTCAGGGCACAGTCACATTCCTCATCCTCCAGTCTGGTCCCAGATGGCTTGCAGGTGATCCCTCAACTGCCTCTCCTCCTCCCCTGCATCCTTGCAATCCTCCTCCAGAATCTCAACCCGCCTCAGTGTCCTTCTTTCCACCACCTCTGCCCTGGCCCTGGCAACCTGTGCCACCCTAGCCCGCTGCCTCTCCGACATCAGCTGCATTCCCAAATCCATCCAGACGCACACCATATGCCTGAACTGCCGGTGCTCCTCCTGCCAATTGTCCAAACTTTACTCCATGCTCACACAATTCACGTGTACAACAACAACAAGCCATGAATGCACAATCCGACAATCCTTGTGCAAATGGCAGCATACGCTTGATGCCACAAATGGCTTACATTGGCATGAGTCAGCAATCAGCTGTGTCTCACAACACACACAAGCCACAAACAGGATGTGGCATCTGCAAAAATGCATGCCACACATATGCCCTAGAACATTGTCCCAATACCAGCAGCATCCCCTCTCTTGTCAGAGGTGGGATCCACTCTGGGGCCAGGAGGCCTTGGTCATCTCCACCCTTTCCGCCAGATGAAAGGTAAGCCCTAAGGGCTAATTATGGGACAGCACTTGGTGCTCCACATTATCTGCATTTCCGCCATGATCGTGTCCCGAAATGATGAGATTTAAATTTCGACTGCTCCTATGTTCTACAGTGATGTTTGCATCATGTTTTGTGGCATTTTGTGTTTGGTTCCATAACTCTATGCCCCCAAGCAGGCCCTTTCAAATATGGACACTTGCCTTTTGTCCTCAGTGCCTGTTTGCCTTGCCCCTCGCCTGCGCATTGTGATTGGTCCAATCAAGACTCTTCTGGACCAATCAAGCGAGCCAGCAGGCGAATGATGGGCTGCCTCCAAGGCCTGTATGTACCGTCCCTGTCTGCTCCCTGTCTGCTGGCATAATGCTGCATGCCTCCCTGTGTCCCCCGTGATGTCTCTCTGTGCCTGCCACCCCCCTCTGGTTCCTGTGATGTCTCTCTGTGCCCCACACCCCCCTCTGGTCCCCCATGATGTCTCTCTGTGCCCCCCACCACCCCCTCTGGTCCCCTGTGATGTCTCTCTGTGCCCCACCCCCCTTTGGGTCCCCTGTGATGTCTCTCTGTGCCCCCCAAAACCCCTCTGGTCCCCTATGATGTCTCTCTGTGCCCCCCACCTCCCTCTGGTCCTCTGTGATGTCTCTCTGTGCCCCCTATCCCTTCTGGTCCCCCATGATGTCTCTCTGTGACCCCCACACCCCTCCGGTCCACCGTGATGTCTCTCTGTGCCCCCACCCCCTCTGATCCACTGTGATGTCTCTCTGCATCCCCCACCCCCCTCTGGTCCCCGTGATGTCTCTGTGCGCCCCCCCACTCTTGTCCCCCATGATGTCTTTCTGTGCCCCCCACCTACTTCTGTTCCCACATGATGTCTCTCTGTGCCCCCAGCCCCCTCTGGTCCCCCATGATGTCTCTCTGTGCCCCCTCCCCCTCCCTGCCCCCCGTGTTGTCATTGTGCCCCCCTCTGGTTCCCCTATGTCCTTTTCCCCCTCCCCCCATACTTTCCAGCTCTCTTCTTCCCACCCCCCCTTCCCATCTTCCAATCACCTATTCACTACAGGAGTTCTCTTGACTCACTATGGTTTCACCATCTCTGACCTGTTGCCTACGCTTGGATTTGACTTTATGGACACATTGACTTTGGTGCTTCACTTTCTCAACTCTCATGCTGCACCTCCCTGGATCTCGTACTCAGGTTGGCCCTGATTAATGATGTGCCCATCGTCTTCTTGAATCCTTGCCTACATTTTTTATTCCCGGCTACATTTTGTGTTTTATTGACCTCTGCAACTGTATTTCGCTCTCCCCTCTGCTTCTCTGCACTTTTTCACTGTTGTATTCTCTGTTCTTTCCTCCTCACCCTTCTCCCTTTCCCTCTCTCCTCCCTCCCTAACATTTTTCTTTGCACTTACTCTATCAGAATTGTCCTTGAACTTAGTACGATAGCAACAATTGTTTGTCTCCCCCCACTCCCCTACTTGTTCTCCCCCCCCTCATCTATCACTATCTGAAATGTCGTCAAGGCTAGTACGATAGTCGCTTGTCTTGTTCTTCTCCCATCTTTCTCCTCCCCTCTCCTCCACCTCTTGTTATATTCTGGCTCTACCAGAAATGTCAACAGGCCTAGTATGGTAGTCACCTGTCTGTTTCCCACTTCCTTCTTATCTGTGTTTTAGCACTTTAACTATCTGAAATGTCGCTATGCCGAGTATGATAGTTAAATTCACATTCTTGTTGTTCATGGCCTGTAAGAATGTCATTGTATTTTCCCTTGTTCCCTCCCTTGCCTTGAGGTGCTTTGAAACACATTGTGTACAGGCGCTATATAAATAAACTATCATATCATATCATACAGATGATACAAAGATCTGTGAGTGGGGTTCTGGATATAACCTCTCAAGTACCCGCAGCTGTATCTGGCTGTACCAGTGGCAGCCAGCACGGCTGCGGGTCTTGAGGTCATCCCTACTTTTCCAGACCATATGTGGCATACAGAGGGGGTGGCTGTCCCAGACCTGGACTGCCACCCCCTCTGCATTGATGGCAGCCGTGATGTCTTCCCAGATCATTTGTCTTGCGTTGATACCCAACTGTGTAGCTGTGTTGTAGAGTGCATCATATGCATCCAGGACCCGATCCAATAGGATCCCAAGTTCGGTGTTGGTGAAGTTGGTCACCCTCTGCCGCAACGTGGGGGTGTTGCCCTCACCAGATGACATGGGTGTGGCAAATATGGCACACCTAAGACAGGTATGGGCTGCCTGGGTCCTGGAAAGGTGTTGTGGTGTTGGTAGAGGTGGATGTTCCGGAAAGTACAGAGGAGGTGACGCAGGGCCAACACATGAGTCTAGACAAAAGTGGGGCAGTTGGCACACCAAGACAATGCAGGTGCAGGCTGGCACTCACTCTCTAGCACTATAGGACTGAATGAGACAAAGCAGGGCCAGAGGAGACACAATCAGCAGCAGATTAGGCAGGAATAACGGTGGTGTGCGTCTTGCATCCGCAGCAGCCGATAGCAGAGTAAAGGCCCTAAACGCATAAGGTACGGCCTGTGGGCAGTGGCCCTGAGCACCTACCCGACACGCCTACGTGGCTCATGGGAATGACTCTGTAAGATAAGTAAGCGACGCACATCACTAGTTGTCTGCGAAGGTTACGATCCAGAGGAGTTAAGAACTTCTATGTGTATTTTTCTACAAGATCCTTACCTTTAGATAACGCATCCACATTTTTCTTTGGGAGGGTTGTTTGCCTCTGCGCATATGCGCATGTATATGTATACTTTCTGAGGCATACAGTGTGTCGCATATGCAATTTTTGTTATGTATTTAGGGGTGCCACTGCGTATTGTGTAGTGCTTTTTGATTCATCAGAAACTTTCCGTATACCACATACACAGTTTTCCATTTTGGGGGACAATTGAGCCTTGCTGCAACACACATCTGCGTCGTACATCACATAGACTGTTCCCTGACTTATATTGCCCAGGACAATACCTTGGTGTGCCTTCCACTCATCTCTTACACCTGTGACATGAGTGGAATGGGCCCAAGAGGGAAAGGGGGCAGACGGGTTGGGGCGGGGGACATAGAGGTAAAACATCTGCCCCAGCTCCAGGGGTTCAGGACTCATGGCAGGTATGGACACCGTGCATAGCATGAACAGGTTCAAACCCAAGAAATGGCACATGACACTGGTCCACAGGGGAAGAAGAACTAATGATGAGCAGCTCCAGGTCCTTATTGACTACATGACCAATCAACATTGTGATATGTGACTGTATGCAGTGAACACACATACAGCCACACAACATTTGGTGCATTGGCAGCGTGTCACAGACCAAATAAACGCCTTAGGGGTGGAGACGCACAATTCTGAACAGGTTCAGATGCACTGGAATGATCTCACCTAGCACACCAAGCACAAGTTGAGTGTCAACCTCTCCTCTGCAATGACAACCTGAGGGGGTCCAGCAGAGGAGGAGCAGCTGACACTGCATGAGGAGGCCACGAGCCAGTTCATCCTCGTTGAGCAGGTGCAAGGCATGGGAGGCCTGGAGAATTATGAGGACACATCAGGTAAGTGTCCGTCATTGCGCCTCCTGTGTTTTGCCAGTCATGCATCGCCCACATCATTTGTGTATTGGCATATCTGGCTGAATTTAAATGATAGCCCTTGGTAAAACATGTCCTGTGACATACAGACTCATGTCAAGTGGCCATCATACTGGGAGTACCCCACATGGCTGCCATTTGTGGCACATGTCTGTGTGACAGGACACATCCCCCACAAGGTACTCCCCAGGTACATGTGCACCATGTGACACCTACATGTACTGTTGAGAGCTACTTTCTTGTTGCATTTCACTCTGCAATGCTAGATAGGTGCATGCAGACAAAGTTTAACTTTCACTCCATGTCATGCACAGTTGTATGTTCCATTTGTCACCTACTCCTATGGGTTTACTTGTCACAATGCATATCACAGCTGTCTGTCAATGCACCTTGTGGTGTTCCCAGAGTGAAATTGCATAAGTGTCCATAGACAACACCCACAGTGACTCAATTCCTGTGACAGAGGGAGCAAACTCATTGTGACGCCTGCTGCCTCTTACACGCCCACACACTGGGCTCACTTCATGGGGCCACTCCCCTCACCCTCTTGTGGCTCAGTGGACCTTCACATCGTCCAATTCACTCTCCGTCTTTCTGCACTTCACGGACCTTGACTATAAAACACACTTTCAGCTGTACCTACTCATGGGCTTTTCCCCCTTTCCACACCTTCCTGCAGGTCCTTATTGTATTCAGTTCCCTGTCCCAGAGCTGATTAGTGTGACATGTGTTGACGGTGGTGTTCTCTGTGGATATGGTTGTCTGGCTGTTCCCATGTGATGTCATTGAAAATTCAAATGTCACATGTGCATTAATCTTCCCCTGGTATGAGTGATGACTTGACAGTAGAATGGCACCTCATTGACCACTGTTGAATGTCAATGTGCACACTGCTGGCATGTACATGATGGTAGGGGGGATACTTGCCGGCAAATGCTATCCATCCGTTGCTTACTGGATCAATTGTGTGAATGCACAATGTGTGATGTGTGCGTGTACTGCCATTTCTTGTTAGAGCGCATCTTGAAGTATATGTGCATTGTTGTGTCTTTGAACATGGATCAACATGTCTTTCTCTTTCCATATGCAGGTGATGATGCACCAGATGCAGAGGAGGAGCAAGAGTTGATGGTGCATCAGACCACCAGTGGGGGACGTGGTGTGGTAGGCCGTGAGAACCCACTGGTGCTCCAGACCATCCTGATTCGTGCTGCAGACTCTTCAGACTCTTCTGACTCAGCAGGCGTTGATGCTGAACCTGATGTGCATACCTCAAAGAGGGCATAGGTGAGTGGCCCAATGGGAGGATCAGGTGGGGCCCGTGAGTCTATGGAGGGGCATCTGACTTCTCAAGTCCAGTCAGTGGTTGTCCCCCCCATCTGCGGTGGTTATGGCTGCAAGGCCACCATTCAATATATAGAAGACAGAGCTCAAGTCCACAGGGTGCACCAACAAACTTACTGACAGTAACGACAAACCATAATAAAGACAAACAATTCATTTTAATTAAATATACTCATTAAAAAGTTATTAAATGCACTGGTTTACAAAAACCAACATATACATCAACATCAATGTAAAATACATAAAACATAGGACATCTTCAATTACATACAATGTATAATCATTACAAAATGATAAGGGTGTACACAAGACTAATCCCTTGTATACTATTTTCTTAATTAATTCTTAATCTGATATAGAAATTAAGTATTTAATCCCTGTTTCAATCCAGTGGCTTGTCTCAACATTTGTCTGTTCTTAAGCAGCCTAGTCTTGAACATTCATCAGGAAAAGAAGAATTACGCAGATCCTAGTACAGTCAACAAGTGTCTCGGGCTCCAATACATCTGGTCTACTAGTCACCCCAATAATCAGGATTGTCAAAGTACGACCTTGAGTAACTTTCGGTATTGATGAACCCGGGGGTAAGGATCTCTCAGGCGCTCATAACAAAACAATGTCATTTGCAGATGCTGCTGTTCCAATGGTACTCGGCATTTAACTTACCAGACTACTTCCGCATAACATGTCTACCATGTTTCTACCACCACTCCAGTTTCCAAGGTTCCCTACAACTTTGATGTTCAACCAATACCTCTGTCTTCGTAAGACTGCAACACCAATCTTGATGTCAGCAGTGTGAAATGTTGGTGCCATTTACGAATCTCTTTAAGATGGCAAAGCATTTTTGATTGAATGGTTTCCTAAGGCTCAGAGAAATATCTGTTCAAACCATTGTTTCAATTATACCGACATAAGTTCTTACGACCATGTAAGTTACAGTCCTGGGGCCTGATTTACAAAACTGATTTTCAATGGGAAAGTCCCATGGAAAAACACTTTGCAGATCAGGCCCTAGATCTTGTGCTAGTGAATGGCAAAGACACAGCTTAGTTAAAGCCCAAACACATATTAGAACATGTTATTCTATTGAGCATTAACCAGACAACGTCGTGTGTATGGAACAATATATTCTATATAATGCCCCTCGTGACTTGGACTTGTTTAATGCCAACAAATGCCAGCTGCAGAACTATGGCTTTTCCAAGCTGCATACAGTAGGCACTTCTATAATTCTTAGGTGGCTAAGGTAATTATGTGTCCTAGCTAAATTCATACAACCTTTCACATGCACAACGATTTACACAAGTTAGTATGTTAAAAATAATGATATGGACATACATAATGTTTTGGGACGCTGTTACTAAGATGGCTATTCAGAGTCAAAGCAGTTTCGATCTTTCACACCATGGGAACAAATATTATTTTGAATGAACAGGTTCCTCCGTGTTCTAAGTTTTTTCTTTGAATGTCGTATAAACTCTTTAGATCTTAGCATTGTACGGCATAGAAAGGCAGCACAGGCACCCTGATACCATGATGTTGCTAGAATGTCAGTATTAATATATCCTACAATGTCATTCTTTTATTAACTAGACAAAACGTGTCACTTTCCATAAAATAACACCCAGCTCAGTTGAATGAAGATTACCATTGACTTTGCACAAGTTCTTAAGGAAATGTTAAACCAATGTTTGATTAATATTAGCTTGAACTTACATGCAAGCCAAAGTAATTATCGTGCAAAATTCATATCTGCTAAAGACTAATGATATATTTCCAATATTAATCATGGACATGCAGAGTTACAAAGAAAAAAATATGGCAACAGGGTGATCCTGTCTAGCTCATAACAAATACCATATACTCACTTTGAAATGTTGATGTATTGTGCATACTTGATACACATTTTGAATTAGTCATCCAGAGCAAAATCAACTGCCAATATTGTGTATGCGATACAGAACAAAGCACTTCTTTCCTGTAACACTTTCAATGGTCTATTGTGTCAAGATGGAACCTATTCGCCGTGCACAGAATATGTTAGCCCATATACCACTGGAATGGGTATGAATAACAATGGAGTCTAAACAATGAATGGAGCGCTGGTAATTATGAAGTCACCGAATGGAGCCATTGTCTGATGAAAATGTACATATGACTCGGCGCAAAAAACCATCACGCTGCATAGTCGCACACACTAACAAAGAAAAAGGGCCTTCAGATTCTCTGGAAAGACATAATACTGTCCTATTTTTAAAATGTGCAATGCATTTTCTATGCAACTGTAGTGGTTCTGCGCTGGAGGACTTTCGCATTGGTTCTGCGAATAATTCTTCGCAAGCTATGGCTGCTAGACACATGCTGTATAGTCAAGGCTCTTTGCAAAGCATTATTCTCTTCCCTCCTGGAGAGATGCAATCAAAATGTTTGATAAACTCATTATGGGCTTTTTAGTGTTTTAATTACCTTTAAAAAGATCATTTAATTTCTAATGGAGGGGAAGGATAAAAAAGGCCTCCAGTTCATGCTGTTTCCCGCGGATGCATGACATATTTGCATTTCATTTTTTATTTTATTTTTCATTTATTTTATGCTGGTAGGGGAAACAACGTCTATTGTGTTCTGCCCCCCATGCTGAATTAAAGACTACTGTATCTCGGAGCGTATTTAATTGGAACTTGCAGAAAGAGCAGCCTCGAAAAGTATTCGCATTGCATCTGCCTGAGTCGTTTCCACCCATGTCTAAATCATCATGCCTAGCCTCATGCCTGGGATGTTATAATTGCAGAATGCTTTGCGCATACAGGGTCACACTGCACACCTTCCTGCCCCTCCCCAAGGCACAGTTCATGAATATAAAGTGCTTGGGGCCAATAAATAAAAGTATACATTCACTAAACCAAAACAAAATGTAACCGGGATCAACAGCACAGAAAGAGCCCTGTGTCAATTTCCTTATAATGTCAGATTAAACTAACATGTGCCAGTCAATATTGGTACACTGTGACCCTTGAAGTCCCCACTGCAAAACTATTAAGTCTTACATTTTCTCCTGTAAGCACTTATCTGTAAGGATGGCTTACATGTCCTATGAAGCAGATATTGCAACTGATTGGACAATAGGTGGATAGCAGACAGGGGCCGGGGGCCGACCTCTAGAAATAGGGGGAGACATTCTTAATCTGCAACACAATACAGCTCTCTTGAAACCCTATCATTTTCACTTCCCATGTGTCTGCTGCCTGGCTGTGAATGGATTTGAAAAGGAATGGTTAGTGCTGAAAATTGGATCAGCGCTAACGTTCTCTCATTTTTATCAGCAGCTGCCAAAGGTCATCTGACATAATAGCTGATGAATTCAAGCCCAGTGGATTTCATTTGCAATTTTCAATTTGCTGAGGCCTCCAAAACCCCACAGCGATAAGAGCTTCCCCGTATCGTGGCCTGTCACAAGCATCACGGCAATGCACCAGCCCAAGAGGAAGAAAAGGGGGAACGCTGAGCGTCACCGCCGTTTCAGATAAGGGGTGGGGGCGGCAGGAAGGGAACGGTATCATGTAGAAAAGGTGTGGAGCGGCATGTGTGGTTCGTTCTCTAAATGCCAATTGTAATGGAAAGTCCAGGAAGGAGCAGTCAGAGCCTGCCTCTGCCTCCCCACCCACCCGTGCCTCCACCCAGCAGAATAACATCACAGCTCTTTTCTCAGTTTAAGAAATTGCCTTCTAATCTTACACTCTACATCCTGGAGTTAAGATTTGAAAGTGAAAAAAAATAAGAGCTCTACTCATTTGAAGCCTGGAAAAGAAAATATGTGATTTGAAGGGTTTATCACAGGCATGTTTTTCATGTGGTCAGAGTGTGATGTAGCCTATAGACACGGCTTTGTAAATGCTTTGAATATGTAGGGATCATAGCATGCAAAATGGTGGACCAGCATGGGGGAAACACACAGTGGGGCTCTGTGCTCTAAAGCCCCTCCCTTGAGGACTATAGTACAAATAATTTACTGTATCTCTGACTTTCGTTAAGAGGGATATTTGATGGACAAAAAAGGTATTATGAGTAACTCTGACTCGCCCATGACCTATTCCTAAGTAATATATTCAAGTAAATAGATGAGTTTTATTATGAGTACCTCTTATTTACTCCTGAGTTACTATGAGTTAATCAGAAGTGATGCAGAGCTCCATACCCTTCCAGAGGAACAAAACCAAACACTGAGGTCCTGTATATCAGGGTTGTCCAACTCCAGTCTTCAACAGCCAGAATCCTGATGGGGATTAGAATATTCCTCATTAACATTCATGAGAATTATTGTATGCAAATTTATCGCATGAATATTAATGAGTGGTATCCTGAAAATCCAACATGTTTTCTTCCCCTGAGGCTTGGAGCTGGACAACCTTGATTAATATGTTCTCGGAATTTCGAGGTGACTTGCAATATCAATATCCTCTTTCCATATGCTATACAGTGTTTTTTATAGTCAAACCACCACCCCTTGAATACTAGGGTTGTGTGCTTGAGTTTATTCACAATCTTTTCCCAATTGTTCATATATGGAATTTGTTAAGGTTGGAAAAACCTAGCAAAAAGACCACACTGCAGTTTGCAAAACTACTGACCAAAGCTAGTAATACTCAGCATATCATACAAAGGTCTAGCAGCCTCTCTCTGCTCTCTCTTTCTTGATCTGTTTCTCTCTGTGTCTCAGGGCTTGATTTACAAAGCCTTTTTCAATGGGGTGGTGCCGCTTTTTCTAGAGCCACCTCAGCTACTGCAGACAGCTGTATGACCACATGAAAAAAAACAGTGGATATATTGACAGGGCTGAGCTGTGGGTATTTACAAAAGCAGCATTAACAAAGGATATTATTTAATTGTACTAACATTTTAAACTTGCTCTTTTTAAAAAAAAATGTTACCATGATTATTTCTAATAACTGCCATTATACAGTGTAGTCATAATACAAATATAATGTTTGTTTTACTGAGCAAAGCACATTATCAAAACCTTGAATAACCAAGTAAATTATTCTTTGATAGAAGATGGGCAGTCTGTCACACTGCTAGTTTACGTTTATTGTATTTATAGCTATTTAGTTTAAAAGATAAACTTTTATAGCCGAACCGTAAGTTCTTGTCCAGCCAAGCGTTGCCAGTTTCTTTGGAATAAAATCTTTGATATCTTCTGTAAGGTAGTTTCATCTGCAATTCTTTTTCCGAAATTGAACTATAAAAAGCCATTGTAGCTATGGCTAAGGAGATTTTATCACCTTTTATGATGAATTTCCACCATGAGGCCTGTGTGATTGTCCTGAATTCTGTCAAGAAGTAGCCGAAAAATCTTTGGACTATGAAATATGGGCATAGTGTAAAGAGGTGCTTAAGAGATTATTTGACTCCTTCCTGCAAACAAAACCAGCAATTAGAGTTAAGTAGGTCGGATGAAGCTCGAGCTGCCATGATTCCTCCTGTTTGCCGCAGATTACAGTGGATCCTCATAAAGATTCTCCGGATTACTGGGTCAGGACATTTGGATACATACAGGTGAGGAAATCCTCTTTTCCTTGATTCTGCCACTTGGTCCTGATGGAGTTTTAGTTTGGCAATTTTTATAGTTGTTATCCAATCTTTGGCTCTTCATTTCTTTTTTTACCAATATCTCTGCGACCAACAGTTCGTCAAGGTGTGATTCTAATAGGCTAATGCAGTCGTTTTCCCAATTGATGGTTAAAGGGTTATTAGATCTGCTTATTAGTTCCTGTCTCAATGCTTCCAGCATTGGTAATGACGAGACTACTAGATATTTGGCGTACAAATTAAGTTTCTTCCATTGCACATCCATCCCCAGTGAATTTAGGCCTAGTTCTTTTCTTATTAGATGAATCGGAATTGTTTGCGGGAGTCCTAATGCTTTTTTCCAAAAGCAACCCTCCAGCCTATGCCACCACATAGATTGTAGGTTGAGGAGCACCTCAGAACCATAGGTCAAAGTTGGTATGACTTTTCCTCGATAGAATTCAAGTAGCGCGATCAAGGAGAATGTACTATATTTTCTTTTTAGAACCAGTGCCTGGCTTGTCAGGGATCTAACTTTTAAAGTGAACGATTCCAAAGAGTCTGATTCCATCCTGCTACACGAGATTGTTATTCCTAGGTTGTTAAAGGGCTCAGTCCTCGCAATCTCTTCTTTGTTTGGGTACCATTTAAAGGTCTTCTTGGCTTTTCTTCTGAGTTTCTTCAGTGTCATTATTTTTGTTTTTTTGTATTGAGCTTCAGATGGTTCTGTGTGGCTCATTTTTGAAGACCATCACACTGCTGTTGAAGACCTATTTCCGTGAGGTCTAGAAGTTAAAGGTCATCAGAGTAAAGGATGCGTGCTGTGTGTTATAATTGTCTTGCCCAGCTTGGGTGGAAAAAATCAGATATCTGCCATTTTGTGGTCGAAATCCAAGATGTAAAAGTTATATAAGGCAGCTGCCAGGGTGCACCCTTGCTTCACTCCTTGTTGTGTTTCGATGTTTGGACTCAAGTGGCCTGCTATTGTAAGCCAATCTCTGATGGTGGTATCCGAGAATACACCTAATACTTGATCCAGAAGGTCCATGGGGCAGTTCTTGGTCCTCAATTTGTGCCATAATAATGGTCTATCAAGGCTGTTTAGCTTTTTAAACATCACCACTAAAGACTCATGATCGTATGGAAATGTCAATTTGTCAAGAGCTCAGTGTTCTTCCCTGGTGTCCTTGGAGGAAGCCTCATAGAGCTTCCAATAGAAACTGGACCATGCAGCTTCCATGACTTCCGTTGCCTGGAGGCACTGCTGGGTTGTAAAGGGGCTTTTAAAAGTGACCATATCTCAACAGATGATTTCTCCTTAATAGCTTTCAATATTCCTTCTGCGTCTTTTTGTATGGGGTGGCTTTATGATTTTTACACCAAGCTCTGTATGTAGATTTAATCCGGTTCTGTTGGTATTTTTGCACCGTGGGCACAAAGGCTTTTATTAATCGAATGGCTCTCCTCATTTCTTTGCGTTCCCATACAAGTGTTAAGTCGCAGGTATGCTGAAATTGTCTCTTGTCTAAATCCGATTTTTGTTTATTTTGAACTTTTGATAACATGTCAACTGCCGTGTATAGTCCACCATTTCTTCTAGTTGGTCAATCTAAGGTAGGCTAATTGCCTTGTGCAAATTCTTGGTTGCTTGTTCGATTTTCGCTGCAGACATTCTTAGGCGGTTTCCCTGGGGATTAGCTATCACTCTAAATGCCAATTCCACCTTGCAGGTGGAGTAGAAAGTGGGCCAATTGAGCTTTAACCAGTTGTGGTCACTTTTATCTGTGGGCATCACCTCCAGGCTCAATATCAACGGAGTCATCTCTCAAGAAACAAAAATGTAATCGATTACTGATGACGTGCCACCCCTCTTCCAGGTTGTATGACACAAATTGTCTTGCTCAAAATGGCCATTCACCATGTGCAAATCCTGGTTTAGTGCAAAGACATTCCAGTCTTATTTTGTCCTTCATGTCTATGTCTATGTGTTTATAACACGCCGACAGCCCGCGGGCATCAGGGCGCGGAGAACATCTGAGAAAAGAGTCTTGTTGAAAACAGTAGGAACTGAAAACAGTTCAGGAAAGGACTGGTAATCATATGTATACCAGTGGGAGATCCTGAAAAGTCCGGAGGCTATTGGAAAAGGTGGGTTTTCAGTAGTTTCCTGAAATTACCATAGTTTCCTTCTAATCGTAGATTCCCTGGGAGGTTGTTCCAAAATTTGGCTGCTTTGAATGGAATGGCTCTGCCACCCCCTGCTGCTCGTTCCACCCTGGGGATAACCAAGAGGCCTGTGTCGGCTGATCTCAGGTTTCTCCTAGGTGTGTAGAGTGCAAATTTCTCTTTGAAGTATCCTGACGCCGTGCCATATAGGCATCTGTGAACGATCGTCATGGCCTTAAAGTAGACTCTTTCTTCAATTCTGAGCCAGTGAAGATCTTTCCTTGCAGCCGATATGTGGTTTCCAAATTTAATTTTCTTAACAATGCGAACTGTTGTTCATGCTTGTTGCGGTCAGTTTTTCCGCTAGAGTAGTATTGCGTGTATCACAGTTAGGCATATTAAAGTCTCCACAAATGATAGTGGTGGTATTTTCATGAATGGAGCCCACATCGCAGGCGTCAGCCATTTTTTCCAGGAAAGCTTGGGGATTGATGTACCGGTCATTCCAGTAGACGTTGATTATGTATAAATATGTCTGACCCAGGTAACCTTTTTTACCCAATTTGTCTGATTTGTGCAGAATAGTTTGTTGGATAAAGGGAGATGAATTGCTGCTTCGTATGATCTCGTACCCGGCCTGTACATTTATCAGAGTTATCAAACCCGCTCTTGGTCTTCCCGTTAGGCCTCTGATCGCCAGGTTGAGCAGAACTGTAAAGCGATCAGAGTGGGTTCTTCTTGCAACCATGTCTCCTGTAGACAAATTATCGCAATATTGGGCCATGGTAGGGAGTCCTGTTGGGCTAAGTGGACAAAACCTCTTGTGTTCCACAAAACCAGGGATTGCATTTTGTTAACCCCAGTTTTTTCCTTTCTTCTCTATAGATTCTTTTTTGCAGCTAAAGCCCCTGGGAGCCATGCATAGGGGTCTCATGTTGTTGCGCCAGTTTCTGACACCAGGTTGTCTTGGATTGGTGGGAGCCGCTGCTGTTTCTCCTCTCTCTCAATCTTTAAGACAAAATACATTTTTGGTTTCTTAGGTGTTAGAGCTGTTCCATGCTCCATTTTATCCTTCCTGCTTGGGTTACACTTTAAGGCGTCTTTTTTCATGGTGTTATCAGTAATTGCTGACACCAGCCTAAGACCTTTTGTGGTTCTTGAGGCTGTGTCTCCATTGTTCACTTTTCGGGTTTCCGAGGTTGGAGGTTTCATGGCTATTTCTGTAATATCAAATCCCATTGCCAAGAATCTTGGAGCCACCAATAGGATAAGAGTTTTTATCCAGAAAGAGTGAAGATGTATGTGGATAAGGTCTCCTTGTGACTCCCTTCGGAATTCAATAATTGCAGTGTCGTCCATTGTCAAGTTTTTCAATCGTGGAATCAGTTGACATAAACCAACTACATTTTTGTGATTGAGAATAAGACCATCACCCTTGTCAATGACTCTCTCTAGTCTAAGACACCTATGGTGATCTTTCTTCCAAGAGGGCCGCTCTGATTTGACAATTTTGTAGTGTCTGAATTTGATTCACCCCAATGTCGGTTGTGGGTAAACTGGCCTGTCTTTTTGAGAATGGGGTCTTGCATTGACTTTCGTGATCTTGTCATATAGCTTCCCCCGGCCTTTTGTTGAGTGTTAGCTTGATGATGTTTTTGACTGAGGCGACTGAAGCTTTGTGATCGAGCTCATATAGATTCACTAGAATGAGGATCTGACCCCTTTTGTTTTTTTGAGTTATGACTCTCTCGTTTTTGTTTAGCGAGATTTGAAATTAGCCTTTGTCCTTTTTCAGATAAGGTCAAAAAGGGCAGCCTCTTGGCAGAAGAGTGGTGATCACCATCACCATGAGAGGGATGAGGAGGGGCTGTGGGCTCACCCTTGGGGTATCATGCCCCGAGTTCAGTCCCATGGATAGTGTAAAGACTCAGGTGTGGGTATGTCCTCTTGGTCGACTTCTACTGAGTAGACTGTTAAATCTATGTGGTCCAAGTTGGATTTGTCCTGCTGTTGAGCTGTTCCAGGGCAGTTCCTGGGCAGAAATTAAGGCTGTCAACTTGGTTGACTTCTGTGATCCTTATCTGATGACGTCAATCTGAGGTTCTTGAGTATAGCGGGTGTGTTAGTAGCTGGTTTTACTGCCTCTCTCTTTCTTTGTCATAATTTTAAGCTTCCTTTTGTCGGGCAACTGTATTTCCTAGGTTTCTCATAGAGTGGGTAAGTGTGATCTTCACTGCTTACTTCCCAGGTTATTATGGACGTGTCCAGTTCACCATTTTGCTTGGTGTTATTTGAGAGCCTGGGCACAGCGTCAGATCTTGAAGCTCTCATAGGAGAGACAGAAAGTGTTTCTTCTCTGATCGTTCCATTGTTGCCTCTGGGCACGGTTGGTTGATTTTTCAGAGTCCTTGCCACAGGTACCATGGGGCAATCTGCAGGGCTAGCCCTATGCCATCATCTGGTAAGGAGACAGGCACAGGGGGGACAACATGCTGTTCCTGTCTCAGCAGAGACTCCTTGGCCACGATATACCCATCCATGTATATCAGTTTTGTGTGGATCATAGCTAACAAAGTGGTACGATCAGCTAAAGTCTCATAGATAGCTTCATACAGCTTCATAAACGGAGCCTTGGCTATTGTAACACTGACATATGTGCAAATGGATACTGTTTTTGCGGTTTCTGTTGTTAAGTGGTGTTGCTAGCGTAGACACGGGGGTCCATTTGCTGTTTATCCTTGCCTTCAGGGTCCCTGGGTTTGGTTGTGTGTCTGCTCGCAGCTTTCAGGCGCCATTCGTTGTCAGATAGACTCAGTGATCTGTCACTAACGTTGCTTGCCTCCAAGTTAGACTCTGTGGCTTAGCTGTGGAAAGTTGGACTAACAGAGTCAACCTTACTTTGAGGTGACCTGCAGCAGAATGTCAAAGCTCCTGAAGGCAGTTGGTCAATGATGGGCTTGTAAAGAGTACTTAAGCCACACAGTGTCCTATCCGGGCTTTGAGCATGACCTCTTTCCTGCGGTCCTACCATTTGTCTCCGATACGGTTGGGGGCTAGCTATTAGAGAGCATTGAGACTTCTGGGGAGGCTGAAGAAGACTGTTATCTAAGCCTGCTGAAGGGTGAAGTGGACCCACGAGGACTGCCAATACCGGAGAGGCAGATTTTGCGCGTTTCCTCGGGGGAGTGTCTCGACTGGGCATTGCCTTAGTATGGTCCATAACAGCCTCACCATCACTGTGTCAGCATGAGGATGCCGTTTGCGAGGTAGTCCTTAAGTGTTAGGCAAAGTTTGTATGCAGTACCCTCTGGAAACACTACAAACAACTCTGACTACTGGTATAGGAAACACAACCTTTGGTTCCTATAGGAATCAAGAACCTCAGATTACAAAGCTTGTAATACACAGCTTTGGTAGCGTGTTGAGCAGCCAGGCTCATCTCAAGAGGGGTCAATGTGAGCTGTAGTGGAGTTACACAGAGATTTACAGTTACACGTATTCAAATAAACTCTTACACCCAAGGTTTCTTGAATAAACAATAATTAATTTATTTATCAGTCAGTTAGAATAAGCCTCTTCAGAAGGGAGCAATATAACAGTAAAACTCAAATACACTTCAGGAAATACACACGCTTAATATCTCTAAATCAGTAGATGCCCTTTTGGGATGGTCCACAGACACTACCTACACCCTCAGGTGACTTCAATTGCTAGGGTGCTGGGAACATTAATATATCACTGTTGTATTTAGCATCATATAGTAATAAGTCAAAGGAAAATGTTATTTAGAACATACAATAGTCCACAAATATTCTTAAGCAAGCAAATGCTTTCAGATCCCCCAATAAGAGTCATTGGGCCTCATTACGACCCAGGCGGTAAGTTACCGCCTGGGCCGTGACTTTACCACCATGGCGTAAACTACGTTTACGCCATGGTGGTTGGCGGACTTACCGCCCCATTCGGACCTTGGCGGGGCGGTAAGTCCCCAATCCCCATTTACCCTTCCCCATTCCCATTTTTGCCCCATAGGGCATAATGGGAGTGGGGAAGGCGTTAATTACGCCACCGTAAATTACGGTGGCGTAATTAACTCCATGGTCCCTTAGCGCCATGGATTTTAACACCCGCCAAAAGCGGGTGTTAAAACCTCCATGGCGCTAAGGGACCTCGTAATTGGCGGTAAGGGGTCGGCGCAGCTAACGCTGGCGTAAACCCCTTACCGCCAGGGTCGTAATGAGGCCCATTCAGTGGAAGAGGCTAAGCCAAAGTCAATAGGCAAAAGTCTATATGAGCTGAAACACTTCTTTGTAGGTAAGTAGAACGTTTTTGCACAGTGTCTTAGAAGTCTTTGAAGAAAAGAAGAATCAAATGTAGGGCCACAAGCTGATTAGACTTCTTAGTAGTAGAAGATGCAAGAAACGCTACAGTAAGAGGTATGTTCTCTCAGACTTTACAGTACCTTTAGAATGAAGAAAAGTGCAGCACATGACTTCTGTTCCTGTGCAGCACTGCAGGTCTCACTGTTCCTGGGCCTCAGTCGTGGGGACAAGAGGGAGGACTTCCTGGGACTCCTACACTACAGCGGAACGGTCCCCGCCCGCAACTGGCAATATTCAATTCTGTGGCTGTTCAGTGTTTCAGCTGCTCGCATCTACCACAAATAGCAACACTGCAGTTCCTGGCTGTCGGGATGGACATTCCTTGCTTCTGGGGTCCCGCACTCTGTTGAGCGGGCTCAGGCCCGGTGAGTCCTGCTTCCTGGCAGTCCGGAGGATCTTCCTGGAGCTCTAAGCCAGCTTAAAAGCAACACACACAATCTGGTGTTCCTCTCACTGGCTATACGGTTTCCAGCAGCAACTCTATGGAAATTCAACCTGCTCTGAGATGGATGTTCAGGTAGCTTACTTTGGAGTTGATTGGTCCCACCAACTCAAAGGGAAAATTGTTGTCCTTGCAGAGGCTTCTCTGTCGATACGTATTTGGAGTTTCAGCACAGCAGCAGAACTTCACTGGGCAAACCAATGGCCCAGGAGTTCCAGCAGGCGTTCTCTTCAAGTTCTTCTTCGGTTCCTTCATCCAGTGGTTGACCCCTACTTCCAAGCAAAAAGCCTCGCCTTTTATTCAGTTATCTTCCATTCATTCCAGCCTAGTTGTCAGTCACCCGACAGGGTGGCTGTCCTTACCAGACAGTCAGCCGGCGAATCACCACAGAGTGCATTTGGGTCTCCTAGGAGACTAAGCACAGGGAGTTTCTGGCACTTCCCTCACTTCCTGCCTACCCCAGACACCCTGGAGCCAGAGGCAGGCTTCACTTGTGAATTCCGCCAAAGGCAAAGTGAACAATGGGACCAAACCTAGTTTGGTGCACAGAGTAAATCTCAAGAAGGACCTTTCCACAAATAAATGGTGAAAAAAGAAGACCAGGCCATTTTGACAAAAATGTAACCCTTGGGTGTTTTACTGCAGCTGCGAACTCAGCCCGGGGTACATGCACACCATGGTAGTTAAAACGAAACCACCGCCACCATCCATTCAGTGAGAAAAGGGTAATATAAAAATGTTACATGAGAAGCTAGACAAAGGGGATACTAGGTGACCCCTCCAGCACCCCACTGTGAGATAGTGTGTGCTTGGTCTAGGAAGTTAAAATGGTAAGTAAAGTCAATATTTCACTTTACTGCTCTGGGAAACAGTAGTTGATCCCAGAGAAGATATTAAACCTTTGGGAAATCTGAAAGACTTCCCTGTGCCACTGCACTGAAGGTACTGTGTGACACAATGGAAAGGATGATGCCTATGGAGTTTGTCAGACTCCACAACCAAAAGAAACACAGTGTACAAAATCACATTAAAATACATGAGAGAGTGGGAAAAAAGGGTCTCACTCTCTCCAGGTTAAAAACATCTGGTCCTCAAAATCCAGCAAAGTTGCTGGGGGTCTCTAAGGTGGAGGGAATTAATACATTTCTGAGAGTTCTCACTAACAGTAAGGGATCATCCCTTGTTACTTCTAGTATTGCGGCATCCGTTAGGTCGTTTGCTGTGTGTGCAGTGTATTTTTCAGGGGACCCCCCCCCTTGGGGACCAGCTGAGATGTTCCCAGCTCTGATGATGTTTCTCAGTGGTCAAGGATTTGTTTTGATGGTTGTGATGGCAGTCTTGGGTTTTATGTTGATGTTCCGTGAGCTGAATTCTATCTGGAGCACGAGGGGCTTCCATGGCTTTGGTGTTGATAGAGTCCTTCTCTGGTAACGGCTCCTGGTGTGAGCGCCTCAGACTGCGAACATGCTCCCAAGACAACAAATGCTCTGGTTGAGATTTCTTCCCCGGCTTGGGCATCAGACAGGCGCGGAGCCAGCAGCCGGTCTGGCCACTCGGTACAGTCGGTTGACTGGCGAGTGACTAGACTCAACGTCGGACTCCACGCAGATGCTCCGTGCCTAGAAAGGGAATATATTGAATTCCCTGGTCAGTTAAAGTGGCAGGAACCACTTTGTCTCAGATGGAACAAAAGTCTGCAGCTTAGTCTTCATCGGTCCTCAGCGGTCCTCTTAGCCATGCTTCAGCAGGGTATACAGGCAGCGTATAATTGCTCAGCAAGCAGCAGTTGTCCAATAGGTAAATCCTTCAAGACAAAGTGCGCCGACAGTCCGGTCGTCAGTCCTGATGTAGAGTGACTGGACTCGATGCCAGACTACACACAGGCGCTCCACGTCTAGAAAGGGAATGTATGGAAATCCCTGGTCAATTAAAGTGGTAGGAACCTTTTTCTCTCAAAAGGAACAAAAGTCTGAAGCGTAGTCTTCAGCGTTCTTCAGCGGTCCTCGTAGCTGTGCCTGAGCAGGGTATACAGGCAGGGAATAATTGCTCAGTGAGCAGAAGTAGTCCAATAGGTCAATCCTTCACACTGCTATAGTCCGCTTTAGAAATACTCCCATGAGGAAGAGGAAATGAGCATATAGCACCAATGAGGGATCTAGCAATGAGGGATTGCATATAATTAAAGAACATTTAAGGAACATAATAATGACCATTGGACACATAGCTATGTTGAAAGTGTTAAATGCTTAGATTGATAAGTACATAATGCACACATGGATTGGGGCTCATTTCATTTTCACATTACTCACTCTAACATTGAAATATTTGTAACCACGAAGCATACATATTGATTCGGACGGCCTCAGGTTTGATATGTGAGGATAAAATGCCTTCGACATCAGTCACTTCTTTGGGGCCCCAAGAGCAGTGTAAAGGTAATACTTCTATCCTTGCAAGACATTTAACTGAGTCTTAGGGTAAGGATGGCTGTGTTCATGCTCAGTAACCAATGCAAAGGCATAGGATTTATTCAAAAGCCATTTTGTGGTTTAAAATAAGTGGAAACGTGCACAGTTGATAACTCACACGTTGCGGACTCCATCAGTTCATAAGAAACCCCCATGAAGGCCTACCTATCAGCTGATGCCTGAGAATTGTCAAGGACGGTCTGTGGGAAAGAAATCTGAAAAGCTGTTTATGCCTTCATTTAAGTTCTCTAGTCGCAGCCAGAAGTCTGCTGTGTGCTAGTAAATGCAGCATAGCTGTGACATCACAAATCATCTTTAATAAGTTAATAATCTAGAGTAGTGACATCGGGCCTCATTATAAGGTTGCCGGTCCGTAAACAACAGTGGCGGTAAACCCGCTGCCACCATTGTTTCCGGACCAGCAATCTACGAGTTCTGCAGGTGGGTGGTGTCACTCCCGCCAGGTCTGACATGGTGGGAGTACCAACACCCTCCTGCAGACGGAAATGGAAACACTGGCACCGTAAATTACGGTTTCCGGTGTTTCCATGGTTCCCATGGAGTCCTATAGGACTCCATGGGAATGGGGATTTACAGAATGCCGCCTCCAGAATTACCGGACCACCGGGGCTGTAATGCCCCGGTAAATCCGGCAAGTCCAGAGGTGGTAATTCATTCTGGGTCCGACGGCAGCCTGCTGTTTTTTCCAGCACGGCTACCGCCGGAGTCGTAATGAGGCCCATTATGTTCTTATAATATATGGCAGCCTGCAACATCTGTCTAAAAGCCTGTAAATCATTTGCTTAGTTCAGGCTATTTGTGACATCAAAAATAGCCTGTAATAAGAAAATGACATCACAACTGCTCTTTAATCAGCTATTATACTTCAATTGTGATGTCAGAATGCCTGCTGATTGAGCCACTAAAGGTAAGAAATCCAGCTTTCACTGTTACAGCTAATTAAAGCTGTTACAAGCTTTACAATTTCCTTGAATGTAAAACAGTTTTCTGTGACACTTTACAGCAATTATTTGCCAAGGAGCTCTTTATGGTAGAATGTTTCATCTGTGCACTGCTGAAGTTAAGCAGATGTGCGCAAAAAGGTGCATGTTATTATTTATCTTAAAGTACAAAATGAAAACGTTTTTTCAAAGCATTTTATTAAAATCTTTAAAAAAAATGTCTGCAACAAATTAAAAGCTGCATATTACCTTTTTTAAATCGAGACAGATGCTGCATTGATTATATCAGCAAA
The DNA here is from genome assembly GCF_040938575.1 of Ambystoma mexicanum. Lineage (NCBI taxonomy): Eukaryota > Metazoa > Chordata > Amphibia > Caudata > Ambystomatidae > Ambystoma > Ambystoma mexicanum. Next base: position 909,647,855 of record NC_090932.1, read on the forward strand.
GATCACTTATATCAGATTAAGTTAGAGGCCAACTATTAAAGGAGATGACAGTGAGCCTCATCAGGAGGTGGACAGTATGCCAGCGGTAAATCCGCTGGAATACCGGCCAACACAATTCCCGTGTTACTGCCACTTGGTCCGGTGATAATTGCGCTGAGATAATTGCGCCAAAAATGAGCAGGAAGTCTGCGGATTTACCTCCAGCTCACAGCTAGAGGTGAATCTTCCAACTTTCTGCCCAATTCATAGTTGGGCTGTGCGGCAATGCGGCAGCAATGCTATTACGTGCATTTTTATTGCACCGTCCAACTTCTGATGAGGCCCAGTGTGTGGCCATGTATTATAAGCAATACCCCCTACAATATGCAAAAAAAGATATTGCAATTCACCTCGGAGTTCAGTGACCTTATAAAGAAACTATGCCCTTGTTCATCCATTTGGTCACGGTGACTTGATGATTTGAAATATACTTATAACTTTAGGTAGGGGGTACTTTTTCCCATATATTACAGGTTATTGGTTTTTTCACAACTAACCTGTAATAAGAAATTGTACAGATTTTTATTGAGATATTATATTTTTCCATGTTTTGTAAAGTTAGAAAATAGTCACCCAACCTTAGCATTGACATTCACATTAGGTCGTGCAATCAAATTCATAGGACTTTCTTGTATGAAAATCAAAGAAATCTGGATCATTAACAAAATGCCCATATACCATAAGTGCAAAAGGCTCCTCGAAATTAACTCACCAAGAGTGAACTTGCAAGGATTTTGCTGTAGATATCTCTGACACAGGAGGCACTGCATACCGTGGTTACAGGAACTATTATGTCATGTGTGATACCACCAGTCAGCCCTGGCGCTTTAGGCAACATCAGTCTGGAGTAGGTCATTTATGAAACTCAAGGTACTACTGGCAGAAAAATCAGAACTGGCTCAAAGTGTTACATATGGCAACGGGCCAATTGACAACGATGACAGCACATGCCTTCTGTTTCCTGCTCCCTTCCAAGATGGACAGCGGATATGGGAGAGCTGTAAGGATACAGCTGGGTTCAGGCAAGATTCGGATAGATGTGAGTGGCTGCACAATGTCTCGTCAACTCTGTGCCATATATGATTTTATTTTATGTTATGAGAGAGTCAAGTCCAATTTGACCTGCTCAATTAGCTAATGTATTTGGGGTTATTCCGAGGCCACCAAACGTGTGCTAATTGAGGTAGTAGGTTAATCTAAGATGGTTCAGCTTTGGAGTACATGCTGACATCCTCACATGTCTTTGGCTTGCTCCTCATAATGTGTAAGCCTCAAACTAAAAATGACATTGGGGGTCATTATGAGATTCGCTGTAATGTAAAAACGATGCCGGTAAGGGAATACCGGCACCGCATACTGCTCCGGCCTATTACGAGTCAACAACCCGGTATCAGCACCACCGCTGAGTCTGTGCACCCCCGTACCGGCATGCGCGCAGGCATGCGGTCCTTCGGGCCAGCAATCCCTGGATGCCACTAACAGGAGGACATCACAAGTTGTGCGGACATGCAGCTACCGACATCATTAAGGTGGTAATAATGGATACCGGGATGCCGGCATCACCGGCATCACGAATCATCTGCTAACAGCAATGTGCAGTGTTCCCAACTGTCACAGGTGCACACAATCAGTACAGGTGGAGGCAATGGAGTCTGGCCCAGCACAAAAGAAACACATTCACACACCACACCCCTTTCCACACCAAAATGATCCCACTTGCAGTTGCAATATTGTGGCTGGAGGACATGCTTGCATTGCTACACCAGCAACAACAACAACAGGCACCACAGAGGAGACGCAGGAGGAGAGGCAGGGTGAGACAGGCACAGCAAGCCCCACCAGTGCAGCCAGTGGTACCACTCAGGCAGCCCCCTATGCCTCGCATCAGAGCCAGTCCATTCAACCTAACCCCTGAGCAGATCCACACCATGTACCGCCTGGACTTGGACACCATCACCACCATTGCGGACATGATAAACAACAACATTGTCAGCCTGATTGAAATACGCACTACCATCCCCCCTCTACTGAAGGTAGTGTCTGTGCTCCACTTCCTGGCCACAGGTGCCTACCAGCAGACAGTGGGGCACATCCATGGCATATCACAACCTTTTTTTCACGCATGCTGAACCAAGTGCTGAATGCCCTCCTGAAGCACTCAAGCGACTATATATCCCTACCACAGACTCCCCAGATCTTTGACACTAAAGTTGGCTTCCATGCACTGGCAGGCATGACAAACTGTACGGGTGCCCTAGACTGCACCCATGTGGAATTGGTGGTCCCACATGCCATGGAGGTGGTGTACCGCAATCGTAAGCTATACCACTCCATAAATGTGCAGATGGTATGTGACTCCAGCAAGTTCATCACACATTGTTGTGCCCGATATCCTGGATCAACTCATGATTCAGTGGTCCTGCGGAACTCTACGCTACCACGCTACATGGAACGACATGCAGGACGACGTGCCTGGCTGCTTGATAAGTTGGATGACAGGCACACGGCAGTGTAACGGGGGGGAGAAATGCACACACCACCCGGGTGTGATTGGGGTGGTGACTGGACAATGTCCATACTGCAAAACACTGTGCCCCAATGCATCCCAAACTGAACATGACACCCAAACCCCATTGTAATGATGGAAGCTGCACACCAATGACAATATGCCTGACTTGCAACCAGCCCACATCCCACAACACGTCCACTGCAGATCAGACCTCACCCTCCGTAACACAATGCAGCAACATGCTGTGAGTATGCATAATGTAAATGACCGCAGCAAAACATAACACAGGACATGCATCCATGAGCGTGCACAAATCAATCCCACCAAGGGAATACACTGCTTGTCACTGGCCCACCACCACTGTAGCGCTGCATGTCACCATGGGAATTATAAGCGCTGAATGACAAATCATGATGAGACTTGTGCCAATGCTGCTAGTAAAACAAATCATACAAATCACTACACATCACATTAATGATAGCTAATACAGCTGTAGGCATCCACAGCGCATAAACACAAAGCAAGGAAGTGGACACCCTGCATCATCGGTACGACGCAACCCACACCTGTAGACCATGGGACAGAACACATTGTTGCAAGTTTAAATGTGTGCATACATCCGGGGACATGTGCATGAGAATAGCAAATATCAGCAGGCATGTGAGTAATAAGTACAGGTGTCATGTTAGGAATTGACTGACACATACATTATTTTGCACCCATGCAGGTGATGCTGGCTACCCCTTGAAGCCGTGGCTCCTCACCCCTGTCCGGAACCCGCAGAACAGGCACAAAGAGGACTACAATCGTGCCCATACCGTACCCGTGTGGTGATCGAGCAGACCTTTGGCCTGTTGAGGGCAGGTCGGGTGGGGCACTCCTGTAAGGGCATGAGAAGGTGGCCAAGATCATCATGGCATGTGCCATGCTGCACAACATGTGCATCCGATGGAACGTGCCTCTGTTGCCTGACATTGAACAGCAACCACCAGGTGAGGATGAAGATGATGAAGAAGATGGGGTTGTGCTGTGTGCCAGTCTGTGATAGGCCAATAGTTCTAAGACACATGGATGCAGAGGGTGCCATAGATGTGGAACTCAGGGCACTGGGGGTGGGGGTACATGGACACTAGGCACTGTAAACCAATAAAGCACACATACACAATAAGCAATGTCCAGTCATGTGATTTTTTGGTACACAACGGGTGTATTAAACAGGAAAAATGAACAAAATGCTCTGACTCTCCACCTCACACACATCCCCTCCCCCGACAGACCCCGTTGTCCTTCCCCCTCAAATCCCCCACATACCCCCTCCCCCTACCCCCACAACTCCCCCACACACACCCCCTCCCCCACACATGGGGTGCAATGGAATGCTGCACGAGTCCACATCAGTCGGCATATGCAGGCTGCCCCTGCTACTTCTGTCCTCTTCCCACCTCTGGGGGTGGCATGTCTGAGCGCTGCAAGGTGCACGCAGACCTGCGCAGGGGGCTGGTCTAGGTGGAGCTTGAGGATGAGCCCGTGCCCGCTTGCTCCACTCTCGGGGCAGGATGCTGTGCCTCCAAGGCATCAGCAATTCGGGCAAGGACCTGCCTCACTGCTGACAGCTCCTCACAGATGCGAGTGGTGCTGGACTCAATGGCCACTTTCATGGCCGTAGTGTTCTCGCGGCCCTCCTGCCTTGTCAGGGCACCATCCGAGACATATTTTTTGACACGCCCTGTCAGCTTCTCCTGCTGCTGCTCCATTTGTGACATTTGCCACTCACCATCCCGGAAACCTGTGGAGGTGGATGGTACATCTGGCAAGGGTTCCAATTCAGGTGGGTCCTCTGTGGGGCTCCTGCCCTCTGGTTCTGCCTTCCCTCCAGACTGGTCATTCGTGGTGCCAGTGGGGGTGCTCATTAGGGTGGCCTTGGATGTTGGCCAGGGGCTAGGTGGGGCAACAACTTCTAATGGCACGTTGTCATCCTTAGGGACACACACCTCGCCTTAGATAGTTCTTCATCCCCACTCTGGGGGGCTGTGGCTGCTGCCTCCCCTACCGAGCTGTTAGCAGCAGACAGGGCCTCATCTGCCACTGGCTCAAGTGTAGTGGATTCACCCGGTGTCAGCACTGTTGGTAATGCGGATGCCCTTTGTTGGCCCAGTGCCTTGCCATCCAGTGGCGCCTTGGCCCTCGGTGGCTGATGTGGCTTGCCTGGGCCCTTTGACGTGGAAGGCCTGTTGCTGTCTTTCCTGCCCCTGGCCTTATTCGATGGAGTGGTGGTCTGTGCTGCTGAGTCCTGTGCCTCGCTGTCGGAATCTGAGCCTGACAGCCTGTTGGGGGTACGAGAGAGGAACGGCATCAGTGATGGTTGTACATGTATCATGCATACATTGGTATAGGTGCAGTTGTGGACATTTGATGAATTACTGTCTTGGAGTTGTGACATATGGGTTGCTTGCTATATGGGGGAATCATTCAGGCATACGTCTGGTTCACACATGTCTGAGGTGGTGTATGCTGTGTGACATGGCTTTCTGTGGTGGACTGCGTTCAGTGTGACACATGCTGTTTCCCTGCTTGTGGGGTGTGTCTCAGGTATGGCTTTGGCATGCTGCATACATGTAGATGTGATGGTGCTGGGGACAGCATATAATCAGGGATGTGTCCATGTGTGTGTGATGGACGATGCATTGGCTCATGTCACTGTCACATTGGTGGCCCATCATCAGACTTTGCATTCCAGTGGTTTGTGTGGACACTCACCTCCATCTGCCGATGACGGCACTCCCCGCTCCATATCTCCCACTCCTTCTGTGGCCACCATTCCAAAGGTGTTGGGGCAGGTTTCTTCTGAACGTGTGAGTTTAATAGGGGAATTGGACCTGCCGCGTGTGGCCTGACCCTGGCTCCGGTTTGTGGATAAGATGTTGCGCACTTGGAGACACAGGTCATCCCACCTTTTTTTATGTCCTTTACAGTGCGGGGAGTGGTGCCAACTGCACTGACCTTCTGGGCCACTTGCTCCCAGACTTCTTTTTTCTTGAGCTGTGTAACTCTCCTGAGGTCAGCTGCAAATACAACGTCCCCATTCTCTGCCAGAGTGTCAGCCAGCATGTTGAGTTCATCTTCAGAGAACCACTCCTTCCGCTGCCGGGATGCCTTTTTCTTTATGTCCTTTGGCATAGTGCTGGTGGTGTAGATGCAGATGTGGCTGGTGGTGTGAGGCTCAAGGTCCTGCATCTCGTGGATGGCAATGGATTGTATTTTTCAAGATGGCCGCCGTGCCATTCCCTGTTCCTGCGCAATGACGTTACTTCCGGTTCTGGTATTAGTGGGCCCGGTAATGCCAGACCTGTTATTTAGGGGTGGATGGAGGCGGAATAGGTGTCAGCGCTTTCCATGATGCCGCTAAGGGATGTTTTTGGGTCTTTTGAGGCATGCCGGTAATGTCGATACCGGCATGCCACTACGTGCGTGCACGCATACTCGTAATCGCCCGCTGTTAGCGGCGTCAGTGCTACCCGACCCGGTATTGCCTCCATGCCGGTAAAAACTGATTTGAGAAATATATTATTTTAAATATTTGTATTACAGGCCTGCAATAATGCCGGGTGTGTGGCTCAATGGACACCATCCTGTGTTAAATCTCATAATCACAGGTTTGAATTCCAGCAGGTCCACTCAGCCCTTCATCCTTCTAAGGTTAATCTAATAAGTACTAATGAGTTGAGCAATCATACACATCTGTTATTCGTCAATAGCACTAAGATACCCATCTGCGGGTGAATGTGCGACATACAAATGCACCGGTTATGTTATATACGCCGGAATTGTTTGTGCAGTAAGTATACTATAAATATTATTTTTAAGATTAATGTTGTTGCTCCTGGATCTCACCATGAGTTTTTCATAAAACTTTACACATAATTCATTTAAAAAAAAAACACACACACGTTCTTAATCAATTAGTGAAGAGAATCATCAGGACAGTGAGTGTGTTTGTACGCTCGACAAGTATCTTTTTTTCGATTTCCATTAAAGATTATGTACATGTATTGTTGGCAGGCTCATCTGAAGGAAATAACGATGTGTATTTATGGAATCTCAATTAAAGACAATTTACATGAGAAGAAATAGAGTACCACCAAGTGAAAACACACAATAATAAAGAAGTTCTTGCTTCTAATCACTTCTTATAAGTGAAATCAAGCAGTAGGTGTTCGCCTCCATGCACTAACTATACTAGTGGTTTATGATATCTAGATTTTTTGTCAGGAATACATGTTACTTATTGTCATTGTATGCTACAATATCTCATTATGGAAAGTTATTTTATTTATTTATTTATTTCTTTCTTTTTTCCATTTGTTACACGCCCAGACCCTGGGGTATCATGGCGTGGTTACAGACATCTTAGTAATTAGTTATACATTTGAAAGAAAAAAAGAAAGCTTATTTACAGAAATTGTTTACATATAGAGCATACGGATATTTACAATCATCAAAATAAACAAAAGGGAATGCACAGCGATTATAGTTTAAACAGGTTGCACTAGTATAGATTTAGCAGTGTACTAGTATTGGTTGAACAACCATGTTTTCAGCTACTTTTTGAAGCCGCGGAAGGAGGTTTCTTTTTTGAGGTAGGTTGGGAGGGAGTTACAGTGTTTCGGGGTTAAAACATGGAAGCTGCTACCTCCTGCTCTGGTATTGTTGTACCGGGGTGTCACTAGATTTTGATTGTCATTTGATCTAAGTGTTCTGACAATTTCTTTTTTGTACGGCATTAATAAGATACACTGGGGCTTTTTTAGGAATACATTTATGCGTGATGCAGAGGGTTTTAAAGATGATTCTGGCTTTGACGGGTAGCCAGTGGGCATCCTTCCTGATCTTAGAGATGTAATCCTGTTTTTTTTATTCCTAGTACTGCCCATAGCGTTTCTTTTTGCATGAGTTGCACTTTACTGATGTTAGTGTAGAAGATCCCTAGTAGTAACACATTGCAATAGTCCAACTTGGATAATACCAAGGCTCTGGGCAATGTGAGGCAATTGGTTGGGGTCAGGAATTGACCGCTTAGCAATGTAAGTTTAGAGGTGTAGGCCTTGGAGGATGCAAATATGCTGATATGTTTGGTCATTGTGAGGTTGGCATCTAGGTATACACCTAATGTTTTAACTTGCTTGAGCACAGGGATCAGGGTGCCGTCAATGTTGATAGCAGAGTAATCTGAGTGAAGGGCCGCTATTTTAGTTGGTGATCCCACAATGAGTACTTCTGTCTTTTCATCGTTGAGACAGAGGCTGTCTAGCACCATCCAGTTTTGGATGATGGAGTAGATTTTATTGATGGTTAAGATGTCTTGGTCATAGTCCCCTGAGATGGGTATGAGGATCTGCGAGTCATCATCAAAATTGGTGTAGATGACATCCATATCGTCAAGTGCAGAGAAGAGGAGCTTAGTGTAGGCATTGTAGAGTATTGGGGATAGACATGAGCCCTGAGGTACTCCAATGGGTACTGGTATGGGATCAGACGCTACCCTACCTATAGCCACTCTAGATGTACGTTCGGCAAGAAATGATTTCACCCACATAGTGGCATCATTGGAGAATTTGAAATCAATGGCTAGTAATGTGCACAGTTTAACATGATCCACAAGGTTGAATGCTGCCGATAGATCTAGCAGCAGGAGAATACAGAGTTTCCCTCAATCTTTGATGGTGTGCATTTGGCTCTTGAGATCCAGGAGGGTTGTTTCGGTACTGTGATTGGGCCTTAAACCTGATTGTCTAGTTCCTAGGGGTTGGTTCTGCTCAAGATGTGATTGTATTTATGTATATGCTATTTTGTCTATGAGTTTAAGTAAGACAGGGACCGTTGTTATAGGTCAATAATTAGTTGGTACTGTGGAGTCCAGTGTTGGTTTTCTTAGCAATGGGGTGACCCAAGCTTCTTTAACGCTAGCTGGGACTAAGTTTGTGTTGAAGGAGGAGTTGAAAAAGTTGGTAATGGTGGGTGCAAGGGTGGATGTGCATTCTTTCACTAGTTTAGTTGGGACGCTGTCTCCTTTACATTTGGAGGCTTTTAATTTGGACATGGTGCCGAGCACTAGTTCTTGGGTGACCAGAGTGAAGTGGAATAGGGAGGTAGGTATTTCAGAGTGCGTAGGAGGGGGGCTGGGGATATGGGCATTTTTATTTGCGAGTGACCGTCTTTTGGTAGAAATTTTGTTTTGTAGCAGAGCAATTTTAGCGGAGAGTGAGTCTTGAATGGTAGTGCACCATTCCTTGCTAGTGTTGGCGTGAGACGTGATTTGAATGGGATTTTCTAATTGTCTAAGAATAGCAAATAGTTCTTTAGAATCAGATGAGACGTTGTTGATATGTGTGTTGTAGGCATTGGCTTTGTGGGAGATGATGGCTGTTTTATAGGTTTTGTTTGCTTCATTGAAAGCTTTAGCAGTGTCAGGGGTGGGATGTTTGCTATGGGCATGTTCAAGGGAACGTTTATTTCTTCTCAGGGACACTAGTTCTTCATTAAACCAGAAATGTTTTTTTTGTCTGTGCAACATGTTTTGGTAGTAATAGGTGCTACTTTGTCAGTAGTAAGTATGAGGCATTTGTGGTAGTAGTCGGCAATTATACTTGTGTCGTTGCTAATGACTACATTGGTTTCGAGAAGTTTGTTGAGGGTGGGGATGAATTTCTCTGCCGTGAGCTTACAGGGATTTCGGGCTTTGAAAGTGTCTGTTGTTTTAGTCACGGGAGGGCGGGGTTCATCACTCATGAGAGTGAAATCTATACAGAAAGGGTCTGTCCACCCCAGAAGAGTGATGTTATCTATGGTTAGATTGGTGTAAAGTGACAATATCCAGTCCAGGATTCTACCCTTGACATGTGTGGGAGCATTCACTAGCTAGGTAAAGTTGCTGTCCTTGAGTGCTGCGTGAAGGGATGCAGCTTTAGAGTCTTTGTCATCATTGAATCCTAGGTTAAGATCTCCAAGGATAATGCATTTCGTGTTGGGTTTGATGAGCGGTGTAAGGAGAAGTGGGATGTCTGTTTCAGGGTGACTGATAGAGCTGGGAGTTGTAAATATCACTACAATATTGATTGTGGTTTTTTATCATTCATGGCGAGTTTGACTAACAGCAGTTTGTAACCTGAAATGTCTTCAATGAGAGTGGATCTGAGTTGTAGATTGTTCCTCGCTATGATGGCTACTCCACCACCTGTGGTGTGCGCTCTATCAGTTCTGAAAATACTATAGTTGTGTGGTATAGCCAGGGCTAATAGGGGTCCTGAGACTTGGTGAAGCCAGGATTCTGTAATAATCAGTAGATCCAGATTTTGATCTGTGATTAGGTTGTGAATTTCAATGGCATGCACTCCTAGAGACCGGGCATTGATGAGGGCACTTTTCAAACTGGTAGGTGACTTTGGTTGGACTGTAGGAGCAGCCTTGGGCCTCGGAGATTGCGGGGCATTAAGGGTTCTGTTAGTGGACAAGGCAGTGGGAGGCCTGTGTTTTTTATTTTATTTTATGTTTGTTATTGAATTTTTCTTTTGTTTAATAGGGTGTCCATAATTAGGATAATGATTTCAAGGGTTTCACACTGACCTAAATAACTCAAATGTTTCCTAAGAAACTGCGTCATTGCCATTTTTGTTTTTATAAACTGTATAATATTTTTTGATTATGCGGTAATAGGACCATAAGATCATTACAGAATAGTTGTCACTGTGTCGAAATATAACGCGCAACTTACTCTTACTGAAATTGATCGAAGGCATACCCCTCATCCGAATTTTTACCTTACCTCACTTGGACTATTGTAAAACCACTACAATAGCCTACCCAGTAATACATTCATTCATTATACTCCAAAGGATACTGAGTGGAACACCCCAATTCGGCTTTAAAGTGAAAAAAACAGGACCAAGCAATGTCCACTGTGGTTCATTGGCCCAAATACCTTCAGTTAGTGCCTTCATAATAAAGTCAAACCAGGGAGTTAAGATCTAAGCATACACCATGATTTGAAAATAAAGGGTAAGGCAGATAAAGCCTGGAGACAGAACTCTTAGATCTTAAGAAGCACAACCCCTAGAATAATGTTCTGAATCCACTGGCATGTTGCACTATGTTATATATTATGTTATAGAGCACAGAGGTTCTGGTTTCCAAAGGCAATCAATAAAAGTAGTGCAGAATAAGCAGAATCAGGATGGACCACATGCAACAGCTTAATTATCGAAAGTTCAGAAAAAGAGCTTATAACTTGAAAACACGGTTTTGCATAATCTAAATCCACTGAATCAGGCAAACAATGTTATTGATTAAAGGACTGGGAACCTCCAGCCACTGTATGATATGATTGGTTCCTGTGCTCCCAATCACTTATAGCAGAAGAGGAAACACATCTGAGACAAGGCACTAGCGAAAATTAACACTTGACAAAGATGATCCAGTCCTTGTCAGCATACCACCATGATCAACAGTAGCCTATTGGTGATACATGTTGCACATAGCGAAACAATTATTTAATTAATAAATAAAGCATATATAAAGTAAAGCTTCCAGGAACAATAGTACACCTCGAAAAGTAAGACTAACGCAGCTTATTGTCTAAAAGGGTGATCGATTAGACAGCTGCTGGAGTTAGTTTGCAGGCTTAATCCTGCAGAGACGTAGAAGACATTCTGGAACCGAAGGCTTGCATCTGCTAATGTCATTTTGAACTGGAGGTGCACTTCCAGTTATGGTTACTCATAGGCTTTTTGTGAATTCACTCATATGTCTTATTCGACTTTCCCTTTTCAGGTGGAAGGATGTTTTCAAGTCTCCAAACATAAGGCTGCGGAGCTATAATGCATTAAGGATCCCTAATAAGGAAGAAACTGGTACGCAGTTGCCTGCAGCATTGATAGCTGTCTTGGGATGAAGAAGTTAGGTATAAAACAGCTCTGCTCTGTAAGACAATGGCAATTTTATTGAGTTACAAGCTTGCATTTGGGCTAATTTGCATACCCACAAGGCTTTGCTCGTTGGTGCTGTACTGTCAGTTAACTTCTTGTGGTAACTACTGGTGGAGCTTTGGCATATCTCACTTGCTGAAATCACTTATTCTACTTTCAAATGTAATGTGATACACAAACTATGTTTGTGTATCAATTAATGTTGTAGATTACTTAATATAATCATCATCTACCTCTCCTGCAAGTAGATTGGTAAACTGGGTTGTTTAAAGAAGCAATATTAGATTAAATTCTTGGAGAAAAGGGCTTCTTATGAGCCCAAAATGTGTGGGTGTTCGAAGAATGTAGTAATATAATAAGGTTAGCAATTTAAGGCTTTATCCCTCCTCTGCAATAAGGTATTTAAAAATGTGCCCAAGTTATAGAATTGTTACAAAATGGGAAAAGACATGAAGCCATTTTTGTTGAACAATTTAGCTGGAGTTATTAGAAAAAGTTATCCTACCTTTCATAGCGTTGAAAATGCTTCAGGAAAATGCCATGTCTCCGTTTCTTAGTACAGATGTAACCACATTGCATCTGCAAAAACAAAGAGGAGATGGCTGGAAGGTTTAGAATGAATCTTAACCACTGGCATTGCTCTGGGCAATGCTCCAGACCATCGTTCTGTGCCTGCCAAACCATTACAAAAGGGGAAAGACCATATGCAAATCAGGCTTGGTCCCACCTGAAAGGGGCAGTCCATTCCGAAACTGCTAGGTCACATCCCTTGAATATACCTATACTTGCTGCCCTAAAGTTAAGGTGAGTCGGAGACACATAGGAACCCCTCAAAGTTCTATTGTTAATAACTTTTGATTCGAGCAACGGTTGGGCTGAAATTCCGAAGGTGATTTAAAGTCTGTGGGCCACGCCAGAATGCGTTTTGTAAAGATTCGTTAAAAAAGTATTACGCGTCCCAAAAAATGTTTTTTCTCCAAAAGTGCTGCCTACTTCCCATTCATTTCCCATGGACAAAAAAGGTCAACTTTTGCCAACGTGCAGAGCCTAAACTGCTGTAGGGATTTGGACCAGGTCTGAAACAACTTGGGCACGAAGCATTGACTTGTGATCAATGCATGGTTTAGGGTTATTCTGTGCCATAGTTATTTTAAAATTTGACGGTGAAGGGGGTGCCACCTTCCAATAAAATTATAGTTATATCTCTCATGGTGCATTACAAGATCATTGTTTTCAGAAATGGAACAACCTTATTCTTTTGGGAGTTGGAGGGGGTGGAGGGACTAAGTTTGCAACACAAAGATTTCTGTAGCCTCAGCTATATCCACGAATAAATGACATCTGAAAGCAAACTGCATCACAGAAGCAGTGTGTGCTCTGGGAGAAAGGGAGAGGGCAGGGCAGGGGTGGTGAGGAAGCTGTCTGGGGAGTGGGGGAGCTGGACCAGATGATGGGGCTCTTGGTGATGGGGGAAAGAAAGCATTTTCTTCCGGCTGTTTTGCCAATATTCGTGGCTATATCCAAGGTTACAAAGGATTACAGATAACTGTTACATATTTTTAATTTTTTTTAAAGATATTTTTTATAACTGTACTGATGTTGGGATGACAAATCATGTCCCCTGGCCAATTATCATCCAGGTCTTCTATTCATGCAGTAACCAGGCAGTGGGGAAACTTTGCTGAAAATGTTGGGGGGAACATGTCCTCTGAAGAAAAGGTGCCCCATTCAAATGAATGGCGACAAAATAGAGTGCCATGAAAGTTGGGGGGGACAAACACTCCCGTACCCCCTAAAATTACGCCCATGTAACCAGGGCAGACTCTGCGTAGCTTCAAAGTGAGGAAGGGGTCAGCCTCCTCAGACCATGTTGCTTGATAAATGAGCCACACTTACAAGACCACTTACAAGACCACTGAGAGGAATGGGCCAGCCCTTTTCTTGCTTTGAAGCTAAGCAGAATCAGCCCCGGTCACTGCATGGATGGGCACCGGAATTATTTACTTTTGTAAAACCGTGCTACTGTCAGTCGCTTTTGCACTCAGAGCAAATTGTTTGCCTTTTGCTGCATTTTCTTTATTTTTAATTGTGCTTTACACAAAATCCTGAACTTTTACACATCAAAGGTCAAACAATCAAAAACAACATCATTTCAAAATTCATCAATTTCTTCAATTACTATTTCAAAATTAAAAAACGAGATAAGATAACCAATTTCACTAAAAAGAACAGAAAACCATTCTATCAACCTACCATAAAAGGTAATTTCATGTATAAAAGAAGGAAAAAATAAATAGATAAAAACTGCAAAAATTCACAATATCAACATAAAATATTACAACACAGGATTTGACACTAAAAGAGAGAAAAAAAACCACAATTATAGTCACCCTACATTTCCAGGACTAAGCAACTTGTTAGATAGCATGGATCTAGCATTGAATGTTACCCTTTACAGCACTCTGTGGGTCATCAAACCTTACTTTAGCTTTCTCGACTATTGTCTGTCAAATTACACAATTGAAGCACCTGTACCACCTTTATTGTAAGCATTGTCTCATGGCTTGCAATTAGTCTGTCACAAAACATTTCAGATTCTAGTCCTTTTTTTCTATCAACAAACCTTAGCAGTAGGTTGGCTCTAATTTCCCAGGTTTCTTCACAATTCATTAGGAGGTGTTTATTTGTCTTTCGTCTGGGAGCGTTGAAGACATAGAAGGTCAACGCCTCCTCCCCCTTTCCCCTTTTGGTAAGAGCCATACCTGTGTACAATATATATAAACAAAGTCCGAGGAAGCTTTGCCTTATTCTCCAGTCCAGGAATTGTCTTAGGTACTTTGGAACCCACCCAAGTTTTTGTATCATAGATTGTAAAAGATCCTGCATTGCATCAATAGTTACAATCCAATCTGCCCTTTCTATAGATTTTTTCACCATCATTGGATTGTGTACCAATGTATCTACATCTGTATCTGCTCCTGTTAATTTTGCGTTTACCAGTGAATTCAGATTAAACAGCATAGCTGATTTTGCTGAATTGCATTCTGGTATTTGTAGTCTCCCAATCAATAATAAAACATTAAGAAATAGGTATTTTACAGCAGCAGTGGGTTCCCTATCCCTACAGTAACTGGGATGAATCCTGCTTAGCTTCAAAGTGAAGAAGGGGTCTGCCCACTAAGGACACATTGTCTGATATATGGCTCCCCCCTTAGAAGAACACTTAGAGAAACATTGCCTAAGGAGACTGGATCCTTCCATGCTTTGAAACTAAGCAGGGTCAGTCCCAGTTACTGCATGGAAGGCAGACAGCCCACGGTCCTGAATGCCATGTGTTTTCTTAGTTTTAAATATCTCATAATGCTCAGCATCCAAATTTTTTTTTTTAACCGTGCTACTGTCAGTCCTTAAAAGTTGTGCACCGAGAGACCATTTTACTTGCCTTTTGCTGAATTGCATTCTGGTATTTGTAGTCTCACAGTCAAGATGGGGGGAACAATGCCACAATTGTACACTTTTGCCTAACATAGTTCTATAAGGATTTATATATTTGACTGACGCTATGATATGTGTACTTTTGAAGTTAGCTTTATAAAGCAGAGTATTGTTGAAAGACAGACATGGGGGCGAGGAGGGGAAATGGTGAGAGGGCAAGTAAGTCATGAGTATTTGCTCACAATGTGGCAAGCAAGTTTGCAATCCTGGACACTGGCACAGTTAGTTTCCCCTGATTGTGTTTGCTTTTCAGGGCACCAGTAAAGAACACATGTGGGTTGCCAGCATAATTTCTTTTCAGAGGGAGGATTCAACCCCTGGGGGTTGTTGAGGTTGGTAAACTTGTTCAAGTAATTAGATACCAGGATTTTACTCAGGTTATCATGTTCCCAGTGCAGACGCTTACCCACAAGCATTTGTTCTATATTGGGATTGTGTTTTCCATGGAATATTTCACTACAGGTTACTGGATTTAAAAGGTGAGCACCTTTTATACTTTGCCGGAATATTTATTGAACGATTTCCTCTCTCAGGTTATTTTTCTGGTGTTCATTATTTTTTTAAACTTCCAGTGCAATTTTGTCTTGCACGCTTTCTTTAAACTATTTGGCCACTTACTGTGTGTATATTCATGGGTGCCAGCTTTTGATTGTTGCTATGGGGGCAAAAGGACCTAGGCATATGCTATTCTTGCAGCCAAACATTGTTTACCCTTTTCTGTGCTGCTCAGATGCGGGTAGTTGGGGTCGTGCAATGTATCACAACAGTCACCAAGAGACCGGTGATAAAACAAGGAGCTTGTAGCACGCTACTTAACTAAAGTGTGTGATCCTCAGCAATTAATTTAATCGCACAGGGCATTGCATAAAAACATTGGGAGTTCTCAAAGTCTGCAATGTTTTACACATAATTCCAAAAATAGATATTTTTACAGCTACAGTGACATCAGGGTGAAATTATTGGTAACGTAGGACCCCCACTCCTTGCAATAACCAGAAGTGACCCTGCTTAGTTTCAAACTCTGGAAAAGGCCAGCCCCCTGAGGCCATGGTACCTAATGAGAAAGGCAATGTTACAATACCACTTAGACATCATGGCCTGAGAGGGCTGGCCCCCTTCTCCATTTGAAGCTAAGTAGTACTATGCATATATTCATGAGTGGCAGTTTTTTTCGCTATGGTTGTAGAAAGTAACTGTCATATGTTCTTCTTGCAGCAGTCATTTTTTTTCCTGTTCCCATGCTGCTTAAATGTGGTTAGTTTGGGTTGAGCGATGTATCACAACAGTCACCAAGAGACTGGCCATAAAACAAGGGGCTTGGAGCATGGGACAGGACATTTTGACATGGCCACATTGGTGAACGCCGTTATGGCATGACCATTTCACCACAGGTTCTGTTTGGGCGCGCCCAGTTAGAGGCAGTCAGTTGGGGTAGGGCCCTCTTGGTGTAAGGAGTTTTTGGTGAGAGTCAGTCTGGACTATTCTTCATCCAGAGCACACAGAGCTGCAGGAGAAATCGATCTACGTCAGAAGTACCTGCACGCTGCTAAAGCGTGCCTACTCAAGTGGGAAGCAGCGATGTTTGTTGCAGTGCAGTCCTGTGATGTCATTTAGCATGAGATCATTTAGACGTGGCTGCAATGTCAGCCATGTCCAAATATCCCTTGCACCAAAATAACAGCACGGGAATGGCTTTTGCACTGAAAAGGGCGTGCCGAATTGTGAGCAGCAGTGGAAAGAGTGTGCCAAATCAGCCTGCAACAAAATGATGACGCCAAAAAGGGGTATACAGCATTGAGAGTGCTGCTTAACCAAAATGTGTGGTCCATGGCAAATAATTTTATCTCATTGCGCATTGCCTAAAAACATTGCAAGTTCTCAAAGCCTGCAATCCGCAGGCCATGGCTAGTGGTCTGGTAGAATTTTAAAATGGACAGTTGGCACGGCCAAAGGCCATGCCCACTGACAATAGCCGAAAACCATGCTAGTGTTCTAAAAATCTCTGCAATAACAAAAACCTTGAAATTCAAGGAACAATCTTCAGTTAAGGTGAGCAGTGCTTTGTAACAAAACCTTTGAAATTTAAGAAAAAATCTTTAGTGGTAGGGATGTTAAGATGAGCAATACATTGGAACTTAACCTTTGAAATTCAAGGAAAAAACTTTAGTTGCAGGGACGTTAAATTGAGAATGTAATGTGAAAAAACCCTGGAAATTCAGCTAATGCCAATTTAACTTCATGCCACCTGTTGCACAGACTATGACCAAAATGATGACAGGGGGCGCAATGTTAAGGTGGCTTTAGTTGAATTTCCAGGGTTTTGTCGAAGGTTTTCTCGCAGGGTTTTGTCAAATTAAGTTCTCACCTTAAGGCCCCTACAACTAAAGTTTTTTCCTTGAATTTCAAAGGTTTCGTTTCAATGTATTGCTCACCTTAACGTCCCTGAAAAATATTTACTTGAAAATATATACCACCCCTCTTGTTTTTTTTGCACATCTACCTGGAGACTGGGGCTCCAGAGGTGCTGCACTTGGGCTACTCTTGCCTAACCTTGGAGTGCCATACTGATGGTTACCCCCCCACCCCACCGAGGGCTAATATTGAAAATGGGGGAGAGTTGGATCCTGGCTGGCTCTACACTACAGTTACCAGAATTCCCTGCTGCAACTGCCTGGTACATACCACAGGGATTCAGCCCTGCACACCTGCATCCAATCAGCCTCCCTGAAGATTGCTGAGGCATGAACGCACACTAGAAGGAGAACATCTTTGGACTGTTTAAGCTTACCGCAGCCGGGACCAAGGTTTTGTCGCAGTGTTTTGTCACATTAAGTTCTCACCTTAAGGCCCCTACAACTAAAGTTTTTTCCTTGAATTTCAAGGGTTTTGTTTCAATGGGCCTCACTATGACCCAGGCGCTAAGTGTTTAACGGCGCCGTAAAAGGCTGCGGTGCCGTTAAACACCTAGCGCCTAGTTACGAGCTCCCTTTGCAGGACCCGAACTTAACGGCTGGTTTTACCAGCCGTTAAAGTAGGGACCCGCAAAGGGTCCTTAGTGCTAATTACGGTACCGCAATTTGCAGTACCGTAATTAGCGCCTTCCCCATTCCCATTGAGCCCTATGGGGCAAAAATGGGAATGGGGAAGGGCCATGGCGGCATTGGGAATTACCGCCCCACCAACCTCGGAATGGGGTGGTAATTCCCCATTCCACCATGGCGGACTCCGGCATGGACCATGGTGCTAATAGCACCATGGTTTAGCGCCGGAGTCCTAATGAAGCCCAATGTATTGCTCACCTTAACGTCCCTGCAAAATATTTACTTGAAAATATATACCATCCGTCTTGTTTTGTTTGCACATCTATCTGGAGACTGAGGATACACAGGGGCTGCACCTGGGCTACTCTTGCCTAACTGTGGAGTGCCATACTGATGGTTACTCCCTTCCCCTCCCCACTGAGGGCTAACATTGAAAATGGGGGAGAGTTGGATCCTGGCTGGCTCTACATTACAGTTACCAGAATTCCCTGCTGCCACTGCCTGGTACATACCAGGCTTCACATAAGGCCTAGATGTTGTGCACAACAGCAATATGCCTGGCCTCCTGCATGGCCCATATCTCATACTATAGAGATTTTCTTAACTTGTACTTTCTATCACACTTGGGATGCTGGATTTGTATCCATAAACCACCAACATCATACATGCCTACAATACATAAAATAATTAAAACATATTGATCTTACTTAATAGCTCATACACACACATGCTAAGTTAGTACTAACATAATAAAAACAAGCAATATTTAAAATGTGTACATTAAAAAATGCACCCTATATAATACACACCTAACATACATTGTATATATGCAATTTAAATACTAAAGAATCTATTTAGTCGATCAATTTGGCTTTATTTGCGATCTTTGGTTCATAAAAGCAACAACACAAAAAGTAATTTTAAATCGCAACGACTGGCAAAAAGGTCTGTGGTACATAACAAATTACATAATGTACAACAATTGTATATAATCGTAAGATGTAAAGAATTTCAAACTTGATCGAATAGTTACTCATAGAGAAGATCACTTAAGGTCACATAGCTGCATGATAAAATCACCAAATATAAGGGTATCTTGGTAGTGAACAATGACATTTCATTTTTTATTCTTCGTATATATACTTTGGTCTAAAAACTATATCAGTAATTTAAAAGAACCAAAGATAAAACAACATACTATAAAATGAATCTTCAAACTATAAACCAGTTTTTAAGCAGTGCTTAAATACAGCAATATAGATATACCTAAAACAAGAATTTGATAATACTAGAAGTAAACATAATCCCAAATTCTCAAATGCAGTGAAGACTAATGAACAAACGAGACACTCAATTTACACCCATGCTAGTCTTAAACAATGAAACAGGATCTGACCCAGGGACATCATTTAGGGGTTGCCAGAGGTTGCAAGAGTGACCACTGCCAGTTGGCCAGCGACTTCTGTCAATCTCTTGTGACCTCTGGCATTCATCCAATCAGAGGAGGAGGAGGCATGGCCACAGCTATGAGCATGTGTGCTGCATGCTAGCTTGTGGTCATCCATTTTGCACATGTTTTCACCAGAAGACCAGACACGCACTGCTCCTGTGTCCAGAAGGCCAGCTAAGCACATGAGTAGTTCAGGGCATGCTGGAGGGCCCCGGCTGTACATAGTTCTTGTGTGTTGTTGGTTGGGGAGGCATTGGCAGGAGGAGCAACTCGCTCGGCCTGGCCAGATGGCATGCGGAAATTTTTTTAATCGAGCCTCTGTCGATAACCTTGGGAGCTTCACTGACTGTTTCCCACAAATGCCTGGGGGAAAAGAAGGCACCGGTACACTCCCCCACCGGTACGCCCCATGGCAGACCTGAAAACCCCATGACCGTGGGTTTGGGCTTCCCGTTGGGAATGCTCGAGAGCCCTGGCTGGACCAGCTGCTTAAATCCATCCAGCAGGCTTGGCAGTCCAACATTGCTATGCAGAGTCGAAGTGAGAGACGCTGGTAAGAGAGGGCGGTCAAACCTGAAAGAAAAAGCACATAATGAAGAGATTTTCATTTCTCAACGAAGGGGGAGAGAAGTCTCAAGGGGAACTAGATTGACAACGATTCAGTTGGCAAGGTATTAGAACACATAACAGCAAGGATGCAGTTCTGGATGGTGTTGCCTTTTCTTTCAACCTCACTAGTATCATTTAGGAAAAGAGCGTCTGAGCGTACCTTTAATCAGAACGGAACAGGGCTGATCATTACGCACTTTATAATGAATGAACGCAAAGGAATGCGCATAATGCGGCCCTGCTTTGCAGCTGGCACGTTTGAACGCTGACCTTGAAAAAAGCAGATTATTCCATGATGTCATTTAATAATGATATATTATTTGTATGTAGACGTTATGGGAAAACCTGGCTGCACAATGAGATGACTGTAACCTTTTTTTTCGAATGAAGATTACAGGTAGTTTTGATTAAATTCTTCTGCTGGGTCCTCGTCAAGTGTCCATGTACCCGGCCGCTGTGCCCATGTGCCCTCCTGCCCCTTGCCAGCATGTCCATGTGCCCCCTACCCCAGCCAGTATGTCCATGTGCCCCCTGCCCCTCGCCAGCATGTCCATGTGCCCTCAACCCACGCCACTGTGTCCATGTGCCCCCTGCCCCTCGCCAGCGTTTCCATGTGCCACTGAGCCCCACCAGTATGTCCATGTGCCTCCTGACCCCCACCAGTGTGTCCATGTGCCCCCTTGGCCCCAGCCAGTGTGTCCAAGTGCCCCCTGACCCTCGCAGTGTGTCCATGTGCCCCTGCCTCTCACCAGTGTGTCCATGTGCCCCCTTGCCCCTCTCCAGTGTGTCCATGTGCCCCTGAGCCCCGTCAGTATGTCCATGTGTCTCTTTGCCCCTTGCTAGTGTGTCCATGTGCCCCCTTGCCCTTCGCCAGTGTGACCATGTCCCGGGTGGATAGCTCAGTGGCAGCGTGCGCGTCTTGGAAGCGTGCGCGTCTTGGAAGCAAGACGACACGAAGCAACAACAGGTTCGATCCCCGGGTCCGCGCTTAAAAACCTCTGGGTGTTTAAGCGCGTTATAAATACGTAACTAAAACAAAAAAAAAACACAATTACGCAACTAACAAAAAAAAAAACAATTCCTGTAACAGCGCCTCGATGCCTGCGGGCTGTGTGAGCGCTTTATAAATGTAAAATAACAAAAAAAATAACAATAACATGTGCCCCCTTGCCCCTCGCCAGTGTGTCCATGTGCCCTCTTTCCGCCAGCCAGTGTGTCCATGTGCCCCCCTGCTCCTCGCCAGCGTGTCCATGTGCCCCCTTGTCCCTCAGCAGTATGTCCATGTGCCCCTGAGCCCCGTCAGTATGTCCATGTGCCCTCTTGCCATTCACCAGTGTGTCATTGTGCCCCCTTGCCCGTCGCCAGTGTGCCCATGTGCCCCCCTGCCCCTCGCCAGTGTGTCCATGTGCCTCTGACTCCCGCCACTGTGTCCATGTACCCTCGACCTCAGCTAGTATGTCCAGGTACCCCCTGCCCTTCACCAGCGTGTCCATGTGCCCCAGACCCCGGCCACTGTGTCCATGTGCCCTCTGCAGCGTGTCCACGTGCCCCCCTGCCCCTCGCCACTGTGTCCTTGTGCCCCCTTGCAATGCCACAGTGTCCATGTGCCCCCTTGGCCCTCGCCAGTGTGTCTATATGCTCCCCTTCCACTCGCCAGTGCGGACAGGTCCTCACCCAAGGTACGTGCACAAAAGTTATAAATCACAATAGGGAGGTAATTCCTGTTGTGTAACAGTGCAACGTGGCCAAAGCCAATATGTAAATACCCTGTAATGCCCCCCTCTGAACGCTCAAACCATTATGTTCTGCTACTCAATTTTTATATTGTTACAACGGGCCAGTAAATATAGTGCTAGAAAAAAATTACATAATAGATCTATTGTTGGAGCAAATACATAAGCGCAGCAGCTGACATCCAGCCTTATCTGTGACCGCTGTTGGAGGTAAATTAGCATGAAGCAACATATTGAAAATGGACAGCATATGTTAATGATCTCATCTGTTAGTCCATATCTATTTATGCATTGCAGCCTTGTCCTAGTTGTTCCAACACTAAAGATTGCTATCTCTCTTCCATTGAATCAGAGAATACCACAAAATTAACTTCAAACTGTATGACACTGAACGCATGCTTCACTTCAGTTCTTTTTCCGGACCTAGGCGGTTCCTTCTTTTTAGGGTCAGAGTTTGAACAGGTTGCAACTGTTAATCTCTCAAATGTGAACTAAACCATGACATAGGAATGGTTTAAAAGTAAGCTATGAAAATAAATACTTAAAATCACTGCTTAGGTATCTATTCAGAGCTCCAGATAAGACTTTGATGTGGGACTATTTATTCCCTATTTTGTAAACTTGGGAGTAAAATGATTTTTAGGGTTTAAAAATGTAAATCCAGTTCCCCACAGCAGTATTTTGTAAGCAAGTAAAAATGCTTTAACGGAAAAATGGAAAGGTTTTTCTAATAATTATGTTGAACCTTATTACTCGTACACATTATCAGATCATGTGCATGTCTACCGATCAGGCCGTTATAATAGTACTTTCTTCCTTTGGTACTACGTGCACTACCGCTCCAAACATCCATGGAGTTGTATGCGTGAAAGCAGGGGCTCAGTTGTCCACAGTGTTTGTTTACCTATTTTTTGTTGGGAGTATTTGTAATCTCTATTTTTATTTTTGGGGAGTATTAGGTTATTTTCAGGGAGTACAGTGATATAGTTGTAAGCCAAAGCAATACATTTCAGATTTGTCTCCTCTTTGGTATGCAGCAGAAGTGGTCCCCCAAAAAAGAGTGAAGAACAAAACAAGTTGGGAGGACACCCAGGAATCCATAATTTGCTTGAATAATAGCTTTTGATTTAGCAGTACTAAAAGGACAAACATGTCTACACCTACAGGAAAACCCAAGTATCCAAAACAGTGGCAGTTCAAGCACAGCTGTACATGTTGTCCAACCATCGGCCAGCACACATTGGCTCGATATCTTCACATGCTGACACTTTGTCTAGAGCTCCTCCTCCCCTGGCTGACATAGCATCTCCTTCATTTGAAGTAGCCACTGAATTCTCTTGTTCACGTGCAGACATTTGCTGTGATGGTTTCACGCCATGCTGACCTAAGCAATACTTCCACTTTCCTGGATAGCACTGAATGTTCTTTCAATCCTGATACTGAGGATTGTTCTTCCTGTGTTGGTGTGGTTGATGACCCCACCCCCACCCCACTGTTGCTTGCTTTCCCAATATTTCACTCCTCGGGGAGAGCACAGGCAGCTCTTGGTTGCAGAGCGATGACATTATGCAGATGCGTCAAGCTGATCAGGGCATTCCAAGAAGATCTCCAGCTCCCAATTTAGATACAGTGTTGTGGCTGATCTGCAACCAAATCAATAAAGTGACCCTGTACAGCCAAAACTTGCTACATACCCTGTAACTGTTGCCTGTAAGTTTAACGGAGACTACAAAACATATCCTTGGGTGGAGTGTTCAGTTCTGAAAGATAAAGTATACTGCTTTGCATGCAGAAATGTTGGTTCTACTTCTAGATAAGGGGGGCGTGCACGTGGCAATGTTTCATTTGTTGAGAATGGATTTGCTAAATGGGAAAAGACAGTTCATGCTTTAAAGATGCACTCAGATTCTGATACGCATAAATCTTCGGTTGTAGCTCGGGTAGACTTTAAGTGTGTACAACAGACTGCAGGCCCTCAACACTCAATTGTTTCCATGCTTGAAAAGTTGGGGACCAAGAGATTGAAGAGAATCGTCAACATGTGCTGCAGTTACTAAAGGTTGTTGTCTTTTGGGTCATCAAGAACTTGCTTTCCGAGCCACAGACAAATCGCAACAGTCCCACAATAAGGGAAACTTCATAGAAATATTGTGTTTGCTCTCTGATAATAATAAACTTCTTAAAATAAAAATGGCTAGAAGATATGGGCACTACACATCTCCTGAGTATCAAAATGACATGATCTCAGTTGTGGCAAATCTTGTACATCAGAATATCGTTAGGAAAGTGACAAAGCACTCTGCAGTGTTAGTTGATGAAACTAAAGACATTTCACATAAAGAACAGATGAGCTTTGTGATCCGGTTTGTAGATAAACATGGGAACATTCAGGAAAAAGCCATGGATGTTATCACATGGAGAAATTGGATGCCTTCAGGTTAGCTGCATCCATTGCCCAATCTGTACCAATGCTGGCCTTGACTGGAAGAACTGTGTGGCACAATGCTATGATGGGGCATCAGTTATGAGTGGCTGTTTCAATGGAGTGCAAGAGAAAATAAAAGAAATTGCTCCACAGGCAGTTTACATTCACTGTCATACACATTGTCTAAACCTTGCGTTAGTGCATACTATCACTAACATACAAACAGTGAAAGATTTTTTCTCAACTTTGCAGGCTGTGTGTTTGTTCCTTTCACAAAGTTCTCCTTAACACAAACTCTTTGTAAAAGCTCAAAAAGAAAGCAGTCTGGCAGTATATGAATTAGAAAGACTTTCTGGCACTAGTTGGTTTTATTGGTACGCTTGTGTTAAAAAAAATATAGACTCCATTAGAGACCATTGTAGTTCTTCTCAATGCAATAGAATCACAACAACGTGACAAGCAGGATTGTTCAGAACCCAGCGGACATCCCAAAATATGCAGTGCTTTGAGTTTTTGCTGACTTTGCTAAGTATGAAAGCAATTCAGAAAAATATTAATGTTTTATCTGAAGAAATTCAGAGAAAGGATCTTGATTTGCCAAATGCGAGTAAACTAACTCAAGTGACAAGAACTGTTCTCGTAAACCTTCGGCAAGAATGCCATTGGGTGCAAATCGTCAATGACGTAAGAGAATTGGTAGAAAAATATGCTATTGTAACAGTTGGAGACCACGAACCGAAGAGCTTTACCATTAAGGCAGCACCAACTGAGCAGCAAACTAAAAGAATACATTGTTGGTACTACTGTAGGGGAGAGACCTGGCCATTATGAGCACTCTGAGGCTAGAATGTCACAGGCTGAACGGTTAAAGCAAGAGGTGTTTTTCTCCACCTTGGATAGGTTTGTAAGAGAGTTGGATGCTCGTTTGATAGATAACATGGGGCTTATCAAGGCTGCCAGCATGGTCAATCCAAGGGCTAAACATTTCTTGGAGGACTCATCTGCAGATGTTCTTGCTGAGCACTACCTAGGGCCCCAAGTAAATGATGCTGGATTGCATTCAGGCCTTGACATTGCAAGGAGCTTTTTATCTGACAAAACTTAAGCAGGTATTCGCTCTGTCAGTTACTATCTTCATAAATCACCAGGAGGCTTTTCTGAGGTCCTAAACCTGTTGGATCTGGTCCTTGCATTGCCAATTACAACTGCAACAAATGAGAGGTTCTTCTCCTGTTTCAAAAGAGTTGAAAACTATTTGTGAAATAGATGTGGAGACAAGAGACTTAGTGATTTGTTGATAATGGCATGTGAACTTATGGAGGTTGACGAGGTAAATTTGAGTGATGCCATTGACCAATTTGCTGACATGCGACACAGGAGGCATCCTCTGAAAAGATGAACCATTATATTCTTTGACACTGCTAGGTTGTAGCTCAATTTTCCAGTTAGGTCCCTCTTTTCAAGTCACGCAGACCTAATCAGCACCACATACAGACTTCAAAACCATCTGCTTCTCTCCTACACTACCAGCCTCTTCTCCTCATGAAGTCAACCATGATACATCGCTCATGCACTACAACCAGTTTGTCTTACCTTCAAAACACTACATGGTAGGCTGTTGAGTTTGGTCAGCATCCTATTTTTTACCAGTGAGCTAAATTAAGAAGTTACACAGCCATACTGCGAAAATGCAATGTATTTAATGAACATGAGATCGTTCAGAATTAATATAGACTATCTCTCAACGTTTTCAACAATAGCACCCTAGGCACTCACCTTCTCAAATGGTGTTTTTAAATCCGCAAATGTGCCGTATAGTCTCATCTTTCTTAAAATTAAATATTTGTCACATAAGAGGCCCAGTTTAAGGCATTGATCGGATGTGCTAATGTTTGCCCGGAAACCAGCCTGTAGGTGGTGTAAAATGTTGTTCCTTTCCATCCAGAACTCCAGGTGGGTCAATAATGCCTTGGCAAATATCTTCCTCCCCGCGTTCACCAATGATATTGGGTGGTAGTTCCCAGGACCGTCTCTCTCACCCTTTCGTATAGTGGCACGATTTCAGCTTGAGTCCATGTCTCCGGGGCACGGTTTGCTTCCAGGACAGCATTGAAGAGCTTTGTGCGGTATGGGGCCCAAATCAGAGGTTCACATTTGTAAAAATCCACCTGCACCTTATCCGTGGGCTTTTTATGCTTTTTGACTGTGAAGAGCAACGCTAGCTGCACCTAGCGATAGAATAAGCGGATCTCCCATGTTAATCTCCATGCCAGATTGGCTTTCATCTAGAAAAAGTCTGGATTCCCCATGTAATGACGAGAAGTGCAAGTGCCAAGCCGACTCTGAAATGTTACACAGGATTTGCTTTTGGCCCTCGACGTTCCCTTCCCTATAAGATTCCAGAATTTTTTAGCATAAAAAAATGTTGTATTAAAGAATAACATTTCTATAACAATTTAACATAATATTATATTTAATATTAAATCGTGAACAACATGGACACAATAAAAACAAATACTAAAAAAATACCTCATCAAAATAAATACATAGTTAGATGTTTTAGTATTTTTCAAAAAGCTGTTAAACATTAAAGAAATCGAATTCAAATATTTCAATTTCTTTTAATTTGGCCCTTTTTAAAGGTTCTTGTTAACAGTGGAGGTAAGGTGTGGCTGCACGTTTTAATGTTGTTTCGTTCATGTTACATAAATTCTCATTTGATGTTAGTTGAAAGATGATCTGTCTAGGAGAGAGGAATTTTCCTCAGCTCAAAAAAATCTTCCAAGGTGCAAACAAAAGTATATTCCCATAACTATATAATCATAATTATTAATACAATGTTTGTAATTTTGGAAACATATTCAATAATTCATTCAAACACACTGAAAGAGGACAAACACACATAATGTAGTGACTTTTAAATTTAAATGAAAATGCTAACTTAGTTGGTACTCTTGTATAGTTCTTTTAAATCAGTTTTGTCACAAAAATGTATTACTGTCCCTTGAAGTCTAGAAGCATCGAACATCAAAGGTTGAGGGCCATGGACAGAGGAAAATGCCCATAATTGTGTGCAATATCCATGCGGGCAGAACGCAAAGCTGTTCCGAGTCTTAACTATGTACAAGCTACATCCAGCATTAAGTGTGGGCAAAACAGAGGCTTCCATGTAGAAATGCAACACACAGATGAAAGGAAATGCCTATCAAACTGGTTTGGAGTGCTGAGTGGATGTAACAATACAGCTGAATGCTGCACGGATGTCTTCCATTTGAGACAGGAGAAAGAGATCTCTGTTAAAATGTGCTTGACCCTACGTTGGATGTCATGTGTATCTGCATGTATTGTACTGTTTAGACATATAAGGAACGCATTTCGTATCTCATAGCTTTTCAAACCTGTGAGAGAATGTTACAGTGCACTGCTGTAGGCTATGCACTTTGCCGACTACTTGGAAATACAACAGATGAATGACAACTAAAAGGTTTGTATTATATTACACCTGAGGACTCAGGATTACATTTGAAAATCTATGAGAAAGGCAGTGCTCAAAGCCAAGCATAAAGTTCAAGGCTTTTATTTGTTTATTTATTACATTTATGTAACGCCCAGATCCAAGGGTATCACAGCATTGGTACTGTGAATTGGCAGAGAGGAAAAGTCGTAAGGGTTTAGTCATAGTTGATGAACAGACACGTTATTACCAGTTTTACTTGAGGTTGTGTAGGACTGTTCATTTCTAATAGGAGGCAGCAAAGAGTTACAGAGGGTGTGTGCTGTGACACAAAAGCTGAAGCCACCTACTCTCTCCGTTCTGTAGCGAGGAATGAGTAGTAGTCATATTTACAATGTAGGGGTGGTACACAAAGGGCACATCCACTGTGTGTACCTTTTACATATATCAAACATGATCAACATCTAATAATGAAAGGCATGACATTCAGTGAAAAAGCTTAAGTTGTATAGTTGCTTTATTGTGTACCTAGAATGCTAATATAGCTCGATCAGAGAAGAGCTCTGTACAGGTGTAGGTGGGCACATGGTGTGAAGGAAATATGTAAAACAACATGTGTTTTTGTGGAGCACACATTTACTTCTACAGGGCTGTTTCAGCACAGTAGACATTTATTGTTACTCAACAGTATGCATTTCTATGAACCACAGAAGGATAAAGGGCCGAGTGGAGCTGCTGTGTTTCAAACAGGGGTGTACTGGGAATCAAAAAAGGTCCTGGAAAAAAAAATTCAAAATGGCTCTATATTACACATTTAGCTAGCCCAACCCTTTTTCTCGGGAGCATTTGGAACATTTGGAAATTACACACAAAAGAGGACTAAGGTGCAGAGACCTACCAGGAAATCTCCAGAGTTCCCTATATGCCAATCCACGCCTTGTTTCAAACCTGTGAAAATGAAGTTAAACACAGATTCCTGTATTCTATGCATGGGCCCACTGAGCCACCATAGATCATGCAAGCAGGACATGAGATATCATTGAAGGGATGTGTGTTCAGTTATTTTCTAAAAGACAGGTTAGGTGTTGTGAGTCTGATGTGAGGAGGGATGGTGTTCTAGGGTTTGGTGGTACATCTTGAGAAGGAATGATGCCTAGAATTTTCTTTTTCCATTTACTGTTTCTGAATTGGGGGATGCAGTAGTGCCCTGTGTTGTGCCGGACACCCGAGATGGTTTGTTTGTCCGGGTATGGAGGTGCAATGTTTGTTATCGATTTGTACATGATGCAGATTTCTTCGTAGTGATGTTGGCTGGGAGAGGAAGCCAGTGCTGATCTTTCAGGATGGAGGTAATATGGTCGTAATTCCTAGTCTATTGATGACTGGGGCCAATGAAGAATCAAGATCACCCATGAGAGGATGCTGCCACCATCCATGTTGGAAAGCAGGGCTTGAATGCAAGTTCTGAAGTCTGATTCAGGGTGTGTGGATTTGGTTTGTCTTGTAGTACCAAGCTCTCCATGTATTATTGTTGATGTGGCTTGAAGGGGAAAGAGGAATCCAAGTGACTATGTTGTTATGGAGAGTTGGAGTGTGAATTCCTTGCACTTCTTGACAGTTCTGCATCTGGGCTTATCACCGTCAGATTCAGCATTAGCACCCTGAAGCCGCTATAGCCAATCAGGATGCTTGGAACGCTGGCTGTACTGTGTGGTACAAGACCGCATTCCGAGCTACCTGTGCAGCCTGTGCCTCTTTCCCTTCCACACTCCCCCTTCCCACTCACCTTAGAACCTGTGTGGTTTCCTACATGGATGCTATTTATGTCTTTTTTTCAAAAACAAACAAAAAAAGAAACATACCTTTCCTGCCCAGTGCTGTGCCATGCAGTTTTGTTATCCCTCGTTACAGTCATCAACATTGAAAACAGACTATGGCTTTCAAAGCACTGTCCGGCCTTGTTGGGCCGTACAGGAAAGTTATGTATTTTTTTTATTTGGAAAAATAAAGACATTAGAACTCATGTATGAATCTACGTGGCTGCTAATTGGGATTTGCACCTCGGCGGAGGCTCACCCTTTTGGTAACTAGGCCTTAAATTGGGCCCTTAATTGGGTGGCGGGACATTACGTACAGGGTCGGCCTGCAGCCTCGGGTCATAGTGCCTCATTAGGTGTGAAGTACTACTGACTTCTGCAGTTGTATTCGCTCTCCACTCTTGCTTCTCCACTCTTTTTGACTGCTTACTCTCTGTTCTCTTCTCCTTTCCCTTCTCCCTTTTCCTATCTTCTCCCGCTACTTTCTTCTATACACTTACTCTATCAGAATTGTCCCTGGACCTAATATGATAGCAACCTTGTCTGTTTCCTCCACCCTCTAACTACTGTTTTTTTCTCCCCACCCCCACTCCAGCACTATCTGAAATGTCATCAGGCCTAGTATGATAGTCGCTTGTTTTGTTCCTCCCATCCCTTTCTGCACCCCTCTCCCTCACCTTTGTTTTTCTACGGCTCTACCAGAAATGTTGTCAGGCCTAGTACGGTAGTCACCTGTCTGTTTCCATTTCCTTCCCACTTTCCCCCTCCCTTCCTTATCTATGTCTTAGCTCTTGCACCATCTGAAATGTCGTCAGGCCGAGTACGATAGTTAATTTCACATCCTTACTGTTCATGGCCTGTAAGAATGTCATTGTATTTTCCCTTGTTCCCTCCCTTGCCTTGAAGTGCTTTGAAACACATTGTGCACAAGCGCTATATAAATAAACTATCATATCATATCATATCATAGGTTGAAGATTGACACCAGAGCTTGGATGTGGAAAGGCATTCTTTGAGTAGCTGGATTTTGTTGATTGAGGAGACTGAGGTGTGTGTCACCATTGTATTGATTAACTGTGTTATTTTGGTGGTTCAATATAAATGGCCAAAATGGCGGAAGAAAGGATGGAGCCTTAGAGCACACAGAAAATTGCTCAGCAATATCATATTGTTGGATTCCATGCAAGTCTGTTGGCCATGCTGTGTTGGTAGTGTGGGTCTGGAACTGCACAATGCCACAGGAGCCAGTGCCCATAGGGCAAAGCCTGCCTGCCCTATATAATGCCAGAGATACTGTGCATGGGCCATAGCCACTGTCCCTACACTGAGTGTATTGCAAAAATCAATTTAGTGTGCAGGGCATTGCCATAGCCAATGAACTGTGGGTACTGGTTGGAATGGGTAGTATGCATGATCCACAGTCAATGGCAATTTCTGTATGCAGTACCCACAGGACATAGACTGTTTAACTTTGTTGTTTTATATAGACGCTTGCCGGGGGTTATGGTTAAAGAGCAATTTGGCTTATTCAACCTCAAAAGGCCTAATCAATGAAAGTACTTTTATGGAGGATGAAAGGCTCACTGCAAAGCGTGTCATTGGGGTTTGTCTGATGGCATAACTTGGTCGATGCCAGAAGAAAGACACATCTCATTCGTAGAATCTTTGAGATTTCATGTGAGTCACCGACAAAATAAATACTTAAAGCAACCCAGAGCCCAGAAAATCAGATGAAGATTTAATGAGACAGTGGGCCTCATTCCGAGTCCAGCAGTAAATCTGCCGGTGCTACCAGTGGGTTGCTGCCAAACTCAGAATTAATTACAGTGCCTGACTTCCCGGTGCCACAGGGCTATTTCATGCCCGGTGGCCGGGAAGTCAGGCGCCGGCAATTTCATTAATCCTCACTCCTATAGATTCCTATTGGACTCTATAGGAATGGAGACATGGGAGCACCGGCACCGTTAACAACGGTGCCGGTGCTCGCGTGACAAGTACGCCTAGTGTGGTCGCTGCACCCGGCAGGGTCAGACCTGTCGG
Organism: Ambystoma mexicanum; assembly: GCF_040938575.1. Taxonomy (NCBI): domain Eukaryota; kingdom Metazoa; phylum Chordata; class Amphibia; order Caudata; family Ambystomatidae; genus Ambystoma; species Ambystoma mexicanum. The sequence continues at coordinate 909,679,445 of NC_090932.1, forward strand.
GCACAGCGGCTCTGACCGGCATACGTGTAGTTTGCCGGTCCGGAAACAACGGTCCCGGTAGGCTTTCCAGCACTGTTGTTTCCAGACCGGCAAACTTATAATGAGGCCAAATGGGTTCAACAAGTTGTGCTTCTTGCAGCTGCCCAGCCAGCGCTGTGAGCAGAGTAGGGACTAACTCAGATACTGCTTCAGTAGCTTCAATAATGTTGGATTCCCTCAAAGAGGTGGTAACTTGGATAGCATGAGGTTCCAGTTGTCAGCGAACAACACGTTACATCATGCTTTCCTTGGATGGAGGTCCAAGTTAGAAGAACAGTATACAAGGAAGCAGGTAAGAAAATCTACCAAGGTAGTCTTGTGAATTCTGTAGAACACCTCTTAGTCCAGCGTAGCAAAATATATAAACCTAAAATGATAAATGGGCTTTTATTATTTGGAAAAAGAAAGTGTCATAGAAGCCAAATGTAGATATTTCTCCACTCGCAATTATGAGCAAGTAAATATCATGTCATAAAATTAATGAAACATAATATGTTAATTTATGTCGTTTTGAACAATCCAACTCATGGCCGATCCAGTAGTAAGCCTTGGGGGAAACTCCAATAAAAGTCACCACTTGAATTCCATTAAGAAAAGTTCCATTCAGTAACTTGACAGTGGGGCAGAAACACATTATTTCAACCCACTACCTCAAACAAAGTGTTAGTTAAAATTCTAACTACAGTTTACAGTGCTGCAGGAATGCAGGAGGGAATCAAAGCAGCTACACTGAGGATGTATAATATACATGCTAACTGAAAGTCTGTCGACCGGCAGAATGTTTAGAAATATTCTATGTGACCATTTTAGGTGGTGTTGGTCAGACTGTAAATACAAGTCTTGCCCAGTGTTTTTGTGGAATTGGTAACCCTCTGGTTCTGTCTTTAATAAAAGTTTCACTAAGTGCACTGATTTCTTTGGGTGAGGATATTTTTACTTTGAAACTCTGAACAGTGGTGCAGCAGTGCTAGGCTCAGCAGCAGCCTCTCAATGCTTTATGATGCAAGAATCCAGCTTCCCAGCCTGGCGCTACTGTCCAACCTTACTTCTATTTCCCTTCCAATAGGACTAATTCTTGGGCCCTTTTTTCCCAATGTGAGGAAATGTGCAAAATAGGAAGTGGGGTGAGCATCTCACCACATTTCAAAAGCACAACCCTATTAACAAACGTGATGCATTTTGGAATGGATGAAAATTAAAGGCATCCTCTTGCAACTGTTTGGGACAAATCCAGTTGGGTGTGCACCCCATAGAATGGTCAGTCGTGACCCACTCGGTCTCTGTTAAAAGCTGCTGCAGCTCTATGAAGCACTGTTGTCCGCGCTGCTTTGCTGTTCATCAACCAAGGACTGAAGCGCATTTCTTTCCTTTCACTTTCCACGATGACAGATCCTTTAAGAGCACATCATGATGAAATGCACTCCCAGCATCCTCAAAGGTGGGAAAAGGCTGTAATTCCTTAGCATCTAGCATCGCTGCAAGAGGGCCTACCCATCATTTGCTCCATTGCAGCACTCATTCCCTCCATCACTCCGATAAATGTGCAGGTCACCTTAGTAAACAAGGTGACATGTACATTTATTAGAATCAGGCATCATAAAAAGGTCCATTCTCTGCATGATTAGGTGTAAATTGGGCACACTGAATACAATTGAGAGTAAATTAAACAGGACAATTAAAATTGCAACCTTGTATTCTCAATAAGGTCCCCCATTATTTCACTCAGTCTCGCTGAACAGCATCTACCTTGGATCACTTGTCAGCCCACGTCAATGGTATCTTTCAGGGACATGTGAATTAGGCAATAGCTTGCATGAATTATGTTAAATCAGAGAATAATTAGTCATCACCAAATTCAGCACACCAGTATGTCCAACAACAGGAAATTGGTCTGGCACATGTAACGGCACAATTTACTTTTGTAATTACAGATGTATAGCGAGGGGGGGGGGACAAAATGAGCACCAGAGCAGTTCACACAACATGTGCCATCGGGTTTTATGCCAGTAACTCTACATCTAATGTACAATTATCCTGTAGCCAGATCTGTTTTATGGCAGTGGCTTTTTGGTCATGTCTATGTTCTGGAGGGGCTTTGACAAAGCACTTAAGGAGCTGGAGAGCCCTGCATTTCATCTGACGGTGCATTTGATTTGTTAAGTCTTCTGTGCACCCACCAAATTAACTGCTGATCCCATATGAATGCATAATTATTTGCCGACCCCATACCTTCACCCGGAATAATTTGGCTCACACATTGTTGTCAAGTGTTGGCAATAAAAGGCCGGAGGTTTTTATTGTACAGATATGGTAATGCAGATAACAATAATCACATATCATTTTAGTAACATACTTTTGGGCACCGGGTCTTGGGGTTACCCCCTCAGGCCCGTGCCCGCATTCTCATGTCCCGCGACTTGTCGTGGGCACCGTACAGTGCCTTGTACTTCTTTTCCTTTGTTCTTCTCCCTTATTTTTAGGGTGGGAGGGTTTTGTCGTAAAGAAGCAAAGGTTTGGAAGGCACTGAGTAAACAGTGCACCTCCTCTGTGTTTGGGTCACCGTTCAGGGTCCACAGAATGTTTGTGTTTTCTCAGAGCATGCCACTCTGTGAAGACTCAGGGGAGCCCTGGGTTTTTGATATGTACAGTAGTGGGGGCTGTTGTGTTCCAGCCCCTGGCCGGATAGCCGACTGTCTGGATGCATAATTATTTGCCGACCCCATACTCTCACCCGGAACAATTTGGCTCACACATTGTTGTCAAGTGTTGACAATAAAAGGCCGTAGGTTTTTATTGTACAGATATGGTTATGGAGATAACAATAATCACATATCATCTTAGTAACATACTTTTGGGCAATGGGTCTTGGGGTTACCCCCTCTGGCCCGTGCTGCCACACCTGGGCAGGTTGGCGGCTGACCACGTTCCCCCAAAAGTATCTCCTAGTGGCAACCCCTGGAGGCTAGAGTTTCTGTAATTTCGCTAAAGAAATGTTCCGTGCCCTGGTTTGATAAATGGGTGCCGTCTTTGTGAATCAGGTCTGGGTCACCCAGTGCAATGGCCGGGTGCTTTATGAAGCCCAGTCCTCTTGCTGTACAGAATTTCTCTAGTCCCCTGTTGAGTTTTCTTCTAGAAATGTCTATCGATTTGTAGCAGTTGGCCCCTTGCCATTTCTTTCTGGGTAGAATGGCCGAGAAATATATTTCTGTTCCCCTCCACTTATGTGAAATGCCTGCTAGGGAGGAGCACATGTCCTCGAATAAATGTCTCCTTCCAATGGATACCAGGTCATTGCCCCCTAGGTGTATGACCAAACATTCTGGCGGGTCTCTGTTTGCGACCAGTTCTGCTAGGGTTTCGTGGATCTCGGCCCATCGTAGGCCTCTGTATCCCCACCATGAAGAAATGGTGTTTCTGAAAGGTGGCCTTTCTTTGGTCTCCTCTGCCCATCGGCCCGTCCTGAAGATAAATGAGTGGCCGACTATCCATGCTGATTGGAGAGCGGTCCGCCCTTCGCCTGTTGTTTCTGTAGGAAGGGGGAGAAAGAAAAATGAGGGAGGGTGGCTATATTAGCTGTGGTCTGATGTATATTTTGTAGCAATCTGACTTCCATCCCCCTATGTTTTTTAGTTGTTGGGGAGCTAGGCCTCCTTGCCATGCTGAGGTGGCGGCACTTATTCTGAATGAATGGGTGCCAAAACCCTTGGGGACCCTGCTTTGCTGATTGCTTTCATCAGCACCCCTTTGAATTGGCAGTGGCTTACTGCTGAGGCGTCCTTGTGGATTAGAAACCTCCCCCCTACCTTGGGCCTTTGCGTGTGATAAAGGTTGGTGATACATACCGGGCAGTTTGCTGCCTCATCAATGCAACAAATGTTGATGGTTCTTTTGGTCCCGGTTTTTGATTGTTGGATTTCTATGCTGACGCTCTTTTGTCTAACCCTGACCTCCATGCCACCCAGGCCATTGGTAGCCTTGGTGCTGGAGGCAATGCGCTCTCCAACACGAAAATCCCCGAAATATTCCAGGAAAAAATCTGTTTTGAATAATAAGATCTTGTATGGATGCCAGCATATAGCATTCAGCTGGTTTGCAATTTGTACCAGTTTGTTGAAATCCAGGGGGTGGCGGGTGTCCACCTGGGGGCCCTCTATTCTACCCCATCCTTTCATTACGTAGGAAATAAGAGCGCTCTGCGTGGGGTCTGAATGAGCCCGTATTTTTGAAAAATACGAGATTGCAACTAGGTGTCTTTTTGCCCAATCTCTCTTAAAGCCTTGTTCATGCACCCATTTTAAAAATATTTCTATGTCTTTAATCGTTATTAACTCTACATGGTTTACGCCTGTGGCTTTAAATACTGTTTGTAAGCACTTACTGTACTGCGCCGCGGTGGTGCTTGCCAGTGCTTTCTCTGCCATCTCTGTCAGGAAGCCTAAGGAGTTATTGGCACCCGTTATTGAGGTGCCTGGTTCTTGTTGGGCATCCCGGCCTGGGCTCTCTGGTGCTGGCGTTGATGCTGTTATTTTTGATTTTCCATTATTGCCCAGCATTCCGCTGGTATTGGCGTCATCTCTTCCTGGGCGTGAGGCGCTAGCTCCCGAAATCTTGGCCACTGAAAGCGAGATAAAGCATCTGCAATGTTATTATCCGTCCCAGCGATGTGCTTTGCTTTGACCACAATGTTTTCTTGTAGTGTGACTGCTGTGATGGCTCGTAGGACTTTTAACACTAGAGGGCATTTGGTAGACCTTCTGTTTGTGGAGCCTACTACGGCCATGTTGTCGCACTATGCCAAGAGTTCCGTGTTAGCTAGCTGCCTACCCCAGATGTGTAATGTTAGCCAATTGGGAAATAATTCTGGGAGGGTGATGTTCTTAGTCCACGCCGCCTGTTGCCATGAGTTGGGCCAGTGTCCTGCCACCCACTCTGAGTCTAGTATGGCTCCAAACCCCTTACTCCCGGCTGCATCAGTGAAAAGGACCCTTTTTGTCCATGTGTTCAAAGGCGTATGCCAAAGTGAGGTCCCGTTGAAATCTTTGAGGAAATTCCCCCACATTCCCAGGTCTTGTTTCACCTCTGTGCATAGGTGAAGGTGGGTGGGGTTTGGTGTATGATTTGGTTTTTAGTTCCAGACTTCTGGAAAATACCCTCCTTTGGGGGATTATTCTAGCAGTGAAGTTGAGACTCCCTGCTAATGATTGAATTTATCTAACTGTGCCCTTGTCTTTTGTTGTCCGGTCTTATATTTTCTCCAGGAGTTCTGCAATTTTTGTCTTTGGGATCTTGCATAGGCCCTGTACAGAGACAATTTCAATGCCCAGGAAAATTATGTTGGTGGCAGGTTTGGTTGTTTTATCCTTTGCTAAAGGTATGCTCCACTGTGCGTCCATTCCTTCTAATTTCGCCAGGGCCTTGTTGCATTCATCAGAATTTGCTGGGCCCATTACCATGAAATCATCGAGGTAGTGTACTACTTTGGTCCCTAGTCTATGTTTTTGGAAAGCCCATTGAAAAAAGGAGCTGAATTGCTCGAATAGGGTGCAGGATACTGCGCACCCCATGGGGAGGCATCTGTCTACTTAGAATTTGTAGTTAAAAGTAAAACCTAACCATTGCTGGGAATCTGGGTGGACTGGCAATAGTCTGAAAGCGGATTCGATGTCTAGTTTGGCCATCAGGGCATTCCTCCCACATTCCTGTATGAGTCTTACTGCCTCCTGGAAGTGGGTGTATGATACCGCGGATTCCATGTGTGGAATGCCATTGTTTAGTGATTGGCCTTAGGGGTGGGATAAGTGGTGAATTAGCCTCATTTTCCCAGGTTCTTTTTTGGGGACCAGCCCTAGTGGTGATATTATGTAATATTTGAGGGGCATGTGGTCCCAGGGTCCTGCAATCCTGCCTAACAGCAATTCCTTCTTGATTTTGCTCTCCACTATTTGGGGGTTGTCCCTGGCCGACTTCAGGTTCATTGGGATGTTCTGTGACCCTGTGCCCTTAAAAGGGATGGTAAAACCCTTGGTGAAACCCTGCCAGATTGCCTTGCTGGTTTCCATGTCTGGGTAATTCATGAGTGCTTTTCTCAAATTGTTTGGGTTGATGGGGGTTCTGTCTGGTGCCAAACCTGGGGTTGAAAGGGAGTGGATGGTGCTAATCTTTTGCATTTGTGTCTGGCAGTCTGGTGCAGTTGTTTGCAGCATGGTCACTGTTGCAGGTTGTGCAAGTGTGTTTGTACCAGCAGTCCTTACCCCAGGTGCACTGTTTTTTCCAAAATTCTGGCATGGAATGTTGGCTTTTGGAGAGTGGTTTTTGATCTGCCTGTGGGTATTTAGACGTAGCCGCCCATGGCTGGTTCTTCCGAAAGGGCTGTTCCCCTTTTTTATGTTTCTCGTTATCATTATTTCTGGGACCCTGTGCATTTTTGCTATTTTTGGAGTTGTTCTGTGAGACCTCTTCCTCCGATAAGGGCTCGGCGTTTAACGTGTATAAGTCATTTTGCACCTCGTCCCATTCTATGGCTGGCCTCTCTGACATGCTTCTCCTGAATCTGATATCATATGCTAGCCAGGTCTTCCCTTTTTGAGTGATTTTTACTTCTCTTATTTTATCCATGTAAGCCCATAGTTTTCTGCCATCATTGGGGAATTTCTCTTCGTATATTGTTGCCAAAATGGTGAAGGCCTGTAGCCAGTTGTCCCAATTCTGTTCTACCTGGGCATTTATGGCTATGGCTTTCTCTTCTATCTTTTTGGGATCCCTAAAAGCACCTTTCCCTTTGCGTTGGGCTTCTATAAGTGAAAAGATTTCTATGAACTCTTTGGCCTAAATGGCCTCTTTGATTGTGGTGTCAATCTTCCATGCTAGGCATCTTTTATATCTAATCAGTATTTCAATCTGGAAGGATTTCAATTTTAATTCTAATTGGGCATTGCAGGTCATTGCTATGTTTGTTGGGTTGCTGTTGCTTTGCCCTGTCTGTCCCAGTGGTTCTGTACTGGGGGTTGCCCATGCTTTTAAAGCACCTGTTGGGTCTGCTGTGGCTGCAGTTGGTGCAATTGTGCTGGCAGCTGTTGGCATTGCTGGCACCTGTGGCAGTGGTGTGGCTGGGGCTGCTGTTGTTGGGATCGTTGCTGGTGGTGGGGGTCACCAATATGGTAGGTTCTAGGGGTATGTTGGGGTTTGTGGGTCCCTGCTCCCCTGTTTGAGGTAATTATTTCCCCCTCATTTCACGCAATAATTGTTGCATTTCCGACATGTTCTCACACAATTTTGCCTGTTTTTGTTACCTTTTTTAGGGCCATGTGTCACTTTCTGTCTCTGTGGTCGTGTTGTGACGTCATCTTGATTGGGTGGTATGGGTGTCCCTTCCCTTGGTAGGCCGTACATATTCTCCCTGACCCATGCCCAACCGTAGTGTTCCGCTGCCTCGATGGCTTCCATAAGGTGGGGTGATTTGGGTTTCTGTGCCGGTGTTGTGGGTTCCTGTGATTTTCGTTTGGGACCCATGTTTCCTTTCAGCCTGTTTGATTAAAAGAAAGATATTTGAAAGAGGCTGTGTTTGGCCCTGCAAGGATCTGAACCCGTGTCAGCAGTCTCTGCACAGATGTCAAAATGAGCTCTCTACTCGTTGTGCAATAGCAATGTCTATCATGCACATTAAAAGGCTGTTGGATTGTTTGTGGATTCTTGTGGGCTTGCAAAAAATGCTGTTTCCCGTGCTCGGTAACTGTAGAGTGTTGCCCCAAAAAATATTTTGGTTTATGTTCAGGCAAACTGCAGCAGTGGTCTTTGGTGAGCTGAAATTATTTCTTGTGCCCAGGTTCGAGTTATGCGTATAAACTATGCCTTTGTTGTTCACTGCAATTAATTGTGTGTGCCCTGTTGGCCTGGGGATTAAAAAATGGCCCAAATGCTAAATTAAAAGTTGTCTGCCTACTGCCTCAATTACAAATTTCGTTGTACTTTTGCGATAATGTTTCCCGGAAGGGGGGTTTCCCCGCAGCCTCAGTGTTAAAACTTGCAATATTTCTATTGAAATTGACATGCAGCGCACGTTCCGCGGATGTTTATCTTTGTTGCACGCGGTTCAAAAAAACAGTGTTCTATTTCATTCTCGCATCCCGGCGTGGCGGCTTACCTGAAATTGACCCTTGACTGAAGCCACTGCCTACGCTGGGCTGCTCTGCAGGTTCCTCCTTCCTTCGTTCACGCTGGTACGTGGAGTCCTGCTTACCTTCGGTACATCCCGGGAGACTTTCTTTGTTTGTTCAGTGTTCGCAGCTCATTGCCGTGCAGAGGTTCATGAATAGTGCAATGTTCAAAGGGAAACAAAGACGCTGCAAATGCAACGAACTTCAGAGTTTGCTAAAGAAGCAAAGGTTTGGAAGGCAATGAGTAAACAGTGCACCTCCTGTGTTTTTGGGTCCCCGTTCAGGGTCCACAAACTGTTTGTGTTTTCTCAGAGCATGCCACTCTCTATTTATAAGACCCAGGGGAGCCCTGGGTCTTTGATATGTATATAGTGGGGGCTGTTGTGTTCCGGCCCCCGGCCGGATAGCCGACTGTCTGGCCCGCTGGGGGGGGGGGCAGGTCTTTGAACCTGATCCCTGCCTGACTGTTGGTTTCCTTAGGTGCTTAGCACCTTGCTGTATGGAGGAAGGGTGAGGTGATTGTTCACACCTCACCCTTCCTCAGCTTTGAGTTGCACAGACTGCGTGTCTCTCTGGCTTGGGGGAAGGAGAGGAGCAGAGAGGGGGAGAGGTTGTGCTGCCCCTCTCCAGGCCTGCTGATGGTAACAGCAGTTACCCTGCCTCGATTTGGGCGGCCCTGCAGCATTGCCCAGAACTAGTCCAGTGTCCCCTCAAGAATAAAACAACTCCCCCTTCTCTCCATTCTTTCAAATACCACAACTTAACGTGATCTTGAATAGTGCAATTCATCCATTTGGTGACCCCTTGGCTCATGCTTCCCGAAAAGAGGCAGGAAAGGAGAGAGGCAGGTGTAAAATGTGATGTGTTGATGGGCGCAAGCCAGAAGCACCAGCATCTTGTGTACTGGCATGTTTATGCTTGATTTGTAGTGTTAATACTTGGATGTGTGTTCATCTAGTGGGTTGAACCACAGCCTGGGATACCAGAGAACAACTGGTCAGGGATAGGGCAGGCTGGTATGTATTAGGTGTATACTTGTTGCAAGTCATGCAGAGGGAGCTCTCCATGTCTTTCTCCAAGGGCCTGATGTACAAAGCATTTGTAATAGGTTTTTTTTCCATTAAAAAATGGTTTTGTTGTAAATCAGGCCACATGTCTTTGCAGTGTTTATATGATGTTACGGTTACTTGCAGGTTTAAGGCTGCAGCATGCGTGCCATTTTGTGAAGGTTATTTAAGGTGGAAAGTGATTGAGCGCTGAATAAATTACACGAGGGGTAAGGGAAGATAGTTGGGGTTTAATCTGAGGGAGTGTGGGACGGGGAGGTCCTGTTCAGTTAGTATTAATCAGGACAGCAGAGCTCCTGGTGTCCTTGATTCAGTTGTTAGGATGGTATTGCCTTAAACCCAATGATGATAATATCACATTTGTTGTAGCCGTTCAAAACAGATTTCCCCAGCTTCTAAGCACTGTCATTAATAGTGTTTGTATTGGCACTCTATTTATGAAGGTCTGAGTGCCCTACCAGGATTCAAGTTTGCAAAGTGCAGGTTGGCCCCATGTCAGGGGCGAGTTTGTCATTTGTAATCTATCCTCCTGGCTGATTGGCTGTGGGTGCACTAGACAACATGTGTCCTCGAGTGGTCCACCATAATACTGGTAGAAATCTTCCATGAGATAGGGTGAGGCCTATTTCTGTGAGGCTTTCCCAGTTGCTATCTCCCAGGTAAAATAATCCTGCAGTACTCTTTAGTACTTTCTAACTGAGGTAGTATTAGGAAGTAGTGTCATGATTCACCCAGGTGGATTTTAGGCAAGTCCTGTCCTTGAAGATTGTTAGACAGCTCTCCTCTCTGGCTTGTGCAGCCACTTTTTAACACCCGAGTCCCACCCCCAACATATTAAGGTCAGGAGGTGTTAACTTATTAGCCTTGAATTTTCATTGGAACTTTATGGTCTTCTCCCCCTCAAAGTAACTCTCTCTGCCAATAGGCCCTTGTAGTTCCGAAGTGGAATTGATGCAAAGGAGGGATGCACCCACCAGAGTTACCATTTAAATATTTCAGACTGTTCACCCAAAAAATTTGCAATTTCAAATAAACTACATAATATCTATATATCTATGTTCCCCTAATAATTATGGATTTATCGAAAAGTCTCCTGTATCAGCAGAATATTGCACATGTTTTTTTTATTTGCATTGGCTATTATACAAGCCTTAAGCAAAAAGCAAGAAAAAGAAAATATAAGCAATATAACAGCATTATAACAGTGATACAACACAATTAAAATGCATACAATATGCCAAGTAATTAATTGTTCAATCAATATGCAATACAATGTGTTAAAATGCCCAATAGCAGTATCAAAAATCTATCTAATATAAATTGACATTTTGTAAATTCATTATATGTGAAATCAGTAAGATCACATTAATACAACTGATTCAGCGGAGTAGAGGGTGCTCCAAAATTGATCATGTTGTATATATTCTATGTCACCGACCAGTAAACCATAGCCTTTGTCATAGTTGATCGGTAGTGAGAGACAAGATGCCAGAATGTGGCGAATGGTTTTGACTTTGCACCCACATTCTAGAGAGGGCACCCAAGCATTCCATTGTGGGGAGAATATTAAAGCTCAGATATATTATTAAACGTTGCAGTGCAGAGTAGCATAGCTTAGTGAGATAAGCTTGAGGTACATTAGGCCTGAAGCCTTGTGTTGAAAATTCTATATATCTTTTTTCTCCAGGTTGGTCACAATATCCCATTCCCTAGCTTTTCCTTTTATAATGATCTCTGCGCTGGTCATGTTGGCCAGTTGATCTTTAGAAACACCTATTTGAGTTATTTCAGTACTGTTCTGCGCAATTTCACCAAGAACGCATTGTTGGTTTCTTTATCATAATCCTGCCCAATCAATCTCGCCAGGTCATTATGAAACTCATACTCAGGTTTTAACCTTAAATAAAGCAAGATTCTCTGAACCATCCATAATACCTCTAATGACGTGAGGCCCTATTACATTGGCAAAGCTTCTAGTGGGATTGACTGGGACAGGTGAATAATTGACCGCAATATTCAACCCTCAATTTTCCTTAGCCAGTGTGTGTGTGTCTTTGTTCTAGATAGGACTAGCCATATACTAAGCCCAGGATAATACTGGTCTTATATATCTCCAACAATGCTGCAATATTATAATACCCTTTCTTGATTATGTATTGCTTAGTCACGCACCATTTTTTCCACGTCTTGGAGAGAACAATCTCCCCATAATAAGAGTTTGTTGGAGCAGCAGTAATAAGGAAACCCATATATATATATATATATATATATATATATATATATATATATATATATATATATATATATATCTGGCGAGCCACACTCTCCATAGCCACTGGTAATCATCACGATACAGTGATACGTTGCAATAAGCATTCTTCCTTTATTTCACATTTGGTTAGAGCAACCACAAAAGATTTGGTACTCCCATTGTGACAATCAAAACAATGTGATGGCGTTTACGCATTTCACGGCTTCCTCGCTGCTTGTTCTCAACACTCCTCTCACCCTTGAGTGCCCATTAAAAAATCCGGTGTGATTTGCTCGACATAGAAAGAGGACCAGTTACAATGTCCATCAAATGCATGTTTCCAAGTCGTCCATTTTAAACTGTAATCTAACCTGCTGCATTGCCCGATTTTGATCAGTGCTTCAAACTATTGCATTTGTTTTATACTGACAATTTATGTTCTTCTTTACATGTCAATCTATCACATTGTGCATTCTCATACAATGTTGCACCATCCTAAACGTATTTCTCATTTTGCAGCAGTCTGCACTAATGTGCATAGAGAAACAATGTCAAACTTTATTGGTAACTTCATCATTGTGCAATCAGTTGGAATGCAAAACATTGGGGTAGAGGCAAAATATCACAGAAAACAAGAAATATTATGATGGTAAGTCATAAATGGAATAGTGCTTTACCTAGTTTCTTTAGTTAACCATTATTTTTTGCATATTAGTGCTTATGGTAGCAGCACACAGTGGTCTATATATACCGATGTCGTAGACAATCATCGTGGTCACTCAGCTCATTACATAGCGTGACAGCGTGATAAAGTGCAATGTGCTCGCAGCAATCATCATCTGTAAGCAATCAGTTGCAAAGTACTCAGTGCTGCATCCTAAGAATCATAACGTTCCAGACTCCTGAACTGCTTTCCAATTATCGTGCATTTTGCTCATTTCCTTTGGCACTAATGATCTCAGATTATACAACCATGATTGAATTCCTATTATTATAAATTCCTATGTTATAACATATTTGACTCTTAGATAAAGTGCAATATCCTAGCAGCAATGATCATCTGTAAACAAGCAAACATAAAGTGCATAGTTCTTAACCTCGATTCTAGGACATCTTTGAGTCTTCAGTAAAATGCAATGTCCTATCTGCCATCAATATCTGTGAAACTGCTCTGTAATTGTCATTCTCCTTGCTAACCCTCTTAAGTATTGGCAGTTTCAAATTATGCATCCATAGTTGGAGTTACTATAATAAAGCAGATTCAAAAGTACAGTGCAATGTGCTAGCACCAATCATCGTCTGTAAACAATCAATTGTAAAGTGCATAGTGCCCAATCCAAAATCTGGAAAATATTTGACTCTTCGATAGACTGTAATATGCTGTCAACAATCATCTTCTGTGAGCAAGCAATTTATCAAATCCATATTGCTCAATTTGGAATCAATGATTCTCTAATCTTTCACAATTAGTTACTTCTTTTTGAAAAATTACACACAACAAATAATTTTTGAATTACATAGTGCAATCGTTTGAGAATCCCTTCTAATGATTAGTTATTCGGCTATACTGCGCCCTATAGGTCACTGCCCGCCCTAACAGAATCACCGGATAAACGGACATTATTTAAATATCCATCTTAAAAAAAGTACTAAGTGCAATAATGAAAAGAAAAAGAAAAAGAAAAGTAAGACTAACACCAAAAAAGAAAAAAGTTAAAGTAATTCAGTTTTAGCAACAGTAAGCTTATCTATTGGACTCCAAACAGTGGGGTGATTCAAATAATCAAAGCATGGCTCAACCCAGTTCAGCTATTATTGTCCCAAAAGGATAAACAGTTCTTCATCAATATTGTGGCCATGTGGATATTTGCTTTCACAATTAAGGATACACTGTGTCTCTTTTGGGCGGAGCATCCGCTCTCTGTCTCCTCCACGTGGTCCAGTTTTTACACCATGAATCCCAAATAATGTGAAACTTTCCATATTGTTCTGATGAAAGTCTAGGAAATGTTTTGCCATGAGATAATTTGCATCTTTAGGTATGATCGCTCTAGCATGCTGTTGAACTCTGATCTTCAATTTACATTTGGTGCTACCAATGTACCATTTCTTACACACGCAGGTGAAAACATATACCACATGATCTGTTTCACATGTGATTCTGTCTGTGATTGAAATGATCTTCCCCGTTATTGGGTGTTTCAATGATTCACAGTTCTTAGTATACTTGCACATATTGCATTTCGAGCACTTGGAGAAGCCCTTTCCTTGATTCCGTAGCCAGTTTCCCAATTGGCTTTCTTCTTTTTTGCCATGAAGCTCTTTACTAGTACATCCTTAATTGACTTATTTCTTCTGAAGCTTATTTCTGTGGAGGCTTTTGGTAAGATGTTTGTCCGCAAGTAAAATCTTCTAATGTCTCCCTACTATGTGAATGATTTCAGTTGATTGGCTATTAAAGTTGAGTACAAGACATGTGATGTTGTTTTCTGATTTTTTCTTTTCTGTTTGTCTTTGTGATTCTGTGAGAAGACTTTTTTATTTGCTGTGTTCATCATAGGCCTCCCGAGTGCTGTTGTTTTGCCTTAGCCTAATAAATTCACTGTATGGAACACTCCATACTAGACTTTTAGGGTGTCCGCTGGCCGCATGTAAGGGTGTATTGGTCCCTGTTAGTTTTCAATGCAGCTCACACGTTACTGTTTTGTCCACAATTTTCACATTCACATCCAAGAATGTTATAAGATTTCTACTATGAGTCTCTGTGAACCTCAGCTTATTATCATTCATGTTAAGATCAGACCCTTTCCAAATCACAAACAGATTGTCAATACACCTGAGCCATAGAATCACATTCTCAGTGTTCTTCTGATTTGCATCAGACCATACTTCCTGTTCCTCCCAGGCACCCATTGTTAGACTTGTATAGGTGTGCGAAAGTTGCACCCATCGCGGTACCTTGTACTTGTTTGAAGAACTCTTGATTAAAAATGAAGACATTGTTCATTAAGCAAAGGTCAATCATTTCCAAGACTATCTGTGTATGCTCAAGATAATTCAGGGATCCTGTATTTACATAGTGCTGACATGCCCGTTTTCCATATGTATTGCTTATTGAGGTATAAAGTAATACCACATCCATAGTTGCCATCATATAATCAGCTTCCCAGGGTATATCATTAATCCATGTTAGGAAGTCTGTGGTGTCTTTAATATATGATGGCAATGATGAAACGAATGGGAAGAGGACCTCATCTGCGTACTTAGACATGTTCTCCAAGGCCGAGCCTATTAGAGACACAATAGGCCTTCCAGGAGGTTTTTTTCAGATTCTTATGAATTTTGGGGAGAAAATAAACTGTTGATGTAGTGGAATTTGTGGTCAACAGGTATTTACAATTATCTTCTGTCAATATTTCTTTTTGTTCCCATTCTTCAAGAAATGACTTAACTCTCTCTTGCAACATTGTAGTGGGATTGGTATCTATTCTTATGTAACATGTCATGTCATTGAGTTGTTTATAGGCCTCCTTAATATAATCTGTCTGATTAATCAGGACTATATTCCTTCCCTAGTCTGAAGGTTTGATGATGCAGTTATTTAGTCCGTGAAGCTCTTGTACGGCCATTCTATCCTTGACTGACATGTTATCATTGAATTTTGGGTATCTTTTCCTTCTTAAGCTCTTTAGATCTTCAATTACTAAATTCTAAAAGGTCTCAACATTACTCCCAATATTTGATGTCGGATTGAGTATTGATTTTTGTCTTAGTTTGCTTTTGGTGGTCCAATCTGTTCTTATGTTATATTCATCGAGGTTCAATGGTTCCTGTATCATGTCTGTATCTAGTCCCTTTTCAAGAGAGATTAGGTCTGATAATGTGCTTAAATCATCTATGGTAATAGATGTTCTGCCTGTTTCTCCTCGAGGGGGCCGTATCATCTGCTCATTCGTAGCAAAGAACTTTTTTAAATGTACTTTTCGTATGAATTTGTCAAAGTCTATTTGAGTTTGAACATAGTCATTTTCTGAAGTGGGGCAGAAGTTGAGGCCTAGACTTAATACTTTTTGTTGGCTAGTTGTGAAGACATGATCTGATAGATTGATGATTTTCAAATTATTGTCATCAGCCATTTCAATTCCATTTAATTCCCAGAGTGTAGTGATCTGGCTGGGGTGCTATTCATGGCGTTTGTTGCCCCTCGACCCCCTCCTTGTTTTTTTGGCCACCTCGCCCCTGCCTCGACTTTGAATTCCTCCTCTTGATTGTTTTTGCGTCCTTCCACCTTTCTTCAATAGACGCATTTTGTCTAAAAAATTTAACCGGATACTTCGTTCCTCACTTTCACTCCCTGTGATGCCAGATTCGGAATTCAAAGAATTCATATTACCATCTTGTTCAACTCCGCCTATCAGTATTGTTGGTTTATTCGGTAGTGCCAATCTTAATTGGTCGAACCTTTGGGCAAAAGTGTAAACCCATCCTCTCTCGTAGTCTCCCTTATCTCATAAGAATTTCCTTTCTTTGCATTGTTTTATCTCCTCTTCATATTTTGCCAAATTCCTCTCCATGTTATTTTCTAATTTTTTCCCTTCTTCACTTTCAGGTATCATCTATAATGTATTCTCCACCTCACTGATTTGTTCCAGTATTTTCTCCCTCTCACTGCCTGCATATTTAACTAGAAGCTGTAGGAAGATTTTTGAACATTTGTTTGTTGCATCACCCCATCATTCTAACATTTCCAAATCGTGTTCCTCAAAAGGGGGGATGGTGAGTATCCTCAACCCATGTGGAATCCTTTTCACATCAATATAGTTTTTTAGCGAATGCTCTTCCCACCATTTGCTTACTTTTCTTCGTTGCAGCTTTTCAAGTTCTTTAAGTAACCCTGTTTTGCTATTATTCTTTACCTCAGTGGCAGTGGCTGGTGTATTTTTTTTCTTTAGTTTGTAGTGTTTCACTGAATAGTGTCAAAGCTTGTGCTGTCCTTATTGATTCCTTATTTGTCTGGGAGTTTGCCATGATTGCTCTATGGAAGTGCTTTTCTGTATCCTGACTCAGAATTGATATATATTCCAATGTCACCTGTAATGGCGTGGCTTCTATATGCCAGGCAAATCGTTGGATCCCTTTCCTTTTCTTGCATCTCCAAGGCACATCACTTTGGTTTTATTTAGTCTTGGAGATATTTAGCGACATGGAATTGGCCTGAGCATACATAGACAAAGCAACCAATGGTTTGTTGGAGTCCAACAGGAGTCCTGTCCAGTAGTATAGTGTCATCTGCATATGCCAGCCACCCACAGGTCTACCATTTATTTTTGGAGGGATATTTTTTATATACTCAAGATGGGTTGTCAAATCAGATGTATGTAAGTTATAGAGCATTGCGGCCAAAACACATCCTTGTTTTAAGTCCCAATTTGTTTGTCTATAAGATGTGAATTCCCCAGATCAGTTCATTCATACAGTAATGGCTATATTTGTGTAGAGTGATTTGATAAAATACAATAATTGTGGATCAATTCTCCATTTTGTAAGTTTTTCCCAAAGAAAGGCCCGTACAACAAGGTCGAAGGCTTTGCTACAATCCACAAAATAGTAGTATAAGGTGTTCTCCTGAGCAGTGCCAGCTATCAGATATTGCACTGCACACACGTAATTAAGAGTGGAGTGTCCTTTTCTGAAACATGTCTGAAAGGCAGGGATCAGGTTCTTTTACTACGCTCAGCGAGTCAGCTTGTGAAGCAATATGAATGCAAACATTTTTGTGATGCATTGCCAACAGTCTGCAGTTCGCTGTGTCTAGTCTGTCTCCTCTCTTGAACATCGGGATTACTATTGATTTTACCAACTTTCAGAGATTGTGCCGGTTCTTTCAATGAGTCTAATGGAGCAATATAAAGTGCCTTTCCCCAGATCTGAGGGTTTGATTTGAAGGGTGTGTTTGGGATGCCATCTGGGCCAGGGGCACAAGTAGGTTTTGAACTGTTAATGATTGTAACTAAGTCATCAGCATCAAAGCCCAAGGTTGGTTGATTACAATAAGCTCAGGGCTCAATAGTTGCTGTATCATTAGCATCTTGTTCAAAGCACGAATCGTCAACAAAAGTGCCCCAGGACTCCTCAGCAATTGGGGTTATTTCTCTTATGGTGGAGGGTGTCAAAAAGTCATTATATCGAGCCCAACATGTTTTGCTGTTATTTAATTTGAGCAACCCAGCCAGATAGAGCCAATTAGCTTTGTTATTTCAATGCTTGCGCTGTTGAAGACAATTCTTATAGCATGTCTTCATATTAGAGAGCAATTTTTGCTTTTCTTTATGAGAAGTGTCGGGGTCCCCTCTTATTTCCACCCTTATACGCCACCATCCTGTTTACGATGATGTATCATCTTATCAAACAGAAGGCCACTTTTTCCTCCCTTTTATTATTAGCTCTATTCTTTTCCCAGAGGGCAGGTGCCATGTCATTGGGAAGGAAAGTTTTCATGGAGCAAGCATCTTGGTTCACCCTAAGCTCCAGGGTCAATTGATTATTAATGAGGTGGTCAGTTACCATCCTTATGTTGGTTCATGTCCCTGGGGGTTAACTTTGATCTGGATGTTACATCTTATAACCCTTCTTAGGGTGTCATTAATCGACATCCAATTCAATAGAGCATGATCGCTGGCTTCTTTGAAAGTTGTAGTAATCAGGGAACACAAGGGGATCCGTACAAACATAATCGATATATGAGGTATACTAATCGTTGGATCAAGTGGGCATCACTGCCTTTACTTCTAAATTTATTTTTGAATATGCAAGATGTTCTAATTCATTGTGCCTTATAAATTGGCACCAGTTGTGTTCCCCAATCCAATGGTCCCTACTTCCTAGATGTAAATCTTTCGCATTGAGGTCCCCTGCCAAGAATATATGGCCACCAGGGAATTCCTCACGCCAGCTGTCAATGATGCAATTCAATGGTTGTTGAATACCACTGGTCTGGGTTTCTGTATTTGGATTGTAAACATTTAGTATTAGCACTCGGGTTTTTGACTTTTGGGACATATGAAAGTGAGCAGCCAGTACTTAAGGAGAATTAATAGAGCTAGTATAAGGGTCAACTAAAATCTTGTTCTTGCCCCAATAGCGAGAGCCCCATTTGGTGACCCAGTTTCGAGGGTATTGCTGCCTTTACTCTTATCTGATACCCATCTACACTTAAAGCATTGCATAACCATGTTTCCTGCAGTATGAAAATGTGGCTAGCCATCCCCACAGGGTGTTGAAGAAAAGATCTATACACCCGGGTATTCCATGAGATCCATTTAAGGTGCCCCTCTGGGCCACTGGGTCAATGGGAAGCTGGCATGATATACTCTGGGGTCCAAAAGAAAGCATCTGTCCTAAGGACTTCAGGCTGACTTTGAGTCTGTCTCGAAGCATTCCCAATTGAATGGCACTTATATGGATAAGACAGGTCCCACGTTTCTATTGGATATAATTGAGAGCCGAGCATATTCATTTATGTGATTTTTGCCCTGCGTCAGGTTGTCAATGTGAACCCCATCCCTTCTAAAGAAGGGAGATTAGATTTTAGCAAGGCCACCATAAGGGGTGAAATGTTCAGTATGTCCCTGGAGTTGATCATGCTAGCAAGCCCCATCCTACCCAGTAAGCCCATTAAGTGGGTACGATTGAGGAACAGACTAAACTCTGTAGGGTTGAATTCTTCTACAATAATCAATTTGCCTAGAACCATGATGTTTTGCTTTGTGATGTTGCAATCAACACATTTATTCACAGGAACGTTTAGCTATATTTGAGTTTCCTTATTGGGAGGTTGGCTTGTGCTCTTTTTGGTCACCAACTCTGTATAACTCGCTTTAGGCTCTGTGATTTGCACCACTGAACTCTCACAATCAGTTTGGTCCGGCATAACATATGCCTCTTTCTCTTCAATAGTAAATTGTTCTTTCCGAGAGTCAGATGAGAGGAGGGTTGCTACAGGTTGTAGCCAGTGGCCAATGGGGCCCTGTAGGTATACTTGTTGGTGAGACCCATCCAGCAGAGTATTAATGACTGATTTGCTTTTAATGTTGATGCCTGTAGTTAATATTGGTTACACTGACATGCTTGTACTGCATCTCAAATTAAAGGATGGTTCCATGATCATGCTTATACATTTCGATAACAGGGAATCACCTGGCTTAGGGGTGGAACATATTTCAAGGATGATTGAGCACACTCACCTCTGGAGAATTAGTTCACCTGGTCCTCTGAGGATGTTGTTTATGGAGGTTCTAAACCTTCAGTTAGAACCCCTGTCCCTTATGGCTGACATTTTTGGTGAGGAGGTCAGCCACTGATGTATAGGTAGCCTTTATTCCATCTATCCAAGAAGGCAATATTCTACTTCGTTCAGCCAAACTTGGGGCTTGTGATGGTAATTTTCCTGGGGACATCCCAGCTGTGCCGACCTTCGAAAGCAATCAGGCCCAAAGTAGAATAGACTTCATCTTCATTAATATAGAGGCCTGGCACTCAGTGAACAGTGTTTATGTCTAAAGAAGGGTTGAATGTGATCATCATCCCCTGGTGTTGGAGGTGAAAGAGTCCTTTTTGTGGTTGATGGGGGTTGGTGAAACTAAGGCATCAGAGGCTAGACGTAACATCAGGCGGGGAAATCTTGACCTGGAAATGATTTTGCCTACGCCCTATCATGAAATAGTCCCTCTTTTAAGTGACCTTGATCATGCGGATTTGCAAGATAGTGTTACCTTGGTCAATCTACATGAGAGGTTGACTGGGCAAAACCACTGAAATTAGTGCACAAATTGATGATGTGTTGACCCTGTGGTATGATAAGGAATGCATGCAGGCCATGGGCAGGTTGGTTAGTGAAGTCAGGACTCAAGGTCCAGCAAACGCCAACAGGCTGTGGGTGGCTAGAATTGAGTATTGCGAGCTCCTAAAGAATAAAAAAAAGGGCTTGGTGTGAAGAAGGCAAAACAAAAGGGTGATGACTGGAAGGTTTAGAATTAATCATAACCTCTGGCATTGCTCTGGGCAACCCTCCAGACCATTGTTCTTTGCTTTCCAAGCCATTACAAAGGGCAAAACCCATATGCAAATCAGGCTTGGTCCTACCCCTCCAGAACGATGCTCTGGAAGGTTGCCCAGAGCAATACCACAGGTTAAGATACATTCTAAACATTCCAGCCATCACCTCTTTGATTTTGCTTGGTGTGAAGAAACCTGTGGTGCCCTCTTTACTGCAATCGACAAAAGTGACTCCAGCGGATCCTGTAGCTTAATGGGGGCAGGGCATAAAACGGGGTCCAATCCGTTGCAGGGCTGCATCTCTGAGCATACTTGGGTTGAGTATTTTACTGTCCTCTACAGGGAAGAAAGGCCAGAGTGTAGTAATATGCCTGTGTATGGAGCCCAGGGTTTGATGGTGGGGATGCCTGAAATCCTGCTGCTAGTACTCATTTGTGAAGAAGTAGGCAGAGACGTGCGCAGCCAAAAACTGGGGAAAGCCCAGGTCCATATTGGGTCCTATTGATTTGTATGCTAGTGAGCCAGCAACTTGGATCCCATACTTAACCAATCTATTCAATGCAGTCCTTAAGCACAATTGTGTCCCTGCATCATGGGTCTACACAGAGATAGTTCCCATCCACAAGAAGGGATCTAGAGAACTGCCCACTGATTATCATCAAATCTCGGTATTGTACGTGGAGTTGGAAAATCCATGCAAGGGTAATAGTACTTCCACCTCGAATCCTGGACCAATGACAATTAAATCATTAACCACCACCAAGTGGAATTCGGTGGGGTCTAAGCCCAGGTGACCAAAGCTTACACTATGGTTGGCATGTGAAAAATATGCTGTAATCAGAGAATCTGTCTCTATGCGATTTATGTAGATCTGCAGACAGCATTTGACACAGTACTCAGGTGCCATCTGTAGCAGGTCCTCAGGGGGTTCAACATTTTGGCTAGACTTTTAACCGCCATGCAAACTTTTATTCAGGTAATTCAACAGTGGTTTGATGGGGTACAGATGGTAGCACCATAAGAACTGTCAAAACTGAAAAGGGGGTCCGTCAGGGGTGCGTACGGGCCCCTCCGTTATTCTGTATATTCATCAATGGAGTAATTGAAGAGATGCTGGGCTCACAGACAAATGCCACTACGTTAGCTGGGGATAAGATTCTGGCCCTATTGTTTGCCGACAACACAGTTTTATTGTCACTAACACTTACCAGTGTGTGCAAACAATTGGGGATATTTGTAGATTTTTTAAAGAAAAATGGTTTGGTATGTAGTGCAACCAAAACGAAATCTATGATATTCAGTACTAATACCAGGAGGAAATCTAGAGGACTTACTCTGGCTCTGGATGCGGGGTAATCAAACATATTGATTTGTATGCTTACATGGGGCTAAGGGTAATGGTGTCCTATAGTTGGAGTATCCAAATGGACAAAACAAGGGTCACACTGGCTAGGTACAGTGGTGCCCTTGCTAGGTTCACGACCAAACAGGGCAATGGTGTGGTTTGTGTCTCGCTTGAGGCTTATAAAGCCCAGGTGAGACAGGCTGCAATCTATGGGGCAGAGCTTTGGGGGCAGGCGAGAACCAACTCCTTGGCGACCGTGGAAAAAAGTTTCTCAAGAACATTCTGGGATTACCATTTTCCACGCTCAATTTACCATTTCTCCTAGAAACAGGCATGCAGGGCTTTGAGTCAATTTGTCAGCTTTGTCCAGTGTACTGTTGGGTCCAGTTGTGATTCCTTATTAAAAATAAAAAAGCATTAATGGATGTACTTACACAGGGACACATCTCTAGTATAGGCTGCACATGTCCAGAATATGGTAAGTGACTTAGGTCATGGAGAGTACTGGTCTACCACAAGTGTTATATCAATCTCTTTGAAGGCTGTGATAAAGACAGCAGCTTTGAGAAAGGCCAAGTGTGATAACTCCTCCAAGATTGCTGGCTCAATGTTCTTGTCACATTACTGTAGCATAAAGGTGAAAGAGGGCCATGAGGAGTATCTTGCCTATGTTAACCCAAAATGTGAAATATCCATTTTTTATTAAGTTGTGCTTTGGGATCTTATCTACAGCAAGCCTAAGACATTAATGGAACAGTAATGTACCTTCTGTGTCCCCGTTGTGTGACAGCTTGAATTCAGATAAGGTTAATCTCTTAATGATATGTCCTATCACATTGCTGCTGAGGAAATTATATTTAAAGCCATTGTTTCTGGTTTAATGCTGCCCGATGACAAAGGAGGACATGGCAATCTGTCTCAACTCCAGTGACATGCTCGCAGTTTATGATACTAGAAAATATGCTGTGTGGGTGTGAAGATTAAGATTGAAGAAGGTGTTGATGAATTCTTAATGTTGCCAAGACAATATTTTATTGATTATATTTTGAGGATTTTTTTATCTAGTTATGTTAAGTAATTTCTGTGTTCTTTTTTATCATGTGATTGTTCTAAATTAACTGTTACAATGTATTTAGGCTTTTATGATTTTTTTGGTTGAAATAAAGTGTTATGAAATGACAATTAATACAAGTTATGAACAGGAAATGTTCTATCCCAGTATCTAATTTAATAGGCCACCAGCTTCCCAACTTTCAGATTCAGAACAGTTCAGTTTATGGGAAGCTAGTATCACATTTTAGATTGTTACAGGGTTTCCAAACAGAAAAGATAGATACAAATGACATTACTAGAACGGACTCTTAACAAGCTTTAAAATGACACCAGAATGGACTTGGTGTGACTTATTGTTGCTGAGAAAATCACCACTTAAAATAGTCCATTTTAACTAATGTGAATCTTCAACATGTATGCAAATCTTGACTTTCATTTCATAATTTTCCTAAGTTTCAGTTTCCATTTCCCCTCAGACCACAAGCTCTGGGCATCTGCCTCTTCATATTCTGCTCCAGTGTTCATTTTAACCTGGAGTAAACTCACTAGCCCTTATTATTCTTTGGCTAATCATCATCGTATTCCTTCTCCCAGAGACCAGGCCCTCATAAAGTTCTTTGATCACTGCCTGATTGTTCTGGCCAGCAACTGACTCTTTTTCAGGAATCAAAACCTACAGTCTTGTCTTTCCTGTGCCCAAATGTACATATTGCATCTGAAAGAAAATACAATCTTTTCCATCTGTTGTATTCATTTTTCATGTGAAGCCTTTTATGTATGTTTATAACTGGCAACTCGCTTTCACTGTTCAAGGCTCTTTTGAATCAGCATATTTCTTCTTCCAACAGAATGTTTTCTTTTATGGGGAGAATTGAAAAGGAAATGCTGCTGTTCATTTTGTAATTCACAAGGTACATTTTCAATTATTTCTGTGAT
The DNA here is from genome assembly GCF_040938575.1 of Ambystoma mexicanum. Taxonomy (NCBI): domain Eukaryota; kingdom Metazoa; phylum Chordata; class Amphibia; order Caudata; family Ambystomatidae; genus Ambystoma; species Ambystoma mexicanum. The sequence continues at coordinate 909,703,343 of NC_090932.1, forward strand.
CTGAGTTTACTTTTCAGCATACTCCTTGTTCCAACTGCAGAAAACACAAAATCAGCATTAATTAGGAACCTTGGTTGTGTTAATGTTCGAGGCTGGGTTTTCATTCTGCTTGTTTGCCTTTTCCGTACAAAGAATGTATTTTGCATCAGAGGCCTAACCTGGCCTTTCTGTTCATTTTCCTGAGCTGAAAATATCCCACAACTTGTTGCCCTATATATATGTTTGGTTACACATCCAATCCTTTAGCCAAGTCACAAGGTAAGGTGTGTGTTAGCGAGGAAGTACAATGTCCCATGAAGTTGGGTGTTCCTGAACACAGGATGTGAACTTGACAACCCATGTGTGGCCTCCTGTGCCAATCCTCCAGTGATCCACTCAATATCAGGGTCTGAGAAGGCATACTGAAGCTGATTGTTCCCTGAAATGCCAAGCACCACCCAACTCCACTTCGTAGACCATGTAAGGAGGTGCTGATCTGCACTATGAGACCCAGATGAAAGCCATATATTGCAAAGATAAAAGATCATGCAATTGTTAACTATACTCATCCCGCACACACACAAACAGGAATCATGCATAATAATCAAGAGAGATGCAATGGATGTAGAGCTTCAGGAAAGAGCCAGGAACCTTTTGCCCATGTTGCTAACGAGTGAGCTGCTGAGCATTTGTCTTTATTTGTTTTGTCTTCAGTAAATAGGAGGTCTGACAGTGCTCGTCACTCTGACCTGTGCAAGGATTGTCCAGATTCTTATCTTCGAGCCCCTATTTTGTCAGTAATCTTCCAAACATGGCTAGTATGAAAGTACGCCAGAGCAATTTTGCAATATCACTCCTATGCTGATGACACACACATTTACATTATATTCAAATCTGCACCTGAAGCAACTGACCGAGTTATTGCATGTGCAGTGCGATTAAGGCCTGTATGACTGAATGCTTTCCAAACAAAAGCAAGGTCATGGGGCTTGGCCCAAAACACCTTCTTAACAACTATATCAACGCCAGTGTTTATTTGAAAATCTTTGATATAGATAATCCTTTTTCTAGCAAGGTGAAAAAACTTGGTTACATATGGCAAGCTTCACTGGACTGTAGAGCCCAGGTTTCGGTGGTGGTGAAAGGGATCTTTTATCATCTTAGATTTATGAAACCCATTCTGCCATTTATACCTAAAACTGAACGTGCAGGAGTCATAGGGACAATGGTGAATTCTAGGCTTTATTACGGTGGTACTTTTCTTCTGAGAGCTCCACAGACTCAAATACATCGACTTCAGGTTGCCTAGAATGCTGCCGTCAGGCTGATTTTTAACTTAGCTAAGAGAGCCCCAATTTCTGTTTATCGAAAAAGATTGCATAGACTCCGGGTGAAGAGAATGATTGAGTTTAGATCATTGTGCTTGATACATATATGTATTCAGGGCCTAGCACCTAGATATTTGATATAAAAATTCAACCCTATCAGCCACCTCGAATGCTGCAATCATCTGGTAAAAACCTGCTGCTTGTCCCACCATCTCACTATGTTTCTTGGGGGGATCGTTGTTTCTCCATCAGGCGCCCTCGGTTATGCAATTCATTACCTGCTGATCTACTAAATATTACTTCTCTTACTGTTTTCCACTCTAAACTGAAAACACATTTGTTTGATAGAACGTAGCACCTTTAAAGTTGGCTATCTGAGTAAGTGAAGTTATCATCAGCGCCTAGATGAAGTGTTAGCTGCTTGGTTCCGTAAAGGATATGCGCATAATGAATTCTCAATATAAATATCAATGTTCATCTCTTCAGGCACGGGCACTTGCTTCTCCATCACACAAGTCCACGTACTGCACTGCTAACAATGCTGTATCATTCTTTCTGCTATGCAACACTCATTCACATAAGCACACCTCTTGCAACCATTTACCAATCTCTAGACACAATGTTTTTTTCTTCAAACAACATTTTTATTAGGCCGAGTAAATACCCCAAACATTGTAAAGAAGACACCAGTCCCTCAACAAATAAATAGCAAATCTGTGAACATCAAGTGACTTCAGCAATAGAAATCCATGCCAGTGTATGTATGGTGCTTACCGTAAACATCAAATAAACAAAAGCCACAATGTTTAATGGTCAGGGGAGTTATGTGTTCAGGATCCAATGTCTTCATGATGCTTTTTTCTCTAGTCTGTAAATGTATCAACATATATAAGCCTCTAAGGGTCCATAGTCTCCATCCTCCTCTTGGGATAAAGTGCTGTCTAGACCAGCCACTTATAAAACCCAGGCCGTGCCCTAACATTTAACATACCTACACTCACCACAACATTCTCCATGGCTGCAGACATGCATTGTAATTAATAAATATGTTCAAAATAAAGTAGTAAGTAGCTGTAAAAAGGATTAAAACTATGTCTCACTAAACGTGACAAAGTAGAGAGTGGGGGTCATTACGAGATGGGCGGTAGCCATGGTGCTATTAGCACCATGGCTGCCTCCCATACCGTGTCTGAGTCCGGTCTTGTTCAATGGGGACTTACCGGTGCATTCTGACCCTGGAGGGACCGGTAAATCCCCACTGAACAAACCATTCCCCATTCCCATTTGAGCCCACATAGGGCTCAATGGGAATGGGGAGGGCGCTAGTAACAGGCTCGGAACTAGCATGCCCGTTATTAGCGCCCTGGTCCCTTAGCGTCAGACCACACGTTCCTTATGGTTCCTGCTAAGGGACCTCGGAATTGGGCGGTAAGGGATTACCGGCACCGGTCTCCTTACCAGTGCCGGTAATCCCTTAGCGCCCAACTCATAATGACCCCCAGTGTTATTTTGCCACTGCCAGCCACAAAAGTAAGGAAAAGAGATAAGGCATCAGATGCCCATAAGGAAGGAAGAAGATTACTAGTGAACTGTTGTTGTTTTCTACGTGTTGCCATTCTCACAAGGGTTATTGGTAAATATTGTGTTTTAGAAGTTTCTCTTTGCTGCGAACAGTTTTTTTTCCCACAGATGCAGAAAGCGGGTTTCTGGTGGTATAATTTCCCCCTTGTTACTACGGGATAAATATTTGTTAAAAGTGGAAAAGAACATTGTTTTTTTTAAAAACGTGATGCTAATGTGCTTAATTTGATCAGCTTGTAAAATAGCCCGCAAGTGGGACTACCCAAACAGACGCACTTTCTTCATCTTTTCGCATATCTGTGTCATTTTGGATATGAGTCCCTATAAGGAGCAGAATTCAGGGCAGGGAATCCTCTTTGTTTCCCTGCCCACTGCAGGGAATCCTCCTGTCTCTCTGCTCACATTACACTTTAGATGTGGGGGAGAACCAGCAGCCCATGAACCCTTTTGCTGCTCTTTTGTGTCTGTAATTAGCAGGTTGAGTTGGCCGATATTGCGAAGTGGGTGACCAGCAGGTTTTGGGGATCGGTGGGATTCCTGTTGCTAAATCCTCTCCATGTGGATTACGTGGAGATTATTACAGTCGCGGATGACTGATTGCAGGAGTGGAAAACTTGCAAAAAATATTCTTGCAGCAACAACTTCAACATGTTAAAAATGATGACTTGACCTATTAATGCCTATCGTCATATTGTTCTCAAAATACAAAAATCATTTACACTTCTGATATGTTGGGAATTCGTGTGTAGCCCCTGGGGTACTCTTTTTATGAACTAGCATATAATCATATTATTTCAAAGCATATCCTAAACTTGTTAATTCATGAACCGCATACCTACATTTTACTTGGAAAATAGAAGCACTTAATAATTTGAAATTGAGCAAAATACTTTTCTGAGAAATTAAAAAAGCTTTGAAAATGACTGTCGTTAAAACAATAGGAACAATAATATGACTGGTGGTATTCGTCTAAACAAACACAATTATATGGCTTAGAGAAATAATCTCAGTTTATTTACGGGAAGCCTATTTTTATGAAATATATTGTTCTATGACTTAATTTAGTCTTGTATCCACCATTTCAGTGGAAACTGGCAAATTATTAGACAGAAGTAGCATTTATCATCACATCTAAATAAATATGCAGGAAGTTAGGCTCTATAATTTGCTTGAACTCAGCCTCTTTAAGTATATGTTCACTTTTATTTATGAATGCTGATCTTTACTACAAGTGAGGAGAGATGTTTATTTTAGTATGTGATGAGATTTTCAAGCTTAACAACGGCTGACAGCCTCGAAATCCATGCATAATAAAAGGAAAACGTGTATTTGCCAAGGGAGGAAAGCCAAGGAGGATACACAAAATGTGCAAAAACATAATTTGCGTTGCTTTTGATGAAGCGCTTCATTTTAAAGGTCAGAAGTACATGTTGGCTGTGACCACCATTTCTTTGCAGTTAATTAAACACTGTCGTATAAATGTGAATTCTACTACGCAGTTGCACTTGTATATTTTTACAAACTATAATATCGACTGTTGCTATAGACATTTGGCTAAGCGCGAAGCACCAAAGGAAACATTTTACATAGCTCATTAGCTCTGTGGTTTGGGGATAACCACTGCTCACTAGTCACGTGGCTGGCCTTGCATTCCCACTATTGTGTATTAGCGGATATACCCCAACCTTTATTTTCCATGTTCCATAGGTGCAAACCGGTAGAAACTCTTAATGTTGTGCCATGCAGTACATGTTACATTAACCAATGAACTACTTCAAAGATGACATATATGCTGTACTATAAATTTAGAGGTGGTCTCAGGTGGATCCATCAGCTGAAAATACACTTAATGAAAAGACTAACCCCTCTTCTATATGCATACAATTCCCTTAACCAATCCCTCAGCCCCATAGATTTCTATGACCAAGATGTGACGAAGGTAGCAGCAACCGCGAAATGTTTAACTCCATAACGGAAGAAGTCTGGGTCAACTATCTGAGTGAGCCTGCTAAACAAAAAACGACCCATGTACACCTTATCACCCTAGATAAGCTATCTACCTTAATTCACCTCTATGATGAATCCGACAATAAACTTTGCATCCAAAGATTAAAACCCTCAAGGGCTCCTGGCCCTGGTGGGCTTTTGAATGTAGTCATTAAGCAGGACCCTGATTTTTGGGCGACCATATTGAAAATTCTGTTCAATAAAGTATTAAGCAAAGCACGCATACCTAGGTCCTGGCAAACATCTACTTTTATTACAGGTTCTAAAAAAGGGCTCATCCTTGGAGCCATCTAACTATAGGCTCCTATCAATGTTAGATTCTGTAGGAAAGATCTTTTCGTCTCTTGTCCTGAAGGAGCTGCAACTGTGGGCCGACACCCAGGGTTTGCTTGACAGGTTCCAAGGAGGCTTCTGCCCTGGATATTCTACTTCTCACAACCTTCTGGTTCTAGATCAGCTGATTTTGAGAGCAAGTAAGCAGGGTGCCCCTGGCCTATATGCACTGTACGTTCATTTTACTGCTGCCTTTGATTTGGTAAATAGGGACCTACTGTGGACCAAAATGGAAAACAGGAATTGTCCTTCTATACTACTGTATTTTCTAAAATTATTCCATTTGGAAACCACTGCGGTAGTTCGTCTGAAAGCCAATGACATGGTCTCTAAGCCTATAACATATAACAGCTGGTGATCCACTTTGTTGTTTCTTGTATAAATGTATTGGATTCCTTTGCTTGTGGGTTCCAATACAAGTTAAAAACAATTGAAGTTCCTGCTTGCTTGATCGTTGTATTCACCAGTTTTATGATCAATATGTGGATCAAAGAATTTGGTGAATACAGTTAATCACACAACTGTCACGACCCTCACCCCGAAGTCCCCCTGGCCTACCCATGGTCCAGGGGGAGCCTTGACTCCAGTCCCCATTAAATCCCAACCTAGGCCTTCCTGGGGCCAGTCCTGGCACCTTTGGCGCCAGGCTCATACTTAATGATGAGTTTGTGCTAGGGAACTACTTTTTGTTACTGTCATTCATTGTGGAAGCATCCACAGAATCAGGCTTCTTGGAACCTGGCTTGCAGAAGGATGGTTTGGGTGTGGCACCTTGGAACTCTTTTACCTGGACTTCTTTCTTGAAGCTATTTAAACCACGCCCAACTGGACTGACACGCTTCGTGTTAGTTTGCAATTCTGCAACGTGACGCTCACCGCGTTCAGCTTCAGCCACGAACCTCGGATGAACAGCATCTGCAGAAAAAGAAAGAAGACATAGTTAGAAAAGGTTGCAGCTTACCTGAATTCCATTGTTAGCGGTCCTCAGCTCTTCTGACCGGCATCCTGGAACCAGCGCTCCTTCGGATCGATGGACCTGCAGAAAGGCTTACCATGCCACTCGCACTTCATTCAGCAACATCTCAGAATTCTACACTCCAGCGGAGCACCGCGACCTGTGAAGACAAAAGATAACAGGTTAGCAAAGGCAAGGCACTTTAGCGCTGCATTAAGCGCCTACTCGCCACGTCCAGGCGCTCCAAAAACGCTAATATTTACCAGCGAACCCTGAATCCAACCTTTGCCGCGAATTGGACTTCCACATACCTAAGGAAGATAAAAAAGACATTGTTAATTCCAGAAAGGCATGCTAGGACAGCAAAACACCATAGCAATAAGACCTACCTGAAAGACTCACGTCGGGCCAGCATCAGTGAAGTAACTCGACCGCCATAGTCTGCAAAACACCACGCGCCCCTGCCGAGACAGCAGGACGGAGAACCCGCCAACATCAAGAACAAGGTGAGAGGAAGCCCAGAGGGACCGCAGACATACCGGGTGGTGGGAGGCTGTTAATCCCAGTTACCCGGTCCTAAACATTGTTTACCTGTATTTCTGGCAGGATTCTTCCGCTGGTCACTACTGGGCATCGCAGGGAGGGATACCTGGACACCGATTGCTGGGTGGCGCCCCCGTGGAACCAGGTCAGCATAACGGAACGCAAAGCCTCCAAACTAAAATCCACCAGGGCACCATGGAAACCTCAGAACTACACCAATTGGCCCAACTGATAGGAGAATTACGCGCCGAGGTTCATTCTGCCCGTCAGGAGACTAATGCTCTCCGAAGAGATTTAATTGTGACTAAGGAGCGCTCAGAAGACCTTAGCAGACAATACTTGCAATCACAGGCAGGCCAGACACCTCTGCTGGGAGGCAATCCAATGATGCAGAACCTTCCACTGCCTTCCACTTCTTCAACTCCCGTGCAAATTACTCTACCAGGAGCAGTTCCTTTAGCCCCACCGGAGCGATTTACAGGCGATCCACGGAAATATGCCTCTTTCATGACTCAATGCCGCCTTCACTTTCTTTGCAGGCCAGGAGCATTTCCAAAGGACCAAGCTCGGGTGGCCTTTGTTCTATTGTAAGTGAGCGGTAGCGCAGCAGATTGGTCAGTACCATTAGTGACCCATGATGATCCTATATTACATGACTTTGGGGGATTTCAGAGGGAGATGGAGAAACTGTTTGCCTGTCACACTTGAGAACAAGCAGTGGACAATGAACTCCTTTCCCTCCGACAGGGAAATCAGGATTTGGTAACGTACATCGCAACTTTCAACAGACTGGTCGCTGAAGCTAGGCAGCCTGAAAACAAGAGAACCACGTTGTTTCATTGGGGGTTAAGGGGAGAGTTAAAAGACGTTCTAGCTCAACTAGTGGACCCCCCTCGAGACTGTTCAGAGTTCATAAACTTAGTCATGCAATTAGATCACCGGCTGCAAGACCGAAAAGCAGATCGCTCCAAAATGGATCCACGGGCAGTGTAAGTTCGGTCAAGAGACAATGTAACTCGTGCACAAGAAAACCCTGTGGAGCTCATGCAACTTGGGGGAGTGCGACGCCCGTTATCCAAACAAGAGTGATACAAAAGAAGGCAGCAACAACTATGCATGTACTGTGGAAAATCAGGACACTTTCTGAAGGACTGCCCAGTAAAACCCCCGAGGAAGGTCGTCATGGCCAGTGAGAAAGATGAGGTTAAAGAACCTAAGTCGGAAAACTACCCAGCTCGACAAACGTAGAGGTCAGTTTGTCGAGTGAGAGAAAGGAGCCACCGACCTCACACTTTGCAATACCAGTGATCCTAATTAACAACCAACGGTCCTCAAGAATGCATGCCATTGAGGCTTACATCGACAGTGGGGCAGTCGGAAATTATATGGATCAGGATCTGGTTGCAGAGATGGGACTCCCCTTATGTTCCAAGCCGACTACTGATAAGGTGACTCCAGTTGATGGAACTGAAATTGCTTCCGGACCCGTTACCCAATGCACAGCTGAAATAACATTGCTGTGTCAGGATGGGCATAGAGAACTCATTTTGTTTGACATCATCAAAGCGCCTCAATTTCGGCTTATACTAGGGATGCCATGGTTAGTCGCTCATAATCCTTTGATTAACTGGCGAGACAGGAAATTAACCTTCCCCAGTGACTGTTCTCTAACCTGTTATTACCAAGAACCAAGAACAGAAGACAGCTTACAGTAGTTCAACAACTCCCTGAACAACGACATCTGTCTTGGGTGCAATCAGTAATCTGCCTGAGGAATACCGCTATTTCCAGGATGTATTCCAGAAGGACCAGGCAAATACCCTGCCACCCCACAGGCCCTATGACTGTCAAATCGACCTTGTCCCTGGTGCCGAAGTCCCCTGTCGGAGAATCTATGCTCTAACTGAACCCGAAAACCTTCACCTGAGGTCCTATTTAGACCAATAACTCGCAAACGGATTCATCCATCCGTCGAAGTCCCCTGCAGCCAGCCCTTTGTTCTTCGTACCGGAAAAAGAAGGGGACTTAAGGACCTGTATTGACTACCACGCATTGGACCAGATCACTGTAAAGAACCGTTACCCTTTGCCATTCATTCCGGAAATGCTGGACCAGGTCAAAGATGCTCAAATTTACACCAAATTGGACCTTCTGGGAGCATATCACCTGGTTCGGGTCAGAAGCAGTGACAAATGGAAAACTGCTTTCCGTACTAAATATGGTTTGTTCAAAAATCAAGTTATGCCCTTTGGGTTATGCAACGCGCCGGAAGCATTCCAATACTTCATGAATGACGTCCTTAGAGAGCTAATTGATGTCTGCGCCTTAGTGTACATTGATGACATCCTGATGTACTCAACTTCCAAACAAGACCATGTCAAACATGTCCGTTCAGTCCTCGCCAAACTCTGTGAACATCGTTTATTTCCCAAGATGGAAAAGTGCCATTTTCACGTAACCGAAGTAGAGTTTCTAGGCTTCATTCTTACTCCCGGAGGCACCAGGATGGACCTGAACAAAGTCGACGCCGTTCTGAAATGGCCATCACCAACATCTGTAAAAGGAGTACATAGCATGTTAGGCTTTGCGAACTTTTATCGCCGTTTTATCAGAGACTTCTCCCAAAATCGTACACCCAATCACCGCATTACTGTGAAAAAATAACAAAAAATTCACCTGGACTGAAGACGCAGAAAAGGCTTTTCAGGAACTAAAAAAAATATTCACCTCAGCACCAATCCTGCGACATCCACGTCCAGACCTCCCGTACATCGTGGAAACGGACGCCTCCAGTATAGCAATGGGAACTGTCCTTTCTCAAAAGGATCCCGAAACTGGCCAGCTACATCCCGTGGCCTTCTGGTCAAAGAAGTTCTCACCCCCAGAAATAAATTATGCAATAACAGACAAAGAACTCTTGGCAATCAAGTCCGCCTGGCGACACTACCTTCTGGGAGCCAGACACACCATTACAGTAATCACTGACCACCGAAACCTGCAATATCTTAAGACAGCCAAAGCTCAATCTTCACGCCAGCTGCGATGGGCTCTCTTCTTCGCCGAATATGATTTTGTCATAACGTTTCGCCCCGGCGTCAAGAATGGAAAGGCTGACACACTTTCTCGTACTGACACTAATGACTTGGTTTATACGGTTCCAGATCCAGTCCCCATCATACCAGTAGACAAGCTCTTAAGCCTTACTACTGCCTTAACCCACACGGAACTGAAAAAAGAAATTCAACAGAGCATGAATCCGGATGCCTACCTTGCATGGCAAGCGCAAGGAGAACAGTATTCCGTCCAAGACTAATTACCATTCTTCAAGGATCGCTTATACATACCCACCAAGAACTTACAACAACAGGTTATTTCAAGCTACCATGACTCCCTAATCGAAGGACACCCCGGAATTACCAAAACCTTAGGCAATGTTAAACAGAACTTCTGGCGGCCTACCTGGCGAAGAGATATCATCCAATACATTCAGTCTTGTGGAGTCTGCGCACAGAATAAATCGCAAAAGCACAAACCATCTGGCCTTCTGAAACCTTTGGACATTCCTACAGCGCCATGGCACACTCTTTCCCTCAATTTCATCACTGAGCTACCTACCAGTCAAGGGTTTAACACCATTCTTGTAGTTGCCGACCTATTCTCAAAAATGGACCACTTTATTCCACTCAAAGGTCTTCCAGATGCATCCACGTTAGCCAAGGTATTTCTGGACAATATTATTAAATTACATGGCTTTCCATCAGTCCTGATCTCCGATCGAGGTAGTCAGTTTGTTTCTAACTTTTGGAGGAAGTGCTTTGCTATGGCACAAATTGACATTCGGCTATCCACTAGCCATCACCCTCAAACAGACGGCCAGACCGAAAGGACCAACCAGACCCTAGAGCAAACTGCAGTGTATGTTACATCACGAGCTAAGAGACTGGAAAGACTTGCTATGGATAGCCGAGTACGCTTATAACAACTCCTTACATTCCAGCACAGGACAAACAGCCTTTTATACTCTTTATGGCAGACACCCGCGTACCTCGGAATTGAACCTCCCAAACAGATTAGAAATGCCTGCGGTAGTTACCCTTCACAGCAACATCACTCAAGCTTTTAAAAAGGCCAAAGAACATCTAACGCACGCCAAAAACAAACAAAAACAATTCGCCGACCAACACAGGACTACGGCCCCCACTTATCAGATAGGAGACAAGGTCTGGTTAGCCACCAGATTTATGCCCATCAAAGGAACCCGGACCTTTCAACCCAAGTATGTGGGTCCCTATACTATCAAGGCAATTATCAATCCAGCGGCCGTCAAATTAGATTTGCCATCCAATCTACGTATCCACCCAGTATTCCATGTGTCCCTGGTAAAACTGATGCAACCAGGCACACGTATTAGAACGGCACCTAAACCCATTCTTGTCGACGGGGAACCAAAATTTGAAATTAAAGGTATACTGCACTCTAGGGGCAAGCTATACTATCTAATAGATTGGAAGAGTTTTGGAGCCCAAGATAGATCCTGGGAACCCAGCGAAAATGTTCACGCACCACGTCTAATCAAAAGGTACCATCGAACTTCCCGACTAAACCTAGACCGGCAAGAAGGAACACCTTGAGAGGGGCCTTGGGGGGGGGAGTGCTGTCACGACCCTCACCCCAAAGCCCCCCTGGCCTACCCATGGGCCAGGAGGAGCCTTGACCCCAGTGCCCATTAAATCCCAACCTAGGCCTTCCTGGGGCCAGTCCATACTTAATAATGAGTTTGTGCTAGGGAACTACTTTTTGCTACTGTCATTCAATGTGGAAGCATTCACAGAATCAGGCTTCTTGGAACCTGGCTTGCAGAAGGATGGTTTGGGTGTGGCACCTTGGAACTCTTTTACCTGGACTTCTTTCTTGAAGCTATTTAAACCACGCTCGACTGGATTGACACACTTCGCGTTAGTTTGCAATTCTGCAACGTGACACTCACCGCGTTCAGCTTCAGCCAGGAACCTCAGATGAACAGCATCTGCAGAAAAAGAAAGAAGACATCGTTAGAAAAGGTTGGCGCTTACCTGAATTCCATCATTAGCGGTCCTCAGCTCTTCCGACCGGCATCCTGGAACCAGCGCTCCTTCGGATCGATGTACCTGCAGAAAGGGAAAGACAAGGCATTAGACATTTTGCACAATTAACAAACTCTGCCAAAAGACTTACCTTGCCACTCGCACTTCATTCAGCAACATCTCTGGAATTCTACACTCCGGCGGAGCACTGTGACCTGTGAAGACAAAAGATAACAGGTTAGCAAAGGCAAGGCACCTTAGCGCTGGGTTAAGCACCTACTCGCCGCGTCCAGGCACTCCAAAAACGCTAATACTTACCAGAGAACCCCGAATCCAACCTTTGCCACGAATTGGACTTCCACGTACCTAAGGAAGAGAAAAAAGACATTGTTAATTCCAGAAAGGCATGCTAGGACAGCAAAACACCATAGCAATAAGACCTACCTGAAAGACTCACGTCGGGCCGGCATCAGTGAAGTTACTCGACAGCCATAGCCCACAAAGCACCACGTGCCCCTGCCGTGACAGCAGGACGGAGAACCCACCAACATCAAGAACAAGGTGAGAGGAAGCCCAGAGGGACCGCAGACATAACGGGTGGTGGGAGGCTGTTAATCCCAGTTAACCGGTCCTAAACATTGTTTACCTGTATTTCTGGCAGGATTCTTCCGCTGGTCACTACTGGGCATCACAGGGAGGGATACCTGGACACCGATTACTGGGTGGCGCCCCCATGGAACCAGGTCAGCGTAACAACAACCCATAGAATAGAATCATTTTTTATCATTGTAAGCAGACCCGAGCTCGGTCTGCCCTTTGCTCCTTTTTTGGCGATATTTAGATAGCCAGTATAGCCATCAAATAGGGGGGGTTTCACACAACCAAGTTTCCTGGAAACAAATAATGCCCAAGTTGTTCAATGTGGAGTCTATGGCTCTTATCAAGTTACTGTAGCCCCTTGTGTTCCAGGAACCTATACAGAAGTCATCCCCGGTAGCTGTTTTCTCATTCTAGGTTCTTGTCAATTCTGTTAGGGGTCCCGCCATCCAGCTCCATGACTCTTCCTCTAAGATTTTGGTGTTTAAGGTCTGATTGGCTATTTTGTTTTTTGCTGAGTTTTGAGGATCCAGTAGGTTACTTCTTGAGGCACAGTTGATAGTCATTTTCAGAGCTACCGGGCCTCGTAAAATGAACGAGGTGTCTCTAGTTGGCTTTGAGAAGATGTATTTAGGAGGATCCTGTAAGTCTTTTTGTATCTTTTCAGTGGAACTAGTAGGCTTATTCGAAACCAAGCGGGCCAGCGTGTTAGTTTCATCCATTTCATTTATATCAACCAAGGGCCCTGGGTTCATCTACTGTGTTGAGGAGAAGGGCTAGCACTGGTGAAGATGGCATATGAAGTAAGACTCTATCAAAATTCTTTCTCAGATGGAAAAGCCATGATTTTTTTATCCTCTGTTGTAATTGCGCGTAATCGGGGAATATAATGAAATAAAGTCATCACATTACCACGGTTTAAGATAAGGCCGTCATCGGCTTTCAAAACCCATTCCAAGAGTAGCTTATGTTGGGGTTTTAGATCTCGTTGCAGCAAACCCTACTTCATTTTGGCCCTTCGTTATTGTTTTGGTTCTCCTCTCTTGAAGTGTTTCAAAGGTTCCATAATTGAGTGGAACACTAGATGGTTCTATTATCTGCACACTTCCGTCTAGTGACAGGATTTGGTTTGGTTGGAGGTTATCTTCTTCCTCTTCCTGGTCTTCATATGTGGAAAGCATCATCAGGTCTTCTTCTTCTGATTCCAGGGTCTCCAATCCTTCCTTTATTGAGGAGTCCAATTCGACATTCCTGGTCATTGCAATCTTTGTTTTCAAGACCTGGACGTCTTGCTCCATTAAGTTACTTGGCAGTGGACAATGCTGTTTGACCTGAGTAATCAAATCCACAGTTCTTAGATTGTGGATAAAATGTTTGGCCCCACCCCCTCACAATTCCTTTGTTGATTTCATACTTTTCTGTTTCTTCATCAAAACTGGTTTTGAACCTTTAACCATATTTGCTGTTTTTACTTGTCTGTTCTCATCTTTTACAAAGATGGAAAAGTGTTCAGAGATTCCCTGAGATTCCTCAGGAGCTTCTACCCGCATCAGGTCTCTTGAGGGAACCCTCTGCCATGGTAGTTGGTCTCTTAGAGGCGGAGTTGAGGTCTCTGTCCTGATTGCTGGGAATTGTGACAGACTTGCCCTCTGGAGCCCACTCTCTGAAGGCCTTACTAGTTCCTTCACTATCACAGACACACATCCCGTTCCAATGATGTTCTCTGGAGTATTTTCTTCATTGCCAGATTGAGTAGTTATAGGAGGGGGTGCTGTAGGAGGTAGAGCTTTAGAGACCCGCGGGTCCTCTTGTGCTTTCTTAAGGATAATTGTTTCCTTGCAGCAAGGCAGGAAAGACTTTTTATGTTCTCTGGCGTCTTCAATCAAGTCGATCAATGTTTTAATAATTACCCCCCTCAGACTCTTTTTCCTTAGATCCTTTTTACGTATGGGGCCTCTATGTATGTTTCTATAAAGATCAGCTTTGAATGCATCAAAGCAAGCAGAGTTGATTGATCTTTATAGTTGTCACTTAAGTTTTTGTACAACTTTAGGAAAGGGGAGAGGGCAATATAAACCATTGATCCTAGTGCCGCCTACAGTTGAGCACATTGGTCCTCCCAGTCTTTGTAAATATTTGGCCCACCTTGGGCCTGCCCCTCCCACATATTTAGGGAGGGATTTGTAACCTTTCAACCCTTTTGATTGGATCTAAGGGCTCTGTGGGGATCTTCACGGTCAGATTCTGAGTCCTCTGACTCCTCTCTAGATGACGTTTGTTGAGTAGTCAATTTTCTTGGTTCATACTTCTTCTTATAGGAAGTGCCATTATTTAGACCTACCCCATTTTGATTGATGATGGTTTGCTATAACAGAGAGTTTGCAAATGAGATCCTTTGTTTTTTGTTGGAAGGTTTGCAGCTCTTTGGCCATCGTCTTCCGAGTCAGTCATACATCTTTTTTCCCCTCTATCTAGGTGGATTTTCCTTATTCGAGGTGTCCTTGAAAGAGACTCTCTTCTGGTTAGGTCCAGATCGCTTCTGTCTTGCATTTTCCAAGTGCTAAGTGGTTGAAATCCCCCTGTTGCACTGGCCTGAAGAATCAGGCACAAAGACATTCTTTCAGGCAATTACATGCCCTTCAGTTGGCACTTTGGGATGATGTGCATCGAATCATAGGATGGGCACAGTAGGTGCTTCTTGATTAACAGAGGGATGTAGGTTTTCAACTTCCAGTCATAAGGGTGGTGAGGGACTCCGTACTTCAACAGAGTCAGTAGGGTCAAAGGTTTGTTCTTGGTGGAGTATCCCCTGCTCAGGGGGGGCATAGTCGGATCCTACCAGTAAGTCAGTGCCAGAGGATTTGCCCAAATTTCATCTCCTTTCTGCAGCACTTCTTTCTCTATTTGGATTACAGATGTAGGCTTTCTTTGGAAATGCCGTCGGATTGTTTTAGATTCACAGAGCAATTTGCTGCTCTTCTTTTGTTTTGTAAAATAATTTTCTTTTCCTTTAGGAACTACACCATCATTTTGACACACAGGAATCGATTTAGGGCGTGTCAGTGCGGGGTCAGATGGAGACAGCAATTCGGTATGCTGTAAATCCCCCTTGTGTCCCTTTCCCACTTTGTCTCCTTTGTCAAGAAATGATTCCCCAAGGCTCTCTGAGGAACCCTGTTCCCACCTCTTCTCCCCCTCCCTCACCGTAAACTCACCAGGCTTATGTATCGCATCAGAGGTTATTTCGGTCCCATTTTCTTTTTCTCTAGGACCTTGTGTAAATAAGGTGGGCGATTGTAATGGCAGTAATATTTGGGCTTCAATATCAGCCAAGTTGTCCAGCGTGCTATTAGAGGCATAAACCTCAGTTAGCCGCGAGGTTGAAAACACTGCTGGGTTGGTCGCGCCTCCCTTGTTAGCATGAGTTGTCTCCTCTTGAGTCTGGTCGGGGGGGCTGATCGGAAGCACCAAGGGATTGCGGAGCATGTCAAAAAAACTACCGACACTACTTGAGGGTCAGGATATTTAGCACTGGGTCTTGGACCACCACCAGTGTTCACTAAACAGCCCCTTACCATCACACATGAGTTTCATTTGGCTGTGTGTCGGTAGCGAAGCTGCAGTATCTGTCACTGCAGACCGCTCCATAGAGTACTTTTCTTCTTTCCTGGATTTGTTTGGCAGAGCCTACTGCCTAACCGTTACTGTGTACTCCATGAACAAATGGAAACACACACTTGTCACACTCCTCGCTATGCTGTCGCTCATTGCAAGGTTGTTGAAGGTTAGGGTCTGCCCTTCTTCTCCAGCACCAACGCTACTGTAGACAGACTGTAGGTTTGCAGGAATACTGTGTGTCAAAACAGCACATGGAAACACACACTCGTTGCACTCCTCGCTGCGCTGTGGCTTGGTGCAAGGTAGTTGAAGGTTAGGGTCCGCCCTTCTTCTCCAGCGCCAATGCCACTGTAGACAGACTGTAGATTTGCAGGAATACTGTGTGTCAAAACAGCATAGCACACGGAAACACACACTTGTCGCACTCCTTGCTAAGCTGTCGCTTGGTGCAAGTTAGTTGAAGGTTAGGGTCCACCCTCCTTCTCCAGCGCCAACTCCACTGTAGACAGACTGTAGGTTTTCTGGAATACTGTGTGTCAAAACAGCATAGCACACAGAAACACTTTTCGCACTCCTCGCTCAATACAATGTTTATTGGTGAGGAAAAAGAGAAAGGTGATGAAGCGGAGGAGGGGGGAACTGCACAAGCCCCTTCTACTGGTTTAAAAACATGGGAAGAGAGAATGGGGTTAGGTTTGGAAAGATCAGAGAAACTGCCAAAGCCTGTTCAAAGCTCTGGGTTCCCGAAAGTATGTTCAAGTATGTTCAAGAAGCCTAGAAGACAGAACACCTTAGGTTGAGAAATTTACCGGGGCCGAAGAAAAATAATTGGGCAGAAGTGGCACCCAGGACATGGGAGCTGACTGCAGGTGGATAGGGTTAAGAGGTGACACAATTCCCATTGCTAGAAAAGGGGATGTGGCCGCAATATATTTGATGGCTACACATGGACAAGAATTAATTTAATCTGTAAACTACCAACGTTGACATCAGGAGTGTGCAACTGAATTTGTTGTTGTTGTTAAAACCTTTATTCAGCAAAATCCGTTTAAGTTAAAATTAACAAAAAATGTTTACATAACAATGCCACATAGATAGGTTACAACGATTTACATTCAAATGTTAAAATCAATATACAAAGAGTTTTTTTTTTAAAAAATGAACTGTTCTAAAAAGTCATTCAATACATTGGGTGGATGTAATAAATTCAACAGTGCCTTGAGCCATTAATTAAGAGAGCCTTATTTCTTCTTAGCCACGTGCTATGAATGTATTTAGATACAAAATAGGCCACATTCAGGTCCGTACACTGCTTACACAGCAGCATTGCTTCCCCGGCTCTTAAAACACCATGCAAAACGGAACAGGCGTACCAAATAAGTTACTCTAAAATCTTTAAATTTTTCGCACAGTAATATAACATGTGCCATTGTTTCCACTGCCTTGTCGCACAGTGGGCACATTTTGTTTTGTGTTCCAGCCCAGCTTTTAATTTAATCTAGCACTGGAAAGGAGTTGAAGCGCAGGCGCATATGCAAAGCATGAGCATATGCTGTGCTTAGTGTATCCAAATAGCTTTCATAGCCTAGGTACGTGGTGTTTTTTACAGTCTGGATTTGTTCTTTAGAGAGGTACCAGTTCAGCTTCTTTCTTTTCCCCCGTGGACCTGTTAGTCTCTCCAGGATTAGAATTTCACATTTTTGTTTATTGATGTGAAGCCCGTTGTGTGTTATGTAAGCATCCAGGAGATTCAGTTTACGCTGCAGACCTATTGGGGTCTGATCTTCCAAGATGAGGTCGTCGGCGTAAACTAAATAGTCAATGGGGGAACCATGAATTTTTGGAGGGAACGTAATTGCACCATGAAATGCCTCCTTTACATCTGAAGTTGAAAATAATTGCTGCCAAGTGGCAGCCTTGTTTCACCCCCTATATGTGTTGATTGGTGCGGACAGAGTACCCTTCATATATAATCAAATCTTGATGGAAGTATCCGTGTGTAATTCACGGATTGCGCCTACTAAACTGGGAGGGCAGTTCCACATAGTCAATTTTTGCCACAGCATCTCCCTGTTGATACTGTCAAAAGCGTGGGAGAGATCTATCAGTGCCAGGTAGGTCTTTGAGTTTGATCTAATTGCTTCCATCTTCAATAGATTCAGTAGGAGCAAGTTTAAGCCGCAACCAACTCCTCTTATGGACCCTGCTTGTTTTGGGTCTACGTGGTTGGAGTCTATTGCCCATTTCATAAGTTTTTGTTGGATGAGGGTGGCGTAGATCTTCCCCAAGACATCAAGGAGAGCTATGGGCCTATAGTTTTTTGGGTTGGTTCGGTCCCCTTTTTTAAAAATTGGGACCACCACTGCGCTCTTCCATGACTTAGGGGTGGAACGACTTTTAACAATTCTGCTGAATAAGGTGACACAGAAGTCTGCCCATAGGCCTGGATTACGCTTCAAAGTGTGCTTGCGCCCTTCAAATTGGGACAAGAGATGTTGGTATTCCAGGCCTAGAGTGTTCATCTCGAAGTTAGTTGTGATAGCTGTTACTTCAGTGTCAAGATGTTTAGGCGAATCCTGCCAGAGCCTGTGCTTACCGCATACGGCCAGCACTCTTGAACGCCACAATTGTAGTTGTTGATTGTGAGTTGTACCATGTCATGGTTGCTGTGGTTCATTTTGAGGACATCTAAGTGCAAGTCTCTCTGATGGATATTTTCGGAGACAAATATATAGTCAAGGACCGAATTTTGGTCAAGCCGTCTCCAAGTTGGCTGAGCCGGGATGTCACCCATGGTGTTACCGTTTAGCATCGACAGCCCGCGCAGATCCATTTCCAAGCACCATATATATTTTCAATCAAATATTGTGTCAGGCGCTGCCTTAGGCAGCGCAGAGACAATTGAAAAAGATAGTGGAAATGGAAGCAAAGCCATGGCCAGAGATTCAGTTAGCTATAGTTCACCGGTGTGAGTTGAAACAAGAGAAAGCCAGAAAGAAACTTGAGGAAAGAAAGCTCGAGGAAGCAAAACGAGTTCAGAAACAATTATCAAAGTTTTCAGTCGAAGGAGCTGTGTTTATCAGTGAAGAGAGGGTGGCTACACAGGAGGCACATCAGTATAGCCAATTAATGAAGGAAAGGGAGAATATAATTATTTTTGGTGACAAAGAGGAGCTGCGCCCTGAGGCAGAGGGTTCGGATTCCAGGCTCCACATGGAGGAGGATTCAATAGGGGACAACATAGGTTTAAAGAACAGGCTCAGCAGTGTTGGATGTGTGGAAAAATGGGACACGTTTCTTGAGCATGTAGGAGCAGGGGATGGATGCAGCAAAATTGGCAAGATCGAAGAAGGGACACAGTATATCCCCCTCCGTAAAGCACAGAACTACCTGAATATTATGTCCAAGATGAGACGCAGTATCAAACACAAGTGCAACAAATGCAACCTGTATAACTGGGATGGCCAATGCAAATGCAACAAGCACCAATGCAAAGACAGCAAGCCTCCATGCAGACACAGCATATACTGATGGAACCACAAACACCAATACAACAAAATACAGGCACATCATGAAATGCAAACACAGTACACCAGATGCCTACACCCAGAATAGGTAGTGTGACCCTGGTGGGAGGGAACCCTTTCACCGGCACAGGGATGAACTGGGATAAAAGCCCACAGATAAGATGGAAAACACCAAGTCTATCAGTTACACCAGACCCACAATAGGAACCAAGAGTCGGGGTAACCATAGGTGACAAAATATTTTCCTTCCTTGTTGATATGGTGGCGACTAGGTCCTACGTTAGGAAGGGAAGGTACCCAATGTCAAGCATTGCCATGAATGCAAAAGGATTTTCTTGGGCGACAAGTATGGTTCCTTTTTCTGATGACTTACCTATTACTTTAGAAGAACACAACCTTACCATGCCATTATTGTACTCCGGTAAGACACCAGTCAACATACTGGGGCGGGATTTGATGAGCAAACTAAACATGACAATATCATTCACTGACCAAGGGATAATATGGTCCATTCCAGTGATTCATTATATTCATGCACAATAATTCATATCAGCATTTTAAGGCCAGAAAGCATAATGGGGCATGCCATTAGACCCTAAAGTCTTCATTTATGGAGTGCATAAAGTGTTAGCATGGCTCCCAAGAATAGGAGGCAGAATGTTACGACTACCCACAGAGTTTTTGTTCGACCAGAGGTACTTATGGATGAGGAAACAGAGCAAGTGTTTACAATAAATCTAGAAGCAGCAACAGTGAGAAAGACAGTGTGATTCTACACGGTATTGATGGTGAGGGAATGAATTGGAGAACAGTGATAGCTCTTGATGAGGGACACATATTAACTGATTTGAAAGAGGAAGACTTGTGTATGTGCCAATTGAAGCATGGCAGTGTACCCAAGTAAAAGAATTGATGAGGGGTCGTGGAGATTTATTCAGGATTTGCTCCCCCTAAACAATATTGTTGAAGCACAGATCTCATGAGTCCCAGACCTAGCCACAGTACAGTGCAATATCCCAGCCAGAGCTCAATATTTCACAGTGATTGATTTAAAGAATGCATTGTTTTCAATTCCCCTCCATGAGGAGTCTCAAGACTCGAGTTTGTTTTCTTATCGCGGGACCAAGTGGATACATGCAAGATTACCTGAGTGGTACTGTGAGCCCCCATCAATCTTCTACTGAGTGTTCCAGATGGATTTAGGGAATGTGCTTCCTCGACTTCAGAAAGTTGTTCCAGCTCTATTGCCTGAAAAAATTTAGAAATTGCAATCACCTGTGTTCTTTCCCCATTCGTTAGACAAAACCACCAGTCCTCTTCGTCATAAATGTGGAAACCAGAAAGGATGCGACCAAGGTAGGTTGAACGTGCTTCTTGAGTCCCTTGGCATACTAATAACAGGTGTCTTATTGTTTCAATTAGGCCTGTGCGTTTACAAAATCGTCATTGGTTTGAAATTGCTTTGCCCCTTATTGCCAATACCTCATTTGTTTTTAGCAAATTTAGGTGTATCCGTAGGAATCTTTGCCGTAGTCCTTTGTCCGTAAATTTTGCCAGGTAGTTTGATTTAGCTTCTTGGTATTTGCTGGCAGGCTTCTTGTCAGCTTATTTTTCGTGGCAATTTCCAATGTGTTTATCCAATCAAGTTCTGACAATTTCTTTTTGATTTTAATTGAGTTACACAGCAGTTCTTCTCGTGAGTTTCCTATAGTTTCCAAGAATTGAGAATTGTCCAAGGCCCCCTTTGTCAGCATTTTAGTATTGTGTCCCTCCATTTCTTTCTTTATGATTTTGAAAATCGATGGGTATGAGGGATGGATGACTTTCCTGTTTAGCATTATGATGTTACGTACAACCGTCTCACTCAACGACATTAAACTCAATTCTCTCCGAATTGATGCTACAGAGGTTGACTGTGGTAAGTTCAAGACTTTGTGCCAAAAAAAGAAGGCTTTAATACACTACCCATAACCCAAATTATTGAGTTGCAAGGACAAGCCCCAACAGGGGAGCAAGAATTGTGGAAAAGAAGGGGGTGCTCATTTTCCCCCACAGATGCAATGGTGTGGCCTTATAGTATCAGGAAACCAATTATGCCCCTGTGATTGCTTTAAGTTGCATTAAATCAACTAAACCACCCAGTACATAAAACACAAGAGTGTCTTGCAGCTTTGAACTTGGAAGACTGGATCATGCCCAATCTGGCAGAGCATGTTGCCACCTTTATTGTAAATTGCTTGACTTGCCAACAGTATACAATATGGCACATACTTCAAACAGTGAGAGGAGTAATACCCTCCACTACTTGACGCTTTGAGCACTTGCATATTGACTATGTGGATATGCTCCAAGTTTGTAATGGCTACAGTTATATGCTAGTAGTCGTATGCCCTTTTTCCTGATGTGCTGCAAAGTTCCTTGTACTTGAGGTCTTCACGAGGTGGGGATTGTGCTCAGGTCTGACAATTGACCACATTTTGTAATTGAAGTCCTTGAGCATATCACAATCTTATTAGGCATTAAGCACAACTTCTCTTCTGCTTACCACCCACACAGAGACAGTGTTTGTGAGTGCCTCAATAGCCTCCTCAAAGAATGTATTGCCAAACTAAAAGTGACCCTGAAAAAAAGATGGCTCCATTGCCTATCCTCAGCCCTATTTGCATTATGTAATCAGCCCGGATCAGACCATCCCTTCACTCCTCACAAGCTGGTGACTGGACGCTGTATGCGTAAACCTCTTGCTCCTCCCACTTGAGTGCAAACCAATGTCCATAATGTTGCCAGTTTACTTGGAAGTGAGATAAATTATTATTTGGCTGCTATGATATTGAGTGTTATTGTTATGCCTCAACGGCTTTGTGCATGCAGGGGAGGTCAAAGAAACAAATTGATTCTGCATCAGCTTTAATACCCCTTTTGTTGTACACCACAGACAAAGTCCTTATCGGTGAAGGTGCAAGGAACGCATGCCTGGTTGCAACTCAGTGACATCCAACCCTACAAAGGAGAGACTCCCCTACCACAACTCTCTGAATCCGAAGGTGAAGAAGAGACGACTCACGTCCAGACGAGGTCTGTCTGAAGAGCCATGTAACAGCCAGAAGAGTGAGAAAAACAATATTTATTTGGTTTTGAAAAGTAACAGAATCAATTAGTGAACATTTTTCTAAAGTGCATGCCTGCATAAAACAAAGAGTAGCACTTTCACAAGAAAATATCTACATTAAAGGCTTGATTCACAGAGCATATTCCTATGGGATTGTTCCATTATAAAACACTTCTGTGAATCAGGCACTCCATGTTTCCTCTGCAACCCTACTGTTAATGATATTATTTAGTGAATACATATCCTGCTTTAGGAGTAAGAAATAACCCTTGCTGCCATTTTAAGGAATCCCAAAACGTTTTACTTTTTAACTAATTTTTCTCACTATATTAACACAATGTTTCCTGTAAATGCTGACATTTTGAAGAGATGCAAAAAGACTTTCTGAAGGAGAAAAATTTGATTTTTTAATTTTGTTCGATATTTGCTTTTAACTCGTAGACACGTGGGTATTGGCAATCATGATTTTGGCAGCATTTTTTTTTTACATTGTTCAGTCTTTATTTCATCATTCTTATTGCATTAAGAGAGTTTGTCCTGTATGATATATCCAAACCTGTATACAGAAATGTGACTGATATCACCATGACAAATTAAATGACCAGCCAGAAATGTTCTGAGGTTGTGACGTAATCAAAAGCCTTAAACGAAGTGTGATGAATGACTTTGGTGACATGAACTCATATATGACCTATGCTACTCAATTCAATAATAATTCGTGGTATCAGCATATGAGGAGAGAGACATTTGATGAGAGCTGGCATGTATGTTCTCTTATCCCCTATGCCATGAGTAGGTCCAGAGTTTTTATAGCCTCAGAAGTCCCTGCACACAAAGCACATTGCTTAACGCACCTTACACTTTGTATGACTAGAGGGCAATTCCAGGGCCAGACTGCTTCATTAGTATGGGGTAACCAAAGTGAAATCCACACAAGAAGACAACTATTTGCAAGAGATGAAAATGATGATGAAGGCTGAAACACGGCACTAGGTGTTAAGATCTATATCACTTGAAACAAATGGGGTAGGGATTAAAATAGAAGAAAATAAGATGCTCCATTGCAACAATAAGAATGGGAAGGAAATACCCAGATCTTGAGAAAGAAGTCAATTGCAGATAAAGCGATCCGTACACACAGCTGAGGGTTGGACTGAAGGACTAGTCATATGCAAAGAACAAGAAGTCTTGTGACTGTGGGAAGAAGTACTGCTGAATGAAAATGATTCATGTCTCGACCTATGACCCGAAATCACAAAGTTACTCACATAGATTAATAATGAGGGGGGGCAGTCCAGATAACAGCCCTGAAAAATGCCACCTTATGTTTTTCAAATAATGAATTAAATAAAAGTTGGAATGAACACTGAGTGCAAACACATTTTTGATGTACCAGGCATGAAAACAGGAACAGCAGTGCTGATGGACCACTATTGGGCTTGTGGTACAAAAGCATACATGCAACTTCCCCCAGATTGGAAAGTCCCTGGTTCCATAGTAGAATTAAGTACACCAGCCATGGTGGTACCCTATAGTGACTTACACACTCATGATTTGCTAAAGATGAATCCTCATTTAAGAAAGAAAAGGACCCCTTACCCTAACCATTAAACACAGTAAAAAAGGGAAAACTATTTCTCAACTAAATCAATAGATGCCTATGATGGCATACCAAATGAGCATAAATTGATCAGTAGAACAGCAATTAGACTAATATGTCAGAATGACAAGTCACCAAACTTCTAACAGACTGAAATATTTGATGTAACTAAGAAGTACACGTCACAAGGCCATATATAAAAACTTGAACAGGTTAAATTATGCATTATGTGTTTTATATTTGAAAGTTATGCTATTAACACAGAAACCTGTTATATTACTATTTAAAAAGGCCCAGGTTGTGAGCCTTATCTTGTGGTAAGCAGCACTCTGTACAAATCAGTAGGCTACAACAGTATTAAACAATAGAAACCATTGAAAGGCACTGACAAACACATCTTAACAACCATCCAGCTACATCAGCAATGTTCTTTACTTCCCTCTTTACTCCTGGGTTGCAGGCATTCACAAATCCAAAATAGCTGCAACTAACAAGATGGGAGTTGTTGCAGACAATTAATGCAACTGAAAAGCGTTAATGCCATAAAGGAGGTGCTAAGAGTCATCAGACATATGACCTTCCAGAACAGGTATGTCTTAAATTAAATAATGGTCATGGAGGGTGGTCTGTGCAAAAAAATCAGACCTTCTTGCTGCACGTATAATCCTGTCCATGATGGGGAAAATGGGTCCCTCACAGAGGACATAGCCACCTTAGCAAAATTATATACAACGATGGTAGAGGAAGGGGAGGAACCGGAACATGATGACTGGCTCAGTTATCTGTTCTCTTGGATACCCACCTGCCTGGCTAATGCATTTAAGATACTACTTGCTATAGTAGTATTCATACTACTGGCCTTCTGCATCGTAAGAATAACAATTCATGGGTATAAAAAGGTGGCCAAAGGAGCACTTGGAATGTAAATAGTAGTAGAAACAAAATGCTCCGGCCCATGAAAATACCCAAACAGAAGATCAATTCCAGATTCAAGTAAGAGAAAGCCATATTATCCCAAAGACACACAAAGTTACATTGGATCCTGGGTATTCTGCAAATCAGGTGGGGAGTGCTGCTATATGACCTGGAGTGTGGATGAGCAGAAAAGACATGTAGGTAACCTGACGGGGCTCCCCAGGTACCTTATTGGGGTAAGGTCCCTAAAAAAGGTGTGGTTAGGGACTTGACCAGCGGGGGGAAATCTTGACAGGAAGATGAATACATCATTTGTTGCTATGGCCCCTGCCCCATCCCAATATGATGTAGACGAGAAACACTATGCACTAAGGCAACCGACCGGCCTTATCCCAGACATATACAGGAACAAATGGATCTGATATAACTACAGATCGCAAAGGTAAGCAAACTCACTATTAAATGAAACACAAGCATTCAAAGAAGCAAATATGCACTCACCATGAAGGAACACCGAAACTAGGTGAAATGTGCATTTATATACAGAGAAATAAGCAATGTATAAGCTGAAATACAACACAAACGTTTTACGTATAAAGCTTGCTTGCATAGAGAGAATAAAGGCCCAGAGGATTCATGGAAACCCATACTGCTGAATTTACTGAAATACAGATCCGTGCAGAGCACAGATGGCACCTGTCCAAGTCCAAGCTGTCCAAGCCTCACCAAGGTTAAGCAGGCATTAGTGAGTATATTGATGATTGAGGAATGAACGCAAGCTACAAATTTCTTACGGCAAGGCATCTTTTTCTTCGAATTAATCAAAGAACAGCCAGCTTTTAAATGCCCGGTACTGGCTAATTATAAGCTAAAACTTCAAAAAGAGACAGATTTATTAAGTCCCTAATGAAAAGTAATGACACTTGCATTCATATTAGCTAAAATCTCAATAAATTCAGGGCAAAATCATTCAGAACATGGTCCTCTCTCATGTGACCCATAATTCAAATTCAGTGCTATTCATTTGCCCTGGACACAGATAGGCACCTGCTTCGACTCCCCACCTATTACAAGAACTGAGGTGCCTGTCAAGGCTAAACTACAAAGAAGACACTCCGGCTCATAGCTTAGGGATAAGGGATATTGTCTTATTTAATTGGAAGAAAGCAATTCCTGAGCTTCTCGCCCCCTACTCCGATTTTTGGCTCATGTGTTGATAGCCTGTCAATTGCTCATGGTTGGTAGGTAGGTGCCAACCAATAGAAACTCTTAATGATGTGCCACCCAATACATTTTGCATTAACCAATTAACTACTTTAAAGATGACATGTATTCTCTATTATTAATTTAGAGGTGGTCTCAGGCGGATCGATCAGATGAAAGTATAACCAATGAAAAGACTAACCTGTATAGCTTCTAAATGTATACAATTCCTTTAACCAGTTCTTCAACCCCATAGGTTTTTTTGACCATGTTTATGTTGTGACGTCAAGGATGACGTCATTTTCATTTTTAACCCATTGTTGTGCCTGAGAGCTACAAGACTATTTTGCTTGAATACTGTCTCTGCTTTATGTGAATTGTTAATAAAGTGGGTTTTGCCACTTACTTTGACTATTTCCGTTATTGACACTGCGGTTTCCCAGCCTACCATTTCTGCTTAAAATGACCATTATTACATAGTTTTTGCAGGGGGCATTTATAATGGATTGCTATGGAATCCTCATGCTTTTACCAGGTGGTAATTTCAAGTTTATTCCATAGGAATCCATATCATTATTATCAGCATAAAACTCCAAGCTGCATTTGTCATGCAGTGTAGGAAATGGAGGTGGATTATATAATATTTGCATTTATATAGCGCTATGAACCCTCAGGCATCTGAGCACTGCTTATTATTACCTACGGTGTGTGGTGCTCCTTTAAAAGTCTGCGTTTGACTGTGACGGGGATCGAGTACTCTACTCGCTGTGCTATTGTACTTGTATAGTGTGACACTGTGACCCAAAGTGTATTCTGGCACTGAGCAAGTGTCAGGAAGA
This sequence comes from Ambystoma mexicanum, assembly GCF_040938575.1. Taxonomy (NCBI): domain Eukaryota; kingdom Metazoa; phylum Chordata; class Amphibia; order Caudata; family Ambystomatidae; genus Ambystoma; species Ambystoma mexicanum. The sequence goes on from NC_090932.1 coordinate 909,730,540, forward strand.
ATAAATAATATGCCCAAAAAAAGATTTAAACATCTGGAAACAGAAAGGTTTTAAGCAACTTCCTGAAAGCCAGATGACATTATGTGGCTCGAAGGTGCATCAGTAAACTGTTCAAAGCTTTGGCACGGCCACTGAGAAAGCCTGTGCACCATCTGTATATTTCCAAAATCTAGTCACAAGGAGACTGTATGTATACCCTGATCCACAACTCTGACTGACAAATGCTGGGATATGAGGTGGCTCAGTAAACGTTAAACAATTTTACCACCAGATTTACCAATCTTTCTTAGAACAAACAAGACCCCAACGCCTTTAATACTTCTCTGGGGACATGCTTGAAAATGGCATACATTTACCCATAATATGCAGGCACAGACAGGTCAGTGTCATTGTGCTATTATTAGGCCACGGTAGAGTGTCTGAAATCCATAGACATACATGGAGAATATGTGTTCTATTGAGATACTTCAGAAAAATCAGGCATTTATAAATTTACTAGACAGAAGAGAATTGGAGTATTTAACAATACAGCTATAGCCAACACCTAATTTGATATGAGAATGGAATTTAAGAGAACCTTTAAACTTTGTTCCTGACTGAAGAGGTGAAACGAGATACCTTCACCATCGACCTGTAAAATAATATTGCTTGAATGGTTGTTCGTCCCAGCCATTACTATGTGCATTTTCAGAAAACTCAGATAAATAGGGGTGGGCGACTAGAATCAAAGTTTGAATCATGCAATCGATTGGTAGTGGATTTAAGGTGTTGATTACTTTAGAGTAAGGGCCTCATTACACGGTAGGCGGTAAGGGTTTACCGGTACCAGTATTTTACCGGTACCGGTAAACCCTTACCGCCTTACTACGAGGTCCCTTTGCAGGTTGGAGAATTTAACGCCTGCTTTTTGCAGGCGTTAAAAACCAACCCGCAAAGGGACCAGGGAGCTAATTACGGTACCGCAATTTACGGTACCGTAATTAGTGCCTTCCCCATTCCCATAGAGCCCTGTGGGGCAAAAATGGGAATGGGGAAGGGCAATGGAGGAAGGGCAATGAGGGAAGGGGGAATTACCGCCCCACCAACCTTGGAATGGGGCGGCAATTTCCCTTTCCACCAAGGCGGTGCCGGTATTTTACCGGCATGGACCAAGGTGCTAATAGCACCTTGGTCCACCGCCATCCGTGTAATGAGGCTGTTGTCTCTTTTTATCACCAAATGAACTTACTCCAGAGCCACACGTTGTTCAATAAGCAGAGGTGGATGAGGAAGATGTTGAGCTTCAGATGGCAAACACTGGATTACAGTGTTGAGGGATGGAAGCACAGCCTTCACTTCCACACATAATCAAAGCCCATACCGGCAAACAACTTAACTGTCAACAGAAAGAACTAATGTGAAACCAAATGCTAAACAAAGCTTTCACCCTGGAAAATACAAACCACCAACGCAAACAAGGGGTAGTGGAGCTGATGAGGTGACTCAAGCAAAGAGTTACAGAACAGGCTATGTTTCCAATTGCCTATTCCAGTTTGGGGAGGACAATCAATGAAGACAAGCTGGATGGAGATGAGGCCACTGCAGAGCCTAGCACAGAGAACATAAAACACACTAGAGAGGGGAAGTACTGATGGGCCAACCCCAAGGTACAAGAAGCAAGCACTGAGCAATGGTGCAACAGAGCCCCACATTGAGAGAGAACACAGAAGCGGCACTGGGAACCCATCACCTTATGCAGCCCCTTACAGGAAAGGTACATTAGTAAAGTCACCATTGGGACACAGAGAGAGAGGGAGACTAATGCATGTGTTACACAGCCTTAAAATAGAGGAAGCATTGAGACACGGATAGTTGAAGCAATGCTAAATTAGAGAACCATTGAGACTGAGAGAAATTATGAGACTTAGGTGTGAAGCAACAGATGCATGCTGGGACAGTCAGTCCATTCTAATTCTAACAGTGAATGAAAGGATACAAATTAATTATTTGGTGAAACAAAATCCATCAAGTCTAACAGACATTGAAGCAGTACAAAGAAAAATGTATGGTGAAACAGTAGACATTCTAAGTCCAACAGTTATTGCAAATGTTCAAAGGGAATATGGCGTAAATAGATACTCAGATAAGGTACCCTCTTCAAGATACTGAGATAAGGTAAATTCCTTCAAAGGAATTTCACTTGAACGTTGTTGTAAAGCAAACCTATTGTAACTGAGCACGTCATGAAGGATTACAAATCAATGAACACAATTCTATGTATGCTTAACGAACATTGAATTAAACAAACTGGGGCAAGTTCGGATTGGAAGGGCTGTCTAACTTAAATTACATGAAGACTGGCAACGATCATGCAGGCAGAAGTCTGAGTCAAGATAGCTTCAGACTAACCAAACTCAAGATTTGTTAGTGAACCCACCACCATTTGACTGTGAGAAGCCAAAGACTTATGAGTATTAGGTTAATCCTGAGTCGATCAGAGACTGTTGAAGAGAATCGCAGACCTGTTGTAGAGATGGAACTGGCTGTTGTCAAATGGGATGGGACACAGCAGGAGGTTAGGAAGCCTTGTGTGTCCTATATAAAGAGATCCTGGGTACAGACGCCAACCTGTATTTCCATACAATCTATTGAGTTTATTCCCTTTTTTATGTTGGCCAGGGCAATCCTCGCAATCATTAAAATTATGGCTCCAATTAATTTGAATCAATTAAAGCCTTAAAGACCTGCCTCCGGAGATGATGTGAGCTGACCTTATTCCCCAAAGTTGTGTTCAAATGAGTTCAAACCAGAGTTAACGACTGACGTCAATACGTTTTGTATTGAGTTAACCCGAACAAAGGCCTGATATCAGAAAATAAGCATTTGAAATAAAATAAAACAACACTAAAAACAAATGAATGGAAAACAGAAAAAGGTTTCCAGATGTTTGAGCCAGACCAAGCCAACAGGTACTTTTATCAATTTGAGCCACCCAAATCAATTTTTTGGAATCATTTTAAGATTAAGCTCCAAGCGTGTTCAATCATTTGAACTATTGTTTATTTCTTTTCTTTTTTCTGTTATTGTTTAAAGCGCGGAACTAGCTCGAGAGTAGCAAAGCGCTGTAGAGAGTGTTGTTTAGATTGAATAGGACCTGAATATTTCCCATCCTTGTGAAACATTATCCACTTGGTATGGAAAGTTAGTTGATGTATACAGAATGGGGATGAGTGGGTAATGGGGACGAGCTCGCTGAGAAGCAAGGTACAGTACTATCGCCGGACGGCTCTTCATCCCTAGGTCGGTAACATTATTGATATCACTGATATAATGCTTTGCTAGACCATGCATGTTTAAGAATTTTCTTTACAGAAATAAGGTAATCCCAAATACTTAAAACAAATCCGATTCACAACATTTCAAGAGTTATGCAAAATGTGGTGTGCTGGCTTTCAAATTTCTGATGTACACCGTAGTGGCAGAGTCAGGTTTTGCTCCTGCGGTAAATGATCCCTGGGGCACCAGTGGCTACTATTTCTCTTCTTTGCAACAAGGGGCACATTTGGATCTGAAAGGAGCATGCAGGGAGTGGGGGTTGACCATCCCCCATCCCTTCTACCTAGCACGACTATTGGTATCATGCCCATCAGTGCTACCACACAATTCCAATTTACCGAATGTTTTTCATAACCACCTCATGTTACACTATTCACTGTATCACTTATGATTTGAAAGTATATATAGATACAGCATTGTTTCATTAAACACCTGTGAGCAGTTCTGAAGTTTATGATGTTTAGGTCACACGCCACTAATGCAAAGTTGGCTTGGCACCTGGAAATGCCTTTTGATTTATAGGTGCCATACAAATGCTCAATAAACAAATAAATAAATAAATACATAAATAAATAGGCCTGTGAACCTGAAAATTCTGTGTATTTTATTTTCATCTCATAGATTTTTTCCCCTCTGTATTTAATAACAAACTCTATGTAGGAAAAGGATAATTTGGAGATCACTCAGATGTATGTGAAATTATGTTATGTTGATAGTACTACAAAATGTAACATTATAACAAACCAGTGTATACACTTGTAAAAACTGGTGAGAATTTGAGTAAACTCTAAATGCCCACATCTCGAGGTTAATAAAGTGAATGGACCTCATTATGAGTTTAACGGTGTGGCCAAAAACTGCATTACCGCACTGCTGAACTATGGGTTTGGAGGTAATGTGTAGAAAAAACTTCCAGCAAAATGCTGGAGGTAATTCCACCACTTTACTGCCAAAAACCAGCCATTTCGGCAGAATTACCACGAGTGGTAATTCTGCCGAAATACCCATGGAGTCGTATCGACTGCATTGCTGCTCTCTGCTCCAACTTCCAGTGCTATGCTGATGATACCCAGCTCACCTTCAGGCTCCCCTCTGCCGCATCTTCTCCTTCTCTCATCCCTGTCTGTTTGCAATCCAGGAGTGGTGCATCGGCAATGACCTCTGCCTGAACGCCAGCAAGAGAGAGATCCTCCTCATTGACACACTTGCACTCCTCTTTCCCTCCATTCTCTGGCCAGCCTCCCTTGACCCCCCCACATGTAAGGCTAAAAACCTCAGAGTTATTTTTGACTCCACAATCTCCTTCTCTCTTCTTCCCCCAGAAGCTTACGGTCTCGAGAACTCTGGTTCTCTCTAGGCTTGACTACTGTAACAGCCTCTTTTTAAATCTACCCCACTCTACTCTCAGTCCTTTGCAACTCATCCAGAACAGCACTGCGAGACTTGGCCTTAGCCTTCAGCCCAGGGATCGTATCTCTCCACCACTGAAAATCACCAGTGGAAATCTCTCCATCGGCTCCCAGTGACAGCAAAGATCAAATTTAAGACCCTTTGCATTGTCCACAAGGCCTTCTGGGGCCTGGGACCTGGGATCAATATTCTCAAACTTTCTCTTCAGAAGTGTCTTCCTCTTTGAGCTCTTAGATCCTCCACCTCTAACTCCTTGAGAGTCAGGCGCTATTCTAAGCAGCTATTTGGGGGCAGATCTCTCTCTTTTGCCGGCGCCTCCCTTTGGAACAGCGTCTCTGCCTCTCTGAAACTTGAGCAGAACAATCTCCCGATCCGGAAGCAACTCAAGACTTTCCTCTCCGCTTCTGCCTTCCATCTTCCACTTCCCTACTGATCTCCTGTCCGATAATGCATTCATCTACCTGGCTACCCTCTGAATCACGGGTCCAGGTCCCTTCCCTCCCAGTTGCACACCTGCACTGCCTCTAGCACCCCAGCACTGGGGCTGTATCTGCAACCCTACAGCCCCCCTACTTGCACTTATCTACCCTTGCTGTCTACACTTAACCCCCTTGCATTTCCACCAGTTGGCTGCACTTCCTTTTATGTCTTCTCCTATGTCTCGCACTTGTCCTTCTCCTCTTCCCCTGGCGCTTTTCCCCTTCCCTCTCCCCTGCACTTGCGGGATCTCAATGTTACTCGGCCTAGTAAGATTTTTGTCTTGTCCTCCCTTGTTCCCCTCCCTTGCCTTGCCGTGCCTTGAAGCACTTGTGTATAGGTGCGCTATGAATAAAATATCACATCATATATCGGGACTAACACTGCCATTCTGTAATCCAGTGGAAATTCTGCCGGACTAATTGGCGTTAACAGTAATATTGTTTGGTGGTATCTGGGTGGATTTACCACCCAGATACCACCAAATTCATAATGGGTCCAATATGTTTGCCAATGTGTGAACTGCCACATTTCTGAATATCAACAATTCAGGATTTGAGAAAAAATCGTTAGCTAGAAGACCAACCATTCTTTCAACTAAAATGAATATGCAACGAATTGCAATGGATGGGTTTTCCTGACAGGAAGAATGATCCATATTTTGCAAGTCTGTCAGACAGTTAAATGCAGACCAGTAATGTTTGTGCTATTGTGCTGACACTCAAGGCAGAATGAACACGTTGATGGAAGACTTTGTAGAGTGCTAGCAGGTGAAAGAAATGTTTTAAACCAGGTAGGAACACACAAGTCTTTTATTGTTTGTATGCATCCACTTGCTTTTCCTTCTCCACAAAGCAGGTAATTTCAGGTTTAGGTTCTTTGGCAAGGTACAGCATTAACTACTCATTATGATGCACTCTATTCAATTTTAGGTTATGGGCTATTGTAATTTTTCCAAGTAAAATATTAATGTGAAATGGTTTTACGTATGGTTTATTGGAAATGTATACTACGATTTGGGCTCGTTATGGGGCTAAATTACAGAAACTATGCACTGTGTAAGTGCAATAGGCACTAGGTAGGTCAAAATGTGTGATGCATTTACAATGGATTACTATGAAATCCGTCTGTTTTATCCATGTGTAAAAGTCACATAGTAATCCATAGGATTTCCACAGGTATTCCTGCAGCATGAAAATACATGCTAGCAGTAAACAAGGCAGATTTAGCAGGTGCAGATAGAAGAGCAGGTGGACGTGATTAGTCTGCTCTGCACTCCACCACTGCCTGCCATATCAATCAAAATCCTGTGGAGTGTAAGATTTGGCAGCAAATAAGGAGCACAAGTGTAGAGGAGTAGCCACATGCATCTACAAGAAGTCCCACCCCAATTTTGCCTATATGTTGGGAACGGGAGATTGTGACAAACACAACACCAGTAATGATGCCTATAACACGAAAAGCCTTTGAGAAAAGGTATTCATTGATGAAACCTTTCTTCATGTATCCTCGAAGAGCTGACAGTCTCTTGAGAGAGATCCCTGGAGATGTGTAAAGATGAATGAAAGAGAAGACTGGTGACGTCACATGAAGCAAAGATGACACAGCAAGAAGACATTCCAAGAGAGAAGGTGAATAGACTGTATACAATCAGATGAAGAAGTAAAGGATTGGGTGACCCTTTACGTGTGGAATGAAGATTACACGTGCAAAAGGCACTGAAGAAAATGCAAGCCGTTATATAATTGTACATATGCTGTAACGCAAGTAAACTAAGTAATCATGAAGGCTGTGAATAGAATGCAAGTGATGCCGCCATTATATAGAATCTGTATGATCCATGTCATGTTTTAGCAAACCAGGACCCCATGAACAGAAGGGCTGTAAGTGTGGCCCAGCAAAGAAAAACAGCTGACGATTGAGGAAGAATCGGGAAGGATGCTTGGCCAGGGCAGCCAAGAACTGGTTATCTGTGATGGAAAGGTACAAAGAACGTGGGAAGTGAGACAAGCCCCTGTTAAGGTGCAAGGAAAGATGCCATGAGTGCCAAGTTTTATTCATTTAATACCATTAAATGTGAAGAAGGGAGCTCAAACACGGTCTCCTGTCACATGGTCTAGATGGAAATAGACATTTGGCAAGCTACACCGAGACTTGAAGATAAGAGCATGCTCACACTCCCTTCTATTCACAGAAGCAGTGTTACTTTGCAAGGCCAAGTTCAAAGACAATTTGAATGGCAGAAGGCATGAGTGATGATGGATGTGAGGCTAATTGGGTGGGGAGGCATGCTCAAGTTCACCCACCAAGCACCTGGGGTTCCAGCTTGCGTGCTGCTAGCGAGTGGAATATTCAGAAGGGTACAAGTGTGCTAACCAATTGTAGAGGGCCACGTAGCAAAGAGCCCTATAGTTTGAGAGCCAATGAAACGTTGTGTATTTTATGACAATGAAGATGGCTTGCACTAGGGGTGGGCATAGTTGTCCACTTGACTATAGAGACCCAATCACGATCCGATCCGCCATACAAAGTATACCTAGATGTTCCCCATTGTCCTACACAATCCCAATTAGGTTTTCTAAGTTTGCCACGTAGTTGTTCCCCATTGTCCTACACAATCCCAATTAGGTTTTCTAAGTTTGCCACGTAGTATGACGTCAATGCAAGTCTTTACTATATAAATATGATTTTTTCTGAATTTCGCTGAGCGAGCTTGTGAGACATCCGTTGATGTCCATTGTACTCCATGTTTTAGGCAATTGATTTTAAATCAGTAACTTTTCGCCAACTTCCTGAGAATGTCTTATTATTGATGTAAGAATAAAATCTGCATCCCCATCCATCCATCCAATAAAGGGCCATTTCACTTAAAAGGTCCTACGAATTCACATGGTATCAGAGGATGGTTTAGAAATACCGATCGATTAGTAGGTTTCCAGGGCTTCGGAAGATTGGACACCCTCTGCCATGTAGCCGGATGATCACAAGGTTTCCTGTGGAGAGTGGCCGATATAGAATACTTGCAAGAAAATCGAGACAGGTGGCTTGACGAAATCCCTCCTGGTTTCCACAGGCGCTAAGCGGACGGAAGGCAAAAGTGGTTGATTGGAGGAGGGGAGACGATACCAAAGGCCTTGAGCTGAAGAGTGAATGGTGAGTAGACTAAGGGGAATGGCAAAGTGTGGGGATGGGATTGTGGTAACATAGAAAGGTATCAGGGGGGTGTTTATAGTAAATAAGGAGCATTTAAAAAATAGAGAGTGTTTGAGTATAAAGACAAAGAGCTTTTTGGAGAGGTATGTTTTCCTACCTCAAGGCAGCTGTAGAAGGAGTCATTTCAAACCGCAATCGGGGTATAACTAGGCGGCACATAAACAGGTTTATGATAGGGAATGACTCAAACTCCAATCAGAGTACTTTATACCATGGTAAATATGTGAAACATCCACTAATCTGTCTGTGTGTGTATTGTGTATTGAAAGGAAGAGTGTCAAAGATCAACAAGAATAAACTGCGTAAAGATAAAGTAGGGATAAAAAAGTTATCTATTTCTGGTTATTCTCGGCGCCGAATGAAAGGTAGATTGAGATAATTGAGAAATAGTGGCTTTGAGCGGTGAAGGTTGGAGCGTGCTCATATTTGTTCTTTTTCTGAAATGTATCTGTGTAAATACTGGTAAGTATTGGCAGTCAATTGAGACTCGTCACAATGGGAAAAGTTACTCCACTGATGCACCTGTGTAAAACATTGCCAAAACATATGCCTAAGCTTAAACAGTGCAGAGTGGGTAAAGGGCACAGCAGATAAAATGCTCATGCCATGGCCACAAGGGGGATCACTGTCAAAAGCGGTATTGCAACACATGAGCAAATACTTGCAAGATGCGTACACGGGAAAGAAATTGGAGAAGAGGTTAGCTATTTTAGAGCTTTGGAAGATGTACTAGGAGGAGCAGGAGGATCTGCCTCCTGAGGAGTGGATGCTTACCCAGTGCACGGAGGAAGGTGTCGAGCCTTCTGCTCCCCTTACCATGCCAGAAGTAAACAGCGATAGTACGGGATATGTAAGACTGTATCTGTTAAAGGAACTAAAAGCGGTCACAGGGTATAATGACCCGATATATGAACTACCTACTTATCGCAGTGATGATAGCCCAGAAGCGACCAAGAGAAAAGAGGAGATCTTTAAGATCTTACAAGATAAGGAGGGGAAAACGAGCGATCAAATGCAACCACAGACATAGAACGAGAAGTCAAGAGATGGAAAGGAGAAAATGATAGAGTTCACGAAATAACACTTGTGCAGAACGAGTAGATGGGTGGACAGATATTGCTCACGCTAGATGGGAAAAGTATCGAGGAAGTCAGGCAAAGGTAAGATCAAGATGAACAGGATAGAAAGGACAGGCAATGAGAGAAGAGATTAAAAGAGGGTGAACACAAGAGAAAGAACAGAAAGGCAAGAAGAGATGTATCAGGAAGAACAGCAAAAGAAGGAAGAACAGGCAGAGGAGCAAAGAAAGTATGACAACAGGCAGATGGCAATTTAAGAACAGGATAGACAAGAAAGGAAGAGAGAAGAGGAGGAAGCGCAGAAATTAAGAGACAAAAGGCTGCAGAGACGAAGGGAAGACAAAGAGCGAAGAGAAAATGAAAGGAGAGAGGAAAGAAGACAGAAAGAGGAAAGAGTTAGATGGGAGGTGAGAAAGCGAAGAGAATTAGACAAAGTAATGTAACAAAAAAAGAGACAGCGGGAGTGCAATATTGATCACATTCAGAAGGAGTTAATGGAACCGAATCCAGAATTAAAATGGGGCAATATAGAGGAGTTTTCTCCATTAAAGGAGGCAGTGTCAGGGCCATATAGGGCAGCCCTGGAAGAAACTTTCAACATAGTTAGAACCGGAGTTAGGATCAATAAGGTCTATCAAGAATTAAGGGAAAGTAGCAGATAGGAAAGCTGAGGGAAGGGAGAACAATCTTTGGTCCTCCACCCACAGAGCGGAGAGAGAGACCTATTTAGTCTTGAGCATAGAGCACTGTCTTTGGACAGGCTGACTTTAAATAATTGTGAAGGGGACGAGAGTCACACTAGCTGGGGGCTAGATATGTCAGTTGAGGAGATGGAATCCTTCCATGGAGAGGAGGGGGGAAGCGCATGCGGTCCAGAGGGATGCCTGGAGGCAGACAAAGAAGTAAGATGGTGTGATCTAGAGCATCCTAAATATAGGATGCCAGATCCCATGGGGTATCCAGAGTGTCCTAAAGGACGATCACATAGCAAGAAGGGAGAGTCACCACCATATGTGAGCAGGCTACGGTTGTTGCCAGGTAGAAGATCATCAGGAACCATTGTCCCCACTATGGATAGGCACACAATGTGGATTTGGGTTCATGCAGTTCCCTTCATTGTAGAAAGGAGGGGACAGACCGCAGTATATTCCGTGGCCACAGATGGATAAGGATAATTTAAGATGCTAACTTCCTAGTATAATGGCAGGTGGGGGAAAATGGGTCTATGAGCTAGAAGAAAATGACAGGGGGAAACACTTTAGCAATAGGGTACATTAAGGGTCTCCTGGTAGCCATTCTTGCGGAAAGAGCTGATGACATTTGGACAAGAGCAGGCTATCAAGTGTCATGGCACAGAACACAGCGCACGATGGAGTGCCATTTAAAAATTGTAGAGCAGATGTCTGGAGAGCTCTCAGGGTGCAGTATCCTGACACATCAGATATGGATTCAATCATGGCACGTTAGATGAAAGAAGATGAAGATCTGCTTGCTTACATTTAAAGCTTCTGGAAGGATGGACCCTTGAAATGCGGGAACCGTGGGGAAAGGTAGTGGTAATATTTTACCACATTTTATGTCAGGGATTGCCAGAGCAGGTACAGAGGCAGCTCGAGAAATTAGTGAGAATGGAAGCAAGGCCACTGGCAGAGATACAGTTGACCATAGTGCATCACTCTCGGCTGTTGCAGGAGAAAAACAGGAAGAAGAAAGATGTTTGAAAACTTGATGAAGCCAAGTTAGTTCAGAAGAAATTGTCAAAATATGCTATAGAAGGGGCGGTATTGACAGGCGCCTTCAACTAAGGATCCACATTCAGACCTTTTGATGATCTGGTCGAAAGAACTCACAAAGATTCTTAAGTATGCAGATGTAAAGATGCAAACAGAGCTTCTGAATCGCAAATGGCACAAAAACAATTGAAAACAATGAATTGGATACAAAATAATGAGCAACGGAATAGGTATATCTAGGAGCTGCGGCTAATGGTCCCGATCAATTGCCAAAATACCAAAAAAAAAATCCTTCCCGCTATCATCATGACCAATTTATGAGGCTAAGACTAAATGCTTATAAAACAAAAGAAATGCTACTCATAAAACAAGATAAAGATACTAAAGACAATCAATGTAGATACTGCATGGAGTCAGTGGAAACAACGAAACATTTGATAGTAGAATGTCTAGATTTAAAGGCACAAAGGTCATTCTATCTTAAAAAAATGTGCCCCCCTGAATGACAATATGGAAGATTGGTGGTTTGTGATACTCAATTGACATAAAGTCTAGCTAACTTGTGCGGTTGTTGACTATTTAGACACAATTTTTAGCCAAGACGCCATGTGCCGACTAAAACACAAATTGCTGTTATCCTGAATAACTGAAGCAGGGGGGGCTTGTTAGACCATACAAAGTGTGGAATCTTAAAAGTAAACTTAATTTGAGAGATGTGGAACAATGTGATAATGTGTGATAAAAGTTTGTTTAAACTATATGTTAAAATAAAAAAAAATGTTTAAAAAAAAAAAGAAATTTACCACATTTTATGTCAGGGATTGCCAGAGCAGGTACAGAGGCAGCTCAAGAAATTAGTGAGAATGGAAGCAATGCCATGGGCAGAGATATAGTTGACCATAGTGCATCACTGTCCGCTGTGGCAGGAGAAAAACAGAAAGAGGGAAGATGCTAGAATACTTGATGAAGCCAAGTTAGTTCAGATGAAATTGTCAAAATACGCAATAGAAGGGGCGGTATTGACAAGCAGAGAAGGACTGGGAATGCAACAAGCAGTGGGTACATCGCAGGTGAATAATCAGTGCAAGATGGACCAAAGAGGGAATGAATTTGTGCCATGAGGCAGAGGAATGCGCTACAGAGGAAGGAGTGGTTTTCAAAATAATTAAGTTGGTTTTCAGAATATCCAGAATGATAATCAGAATGTGCATGGAGAATTTAACCAAAGGGGGCTAGTCAGAAGAGCTCCTCCTATATTTTGGACATGTGGGATGACAGGTCACATTGCATGCATGTGTGGAAGCCCAGGTTATGTACAGAATGGGCAAATCTCAAGAGGGGGACAGCTTATCCTCCAACATATAGCCCACAGGCTAGGGACGGGTTCGCCCAAGATCAGGCAATGTATCAGGCATAAGAACGGCAAATGCAACAGGCATTGCAGCCACAGCAAGCACCATTGAATCCACTGCAAGGACAATCACAGCTTGCACCCATGGAGATACAGCAGAATGCAAACAGGGGACAGTATTGACACCTAGAATAGGGGGTGTCACTGTGGTGGGAGGAAGTCCCTTCACAGGTATGGGGATAAGAATGTATCCACAATAGGACAGCTCACAGGGTGCCTTAATATGTTCAGTAATATCAGTGACACCAGACCCCCGAGAGGAACCAAGGGTTGATGTAACGATAAGAGGCAAATCTTTTTCTTTTTTAGTAGACACTGGGGCTACTCGTTCATGTATACGAGAGGGAAAATACTCAATGTCGGGAATTGACAAGAATGCACAGGAACTCTCTGGAGCTGCAAGTTGAGTTCCTTTTACTGACAAATTACCCGTCTCTACACGACAGTGTGACTTGTCTGTTCCATTATTGTATTCACGGCAGACACCAGTTAACATTCTGGGGTGAGATTTAATGACGAAACTTAACATGATGATTTCCTTTACTGATGAAGGTATAGTGTGTTCTATCCCAGGGATACACTATATGAATGTGGCCTAATTTATATTGCCATTTACAGTGCAAATGGCTCTGCGAGGAGTGCCACTGGAGCCAGGAGTTTACCTTTATGGTATATGGATTCTGTTGACATGGCTACCCGGCTTAGTAAGAAAGACTATGAAAATACCTGATGAATTTTTATTCAGGACACAGACACCTATAGATGAAGAGTGGCGACAGACTATTCCCTTAGAGTTAGATGCAGCCATAGTGCTAGGGAAAATGGCTGATGGAACAGGGTATCTTAGTGACGTTAGTGTCACCATGTAATGCCACATTGTATCCAATAAAAAAATCAAAGAGAGGTCGTGGAGATTTATCCAGGTCATGAGACCAATTAACTTGATTGTAGAGGCAGAGTTTCCTTAGTTACTAATCCGGCGACGATCTTCTGTTGTGTCCCAGCAGAAGCACAATACTTCACGGTGATTTACCTGAAAAATGTGTTTTTCTGAATCCCGTTGCATAAGGACTCCCAAGACATAACGTCATTTACGTTTCACCAAACCAAACTGAAGAGCACTCGTTTGCCCCAAGGGTACTCTGAGTCTCCATCAATCTTTAATAGGGTCCTCCAGATGGACCAAGGCAATATTGATTTAAAAAGCGTTGTGACACAATACGTAGATGACATTTTGATTTGTAGCATAATAGAAGATGAGTGCAGACAAGATTCGATTCAGTTAACGGCTATTATAGCAGACAAGGGATGAAAAGTAGATAAAGAGCAAGTTAGAGTACTGTCAAGAAGAAGTGTTGTACATAGGTCAGTTGATCTCACATGAGGGAAAGAAGGTCACACCTGAAAGAACTGAGGCAATTATGAAAACAGAAAAACTGCACACGGTAAAGCAATTTCTGGGATAATACAACTATGTTAGAGCATGGGTGTTTGATTATAGTTCGTACACAAGACCCCTTTTGCAGGCTCTAAAGAAAGCACAACTGACTAAAGAAAAGATAGAATGGACTGAAGAAATGGAGGAAGGGTTTGAAGAATTAAAGAAAGCAATTTGTACAGCTCCAGTTTTAGGAATTCCCAATTATGCTGAAGAGTTCTTTTTATTTTCACACACGAATGGGATAGTCATGACAACAGTGCTTACACAGAGGACTACACTAGGGTACAAAACTCTGGCATATTACAGTGTGATTCTAGATCCAATTATGAGAGAACACTTTCCTTCTGAAAAATCACTGGCTGCAGCTGTGTTCGCAAATGAGAAGTCTACCAGCATTGTGATGGGGTGTTCAATGATGTTGTTTTTTGAGCATGCTTTGTTTGCTATTTTGGAAAAACCTAAGGGTACATTGACATCTCAGAGAGTGTCTGCATATGAGGAGGTTATTTAGAATCCAGCAATGAAAAATAATCAGGTGTAAAATAGTGAAACCTGCCACATTTGTAGCTAAGCCCGTGGTAGAGGGTGAGCACGTCCTTGACTGCACTAGCTATGAGGAATTCTATGATGACATACCGCATGTAAAGGAAAACATGTTTTTTGGAGGGGAGATTCTCTTTATTGACGGGTCGTCAAAGATTGATCAAACAGATGCTGAAGGCATTCTGGTGCAGCTGTAGTAAGGCACAGAGAAAAACGGGGAGTTTGAGGTCATAGCAAGTACAAGACTACCATCTCACTCTTCAACGCAAGCAGCAGAGTTGGTAGCACTTATTGTTGCGCTTGAAAGCCATGCAGATTGGGAAGTGACGGTCTACAGTGACTCCGCCTATGTGACGTCAACCATGCATGCAGGACTAGCATGTTGGAAAAGGGGGGCTACCTCCGTGCAGACGGCACTCCAGTGTAACACGCAGAATTATTGGATAGGCTTATTTTGGGACTACAACTCCCAGTAGCCATTGCAATAGTTAAATGCACAACACATACTAAGAGAAATGACTTTATTTCTTGCGGGAATGAAGCTACAGACGTAGAGGCCAAAAAGGTTGCATATTCACCAGATATTTCTAGTTTTGATACTTAAGATGTAAAAGAGAAGGTAGTCATGATTATGATAGTATTATGATAGCAAATGAAGGGTTTAATCATTATCGAGAACACAGTTGATGGAGGTTCAAGGCAGTGCACCACAGGAAGAGCAGGATTTGTGGAAACGGAGGGGGTGCTCCTTATCCCCCTCAGAAGCATTGTGGCAAGAGGACAGCACTGGAAAGCTGGTGATGCCAGTAACATTATAAAGGGTAGCACTTGAACAGCTGCACTACCCCGCTTATGTAATTAGGGAAAGCCTTGGAGCAGCTATTGCGGAGGACTTGTTCATACAGAGACAGTAAGAACACATTGCATTTTAAGTAGTAAAATTGTTTTAAATTGTAAAATTGTAGTAAATTGCATTGTATGTCAAAGGTTTACCACTGGGCATACACTGCGAACCATCAGAGGAGTGATTCCTGGAACGAATTGTCCTTTTCAGCATTCACATATTGGCTATGTTGATATGCTGCAAGTATATAGTGGACACACCGTGATGCCACTTGTGCATTGAAGTTTGTAGCCCGAGAAATATTTCCAAGATGGGCAGTATGTGAGGTGCTGAGATCTGACAATGGCCCCCATTTTGTTAATTAAGTATTTGAACAGATGAGTCTATTATTAAACATTAAGCACACAATGGTCTTCTTAAAGAGAGGATTGCAAAACTTAAATTGCCACTGAAGAAGGATTAGCTCTATTGCCTGCCCCTAGCCTTATATGCATTAAGGAATCAGCATTGGTTGGGCCTCCACCTCACGTCCCACGAGCTAGTGAGAGGGAGGTGAATGAGAATTCCCTTGTCTCCTCCATCGAGGAGCAGAAGTGATGCCAGAAGGCTGCAGAAATATTAGGAAATGAGTTATGTGCTTACTTGAGATGTATGATCGCTAGTCTCTCTGTCATTTCAGATCAACTCAAGCACCAGGGGGCTCAGTCTCAGAACACAGATGAAGAACATTCAGCAACCGGAACTATGCAATTACTACCTGTACGTTTTTTCTGGTTATGCAGTTCTAATACGGAATTTTACCAGAAAGTGGCATGAGCCGCGATTCTCAGCACCCCTGACTATCGATTCAGAAGCAAGACAAGGAGAAGTTCAGTATCTGCAGACTCGATCGATGATGAGGAAGAAGAACGCTAAGGTTGCTGATAAAATAAATGCAAATGTGCATTTGGACTGTGGCTTACATCGGACACTCTTTATAGATATTATATCGGAGTGCAAACTCTTCTTTAGTCATAGGAATCTTTTGAATTGGACTTAAGAATGTATTGACATAACTATGCCAAACTTGGAGTTTGAATTTGATGACTGGAAATGTTCCAGACTTGTTCCTCACTGAATTTCTATTTAGTTAAATTAATGGTCCTATCAGATTTATTTGTCCACAGGCTGCTTCTCGCTGTTTTTGTTTTCATTCTTCGAGCTTATCCTGGCCTTGTTGGGCGCAGTGTTGATATATGCATTTTTCTTTATGATCCTAAAAATGGCCCTGGAATCAGGAGGCTGATTGTGGCAATAGTTGAACAGATCCTGCAGTTACCTGACCATCTAACAGAGTTACCTGATTAAAACGTTTTTTTCCTTTCTTAAAGCAGTATACAGGCACAATGAGGAATGTTGCAAATGGTACAGTTTTTGAAAGTGAGCAAACCCAATGACATTCAGAGAATCATAAATGGTGGGGGGTAATGTATTGGTGTATAATATATGCATGCACAGCATTTATGGTTATTTCCTGATTCTTTTGGTCCACACTATTTACTTTGTTGGTCTGAGCAAAGTAGAAGTCCCTTTGATTCTTCCCACTCCAGCGACGCATGCAGAATTATCTGTTACCGAAAGACCAAGGCCATTTGTGATTTTCCCACACCAGTAGCTCGTGTGAGTTTGCCTATTTCTATGACAAGTGTTCCTAGGATTTTCCCTGTAGGAAAAACCATTACTGATATACTTCTTGAGTATTATGCAAGCACTCACTTTATGAAAGGGAGATACAGGAGAAGCACAAGGGAAGATGATTATGAGTTAAATAATTACCTAAACAGTACAGCACACTTACACACTTGAGTAACAACATGTGGTATTAGTTCATGAAAAAGGTGGGAGAGAGAACGTCCAAAGAGAGTTGCTATGTCTCTGCTCTCATACCTTATGCTATGGGGACGTCAAAGACATTCATAGATAGAGAAGTAGCAGTACAGAAAGCTCATTGCCTGACTCACCTTGCACTCTGCCAGACAAGAGGACAGTTCAAGGGTCGAACAGCATCCTTGGTATGGGTTACTGAGAAGACATCTCCAAGAGAAGATAACTATGTGCAAGACTTAAAGACAATAGAGAAATCAGAGACAAGGAATCAAGTGAATCGATATGAACAGCCTGGAATCAATGAAGCAGGAATCAGAAGAGAAGAAAACAAAATGCTAAATTGTCGAACCATGAAGAAATACGAAGATGCAAGGAAAGAGGTCAGCTCCAAATCAAGGGAACAGTGCTGACTCCCAAAGGATGGGCTGAAGGCTTGATCTTATGTAAAGCATTAGCACTAACATGATATTATGAGCTAGTCATAGATACTGCAGAGAATGAGTGCAAGCATAATTTGCTGAAAATTGTGAAACTGCTGATGTGGGTCGATGATAGAGGAGGACCTTTGCAGATAGTGCCTCTAGCTGGTGCAGAGCTGTGTTTCCTAAACAATGGCACAAGAAAGGTTGGAATGAATCAAACGTGTGGTCGAATTTTTGATGTGCCAGGCATGAAGGACGGAACAGTAGTATTAATGGACCACTAATGGGCCTGTGGATCCAGAGATTATATGAAGCAGCCCAAAGATTGGGGAGGGCTGTGTTCCATAGTGCTTATTCATGTTCCAGCATTAGTGATTCCAAAGAGTGACCTCAACATTGAAGAGTTTCCAAAAGCAGATGCCCATCTGAGGAAGAGGAGATCACTTGAGTATCTCAATCAGACAAAGAGGGAGAATTACTTTTCAGTGAAATCAATAGAAGCCTTTGACTCTTTTCTGTATGAACACAGGTTGTTCAGTCAGACTTCGAATATATTGGTGGCAATTTTTATGCCAGGAATCCAGACAATGGAAAATGTGAAGTGGTTGCAAATCACCCACTGGGAGCTCCTGCAGATGATCAACACTACTATAAAAGGATTCAACGCTACCAAGGAAGAGTTGAGAGCCATAACACTGATGACGCTCCAGAAGAGATACGTCCTGAACATGATTACCGCAATGAATGGAGGTGTTTGTGTCAAAATCGGGGAATCATGTTGTACACTCATACCGTCACACGATGACGAGAATAGGACCTTGACAGAGGCCATAACGTTGCTGACAAACTTACACATCAATATGGAAGATGCAGTAGGAGATATTGCAGATGGCAGCTGGTTCGCATCGATCTCCTCATGGGTTCCACAACGGATGGCGAACATCTTCAAGTTCGTTGGAGCACTATTGGTGATGATCATGTTTGGATTCTGTGTGATCGAGATAATAATCACACAGTGTAAGAATGCAGCAAAGAAAGCAGTAGGAATGAAGATCAGGATCGAAGTTGAATCAGACTTTTGACACAAGGATTGACAGATGAAGATATTAGAAAACAAACATATAGAAGCAAGCAGTCTAGAACCCTAAGGAAACAAAGTTCCTGTCTCCAAGGAACCACAAGAAGTATCTGGGAAGATGGGTTTACTGTAGCTCTAATGGACAATGTAGCTACATGACATGGAGTGTTCATAACCATGTCAAATCAGCCGGATCTCTGAAAGGAGTAATGAAGATATGGACTCAGAATAAGCACTTTTTCAGATGAGGATGTCTAGATGTGAAGACTAATGCAAGAGTGGTTGATGAATCAACCAGAGGGGGATAGAGGAGGAGCAAAATGCCTCCCAAAAGTCCCGCCCCAATTTTGCCTATATGTTGGGAACCGGAGATTCTGACAAACACAACACCAGTAATGATGCCTGTAACACGAAAAGCCTTTGAGACATGGTATCCATTGGGAAAACCTTTTTTCATGTATCCTTGAAGAGGTGACAGTCTCTTGAGAGAGATCGCTAAAGATGTGTAAAGATGAATAAAGAGAAGACTGGGGACGTCACATGAAGTAAAGATGATGGCCCAAGAAGAGATACTAAGAGAGAAGGTGAATAGACTATAGAATCAGATGACAAAGTAAAGTATTGAGTGACCCTGTACATGCGGAATGAAGATTACACGTGCAAAAAGCACTGAAGAAAATGCAAGCCATTTTATAATTGTACAGATTCTGTAAAGCAAGTAGACTAAGTAATCATGAAGGCTGGCTATTCGTACTTAATAGACTGCAGGCAATGTGGCCATTATATAGAATCTGGATGTTCCATGGCGTGTTTTAGCAAAGAAGGACCCCATAAACAGAAGGGCTGGAAGTTTGGCACAGCAAAGAAAAGCAGCTGATGATTGAGGAAGAATCGAGAAGGATGCTTGGCCCAGTCAGTGTCAAGGGCCAGGGCAGCCAAGAACTGGTTATCTAGCATGGAAAGATACAAAGAACGTGAGTAGTGAGAGAAGCCCCTGTTAAGGTCAAGGAAAGATGCCACGAGTGGCAAGTTTTATTCATTTAATACCATTAAATGCAAAGAAGGGAGCTCAAACATTATCTCCTGTCACACGGTCAAGATGGAAATAGACTTTGGTCAAATTACACCAAGACTTGAAGATAAGAGAATGCTCACACTCACTTCTATTCACATGCGCAGTGTTAGTTTGCAAGGTCAAGTTCAAAGGCTATTCAAATGGCAGAAGGCATGAGTGATGATGGATGTGAGGCTAATTGGGTGGGGAGGAATGATGAAGTCCACCCACCAAGCAGGGTTCCAGCTTGCATGCTGCTAGCGAGTAGAATATTCCAGAAGGTTACAAGCGTGCCAACCAATTGTAGAGGGCCACGTAGCAAAGAACCCTATATTTTGAGAGCCAATTAAATGTTGTAAATTTTATGACAATGAACATGACTTGCACTACGGGTGGGCATAGTTGTCCACCTGACTATACAGACCCAATCACAATCCAATGCCCCATTGAAAGTATACCTAAATGTTCCCAGTTTTCCTACCACAATCCCACTTAGGTTTTCTTAGTTGGCCACATAGTATGACATCAATGATGATGAGTTTTTTTTTACTATATAAATGTGATTTTTTATTAAATTTGCTCAGTGAGCTTGTGTGACGTCCGCTGATGTCCGTTCTACTCCCTGTTTTAGACAATTGATATTCAAACAGTAAAGGTTTTCCAACTTCATGAGTCTGTCTTATTTTTGGTGTAAGAGTAAAATCTGCATCCCCATCCTTCCAATAAAGCGCTATTTCACTTAAAAGGGCCTACGGGTTCACAACATTTAACACCAAACATGCATGCTCTATAGGACTTAGAAAAGAACCTTGTATTCTTTCGGAGCATTTTTGCACCAGTGCCAAAGATTCAGACCAGGGCAACATTTCTGTGTTTTAACAATGCACTTTCACTGTAGCAATATGTGCCCTAAAACTAATAGCACTTCAACCAATTCAAACTTTCTATAACATGGCTGATATATTTTAGCAGTAGTGCAATTGTTGTACCAGTGCTAATGGCACATTGTAACAGCCCAAGGTTTCTGTAATCCGGCCCATAATGACTGTAATGCGTATTACAAAATAAATAAATGCACAAAAAATGAGTATCCTGTTATAACCATCGAAAAGCACAGAACTATGTCATGTCCCGATATAATAAGCATGAATGCATTTTTGTTAAATATGACAGGGTCTGCAGTAGCAACCCTGTAGCTATGGTTAAGTTGCACTTTCCATTGGAGGAGCAGTTTTGGGTAGGCCTACAACTTTGGCGTTGTTCAACGAATCCTCACAAAACTTTGCAAAAAACACATAGATCCAACTACGAATCATTTTTTGCGAAGCTGTGTGCAATTTCATCAAGGGGCAGAGCTATAGGGGGATACCAAAACCTTTGAAATACGGAGAGATATGAACGAAACATGTTTTTTTCTCAGTTATAGCCCAAACCACTAGGTGGATTTCCACCAAACTTGTGTGAGGACCTGTGTGCTGGCCCCAAAAGCGTGCTTTTGTCAATTTGGTGTAAATTTATACAGCAGATTTTTTTTAAATGCTCAAATTGCTCAAATTATAGGGCCCAATTCATTTGTGATATCTTCACCTGGAACACCAACCCACTTCCTGATTCGGTGTCCGCGGATGCTTTTGGACCAATCAGAGCTGTGTAACGTTCGCGGACATAGTACACGACTGATGTTTGGTCAATTGAACAATGTGAGGAGTGTCAAATGTTTTTAAATAGATGTGATGTTGGATTTGTGAATTGCGCTCTTTCTCCGCAGACATTGTGGTACAGAAAAGCTCCTGAAAATAGGTTTCAGGTTATTTTGAGGATGAAAGTGTGTCAGGGAAGGCAAGGCGAAAGAAGAAAACAAAAATTGTGTTCACTATTGTGTTTAGAAATGGCTGCCTGGTTGTCCCCGAGTCCGCAGTCATTTTTCCTGTCTGTGGCCAATATGGCGATCAATAGGTGTTTGCGGACATCCATTGAGAATGGTGGTGTTATGGTATATGCTACAACAATGCTTAATTTGGGTTTCATACATGTGCAATAAAACTAGTAAGTGTGACTAATAGTTATGTACATTCCTGGTTATTTTGAGGATGAAAGACTGCTTGGGGAGGGTGAGGGAAAGAAGAAAAAGGAAAATGTATGCGTTATTGTGTGTAAAATTGAAGTCGCCATAGCCACAATAGTATGTTTGCTTTGGGTTGAATGCCTGCAAAAATGTGGCTACTGGCCATGGGTACAATAGTGCGCTTAGTTGGAAATGGTAACAAGGGACTATCGCCACAATAGTATGTTTACTTTGTGTTAAATGCCTGCAACAATGTGGCTACTGGCAATGGCGTGCTTAGTTGCACATCGTAACAAGGGAATATTGTTTTGGGCATTTCTGCTTGGAGCATGGTTATCGTAGTAGTAACAACAATACATCAGACATGCCCCGAACAGTCTGACCACTGGCCATGGCCAAAAGAGTATGTTTTCTTTGGGTTGAATGAGTGCAGCCATTTGTGGCAACTGGCCATGGTCACAATAGTAAATTTACTTTGGTTGCAATGCCTGTAACAATGGGTTGAATACCTGCAAGAATGTGGCTAGTGGTCATGGCTACAATAGTATGTTACTTTAGGTTGAATGCCTGCATCAATGGGTCTACTGGCCATGGGCACAATAGAATGTTTACTTTGGTTTGAATGCTTGCAAAAATGTGGCTACTGCCCTTGGCTACAATATGGCCACTGGCTATGGCCACAAAAGTATGTTTACTTTGAGTTCAATTCTTGAATGAATGTGGCTACTGGCCATAGGTACAATAGTATGTTTACTTTGTGTTGAATGCCTGCAATAATGTGTCTACTGGCCTTGTTAGATTTGCTGGTAACCTTTGATTTTGAGTAACAGAAGTGTTGGTGCATTCAAGCCAATGTTAAATGTTTCTTGATTGGTTAACCAAGAAAGCGGGAAGGACTTTGCATCTATAAAATATGAGACTTTCTCATGACTTTTCTTGCACTATTTCAGTTCTGACTAAAGAGTGTGTCATAGAAGATAGTTATAGCATGTAGCCAGCAAATTTCCATAGGAGTAAAAATAGTGATGGATTTAGTCCATAAGCAAAGACAAACAATGTAGCCCAATGCAATTCAGACTAGAGTCCATCCTCAGGGACCAAAATCTAGACCAAATATATCAACAAAAGAAGTAACTTGATGTATAAACAGAAATCACATAACAGCTACTGTGAAACACACACCCAAAAGAAAAAGAAGAGAAACTGCCTTCCTATGTGCCTGCCTATGATCATCTAGTTTAATGTCTGCATGTCTGAAACAAACACGTTCCAATATTAACCAAACGTTTCCAAGATTGTAATAGCTCCAAAAAATGAAATGTGAAATTTAAAAAAAATGCATACTTAAAGTTGCCAAAAGACTGGCTATCAGGTCCTGCAATGTAACGATAAAATAACAGAAAACCTCCATGAGGGGCTTCAGTAATTCAGTAGTGGATACATAATTATGGGCACCAGTGGATAACCCACATATTACTATACTTCTTCCAGTTTAATAGTGAGTATTTGCCATTTGTTTAATTTGTCATAACATTATTTGTGTGTGTGTAATTTTGGGCTATATCGTACAAGTAAATGCTTTCTAAAGCAGTAGTTCTGTTCGGATAGTATCTACCAATGAGATTATTTTTTAAGATGTTTTGGCTGTTGAGATTTATGTGGCTATAGATTCAATTTCTTGGTAGGATTGAAGTACTCTTTTCGTGATGAAGCTGGACCAAGGTTGATCCAGAGAATGTTTTCATATTTCCAGAACAAGGCTGTACCTGTTAAACTATCTGCAGCTTTGTGGGATCCACTCTTTCTTTGTGACAGCATTTTGATACCAAACTTGTAGAATCTTTGTGGAAGGGTTTTGTCTGATGATATGACATCCCAGAGGTCTTTTAGCTCAGTTTTCTCAGCTTTGGTGAGGTAGGCTGTGACATATCTTGCAGCATCAGTTGAATTGTCTGCAATGTATTAAATGTCTTTGTTAACATTCCACAGGAGTGCAATGACAGGATTGTAATCATTGATGTACTTGGATGTTTCATCTTTTTTAATGTTGTATGTGCTTTTGGGAGATTTGCCTTTGACACTGTGCCTAACAAAAGACACTGAACTATTTATTTGACCTTTGGTACAATCTGTACTAGGGAATCCTAAACAACATTTGGTGAAGTATTTTCCTTTGTTTTTGTATCGACGCCAGCAGTATTTGCTACACTTATGTCATTGGAAATGTAAAATGTGTGTCCGTAGGTCATTCCGTAGGTCATTATATATGTCTTTGAAAGTATGTCACAGGTAGTGTAGTTTTTAATAAATTGTAAGACTGTGACATCACTGTCGTGGCCAAATTTGGGAATATTTTTAATCCACAAACGCATCATGTGTGTTGCTCCTCTGGATTGATATTCTTTCCTTCAAAAAAAGTGTTCTACTTCTCCAAGTGGAGGACAGTTTGTATTACAGATGAAGTGTAGCATGGCAATGAAACAAAGGTGAAAGTATCATGAGACATTGACAGGATCCAGCTAACAGATTTCGCCTGTATCTTTTATGTCTATTCCATCTTTGCTTTGCAGTGATAGAAAATCATATAAGCCATCCCATGCATATCCTGCATGACTTCGGGTAACAAACCATGTGGGGGAGCTTGGTCCCTTAAATATGCAACCTAGTATTTAAATAGGGTTCCTGGTTATGACCCTGTTCCTACCAGGTAAGTTTAACAATCGATAAAAAACACAATGAACAGGGTCAGAGATCCCCCGTGAACACACTGCATTCAGATATACGATGAATGTCTTGGTATTTGTTAGTTATACTCTGGTTTTACTAAGACTGTACTATACGTCATAGCAGGGTACTCAGTGTTTATACATAACGAACAACACAAGGACATTTAATATACAGCCAGAGTCACATATCATCTGGTTAAATTACAAGTACAAACCCTGAGATGAACTCAGAAAAGGTCACATGGGAATTACAATACAATCAAACAGTACATGGTGCTTAAATGAAAATGAAAGTGAAACCAGTGTGAAAAGAGCACTGGGACTCAGAGTCATATTGTCGACACAACAGTGTTTCGGCCTTAAAGCGCTGTATTGGCAGCTGTTCTTAGGTCGGCTTTCATCAGGACGGGAAAAGGTGCTTGTGGGAGCTTCCTGAGGGCTCTGTCAATAGAATGAGACATGAGGAAGTCTGAGGAATGTGTGTGGGGATCTCAATCTTACTTGTTCATAATTACAGAAGGCAAGCAATGCAATAATTCCAAAAAAGAGGAAAAAGCCAGTTCCTTACCCTGATGTGTATGTACCACAGTAGGTGGTGGCGAAATGTAGGACTATGTCAATTGGTTCTGACAAAAAACAGTGTCAATTCATGGTGTAGCTCAAATCAGTAGAAAAACAAAGTACCAGGGCTGTAATTACAGATTCAGGAGGTCTGGCACTAATATGTAGAGACAAAACTATTTGTTACTAAGTATACATGGGCCAGGATTACAAAGTAGGTGTTACCTGATATGTAGATATCAATCCTGCATAGAAGGTAACAGGTTTGATGGTCAGCACACAGTACGATTGAAGGCGTTGGCAAGATGAAACGACTATATCAATTGGTCCTGAACAAAATGGTATCAATCCACTGTGTAGGTCAAATCTGTCAAAAGACCAAAGAACAAAAGAACCAAGGCTGTGATTACAGCTGCATAACATCTGGCACTGTTGTATAGAGTTAACACAATTTGAAAGGGCCACAATGGCAAAGTCAGTGTTACCTGATATGTGGTTATCAGTACTGCATAGAAGGTGACATGTTCGGTTGTCAGTGCACACCCTCAGTGCGAGTCAGCTTGTGCAATCTTAATTAGAATAGGAGTATGCACGGGTCGTTACCTATGGTGAGGGCAAGTGACAGAGATAAACATCTCTGGTATCCTTTGTCGGTACACAGGTTTGAATCAGAAACAGTTGCTACAGTCACTGGAGTCACCACAAGACAATCTTACCTACTCAGGTGTTAAGATGTCTGATTTCAAGATGTGCCCACAATGTAGCTGTGTTAACAAAGCGCGCGTATCCGCGCGATCATGCCTGTTGGACAAATCGAAACAAACACTGTAACGTGTTGTTTATGTGAAATGCATCATCCGGGCAAGCTGGCAAAAAGATCCCTTTCGAGATCAGGAATATTGCGGACGCGTATCTCACCTAGTCTGCTGGTCGGGAGACATGTCTGCAGGGGTCTGGAGCCTCCGGCTGAACGCACTGCAGGCTGGTAATGTTGCCATGACTACAGCTCTGTTTATAGCGGCGGCCATGTTTCCATTTGTCAACATGACAGTAATTCAGCACCCTGCTCATGGAGGGAATACC
Source organism: Ambystoma mexicanum (assembly GCF_040938575.1). Taxonomy (NCBI): domain Eukaryota; kingdom Metazoa; phylum Chordata; class Amphibia; order Caudata; family Ambystomatidae; genus Ambystoma; species Ambystoma mexicanum. The sequence continues at coordinate 909,756,861 of NC_090932.1, forward strand.
GTGCCAGTGGGGGTCTTTTAATCTCAAATAAACAATATGTCTATCATAACTTGCACATAGCCTGTAAAAGCCATGTCTGAAATTTAAGTTGTTAAAAAAAATGATTTTTGTGAAAATTTTGATTTTTTTTACATGAAACCGGACGGGCCGTTGTTATGACAACTTTGAGTACAGGGAGACGACATTGGTGTAAAGTCATCAGAAATTATTCGAATAACAGGCCTGTGTGTGTGGCCAAATGACAGAGAAAATGTCTGAAAAAATGGCCATCGGATGGGGGCCCGCACTGCAGGAGAAATATCAGTGTGGACTGGAAATGCATACGTGGGTCCTACTGGTGTAGATGTTGGGACCAGTCAAAAAAAGAAAAGGTGTATAGAAAAACCGGATTGAAGATCAAATCTACTTTTAGTCCTCCACCACATACCATCCCGAGGGAATTTGAAACTTTTGAGAGACTGGTCACCAAAACCGTCACATTTGGTTTGCGCAACAACAACCATTATTCTGATAATTTACTACGAGAAGAAAGAGAAGACCTTTTTCCCTCAAAAATGACACCTCCATTACCATAAAACTAGCTGACAAAGGCGGAGGCATAGTGATTATGAACACTGAGGACTATGATAATGAATGTCTACACCTTTTAGCAGACAGGTGTAAGATAACTTGTCTTATTGGGGTACATTTGGGGTTTGGTGGTAGTTTCTTACTGTAAAAATGTCGGCGATAATTTGGTGGTAAATTAGTCTTGCATTTACATTGGGTATCTAGTGATGAGCATAGCTTTTTTCCTTATATTATAATATCTCCCTGTGGTCTATAGAGAGCCTTAGACCCATGCATAGTTATACCCCACTAATTTATATAGGGCGCCATCTACAGTTTGTGGCCGGTAACACTGGTTTATCTACATCCAGCGATCTATGCGCCCTCAGGTATCACTGGCTTATCTACATACATTGATCTATATATTATATCAGATTCCTTCCAAACAACATGCAAGGAAGGCACACACACACACAAACCTGCTTTATCACTGAATATTATTAGCTTATTCGGGGTTGCTATTTTACCTGCAGGGACAAATTGACAAATGTACTACTGAAGAGAAATGAACCTCCCCTGTACTGTATACTTTATAGGTATATAAATAAGTTCATAGATGCAAAGATGACACTAAACCATTTGTTTTTATATGTTCTCATTATATTATATACAAATACAATTCACAATTATTATTTCTTACTATGAATACATTGCATCATCATCTGGAAAACAAAAGAAAGAGAATACAGAACAAACAAGCCTTTTAAAACCTGGGTTCATTTTCCCACATTCTGAACATGATGAAATAAAGATGCAGGGATTTCCTATCCTGTCAACACTGCCCTATAGCTCAGTCATCCATGCAACCTTACACAGTGACCTCACTTGTACATATCTCCTTACCAAAGGTTTTTCTTTGGAGTCCCCCACGCGACCTCTTTTCACTCGCCTCACAAAGATAGGCCCAGTCAGCACAAACAGCTCCAGTAATCTTGTGTGTCTGGGAAGCGTGGCGAAAAACTCTCTAGCAAGCACTGTGACACCTTGGACTTCTGTCTTCAAAGCCCAGTCAGCCCGAACTAACACTCCTTCTCCGTTTTTGCCATTAGCAAAACTCTGATCATTTCCACATTGACGTGGCATAACTTCAGACACTTTTCTCCAATCAGGTTAAAAGCATGTTTTCAACACCACCCTTCAGTTTTCTAACAATAAGCTCCTTGCTCACTGAGCAACTGTTTCAATTTATTTCCTGCTGCGCATACTTTCTGCTTTCTGCAAGCTGCCAGTGTACATTTAAAAACGAATTATAGCAGTGCTACCAAAATATGTATTTTCACCTGATTTTGCACATGAGACTATATTATAATGTTAGGGAGTTAGAATTAGTGTTTAGTAAATGTTAATTAAGTTAGTCAGTTATATGATTAATGTAGTCCCATATATAAGGCATCACAGAAAAATTGGTGCACTTTATTCTCTGCAGTTTCAAGCTGGGCTTTGCTGTGTTATACATTCTATACCTTGCATGCCACCAGCAACATATTCACATGTTATACTGGCAACACAAAAATAACTATGTGTGTGCCATATTACTGCTGGCAACAAAAGAAATGCTACTGCCTTTGCAACAAAACACCATAAAATGCCATCATATTTAGTACAGTGCTATATATACCCTTACACAGGGAAGCATACATATTACTTCCTCGAGACCCCATGAAACAATTGCAGGAAGAAATTACCAGCCTGATGACACATTCCTCTGAAGAAGGCTGGATCTGCAAGGAGGAACATAGGTTTCTCAATAAAACACACCTGCAGATTCAAGCATTTTACATTCTACTGAAAATGCACAAGAAAATCTCAAACCCACCAGGCCGACCGATTGTATCAGCCTGCGACTCTTTGTTGGAACCCCTGTCCCTTTATACAGACTGGTTCCTTAAACCATTTCTTCAATTGATGCCTTCCTATTTGAAAGACACCACAAGCACCATCAATATACTGGATACCCTCATCATTCCAGAAGACTGTATATTCTAGCCACAATGGATGTGGAGGCACTTTATACATCGATCCCACAATTGCCGGGTCTAGCAGCTCTGAGCACTTTCCTCAACCAGAGAGTCGACACCACCACTACCCCGACCAGGTTTAACCTGGAATGTGCAAGACTCTCAATGTCAGAAAATGTCTTTTTGTTCACTAGCCAACTTTATAAACAAACCAAAGGGGTCAGTATGGGGGCCACCTTTGCCCCAAATGTTTCAAATCTGTACATGGCTCGATATGAAATGGACAACATCACCTCGGCCAATAATCCATACACAGACAATATTGTGGTCTGGAAATGGTATATCGACGATGTCCTTTTGATCTGGGAGGGAACACATGAAGATCTCTTGCTCTTCTACCAGTGGCTGAACAACTGCAATGAACACATCAAGTTTAGATTCAAATGGGACTACCATTGCATTGATTTTCTTGACCTCCACATTTGATAGTCTTGGGATGTAGATGTATTATAGCTTGGAATGGGTGTATTGTATGAATTATACTCTCATATAGATCAAGTTGTTGGAGAGCATTTGAAAGTTATTATTGATAGCTCGAGATGGCATTTGGTTATAATCAAGCTTCCTATTACAGTATATGTAAACTATTAAGGGATCCGTTGTGGTGTTGTATTTTATTTTTTTGCTGTAAAATAAAAAGCCAATTGGAATCAATGTGACTCCTCATTGTTTTCTATCTTGCAGGACCTATCTACTGTTTTTTTTTACTTTTCTTATAGAAAGTTCTGTGAGAACAGGCACATACGTCCCTTCAAACTTTGCTATTTCTTTTCTGTATTTGTTTGTAAGAAGGTTAGTGTTAGAGGGTTGTTGGTTATTGTGTTGTAATTTAACAGTGTTTTCTGATTCTTTTTCAGTTCTGAAATATTTACTTTTTATGTGTTCTATTTGTCTCAGTACTTCTTGGGAGGTTCCATTTAGACAATTCTCATTGAGTTTTGGAAGTGCTATAGCGGAATGTTTAGCATTGTACAATCTATGCACAAGGTGTTGCATTGTAGAAGGGTGTATTGCTAACATTTGTATGTGATGGGAGATGCTTTTACAAGTAGTTCCTGAAATACAGTCTAACGAATGTCCTTGCAAACCAGTGTGGATGTCCACTGGATAAGAGTCCATGTTTTGTAAAGTTTTGATTCTACTTTTGTCTTTTGTTTTAACATAGTGATCGAGTAATTGTTGTAAACATTTGAATGACTTTTGGCGCACATTGCATATTGAGTACACTGGACGACATGTGTGGACATGAGGAATATTTGGTTGAAAGTTTGTTTGAGAAGGTTTTCTATTAAGGTTTCTTTTGTCATAATGATATCTGCTACTATTTCATAGCATCTCCCATTAGTGTCTTTTGCAATTGGGTTTGGCTGTTGGTGGTTATATGCTTCATTGAATAAAGTTATTTGCTACTTGTGTGAAACCATTCAACAGCATGGAAGTTAGAAAAGATATCTATTTTCACATTGCACATGTTAAACATTTTTTGTAGTTTTTGAATTAATTTTGTTAGTGGTTTGATTCTATTTAAAACTAATATAAATAGTTTTCTTTTTAGTTTGAATGGGCTGACAATCAGAGCTTCAAGTATCAGTTTTCATTAGTCATTTTTAAGTGAGGAATGTTACTTTTCAGATCTTTTTATGTGATTGGTACGAGATTGTGCCATAACATTTTTGGTAAAAACATTCTTTTAATGTTTTATTGAACTACATTGACATTGCTAGATATAGTTTGAGGTTAATTTTCAGTACTAATATTTTTACTGCACATTTGGGTACTTTTCTTTTTTGATGTAGGAGCAATACTTTTGTTAGTGGTGACTGTTGTTTTACTTTGAAAGAGCACAGTTACTTGTCCTCTGGCTTGTACATTTTCTATCAATTGTAGTGGAGGGTTAGTATATAACTTCCCCCTTCTTTTTATCTGCTTGAACTTTTCTTTGTTTTCTATGGATCTGCATTTCAGTAGGCATGTTTTTGAATCTGTTGGAGAAAGGAAAGTGTGAACATTAATGTTGCAGAAGGGTTCTGCGGGTGTTATTGTACAAGGACGAGTTGTATTTTTGTTGATTATTAGTGTTTGTACATTCTGTAACAAATATGTGGGGTTCAGAAAAACCACTACTCAAAATTAAACATAGCCTTTGTGCCGTGGTTTATGGCTAATAATATGGATTCATTCTGGGTACTGGGGTGAGGAAGAGGGGTCTAGGAGTCATAATATAGATTATAATTGTGGAATCATATGAAGAAGAGGGATGTGGGAATAATGCAACATACTGAGATTTCAGTAATGGGTGAGGAAGGGGGAAATACAGGAATTGATGCATTGATGTTAGTGAAGTCACATGAGGCAGAGAGATGTAAGAATAAAGATATAGATTCATGTTGGGTACTGGGATGAAGAAGAGGGGTGTTGGAATAATAATATTGATTATAATTGCAAAGTAGGATGTGGATGAGGAATGTATGGATAATGGGATCTATGGAGTAAATCATTTGTAGAGGAAGAGGTTGTATACCTTTGGTCTAGTGGTATGAAGAAGAGGGATGTGAGGATAATGTGAGGATAAAGCAGAATAATCTGATTTCAGTAATGGTACAACAAAGGGAGAAATACAGTGATTAATGCATTATGCATTGCTGTAGTGAAGTCACATGAGGGAGAATGGTATAATTATAACGATATAGATTAATGTTGGGTACTGGGAAGAGGAGGGGTGTTGGAGTAATAATATAGATTATAATTACGCAGTAGGAGAAACAGGAATGTATAGTTAATGAGAGCTATGGACTGAAATATTTGTAGAGGAAGGGGTTGTATACCTGTGGTGTAGTGGTATGAGGAAGAGGGATGTGGGAATAATGCACGATAATAAGATTTCAGTAATGGTATGATGAAGAGGGAATACAGCAATGAATGCATTGTTGTTAGTCAATATCCAAGAGAGAGAGTGGTGTAAAAATATAGATTAGTGTTGGGTACTGCGATGAGGAAGGGGGTATTGGAGTAATAATGTAGAATATTATTGCACAGTATGATGCTGAAGAGGAATACATAGATATTGGAAGCTATAGAGTAAAGCATTTGTAGAGGAAGAGGTTGTATACCTGTGTTGTAGTGGTATGAGGATAAGGGTTGTGGGAATAAAGCAAACTCATGTGATTTCAGTAATAGTATGAGGAAGGGGGAAATACAGCAATGAATGCGTTGTTGTTGATGCAGTTACATGAGAAAGAGTAGTGTAAGCATAAAGATGGTACATGATATGGACTGTAATTGGAAAGTGGTTTGTGGAAGAAGTAGGTATAGTTGATGGGGGTTGTGTGATCAAATGTGTGTAGTGTTATGTGTTGGAGAGTGGTGGTGTTATACAATAAGGAGGAATGGTGTGCTGTAATGGAAAAGAGTGTGATTGCCACAATGAAATGAAGAAGGGGAAAATATAGAGTCTAGTATGAGTGGATAGTTTAGAATAATACACAGTATAGTAATGTTATTCAAATTTTTACTACATACATGCCACATTAATATATTTATTTTATAGAAATGGAAGAGGTTTAATTCCTCAGTAGGTATGTTTGGTAATTTTCTTTTTTCTGCGAATGTAAAAAAAAGATTGTTGGCAATTCTAAAGATTCAGCTCTGCTATAAGTAGTAGAACATGCCATTCACTATGGAAGCAGAAGTAATTTTAAAAGCACTATTAAACTATTGCAATTGCTGCTGCAGTGAAACATGTTTTGCATCATAGAAAACCACGTGCAATTGAAGTGAGGTTAAAGGGAAGGTTGTGTAATATGCAGTAATATGGAGGTGTGCTGTAGTTGTGACAGAAGGTATGTGATTTAAATAAAGAAAATATCACTGTTAGTTGTACTGTAGGTTGACAAGTGAGGTGTTTTTAATTGTTGATTTGTTACCTGGTATAAGTAGTATCATATATTGCAGTCACTATGCAAGCAGAAGCACTTGTAAAAGCACTTATGAAGTATTGGTATCGGTGCTGCGGTGAAGCATGTTTTGTAGTACATAAAAACAGTTATAGTTGAATTGAAGTTAAATGCAAGGTTATATAATACAGTGTAATATGAAGGTCTGCTATAGCGATATCAAAAGAGGTGATGGCTGGAAGATTTAGAATTAATCTTAACCTCTAGCATTGCTCTGGCCAACCCTCCAGACCATTGTTCTTTGCCTGCCAAGCCATTACAGAAGGGGGAAGACCATATGCAAATAAGACTTGTTCCCACCTCAAAAGTGGGAGTCCCGTCCACGCTACTTTGTCACATTCTCTCTGCGTGAGACCAGACAAATCCCTAAAAAATGTTTGGCCTCATCAGTGAGGAGTAGCTTAGGTCTCTAGGCTCAGCAGGCGCAGGACCAACATCTGGGCATACCCGTCCAACTCGGGGTTACTATAAGAAAACAAAAGATGTGATGACTGAAGGTTTAAAATGAATCTTAACCTCTGCCATTGCTCTAGGCAACCCTCCGGACCATTGTTCTTTGCCTGCCAAGCCATTACAAAACGGGAAAGACCACATCCAAATCAGGCTTGGTCCAACCTCAAAAGAGGCAGTCCATCCCGGACTGCTTGTTCACATTCATGCTGCACGGGACCACAAGCATCCCCAGACATGTTTCGGCCTCGTTGGGCCTCATCGGTGAGTAGTAGCTTGGGTCTCTAGCCCTAGAAAAAGTGTGTCTTGGGTTAATTAAGCTATCTATAAAGTAGCACTGCCCTCTAAGACAAAGACAATTTCCTGGAGAAAAGGGGTTGCATTTGGGCTGATTTGTATATCCACAATGCCTTGCTAATGTGGCTTGGAACTGGAGGTCCAGCGATGGCTACTAGGTGGCATTGTGGAATGTGTGACTTGGCTCAAGTGGACTAGTCTAATTTCACATTTCAGGTGAAAGGGTTTTTCCAAAGCCTTTTTAAACCCACCTTAACTTTAATGGTGTTTTGAAAACATGACACAATGTTCCATCCACAAGACTGGCAGGACTGTACTGCACGGATGATGCCTAATAATGGTAAACCCACTATGCAGTTGTTCTGACAGCTTGTTAATTGGATGTTGTGGTTACGTTGCACTAATAAAAACCTATGAAATTCAGTGAAAACATTTTGTTAAATGGTCATTATGTTTACAAGTAAAATCACCCAAAAAACTGAAATTTGCTGGTTATGGTTCGCTAAGCAACCATAAGTTGTGCCACCACCATGCACAGCTAAGACTAGAACCCAGGGCATCAAAAATGTTATTCAATTTTTAACAATCTCATTGGCCCTCATTACGACCCTGGCGGAAATCGAAAAACGATGGCGGAAATGCAACACCGCCATCGAATACCGCTCGGTGCGATTATGACCCGTCACCGTAAAGTACGATGCCATCAGCGACACCGTAGTGAACGCCAACGCAAACTGCACCAAGTACGCGCACGCGCGCCATGCAAAACCGTAATTACCACCATGGCGCAACGGTACGCCAATGCTGACCCTAGCGGACATTCACTTAACGCCATCAAGCATGGCGGAAAGTACCATTCCGCCATGGTGAGAATTACGGCATCGCGAACCAACCGTAAATGGCCCTACTGAGTGCCTGTACACCACTCCCTGCCCACATTGCACAACACCTCGTAGGTGCAATGAAGTTACACAATGCAACCAGTGAAATGCACAAGTCACACATGCATGCCAACGAACAAATGAATGTAGGGGCTCCAAGTGCCTTGTGAGTGGCCATCCATATTTGGCATGGCACCATTGCCGTACTGATGCAGCACAGGCACGTGAAGGTTCAAGTACAGCAATATGAACTGAAACATGAGACAAAACAACAACAGGCCCCCAGCCCCATCGCTTGACACCAGTGTAAGGCAACATTCAAAGCATTATCCTGAGGGAGACTGCACCAGCCCTGTACTCATGCCAGTAAACAAACCAACCATCAGCATAAGCATGTACCACACAAGTTGGCAGAGTGACTGAGCAGCCAGGCTCATCTCAAGAGGGGCCAATGGGAGCTGCAGGGCACAGATGGCACGAATACAGAAGCTATTCCAATGGACATGACCTCAGTCTCCCTCCAAGAAACGCACGCAAACACAGGCACCTGTGACCAGCCATTTTCTGATAATCACATCATTCCACCAATCCACCTGGCTGACCGGCATCTGTTACACAAAAGCTAATCCCCCGCCCCTGAGCATGACATCATTAAAACAGTCATAATAGCAGGCCCCATCCCTGACCTTACTGGGCTTCGTAGGCAAACGCGGCCAGTACAGTACCACGCAACTATACTCAGAAGCCGGAACCCAATGCAGATCTCCTCACAATACACCGCTCCACAAATAGGAATATGCTACATTACTTGCAAAGAATAACGCTACACGGTTGAAATCAGAATCAAATTTTAATGCACATCAAATTCACCAAGCCCATACAGCTATTAGGTCATAAACTCCAATATATGTTTCATTACTGTGGGCTGCATCCGCAATAAATGACCAGCTTCTCCTTGTGTGACGCCCTGTTCCTTCATGGTACACAGGGGCTACATTCACGTTCAAAAAGGCAACATGGAAGCGCCGAGAACCGCAGGGCCGTCCCATTAGGTAGGCACTAGTCCAGCTGAAAGGCTGATATGTAGCTCCTAGCCACTAGTACTGCGTAAGGGCATGTGGCCCATTGGCGATCGTCCCATAAGATCGTAATGGTGCTCCACTGATTAACTCGAAGCAGCAGGTGTCGGGAGTAAAAGCCATCTGCAGGAGTGGCATACAGATGGCAGCGGCAAAAGGGGAGGAGATACCTGTCACCCAAATGAAATGAAAAAGAATAGCATGGGCATCAGAACTTCATTTGTATTACTCACTTCAATGATCACACTAAATCCACAGCCATATGCATGCTAGCCCACTCAAAAGGATTATTTCCACCCAAAAATCACTTGCAAATCATAACTATATAAATCGAGGTGAAAACACTATTACAAACGAGTGTTTGTGTGCATGCGTCTGTTAAGACAGAATCCATTAGATGGGATTCGTAACGTGCATAGACACAAGTGTTTGAAGGCGCGTCGAGACAGGGAGGGTTCAACAAGGGCAGATAGACGATGGTCCCACTATGGCAGCTCTGCATCACATAGCGCAGGGGAAGGGGATAGATCCCGAAAAGCCATGTACATGGCAAACTCTCAATTAAATCATCTGTCCATGCATCCATACATCATTCCCTCATCCCGGTATGAAAACGCCTGATTATTTACTCACATCACATTTGAAACTTCCATTGAGTCTGTGCGTAATGCAGTCTGCAAAATCCACTGTGCTCCAGCCCGGAATCCCAGTGTTGTGAAGTAACATGTATTTGGGAACGTCCTGCCTTATCGTCCACTACGCTATTGCGCATCCCATACTATTCATATCAATCATTGCATTCTCGCCATGGCCCCTGTCCCAAGGACATTAAACAATAGAACGTTATATTTGCAGTCAGACCTGTGGGCGTCTCCTCGCCGCTAGCTGAAAACCGAAAGCGCTGTCCTTCGAATTCCTCATTTGCAACATCACGTCGATAAGGCATCTGTGACCGCTTGAAATCACAAATTCATCCATGTAGTGCGGCAGTGTGTGAAAATGGCAACTGGCTTCACTCACAAATGGGACGCCCCGCCCGTCGGTGAACCTCGGTACAGTGCTCGCCCAAAGGGGATTGCAGCTGGCACAGGTGGAATGAATCACCACAGGTGGAGGCTATACAGCCTGAAAACACATAAATTGCACACCCAACCCCCTCCCACAACCACACCCACTCCAAAATGCTACCGGCAGGACTAGCGATGTTGGCCCTGGGGGACCTGATAGCACTGCAAGTACTCCAACTTCAAGAAGAAGACGAACACCAACTACTACAACAACCGGCCGCACAGAGGAGACGCAGGAGGAGGAGGAGGGCAAGGCAGGGCCAGCAAGGGCCACCAGCACAGCCACTACCACCACGCAGGCAGCCCGCAATCCCACGCCTCCGAGCTCATCCGTTCAACCTCACTGCTGAGCAGATCCACACCCTCTACCGTTTGGACGGGGACACCATAACCGCCATTGTGAACATGACACACGCTGACCTTGTCAGCATGATAGATAGCCCAACCGCCATCCCACCCCTACTGAAGGTGGTGTCTGTACTCCACTTCCTGGCCACAGGCACCTACCAGCACACAGTCGGACAGTTGCATGGCATTTCACAGCCACTGTTCTCACGGACACTATCGCAAGTGCTCGATGCCCTCCTGAAGCACGCAGACGACTACATCTCTGTACCACGCTCGGAGCATGACATTACTAACACAAAAGTTGGATTCCATGCACTGGCCGGCATACCGGGTTGCATTGGTGCCATCGACTGCACCCATGTGGAATTGGTTGTCCCACATGCCATGGAGGCCCAGTACCGCAACCGGAAACAATATCATTCTCTTAATGTACAGATGGTGTGTGACTCCAACAGGATCTTTACACATTGCTGTGCCAGATTTCCTGGATCAACCCATGATTCTATGGTCCTGAGGAACTCTACAATACCACGCTACATGGAGCGACACGCAGGGAACAGATCCTGGCTACTCGGTGAGTCTCATTTCATGCATGATAATGTGGGGTATGTGATGCGGAAATGACCTGGCAGGTAGGGGGGGGGATGCGTACGTAGCAATGTCATTCCACAAACATCCTTTATTGTCCACATACAGGTGATGCCGGGTATCCACTGAAGAGATGGCTCCTTACACCACTCCGGAACCCACAGAACCAGCATGAGGAGGACTACAACCATGCCCACTCACGTACCCGTGTAGTCATTGAACAGGCATTCGGCCTATTGAAGGATCGTTTCCGCTGCCTCAGCAGGTCTGGCGGGGCACTCCTGTACCGCCATGAGAAGGTTGCAAAGATGGTCATGGCATGTGTCATGCTACACAACATGTGCGTACGTAGAAATGTGCCCATGCCCCCTGACGCAGAACTACAAGCACCTGAAGATGGTCATGATGAGGGTGGGGATGTGGCAGCACCTCAAGGAGTCCGCGAGGCACAGGAGGGCCGTGAAATTCGTCAGAATATCATAGATTCATGCTTCTAGCACTCACGCCTGGTGGCTGATACATGGACACGGGACTTGTGGCACTGTGTGTGTCTGGAACATGCACAATGTGGAATGTACGCCTATAAAGGCCTCGTACACAAAGATCAATGTCCACACATCTCATTGGGTGATTATGTAATGTTTATAGCATATGTGAAATTATATTACACACCCCATCGACCCGCCACCCAAGAAAGCCCAACACCCCCCCTCCACCCTCCTACCTCCCCCCTCCGGGTATCAGGGTATCTCCGGGTATCAGGGGCACCCCTGCCTGTGGAGCGCAGGTTCCTCCCAGATCTACGTTGGGGGCTGCCCTGGACGGAACTTGCAACGGATGATGTCTCTGCCTGCTCACGTCCATGCATGTCCCTAAGGGTTTGTGAGAGCTCAGTGAGCACACGGCGCACAGCGGCAAGTTCACCACATACGTCTTTGGACGTCGCATGCAGTTCCCCCCTCAGGCTCTCGGTGCTTCTCTCCATTTGTACCCTCAGGCTCTCGGTGCTTCTCTCCATTTGTACCCTTAGTGTCTCTGTACTTCTCTCCATTTGTGCCCTAAGTGTCTCAGTAGATGTTTCTATGACTGCCTTAGTACCCCCACATTCATCAGCATGCTCCTTGAGGAGCGTGGCCAGTTGCTGCTGTTGCACGATCACCTGGTCGAGGGACTGTTGCCTCTGCTGGGCCATGGCCATTTGCGGTGGTGTCACAGAGGGGCTGATGACCTCATGTTGCCTTGCCACAGGGCTTGTGGGGGATGGCCAGTCGTCGTCTTGTGGGTGCCCCTGCGTGGTATCCTCATGGTGTATGGGATGAAACAAACAGGGGGATTGAGACAGGTCATGGATGGGTCCTACATCGACAGCACCGTTTTCTGTGTCGGAGCATGCTGCCATTAATGCAGTGTCACCTATGGTGCTGCTGCCACCAGAAGCAGTGCCTTCTGTGGCATCCATTGGGGGGACCTGTGGTGCTGCTGTTGTGGGCATGCTGGCTGCTGGGGTGCCTGTTGAAGTCCCCTCCTGTGTGCTGCCACTTGATTTGTGCTGCTGCCGTGTCTTGATCCGTGCAGCTGAGGTGGAGGGTCTTTGGCCGTTGGTCTTGGCCCTCTTTGCAGGTGTGCTGGTAGGGGTGTCCTGGAGCTCGTCGTTTGAATCGGACCCTGTGGTGGAGTAAAGGAGGGCGAGCGTTATTTATGGGTCTGTGGAAATTGGAATGGCAATGTATCACATGCATTGGGGTGGTACCTGAGGGTGATTTGGGTCAGGGCCTTGGAGGTGGTTTCATTTTTGTGTGGATTGAGGATGCAGTTGTTTTGCAGCCTGCAGTTAGGGTGTGCATGCTGCACGTGTAGAGAGTATTTTTAGGATTTTTAATTATTTATGTATTTAATGTGACTTTTAAAGTGCGCTATCAGGCCAATGTATGTGGACGTTCTCCTGGACATGTGTTTCTGTTGCACTATGTGGACACATGGTACTTCACATGATTGGACATTGTGGATTTAGCATTGTTTTATTTGGCCCACCTACCTGATTCTTCGGATGTCTGCACTCCTTTCTCCATCCCTCCGACTCCCTCTATACTCTCCATTCCAATGGTGGAGGCACAGATTTCTTCCCAGGGGGTCAACTTGATGGGTGATTCCGATCCTCCCCCGGTAGCTGTGGCAATGTTACGGTTGGCTGATAGTATGCTCCGTACGCGTATCCGCAAGTCGTCCCATCGCTTTCTGCATTGCTGTGGGTTGCGGGGTGCGGTCCCCACCGCACTTACCCGCTGTGCCACCAGGGCCCATATGGCCTTCTTGTTCGCAAGTGCCGTCCTGGTCATTTTTGCGTCGAGAAGACGACGGCAGCATTCTCCTGGAGGGTCTCTGTGAGCACGGTGAGTTCCTCATGGGAGAAGTGGACCTGCCGCTTGCGGTCGCACGCTTTTTTGGCAACTTTTCCCATTTCGATTGTTTTAACTAGGGTAGCTAACGGGTTGGGATGTGTCTCAGGGTCGGATTTTTAATGGTTGTGTTGGGATTCTGATTTTATAGGTGTACGGCGTGCTGTTTCCCGTTCCGGCCCCATGTTTTTACTTCCGTTTCCGTATATTTACGGTCACCGTATTTTGTGATTACCGCTCATTACGGTGACCGCTATGATGGGTGGCGGAATTGCACCTAGGGCGCCGTACGACGGCGGTGAGGGGCGTTTTGGGGACATTTCCGCCATCGCGGACTTTGCACTTCCGCCATGGCGTAATGCTCGTGCCCGATGGGTCGGAATTAGCCGCACTTTCCTCCATCGTGCAATGGCGGAAACGCTATTTACGCTATGGCGGTCAGGTCAGTTACTTTCCGCCAGGGTCGTAATGAGGGCCATTGTCTGTAAAAATTAAAACTAGCCTAGACATTTCAATGAACAGAATCAATTGGCCCAGATATGTGATGTTATCGGTGATATCATCAATGACATTAGTGATGTCATCTTTCATGTACTGGGTGTTTGTCTTACCAGTGCCTGGTGGTGGCGCGAGTTATGGTTGCTTAGCTGACTATAACTGGTAAATTTCTATGGGGTTTTGGTTTTACTTGTAACCATAATGTCCCTTTAATAAAGTTTTTTCAGTGAATTGCATAGCTTTTTATTAGTTCAACTTAACCATAACGTCCCTTTAACAAAGTTTTTCAGTGAATTTCATGGGTTTTTACCAGTGCAGCCTAATTTGCTACAACATACTAATATCATACTTACCCCAATATAGCAGCATTTATCTCCAATTTAGAAAGTTTCACCTTGAAACTATGCCTTTCCCCATCTTCTAGCATAACTTTTAACAATTCTATACCCTTTTTGCAACTTTTTCCACTGTTTTTGTGTTCAGCGATGTTCCCGAACATCTGACATCATCGCAGAGTTTTCGGACATGTCCGTGAGCGCGTCCGCACTTTGCGAACAGTTCAGAACTGTATTTTTCAGCTCAACTAGGACCTTTGAAGCCCACAATTTACCCTTGCACAGCTCATACACCTATTCTTAATCATTATCCATTAAAAATCTAGCACACAGCACCTACTTGGAAGAATATTAGGAAAACTGCTATCCATCTTAAAAATGGCATCAGCTATTGCCATCCCTCCTCTCCAAGAGCCACCACCACCACCAACTGGAGGACCTACAAAACAAAATAAGTGTAATACTTCAAAAGACAATCAAGAAGACCAGGAAGATGAGGTAGAAGAAGTGCCTACCTCTACCACCCAAAGAGAATCATGGGCTTGGCAGTTCTTTACCACTATTGTAAATATACCAAAGGCTAAAGCTACTAAAGTAAACATTGTACTCAGTCACGGGCGCAGCCACACCAAATCCAGCCACACAATGCTCTCCGAAAGGCTGCTCCAACTTAGGAAGTAGTAGGATGTCTTCTTCTACCTCATCCTCCTTAACCAATCCTGTAACCACACATCATACGTCTGTGTGACACAAAATCCCACAAGCTAACTTGTAAGCAATAATAGAGGCTGTTGATACCTATCTTTCGAAAACAACATTCCTCTATGTATACAGCAACACACCACTCTGCAGGGTGGAGCAATTTCGAAGTGCTTCTGAAGCTGTTATCAAGGAGCATGAGAAACACTGCCCTCTATCTTAGATTTAACACATGCGTAACATCTTCTCCTCACCCCCCCTCCATATGTGTGGTTGGTGCCCCCTTCCCTCATTTCCCTCCACACCTTATTTACTATGCTATCCAGCAAGAAAACAACATAGAAAATAAGCGTATAGACTGCATATACTTAATAGTTGGATTCAATAAGATTCTCCAACATTCCCATTAGTATTTTCTACTATGATAATGGGAATAATGGACTATTGTATACTAGAGAAAAATAAATAAACACTATAATCCATTGCCATTTATAACTATTGTAGGAAAATAGCATGCACTGGAAAAAAACCTATGAAATTCAATGAAAAACTTTGTTAAAGGGACATTATGGTTAAGTTTCACTAATAAAAACCTATGAAATTCAAAGAAAAAACTTTGTTAAACAGATGTTATGGTTCCAAGTAAAACTGAAAAACCCCTGAAATTCGCCAGTTATGGTAAGCTAAGCAACCATTACTCGCGCCACCACCATGCACTGCTAAAACATCACAAATGTCATCAATGACATTTGTGATGTCATCTTTGATGTCCTGGGTGTTAGTCTTAGCAGTGCACGGTGGTGGCGCGAGTTATGGTTGCTTAGCTTACCATAACTGGTGAATTCCAAGGGTTTTTCGGTTTTACTTGGAACCATAACGTCCCTTTGACAAAGTTTTTTCACTGAATTTCATATGTTTTTATTAGTGCAACTTAACCATAACATCCCTGTAACACATTTTTTTTTTACTGAATTGTATAGGTTTTTATTAGTGCAAAGTCACCATAACATCCTTTTCAATAGATGAAGACCACTAGCATCTTAGGTCCTCAAAGTAGGAACCCCGGGTGGTTAAAAAAAAAAAAGATTTTCCTTCCTACACAGGGATGCCTGCGGCGTCCCGGTGTAGGAAGGAAAATCTTTTACCAAGATGGCCACCATGGAAAGGGAAGGCGGGGTGCATAAAGAGAACACAACAGGGCATGTGTTATAACTGTTAAGACTGAATACAATACTGAACTGTTTTTACACTCAAAGATGCCCCGAGTAAGGAAAACATAGAAACAAAGTACTCTCACCTGGGGATAGAAGCAAGGATTGTTGAGGATGATGTAGAAAAAGAATACCCAGGAGAGGATTGATGTCTGCTTCTGTCTTCAGATGATAATTGGAATTTCCCCCGAGAAACACCCAGTGAACCGGCACAGAGGCCAGGGCACAGGAGGGTTCCCAGGGAAACCCTCTTTGGGAATAAAACCCTGCGGAGCTCCTAGTGAACGTAGACTCCTTGAGAAGTCCCGGGGATGTAGATTACGCTATCCCGGGAGTTTGGTGATAACTAGTTGTGTCTTTAGAGGATTGGGTCCAGAGCAGATATGCCAGGCTGGCTAAAGAGAGATAGGGAAACAGAGTGATTAGTCTTTTGAGTTTGCCTTGTAATGGGAAAGAAAACTCTGGAAGCGGGAATCTTACCAAAGGATCTGATGGTTACTCGGTTTTGAAATGAAGCTAACCGAAGACCACGGATGAGCTAAAGGACTGGGTACACTGGATAAGGCAGAGCACAGAACAGAGATGGTAAACATACAATGAGGTGTTACAGAGCACAACCTAAACTCAAATAGGAGAGAAGAAGACAATCTTACCCAGAGTAACCAGGGACCCTCTCTATATTGAGAGATAACAGATCTCCAGAAGGAGTAAGAGCAAAGGGTGTTGGATCTGTATAATGACAAACGTAAACTATGAATCCACAGTGAGAGAAACCATTAAACATTCAATGCTCCAAGCTAAACGAATGCCTACCAAAGAAACCCTAGGAACCTGCACCGGTCGAAGGCGGATGCAGAAAGCAAAATCCTCCAAAGCGAGTTACTTTGGTATAACACTGAAACTGAAAGGCTCAGAGAAGTCCTAAAACAACACATGTCAACAAAAAACAAAGTTCAGTTAGGATCCAATGAAACAAAGTCGCAACAGATTGAAATCAGCAAAAGGCAAGCCTGAGCAGAGAGAGTAGGGATTCCCTAACACGGACTCACGTAGCGTTCGCCAGCTCCTTGGAGAGTAGCAACGCGTCCTTGTTCAGGATCTGCAGGTTGATAAGCCGTCGGCATCTCGTTCCGGAAACGTTGCAAAGCATTCTGGGGCGCGATGACTAGACTGCTGCACACACTGCAGCGGTCCGTGAGAGCCGCCATATTGGAGTCAGGCATGTCAGCGAGAGCTGCCATGTTGAAGTCAGGTATTGTACTATGGGAAACGCGAACGATCGTGACAGTATGCCCCCCCCCTTAGGATTGGCACCTCCCGGTTTGCCAGGATGTCTCATATGAAACCTTTTAATCAACCGAGGAGCATGGATGGCAGACACTGGTTCCCAGGTACGATCAGCAGGAGTGTACCCCTTCCAGTCAACTAAGTACTGAAGACGACCCCGATGGTATCGGGAGTCGCAGATTTCTTTGACTTCAAATTCTGGCCCTAAATCAGATACAATGGGTGCAGGACAGTCAGAAACTGTGGGATGGAATGTACTCCGATTATCGGGCTTCATTTGTGACACATGAAAAACTGGGTGTATTCTTTTCCAGGAGTTCGGTAAACAGAGTCTGAAAGCCGCAGAACCTATGGCAGCGATTACTCGGAAGGGACCAAAATACAGAGGAGAGAGTTTAGACGGAACAAGATGTCTAGGTAGAAATCTGGAAGAAAGCCACACCCAACCTCCGGGTTCGATGATAGGTGCAGGTGTACGATGGCGATCCGCGAAGTGTTTTCTCCTGTCCTGGGAATGGTGTAGAGCGATAACCGCGGAGCGGTGTCCTTGACGGATTTGTTCCGTTAGTTTATTTAGGTCTGGAAACTTTGTGTCAGATCACTTCATAGTGGGAAAAGATGTGGGACTGAACCCATAAGTACACTGAAAAGGAGAAGTATGAATGGCCGAATGGTAAGAGTTATTATACGTAAACTCAGCTAGAGGCAGGAGATCCTTCCAATCGTCCTGAGCCGCAGAGATGTAACTCCTGAGATAACCTTCCAATGTTTGATTTAGCCTTTCCGTCTGACCATTCGGTTGGGGGTGGTAACCAGAACTAAGAGCCCTGGATACCCCCAGAAATCGGCAAACCAGTTTCCAATATTGGGAGGTGTATTGTGGACCTCTGTCCGAGATGATTGTTTCTGGTAAGCCATGGAGGGAAAAAACATGTTTGATGAAAATAAGTGCCATTTGAGAAGCAGAGGGTATCCCAACCAAAGGGACAAAATGAGCCAATTTAGTCAAGGTGTCAATTGTGACCATAATGCTAGAATAGCCCTGAGATTGTGGCAGGTCCACGATGAAATCTGTGGATATTATTTGCCATGGACGGGAAGGCAAGGGCATTCTGACCAGTTCTCCCAATGGTGCTTGTCTTGGTATTTTATTTTGTAAGAATGTGGGACATGAACTCACGTATTCCTTGGTGTCTCTTCGAATAGCAGGCCACCAAAAGAAACGTGAAACTAGGTCCAAAGTGTAGGCGAAACCTCGATGTCCTGCGATCTTGGATTTATGGCACATATCCAAAACTTCCTTTTGAAGAGGACGAGTCGAAATGTACGCCTTCTGTCCCATGAAATAACATCCATCCTCTTCTACCAGAACAGATTGGTTAGATAATGAAAGCGATTTCTTTGCGATGGAATCAGAATGAGCACTGAGGCGAGACAAAAATCTGGAGCTGACACTACTCCCATGGTTAGTGGTGGAAATATGGTTTCTGATCTGAAAGGATTGTCGATAGGATGGTCCTTGCGAGACAGGGCATCTGCTCTTAGATTCTCCCTTCCAGGAATAAATGAAAACGCGATCCTGAAGGGAGAGAAAAAGTGAGCCCATCTTGCCTGACGGCTGTTACAAGTCTGAGCATATTGAAGTATTCGAAGATTATGATGGTCTGTACGTACTTCAACCGGGAATTTGGCTCCCAAAAGTAAATGCCGCCATTCCTCAAAGGCACGCTTGATGGCGAGAAGTTCCTTCTCCAGGACCGTGTAGTTGATCTCAGAGGGTAAAAGAGTTTTGGAAAGAAATGCTACTGGCCTCTCCTGGTCAAGGTCATCAGGTTGTAGTAGAACTGCTTTTAGAGCGTGTTGAGAGGCATCAGTCTCCACGATGAATCTTCGGTTCTGATTAGGAGTTAGAAGAATTGGTGCTGAAGTAAATAGCTTTTTAAGTTTGTCAAATGCTTGATCAGTAGCTGACGACCAGACATATATGACTCCTTTCTTAAGAAGATTAGTAAGTGGCTAGGTAAGTCTTGAGAATTCAGGTATGAATCTCCGATAGAAATTCGCGAAACCTATAAAGCGTTGAATTTCTTTTCCAGATGTAGGTGTAGGCCAATCTCGTACCGCCGAGACCTTCTCTGGGTCCATTGCTATCTCTTTGGCGGATAGAACGTATCCCAAGTAAGTTACTTTTGATTGATGAAAAGTACACTTTTCGGGGTTACAGAACAAATGATTTTGTTGTAAGCGTCGAAGCACTTCTTGAACATGTTGTATGTGTTCTTGTATGGCGGAAGAAAATACCAAAATGTCATCTAAGTAAACCACCATACTGTGTAAGAGAAGATCGGAAAAGAGATGGTCCATAAAACGTTGAAATATTGCTGGGGCGTTTGATAGCCCAAATGGCATGACTCTATACTGATAATGCCCAAACGGCGTTCTAAACGCCGTCTTCCATTCGTCCCCGGGCCGTATCCGTATCAGGTGGTATGCACCTTTTAAGTCCAACTTAGTATATATAGTAGCCTCTTTTACTGCTTCCAGAATGTCAGGGATAAGCGGCATGGGGTATTTGTCGGGCACAGTAATCTTGTTCAAGCCGCGGAAATCAATACAGGGACGTAGTTCCTTAGAATTCTTTTTGGCTACAAAGAACAAAGAGGCGGCAGCTGGGGATGTAGATTCTGTTATCAGCCCGTTCATCAAATTGGAGCGAAGATATTCACGCAGAACCTCTTTTTCCACGTTGGACAGAATATACATGCGTCCAAAAGGGAGCGGTTGATCTGGTATCAAATCGATGGCACAGTCGTCTCTCCTGTGGGGAGGCAACTGATTAAACTCAGAGGATGAGAATACATCCTGAAATTTCTCGTAAACTTCAGGGAGACCTGCAATATGATTGAGAGACTGTACCCCTTTGGTGTTACTTGTGGAAGGAGATGGTTCTATGGCCACCCTCTGGTGGCTTCCTATGCAGTGTGTCAAACAAAACTCTGAACCAAGAAAGAATGACCCAGCGGTCCAGTTGATAAACGGATTATGTTTCCTGAGCCAAGGTAGCCCTAAGATCACCGGATGATGGGCTGCTCGGATGATATCTAGAGTCAGGATCTCCTGATGGGTAGAAATGGACATTAGGATTGCTTCGGTCTGATCTTTGATGGGACCCGAGATCAGAGGGCTACCATCCACGCTTTCGACAGGAATCGGTTCCTTTTTGGGGGAACGTGGAATCTTTAGAGAAGCAGCCCAGTGGTCGTCCACGAAATTTCCCGCTGCCCCACTATCAATTAGAGCCGGAACATCTTGTAAGTTGAGACTTCCTATGGTGAAAGATACTTTTAATACCAACATGTTGGTCGTTGAAAGGTTGGTGCAATAGAATGAATGTGTAGTATGTGAGGAACCTTGAACAGTCTTTGGTTCCCGGATCGTGGTTCCTCTTACGACCAGGCGCTGGCGTTTCTCGACCGCCGGACCGGAGTAATTGGACATTCCTGAACTGAGTGGGTATTGGCGCCACAATACATGCACAGTCCCAGATTCCGTCTGCGATTTCTCTCCTCGGGATTCAAGGGTCCTCGAGATGCAGAGCCCAGTTGCATAGGTTCATCAGTTGGCAGGATTTAGAGGTTGAAGGACCAAAAGATGTCCTTGTTATCCTACCCTTCCTCCTTTCAGCAATCCTCTCCTTCATCCTGTAGTCTATCTGCATCACTAGGGCGATGAACTCAGTGAGAGTGGTGGGACATGGAACTCTAGAGACCTCATCCTTGAGATCTTCTGATAAGCCCCTTCTGAATATCGTGACCTGCGCATCATCTGACCATGTGGTTTCGCTGGCCATTTGTTTAAATTTTGTGATATATGCCAGTATGTCTAGATTGCCCTGTTTTAGATCCAAGAGGTGTTCTTGTGAAGCAACCTTAATCTCCTGTCGCCCAAACATAGTACGAATACTATTGCAGAAGGCTGTGTGGGAGTCTAATAATGGGTTGATATTAGTAACCAAAGGAGTAGCCCAGGCTAATGCAGGTCCTACCATCTGGGATACCATGTAGCCTACCCGATCCCGATCCGTATGGAATAAATTGGCTTTGAATGCGAATTGCACAGCACATGCATCAAGAAATTCCTTCACCTTATGTGGGTTCCCATCAAACTGCCCACCCGGAAGAGGTCCGGGAGGTACCTCGGAACAATGGGGGATACGAGACACAGCAGCTTGTTGTGCAATCTGTTGAGAAGCATGCTGCTGCTGCTGTCTCAAAGAGGTGTTCTCCTGTCTTAATTGCTGAACTTCATTGGTCAGGGACTGACCCGCAGCAATCAATTGTTGAATCTGTTTGCTGCTGTGGGTCCATCCTAGCCTACAGTCAAAATGTATTCCCTACCAGGGGCAACTGAGAATAGAAACAGAAACTCTTCTTCTTTTTTTTTTTTTTTTGGGCGTTGCTAACTGTTATAACTGTTAAGACTGAATACAATACTGAACTGTTTTTACACTCAAAGATGCCCCGAGTAAGGAAAACATAGAAACAAAGTACTCTCACCTGGGGATAGAAGCAAGGATTGTTGAGGATGATGTAGAAAAATAATACCCAGGAGAGGATTGATGTCTGCTTCTGTCTTCAGATGATAATTGGAATTTCCCCCGAGAAACACCCAGTGAACCGGCACAGAGGCTAGGGCACAGGAGGGTTCCCAGGGAAACCCTCTTGGGGAATAAAACCCTGCGGAGATGCTAGTGAACGTAGACTCCTTGAGAAGTCCCGGGGATGTAGATTTCTCTATCCCGGGAGTTTGGTGATAACTAGTTGTGTCTTTAGAGGATTGGGTCCAGAGCAGATATGCCAGGCTGGCTAAAGAGAGATAGGGAAACAGAGTGATTAGTCTTTTGAGTTTGCCTTGTAATGGGAAAGAAAACTCTGGAAGCGGGAATCTTACCAAAGGATCTGATGGTTACTCGGTTTTGAAATGAAGCTAACCGAAGACCACGGATGAGCTAAAGGACTGGGTACACTGGTATATGCAGAGCACAGAACAGAGATGGTAAACATACAATGAGGTGTTTTAGAGCACAACCTAAACTCAAAGAGGAGAGAAGAAGACAATCTTATCCAGAGTAACCAGGGACCCTCTCTATATTGAGAGATAACAGATCTCCAGAAGGAGTAAGAGCAAAGGGTGTTGGATCTGTATAATGACAAACGTAAACTATGAATCCACAGTGAGAGAAACCATTAAACATTCAATGCTCCAAGCTAAACAAATGCCTACCAAAAGAAACCCTAGGAACCTGCACCGGTCGAAGGCGGATGCAGAAAGCAAAATCCTCCAATGCGAGTTGCTTTGGTATAACACTGAAACTGAAAGGCTCCGAGAAGTCCTAAAACAACACACGTCAACAAAAAACAAAGTTCAGTTAGGATCCAATGAAACAAAGTCGCAACAGATTGAAATCAGCAAAAGGCAAGCCTGAGCAGAGAGAGTAAGGGATTCCCTAACACAGACTCACGTAGGGTTCGCCAGCTCCTTGGAGAGTAGCAACGCGTCCTTGTTCGGGATCTGCAGGTTGATAAGCCGTCGGCATCTCGTTCCGGAAACGTTGCAAAGCATTCTGGGGCGCGATGACTAGACTGCTGCACACACTGCAGCGGTCCGTGAGAACCGCCATATTGGAGTCAGGCATGTCAGCGAGAGCCACCATGTTGAAGTCAGGTATTGTACTATGGGAAACGCGAATGATCGTGACAGTATGCCCCCCCCTTAGGATTGGCACCTCCCGGTTTGCCAGGATGTCTCATATGAAACCTTTTAATCAACCGAGGAGCATGGATGGCAGACACTGGTTCCCAGGTACGATCAGCAGGAGTGTACCCCTTCCAGTCAACTAAGTACTGAAGACGACCCCGATGGTATCGGGAGTCGCAGATTTCTTTGACTTCAAATTCTGGCCCTAAATCAGATACGATGGGTGCAGGACAGTCCGAAACTGTGGGATGGAATGTACTCCGATTATCGCGCTTCAGTTGTGACACATGAAAAACTGGGTGTATACTTGTCCAGGAGTTCGGTAAACAGAGTCTGAAAGCCGCAGAACCTATGGCAGCGATTACTCGGAAGGGACCAAAATACAGAGGAGAGAGTTTAGACGGAACAAGATGTCTAGGTAGAAATCTGGAAGAAAGCCACACCCAACCTCCGGGTTCGATGATAGGTGCAGGTGTACGATGGCGATCCGCGAAGTGTTTTCTCCTGTCCTGGGAATGGTGTAGAGCGATAACCGCGGAGCGGTGTCCTTGACGGATTTGTTCCGTTAGTTTATTTAGGTCTGGAAACTTTGTGTCAGATCTCTTCATAGTGGGAAAAGATGTGGGACTGAACCCATAAGTACACTGAAAAGGAGAAGTATGAATGGCCGAATGGTAAGAGTTATTATACGCAAACTCAGCTAGAGGCAGGAGATCCTTCCAATCGTCCTGAGCCGCAGAGATGTAACTCCTGAGATAACCTTCTAATGTTTGATTTAGCCTTTCCGTCTGACCATTCGATTGGGGGTGGTAACCAGAACTAAGAGCCCTGGATACCCCCAGAAATCGGCAAACCAGTTTCCAATATTGGGAGGTGTATTGTGGACCTCTGTCCGAGATGATTGTTTCTGGTAAGCCATGAAGGGAAAAAACATGTTTGATGAAAATAAGTGCCATTTGAGAAGCAGAGGGTATCCCAACCAAAGGGACAAAATGAGCCAATTTAGTCAAGGTGTCAATTGTGACCATAATAGTAGAATAGCCCTGAGATTGTGGCAGGCCCACAATGAAATCCGTGGATTTTATTTGCCATGGACGGGAAGGCAAGGGCATTCTGACCAGTTCTCCCAATGGTGCTTGTCTTGGTATTTTATTTTGTAAGCATGTTGGACATGAACTCACGTATTCCTTGGTGTCTCTTCGAATAGCAGGCCACCAAAAGAAATGTGAAACTAGGTCCAAAGTGGAGGCGAAACCTCGATGTCCTGCGATCTTGGATTTATGGCACATATCCAAAACTTCCTTTTGAAGAGGACGAGTCGGAATGTACGCCTTCTGTCCCATGAAATAACATCCATCCTCTTCTACCAGAACAGATCGGTTACATAATGAAAGCGATTTCTTTGCGATGGAATCAGAATGAGCACTGAGGCGAGACAAAAAATCTGGAGCTGACACTACTCCCATGGTTAGTGGTGGAAATATGGGTTCTGATCTGAAAGGATTGTCGATAGGATGGTCCTTGCGAGACAGGGCATCTGCTCTTAGATTCTCCCTTCCAGGAATAAATGAAAACGTGATCCTGAAGGGAGAGAAAAAGTGAGCCCATCTTGCCTGACGGCTGTTACAAGTCTGAGCATATTGAAGTATTCGAAGATTATGATGGTCTGTACGTACTTCAACCGGGAATTTGGCTCCCAAAAGTAAATGCCGCCATTCCTCAAAGGCACGCTTGATGGCGAGAAGTTCCTTCTCCAGGACCGTGTAGTTGATCTCAGAGGGTAAAAGAGTTTTGGAAAGAAATGTTACTGGCCTCTCCTGGTCAAGGTCATCAGGTTGTAGTAGAACGGCTCCTAGAGCGTGTTGAGAGGCAGCAGTCTCCACGATGAATCTTCGGTTCTGATTAGGAGTTAGAAGAATTGGTGCTGAAGTAAATAGCTTTTTAAGTTTGCCAAATGCTTGATCAGTAGCTGACGACCAGACAAATATGACTCCTTTCTTAAGAAGATTAGTAAGTGGCTGGGTAAGTCTTGAGAATTCAGGTTTGAATCTCCGATAGAAATTCGCGAAACCTATAAAGCGTTGAATTTCTTTTCCAGATGTAGGTGTAGGCCAATCTCGTACCGCCGAGACCTTCTCTGGGTCCATTGCTATCCCTTTGGCGGATAGAACGTATCCCAAGTAAGTTACTTTTGATTGATGAAAAGTACACTTTTCGGGGTTACAGAACAAATGATTTTGTTGTAAGCGTCGAAGCACTTCTTGAACATGTTGTATGTGTTCTTGTATGGAGGAAGAAAATACCAGAATGTCATCTAAGTAAACCACCATACTGTGTAAGAGAAGATCGGAAAAGAGATGGTCCATAAAACGTTGAAATATTGCTGGGGCGTTTGATAGCCCAAATGGCATGACTCTATACTGATAATGCCCAAACGGCGTTCTAAACGCCGTCTTCCATTCGTCCCCGGGCCGTATCCGTATCAGGTGGTATGCACCTTTTAAGTCCAACTTAGTATATATAGTAGCCCCTTTTACTGCTTCCAGATTGTCAGGGATAAGCGGCATGGGGTATTTGTCGGGCACAGTAATCTTGTTCAAGCCGCGGAAATCAATACAGGGACGTAGTTCCTTAGAATTCTTTTTGGCTACAAAGAACAAAGAGGCGGCAGCTGGGGATGTAGATTCTGTTATCAGCCCATTCATCAAATTGGAGCGAAGATATTCACGCAGAACCTCTTTTTCCACGTTGGACAGAATATAAATGCGTCCAAAAGGGAGCGGTTGATCTGGTATCAAATCGATGGCACAGTCTTCTCTCCTGTCGGGAGGCAACTCTTTAAACTCAGAGGATGAGAACACGTCCTGAAATTTCTCGTAAACTTCAGGGAGACCTGCGATCTGATTGAGAGACTGTACCCCTTTGGTGTTACTTGTGGAAGGAGATGGTTCTATGGCCACCCTCTGGTGGCTTCCTATGCAGTGTGTCAAACAAAACTCTGAACCAAGAAAGAATGACCCAGCGGTCCAGTTGATAAACGGATTATGTTTCCTGAGCCAAGGTAGCCCTAAGATCACCGGATGATGGGCTGCTCGGATGATATCTAGAGTCAGGATCTCCTGATGGGTAGAAATGGACATTAGGATTGCTTCGGTCTGATCTTTGATGGGACCCGAGATCAGAGGGCTACCATCCACGCTTTCGACAGGAATCGGTTCCTTTTTGGGGGAACGTGGAATCTTTAGAGAAGCAGCCCAGTGGTCGTCCATGAAATTTCCCGCTGCCCCACTATCAATTAGAGCCGGAACATCTTGTAAGATGAGACTTCCTATGGTGAAAGATACCTTTAATACCAACATGTTGGTGGTTGAAAGGTTGGTGCAATAGAATGAATGTGTAGTATGTGAGGAACCTTGAACAGACTTTGGTTCCCGGATCGTGGTTCCTCTTACGACCGGGCGCTAGTGTTTCCCGACCGCCGGACCGGAGTAATTGGACATTCCTGAACTGAGTGGGTATTGGCGCAAAAATACATGCACAGTCCCAGATTCCGTCTGGGATTTCTCTCCTCGGGACTCAAGGGTCCTCGAGATGCAAAGCCCAGTTGCATAGGTTCATCAGTTGGCGGGGATTTAGAGGTTGAAGGACCAAAAGATGTCCTTGTTATCCTACCCTTCCTCCTTTCAGCAATCCTCTCCTTCATCTTGTAGTCTATCTGCATCACTAGGGTGATGAACTCAGTGAGAGTGGTGGGACGTGGAACTCTAGAGACCTCATCCTTCAGATCTTCTGATAAACCCCTTCTGAATATCGTGACCTGCGCATCATCCGACCATGTGGTTTTGCTGGCCATTTGTTTAAATTTTGTGATATATGCCAGTATTTCTAGATTGCCCTGTTTGAGATCCAAGAGGTGTTCTTGTGAAGCAACCTTAATCTCCTGTCGCCCAAACATAGTACGAATACTATTGCAGAAGGCTGTGTGGGAGTCTAATAGTGGGTTGTTATTATTAACCAAAGGAGTAGCCCAGGCTAATGCAGGTCCTACCATCTGGGATACCATGTAGCCTACCCGATCCCGATCCGTATGGAAAAAATTGGCTTTGAATGCGAATTGCACAGCACATGCATCAAGAAATTCCTTCACCTTATGTGGGTTCCCATCAAACTGCCCACCCGGAAGAGGTCCGGGAGGTACCTCGGAACAATGGGGGATACGAGACACAGCAGCTTGTTGTGCAATCTGTTGAGAAGCATGCTGCTGTAGCTGTCTCAAAGAGGTGTTCTCCTGTCTTAATTGCTGAACTTCATTGGTAATGGGCTGAACCGCAACAATCAATTGTTGAATCTGTTGCTGCTGTGGATCGATCCTAGCCTATAGTCAAAATGTATTCCCTACCAGGGGCAACTGAGAATAGAAACAGAAACTCTTCTTCTTTTTTTTTTTGGGCGTTGCTAACTGTTATAACTGTTAAGACTGAATACAATACTGAACTGTTTTTACACTCAAAGATGCCCTGAGTAAGGAAAACATAGAAACAAAGTACTCTCACCTGGGGATAGAAGCAAGGATTGTTGAGGATGATGTAGAAAAAGAATACCCAGGAGAGGATTGATGTCTGCTTCTGTCTTCAGATGATAATTGGAATTTCCCCTGAGAAACACCCAGTGAACCGGCACAGAGGCTAGGGCACAGGAGGGTTCCCAGGGAAACCCTCCTGGGGAATAAAACCATGCGGAGCTGCTAGTGAACGTAGACTCCTTGAGAAGTCCCGGGGATGTAGATTACGCTATCCCGGGAGTTTGGTGATAACTAGTTGTGTCTTTAGAGGATTGGGTCCAGAGCAGATATGCCAGGCTGGCTAAAGAGAGATAGGGAAACAGAGTGATTAGTCTTTTGAGTTTGCCTTGTAATGGGAAAGAAAACTCTGGAAGCGGGAATCTTACCAAAGGATCTGATGGTTACTCGGTTTTGAAATGAAGCTAACCGAAGACCACGGATGAGCTAAAGGACTGGGTACACTGGACAAGGCAGAGCACAGAACAGAGATGGTAAACATACAATGAGGTGTTACAGAGCACAACCTAAACTCAAAGAGGAGAGAAGAAGACAATCTTACCCAGAGTAACCAGGGACCCTCTCTATATTGAGAGATAACAGATCTCCAGAAGGAGTAAGAGCAAAGGGTGTTGGATCTGTATAATGACAAACGTAAACTATGAATCCACAGTGAGAGAAACCATTAAACATTCAATGCTCCAAGCTAAACGAATGCCTACCAAAAGAAACCCTAGGAACCTGCACCGGTCGAAGGCGGATGCAGAAAGCAAAATCCTCGAAAGCGAGTTGCTTTGGTATAACACTGAAACTGAAAGGCTCTGAGAAGTCCTAAAACAACACACGTCAACAAAAAACAAAGTTCAGTTAGGATCCAATGAAACAAAGTCGCAACAGAATGAAATCAGCAAAAGGCAAGCCTGAGCAGAGAGAGTAAGGGATTCCCTAACACGGACTCACGTAGGGTTCGCCAGCTCCTTGGAGAGTAGCAACGCGTCCTTGTTTGGGATCTGCAGGTTGATAAGCCGTCGGCATCTCGTTCCGGAAACGTTGCAAAGCATTCTGGGGCGCGATGACTATACTGCTGCACACACTGCAGCGGTCCGTTAGAGCCGCCATATTGGAGTCAGGCATGTCAGCGAGAGCCGCCATGTTGAAGTCAGGTATTGTACTATGGGAAACGCGAATGATTGTGACAGTATGCCCCCCCTTAGGATTGGCACCTCCCGGTTTGCCAGGATGTCTCATATGAAACCTTTTAATCAACCGAGGAGCATGGATGGCAGACACTGGTTCCCAGGTACGATCAGCAGGAGTGTACCCCTTCCAGTCAACTAAGTACTGAAGACGACCCCGATGGTATCGGGAGTCGCAGATTTCTTTGACTTCAAATTCTGGCCCTAAATCAGATATGATGGGTGCAGGACAGTCCGAAACTGTGGGATGGAATGTACTCCGATTATCGCGCTTCAGTTGTGACACATGAAAAACTGGGTGTATACTTGTCCAGGAGTTCGGAAAACAGAGTCTGAAAGCTGCAGAACTTATGGCAGCGATTACTCGGAAGGGACCAAAATACAGAGGAGAGAGTTTAGACGGAACAAGATGTCTAGGTAGAAATCTGGAAGAAAGCCACACCCAATCTCCGGGTTTGATGATAGGTGCAGGTGTACGATGGCGATCCGCGAAGTGTTTTCTCCTGTCCTGGGAATGGTGTAGAGCGATAACCGCGGAGCGGTGTCCATGACGGATTTGTTCCGTTAGTTTATTTAGGTCTGGAAACTTAGTGTCAGATCTCTTCAGAGTGGGAAAAGATGTGGGACTGAACCCATAAGTACACTGAAAAGGAGAAGTATGAATGGCCGAATGGTAAGAGTTATTATACGCAAACTCAGCTAGAGGCAGGAGATCCTTCCAATCGTCCTGAGCCGCAGAGATGTAACTCCTAAGATAACCTTCTAATGTTTGATTTAGCCTTTCCGTCTGACCATTCGATTGGGGGTGGTAACCAGAACTAAGAGCCCTGGATACCCCCAGAAATCGGCAAACCAGTTTCCAATATTGGGAGGTGTATAGTGGACCTCTGTCCGAGATGATTGTTTCTGGTAAGCCATGAAGGGAAAAAACATTTTTGATGAAAATACGTGCCATTTGAGAAGCAGAGGGTATCCCAACCAAAGGGACAAAATGAGCCAATTTAGTCAAGGTGTCAATTGTGACCATAATAGTAGAATAGCCCTGAGATTGTGGCAGGTCCCCGATGAAATCCGTGGATATTATTTGCCATGGACGGGAAGGCAAGGTCATTCTGACCAGTTCTCCCAATGGTACTTGTCTTGGTATTTTATTTTGTAAGCATGTGGGACATGAACTCACGTATTCCTTGGTGTCTCTTCGAATAGCAGGCCACCAAAAGAAACGTGAAACTAGGCCCAAAGTGGAGGCGAAACCTCGATGTCCTGCGATCTTGGATTTATGGCACATATCCAAAACTTCCTTTTGAAGAGGACGAGTCGGAATGTACGCCTTCTGTCCCATGAAATAACATCCATCCTCTTCTACCAGAACAGATCGGTTAGATAATGAAAGCGATTTCTTTGCGATGGAATCAGAATGAGTTTTGAGGCGAGACAAAAAATCTGGAGCTGACACTACTCCCATGGTTAGTGGTGGAAATATGGGTTCTGATCTGAAAGGGCTGTCGATAGGATGGTCCTTGCGAGACAGGGCATCTGCTCTTAGATTCTCCCTTGCAGGAATAAATGAAAACGTGATCCTGAAGGGAGAGAAAAAGTGAGCCCATCTTGCCTTACCAGTGCACCCTAATTTGCTACAACATACTAATATCATACTTACCCCCAATATAGCAGCATTTATCTCCAATTTAGAAAGTTTCACCTTGAAACTATGCCTTTCCCCATCTTCTAGCATCATTTTTAACAATTCTATACCCTTTTTGCCACTTTTTCCACTGTTTTTGTGTTCAGCGACGTTCCCGAACATCTGACATCATCGCAGAGTTTTCGAACATGTCCGTGAGCGCGTCCGCACTTTGCGAACAGTTCGGAACTGTATTTTTCAGCTCAACTAGGACCTTTGAAGCTCACAATTTACCCTTGCACATCTCCTACACCTATTCTTAATCATTATCCATTAAAAATCTAGCACACAGCAACTACTTGGAAGAATATTAGGAAAACTGCTATCCATCTTAAAAATGGCATCAGCTATTGCCATCCCTCCTCTCCAAGAGCCACCACCACCACCAACTGGAGGACCTACAAAACAAAATAAGTGTAATACTTCAAAAGACAATCAAGAAGACCAGGAAGATGAGGTAGAAGAAGTGCCTACCTCTACCACCCAAAGAGAATCATGGGCGTGGCAGTTCTTTACCACTATTGTAAATATACCAAAGGCTAAAGCTACTAAAGTAAACATTGTACTCAGTCACGGGCGCAGCCACACCAAATCCAGCCACACAATGCTCTCCGAAAGGCTGCTCCTACTTAGGAAGTAGTAGGATGTCTTCCTCTACCTCATCCTCCTTAACCAATTCTGTAACCACACATCCTACCTCTGTGGGACACAAAATCCCACAAGCTAACTTGTAAGCAATAATAGAGGCTGTTTATCCCTATCTTTCGAAAACAACAGTCCTCTCTGTATACAGCAACACACCACTCTGCAGGGTGGAGCAATTTCGAAGTGCTTCTGAAGCTGTTATCAAGGAGCATGAGAAACACTGCCCTCTATCTTAGATTTAACACATGCGTAACATCTTCTCCTCACCCCCCCTCCATATGTGTGGTTGGTGCCCCCTTCCCTCATTTCCCTCCCCACCTTATTTACTATGCTATCCAGCAAGAAAAAAACATAGAAAATAAGCGTATAGACTGCATATACTTAATAGTTGGATTCAATAAGATTCTCCAACATTCCCATTAGTATTTTCTACTATGCTAATGGGAATAATGGACTATTGTATACTAGAGAAAAAGAAATAAACACTATAATCCATTGACATTTATAACTATTGTAGGAAAATAGCATGCACTGGAAAAAACCTATGAAATTCAATGAAAAACTTTGTTAAAGGGACATTATGGTTAAGTTTCACTAATAAAAGCCTATGAAATTCAATGACAAAACTTTGTTAAAGGGACGTTATGGTTAAGTTGCACTAATAAAAACCTATGAAATTCAATGAAAAAACTTTGTTAAAGGGACGTTATGGTTAAGTTGCACTAATAAAAACCTATGAAATTCAAAGAAAAAACTTTGTTAAACAGATGTTATGGTTCCAAGTAAAACTGAAAAACCCCTGAAATTCGCCAGTTATGGTAAGCTAAGCAACCATTACTCGCGCCACCACCATGCACTGCTAAGACATCACAAATGTCATCAATGACATTTGTGATGTCATCTTTGATGTCCTAGGTGTTAGTCTTAGCAGTGCACGGTGGTGGCGCGAGTTATGGTTGCTTAGCTTACCATAACTGGTGAATTTCAAGGGTTTTTCGGTTTTGCTTGGAACCATAACGTCCCTTTGACAAAGTTTTTTCACTGAATTTCATATTTTTTTATTAGTGCAACTTAACCATAACGTCCCTGTAACACATTTTTTTTTTACTGAATTGTATAGGTTTTTATTAGTGCAACGTCACCATAACATCCTTTTCAATAGATGAAGACCACTAGCATCTTAGGTCCTCAAAGTGGGAACCCCGGGTGGTTAAAAAAAAAAAGAAGATTTTCCTTCCTACACTGGGATGCCTGCGGCGTCCCGGTGTAGGAAGGAAAATCTTTTACAAAGATGGCCACCATGGAAAGGGAAGGCGGGGTCTATAAAGAGAACACAACAGGGCATGAGCAGGGGGTGGAGGAGGAACAGGGGAGACACATGGGCATGAGCGGGGGTGAGAGGGAACAGGGCACAAACGGGGCATGAGCAGGGGGTGGGGGTGAAAAGGAGGGAAACACGGAGCATGAGCGGGGGTGGGGGGAACACGAGAGAGATACAGGGCATGAGCAGCGGGTGGGGAGGAACACGAGGAAGACACGGGGGATGAGCGGGGGGTGGGGAGGAACACGAGGGAGACACGGGGCATGAGCGGGGGGTGGGGGGGAACAGGGGAGACACGGGGCATGAGCAGGGGGTGGGGGAAACAGGGCACACACGGGGCATGAGCAGGGGGTGGGGGAAACAGGGCACACACGGGCCATGAGCGGGGGTGGGGGAACAGGGCACACACGGGGCATGAGCGGGGGGTGGGGGGAACAGGGCACACACAGGGCATGAGCGGGGGGTGGCGGGAACAGGGCACACACAGGGCATGAGCAGGGGGTGGGGGGAACAGGGCACACATGGGGCATGAGCAGGGGGTGGGGGAATAGGGCACACACGGGGCATGAGCGGGGGGTGGGGGGGAAAGGAGAGAGACAAGGGGCATGAGCGGGGGGTCGGGGGAACAGGAGGGAGACACAGGGCATGAGCGGGGGTGGGGGGTAACACGAGGAAAACACAGGGCATGAGCAGGGGTTGGGGGCAACAGGAGACACACGGGCATGAGCGGGGGGTGAGGGGGTACACGATGGAGACACAGGGCATGAGTGGGGGTGGGGGAACACGAGGGAGACACGGGGCATGAGCAGGGGGTGGGGGCAACAGGAGACACACAGGGCATGAGCGGGGGGTGAGGGGTACACGATGGAGACACGGGGCATGAGCGGGGGGTGGGGGCAACAGGAGACACACGGGGCATGAGCAGGGGGTGAGGGGGTACACGAGGGAGACATGGGGCATGAGCGGGGTGTGGGGGAACATGAGGGAGACACGGGGCATGAGCGGGGGTGGGGGAACAGTGCACATGGGGCATGAGCGGGGTGGGGGGAACAGGGTGCACACAACGGGACCTGAGCGCGGGTGGGGGGAACAGGGCGCACACACAGGGCATGAGCAGGGGTGGGGGAACAGGGCGCACAAACGGGCGCATGAGCGGGGGTGGGGGGAACAGGGCACACACAGGGCATGAGTGGGGGGTGGGGGAACAGGGGAGACACATGGGCATGAGCGGGGGGTGAGAGGGAACAGGGTACAAATGGGGCATGAGCAGGGGGTGGGGGGAAAATGAAGGAAACACGGAGCATGAGCGGGGGTGGGGGAACACGAGAGAGACACGGGGCATGAGCAGCGGGTGGGGAGGAACACGAGAGAGACACGGGGCATGAGCGGGGGCTGGGGAGGAACACGAGGGAGACACGGGGCATGAGCGGGGTGTAGGGGGAACAGGGGAGACAATGGGCATGAGCGGGGGGTGGGGGAAACAGGGCACACACGGGGCATGAGCAGGGGGTGGGGGAACAGGGCACACATGGGGCATGAGCAGGGGGTGGGGGGAACAGGGCACACACGGGGCATGAGCAGGGGGTGGGGGAATAGGGCACACATGGGGCATGAGCGGGGGTGGGGGAAAAGGGGAGAGACAAGGGGCATGAGCGGAGGGTGGGGGGAACACGAGGGAGACACGGGGCTTGAGCAGGGGGTTGGGGGGTAACACGAGGGAAACACGGGGCATGAGCAGGGGGTGGGGGCACAGGAGACAAATGGGGAATGACCGGAGGGTGAGGGGGTACACAATGGAGACACAGGGCATGAGTGGGGGGTGGGGGAACACGAGGGAAACACGGGGCATGAGCAGGGGGTGGGGGCACAGGAGACACATGGGGAATGACCGGGGGGTGAGGGGGTACACGATGGAGACACAGGGCATGAGTGGGGGGTGGGGGGAACATGAGGGAGACACAGGGCATGAGCATGGGGTGGGGGGGAAGGGGAGAGAAACACAGGGCATGAGCGGGGGGTGGGGGTGAAGGGGAGAGACACGGGGCATGGGTGGGGGGTAAGACAAGGGAGACACGGGGCATGAGCGGGGGTGGGGGTAACAGGGGAGACAGGTCATGAGCGGGGGGGTGGGGGGGGAACAGGGGCGACACAGGGCATGAGTGGGGGTGGGGGTAAGTGGAGAGAGACACGGGGCATGAGCGGGGGGTGGGGGGAACAGTAGGGAGACACGGGTCATGAGCGGGGGGTGAGGGGGAAGGGGAGAGACACACGGGGCATGAGCAGGGGGTGGGGGGAAGGGGAGAGAAACACGGGGCGTGAGCGCGGGTGAGGGGGAAGGGGGGAGACACACGGGGCATGAGCGGGGTGGGGGGAAGGGTAGAGAGACACGGCATGAGCGGGGGTGGGAGGAAGGGGAGAGACACACGGGGCATGAGTGGGGGGTGGGGGGAAGGGGAGAGACACACGGGGCATGAGCGGGGGGTGGGGGGAAAGGAGAGAGACATGGGGCATGAGTGGGTGGGGGGAACATGAGGGGGACACGGGGCATGAGCGGGAGGGGGTGGGGATAACACGCAGGGCATGAGCGGGAGGGGGTGGGGATAACACGAGGGAAACATGAGGCATGAGCGGGGTGGGGCGAACACGAGGGAGACACGGGGCATGAGCGGGGGATGGGGGCAACAGGAAAGACGGGCATGAGCCGGGATGGGGGGAACACGAGGAAGACATGGGGCATGAGCGGGGGTGGGGTGTAACACGGGGCATGAGCAGGGGGGGGGTGCGGGGGAACACGAGGGAAACATGGGGCATGAGCGGGGGGAGGGGGTACAGGAAGGAAACACGGGGCATGAGCGGGGGGTGTGGAGTGGGGGTACAGGAGGGAGACACGGGACATGACCGGAGGGTGGGGGGCAACAGGAGATACGGGGCATGAGCGGGGCGTGGGGGGGCACACGAGGGAAACACGGGGCATGAGTGGGGGTAGGGGGGACAGAGGAGACAGAGGAGACAGGGGCATGAGCGGGGGTGGTGGGAACAGGAGAGAGACACAGGGCATGAGCAGGGGTGGGGGGAACAGGGGAGATACGGGGCATGAGCAGGGGGTTGGGGTAACACAAGGGAGACACGGGGGCGTGAGTGGGGGGTGGGCGTAACACAAGGGAGACACGGGGCAATGAGCGGGGGTGGGGGAACACTGGGGCAAGAGCAGGGGTGGGGGAACAGGGGAGACACGGGGCATGAGCGGGGGTGGGGGTAACACAAGGGAGACACGTGGCATGAGCAGGGGGTCGGGGGTAACACAAGGGAGACACAGGGCAGGGGGTGGGTGGGTAACACAAGGGAGACACGGGGCATAAGCAGGAGATGGGGGGTAACACAAGGGAGACACGGGGCATGAGCGGGGGGTGGGGGTAACAAGAGGGAGACACGGGGCATGAGCGGGCGGTGGGGGGTAACACAAGGGAGACACGGAGCATGAGCGGGGGGTGGGGGGTAACACAAGGGAGACACGGGGCATGTGCAGGGGGTGGGGGGAAGGGGAGAGACACAAGGAGCATGAGCGGGGGGTGGGGGGAAGGAGGAAGACACAGGGCATGAGCGGGGGTGGGGGGAAGGGGAGAGAAACACGGGGCATGAGCGGGGGGTGGAGGGTAAGGGGAGAAAGACACGGGGCATGAGCAGGGGGTGGGGGGGACGGGGAGAGACACGGGGCATTAGTGGGGGGGAGGGGAGAGACACGGGGCATTAGTGGGGGAGGGGAGAGACACAGGGCATGAGCGGGGAGTGGGGGGAAGGGGAGAGACACACAGCGTGGGGGGAAGGGGAGAGAGACACGGGGCATGAGCAGGGTGGGGGGGTGGGGAGAGACACATGGGGCATGAGCGGGGATGGGGGGATGGGGAGAGAGACATGGGCCATGAGCAGGGAGGTGGGGGAACAGTAGGGAGACATGGGGCATGAGCAGGGGGTGGGGGAAGGGGAGATACACATGTGAGCAGGGGGTGGGGGGAAGGGGAGAGACACACGGGGCATGAGCGGGGGGTGGGGGGAAGGGGAGAGAGACACGGGGCATGAGCAGGGGGTGGGGGGAAGGGGAGAGAGACACGGGGCATGAGCGGGGGGTGGGGGAAGGGGAGAGAGACACAGGGCATGAGCGGGGGGTGGGGGGAAGGAGAGAGAGACACAGGGCATGAGCGAGGGGTGGGGGATGGGGAGAGAGACACAGGGCATGAGCGGGGGTTGGGGGAAGGGGAGAGAGACACGGGCATGAGCGGCGGGTGGGGGGTAACAGGGGAGACAGGGCATGGGTGGGGGTAACACAAGGGAGACACGGGGCATGAGCGGGGGGTGGGGGGAAGGGGAGAGAGGCACGGGGCATGAGCCGGGGGTGGGGGGAAGGGAGAGACCCACAAGAAATGAGCGGGGGGCGGGGGGAAGTGGAAAGACACACATGGCATGAGCAAGGGGTGGGGGAAGGGGAGAGAGACACGGGGCATGAGCGGGGGTGGGGGGAAGGGGAGAAACACGGGGCATTAGCGGGGGTGGGTGGAGGGGAGAGACACACGGGGCATGAGCGGGGGGTAGGGGGAAAGGAGGAAGACACGGGGCATGAGCGGGGGGTGAGGGGGAAGGGGAGAGACACACGGGGCATGAGCAGGGGGTGGGGGGAAGGGGAGAGAAACACGGGGCGTGAGCGCGGGTGAGGGGGAAGGGGGGAGACACACGGGGCATGAGCGGGGTGGGGGGGAAGGGTAGAGAGACACGGCATGAGCGGGGGGGTGGGGAGGAAGGGGAGAGACACACGGGGCATGAGTGGGGGGTGGGGGGAAGGGGAGAGACACACGGGGCATGAGCGGGGGGTGGGGGAAAGGAGAGAGACATGGGGCATGAGTGGGTGGGGGGAACATGAGGGGGACACGGGGCATGAGCGGGAGGGGGTGGGGATAACACGCAGGGCATGAGCGGGAGGGGGTGGGGATAACACGAGGGAAACATGAGGCATGAGCGGGGGTGGGGCGAACACGAGGGAGACACGGGGCATGAGCGGGGGATGGGGGCAACAGGAAAGACGGGCATGAGCCGGGATGGGGGGAACACGAGGGAGACATGGGGCATGAGCGGGGGTGGGGTGTAACACGGGGCATGAGCAGGGGGGGTGCGGGGAACACGAGGGAAACATGGGGCATGAGCGGGGGGAGGGGGTACAGGAAGGAAACACGGGGCATGAGCGGGGGGTGTGGAGTGGGGGTACAGGAGGGAGACACGGGACATGACCGGAGGGTGGGGGGCAACAGGAGATACGGGGCATGAGCGGGGCGTGGGGGGGCACACGAGGGAAACACGGGGCATGAGTGGGGGTAGGGGGGACAGAGGAGACAGAGGAGACAGGGGGCATGAGCGGGGGTGGTGGGAACAGGAGAGAGACACAGGGCATGAGCAGGGGTGGGGGGAACAGGGGAGATACGGGGCATGAGCAGGGGGTTGGGGTAACACAAGGGAGACACGGGGCGTGAGTGGGGGGTGGGCGTAACACAAGGGAGACACGGGGCATGAGCGGGGGGTGGGGGAACACGGGGCAAGAGCAGGGGTGGGGGGAACAGGGGAGACACGGGGCATGAGCGGGGGTGGGGGTAACACAAGGGAGACACGTGGCATGAGCAGGGGGTCGGGGGTAACACAAGGGAGACACAGGGCAGGGGGTGGGTGGGTAACACAAGGGAGACACGGGGCATAAGCAGGAGATGGGGGGTAACACAAGGGAGACACGGGGCATGAGCGGGGGGTGGGGGTAACAAGAGGGAGACACGGGGCATGAGCGGGCGGTGGGGGGTAACACAAGGGAGACACGGAGCATGAGCGGGGGGTGGGGGGTAACACAAGGGAGACACGGGGCATGTGCAGGGGGTGGGGGGAAGGGGAGAGACACAAGGAGCATGAGCGGGGGGTGGGGGGAAGGAGGAAGACACAGGGCATGAGCGGGGGTGGGGGGAAGGGGAGAGAAACACGGGGCATGAGCGGGGGGTGGAGGGTAAGGGGAGAAAGACACGGGGCATGAGCAGGGGGTGGGGGGGACGGGGAGAGACACGGGGCATTAGTGGGGGGGAGGGGAGAGACACGGGGCATTAGTGGGGGAGGGGAGAGACACAGGGCATGAGCGGGGAGTGGGGGGAAGGGGAGAGACACACAGCGTGGGGGGAAGGGGAGAGAGACACGGGGCATGAGCAGGGTGGGGGTGGGGAGAGACACATGGGGCATGAGCGGGGATGGGGGGATGGGGAGAGAGACATGGGCCATGAGCAGGGAGGTGGGGGAACAGTAGGGAGACATGGGGCATGAGCAGGGGGTGGGGGAAGGGGAGATACACATGGGGCATGAGCAGGGGGTGGGGGGAAGGGGAGAGACACACGGGGCATGAGCGGGGGGTGGGGGGAAGGGGAGAGAGACACGGGGCATGAGCAGGGGGTGGGGGGAAGGGGAGAGAGACACGGGGCATGAGCGGGGGGTGGGGAAGGGGAGAGAGACACAGGGCATGAGCGGGGGGTGGGGGGAAGGAGAGAGAGACACAGGCATGAGCGAGGGGTGGGGGATGGGGAGAGAGACACAGGGCATGAGCGGGGGTTGGGGGAAGGGGAGAGAGACACGGGCATGAGCGGCGGGTGGGGGGTAACAGGGGAGACAGGGCATGGGTGGGGGTAACACAAGGGAGACACGGGGCATGAGCGGGGGGTGGGGGGGAAGGGGAGAGAGGCACGGGGCATGAGCCGGGGGTGGGGGGAAGGGGAGAGACCCACAAGAAATGAGCGGGGGGCGGGGGGAAGTGGAAAGACACACATGGCATGAGCAAGGGGTGGGGGAAGGGGAGAGAGACACGGGGCATGAGCGGGGGTGGGGGGAAGGGGAGAAACACGGGGCATTAGCGGGGGTGGGTGGAGGGGAGAGACACACGGGGCATGAGCGGGGGGTAGGGGGAAAGGAGGAAGACACGGGGCATGAGCGGGGGGTGAGGGGGAAGGGGAGAGACACACGGGGCATGAGCAGGGGGTGGGGGAAGGGAGAGAAACACGGGGCGTGAGCGCGGGTGAGGGGGAAGGGGGGAGACACACGGGGCATGAGCGGGGTGGGGGGGAAGGGTAGAGAGACACGGCATGAGCGGGGGGTGGGGAGGAAGGGGAGAGACACACGGGGCATGAGTGGGGGGTGGGGGGAAGGGGAGAGACACACGGGGCATGAGCGGGGGTGGGGGGAAAGGAGAGAGACATGGGGCATGAGTGGGTGGGGGGAACATGAGGGGACACGGGGCATGAGCGGGAGGGGGTGGGGATAACACGCAGGGCATGAGCGGGAGGGGGTGGGGATAACACGAGGGAAACATGAGGCATGAGCGGGGGTGGGGCGAACACGAGGGAGACACGGGGCATGAGCGGGGGATGGGGGCAACAGGAAAGACGGGCATGAGCCGGGATGGGGGGGAACACGAGGGAGACATGGGGCATGAGCGGGGGTGGGGTGTAACACGGGGCATGAGCAGGGGGGGGTGCGGGGAACACGAGGGAAACATGGGGCATGAGCGGGGGGAGGGGGTACAGGAAGGAAACACGGGGCATGAGCGGGGGTGTGGAGTGGGGGTACAGGAGGGAGACACGGGACATGACCGGAGGGTGGGGGGCAACAGGAGATACGGGGCATGAGCGGGGCGTGGGGGGGCACACGAGGGAACACGGGGCATGAGTGGGGGTAGGGGGGACAGAGGAGACAGAGGAGACAGGGGGCATGAGCGGGGGTGGTGGGAACAGGAGAGAGACACAGGGCATGAGCAGGGGTTGGGGGGAACAGGGAGATACGGGGCATGAGCAGGGGGTTGGGGTAACACAAGGGAGACACGGGGCGTGAGTGGGGGGTGGGCGTAACACAAGGGAGACACGGGGCATGAGCGGGGGGTGGGGGAACACGGGGCAAGAGCAGGGGTGGGGGGAACAGGGGAGACACGGGGCATGAGCGGGGGTGGGGGTAACACAAGGGAGACACGTGGCATGAGCAGGGGGTCGGGGGGTAACACAAGGGAGACACAGGGCAGGGGGTGGGTGGGTAACACAAGGGAGACACGGGGCATAAGCAGGGGATGGGGGGTAA
The DNA here is from genome assembly GCF_040938575.1 of Ambystoma mexicanum. Lineage (NCBI taxonomy): Eukaryota > Metazoa > Chordata > Amphibia > Caudata > Ambystomatidae > Ambystoma > Ambystoma mexicanum. The sequence continues at coordinate 909,797,871 of NC_090932.1, forward strand.
CACAAGGGAGACACGGGGCATGAGCGGGGGGTGGGGGTAACACGAGGGAGACACGGGGCATGAGCGGGCGGTGGGGGTAACACAAGGGAGACACGGAGCATGAGCGGGGGGTGGGGGGTAACACAAGGGAGACACGGGGCATGTGCAGGGGGTGGGGGGAAGGGGAGAGACACAAGGAGCATGAGCGGGGGGTGGGGGGAAGGAGGAAGACACAGGGCATGAGCGGGGGTGGGGGGAAGGGGAGAGAAACACGGGGCATGAGCGGGGGGTGGAGGGTAAGGGGAGAAAGACACGGGGCATGAGCAGGGGGTGGGGGGGACGGGGAGAGACACGGGGCATTAGTGGGGGGGAGGGGAGAGACACGGGGCATTAGTGGGGGAGGGGAGAGACACAGGGCATGAGCGGGGAGTGGGGGGAAGGGGAGAGACACACAGCGTGGGGGGAAGGGGAGAGAGACACAGGGCATGAGCAGGGTGGGGGGGTGGGGAGAGACACATGGGGCATGAGCGGGGATGGGGGGATGGGGAGAGAGACATGGGGCATGAGCAGGGAGGTGGGGGAACAGTAGGGAGACATGGGGCATGAGCAGGGGGTGGGGGGAAGGGGAGATACACATGGGGCATGAGCAGGGGGTGGGGGGAAGGGGAGAGACACACGGGGCATGAGCGGGGGGTGGGGGAAGGGGAGAGAGACACGGGGCATGAGCAGGGGGTGGGGGGAAGGGGAGAGAGACACGGGCATGAGCGGGGGGTGGGGGAAGGGGAGAGAGACACGGGGCATGAGCGGGGGGTGGGGGGAAGGAGAGAGAGACACAGGGCATGAGCGAGGGGTGGGGGATGGGGAGAGAGACACAGGGCATGAGCGGGGGTTGGGGGAAGGGGAGAGAGACACGGGCATGAGCGGCAGGTGGGGGGTAACAGGGGAGACAGGGCATGGGTGGGGGTAACACAAGGGAGACACGGGGCATGAGCGGGGGTGGGGGGAAGGGGAGAGAGGCACGGGGCATGAGCCGGGGGTGGGGGGAAGGGGAGAGACCCACAAGAAATGAGCGGGGGGTGGGGGGAAGTGGAAAGACACACATGGCATGAGCAAGGGGTGGGGGAAGGGGAGAGAGACACGGGGCATGAGCGGGGGTGGGGGGAAGGGGAGAAACACGGGGCATTAGCGGGGGGTGGGTGGAGGGGAGAGACACACGGGGCATGAGCGGGGGGTAGGGGGAAAGGAGGAAGACACGGGGCATGAGCGGGGGATGGGGGAAGTGGAGAGACACACGGGGCATGAGCGGGGGTGGGGGGAAGGGGAGAGAGACACGGGGCATGAGCAGGGGGAGGGGGGAAGGGGAGAGACACACGGGGCATGAGCAGGGGGTGGGGGGGAAGGGGAGAGAGACACGGGGCATGAGCGGGGGGTGAAGGGAATAGTAGGGAGACACGGGGCATGAGCGGGGGTGGGGGGGAAGGGGAGAGAGACACGGGGCATGAGCGGGGGGTCAGGGGAAGGGGAAAGAGTCATGGGGCATGAGCGGGGGGTGGGGGGGAAGGGGAGAGAGACACGGGCATGAGCGGGGGGTAGGGGGAAGGGGAGAGAGACACGGGGCATGAGCGGGGGGTGGGGGAAGGGGAGAGAGACAAGGGGCATGAGCGGGGTGTGGGGGGAAGGGGAGAGAGATGCAGGGCATGAGCGGGGGGTGGGTGGGAAGGGGGAAAGAGACATGGGCATGAGTGGGGGGTGGGTGGGAAGGGGAAAGAGGCACAGGCATGAGCGGGGGGTGGGGGGAAGGGGAGAGACACATGGGGCATGAGCGTGGGATGGGGGAAAGGGAGACACACGGGCATGAGCAGGGGGTGGGGGGAGAGACACACGGGTCATGAGTGGGGGTGGGAGGGAGCGACACATGGGGCATGAGCGGGGGAAAGGAGGGAGACACGGGGCATGAGCACAGGGGGTGGGGCGAAGGGGAGAAACATGGGGCACGAGCGGGGGGTGGGGGTAACACAAGGGGGACACAGGGCATGAGCGGGGGGTGGGGGTAACAGGGGAGACAGAGACAGGGCATTGGTGGGGGGTAACACAAGGGAGACATGGGGCATGAGCGGGGGGTGGGGGTAACACAAGGGAGACACAGGGCATGAGCGGAGGGTGGGGGGGTAACAAGGGAGACACGGGGCATGAGCGGGGGGTGGGGGGGTAACACAGGGAGACACGGGGCATGAGCTGGGGGTGGGGGGTAACACAAGGGAGACACAGGGCATGAGCGGGGGGTGGGGGTAATGGGAGACAGGTCATGAGCGGGGAGTGGGGGGGAGCAGGGGAGACATGGGGCATGAGCAGGGGATGGGGGAACAGTAGGGAGACACGGTACATGAGCGGGGGGTTGGGGGGAAGGGGAGAGACACGGGGCATGAGCGGGGGGTGGGGGGGAAGGGGAGAGACACACGGGGCATGAGCGGGGGTGGGGGAAGGGGAGAGACACACGGGGCATGAGCGGGTGGTGGGGGGAAGGGGAGAGACACACGGGGCATGAGCGAGGGGTGGGGGAGGGAGAGACACACGAGGCATGAGTGGGGGGAAGGGGAGCGACACACGGGGCAAGAGAGGGGGGTGGGGGAAGGGGAGAGACACGCAGGGCATGAGCGGGGGGGTGGGGGGGAAAGGAGGGAGACACAGGGCATGAGCGGGGGGGTGGGGGAAAGGAGGGAGACACATGGGGCATGAGTGGCGGGGTGGGAGGAAGGGGAGAGAGACACAGGGCGTGAGGGGGGGTGGGGGTAAAGGGGATAGACACACGGGGCATGAGCGGGGGGTGGGGGAAAGGGGAGATAGATGGGGCATGAGCAGGGAGGTGGGGGAACAGTAGGGAGACATGGGGCATGAGCAGGGGGTGGGGGGAAGGGGAGATACACATGGGGCATGAGCAGGGGGTGGGGGGAAGGGGAGAGACACACAGGGCATGAGCGGGGGGTGGGGGGAAGGGGAGAGAGACACGGGGCATGAGCAGGGGGTGGGGGAAGGGGAGAGAGACACGGGGCATGAGCGGGGGGTGGGGGAAGGGGAGAGAGACACGGGGCATGAGCGGGGGGTGGGGGGAAGGAGAGAGAGACACAGGGCATGAGCGAGGGGTGGGGGATGGGGAGAGAGACACAGGGCATGAGCAGGGGTGGGGGGAAGGGGAGAGAGACACGGGCATGAGCGGCGGGTGGGGGGTAACAGGGGAGACAGGGCATGGGTGGGGGTAACACAAGGGCGACACGGGGCATGAGCGGGGGGTGGGGGGTAACACGAGGGAGACACGGCGCATGAGCGGGGGGTGGGGGGTAACACAAGGGAGACACGGGGCATGAGCGGGGGGTGGGGTGGTAACACAAGGGAGACACGGGGCATGAGCTGGGGGTGGGGGGTAACACAAGGGAGACACGGGGCATGAGCGGGGGGTGGGGGGGTTATAGGGGAGACAGGTCATGAGCGGGGGGTGGGGGGGCACAGGGGAGACACAGGGCATGAGCGGGGGGTGGGGGTGAATTGGAGAGAGATACTGGGCATGAGCGGGGGGTGGGGGGAAGGGGAGAGAGGCTCGGGGCATGAGCCGGGGGTGGGGGGAAGGGGAGAGACCCACAAGGCATGAGCGGGGGGTGGGGGAAGGGGTGAGACACACGGGGCATGAGCGGGGGTGGGGGGAAGGGGAGAGAGACACGGGGCATGAGCAGGGGGAGGGGGGAAGGGGAGAGACACACGGGGCATGAGCAGGGGGTGGGGGGGAAGGGGAGAGAGACACGGGGCATGAGCGGGGGGTGAAGGGAATAGTAGGGAGACACGGGGCATGAGCGGGGGTGGGGGGGAAGGGGAGAGAGACACGGGGCATGAGCGGGGGGTCAGGGGAAGGGGAAAGAGTCATGGGGCATGAGCGGGGGGTGGGGGGGAAGGGGAGAGAGACACGGGCATGAGCGGGGGGTAGGGGGGAAGGGGAGAGAGACACGGGGCATGAGCGGGGGGTGGGGGGAAGGGGAGAGAGATGCGGGGCATGAGCGGGGGGTGGGTGGGAAGGGGAAAGAGACATGGGCATGAGTGGGGGGTGGGTGGGAAGGGGAAAGAAGCACAGGCATGAGCGGGGGGTGAGGGGAAGGGGAGAGACACATGGGGCATGAGCGTGGGATGGGGGAAAGGGAGACACACGGGCATGAGCGTGGGATGGGGGAAAGGGAGACACACGGGCATGAGCAGGGGGTGGGGGGGAGAGACACACGGGTCATGAGCGGGGGTGGGAGGGAGCGACACATGGGGCATGAGCGGGGGAAAGGAGGGAGACACGGGGCATGAGCACAGGGGGTGGGGCAAAGGGGAGAAACATGGGGCACGAGCGGGGGGTGGGGGTAACACAAGGGGGACACAGGGCATGAGCGGGGGGTGGGGGTAACAGGGGAGACAGAGACAGGGCATTGGTGGGGGGTAACACAAGGGAGACATGGGGCATGAGCGGGGGGTGGGGGTAACACAAGGGAGACACAGGGCATGAGCGGAGGGTGGGGGGGTAACAAGGGAGACACGGGGCATGAGCGGGGGGTGGGGGGGTAACACAGGGAGACACTGGGCATGAGCTGGGGGTGGGGGTAACACAAGGGAGACACAGGGCATGAGCGGGGGGTGGGGGTAATGGGAGACAGGTCATGAGCGGGGGGTGGGGGGGAGCAGGGGAGACATGGGGCATGAGCAGGGGATGGGGGAACAGTAGGGAGACACGGTACATGAGCGGGGGGTTGGGGGGAAGGGGAGAGACACGGGGCATGAGCGGGGGGTGGGGGGAAGGGGAGAGACACACGGGGCATGAGTGGGGGTGGGGGAAGGGGAGAGACACACGGGGCATGAGCGGGTGGTGGGGGGAAGGGGAGAGACAGACGGGGCATGAGCGAGGGGTGGGGGAGGGGAGAGACACACGAGGCATGAGTGGGGGGGAAGGGGAGCGACACACGGGGCAAGAGAGGGGGGTGGGGGAAGGGGAGAGACACGCAGGGCATGAGCGGGGGGGTGGGGGGGAAAGGAGGGAGACACAGGGCATGAGCGGGGGGTTGGGGAAAGGAGGGAGACACATGGGGCATGAGTGGCGGGGTGGGAGGAAGGGGAGAGAGACACAGGGCGTGAGGTGGGGTGGGGGTAAAGGGGATAGACACACGGGGCATGAGCGGGGGTGGGGGAAAGGGGAGATAGATGGGGCATGAGCAGGGAGGTGGGGGAACAGTAGGGAGACATGGGGCATGAGCAGGGGGTGGGGGGAAGAGGAGATACACATGGGGCATGAGCAGGGGGTGGGGGGAAGGGGAGAGACACACGGGGCATGAGCGGGGGGTGGGGGGAAGGGGAGAGAGACACGGGGGCATGAGCAGGGGGTGGGGGAAGGGGAGAGAGACACGGGGCATGAGCGGGGGGTGGGGGAAGGGGAGAGAGACACGGGGCATGAGCGGGGGGTGGGAGGAAGGAGAGAGAGACACAGGGCATGAGCGAGGGGTGGGGGATGGGGAGAGAGACACAGGGCATGAGCAGGGGTGGGGGGAAGGGGAGAGAGACACGGGCATGAGCGGCGGGTGGGGGGTAACAGGGGAGACAGGGCATGGGTGGGGGTAACACAAGGGCGACACGGGGCATGAGCGGGGGGTGGGGGGTAACACGAGGGAGACACGGTGCATGAGCGGGGGGTGGGGGGTAACACAAGGGAGACACGGGGCATGAGCGGGGGGTGGGGTGGTAACACAAGGGAGACACGGGGCATGAGCTGGGGGTGGGGGGTAACACAAGGGAGACACGGGGCATGAGCGGGGGGTGGGGGGGTTATAGGGGAGACAGGTCATGAGCGGGGGGTGGGGGGGCACAGGGGAGACACAGGGCATGAGCGGGGGGTGGGGGTGAATTGGAGAGAGATACTGGGCATGAGCGGGGGGTGGGGGGAAGGGGAGAGAGGCACGGGGCATGAGCCGGGGGTGGGGGGAAGGGGAGAGACCGACAAGGCATGAGCGGGGGGTGGGGGAAGGGGTGAGACACACGGGGCACGAGCGGGGTGTGGTGGGGAAGTGGAAAGACACACGGGGCATGAGCGGGGGGTAGGGGGAAAGGAGGAAGACACGGGGCATGAGCGGGGGATGGGGGAAGGGGAGACACACACGGGGCATGAGCGGGGGTGGGGGGAAGGGGAGAGAGACACGGGGCATGAGCAGGGGGTGGGGGGAAGGGGAGAGACACACGGGGCATGAGTGGGGGTGGGGGGGAAGGGGAGAGAGACACTGGGCATGAGCGGGGGGGTGAGGGGAATAGTAGGGAGACAAGGGGCATGAGCGGGGGTGAGGGGGAAGGGGAGAGAGACACGGGGCATGAGCGGGGAGTCGGGGGAAGGGGAAAGAGTCATGGGGCATGAGCGGGGGGTGGGGGGGAAGGGGAGAGAGACACGGGGCATGAGCGGGGGGTGGGGGAAGGGGAGAGAGACAAGGAGCATGAGCGGGGTGTGGGGGGAAGGGGAGAGAGATGCGGGGCATGAGCGGGGGGTGGGTGGGAAGGGGAAAGAGACATGGGCATGAGTGGGGGGTGGGTGGGAAGGGGAAAGAGGCACAGGCATGAGCGGGGGGTGGGGGGGAAGGGGAGAGACACATGGGGCATGAGCGTGGGATGGGGGAAAGGGAGACACACGGGCATGAGCAGGGGGTGGGGGGGAGAGACACACGGATCATGAGCGGGGGTGGGAGGGAGCGACACATGGGGCATGAGCGGGGGAAAGGAGGGAGACACGGGACATGAGCACAGGGGGTGGGAGGAAGGGCAGAAACATGGGGCACGAGCGGGGGGTGGGGGTAACACAAGGGGGACACAGGGCATGAGCGGGGGGTGGGGGTAACAGGGGAGACAGAGACAGGGCATTGGTGGGGGGTAACACAAGGGAGACACGGGGCATGAGCGGGGGGTGGGGGGTAACACAAGGGAGACACAGGGCATGAGCGGAGGGTGGGGGGGTAACAAGGGAGACACGGGGCATGAGCGGGGGTGGGGGGTAACACAGGGAGACACGGGGCATGAGCTGGGGGTGGGGGTAACACAAGGGAGACACAGGGCATGAGCGGGGGTGGGGGTAATGGGAGACAGGTCATGAGTGGGGGGTGGGGGGGAGCAGGGGAGACACGGGGCATGAGCAGGGGATGGGGGAACAGTAGGGAGACACGGGACATGAGCGGGGGGTTGGGGGGAAGGGGAGAGACACTGGGCATGAGCGGGGGTGGGGGGGAAGGGGAGAGACACACGGGGCATGAGCGGGGGTGGGGGAAGGGGAGAGACACACGGGGCATGAGCGGGTGGTGGGGGGAAGGGGAGAGACACACGGGGCATGAGCGAGGGGTGGGGGGAGGGGAGAGACACACGAGGCATGAGTGGGGGGAAGGGGAGCGACACACGGGGCAAGAGAGGGGGGTGGGGGGGAAGGGGAGAGACACACGGGGCATGAGTGGGGGTGGGGGAAGGGGAGAGACACACGGGGCATGAGCGGGTGGTGGGGGGAAGGGGAGAGACAGACGGGGCATGAGCGAGGGGTGGGGGAGGGGGAGAGACACACGAGGCATGAGTGGGGGGGAAGGGGAGCGACACACGGGGCAAGAGAGGGGGGTGGGGGAAGGGGAGAGACACGCAGGGCATGAGCGGGGGGGTGGGGGGGAAAGGAGGGAGACACAGGGCATGAGCGGGGGGTGGGGGAAAGGAGGGAGACACATGGGGCATGAGTGGCGGGGTGGGAGGAAGGGGAGAGAGACACAGGGCGTGAGGGGGGGTGGGGGTAAAGGGGATAGACACACGGGGCATGAGCGAGGGGTGGGGGAAAGGGGAGATAGATGGGGCATGAGCGGGGGTGGGGGAGGGGAGAGAAGACACACGGGGCATGAGCGGGGGATGGGGGGAAGGGGAGAGAGACACGGGGCATGAGCGGGGGGTGGGGGGAAGGGGAGAGACACACGGGGCATGAGCGGGGGGTGGGGGGGAAGGGGAGAGAGACACGGGGCATGCGCAGGGGGTGGGGGGAACAGTAGGGAGACATGGGATATGAGCGGGGGTTGGGGGGAAGGGGAGAGACACATGGGGCATGAGCGGGGGGTGGGGGGAAGGGGTGAGATACACGGGGCATCAGCGGGGAGTGGGGGGAAGGGGAGAGACACACGGGGCATGAGCAGGGGGTGGGGGGAAGGGGAGAGACACACGGGGCATGAGCGGGGGTTGGGGGAAAAGTAAAGAAGATACTGGGCATGAACGGGGGTGGGGGAAGGGGGTAGACACACGGGGCATGAGCGGGGCGTGGGGGGTAAGGGGTGAGACACGGGTAATGAGTGGGGGGTTGGGTGGAAGGGGAGAGACACGGGGCATGAGCGGGGGGTGGGGGGAAGGGGAGAGACACACGGGGCATGAGCGGGGGGTGAGGGGGAAGGGGAGAGACACACGGGGCATGAGCGGGTGGTGGGGGGAAGGGGAGAGACACACGGGGCATGAGCGGGTGGTGGGGGGAAGGGGAGAGACACACGGGGCATGAGCGAGGGGTGGGGGGAGGGGAGAGACACACGAGGCATGAGTGGGGGGAAGGGGAGCGACACACGGGGCAAGAGTGGGGGGTGGGGTAAGGGGAGAGACACGCAGGGCATGAGCGGGGGGGTGGGGGGAAAGGAGGGAGACACAGGGCATGAGCGGGGGGTGGGGGAAAGAAGGGAGATACATGGGGCATGAGTGGGGGCGTGGGAGGAAGGGGAGAGAGACACAGGGCGTGAGGGGGGTGGGGGGGAAGGGGATAGACACACGGGGCATGAGCGGGGGGTGGGGGAAAGGGGAGATACATGGGGCATGAGCGGGGGGTGGGGGAGGGGAGAGAAGACACACGGGGCATGAGCAGGGGGGGAAGGGGAGAGAGACACGGGGCATGAGCGGGGGGTGGGGGGAAGGGGAGCGAGGGGTGGGGGGAGGGGAGAGACACACGAGGCATGAGTGGGGGGAAGGGGAGCGACACACGGGGCAAGAGTGGGGGGTGGGGTAAGGGGAGAGACACGCAGGGCATGAGCGGGGGGGTGGGGGGAAAGGAGGGAGACACAGGGCATGAGCGGGGGGTGGGGGAAAGAAGGGAGATACATGGGGCATGAGTGGGGGCGTGGGAGGAAGGGGAGAGAGACACAGGGCGTGAGGGGGGTGGGGGGGAAGGGGATAGACACACGGGGCATGAGCGGGGGGTGGGGGAAAGGGGAGATACATGGGGCATGAGCGGGGGGTGGGGGAGGGGAGAGAAGACACACGGGGCATGAGCAGGGGGGGAAGGGGAGAGAGACACGGGGCATGAGCGGGGGGTGGGGGGAAGGGGAGAGACACACGGGGCATGAGCAGGGGGTGGGGGGGAAGGAGAGAGACACAGAGCATGAGCAGGGGGTGGGGGGAACAGTAGGGAGACATGGGGTATGAGCGGGGGGTCGGGGGAAGGGGAGAGACACATGGGGCATGAGCGGGGGTGGGGGGAAGGGGTGAGATACACGGGGCATCTGCGGGGAGTGGGGGGAAGGGGAGAGACACACGGGGCATGAGCACGGGGTGGGGGGGAAGGGGAGAGACACACGGGGCATGAGCGGGGGATGGGGGAACAGTAAGGAGACACTGGGCATGAGCGGGGTGGGGGGAAGGGGGTAGACACACGGGGCATGAGCGGGGCGTGGGGGGTAAGGGGTGAGACACGGGTAATGAGTGGGGGGTTGGGGGGAAGGGGAGAGACACGGTGCATGAGCGGGGGGTGGGGGGAAGGGGAGAGACACACGGGGCATGAGCGGGGGGTGGGAGGGGAGGGGAGAGAGACACGGGGCATGAGCGGGGGATGGGGGGAACAGTAGGGAGACACGGGGTATGAGCGGGGTTGGGGGGGAAGGGGAGCGACACACGGGGCATGAGCTGGGTGTGGGGGGAAGGGGAGAGAGACACGGGGCATGAGCGGGGGTGAGGGGGAAGGGGAGAGACACACGGGGCATGAGCGGGGGTGGGGGGAATGGAGGGAGACACACGGGGCATGAGCGGGGGGTGGGGGGAACATGCGAGACACGGGCCATGAGCGGGGTGTGGGAGGAACAAGAGAGAGACTCAAGGGCCTGTGCCTCACTGCCTTTTTGTGGCCGCAGCCCACATCTACACTGTGCAGGCAGCAGATCCCGCTCCGATAAACAAAGATGGCGATCGTCTCTGAAAATAGACGCACTGCACACTTCACGGCAGCCAATAGAAAAGCACGTCAGATGTCCGCGGACATCACGCAAGCTGCTTTCCCAATCACAGTCCTGACCGCGGAGCGAACAGGGAAGTGTGTCCGCGAAGTGAACACAGATATCACTAATTTTTTCGGACCTACTTTTTGGTAATTAAAAAAAAAAACTACTGGACGGATTTTCACCAAATTTGCAAAAGCACACTTTCGGGGTGAAAATCCGTCCTGCGGTTTGGGCTGTAGGCACGAGCAAATTTTTTTTCCCATTCAGTCTATGGTAAAAAAAAAAGTTTTGGGACCCCCCTATAACTTTGCCCCCCCTGGACGAATCCTCACCAAACTTTGCACAAAAATTCAGAGTTTGGTGAGGATTCGTCCAGGGGGAGCGAAGTTATAAGCCTCCCAAAAAGTGCTCTTCCTATGGAAACACCAACTTAACCATAACTACATGGCCACTACCGTGGCCATGTAGTATATGGGGTTTTGCTTTGGGTAGGGGCTTGTGGGGGGTTTCCCCCCGCATATATGTTACAATTGACCTTCACAATTCGGTCAATTGTGAAAAAGTCAATTGTAATTCGATCAATTATTGTAAAACAAACAATTCGTATACAACCATTTGTTAGGCAACATGGCCTTAGGGGGCTGACCTTTTTGTTGTTTTGAAGCTAAGCAGGGTTTGTCCCAGTTACTGCCGAAATGGGAAACCCACTGTTGCTGTAAAAATATCAATTTATTTATTGAATGGGAGACTAAAAATACCAAGATGCAATTCAGCAAAAGACAAAAAATGATCTCTGAGTGCAAAACGTACAAGGACTGACCAGAGCATGGTTTAAAAAAATAACATAATTTGGATGCCCTTTCAGTCGTCCATCCATGCAGTAACTGGGGCTAACCGTGTTTAGCTTCAAAGCTGGACTGGCCCTGCTTACCTTCAAATCAAGGAAACGCTAGGCCCATTTCTCTAAAGGTTTTGTAAGGTTGCGTGATTTATTGGGCAAGATGGCCTGAGGAGACTGGCCCCTTCTACACTTTGAAGCTAAACAAGGTCTGTCCTGGTTACTGTGTGGATGGGAGACCTGGATGGCACTGGCACAGTGATTATTTCAACCCCAACAGTCACTAAAGCTGTAAAAATACATATTTTTTAAAAAACTGTAACCGTGGGTACTGAACTACACATACCCTTGGCTATCCATAGTCCTTTATAACTGCGTATATCGGAAAACGGCTGAAAATATAAATGCTTTCCTGCCCCCACGGGCCCTCACCAAGTGCCCCCTCACCTGTGCCAGCCCCCTCCCCAGGCGTCCTGCTCTCTCCCTTTCCCCCCACAACACACACTGTTTTGGTGATGCAGTTTGCTTTGAGATGTCGGCGATTCAAGCTATAGCCGAGGCTACAGAAAGCGTTGCGTTGCAAACTCAGTCCCTAGACCCCCTCCAACTCCCACATTCCTCTTGGTGCCCTCTTGCCACCTCCACCTCTAGCCTGATGGAATTTAAATGTTTTTGGACCGGCTAATCGTTTTTTCCTGCAGTTCATTTTCCCATATCCTCATCCTTAACCACGAGTATCTCTTGCATCCAGAGGAAAATAAGATGGTGGTTGTTTCATTTCTAAATCTCCCGGTTTCGGGTAAATTCCTGAGATATAGCTATCTATTTTTAAAAAGGGGGCACCCCCTTCTCTGTCAGTTATTTTTATAACTACTGCACGGTATAAGCCCAAACCACGCATGGATATTCATGCCCAAGTTGTTTGCACCAGGTGCAAATCCACCCAGCGTTTCGGGCTGTGCGCTTTGGGATAAATAGACCGTGTTTTCTATGGGAAAATGAATGGGAAGTAGGCTGCACTTTTGGAGAAAAAAATATTTGAGTCTTCTTAATAACTTCTTCATTTTTTTACGAATTGTTACAAAACTTTGCAGTCTGGGGTGGGAGAGGTTCAGGGGTGGGAGGGATGTGCTAGTCCTTAATCAATTCAGTAATTTTGGTCAACTCCGTCAGCCAAATCAAAAGTTATTAACAATAGAATTTTGAGAGGTTCCTATGGGAGTCTGACTCACCTTAATTATAGTGCCGTGATGTGTACATATATATATATATAGAGAGAGTCAAAAAGGACAGGGACAACTCCCTGTATCGCCTTCACACTCTCAGTGGTCCCTCTCAGTATGTCCACATTTGCAGGAGTATGTTCCAGCCAGATTTGTTGAAAAAACTGTGACAGCAACCCCAATCAAAGAGGTATGAGTGTAGTCACTTTATTAGAAAAATTCCTTTAAAATCCAGAAAAATACATGAACATTTTTTAAAACCACCAGTGTCCAATGGCAGACAGAAAAGCGGGCTCTGTGGAGTCAACCAACATGTTTCACCGTCAAGGCTTTGTCAGAGTTGCCTATGTGGATGTGCACCATGCTTATGTACTGTCTTTATGGTATGTTTTGGGACTGGTCTCTCTTCAGTCTTTCATATGTGGGACTCTCTGTGTCTAGTACAGAGTGTACTGCTTGGCTGAATGCCATCTTGATCTGGGATTTGACCTAAGGGGAGCACTGCTCATTCGGATGTCATTGTGTGCAAGGTATTCTGTATTTCGTAAGTGTAGCAAACTTAATGTTTGCTGTAAGACATCATATCCATGCCTAGATGTTTGTGTACTATTATGTTGTAAGTAGTGCCTTAAATGGCAATGGATAGTCACAGTGTCATCTTGCGTATTCCTGCAGTACGGCATGACCGCGTCATGTATGTGATCACAGGGCGGCCTAATAGATGTCAATTGAGGTTTAAAGTGCAATTGTGCTGATGTGTCGACCCCTTCACTCTGGTTCAGTGTGCTGTTGCGCTATTGTTGGTATCTTTGTGCCTAATATTATATTCCTGGGTTTTGAATGTGATGCATCATCATCTGTTGTGGGATGGTGCTGTCTCAATGCATTTATTGTAGCACCCATGTGGGTTGTAAAGTGCTGTTGTGCTTTTTAGGCCACACCGAATGTCGTTCAGCTATAGCAGCATCCAATAGTGTTGGGTTGTCTCTATGATGACTGTCCTTAGCAATCTAGAAGTGCTATTGTGCTTGTGCAATTCGTGAAGTGCATGATTGCTATAGCAGCGATGTTATGGAATGGACGGCCTTCAGATGTAATCTAACACATCATGATTCTTGTGCTGTAATGGATGCTTATCTATGTTATAGCACCCTTAATGGTTTTAAAGTGCTATAGTGCTTGTATCTTGCGTAAACTGCTATATAAATATTACAGGGCCTGTGGTAGCGGCCCTGTAGTTATGGCTAGGTTGCACAGACCATAGGAAGAGTGCTTTTTGGGTGACTTATAATTTTGCCCCCCCACCCGGACAGATCCTCACCAAACTTTGCAAAACAAGTATCCAGCCCGTCAGATAGATCCTGGGAAGTTTGGTGAGGTTTCGGCAAGTGGGGCAAAGTTATAGGGGGGGGTCCCAAAATGTGTGGTTTTTCCCATGGACACAATGGAAAGAAAATCTTGCACATGTCTACAGCCCAAACCGCTGGACGAATTCTCACCAAATGTGCGGCAGGAGCAGCAGCTTACTTCCGAAAGAGTGCTTTTGTAAATTTGGAATAAATCCGTCCAGTCGTTTTTTTTTTTTTTAAAACCAAAAATTAAGGTAAAGAAAATAGTGATATCTGTGTACGGTCCACGGACTCACTTCCCTGTTCGGTTCATGGTCGGGCAGTCGATTGGGCCAGGGGGTGACATGAGGTGCACGGACATCAGACGTGCCCGCTGATTGGATGGTGAAAAGTGTGAGGTGCGTCATATTTTTGGAAACGCCATGTTGGATCCGCGGAAAGGCACAGCTGGCCACGGACAGTGTGGTGGGGAAAAAGTCTGGAAAACACATTTTAGTTAATTTGCTGGTGGTGGAAAGAGGGGCTGGGAAAGGTGCGTGAGTGTAAAAAAAATGATATGAGGCTGTTTTTGTAGGTTGAAAAAGGCCGGGCAGGTGCCGTAGCTGTTCCCAGACAGCGCCATGGACAGATGGCTTGGAAAAGACATTTGGGGTTATTTGATGGCTGGAAGAAGGCATAGAAATTATAGGGAAGTGGAATGAAGGCAATGTGGAACTGTTTTCATAGGTGAAAAGGGGTTTGGAAATGCTGCCCATTCCACAGTGTATTTCTGTGTCCGCGGACATCCTTTCAATTGCAGGAGTGTCAGGGTGAGTTTTATTAGTTGACGGTGTATGGTACGCACTTGTAATATGGTTAATTGTGCTGTGGCCAGATTCTGCCATGGCCGAATATGTTCACTGGGCACAACCGCCACAGTCGTAATATGGCCGAATATGTTCACTGGGCACAACCGCCACAGTCGTAATATGTATATAGTAATTGTAGGTAATGTAGTGGGAGTGCAATGTGTTTGTAATATGAAGGAATTATGTAATTGAACTGGATGTAATTGGACACATGTGAAAATAGGTACAATGATTTGTGGCTGCAGATTGCAATACATCAAAAGTTTATGTGCCACAGTGCTAGTCAACATTGAAATAACCGGTGAAGGAATTTGTATTGCCAATGTGCATTATGAACATGTGCCTGTGGCCTTTGCACATTTACAACTTACTGCAGAGGGCAACAAGGGGCGCATGCATGAATGCAGAAATGGATATGATTGCAGGAATATATGTACACAGAAGCTAGTTGTAGTCCACTGTGTGTGTGTCTATACTTTTACGTGATCAGTATACTTCTATTTGCGTTACTATCGTTCGTTCAGGTTCCAGCAATTATGACCCTTGCATTATCCACAAGGCTGTCTGAGGCGTGGGAACACACTATCTGCAGATCTTTTGACAAACTACTTTTCATCATGATTCCTTAGATCTTGTCGCTGCAAGTCTCTGCTGGGGAAACACTTCTCATAGCAGAAAGCAGGGGGCAGATTATTATTTATGTGTAGGGAAATCCGTGCCTGTGTGGACCGCACCTCAGGTTATTGTTTTAAAGAAAATGTAAATGTATTGGGAAAAGGTGCGTTGATGGCAGTAAAATGGAAGTAAATATTGTCCTATGTGGTTTACTTCAAATATTTTGTTGTTTTTAGTGCACTGATTGCCAGTAATATTGTTCATTTTTGTGGCATGTGTTTCTAAACACAAAACTGACTCGGGCACGCTGTGAACGGTGGCACATGAAGCATCTGATTGTTATGTGTCGTCGAATATGCTGCACTAAGAATTTGAAGGAGTAAAATCCACAAAGAAATGATAAGATTCACTACATTGAAAGCTGAAGTCGGAAAGTAAAGTTTCTGTTTCAGAAAACTGTGCTTTGAAGCAGTTGGTCCTTGACTACATTGGAAGAATGGATTTGTAACACAATGCAAGCAAGATTTTAAATTATATTTATTGAAGTGTGGATTGAAAGTGTACTGTGTGCCATACGATGAACCTCTTGACGGATGAATATTCAATTTGATGCAGAGATTAGACATTGTATGTGTGAATTGTAACTTAAATGTATAGCCAAAATAAGAATCTACTTTGGATATTTAACTGTAAAGTGTTTACTGAAATATGTTTTTGCCTTTTTGATTTTATATAGTTTTATAATCCCAAAGTGCGCATGTCATGGGTACAGCCTACCTGCTGACATTTTTTTCAACAGTGTTTGAACAGTAATTATCAACAACAGATATGTAATAACAATCATCTGGGATGACCGCCAGACAACAATCTGTCCATTTGCGGTTGCAGTAGCAAGGAGCAATATGGGAGCGTATAGGTTCTAGAAATGTGCGAATGTGAAAGTGTTGCTGTTATTTCAATTTTAAAGCAATAATTTCTCCTCTGTAATGGAGTGCCATGTGCGTACATTACTCGTTGGTCATGGAAGATAATGATATATCTACTTCCATTTTTGATATAATCAGTTATATTCACTGTAATTAGTGTTGTCACCAGTGATGGCATTAGTGATGTGATTTGTAATGTAATCAGTGTTCTCATACAACATGTAATTAGTGATGTCATCAGTGATGTGATCTTCATCATTGTGGTCAAAGGCTGCACAACAGAGGCAGTGAAGTTAAGGTGGCTTTAGCTGAATTTCAGGGGTTTTGTTGCATTAAGTTCTCACCTTAACATCCCTGCAACAAATGTTTTTTCCTTGAATTTCAAGGGTTTTATTACAATGTATTGCTCACCTTAACATCCCTGCAACTAAAGTTTTTTTCCTTGAATTTCAAAGGTTTTGTTACAAAGTATTGCTCACCTTCACGTCCCTGCAACTAAAGTTTTTCCTTGAATTTCACGGGTTTTGTTATTCCATAGATTTTATATCTTCGGCCATGGACAGTGGGCATGGCCTTTGGCCGTGTCCACGGTCCATTTTAAAATGCTACCAGACCACTACAATGGCCTTTCGATTGCATGCTTTGAGAACTCACAATGTTTTTAGGCAATGCGCAGTAAGATTAAATTATTTGGCGTGGAGCGCACACTTTGGTTAAGCAGCGTTCTACAAGCGGTACACCCCTTTTCGGCGTCATAATTTTGGCACGGCCTGATTTGTCACACCCATTCCATCACAGCACCCGTTTTGGGACACCCTTTTTGACGCAATAGCCATTCCAGCGCTGTTATTTTGGCACAAGAGATGTTTGGACGTGACTGACATTTAAGCCACATCTAAATGCCCTCATGATAAATAAGATCACAGGACTGCACTGCAACAAACTTCACCACCTCCCACTTGCATTGCTTTTTGTTTAATTAGATTAAATTAAATAAATAAAACAAAAAACATACAGCCTTGAACGTGGGTCTGCCAGAGTTCGAGGCCCAGTATTTAACCAATAGGCCACAATGGCTTGATGCGTCATGGAGCATACATTTCATACATTCAAACATATACATCATTGCAGCATGATGGTTAGGTGCTGCATCTCAAACTCCTTAAGGCCAGGGTTCTCCGATAGCAGTGTTCAGCATAAATGTGAAAACAAACAGTTTTCTGGACCGTGGACTGTCTGCCAATCATGCAATAAACAGGACCGACTCTGCTTAGTTTCAAAGCGAGGAAGGATCCAGACCCCTTAGGCTATGTTTCTCTAAGTGTACTGCTAAGAGGTGGGGGCATATATCACGCAACATGGTCTTATTGGGCTGACCCTTTCCTCACTTTGAAGCTAAGCAGGGTTACTGCAGGGATGGGAAACCCACTGTTGCTATAAAAAAACTGTTTTTAAATGTTTTTATTATTGACTAGGAGACTACAAATACCACAATGCAATTCAGCAAAATGCAAAGAATTGTCTCTGAGTGTAAAACCTTCAAGGACTGACAGTAGCACGGTTTTAAAAAAAGTAAATAATAAAGATGCCCATTTGGATGCCCATCCATACATTAACCGTGACTGACCCTGCTTAGCTTCAAAGTGGGGCTGACCCTGCTTAAATTCAAAGCAAGAAAAGGTCCAGCCCACTCCTCTAAGTGGTCTGGTAAGTTTGTCGCATTTATCAGGCAACATGGCCTGAGCAGGCTACCCCTTCCTCAATTTGAAACTAAGCTGAGTCTCTTCTTGTTACTGCATGAATGAGAGACGTGGATGGCAAATGAGTCACTGGCCATGGCCATGGCCTTTGGCCATTGCCAATGATTTTCGGGTACGGAACTACACATACAGGTGGTAATTTGCAGTCCTTTGTAACCTCAGATATAGCAGCGAATATCAGCAAAACAGCAGGAAAACAAAATCTCCCCTGCGCCCCAGGCCATCACCAAGTTCCCCCTCATCTGTGCCAGCTCCCCCCACTCCCCAGACTGCCTCCTCACTTCCCCTGCCCTCTCCCTTTCATCCCAGAACACACGCTGCTTCTGTGATGGAGTGTGCTTTCAGATGGTGGCAAGCGGCTAATCATGGAATGCGAGTCAACACTTCGTGCCCAAGTTGTTTCAGACCTGGTCCAAATCCGTCCAGCGGTTTGGGCTGTGCGCTTTGGCAAAAATGTGACTGTTTTTTTGTCTATGGGAAAATGAATGGGAAGTAGGCCGCACTTTTGGGAAAGAAAAGCTTTTATGACGCTTAATAACTTTTTGATTCTTTAAGTAATCTTTCTGAAACTTTGCAGTCTGGGGTCGGGGGGTGTGCAGACTTTTTATCACTTTTGAAATTTTGCCCAAATCCGTTACTCGAATCAAAAGTTATTAACAATAGAATTTTGAAGGGTTCGTATGTGTTTCCGACTCACCTTATCTAAAAAAACATTAGTTAAGGTGATCAGGTTTAATGCAAAAAATCCCTTGAAATTCAGCGAATATGGGAAACGATGATCATCTCAACTCAACGTCACCCTGTTGATAACACCTAGGATCTAATGATGTGTTATTTATATATGTTATTTATATAGTGCTTATGCTTATGTGCTTTGCATAGAACACATATACTTACAATATCAACCAACGGGAGTTGGTACTCAATTATCAACCACGGAAAGAAGAAAGACTGAGTTGGTAATATGAGGATTCTAACCTTGGAGATGCAGATCACACACAGATCGCAGCAGTGAGTGTGACATCCACTGAGCTATCTTTCCGGCCTCTAAAATTGTTTGTCATTCTGAATCACATCTGTTATGTATGTGCTCATGGGCTTTACAGCAGGGGGGATGCCGAGCTAAGATGAAAATCACTTCCTTCATCCACTGAATTTCAAGGGTTTTGTTGTGTTAAATCTGATTACCTGTCCCTTAACTAAAGATTTTTCACTGAATTTCAAGGGTTCTGTTTTACCATAGTTTATTCAAAGGCCACTAGTCATGGCCTTCTTCCATGGCCAGCGGCGACTGTACCTATTGCATCAATAGGTTTCTTTAGGGCCCACTAGCCATGGCCTTCATTCATGGCCACGGTACATATTCCACCTACAGGTTTCCTTGGCGCCCACTAGCCATGGCCTTCTGACCTGGACAGTGAGCACATACCCCATGCATACTTTAATACACTGTGTCTTTGAATTCCACTTGTCATCGCCTTCAGCCATGCCAGTGACAACATCCTTTGGCCGCGGCTGTTGCACGTGTTGAAACAATAGGTTTCTTTGGGGCCCAGGGCCACTGGCACAAATACCCAATTCCCCCTGCCTAGTAGATCTCACATGTCCCCCCATTTATTTATGTTTTCCTCAGTTTCCAGACCCCCATAATTACTGCAATAATCTAGCACTCATTACTGTAATAATGCTGAAAAATTCCTCACAGGCACTCACCATGTACCTCCTTCATTTTCCCTAAGTCACACCACCCTCCCATTACTCCCTTTCTCTCTTTCCTTCGTGTGACACATTTTCCTTCCTAAGCACATCTTGCGTTATTACTGCGCTAATCTCGCAAAATTCCTTTGGTATTCCCCAGATGATGTGAAAACATCCGAACTGTAACTGGCTTCCTAGACCACCCCCAACTCCCCAACTTCACCTGATGTCCCCTTTCCCCTCCCCACCTGCAGGCTGATGCAATTTCAACCTTTTGCCTCCTCCAAATAGATTTTTTTGCGTTTTTTGTTTTTGCATTCCTCTGATATTACCGCTGTTATCGCTCACATCGAGCAAAAATAAATGGTGGGTTTTCATTTCGGAAAAGCTTCTCTGCTGCAAAGTACCATGGAGATATAGCTGTATTTTGGGGAGAAGGGATTACCCACTCCTCGTCAAATATTTTTTAAAACTACTAAATGGAATAACCCAAAACCTGTCCTGGAAATTAAGGCAACGTTTCATGCCCAAATTTGTATGTTATTTGGTTCAATTGCGCTTTAGCCTGATAATAATATGACTTTTCTCTAAGGGAAAATGAATGGCCAAAAACAGCATTTTTTTTTTTTATTTCATAATAACTTTATCATTTTATAACAAACCTTTCCCAAAATGTCCAGTCTGGGGGCGTGGTGATTGGGTTGTGGTGGTGGGGGAGGAGGGTGACAAACTTGCTGTTTGGAAAATATAAGCCAAATCCGTCATGCCAGTCAAAAGTTATTAGCAATAGAACTTTCGGATTTCCTATGGCTGATGTCACCCACCTTAACTATAGTGCGATGACCAGATCTGCAAGAAAAGATCAAATTAAAAAGTCTGAGTCCCAAAAGTCTGATTTCTTTTTATTTCCAAATTGTTTGCATACATATATGTGGGGAAAACCCCCTTTAGCCCCCCACCTTACCCCTATATATTTGTATTAACTTTACCCCCCACATATTTATATATATATATATATGCAAACAAATAGGGGTCGGACTTTTGGGACTCAGACTTTTTGCCCTCTGTCATTTTGGACGAAACCACGATGACCGCCATGCTATCTTTATATATAGGGCAGGGGTCACCGCCCCATAGTTTAAGTTAGTCAGACTCCCATACGAACTGAAAATGAATTGCCAATTAATTTTGACTCGTGCAACAGGTTTGGCTGAAGTTTTGAAGTCAATTTTGGAAGTGCCCCCACCCCCAAAGACTGCAAAGTTTGGTAAAGATGTGTTAAAAAAAAGTTATTTAGAAATAAAATAATTCAAAACCAAAGTTGCGGCCTACTTGCCATTCATTTTCCCATAGACAAAAAAGGTACATTTTTGTTGGATCGCACTGTCCAAACCGCTGGACGGAATGGAACCAGGTCTGAAACAACATGGACACGAAGCATTGACTTGAGGCCTTTTTGTGGTTTGGGGTTATTTCATCCAGTAGTTTTTTCAATATTAGATGTAGAAAGGGGTGCACGGTTCTCCAAAATAGATAGCTGAGAAACCAGGTGTTTATAATTTAATCAGCTTCCATCTTTGTTTTTGCTCGATGCAAAATATAGTTGCGGCTATAGATGAGGATATCAGAAAATGAAACACAGGAAATAAGCCATTTGCAGGTCAGAAAACATGCAAATGCCATCAGTCTAGAGGTGGGCGGAGATAAGGGGACACCAGGGACCTCTTCACGTTTTGGGAGGTATCCCAGCAGTAATTCGGCTGAGTAGAATTACCGTTACCGCTGAGGCACGCAGTGGAATTAGCACTGTACCACAATGTTACGTGAATCTGCACACCCCTCTGACAGTAACGGTAATTCAGCCCAGTGCAATTAGTGTGAAACAGGGCACCCAGATGTGAATCCGCAGAAACATGGGCAAAATACAGTTACTGCCGGCCGCTCAGCACTATAAGCGCTGACTCAATTAACGCTGGTGGAAATAGCGACATCACTGGTGGAAGCATTGCGGGGGCCATCTTGAAAAACACAATCCACTTTTAATCCCCCACTTCCTGTAGCCATCCGGACCCACAAGTGACAGGAAACATGTCTCAAGAGAGGACCACAGGGAAGGTGCCTGAACACCAGCGTCGGAAGCCAAAATTCACTGAGGGGGAGCACGAAGTCCTCACTGATGTGGTGGTAGGCCATTACGAGGAATTGTATGGGTCCCGCCAGAGGAAAACCTCATGACAGCAATCTGGCTATCAATAAGCAAGAAGGTGATAGCCGGTGGCATAGTACCCCGTGATGCAGAGGACTGCCATAAATGGTGGAATTGCCTTCAGGTCAGAGGGCAGGGCCTCCTCTGCAAACACAAGCAGGAGGCTATGGCCATAGGAGGAGGCACTCTGAAGCCCCTTGCCCTCATCCCATGTGAGCACCAACCACGACATGGAGGGGATCGAGGGAGTTGGCAGAGTGTAGACGTGTGCCAGTACCAAGAAGCAAGAGGTGAGTCATCCCCCCATGCACAGTGCAAAAGACCAACCTAGCACCAGTTGGCACAATGGACAGGGACAGATGCCAGTAGGGCCAGCACCATTCCTGAGCAGTCAAGGTGATGGGCTGTGGTGCAAATTAGCCCCCCACCATGCCAGCCTAGAGTGAGACCTCCAAGTGCACCCCGGAGCTGGTGTGGAGTGCGAAGGTGCGGAATGCAGCCTATCGAACTTTAATGCACCCCACTTCCCTGCTGGCACTGGCCATGGCAGCAGGAGTGTGGGGTGCAAGTAATCACAAAACAGGGTGGCAGTCAAACAAGCATGTGCCGGGCCATGTAAGGCTGGTCCATGCTGGTATGGCAGTCGAGCCGTTTGGCAGTGTCGGACTCCCTGCATCTGCATGGGAGCAGTGAGTCAATAACCAAATCAAACTGAGCCCCTGCTGTTGACTCTACAGGAGTGTCCCATAGAGCCATGACAGTGGCCTGGGCGATGCAACAAAATTCACTCCCCTCAGATTTCTTGTGCCAGGAAAGTGGGCGGGGTGCAAGATCTGATATAATTGCCCCAGGCGCTGCCAAAGTTAGTCGCTGGCCAGAATGCCAACTTATGTCCATAAGAGTATGCCACAAAATGCATGTACAGAGCCACTTGCAGGAATGATTGACCCTTCCAGCAGCACCTGCATGAACAGGCCACCTTAGCAGTACAAGGGCCAAAGAGCCCCTGGCCATGGGTCAGACACACTAATCTATGAACATACCCAGCCTGCTGAGGTCACATGCAATGGCACATGTACATTCATAGCATTCTGGCCACATGGGTAGGGTGTCACTCTGATAAATATCATGTGTGACTTGCAAGAAAACCCACGGGAATGCACAATGCCTGACAGCATGTAATGTGTCCCCTTACAGGCTCACAGCTGGCTCAGGCTGAGGCAGAGGAGGATTAGGGTGAATCCCTACTGACAACCGGGGCCTCCAGGGTGTCGACATCCACTACAACCCCTGAAGGGCCAACTGATGTGACAGGCAGGCGAAAGGACAACATGTCACACCATGTCCCAGCAAAACCAGACCTACTGGTGCCTGCACAGGCCCTGCACCCACCCCACGTGCCTCAGAAATGTTTCCACCAACTGCACCCCACCAGCCGGCCAAAGTGCCTGTGATGGGTGACACAGCTGCTGGCAGGCATGCAGAAGCCAGTGTGGGACAACCCACCTGACAGCCACAAGGCACCCAAACATTACCTGGCCATGACAGCATGCAACCTGGCCAGCAGGCCCAGTCATCAGAGAGAGACTCGGACAACCCCTCCTATGGGTCGTCCTGTTTGAGCCCGAGCTCTCCCCATAGTCCACAACCAATTTCTCAGCCCACACCTAACCACAACATCATGCTGAGGCTGGAAACTATGGAAAGGCCCTTGTACTGCTAAGGTGGCCTGTTCATGCAGGTGCTGCTGGCAGGGTCAATCATTCCTGCAAGTGGCTCTGTACATGCATTTTGTGGCATACTCTTATGGACATAAATTGGCATCCTGGCCAGGGATTAACTTTGGCAGCGCCTGGGGCAATTATATCAGATCTTGCACCCCGCCCACTTTCCTGGCACAAGAAATCTGAGGGGAGTGGATTTTGTTGCACCGCCCAGGCACTACCGGCATCGTTGTCAGTGAACCGCCACAATCGTAATGAGGCCCATTATGTCTCAATCATTTGACTACCCAGCCCAAGTGGCTAACTAATTGCTTTCTGACCAAACATCTTTGACCTCTATTCCTTGTGCTGGGAATCATACTTTGGCCCTACTTGCAAAAAATAACTTGGATTACACGCTCTCTACTTCCTCAATGAATCACATAACAACCAAGGGTATGATTAATAAAAGGAGATCACTAAGTGATAGCATCTTGAGTCAAGGAAAATTCACTGACAAATTCCAAATGCATTCGGAAAAGCACACAATCACAATGCAAGAAAAGGTCTTGAGGCCCATGAAAACTAATGGGGTATGTGATTTCCAGGTGGGTGAAGCTCCACCTTCTGCCTCGATAGAATCTAGACCCTCCAATGAAACTTGCATTGAAGATCTAACTCAGTCCCCAGAAACGTCTAACTCATTGTCGAATCTAACTCTATCAGCTCTAACTTTTGTACTCAACTCCTTGGTTAGCGTATTTGAGTTACTGCGATCAGAAGTTCAAACTACTGGAACTCACAGAGGAGGAGGGTAATTGTGAATCCACAATGATTGGCCTCGCTTGCTTATTAAATTCCTCGGTTTGTAAGGACTTGGGTCTCCTTAAGGAAGAAAGTCGCTCTCAAACTTTAATGTGCAAGGAGATCAGCTCTCGCCTGACACTGTTGGATCAGGAATTACTTACAACAAAAACAGAGCTAACAAATCTATGGGGAAAGTCCAAGTTGACGGATCCTTAAAATGTGGCAGTACCCTTGGAATCTATCCCACTGGACGATACTCCTCTCTCACAATCAACACTCGAAGAATGTATGAGGCTGGCCCAATCAGGGGAAGCAATCACGGAAATGCGAAATAAGAGGCTGGATGATGTAGGGATTAACTTCTTTGAAGTTGTGGATAACATCCCCACTACCGATCTGCCTCTGTTGGCTTCTCCCCTGCCTGGGGCTATACAGAATTACCTAATAGTCATCAAAGTGAAAGGTCAGAGAGAAGCTAAGGAAAGGAAAGGCAAGTGATGGAAAGGAAAGAACATTCAACAAAGAAAAGATAATCCAACGATAATTCCTCTACCTCAGCCCCCCAAATCTAAGAATATTAAACAGATAAAGCAAAACACCTGAGGTAAAAGGCAATTCTTTAATGCCCTAAATAAAGCCTCTTGCAGAATCCATAATGACGCACTAAATCAATCATTAGACATGACTGAAGACCAAGTGGGTTTGGATGCTTGCATTGGAAGCAATCCACCCACAAGGGAATATAATCAGTCTGGCCCAGTTATTGAAATTAGTGTGGGTCTGCAAACTGACAACCCAAGTGAAGCCAAGAAGGCCCCCCTACGAACCACCCTGATTTTTCTTAAACCAACATCTAAGTAGATAAAAGTTAGGAGCAGCATGGATCAAAGCCGCTCGGACTTCATTGCAGTATCTTAAAAAACATAAGATACTTCAACTGGAAAAAACGAGGGTGGATCAAGGACGATTGTGGAAGATAATATTGACTCTCAAGGGTCGCAGGTATTGCCCTCTCAGGTAGAACGTCAGATGGAAGTAGAGGACCTTTTGGTTGTTAAAGACTCAAGCCCTTTTGCCATGCCCAGTATCTGGTTGAAGAGACTTGATCCATCTCAGGGCCAGGCCAGCCTGACCAGGGGAACTATCCTGGCTGTAATCAGGTGGATTCCAGACCTTTATATCCTCTCCTTCCATGACATCGATCGGATTAGCTTCCCATATGATCAAATCATTGATGTAGTGGAGGTGGTGATGAAATCCTAAATGGGAGTGAGGGCTATGTTGAACTCAGGAAAAGACTTCAAAGATAAAGGTCTGGAAATGTCAGGCACCCTACCACATTCGAAGGGAACCAAAGATTATGGTCTATTAACATTAAAACAAAGGAGAGATGTCTCTCTACAGAGAGAGAAGGTCAGGCAGGTTGTAGAGAAGCTTCAAAGGGGGTGGTAGATAGATGTGTGAGGAGGGAACGTGGAGATGAATAAAACAAAATCTGGTAATTGTTGGCCGGAATCCTCACTGAGGTCTTTAAGAAGCTGAACAGTGTGGATGATTTACTTTAGTAGAAGGGAATCTAAAACGTGTATGTTTGAACACGTGGGGCTCCAGGTCTTTTAAATCCGACAAAATGAGAAAATATATTTTCCAAGATCATGACCTGATCCTCCTACAGGAGACATGGCTGTGGAGCCCTTTAAAGGGGACAGTTTTACAATACTTAATCAGTTAGCAACCAACATGAACGGTAGGCTGTGGGGGGGTATAGTGGTGGCATTTCGTAACATTTTTGTCAAGTCGTCGAACAGCTACCTTCGAAAAGATGTTTTGGAGACCTATGTAAATCTTTGACATTGATCAATCTGTATTGGAGCCCTGCCCATTCCAATCTGGAAGTTTTCCTTAACGATTTATCAGATACATTTATGACTGTTAGCACCACCTTCCCAGCAGATAAATATTGGTTGATGGTAATTTAATTTCAAGTTGTGTGAGGTTGAAATCAAGTAAGGTGCATGGTGGGATGTCATGTGTGAATGGCCAAATATGGTATAATTTTTTTGAGAAGTGGAATTTGCATATTGCCAATGGTTTCATCCGAGAAGATATTCCGGCGGCAATAACGAGGCGAAGTAGAGCTTTCACAACCACCATTGATTATGTAATAATGTCTGAATCCCTCTTCAATGATTGTCGGAAATTCAGAGCCTTTGACATTTGCTCAAGTGATCATTTACTGCTTATGGCAACTTTTGGTCAATATAGATCCACTTGCCCAAAGTCAAAATGTACCCCAATTTCAGTGGTTAATAAGGGTGCGAACCAGTTGATCACATTCAGGCGCAGAGGGAATAATCTTAATTCTAAATTGGATGAGCTATGTAGAGGTTTTGGGTTAGTAAATGAACTGAGGGATCCTAAATCCTTTACAGACCTCCTTTGGGGCACTGATACACCTGTCATTAAAGAAGGTTCCATAAGGAACATGCATCCCCATAGTTACCACTTAGACAACGCTCAGCACAGCAAAATTCTGCACAGTAACATTCGGCGATTGGCAAGGGAGGGCCTAGATTTGGAAGTATTCAATCGAGAATAGAGGACACTATGTAATGAATATAGAAACTGGTCAAGGAATAAAAAGTTGGAGAGAAGCGACTCAGACGGTTTATCTATGCTGAAAGCAGTGACGGAGGGCAAGACACGTAATTTCTGGAGTGTTATTCATCAACACCTGCAACAGCAAACTTCAGTCCAATGGAACTGTATCACAGAAACAATTTGGACAGAATACTTTTGAGGAAAAGAACCCATATGGTTGAGATCTGTCCAGCAAAGTAGAGTGGGAGCTTCAATTTGGGGAAAATTATGTTGAAGGCCTAATACGTAGCTCATCAAGATCGAGGGCCACTGGGCCAAATGGTCTTACCAGCGACATGCTCCGATCAGCAGATTGACTTTGGACCTCCATCCTGTTTAATCTAACAACATTATGAAAACATGTGAATGCCCTGAGTAATGGAATTCAGCAATAATAATTCCCATCTATAAGAAGGAGGATCAGGGAAACCTGCCCAATTATCACCCTATTGCCCTCATGGACATAGAGAGCAACATATTTGCACGTCTCATTTTAAAGATTTTGAGAAATGGGTAAACCAGGTGAACACAAAGCTACAGATTGGTTTCCGGAAGGGCCCGTGCACAACCTTGAATGGCCTGGTGCTCAACATGTTAAACCCAATCCAATTTACAGATCAACGTCTCTATGGGGCATGGATTGATCTCTTGCTGGCTTTTGATACAATCAATCGCAGGAAATTATGGTGTAAATTATAAAGAATTGGAATTCCTTCAGGCCTCCTCACCATTCTAATATATCTACATAGTAAAATAGGGATTAAGGTGAGATGGAATCTTGAAGGTCATCTGTCTTCACCTATTACCATCGCCAAAGGTTTAAGACAGGGATGCATTGTTGCTCTGAACCCGTGTGACCGACACAGGTTCTTTAAGATGAGACAGCAATACTTAGAGCTAGATGGGGATGCAGAATATACTCAAACATCAATAATCAGACTGACTCAGGAAGTTGGCAAAGTATAGCTGTTTTAATATCAATTGTCTTAAACAGGGAGTACAATGAACATCAACGAGCATCCGCTTGATCTTCTCACTCACCGAGTTTCATAACAAAAAAAAATAATCAGAAGATTGTGTAGGAAAAAATAATTTTGACAATGGGACTAATAGTGATGTTAAGGACACAGGTGATGTGTTTTCAAAGCATTGGCTTAGTATGTGTTTTCTGCTTCTTTAATAGTACTTCAGATGCAGTATTTGAAATGAGAGGTTTGTGTACAAATTGTGGAGAGGGAGCACAAGTTTTGTTTCTCGTTTTAAAAGAAAATTAATTAGTCATCTAAGGAAAGAGCACAGAGAAATGCTGCAAGATCATTTGAATTGTAATAGAGGAGAGTTGTTCTCTGAATGAAAATATATTTTTGGGTTATATATTGGTACAAAAACACAAATGCTCTTTTAAGAGCCACCACAGATGTTTTTAAATATTATTGAAAATGAAAATGTACTTTGATGCCTATTTTTTGTGTAGCTGTGGGTACCGTCATGCTCGTAGCTAAAGACCAGCCAATTAAACGTTGCACCCTCTTAGTTGCATCTACAACCATGGGTATCAGTGAACCAATAAGACCTCATGTATTTTAGCAGGCCTGTGTACCCGTTTGCCATCAGAGCTGCAGCTGTTGTAATGCACATTTCTGTGCAGTAATCATATTATTTCATGGATATTACAGTTCACAATTGTACATGTTTTTCTCATTCCATGCCCTCAACTGTACCCTTGTGTCATTTAAACTTTGAAACCTTGTTAATATGCCATATAATGTACATTTATTGGGATGTTAACATCCTCAGTACGTGTGTAATATACAAAGTGAGATAGAATTGAATGTGTGTGTGTAAATATTTATTTTTAGATATTTTAGTGAGTAGAGTTTTTTCTTTTCAATAGAGTTTTTTCTTTCCAGTGAGACTTTTTCCCCTCTAAAAAATAATTAATTTGTACAACCTTAATTGGTTGAGTACTAGGAATACATGCAGTATTCATATAGCACTGTTACGAGAAAAAAAATTCACCACTCCTCTCTATATTTCTATTATGAGATGTTTTGCTTTCTCTTTCAGAGATGTTATAGTGACAGAACAGAGAAGATGAAACATCCATGTAGGAAATTAGGTAAGCCAATGCTTGTTTGACTTGTTTTTAGAAATATTTTGGCTAGTGAACTAGCACTGTTCTAAAATATATAGTGGTCACGGCCAAAGGCTGTGGCGACTGGCCATGGCTTAAGTACATGCCAACTGTCACAGACAAAATCAATGGAATAACAAAAGCCTTGAAATTCAAGGAAAACACTTTAGTTGCAGGGACGTTAAGGTGAGGACTTAATGCAACAAAACCCTTGAAATTCAGCTAAAGTCACCTCTGCATTGCCTCTCCTGTTGCGCAGCCTATGATCATAATGATGAAAACGTTTGCCTCCCAGAGTATTGTGCTTGTCCTATGTATTCTGGTTCAGTATTACAATACAATTCAAACACAGCCTCCAAAATATAATTAGTCAATATTTATTGGATGCGTTTAGCTGTTTGTCTTCAAGGCTTTAAACATGTTCTTTCAAACTGCAAATACACTTCTAAAACATAAATCCCAACATACAAAATAGCTTGTAGATTTGTTCAATTTTAGTCCACATTGAATAATAAACCAATAATTCCACAAAACAAATAGATACAGAAATTCACATAAGATTATTTCAAGAGGAGAAATCCGCAATAGTTGAGGAATGCCCAAAAAACAAGCATGAACAATTTTGGTTCCCAACATAATTGCAGTAAACATAACACAAGATAAATTCAAAATTAAATAAAAGAAAAACAAGGGAGGGAGTAAAAAGACATATTTGAAAGATGAATATGGAAGAGAGAGAGAGAGAGAGAGAGAGAGAGAGAGCGAGCGAGAGAGACAAAATAAAATGTATCACTAATTACATTACTACCGTAACCGGCGCTGAGCATGGCCTTCAGCCATGGACAGTGTGCATGGCCAAATATGTTTTAACGGGCCAGTAGTCATGTCTTCGGCCATGGACACTGGCCGCAGTCTTCAGCTGTACCCACTGTATATTTAAAAATACTAACGGGCCACCGACCATAGCCTTTGGCTTTCACCAGTGGCTACAGCCTTCAGCCGTGTCCACTGTATATTATATACAACAACCAGCCACTAGACATGGTCTTCAACACAATACTGGCCAGTGGCCACAGCCTTTGGCCTTACCCACTATATATTCTAATATATAAATGGGCTACTAGCCATGGCCTTTGACCGTGCTCAGTGGCTACATCTTTTGGCCATGACAACTGTATATTTTAAAATGCTAACATGCCACTAGGTATGGACTTCGGACGTGCCCACTGTATATTATTCAACATTAACCAGCCACTAGCGATGGCCTTTGGCCGGGGCCAGTAGCCACAGCCTTTGGCTGTACCCACTGTATAGTTCAAAACGCTAACAGGCCACTCGTCATGGCTTTCAGACTTGGCCTGTCAGCATTTATTTTAGGCGTGCCCACTGTATATTTTACAACACTAACCAGTTATTAGTCATGGCCCTTGGCCATGCCGAATAAATATTCAAACATATTAATGGGCATTAGCCATGGCCTTTAGTCATGGCCTTTAGCAATGGCCAGTAGTTATGGCTTTGGACCTTGCCCCTTGTATATTTTAAAACAGTAACAGGCCACTAGAATGTCTTTGAACCATGCCCACTGTATATTTGGCAACAATAACCGACCCCTAGCTGTGCCCTTTGATGATGGCCATTCACCACAGTCTTTGTCATGGCCAAGTCAACAGCCTAAATTGTTATTAAGATAATCAAAGTTTTTACAAGCTAACTTATTGATGATGTTATGTCTAATTCCATTGTTGATGTAGTCTGTTATATACAATGTAATTAGTGTTCTCACCAGTGATGGCATCAGTGATTCAATCTTTCATGTTATCAGAGTTCTCATATAACATGTAATTAGTGATGCCATCAGGGATGTCATTTGTAATGTCATCAGGGATGTCATCAGGTATGTCATTATTGTTGTCATAGGCTGTGCAACAGGCGATGTTAGGTTAAGGTGGCATTTTAGCTGAATTTTAACAGTTTTGTTGTTTAAGTTCTAACCTTAACTTCCCTACAACTTCAAATTTGACCTTCAATATTTATATATTCACTGAAAAAACTTTAGTTAAGGTGTAGTTAAACTGAGCAGATTTAATGCACCGAAACCATTGAAATTTTGCAGATGTGGGAAGTCATGACCAGCTTAACTCTGAGCCCTACCATTTATGTCCCCCATAATGACATTTTGTATGTCATTGTGAATCCCTTCTCTTATCATTTCTATGTGCTCATGGGATTTGCAACACGAGCTGTTGAGTTAAGCTGGTCATGACTTCCCACATCTGCTGAATTTCAAGGGTTTTGTTGCATTAAATCTGCTCAACTTAACCTTAACGAAAGTTTTCTCAGTGAATTTCAAGGGTTTTGTTATACCATCGATTTTTTAACTTTCTCTTTTTTTAAAACTGCTTTCCCTCAACCGTAAACATTTTGTAATTGTAATTGGTTATTTATAAAGTGCTTAATACCCAGAGGTTTCTAAGCGCTGACCCGAGTATCGAACCTGTGTTGCTCTGCCTTGCTTCCAAGGTGAGTGCGTTGCCCCAGGGCAATGTACTCCAAATAACTGTGGTTACTCGTAGGTGCCCAACAACAACCATGTTTATCTGTAAAAAGCATGCAAAATCTCAAGCTTTCCCTGCCCTCCCATGCACTCATGAAGTGCCCCTTCCTCTTACCATGCTTCCCCCAAGCCCCTCAAGTTCTTTGTCCTTCCCAAGCCCTCTCCCATTCCCCCCA
Source organism: Ambystoma mexicanum (assembly GCF_040938575.1). NCBI lineage: Eukaryota > Metazoa > Chordata > Amphibia > Caudata > Ambystomatidae > Ambystoma > Ambystoma mexicanum. Next base: position 909,829,589 of record NC_090932.1, read on the forward strand.
ACACTTGTGGTTTCGTGTGACGCACTCATTCTGATCCCTTTTCCCTTTATAACAGAGGTTATCCTGTTGAATAACCACGGCTATGTGAAAAGGTTTGAGATCTGAACTTGGTCGCCAGCCCCCCAATTCCGCCATTTCACCTTGTGTCCTCTTGCCCCATCCCCACCTCCAGCCTGATGACATTGCCTCCTTTTTCCTCCTCCAAATGGCATTTTTTCCAGTTTTCGTTTTCAGCTAGCCCATCATAACCGCGGTTATCTCTTGCATCGAACAAAACAAAATGGCGGCTTTCCATTTCTGAAAACCTTCTCTCCTGCAAAGCAACATGGGAGATTCAGCTACAATTTTGGGAGATGGGGGCACCCATTCTCTGACAAATATTTTAATAACTACTAGACTCAATAACGCCAGACACCTCATGGAAATCGAGCCATTACTTTGTGCCCAAGTTGTTGTGTACCTGGTCAAATTCCGTTCAGCAGAAATGTTGACTTTTTCTCTATGGGGAAGTGAAATTATTTTTGATTTCTTATTAACTTTTTCATTTGTTAACAAATCTTTCCCAAAATGTCCAGTCTGGGGGGTCAGGGGTGCGTGGGGGTGACAAACCTTTTGTTTTCAAAATATCAGCCAAATCCATCATACAAGTCAAAAGTCATTAGATATTCAATTATTGGGTTTGATATGGAACTTGATACTCAACTGTAGTGTGGCGACCGCCACAATACATCTCCTGATGATTTGATTTTCAGAAATGGCAATCATATTGCCACACTTCAAGTTGAATCATTAAAATGCCATGTGCAAGTCTGCCCTCCTAGCCTTCCCTGCCAACTGGTGCCCGGGTCTGACTGGTATCCAATAATAAGCCGGATTGCTACTGGCCCTGGGAGACATGACAGAAAGAGAGTCCTCGTCTTGTGGTAATTGCTCCTCATATTGAAACTATGCCACATCTCTCCAAGCTCGATGTTGCTCAGTATCCCTTTGATATGATAATGACATGCTTCTTAGCGGATGAATATGCAAATGAAAAGCAGTAATTTGGTGGCATGCACCTGCTGACTCTGTGCTGCAATGCTTGTGTGCCCTGAGTAGCACTGGCGCTACACAAAAGCATCACAAAGCCAAAATTAAATTCTAATGTTGTATATATTAAACAGATGCTTCCTCTCGTCTTTGTGTCTTCGTTCTTCACGATTTGCCTTTGCAGTCTCCTTTCTCTCTTGAAGCAATTAGCCGGTGCTTATGTGTCACGCTGAGAAATACGCTTATCGTTTTTTTTCGGAGAGGGTTTGAAGACAAATAGCGTACATATGCATGGCGCGCATAAACCAGTGAGCACTGTTGTCGTCGGCGTTCTGCTTCCGGCCGAGAACCTTCCATCTCGAAAGGGAATCGTGCTGGGGCGTGCGAATGGGTGCAAGGTCGCCGGCTACCTTTCTCTTGAAAAGGGACCATTATATTTTTTTATATCATCACACGAAGCGGGCCCTTTCGTCAAGGGCATGCTTTCAAAGGCAGAAACGGGGTATCGAAAGAATGACCTCGAGCGGAATCAGGTACAAATGGAGGAATGCCTCAAAACAATGGCACGGAGTCCAAGAAAATGAAACAATATCGAGGCTCTTGTATTCATCCACCGGAGGCCCTGCCTATTCACCAGAAACGGCAGGCTAACCAATTATCAATCATAGAGATAATTAAGAATGTTTGAAGAAGGATATTCCGAATGATGTAATTACCTGGAAGTGTTTTATTGATATGTGTTGCACGTTCCACACTGGCATAACCTTTTTCTTCCAGTGCTAGCCTTTCTTCTTTATTCATGCTGTGCACAGTGATTTCCCGGCTCCATGTATGCGCCCACCAGCACATTGCTTAATATGGATCACTGTTCCATCACCTTAAATCCCACCCCTTGCAAAGCCACGGTATATTCATGTTGTTCTATGGAATGGTCTTTTGTCCATGAATTGTTTGTATTCAACTGACAACATTTTGATGTTCAGTAATAATACAGCATAATACAGGAAGCAAGGATATTACATTTATCAACCTCTGTACAAGGGCACTTCGTGTCTTCAAGAGGTGGATGCATTCTGCTTCATAATCAGGAGATAAGTCGAGGTAACACACTGGTGGACTTCTGACCACTCACTGTTTTCAGAGGGCAGGCCTTGTATCCCCCCTCGCCCCCTCCCCTCTTTTTGTTTTGGTTTAATTAATGGAAATAAATATTATAATTTGCAGTACTTACCTGATTTAAAGTGCCGAGTTGGGATGTGAACCCAGGTCAGCTAGGCCGCACATTTTCAAGACTAAGCACTTAACCATAAAATCACAAGTAACTCTGATCACAAAATAGTAATGTCTGTCTCATTGGCATTTCACTATATGTTAGGAAGAATTTTCAGTTTCTGTGCTAATTACCTTTAGCCTGGGAGACCCCCAACACTTTTGCTGGACTCTGGACTTTTTTGATTTTAAACTCCTGAGTGAGCGGAACTTTTTGCCACGCACTTATTCTTTTTCTCTGACTGGGATTTTTATTTTCACTGTTTTATGGAGTCTGATAAACTCCATATGTTTAATACAAGCATGTTTTCTGCTTTGTGACACCCAGCACCCTATGTGCAGTGTCTCTGAAAAGTCCCTTGGTTTTAAAGTTTAAATCATTTTCTTGTGAGAACTACAGTTCCCAAGAATAGTAAGATTATTTTGTCTTACCTTTTCTGGGTCCAGCACACACAGGGGTTAAGTCCTAAAAAAAGAAGTGAGGAGACCCATAAACAAATGCAATGGGATGTCGCCAGAAATTAGCATATCAAGGTGAAATATGCACAATTCATTCAATTGTCTTTGCATAACCACCCAAATTGCACAGGAAAAATGGCATTTGACTTTTATAAAATCAACACAAACACAAAACTAAGAGAGGATATTTTATTCTGTGTTGAAAACTTTTAAAGGTGTGCATGTTTTAAACTCCAAGAACCAATACCAATGTTCACCCTGAAACTTGCTGTACCGAAATGAGACCTATCACCTCTAGTTTATTTTTCATCAGGTTATATAGTGAAGTGGTGAAGTGACTGCCCTGCGAACCTATTGACTGGCGTTCTAAGAGGTTGGTGTTACTCATACATTCAAAGAAGACTTTCAATGTCTATGTGATTATCAACAATGTAGTCGTGGATGTTCTCTACATGTTTAAGAAGTGACCTTCTGTTTAAAAGGGACATTTTACCATCTTGGCGTCTAAAGACCCACAACCCTCACTCTTACTAGGCATACTACAAGGTGCCTTAACCTCCCCAGCCTGTGGGCCGTTACCCACATCCTTGAGGGGGATACTTCCTGCCTTGAGGCCACTGTCAACAGTGTGTATTTGGCTATGTGAGTCCTTTCTTGGGTGCATAGAGGAGTTAGGTAAATGAACAGGGGGTGACAATGGCTCCAATGGTTCAATATCACTGTGCACATCATGCATAGTCACAAGTTCCTTACACACTTGCTGCTCTGCGGGACAGTGACACACTTTAGCCCCTCATGTGAACCTCAGATGGCTAAATGCGTCATCAGCATTTGGTGCGAGTCCATGACAGCAATTTATATGTAAGACCTGTGTACCAGGAGTGTCAGGCTGTCTAGCGCGTCCCTGTGCTGACTCACACAGACTCACACAGACTTGTTTAACCCTGACGCGCTGGCACTAACGGGCCCGATCCAACCCAATATCCGCACGGAGAACTAAAATCCCGAAGGGATTTGTATTTCTTTAGCAAGTGCCGAGTAACGGTTGCAGGGAGGCTCAGAAAAGCCTCCCTAGCGTCTGAAATACAATAAATGGGTTGGTACAGGAGTTTTTAAAATCAAATCGTGTTACTTTTTAAATAGAAATTCCCTCAATAAAATTGCAAAAAAGCCTCAGCAGTCCCTCTAATAGCAGCAATTACAGTATGAAATACAAGGCTACCTGTGGTCTGACCGCTCTGTCAGTGCATCTCAACACTGGCATACCACATATTGTGAACTACAAGGCGCCCTGCACACATAGCCAAAGACAGCTGAGACAGCACACAAACCTCAGGACTTGCATGCAGCAAATGTGTTCCCACACTGCCTGTTATCCAATCCAAGACAGCTCTATCTATGCACCTTAGTTGTATCCAGGAGCAAAATGTGTATTCTAGCTCTAAATCTGACATGATCGCCCTGTCTGTGCAGCTCAATTCTAGCCTGCAGCCCACTTGTACTACAGAGTATTGGGTCTGGCAACTACACACAGATTTCCCTTCAGCCCTCGGTGCTGGCTACCGCCTGAGAACTGGTGCTCTCAAAAAGAAGCACATTGAATCATGACACCCTGTTCTAAATAATGATCAATTTTACAAACACGCTCTTTAAACGTGTTCTAATTTCCAGTCCCCAGATGTGACAAGGACTGTTTCCATTTCATTCACATACATTTTTCTCACAAGTGGAATGGCGCTGCAATTCAATTCATGCAAACGTGTTTGTATGAAAAAATGTACACATTTACCTTGCGGGGCATTCATAAAGCCAGGGGAGTTGGTAGGCCTGGAAAAGACCCGGGGATAAGCTGATGTCGGTACTGTTGGGACTGGGGGCTAGCTAATCTTTTGGCTGTAGCTCCTGAGATTCTATCCGGGGCTACAACCAAAAGATCAGGGGCTATGGCCCCCTTAGCCCCCCTCCTAGCAACGCTCTTGCATAAAGCGCTCTATTCTTTCATTACAAAAGGAATCATGCATGTGTATTTGGAACAACCTCAGGAAAAGTGATTTTTCCAGGGTCAGTAGAGTGTTTATGATAGATCATGTATATCAAAATGTAGAGGAGATAAAATCAATTTCTTTCCTGTTTTGCCGTAATTATTTTTTTATTTTAAGCACAGGCAAGATTGAGAATGGAAAATGTAATGAGAACATAACCAGTAGAAACAGTACAATCAAATAACAGAGCAACACGTGCCCCATCAGGTTACAATAGGTATGATAACCGTATGGCAAAGATGAGAAAATACATAAATATTGCATCATGTATCATGAAAACACGTAGATAACCTATACAGCAGTATACTACAGCAATATCAGCGTTGCAAAAAATGAAATCACGTCAGATAAATTATTAAAAAGTACACATACTGTAAGAACATTAGCCATTCACATCTAGCAACAGTCCCCAAATATCCTCTGTGATTGAAAATGCCTCCCTAGTATCAAAACAGAAGGAATTGGAGGATTTCCACGCATGTAGGATCATTCTTTTCGCAAGAAAGCAACTTCGCAGCAGCCATGTTTTCTTTGCAAAGGATAGATCCGGCAACAGAGTGACTGCCCCAAGAATAAAAAGGGAAGCCCTTTTAGGAATGGTACACTCCAACACCAGGCCCATTCTCTCACAGACCCCTTCCCAAAAGTCTCTAGTCTTGTTGCATAACTAGAGTAGGTGGCTCAACGTACCCCTTGTCTGTTTACATCTCCAACATTGGTGACTCTCTAAAAGGTGTCTCTTAAACATTTGTTCCGGGTTCCAATATGTCCGGAAGAGTAGTTTAGTCTGTGATACCCTCACACCCCAATCCATGCTCGTCAGGCGAACATTGTTACAGCATCTTTGCAGGCAGCCATGGCCGATCAGCTCACCCTCTTAGCCGGCTCAGACATTTGCAAACTCTGAACCCCATTTGCGATTTGACACACAAACATAGAACAAGGTGGCGGCCAGATGGGCGAGCTGGTCCCAGAGTTCCAGCATTGACCAAGCAGCACTCTGCATGGTTTCCGGTGGTGCATGAACAAGTTTAGCAGCAACGACCCCACTCAGCTGTCTGTATTCAGCATAGCTGCAGTCTCACAAGTCAAACTCTTTGCACATATGCGTAAAGGGTATCCAGAATCCATCCTCCAAAAGATTTTTGATGTATCGAATCCCTCCCAGGTACCAGGACAGCCAGAAAAATACCTTTCTCCGTACAGTCAATGCTGGATTCAGCCAAATGGATGCATCAGGGAATAGACGTTGTGATATGTTACACCAGCACTCACTAAGGAAAACAGTAAAATGATTCAATGACCAAGAGCACCTCAAGGTCATAGACAACAAACACATGGGTTCCAGCAGAGACACACGCCTGGATTCAAATTCAGCGAGATGGTAGTAAAAAAATGTGGGAAATTCATTTCACCCTATTTCAATGGGAGCTGCATCTTCCACATGGCGCGCCAATGTGGCTTGCCAACTCACAAGAATGTCTGCATAAGTGCGTCAAGCTTCCTAAAGATCCACTTTAGCATCTTGAGTGGAAGCATGGAAAGAACGTAATTGACCCTTGGTGCCATGTAAATTTTGATGCAATTGACCTTGCCTCACAGTGAAAGTGTCAGAAGTGACCATTGGTCTATGTCAGTTCTAAGTTTAGCCAACAGGCATTTAAAGTTGATTTTCGGTAAGAACTCCACCTCTGGGCCAATCCAACCCCCTAAGTACTTTAACCTTTCAGGACACCACATACACTCCAGATGGTCAAACATAGTCAAACATGCATCTCATGCATGATCCAGTGATAGGAAATATCTCAGACTTGCTCAAGTTGACCTTATATCTGGAGATTTTGGAAAAGCCCCAGATGTCTTCCATTAGGTAGGCAATGCTCAACTCAGGGTCACACACAACCATCAACAGATCATCTAGGTAGAGCCTGATAGGACATCTGGTCGAGGAGGAGGGGTTGCAATTATATTCAAATCAATATTGAACTTCTATTTTCCACTCCCCCTCAACTAGATTCATGTGAAGCAATACATCTTAAATTGAACACAGACGCAACACACTCACTGAGTTTAATAATCTTATAGAGACCCCTACGTGAAATCCCCCTTTTTGAAGAGCAACCATTGGCACTCATAGGTGGCCTTTGCAAAATAAATACGGCTGTTGCCATTCTAGGAGATTTTTATCTCTGGGCAAACAACCATCAGGATGTGGAAGTGCAATCCTTATTACAGACACTATCCTCTCTTGGTTTTGTACAATTGGTGGATAGACCAACACACATAGCTGGCAATATACCTGATTGGATTCTCACAAAGAATGTTGAATCTCTTTTAAACAATTTAGAACCTTGCCCATGGTCAGATCATTTCCTTGTGCACTTTGTACTACCGCTGAATTTTAATTCTATCCCAAACAAACTTTGCGACTGAAACACGCAATATTAAAAATATCACTGGAGACGCTTTTAAATCAACTATACTGCCCCGATTACCACCCCTAAAGGGGAATTTATCTCTGGAAGAATTCACTACTGCTTTTATAAACGCCACTAACAAAGCTTTTGATATTCTTGCTCCTCTTTGCAAGGGAAAATAAAGAAACAGAAAGCTTTCAAACTTCGTTTCTCTCCCGAAATAATCGCGGCTCGGAAAAATAAAAGGAAATGTGAACTCCAATGGCGAAATCACCCTTCTCCTACTACTTTGCTGACCTATAAAATAGCAGCCAAAGAATATAAACATCTTACTTGGGAGGCCAAAAAACTGTCTCTTAATGACAGAATTGAAAAGGCCTCAATAAAATCGAAATAACTTTTTTCAGTCCTCAAAGAGCTTAAAGGCCCCACTGCTGAACAAAGACTCAATATAAATGACGATTGGTGTCAGAAAATACTTGACAGCTTCTGTCATAAGACTCAGCTTCACCAAGCTCGCATTAGGGAAAAGATTGAGTCCCAAGGTATAACTGAGGCACTAGTACCTCCACCTCTGGAACTACCGGATCAAGTGATAAAACCTTTCTCATTCACTAGAATGACAGAAGAAGAGGTCCTGGCGATCATCGAAGGATTTAAACTCACCTCATGTAAGGGGGATATTTTCCCCACTACACTTTTAAAAGATTTTGCCAACACTCTTACACCGTGGGTTACAGAACTCATTAATCATTCATTTGACAATGCTACTGTTCGCATCAGCATAAAGGAGGCATGGATTACTCCACTGTTAAAGAAGGAAAATCTTGACCCCCTGATGCCTCAGAATTATCGTCCTATCACAGACGTCCCGTTTATACTTAAAATACTGGACAAAATAGCCTATATACAGCTACAAAATTTTGTTGAAACTAACAATATTCTGGCTATAGAGCAGTCCGGTTTCAGAACTAATCACAGAACCGAGACAGCCCTTCTAGATTTGAAGACTAGCATAACTGAAATTTTTGACGAAAGAAATTCTGCTCTTCTTCTCTTGTTGGACCTTTCCTCTGCGCTCGATTTGGTCGATCATGATCTTTTAGCAGAGAGACTTGAGAAAATTGGCCTTTGCTCCCCAGAGGCAGTTCAATGGCTTAAATCTTTTTTTGGCCCCAGGAGTGCCTGTGTTACTAAAGGATCCTCTAGGTCGCTGAAAGTCCGCGTTACATGTGGTGTCCCTCAGGGATCATGCCTATCTCCTCTACTTTTCAACATTTATATTAAATGTCTATGCTATCTGTTCAAATCTATGGACATGCAATTTGCTAACTACGCTGATGACACCCAGATAGATATTAAACTATCTTGGGTCTATAAAGATGAGTCAGCTGCCATAAACAAGGTTTATGAGGCAATCCAGAAGTGGATGGCCCTTAACTCACTCGCCCTTAAATTACAAAAAAAGCAAGTTGCTGGTTATCAGCACACCTAATAGGATAAAAAAACTGTACCCATGCAACAAGGCTTTTGTAATAGGCGGCAATAATATTCCTGTATCTGATTATGTGAAGACTCTGGAGGTGTTCTTCGATGCCCATCTTACATTTCAGAAAGACGTGTCTTACCTTAAATCGTCATGTAGCTTCTTTACTCATCTTTTATGGCAAATACATCCATATCTGTCAGAAGATAATAGAGGCTCTATTGCAGCGGCAATAGTTAATACTAAAGTAGACTACTGCAATAGCCTCTTGATAGGTACCTCAAAAGGGAATATCAGAAGTCTCCAAACCATACAAAATGGAGCTGTTCGGGCTGTCTGTGGACTGAGCCGCCAATCTCATATCACTGAATACCGAAAAAAACGACACTGGCTTTCTATTGAGCAGCGGCTGAATTTCAAAGGGCTGGTAATGGTCTTTAAATGTCTTTCAGGTGAAGCTCCAGAATACTTGAAATCTAGGATCCACGCAGCCACACCAAAGCACGCATCGCACTCCAATAGTTTGATGCTACTGGTTCAGCCACGCACTACCCTGAAGAAAATAGGTCAAGCAAGTTTTGCTTTCTGGGCTCCAAAAAGCTGGAACATGATTCCACTCTTTCTTAAACAATGTACGACACTACAACAGTTTAGGAAACGTCTTAGGCCATTTCTTTTTGATGCATAAAGTCACTCATTGATATATTATAATCCAGCCTCTCCTCTAAGGACTCTGCTAGTCATTTCTTCTAATGACTCTCTTCCCCCCTTCATTGAGTCTATTTGTTTTTTCCTGTTTATTTGTCCTTGTAAGCGCCTTGAGGCCTTTTTTGGGTGAATGTGCGCAATATAGAAATTCATTTAGTTAGTTAGTTAGTTAGTTAGCCAGACCTTGCCAGAGCACTCCCCACTTCCAAGACCATGAATATTTCCATTTGCCAGCAACAGTATGGCCAATGGCTCCATCTCAAGAATAAACAACAAAGGGGAAAGTGGGCACACCTGTCTTTCCTATTTTGCTTATGCATTGGATTTGTATGCTGTGAAATTGATCTGTTGATTTAACATCAATATTTCAGTGTTTGGCTTCTTACTGTTTCAGCTTTTCTTCAATTAGTCAACAAACTCTGTTTCGATTCCTAAATGCATATATTGTGGCATTACAAATGTTATAGGTCCACACCTGAATTCTGGGCCAGAGGCAAACCGAAGGATGAATTTGGAGGATTATGACAGCTAACACCTCTTACAGCCCTACCCTAGGATTGTAATGCCAAACCCATATGTTGAAGACACATAAGTGATAAAAACCAAGAAAACATGCAGTGAAGGAGAATGAAACCTTGGAGTGAGCTACGTAGAATGTTGGAAAAGAGTTACACCAAGCACTGATGTGTAATGTAACTGCATGCCTAGCAACAGTGGCTATGGCCTTCTGCTGGCTCATGTGTTCCTTTTGCTTGCCACCATTGTTAGGTAAGGTTTTCATAGCAATGATAAATCTTCCTAACCTGTCTCAACCTCAGAACTTTTTGCTTTTCATGTGGATTATGTTTCCCTATGCATCAGTGAATGGGAACCTTTTCCACACTCACAGAATGTTTTACTCTTTTTATGGGTGTCATTTTTAAGACTCTCCAGGTTGTCTTTTTAATTCTATCCTCTTTGACAACTTTTGGCACATAATGCCTATTGTTGCTGGGTTGCCCATGGTGCTCCCCTTATTCTTGTCTCTGGATAACCTTGTGGGAACTATGGTTCCCAAAGGTAGAAAGGATCTTTGGATCCCTTTTACATTTTATTAGTTGAGACCAACACCGGCCAGTCCTATGTGGAGTGCTGGGGAGATACAATGTATCCCCTTTCTCATTCTAACTGTAACATTTCTGTTACAGGGACAACCTCACCTTTAATGGCTGGTGGCAGTGAATCTTTTAACTAATTCGGTGCACCTTCACCACAGGCTGTTTCCACAGTTTCCATGGGTGCTCATTTTACCAAAATGTCCCTTGTCTTCTTTTTTCACCATTTCAGTGTTCCTTTTCCTTTCTTGTTCCTTCCCCTGACCTCCAGGGTGAGAAAATCCTTTATGTTAACGTTATCTTCCGCGGGAGACCTCGGTCAAGCCCCCCCCAGGCTCCAGATTGTCTGTGAAGGCAGAAAGCGAGGGAGTAGTCCAAAACTCTGCAGCCCTTTATCTTCCAGCCTGAATGCAAGAATCCAGTTCGAACTAGGAGGCTGGCTGTCCTGAAAGGACTGCCAACCCCCCAAGTTTGAATGTTGCATGGCTGTTTGATTAGCTAGGTTCCTGCATAAAATTCCGATCCTGAAAGCTGAAGAGGTAGTCGACAACTGGAATTGAAACCGAAGAGAATGATGAAGAAAACGTGTCTGAGCCGATTTCCAGCGACCAAAGAGCCTGCTGTGTAACCGGAGCCTGCTGGTACCCTTCTGAACTTAGGGCCCTTGGCGGGTAGCGTGTCATGCAGTTGGATGGGGGTGCAAAGTAACTCTTTACACCAAATAATCAAATCAACTCAGGAATATGGCAAAGTTTCTTTACTGTTTTATTATCAATTGTCTAAAACAGGGAGTTTCAACGGACATCAACAGACACCGCACAGCATTCTCTCGAAGCATTTCACAAAAAACTACACTTTTATAGTAAAAACTCATCATACGTGACATCATACTATGTGGAAATAAGGAAAACCTATGGGGGGTTGTGGTTGGCTCAAGGGGAACATCTAAGTATACTTTCTATATGGGGCCAGGTTGTGATTTAGTCTCTATAGTCAGATGGACAACTCATGCCCACCCCTAGTGTAAGTCATCTTCAACACATATAAGAAACATGGTTGATCTTTGGCTCTCAAACTATAAGGCCCTTCGTTTTATGGCCCTCAACAATTGGTTGGCATGCTCGTGCCCTTCTGGAAATTTCAGCTCACTAGCAGAACATAAGCTCATACCCCAGGTGTAAGGAGGCGGACATGACTTTACCTCCCCACCCAATTAGCCCAATATCCCTCATCACCCATGTCTTCTGCCATGAAGATAGTCTTTGAACTTGGTTTTACAGTTTATTCTCGTCTTTGGGAATATAAAGGAGTGTGAGCACATGCTTACCATAGTTCTGGAACTGCGTGCAAACTTTATTTCCATCCTTGGCTCATGTGACAGGAAACCGCAATTTGACCCATTTTGCAGCTTTTAATTGTCTTGAATTAATAAAACTTGGCACCAATGGTGCTCTTTGCACGTTAACAAGGAAAGATTCAGCTTCTCATGTTCTCTGCCTTCAAAAATAGATAACCAGTCTTGGCTGCCTTCAGTCTTGACACCAGGCCAGACAGCCCTCCTCGATTCCTCCATGCTCCCAGCTAATTCTCTGCTGCGACACAGCTTTCAGCCCTTCTCTTCATGGGTTTGAACTTACTAAAGCTGTGACACCAATGTCCAGCTTCTATATAATGGCGGCTGCACCTGCAGTCTATTCACTAGGTATAGCTAGCTTCTGTGATCACTTGATCTACTTGCATTGCTGCATCTGTAGTTATTCAACAATTTGCATTTTCTACAGTGCTCTTCATACATGCAATCTTCATTTCGCATATGAAAGTTTACTTTATTCATTACTTCGTCATCAGTTTCTAAAAGGTCTGTACATTCTCTTCTTCAGACAGTCTTCTCAGCACGTCACGGTCATTTCTTGTGATGTCACCAACTTCTCTTTCTCTCTTTTTCACATTGCTTTGTGGATCTCCTCCAAGAGATTGTCATCTCTTTGAGAATGCATCTGTTAGGTTTTTCTTAATGGATACCGTATCTCGAAGATTCGATACAGAGTAGTCACCACTGCTGGTGTCACGCATGAAACTATTTCAGGCTTCCAGCCTATAGGCAGAAGTGGGGCGCGACTTCCTGCAGGGGCAGTTGGCTGCTCCTTTACACTTCCTTCCAATTGACCTGGGGATCTTGAAACGGATTACTTCAACCCAGAGCCTGTTGAGACCCACTAAACTTAAGAAGGCCTGAATTGTGAGCCATCCCACGTCATGCTGGGACCTTGCTGGACTGCAAGTTTCCATCCTTGGCACACGTGACAGGAACTGCAATTTGGCCCATTTTGCAGCATTTCATTGTCTTGAATTAATAAAACGTGGCACCCTTGGTGTTCTTTGCACCCTAACAAGGAAAGATTCAGCTTCTCACGTTCTCTGCCTTCAAGAATAAATAACCAGTCTTGTCTGCCTTCAGTCTTGACACCAGGCCAGACAGCCCACCTCGATTCTTCCATGCTCCCAGCAAATTCTCTGCTGCGACACAGCTTTCAGCCCTTCTCTTCATGGGTTTGAACTTACTAAAGTTGTGACAGCGATGTCCAGCTTCTATATAATGGTGGCTCCGTCTGCACTCTATTCACTAGGTATAGCTAGCTTCTATGATCACTTGATCTACTTGCATTGCTGCACCTGTACAGTTATTGGACGATTTGCATTTTCTACAGTGCTCTTCATACATGCAATCTTCATTTTGCATATGAAAGTTTACTTGATTATTTACTTCGTCATCAGTTTCTAAAAGGTCCGTACATTCTCTTCTTCAGCCGGTCTTCACAGCATGTCACGGTCGTTTCTTGTGACGTCACCAACTTCTCTTTCTCTCTTTTTCACATTCCTTTGGGGATCTCCTCCAAGAGATTGTCATCTCTCTGGGAATACATCTGTTAGGGTTTTCTTAATGGATACCGTATCTCGAAGATTCGATACAGAGTAGTCACCACTGCTGGTGTCACGCATGAAACTATTTCAGGCTTCCAGCATATAGGTGGGAGTGGGGCGGGACTTCCAGCAGGGGCAGTTGGCTGATCCTTTACACTTCCTTCCAATTGATCTGGGGATCTTGAAATTGATTAACTCAACCCAGAGCCTGGTGAGACCCACTAGACTAAAGAAGACCTGTATTGTGAGCCACCCCACTTCATGCTGGGACCTTGCTGGACTGCAATACCCTAATACCCTTTAACCATTATGCGGTACACGGTCTTCTGAACTTTGAATCTTGAAAAACCTTTGTGGACATCCTGCTGGACCTCCAGAGATGTGAATCAAGTCTGAAAGGTTCCCTCACCAGCGTGCCGTACATTGCAAAAAATGAGAATCCGATGAGCGATATTCAGTCTTCTTCTGGCTCCTGAAAAGGCCGCCAAAACTGCAGAGCTGCATCCAGCCACAAAGAAACTCTTGTCTGGAGCCTTCGTCATTGGTTCTTGCTCCAAAAGTCCTTCCAGGGTCCTGTCTTCAGTCTTCATGACAAGGAATACAGTGACCGTGTTTTTGGCTGCAGATCTGAAGCCCTCCTGCTGCAAAGTCTTCTTCTGTGCTGAGGTAGTGTGTTGGCTTGGGTATTACTTACCTTAAGTCTCTTGTGATTCCTGTGTAGTCCTGGGGTGTTTTCTGTGATTGGGAGTCCTCTCATCCATTTCACCCATGGCCTGTGCCGAATCCTCCTGGGGTGTGGACCCTCAACTATCTTTGAAAGTAGAATACTTATTTATTTGAACAGTCTTCCTCTGGAACTCTGACTTTGCCTGCAACTGAGCCTTATCTCACCCTGCCCAAAGTTGGCTCTTAGATGACTAGGGTCCCTCTTCTGCCTCTGATAGAACGCATGTCACATAATCAGGAAGGGCTGGATCCTTTAAGGGGTCTGCCTTGCAAAGTAAAACAAGTGTTGAAAAGTGTACTTACTTGTAAAAGAGTTATTTGGTAACTGTAGCTCTGACAATGAACAGTTTCAAAATGTCTTACCTTAAAAGTGTTCTGCCACTTGTAAAAGTATATGTAAAGTTATTACTTAACTTAGATATGTTTTGCCATTCTGAAAGGTATCTGTACATTTTACCTACCCGGAATAGCTGTGTGCCATTCTGAATATGTGTACTGAAAGTCTTACTTTCCTTAGAAACTGTCTTGCCATTCTAACAGAAAGTAGATAGAAGATTAATTTACTCACCTGTGAATTGGGTTCCCCTCTTCCCAAAAGTAATGCTGTTGGTTACACTGTACTATTCCTGTTGGATATAAATATATGAGTGTCCCCAGTGGAGACTTGCTTCCCCTGACTTTCTGTTAGCCTGTACAGAATAAGTGTGCTTAAGGTTATAATGATCCTTAAGTTGCTGATAGCTCCTTTTAAAAGTATATAGGTATTACTGGCCCAGAATAGCTGGGTGCCATTCTTGAAAAGTGTTCTTAAGTTGTAACAGACCTTGGTATGAATGGTGCATTCCTCAATTAGTGTAAAAGGTTCTTATTGATCTTAGACTATGTTCCACTGGGCTGAAAAGTAAGTGTAGTCGTATATTACAACCTAAGGGCCAACTCCCCTAGAATAACTGTGTTATCCTGAATCAAAGTTATAGGTTTTTACTGTTCCAAGAATAAGTGTGCAACTACTCAGAAAAGTATATTGTCAAGTTTGTTTACTACGTGATTTCTTGCTGAGGGTCACGGTCCAACTGCAAAGGTCTACTACCCTGTATTACAGAAAGTAATCTAAAAAGTAACTAATGGTTTTTACTGCCCAAGAATAGGTGTGACCTTAACTGAATGTGTATGAAAAGGTTTGACTTAGCTAGACTACTGTTAGTTTTCTAAATAAGGTCTATGCTTTGGTCTGTGCATTTTAAAACACAGTGTTGTGTTTTTGAAATGTGTTTATAAGATCTGTGATAGTAGGTATTTCCCCCAAGATTTATCTGGGCCTACTTGTATTTAAATACACCATTTATTTTTACAATACATAGTTTTTCAGTGTTTCTTTGGATCATATGTGTATTACAATTTCATTGTACTGATTCTTTAGCCCTCTCTTCCTCCTAAAATAAGCATGGCTGCTCTCTACTATGAACTCAGCTGGTACAGCCTTATACTAAGAGTGGAGTCTTGTACTGTCTCAGTTGAATGGTTTTACTAAGCCCTTAGTTGGACTTCAGAAAAACTGTCCAAGCAACCATTCCAATGTTATAATTAGGCAATATGACTGGAGGAGGGGGGCATTACTTGTCGGGTAATGCCCCGGGGCCATAGTTAGAAGCCCGGATATGTAGTCCCTTCTCCCTTTCCATGGCAGCTATTCAATCAAATGAAAACAAGGTAAACAAAACAAATGTCCCGCCATCGAAAGGGTGATGGGACTACACCAAGATTGCATTAGGGAAAAGATTGAGTCTCAAGGTATAACTGAGGCACTAGTACCTCCACCTCTGGAACTACCGGATCAAGTGATAAAACCTTTCACATTCACTAGAATGACAGAAGAAGTGGTCCTGGCGATCATCGAAGGACTTAAACTCACCTCATGTAAGGGGGATATTTTTCCCACTACACTTTTAAAAGATTTTGCCAACACTCTTACACCGTGGGTTACAGAACTCATTAATTGTTCATTTGATGATGCTACCATTCACATCAGCATAAAGGAGGCATGGATTACTCCACTGTTAAAGAAGGATAATCTTGACCCCCTGATGCCTGAGAATTATCGTCCTATCACAAACGTCCCATTTAGACTTAAAATACTGGACTGGATAGCCTATATACAGCTACAAAATTTAGTTGAAACTAACAATATTCTGGCTCTAGAGCAGTCCGGTTTCAGAACTAATCACGGAACCGAGACAGCCCTTCTAGATTTGAAGGCTAGCATAACTGAAATTATTGAAGAAAGAAATTCTGCTCTTCTTCTCTTGTTGGACCTTTCCTCTGCATTCGACTTGGTCGATCATAATCTTTAGCAGAGAGACTTGAGAAAATTGGCCTTTGCTCCCCAGAGGAAGTTCAATGGCTTAAATCTTTTCTTGGACCCAGGAGTGCCTGTGTTGCTGAAGGATCCTCTAGGTCGCTGAAAGTCCCTGTTACATGTGGTGTCCCTCAGGGATCATGCCTATCTCCTCTACTTTTCAACATTTATATTAAATGTCTATGCGATATGTTAAAATCTATGGGCATGCAATTTGCTAACTACGCTGATGATACCCAGATAGTTATTAAACTATCTGGGGTCTATAAAGATGGCTCGGCTGCCATAAACAAGGTTTATGAGGCAATCCAGAAGTGGATGGCCCTTAAGTCACTCGCCATTAATGACAAAAAAAACGAGTTGCTGGTTATCAGCACACCTAATAGGATAAAAAACTGGACCCATGCTACAAGTCTTTTGTAATTGGCGGCAATAATATTCCTGTATCTGATTATGTGAAGACTCTGGCGGTGTTCTTCGATGCCCTTCTTACATTTCAGAAACACGTGTCTTACCTTAAATCGTCATGTAGCTTCTTTACTCATCTTTTATGTCAAATACGTCCATATCTGTCAGAAGTTAATAGAGCGTCTATTGCAGCGGCAATAGTTAATACTAAATTAGACTACTGCAATAGCCTCTTAATAGGTACCTCAAAAGGGAATATCAGAAGTTTCCAAACCATACAAAATGGAGAAGTTTGGGCTGTCTGTGGTCTGAGCCGCCAATCTCATATCACTGAACACCGAAAAAAACTAAACTGGCTTTCTATTGAGCAGAGGCTGAATTTCAAATGGCTAGTAATAGTCTTTAAATGTCTTTCAGGTAAAGCTCCAGAATACTTGAAATCTAGGATCCACGCAGCCACACCAAAGCACGCATTGCGCTCCAATAGTTTGTTGCTATAGGTTTAGCCAGGCACTACCCTGAAGAAAATAGGTGGAGCAAGTTTTGCTTTCTGGGCTCCAAAAAGCTGGAACATGATTCCACTCTATCTTAAACAATGTACGACACTACAACAGTTTAGGAAACGTCTTAGACCGTTTCTTTTTGATGCATAAAGTCACTCATTGATATATTATAATCCAGCCTCTCCTCTAAGGACTCTGCTAGTCATTTCTTCTAATGACTCTCTTCCCCCCTTCATTGAGTCTATTTGTTTTTTCCTGTTTATTTGTCCTTGTGAGCACCTTGAGACCTTTTTGGGTGAATGTGCGCAATATAGAATTTCATTTAGTTAGTTAGTTAGTTAGTTAGCCAGACCTTGCCAGAGCACTCCCCACTTCCAAGACCATGAATATTTCCATTTGCCGGCAACAGTATGGCCAATGGCTCCATCTCAAGAATAAACAACAAAGGGGAAAGTGGGCACACCTGTCTTTCCTATTTTGCTTATGCATTGGATTTGTATGCTGTGAAATTGATCTGTTGATTTAACATCAATATTTCAGTGTTTGGCTTCTTACTGTTTCAGCTTTTCTTCAATTAGTCAACAAACTCTGTTTCGATTCCTAAATGCATATATTGTGGCATTACAAGTGTTATAGGTCCACACCTGAATTCTGGGCCAGAGGAAAACCGAAGGATGAATTTGGAGGATTATGACAGCTAACACCTCTTACAGCCCTACCCTAGGACTGTAATGCCAAACCCATGTGGTGAAGACACATAGGTGATAAAAACTAAGAAAACATGCAGCGAAGGAGAATGAAACCTTGGAGTGAGCTACGTAGAATGTTGGCAAACAGTTACACCAAGCATTGATGTGTAATGTAACTGCATGCCTAGCAACAGTGGCTATGGCCTTCTGCTGGCTCATGTGTTCCTTTTGCTTGCCACCATTGTTAGGTAAGGTTTTCATAGCAATGATAAATCTTCCTGACCTGTGTCAACCTCAAAACTGTTTGCTTTACATGTGGATTATTTTTCCCTATGCATCAGTGAGTGGGAACCTTTTCCACACTCACAGAATGTTTTACTCTTTTTATGGGTGTCATTTTTAAGACTCTCCATGGTGTCTTTTTAATGATATCCTCTTTGACAACTTTTGGCACATAATGCCTATTGTTGCTGGGTTGACCTTGGTGCTCCCCTTATACTTGTCTCTGGATAACCTTGTGGGAACTATGGTTCCCAAAGGTAGAAAGGATCTTTGGATCCCTTTTACATTTCATTAGTTGAGACCAACACCGGCCACTCCCATGTGGAGTGCTGGGGAGATACAATGTATCCCCTTTCTCATTCTGACTGTAACATTTCCGTTACAGGGACAAGCTCACCTTTAATGGCTGGTGGCAGTGAATCTTTTAACTAATTCTGTGCACCTTCACCGCAGGCTGTTTCCACAGTTTTCATGGGTGCTCATTTTACCAAAATGTCCCTTGTCTTCTTTTTTCACCATTTCAGTGTTCCTTTTCCTTTCTTGTTCCTTCCCCTGACCTCCAGGGTGAGAAAATCCTTTATGTTAACTTTATCTTCATCGGGAGACCTTGGTCAAGCCCCCCTCAGGCTCCAGATTGTCTCTGAAGGCAGAAAGCGAGGGAGTAGTACAAAACTCTGCAGCCCTTTATCTTCCGGCCTGAATGAGAGAATCCAGTTTGAACTAGGAGGCTGGCTGTCCTGAAAGTTTGAATGTTGCATGGCTGTTTGAATAGCTAGGTTCCTGCATAAAATTCCGATCCTGGAAGCTGAAGAGGTAGTCGACAACTGGAATTGAAAACATGGCTGAAAAGATTTCCAGCGACCGAAGAGCTTGCTGTGTAACCGGAGCCTGCTGGTACCCTTCTGAACTTAGGGCCGTTGGCGGGTAGCGTGTCATGCAGTTGGATGGGGGGGCAAAGACATCTCATGCCCACCCTTAGTGTAAGTCATCTTCAACAAGTATAAGAAACATGGTTGATCCTTGGCTCTCAAACTATAAGGCCCTTCGTTATATGGCCCTCTACAATTGGTTGGCATGCTCGTGCCCTTCTGGAACATTCGGCTCACTAGCAGAACATAAGCTCACACCCCAGGTGTAAGGAGGCGGACATGACTTTACCTCCCCACCCAATTAGCCCAATATCCCTCATCACCCATGTCTTCTGCCATGAAGATCGTCTTTGAACTTGGTCTTGCAGTTTATTCTCGTCTTTGGGAATATAAAGGAGTGTGAGCACATGCTTACCATAGTTCTGGAACTGCGTGCAAACTTTATTTCCATCCTTGGCTCACGTGAGAGGAAACTGCAATTTGACCCATTTTGCAGCTTTTAATTGTCTTGAATTAATAAAACTTGGCACCAATGGTGTTCTTTGCACCTTAACAAGGAAAGATTCAGCTTCTCACATTCTCTGCCTTCAAGAATAGATAACCAGTCTTGGCTGCCTTCAGTTTTGACACCAGGCCAGACAGCCCTCCTCGATTCCTCCATGCTCCTGGCTAATTCTCTACTGCGACACAACTTTCACCCCTTCTCTTCATCGGTTTGAACTTACTAAAGTTGTGACACCGATGTCCAGCTTCTTTAGCAAGCAAAGAGCCAGGAGGCTCAGGACCCCCTCCACTGCCGAAGCAGTGCTGCCCTCTGCCCAGGTGAGGCGAGGAAGAAGCCCCGCTGCTGCACAGAACCACGCAGACCCCCGCAGTCCTACTTCCACCTGACCGCCATGAGCAGATTTAAAAGGAGCACCGCGCTGCACATTTCGTACAAAGTCTCATCGTGCGATTTAAACGCAGCATCTGCACTTGCTGCAGAGCCCAGCCAACATTTCCATCTCGCCTCCATTAGCCTCGAGGAGACTTTGCCAGGTCCAAGAGGGCTGCTGGCAGATCGTCGCGGGACATCAGCCATTGGCCATTGCTGTAGGCCTGGTCTGATTGGCCCATCATTTTGCTTTAATCCTATCCCATTCGCCAGCAGGTGAACGCCGGCACACCCCTATGGCCGACCACAAGGCTTCCTGTCCGGAGCCTGTCGGGAGCCGAAGGAGCCAGGAGCCACAAACGCTGCCCGATTCTTAACAGACTGTTTTGGACTCCAACTGTTAAGTGAGCCTAGCCCATCATCTGTATTTAACGCTGTAAGGCTCATACACATTTAGGCTGCACGTGCGATCAGCCAGTCGTCCCATAACGCTACCTCGCTAGCCCCCGCCGGCAACTTATCCAACGTATTGCGTACACTCTTGTCGGATGACCCTATCTCCTCTTCTCTGTACCACTACCGCTCCGAGACATCACCGATACGATACACTTGTGCACATCTATGAGGCAACCCACCGCACACTCTAAGGTCCTGCACAGTCCAAGGCCACCACCTGACTTTGACACATGCCAGCACGGTATGATGCACTGCGCTGCTCTGCTTGGCCTCTACATATGCAATTGTACTACAACTATAATCTGGTTACTCCATACTATATGCATATGTACCACTATACTGTATGCCATAGCGCCATAATTGAATTAGGTATGATATTACTTATGCTTTTTAACTGCTCTGTCTCAGACATTAGTGCTAAAGTCGAATCTAGATGTGATATTATTGGTACTTTAACTGATTCTAGGTGTAACTTATGCTATTCAACTGCTGCGTCTCAGACATTAGTGCTAAACTCGAATCTAGATGTGATATTATTGGTACTTTAACTGATTCTAGGTGTAACATTTATGCTTTTTAACTGCTCTGTTTCAGTCATAAGTGCTAAAGTCGAATCTAGATGTGATATTATTGGTGCTATAATTGATTCTAGGGGTAACACTACTTATGCTTTTTAACTGCTGTGTCTCAAACATTAGTGCTAAATTCGAATCTAGATGTGATATTATTGGTACTTTAACTGATTCTAGGTGTAACACTACTTATGCTGTTCAACTGCTGCTTCTCAGACATTAGGGCTAAACTCAAATCTAGGCGCTACACCCTATGTTAATTACCTACAGTGCCACTGCACTAGTCCTATCCCACCCAGATAATGTATCTCCCGATGCTCTGCACTGCTCTGCTTAGATCACTACTTTATACTGTGAGTACCCAATACCCCACCATGCCACCTAATTCACTTCCACAGGAGTCAACACCCAAACCAACTGATATGATCACCTCACCCTGCACTGTCCTTCAAAGGAACTTCAAATTACGGGCCAGACTCCCTAGACTATATGACCCACTATCTAGAAAATCCCACAGTAAGGCCAGCACTAGCAACCTCTCTCAGCACCCTCTTCAACTGAACAGTAGACTCCTCCGTGAGCCTACCAGCATCATCCCTAAAAGCTCTCCACTTCCACCAACACCAGTACAACCTGGGACCAAGGGAGCACTTATAAATGCACGCTCTATGGTAGCCCATGCAACAGACATTGCGGACCTACTATACAATGAAGATCTGGATTTCTTAGCTATCATGGAATCATGGCTCCATCCTACAGCAGGTCCCGCAATTATGCTAGCCATACCAGACGACTATACTCTACTAAGACTCGATCGTACCACCTCTCGAGGCGGAGGTCTTGCCATTATAGTCAAAACTAATCTCTCATTGACAAACTTGCCACATGCCAACGTAGGTTCATGCGAATCCCTAACCGCTAAGCTTACCTTAACTAATACACAGTCCATCTCCATCCACCTCATTTACCGACCACCCGGCCCGTTAGGATCTTTTGAAGAAGACCTTACAAATATCCTATCAAATAACCTTAAGACTTCCACACAAAGCATCCTATTAGGAGACTTCAACCTTGGTCTCAATGACCCTTCAGATGTTAATGCCGCAACTATCAATAATACCTTAGAGGAATTAGGATTTACCCAGAAGATCTCAGAATCTACCCATACTAAAGGCAGAACTCTGGACTGGTTAGCTGTGCATAACTGCCCAGTCCTAGTCTCAGCTATACTACGGCAGCTCTGGACTGACCACTACCTGATCTCGTTCACCTTAGAGGCGACATCAGTGCAATCAGATAGCATAGCCCCAGATGTCCAGACCAGAAACAAAAAGAACATCACCCCTGAAAACCTGCTCCCACTGATCTTACCGACTCTGAATGCCATCCCAGATCACACAGATCCCTTCATGATGGTAGACTTATCTCTTGATGACATAGCTCCCCTGAAGTTAAGAAAGAGCAAACCCCGAAAACACATTAACACCTGGTTCTCCCCTCGCCTCAAAGCCCTCAGACAGTAAAAACGACGCTGTGAAAAAACCTGGAGATCACATCCCTCAGAGAACAACAAGGACATTCTGAGTATACTAGCCTCTCAATACAAAAAAGAAATCATCTTGACCAAACAAATGTCCTACAGCACTCGAATTTCACAAGCTAAATCTAACACTAGAGAGCTCTTTACAATACTAAAAGAGGCAGAATCACCCACCCAAGTACCTGACTCGTGCCTCAAGGATAAGAATTGGTGCACGGGTATACAAAACACCTTAGCCAACAAAATCACCTCCCTCAAAAGTAAGATAAGTATTAAAAAAGATTCCCTTCTCGCGTCCACCAAGCCTAGTAGCCTGATCCCTAAAATGACACACCCCACTGGGTCGCACACTCCTGCGCCCAATCCCCATTTCAACTTCCACAAAGTAACTACTAAAGAGGTTGAAAATGTCATTCTCACCCTCAAGCCCTCGAATTGCCACGGGGACCTGCGCCCTGCACAACTGATAAAGGATGCGGCTCGTGATCTCGCACCGTTTATTACCAAACTAATAAATGTGTCATTCACTTCAGGCACCGTACCTAACAATCTGAAACAATCCTGGGTCCTCCCCCTTCTCAAAAAACCTAACTTAGACCCCGCCACCCCTACAAACTATCGCCCCATCACTACAGTACCATTCCTACTTAAAATCCTTGACAAAATAGCTTATCAACAAATCCAACATTACCTTGAACACTTCCACCTCCTTGGAGTCCGTCAATCAGGCTTCAGGCCTCAACACGGTACTGAAACCGCACTCATAGATCTCAAGGCACAGATAGATGAACTGAGAGACAAGGGTAAGACTGCACTACTACTACTCCTTGACCTCTCAGCCGCTTTCGACCTGGCCGACCATGAGATCCTATGTAACCACCTTCAAAAAGCAGCCCACTTCTCTCAAGAGGCAACCGGTTGGATCCAATCCTTCCTAAATAACCGCACGATGAGAGTCTTCTCCACTCTAGCAGCAGCCGACCCTTCGCCTATTACCTGTGGCATGCCCCAGGGATCGTGCATCTCCCCGACCTTATACAACATTTTCACGAAGCCCCTTTTTGATGATCTAGATGGTCTGGGCATCACCTACACTAACTACGCCGATGATACCCAGATCCTCATCCCGCTGATGGGGGATTATGACAAGGATTTGACCTTCGTTAACAAAATTTACCTCATCATCCAGGCATGGATGGCCCTACATGGTCTATGCCTGAATGATGACAAAACAGAACTCCTTATTCTAGGGTCCTCCCAAAATATCACCAAACTAGACCCAATCTACTCCTCTCTTGTAATCGATAACAACATTATCACTGTAGCCAAGGAGGTCAAAACCCTTAGCTTCTACCTGGATTCCACTCTCACCTTCAAAAAGCAAGTTAACGCTATGGCATTAGCCACATCCTACACCTGCAAACTTATCAGAGCAGCCAAACCATTCCTCTCACCTTCTAACTGCATCACCCTAGCCAGGGCTCTAATCCTGTCCAAACTGGACTATTGCAATGCGCTATATGTAGGTTGCAACAAATACATTACAAACAAAATTCACATCTTACAGAATAACGCACTAAGAGCGGCCCTTAGCATCCCTAAGAAAGCCCATATCTCCAAGACCAGAAGATCATTCAACTGGCTATCCACCAAAGACAAAATGTTCCTTAAATCTGTCTCTCTGACCCACAAATGCCTACACCAAGCTGCCCCTCAATACCTTATAACTAAATTCACTAAACCACCTTTCTCCCGACCCACCAGAATGGTTAACTCCAATCTCCTCCTTGTGCATAGATTTAAACGCACTATGGCTGGGGGGAATAGTTTTCCCGTCAAAGCAGCGCAATTTTGGAATTCCCTACCTCCTCCCTGCCGGGAAGACCTCCCTTATTGCCAATTCAGATCTAAGACCATTCAGTGGCTCAAGGAACATGATATATAATGCCTGCTGCGTCACACTACTATGGCTGTAAATCTGATCATTCAGGTGGTTAATTGACCCGTGTAGTTATAATTCTTGATACAACCTTCATCTTGCATACTTATCTTCTTGTAAATTCATGCCTCACCGGTGTTCTGTGTTTTTGATGATCCAGCAATGTAACCTCAGCTGGACTTCATCCTCTGTATGTAACAAGCTTCGCAAACCTCTTGATGCCTTTGCGCCCTGCTACCCCTGTGTTAGGTGCGCACTATAAATAAATAAATACTAAATACTATATAATGGCGGCTGCACCTGAAGTCTATTCACTAGGTATAGCTAGCTTCTATGATCACTTGATCTACTTGCATTGCTGCATCTGTACAGTTATTCAACAATTTGCATTTTCTACAGTGCTCTTCATAAATGCAATCTTCATTTCGCATATGAAAGTTTACTCGATTCATTACTTCGTCATCAGTTTCTAAAAGGTCTGTACATTCTCTTCTTCGGACAGTCTTCCCAGCATGTCACAGGCGTTTCTTGTGATGTCACCAACTTCTCTTTCTCTCTTTTTCACATTCTTTTAGGGATCTCCTCCAAGAGATTGTCATCTCTTTGGGAATACATCTGTTAGGGTTTTCTTAGTAGATACCGTATCTCGAAGATTCGACGCAGAGTAGGCACCACTGCTGGTGTCACGCATGAAACTATTTCAGGCTTCCAGCATTTAGGCGGGAGTGGGGCGCGACTTCCTGCAGGGGCAGTTGGCTGATCCTTTACACTTCCTTCCAATTGATCTGGGGATCTTGAAATTGATTAACTCAACCCAGAGCCTGGTGAGACCCACTAGACTAAAGAAGACCTGAATTGTGAGCCACCCCACTTCATGCTGGGACCTTGCTGGACTGCAATACCCTAATACCCTTGAACCATTATGCGGTACACGGTCTTCTGAACTTTGAATCTTGAAAAACATTTGTGGACATCCTGCTGGACCTCCAGAGATGTGAATCAAGTCTGAAAGGTTCCCTCACCAGCGTGCCGTACATTGCAAAAAATCAGAATCCGATGAGCGATATTCAGTCTTCTTCTGGCTCCTGAAAAGGGTGCCAAAACCACAGAGCTGCATCCAGCCACAAAGAAACTCTTGTCTGGAGCGTTTGTCATTGGTTCTTGCTCCAAAAGTCCTTCCAGGGTCCTGTCTTCAGTCTTCATGACAAGGAATACAGTGACCGTGTTTTTGGCTGTAGATCTGAAGTTCTCCTGCTGCAAAGTCTTCTTCTGTGCTGAGGTAGTGTGTTGGCTTGGGTATTACTTACCTTAAGTCCCTTGTGATTCCTGTGTAGTCCTGGGGTGTTTTCTTTGATTTGCCTGTAACTGAGCCTTATCTCACCCTGCCCACAGTTGGCTCTTAGATGACTAGGGTCCCTCTTCTGCCTCTAAAAGAACGCTTGTCATATAATCAGGAAGGGCTGGATCCTTTAAGGGGTCTGCCTTGCAAAGTAAAACAAATGTTGAAAAGTGTACTTACTTGTAAAAGAGTTATTTGGTAAATGTAGCTCTGACAATGAACAGTTGCAAAATGTCTTACCTTGAAAGGGTTCTGCCACTTGTAGAAGTATATGTTAAGTTATTACTTAACTTAGATATGTTTTGCCATTCTGAAAAGTATATGTACATTTTACCTCCCCGGAATAGCTGTGTCCCATTCTGAATATGTGTACTCAAAGTCTTACTTTCCTTAGAAACTGTCTTGCCATTCTAACAGAAAGTAGATAGAACATGAATTTACTCACCTGTGAATTGGGTCCCCCTCTTCCCAAAAGTAATGTACTATTCCTGTTGGATATAAATGTATGAGTGTCCCCAGTGGGGACTTGCTTCCCCTGACTTGCTGTTAGCCTGTACAGAATAAGTGTGCTTAAGGTTATACTGATCCTTAAGTTGCTGATAGCTCCTTTTAAAGGTATATAGGAATTACTGGCCTAGAATAGCTGTGTGCCATTCTTGAAAAGTGTTCTTAAATTGTAACAGACCTTGGTAAGAATGGTGCATTCCTCAATTAGTGTAAAAGGTTGTTATTGATCTTAGACTATGTTCCACTGGGCTGAAAAGTAAGTGTAATCGTGTATTACAACCCAAGGTCCAACTCCCCTAGAATAACTGTGTTATCCTGAATCAAAGTTATAGGTTTTTACTGTTCCAAGAATAAGTGTGCAACTACTCAGAAAAGTATATTGTCAAGTTTATTTACTATGTGATTTCTTGCTGAGGGTCACGGTCCAACTGCAAGGGTCTACTACCCTGTATTACAGAAAGTAATCTAAAAAGTAACTAATGGTTTTTACTGCCCAAGAATAGGTGTGACCTTAACTGAATGTGTATGAAAAGGTTTGACTTAGCTAGGCTGTTAGTTTTCTAAATAAGGTCTATGCTTCGGTCTGTGCATTTTAAAGCACAGTGTTGTGTTTTAAAATGTGTTTATAAGATCTGTGATAGTACGTATTTCCCCCAAGATTTATCTGGGCCTACTTGTATTTAAATAAACCATTTATTTTTACAATACATAGTTTTTCAGTGTTTCTTTGGACCATATGTGTATTACAGTTTAATTGTACTGATTCTTCAGCCCTCTCTTCCTCCTAAAATAAGCCTGGCTGCTCTCTACCATGAACTCAGGTGGCACAGCCTTAATCTAAGAGTGGATTCTTGTACTGTCTCAGTTGAATGGTTTTACTAAGCCCTTAGTTGGACTTCAGAAAAACTGTCCTAGCAACAATTCCAAAGTTATAATTAGGCAATATGACTGGGGGAGTGGGGACATTACTGGTTGGCTAATGCCTCAGGGCCATAGTTAGAAGCCCGGATATGTAGTCCCTTCTCCCTTTCCATGGCAGCTATTCAATCAAATGAAAACAAGGTTAGCAAAACTAATGTCCCGCCATCGAAAGGGTGAAGGGACTACACGTAGTCCCTTCTACCTTTCCATGGTGGCATGAGTAAGGAATTACAAAAGTAGGAGAATGAAGAGGGAATGCACAAGGCAGACGCTGCAACGTGATGGGATAACTAGAGCCCATGAAATTCTCTCCTTGAAACTTTTGAAATGCATTGCTGGATGATTGTATTTAAACTGCTGCTAGGTGCACTTTTTATGTGACTTGATAATATTCCTATGAATTGTTTTTTCATATATATTTTACTAAATTGAAATGATCTTTAATTAACTTTTAATTAAATATCTATGTAATAAAAATGAATATATTTTTCCTTTTCTAGTAGTCCCTTTTGTTGGACACCAAATGGTGCAAGTGCAGGGGGAATGACCTTGGAAGTTCTTCCAAGGCAACATTTTCTTTTCAAATTGCACTTTTGCATATTTGAACAAATAGCTCTTATACCTCTTCCCCCTGTTGCCTCCACCAATACCATTTCCCCAATTAAACTAGCATATACGGTTATAACAACACTTAACAAACATCAAAGCCCCTGTGAGACAAACAAATTGAGGGAAGTCTAGGCTGGCAACATTGCTCAAGAGTATTCACAGATACTAACAGCTAGCATCATTACAGTGCACAAAAATAAGTATGCAGCACTATTAACGCATTGCCCCCCACGGGGCCAGGACCAGTACCGTTGTGGCCACAGTATTATCCGTTGTCATCAGTAACAGTTTCTGTAATGATGCTGGCTGCCGAATTTTCTACATACTCGCAATAGCTACAGGTGCTATACATGCTCTCAGTGGCTGCTCCTAGCACCTGCAACTACGGCTTTCCCACATTGCTTTGCCGGGAGTGTACAATTGAGTCGTGTGCCTGTGCCACACAAATGTACAGGTATGCATGCCATTTTATTTAATGCACACTCTATGGCTACACATGATGATCATATGTATGACCTACTAAATGATGAACAATCTCACTGAATCTGTGTAACCGAAACTTGGTTGAATACCACTTCTGCCCTTCTTTTCTCCCAATTTCTCCCAGAGGGCTTTAAGATTATTCATCAGGACAGAAACTCAGAACATCCAGGTCGGAGAATTGCTATTCTGTTTAAATCCTCTTTGAACATTGAATGAATTTCTCTTGTTCAAGAGTTGGACACGGAGGCAACCCCAGTATATTTTGCCCCTTCAGCTTCATATTCAGTACATTCTAGTATTGTATATTGGCCGCCTTGTACGTTTACTAACTTTGTACACCCTTTCTTAGAACTAGCTGCACTTCTTCAGATTAGCTTTTGCAACCTTGTAATTCTTGGTGATTTCAATATTAGATTCAATTTTCCACAGCTGCCCAGACTATCTGACCTGGGCCTAACCCAGAGAGTCACTGAACCTACCCATCAACATGATGGGATACTAAACCTGATATTTTCCTTCACGCCAGGGCTTATCGTCTCCAGTGTTACTTTAGTACTATGGTCTGAACATTTTCTAGTTTCATTTTACTTTCCTAATGCACCCAAGACCATTCTTTGCAAGCCCCTGGTTGCACTCAGAAGGAACTTGCAATCATTAAATTTAGCTGACATGTCAGCTATGATAAAATCTAAGTGCAGGCAAAATCAATCGGTGGATTTTTAAACCTTCTGCAATGCCTTGCTGCTAATGGCAAACTAACTTGCACCCATTAAACCCCCCCTCAACCCTGGTTTTCCCAGGATCTGAGATCTATGAAACTTAAACTACGGCAGACATAACGCAACTGGCAGAAAACCTATGAGTCTGCCTCAAAGGTGCAATTTGTTGCCTTATCTACTTAAAGTCACTTCTGCTCTTAACAGCTCTAAAGAGATTTTCTCAGTGGTTACATCTTTCTCTTCCTCATCACGATTTCTTCCAACAATTCCATCCTCCCAGCTATGTTGCGATGCCATGGCTAACTTATTTCTCACTAAAATTGAAAATATCTGCCAAAAGATTCTGTTGGATCAGTGTGCTACTTCTGCAACAGTGCAGCAAGCAGACACCAGGTCCAGTGCTGACCGGTCTACATCATTCCCAGTTTTTTTGGAAGGTGCTGTTTTGGCAGCTGCTCTGCAGCTGAAATCTGCATCTCCCTCTAATGCGATTCCTCCTAGAGGACAGTCATGAGGTAGAGGTAGGTTTAACAATAGACGTAGACCACAATAACAAAATCTAAACCAAAGGATCAGAGGTCCATCCACATCTATTTTTTTAGACAGGGACCAGATGGCATGGGAGGACATAACTTGGCAAGCAAGAACCCGGACAGCTTACTAATAAACCTCTCCTCCTACTCCACTACAATAGATGAGATCACAGTACTAGAAAAGGGATTTGGTTTCGTACCTACACCTAAGTACGATAGTTTCACAAGAATAGAGATTCAACAGCTTATACAAAAGATACACCTCAAACATTATTTCAAAGATAATCTGTTTGAAGAAGAAGATACCAATAGTGGTTTTCATAGACCCTCATCTTTTTGCCCACCTACGACTAGTTGTAGCCCAGAATCCATAGTATTTGAAACAGAATTTTTTCAGAATTGGACACATTAGTAGCTAATATTAAGACATAAAAAGTCTTCCATAATCTTTCCAACAAACAACACACATAAATCAATTCATTAAAGGCAAATAAATCAATCATCATCAAAAGCACAGACAAGGTAGGGGCTATAGTGCCACACAACTAATTTGATTATATTGAAGAATGTAACCGACAACTGGGAGACAGCTCTTTCTATAAGGTGTTAGAAACAGATCTGACAGAAAAACATCATGTTTTAATAGCCTACAAAGTAGAAAAAGCCTATGTCCAACAATGGATCACTAAAACAGAAGCTGAATACTTGACCGATTACTAATCCTAATGTACCAATATTGTACACTTGCCAAAATTTCATAAAACTCTTGACAAACCTCCCGGAAGACGGATTGTGTCAGGCACAGGCTCAATACTAGAGCCATTAGCTAAGTTTGCAGAATTCTTTCTGAAGGGATTTGTAACAGAAATGCCATCATATATACAGGACACCACTGGCGTTATCAATTTGATCGAAAAGTATCCTTTCGACAATCAAAGTTAAATACTAGTTGGTCTAGACATAATCTCTTTATATACTAAGATCCCATAGGAAGTGACACTGAATATGGTGGAAGAACTGCTATTCAGCAAAAGAGAAGTTGGAATTACTCCGAACTCCTTCATTAGGTAGTGCACAAATATGGCTTTAACTGAAAGCTAATTTTTGTTTAATGACACCTTTACCAGCATATCCATGGAACTGCAACAGGGTCTGCTGTGGCACCTACATTAGCTAACCTATACGTAGAGAGCCTGGAAAGTAGTAACATTTTAACAAACACAAATCCATGCAAAGATCAATTGAGGCTCTGGAAACGATACATCGATGATGTGCTGATGATCTAGCACGCAGATGACACCAGCCTAGAGGCATATTTTGAATAGCTCAACAACCAAAATCCATTTCTGAAATTTACCAACAACAGTAGGAAGGAGAAGATTGATTTCCTAGATATTACAATTTATGTGGACATCAAGAGAAGGTTCTCAAAGTAAAACATTTCACAAACAAACTGATAGGAATTCACTACTAGTCTATAATGGCTTCAATGCTAAACATACACAAGATAACTTACATTTCGGTCCGTTTTTACGACTAAAACATAATAGTACGAACAAGGTAGAGTTTGAGAAAGAAGCACAAGTGTTAAGTACCAATCTAAAAGAAAGAGGATATCCAAACAAATTCATTAAGAGAGCGCTAAAACGTGCCTTCAATAATCATCGGGAAGCATTATTAGAATATCATGACAAAAAAGAGAAAGATGAAGAGCTGGTGTTTGTCAGTACCTATAACTCAATGACAAACACAATTTAAAACATAATAACGAGAAACTGGCACATTTTGTCTAAAGGAACTACTCCTATTTAGTTGCCAAGGTGTGCATATAAAAGAGGATACAACCTTAAAAGAATGCTAACAATGACATCTCTGACCATAAAACTAAACAAATAACTATCACATAACAATGGGGTATGAATAGACTGGTAGGACATAATGCATGCAGTAACTGTAGATGCTGTACCCAGACAGAAAGAACAACAGAAGTAGACATAGGGTTGAATATCCCATGGCAACAACATAGTTTTACCAATTTCAAAACAATGTGGGTCATTTGTGTAGTGTGGTGCCCCTGCAGAAAGATATATACAGGTAAAACAGAACACAAAATCAAAGTACGTATAGGAGAGCACAAAAGCTGTGTAAGAAATAACATACTCACTGCCCCCTATGGTTGGACAGTTCACCACAGCTGGCCATAATTGTATAGAATTGAAATGGTCACTGTTGAGAAAAATCCATGTCACCAACAATAAGAATGCTGACTAAAAAAGACTGAAAAAAGAGGGGATGAGATTGATATTTTTGACTAATAGCCAATAAATAGGAATGGATGAACACTTAGATTGGCATAGTTTGAACATGTCAGGTACAAACATAAACCAAATACAGGACGATTAAGATCAAGTTAAAGACAGCCCACCAATAACCATGAAGACTAACAAAAAAGTCCTTTACATTTGAACCTAGAGATTTAATATCTGCCAGTCGTACATGATCACTATACCTAGTAAACAATGAACAGTACATGCACTTTAGCTTTTCAATATGGCTGCCTATTTGCGAACACTATCCTACTAAAATAAACAAAAGAAGTACTGGATAAAGATGGACGTTAGGTCATGCATGCGTCATTAGTTTGAGACACGGTATAGAGTTACTGTGCAAGATCGAAGGAAAGGAAAGCAACAGCCAAGGTAAGATCTTTTCATATGTACTTTACTGAAAGTACCCAATTCTACTAATAAATGTGATACCACCAGTAGCCAAGAGTAAAAGTCTCTCTGCTACATGTTAAGTTTTTTCCAGGACTGTAATCTAAAAGAGCTCCAGCGATGCTTGCGATGTGTATACACACAAAGTAGTTGTTAAGCAATGAAAGATGCTAACAGGAATTACACCCTGACCTTCTGAACATCTTAATATATATCAAACACTAACCACAGAAAGCTTAACAAACCGGATGGTGTTCTAGCTACAAGATAATAAGTAAGCACTGTTCTAATTTTCACTTTAGCTGTAAAGCAGACACAGTACCCACAATTACAATTGTATTATCTATATGTATAGATGCCTCACACAACATAATAAAGCTGATCTATTAATATCAATGAATCTAAATCAGATCAGCTACTCTGAATTTATTGCAGATACTTGTTGCCTGTACTTTTCCGCCACTTCGAACTGGCGAACTGTAACGCTCTAGAAGATAATTTCGGCCTTTTATTTTTTATTTTGAAAAGCGACGCCCATTAGCTAATTGATAGAAATATTTCAAGTGTCCCCATAGGAAGAGAGACAAAAGAGAAATCAATCCCCACTCCCAATTAGATTCTTAATTAATTGAATAGGTAAGTGAGAGAACTAATAGAGGCAATACCCTCAGTAAAGATTATTGGCCTTTTATAATGAGAATCATTGATATATTCTCTAAATTACAATGGACAATTAATTAAAAGAAGTTCATATGTATTTCTGGATACAGGTGACCATAGAGCTGAAAAGGAGTGAACAACATAATTTGTTCAAGTCCCTTCACCATGCAAACAGAATACTAATCACAGAATATTCCCCTGAAGAATTTCCTAAATTAAAAAAGAATGATTAACAAGAAAGAAACATGTTGGGTCACTATTAGCCTGTACTTTCTAGGCTAAGGGTTATTAACAGTTTGTCTTTATGTATTAGTATTTGTATTGTGAATGTAATACTTGCTCTGTAAATGTTGGTTTATATGTATGGTTTTACACGATTTTCTACAAGGTTGACTTTATTTGATAACCTGTAGTTTTAATAGGTAGTTATTAATATTTGTGTGTACTATTTGTCTACAATCTTTTCTACTCCATTTTTTTCTACTCAATGCTTTCCACTCATTCTTTATGTAATTGATTCTTAATAAATTGTATAATTTAATTTAATTATAAGGAACAATGTGAATTTGTACTCTCCGTTGGATTTAGATGGCATGGTCCCCTGTATATATGATTTATAACAGTCGGTCTCTATTTACTATTTTGCGATTCCGCTTAGCACCGTGAAAAATATTCTACCTGATCTGGTCCCACTTATCACTCAAGCTGTTAACGTATCATGTCAATCAGAGGTCATCCCCGCTATGCTGAAACAGGCTACTGTGATCCTGCTTCTAAAGAAAACCTCCCAAGGCTAATCTGACCTGTCTAACTTCCACCCAATCTCTCTGCTTCCTTTCTCGGTGAAGCTTCTTGAGTCCCTGGTCTCTCCACTTCTCTCCTATTTCATTGAGTCTTCAGTTAGACTTGACTCCTTCCAGTCAGAAATCCGGCCAGTGTCCTAGTTTCAGTGATGGATGATCTTTCCAGGCTAACTGATGGTGGTGGCATTGGTGCCTTAATTCTGCTTGACTTGTCATCAGCATTTGACACCGTGGACCATGCCATCTTCCTTGCTTGCCTGTCCCTGGCAAGCGTCTCGGGACCTGTACTGAACTGGTTTACATCTTTCCTGCCAAATAGGTGCCAAGCCCTTTCTTTACCTCCTTTCTGCTCTGACTCCTTTCCTCTGTCATGCAGCATGCCACAGGGCTTAGCCTTGTCCCCTTTGCTATTTAACATTTACATACAGCTACTGGTTAGCCTTATCCACTCCCACAGGTTCAGATACCACTTCTATACAGATGACATGCAGATTCTGGTTTGTTTAGATCATGACCAGACTGGGGTGTCGTTCAGCCTGAGGGACTGCCTTAGTGCCTTTAGGGAGTGGATGGGCATCAATTGGCACAAGTTAAATGGGGATAAGACCAAGGTCCTTGTAGTGTGCGCTAAATCTTGTTCTTCTGCTGATACTGCACTATGGCCTTCTTCTTTCTGGCCTTCCTCATTTGGCACTATTCCTATCCCTGTGACAGTTGTGAATAATCCAGGAGTTTAGCTTTTTTCTTCTTCGTCTATGGCTCCTGAAGTCAGTGTGGTCTGCAAGCTGGTCACTTTACATTGAAATTGTCACAAAAAATGCTCCCATTTCTCCAAGCTCAACTTCCTCCTATAGTTGTGTCTTCTCTGCTCACGAGTCGGCTCGACTACTGTAATGTGCTCTATCTTGCACAGCTTAAGGGCCTTATTCATCGGCTCCAGCTGTTGCAGAATCTAGCAGCTAGAGTTGCTACAGCTACCCCCTATGGGTCTCACATTAGCCCAGTTCCCAGAGCCCTTCATTGGCTTCCTGTGGAGAAAAGGATTGATTTTAAATCACTTTGCTTGGTGCATCGTGTGTATAATGTGGCTGGTGTTAGCTTTTTCCAGAAGCTTGTTCCCTATGTTCCTGCCAGATCTTTACGCACAGAGAATAACTAATAGTGCTGCCCAAAACCTGGCTGTGCAGCGTTGGAAGAGGTGCCTTCTCGGTTGCTGCTACTAAACTTTGGAACTCTATCCCAGTCTACCTTAGGTGTACATCTAATCACCTTCTCTTTTGTTGCCTTCTTAAAACCTGTTATTTTAACTCCTAGTTTGGTTGCTTTTGTGTTATCGGTGTATTCCTCATGCTAAGATACCTTTGGTGAACGTGCTTGTTACAAGTACATATAACATTACATAACAGGTTATCTTTCTGCTTACTCAGCCTACGTTTATCAAAGTCCTCCGTGACCGCCAGGTCCACACCCTAAGTTTGGCCAGGTACAGCATGGGATAGGTTAAGCCGGCCTTCTCATCAGCTCTTTACCTCTCTGGAACCGTTTCCTTGTTTCATAAACAATAGGAGATTTTTACAGAGCCATTCCATAGCACCTTCTTGTCCCTGGCTGTCACCAACAGAATGTCATGATCCAGATAGTTTAAAATCCTTATGATGATTGGGCACAGTGGTGTACCAGCAGAGGACTATCTGCTAATGATCTGTGGGTGTGCACTTTGTGGAAATACTGAGACACTATTGAGTGTTTTAAGCCGCAGTTTTTCCAATAATTCTTCCATTCTGCTAGTGATGTTTGTAGATTCTGTGAGACTTGCCATTCAGAAGTTGTTCCTTCGATGCAAGGATTTCTTCGAGATCCTTGCATTTATGTCCCACATGTTTTATTGCTACCTGTATTCTGTCCACCGCCGAAATACTTGCTTCCGCTTCAGTCACTCTGCTGTATAGCTTTTCTAGTTGTACCACTTGTATGTCCCACTTAGAGGTCAGGCAGTTTGTCTTTTTTACTATTGTCAGTCTGTCTTTTGTCCCATTGTATCCACTCTGCCATGGGGTGCACATCATGGAGCATGGGCTATGCCACATCATGGTAAATCCAGGGGATTCCTACTCAGTTCAGACTATGCTAGTCCCCTAGAGTCCCCTCAGGCCTAAGGATCATGAAGCCAGCCATCATGTTCCAGTACTCTCCCATCAGCAAGCCACAGCACATGTGAGCCTCACCTTCATGTAACGGATCACTGCACCTCTCAGCCCCCAGGGCGCTGCACCATGAAAGGCTAATTTCCTTTGCTCAATCACATGTGTCTGCTGGGCCTCCCCAGTGCCGGTCCCACAATGAGCCAAGTGTGGTATGGCATGCAGTGTAAGCTACGTAGCCTCAGGACTCAGTTTGTTCGAATCCCGTTACCTAGACTAACTGTGTACAGGCTCTGGAAACTCCCTTCCACCACATCTGATCCTTAGGACTGGAGGATCAACTCTTTAAGTGCTGGCGCCTGCCTGCCGGACAACAGCAGGAGTTCTGTCGTCCCCTACTGCCTACGGAGGGCTCGGTCCTGTGTGGCTAAGAAAGCTGCTGATTATTCCATTCTCAGCTGAGATTGTGTTCCCAGTATAGTCGCAGATACATGCTACATTTCGCGGTGCACACACCTTTCTCTTTGTTACTATTATTTTTAATAGATGTGAAGCCTAGGGCTAATCCCCTTCAACAAGCAGCCACCTTGTTTGACATGTTCTAGCACCCCCAACAGTCAGATGGTGGTTTTGGGGTACAATGATCACACTGACCTGATATCTGGCAAATGAGCCAATCATCAATAGATGAGCAATATGTATGGTCATCAAGGGTGATCTCTCTCTCTCTCTCTCTTGCTCTCTCTCTCTGCCTCTATCTCTATCTCTCTCTCGCTCTCTCTCTCTCTCTCTCTCTCTCTTTCTTTCTTTACTCCCATTCTCCCATTCCCTTTCTCTCTCTCTCTCTGCTCCCCTTTTTACTTTCTGTTTCCTTCTCTCTCCCTCTCTCGCTCTCTCTCTCTCTCTCTCACTCTCTCACACTCTATTGGCCTCATTACAAGTGTGCTGGTCCGGAAACAACGGTGCCAGTAGTTCCGTACCAGCACCTTTTTCCAGACAGGCACATTATGAATCAGGATGCCGGTATCACCGGCACCATTAATGACCCGCTGCATCTGGCAACACCGTTGCCGGTATCTGTGGAGTGCTGCTGCAGCCATGCCTGTCATACCGGCATGGCGTAACGAAGTGTACATTACGAGCAGCACAGAAACGCAATTACTGGCATATTGCTGGTATGAACGTAAAATCGATGCCAGAAACACTGGCATCGCGGGCCAGGCGTTAAGTAGACTCAGGTGTGTAGAAACATGCCACATGTGTAAATAGTCAGCACAGGTGGTACAAAGGAGCAGTCCTACAGCAGAAAAGGACCACTTTCATACCCCACACCCCTTACAGCACCAGTATGCTAGAAGTAGCAGTAGCATTCCTGAAGCTGGAGGCCATGCCTGCAGGATTATTACTTGAAGGGAGGCAGAGGATACAGCAGGGGCGTATGAGGAGAAGGAGGGCCACCATGACCCACCAAAACCCCATTGCCCAGCATGTTGCAGCACACCGACATCCACCAATCCCTCGTTTAAGGGCCACTCCATTAAACCTGAGCGAAATGTAGATCCACACCCTGTACCGGCTAGACCGGGACACCATCATCAATATAGTGGACCTGATCCATGACAACCTGGTCAGCCTCATAAATATACGCACCCCCCCCCCTTGCTCAAGGTAGTGTCCGTGCTACATTTCCTTGCCACAGGCACATACCAGCACACAGTTGGAGTGGGATATCGCAACCCTGTTTTTTATGTGTCCTGTTCCAGGTCATTGATGCACTCCTGTGGCACATACGAGACCACATCAGTCTACTCAGAGCAGCAGACCAGGTAAACCTCACAAAAATAGCCTTCCATGCCCTTACAGGCATGCCGGACATCATTGGTGCCTTGGATTGCACACATGTGGAGCTGGTGGCCAGGCATGCTGTGGAGGCTGTGTACCACAACAGAAAACCATATCATTCGCTGAACGTGCAGATGGTGTGTGATGCCCGCCTCATCATCACCCATTTCTGTGCCAGATTTCTCGATTCCACCCATGACTGCATGGTGCTGCGCAACCCCACGCTGCCTCGGTACATGGCACGTCACGGTGGACATCATACCTGGCTGCTAGGTGAGTCCAACTACTAGGCCATGAGCACTTTTGAATTGGGGGGGCATGAAACAGCATAGTGTACCTTGCTGCTGGTTGAGTTCAACTACTAGTCCATGAGCAATTTTGAATTGGGGGGGCATGAAACAGCACAGTGTACCTGGCTGCTAGGTGAGTTCAACTACTAGGCCATGAGCACTTTTGGATTGGGGGTGGGGGGTGAAACAGCATAGTTTACCTGGCTGCTGTGTGAGCCCAACTACTAGGCCATGAGCACTTTTGAATTGGGGATGGGGGTGAAACAGCATAATGTACCTGGCTGCTGGGTGAGTCAGACATTTGACCTGTTCAAGCCAAGGTTCCGCTGCCTGAGCAGATGGGGAGGGGCACTAATGTACAGTCCAGCAAAGGCGGGTAAGATAGTGCTTGCCTGTGCCATGTTGCACAACATGTGAATCAGACGCAACATCCCCCTGCCCCCCGACATGGACATGCACGCACCTGAGGCAGAGGATGACAGTGATGATGATCAGGAAATTGGCCAGCGCCATGATGGAATGGATGGACGTGTTGCATGGGATGAACTTATACAGCACTACTTCTAATCACCTGTCTGACATGTGGCACAGGCCACCTTGCACACTGGGCACTGGGCACTGGGCACTGCACATAAATAAATTCTATCACACAGAATAATAATTTTCCTGTCATGAATTGAATTTGCCAAACCTATGGTGATTACAAACTATGTACAAATGTGAATTTGGTATACTAGTGATACTGTGCACCCCAACTATCCCCACACCACCACCTCCTCCCCAACTGTCCATCCCCACACCCCCTCACCAACTGTTCCTCCAACACCCACTCTCCAACTATCCCCACATCCCCCTCCCCTCCCCAACTGTCCTTCCTCACACCCCCTCTCCAACCGTCCCTCCCCACACCCACTCCCCAACTATCCCCACCCTCCACCCCCTCCCCAACTGTCTGTCCCCACACCCCCTCACCAACTGTTCCTACCACACCCAGTCCCCAACTATCCCCATATCCCCCTCCCCTCCCCAACTGTCCCTCCCCACACCCCCTCTCCAACCGTCCCTCCCCACACCCACTCCCCAACTATCACCACCCCGCACCCCCTCCCCAACTGTCCCTCCCCACAACCCCTCACCAACTGTCCCTCCCACACTCACTCCCTAACTGTCCCCACACCCCACCCCTCCCCAACTGTCCCTCCCCACAACCCCTCACGAACTGTCCCTCCCCACACTCACTCCCTAACTGTCACCACCTCCCTAACTGTCCCTCCCCACACCCCCTCACCAACTGTCTCTGCCCACACCCAATCCCCAACTATTCCCAGACCACCACCCCCTCCCCAACTGGCCCTCCCCACACCGCCTCACCATACTGTCTATGTGCATATCATGTCTTGTATAACTATGTACATTAGCAGAGTACTCAGGCAGGGCGCCCATGTATCCATGCCCTATTTCTGGCCCTGTTTAAGTTCCAGGTGCGGCTTTGTGCAGGCCGAGACAGCCGCACTGAGCAACACCTTGGGCTGCTCTCTAAAGAACTCCCTGGTGTGGTACTAGTTGAGGGAGCCGGTGGTATAGCCTGCTTTGGCTATTGAGGACATAACACTGTTGCCCTCCCTCGCCCGGTGTGACATTTGCACGATGGCACGTGTGCATCTGCCCAGTTCCTGTGCATTCCTCCTCAAACTGGCCTGCACACTCTCTCTCATGAGTTGTGCCTCATGAAGGTGTTGTTGCACAAGTGATGTCAGAGAATCCTGCTGTTGCGCTCCATCTGTGTCAGGCGCCCTTCAATGTTCCTGACACTGCGTAAGGGTGGAGGTTGGGGGCTCATTGGGCCCACGAGACTGAAGGCCATGACCTCATAGCTGTGGTCCATGTCAACACTTTCTGCTCTAGCCTTGTCACCAGTGTGTTCATCAGGACCCCCTTGTGGATGTCTTTGCAGCTGGGGTGCAGGTGCGACTGGGATGGTGGGCAGCAGGTGTGCAGGTGCCACCGGGATGGTGGGCGACAGGGGTGCATGTGCCTCCGGGATGTTGGGCAGGGTTGCAGGTGCCACTGTGTTGGTGGACAGCAGGGGTGCAGGTGCCACTGGGATGGTGGACAGCAGGGGTGCAGGTGCCTCTGTGATGGTGGGCGGCAGGGGTGCAGGTGCCTCTGGGATGGTGGGCGGCAGGTGGGAAGCAGATGTGGATGCACTCTCACGTCTGCCGGAGGATGCTGTGGAGTCCTGTGTGGACGTGGTGGAGGTCCGTCTGTGGCGAGGCCTGGTGGCCCAGGATGTACTTGGCTGGCCAGCCTCAAAGCCAGATGATGTGCCTGAGGGAGTCAGAAAGGCAGGGCATCAGTGATGGGTATGGATTGATGAGACAGACATGAATGCCAGTAATTTGTTATGGCAATGCTGGGTCAATGACATGGTAGTGGCCATGGCATGGGGCACACATGCTTGTGTCAGGGATACTGTGTGGGTGCATGTGTGGTGTGCCTAGCTGGTGTGTGCAGTGTCACTTCTGTGGTGTACTAGTGTTTCCCGGTTAGGGTGTTATGGGTGTGGCACACAAGCTGTATGATATTTTGCTGTGGCTGGTTGTGCCATGGATGTGTGCCACATGTGGCTGCTGCCTATGGCACTTACTGCGTCGATGTGATTTAGCAACATGGGTCCTGGTGGATGGGACGAGGGGGCCACATGTTTCTTTGCTGTGCGTGACAGGTCATTTGCTGGAGGTGTAGGTGCTTGGCATTGACGTGACTTTGGGCTAGTGCTAGCCCAGCGGTAACAACACAAGTTAGGCTGTCACAGTTGGATGTGTGCCTGAGTGCCAGCAGGAGAATCTTGTGAGGGCGATACAGGGGGCCTGTATTGTGTTCACTGTGCGAGTGGGGTATGAATGAGGTTTGGGTGCAAGTTGTATGTGGATGTG
Source organism: Ambystoma mexicanum (assembly GCF_040938575.1). Taxonomy (NCBI): domain Eukaryota; kingdom Metazoa; phylum Chordata; class Amphibia; order Caudata; family Ambystomatidae; genus Ambystoma; species Ambystoma mexicanum. The sequence goes on from NC_090932.1 coordinate 909,870,729, forward strand.
TGCAACAAGGTTGCAGGGGGGACGCCCAGCAAGGCTGTACTGGCCTTGTACACAACATACTTGACATGTTTGCGGACTCTATTGTATGCAGTGTGGACAAGGTGGATGATGTGACATTGGGCTTACAGGTAGTGACAAGCCTCCTCCAATGTCATGACTCCGGCCTCCTGTGCACCAACTTCCTCAATTGACTCTAGGTGCAGCACGCTACTGCAGGTCTCATCCCATGGCTGCAGATGGATGCCCTGGGTGCGCTGGGCCGACAGGAGGTTTCGCACCCTCAGACGAAAGGTGTCCCACCTTTTATGTCAGTCCCGGTCAGTTTGAGGTGTTGTTTCAACTGCCATGACCTTCTGGGCCACCTCCTCCCAGATTGCCTTTTTGCCTAACGGGGCTTGCCTTCTAAAGTCGGTGCTGAATAGTTGGTCAGCACGCTCGACTATAGTATCTGCAAGCATGTTCAATTCAACTTCACTGAAGCGCGGCTTGAGCATCGGAGTTGCAGGTACCATTGGCGACATGTCTCCTAATCTGCTTCTGTGCTCGGGATGTGGGAATCACTCCTGTGCTCAGAGGATTGCAATGGACTGTGTTTAGTTAATGGCTGCCTGTCCATTTCCTTTTCCAGCAAATGTGTTATTTACGGTCACGGGCATAACAGCACCGTTGTTACCGGTGTCGATGAGTCCAGCTGCGTGGAGCCGGAATCAGAGTCACCGGTATCAAGGGTGGCAGTGTGGGGATTTTGGGGGGTTTGGTGGTATTACCGCAGTGCCGGTACAACCATTTCCGGCATGCCGGAATGCATGTCCATGCTAACACTGAATCAACTGTTGATTCCGGCAGCAGTGCTTCATGGACAAGATAACACCGGATGTCGGTAATTATGATTTTTTTATCACCTGACTCGTAATGTGGCCCTATGTCTTTGTCTCCGTCTACGTGAGTGAGAGTTGTGCTGTTGCTGACAGCTGAGTGACCAGGCAGAACAAATCAGATATCTTGAGGGGGTGGGCTGTGTATTTTTTGTTTTTGTTTTGCAAAACCATTCATTAAAGAAAATCAACAAAATGAAACCATTTGTGCACTTGTGTAAATTAGCTCTTTTTAAATGGTACAAATGGTACAATGCTAATGTTTAAAGGTATGTTCTTTAACAGCTTGTATTTTATTCATAATAACAATGGTACACTTGTTACTGAGAAAAGCACCTTATCAAAAACTAGAATAGCCATATGCATTATTTTCTTTTAGATGGTTATAATTCTAAAATGGGAAGTCTGATACACTCCTGTACTCTTCTGAAACATCCCTAGTGAAATTGGACAAATAACACCTGTGAGATTTCCAACCTGCTTTACGTAAAACTAAAAAGCATGTTGGAAAACATAAGAATGACGCAGATCTTTATTTTTAACAAACGCCTCTGTCATGAAAGGTGTGTGTGTTGAATCACTTGAAGCATGATGCTCATTTAATTTTCACAAGGCTCTACCTAAAATTTAAATATTTCTAGAATGGAATAGTCTATACTAATTCGGACAACCTGAGCATTAGTATATGAGGGTAGAATGGCTACAACATTAGTCATTCTATCGGGGTCCAATGGCATCTGGTTATAATGTTCCTGTGTAAGATAATGACCTCTGTGGACATTCTCAGTTTTCCTTGATTTTAGGATACAAATGGCTGTGCACATGCTCAGTCCCTCTGGATCGCAGGTAAAAGGATGGCTGTGTGCATGCACAATTAGTTCCCAATGCACAGACATACAAAGAGGATTAGATTGGATGAGAGTTTTCGCTACATTGGGGAATTTTCTTCCCGGAAACAGCATACCCCATTGTACACACAATTTCTTCGGAAGAAGGTTCTCCTCCCTTCTGAATTGGGGGTAGCGAGCACAAAGGTGACAACGCCTGTGGGATATTTAGACTTCTTCACCGAACCCCTGCTATTCAAATGAAAATGCCTATCCATTGGCAGTAGTGGCAGGCATTCTCTCAATTCTACTGCAAGCATATATCCCAATAGTAAGAAATTCACTAGGGCGAATTCACTGATGGAATAAATAGTACAATCCAGTGGTCTGTTCAGTTTAGCCTGAATGAATAAGCATGAGGAGAGGTGGTAATGTGCATACCAGTTGTTCATTCGGAAAACTCATCTGGATTGTGTTCTTCAGAAGAATGGCAAACAGCAGGACTGGCATTTTCATGATTTTGTTGTAGGTTGACACACTTCAACCAGCTTTACTTTTAAGCAGAGAGGTTGCTGGGGGGGTGGGATCTGCTGGGGCTATAACCCCAGGTCTGTTGGTTGTAGCCCGGATTGAAGCTCTGGGACTACAACCAAAAGGCTAGCTAGCCCCGAGTTCCAACTGTCCCAACATTAGCGTATCCCCAGATCTTTTCCAGACCTAGCAAGACACCTGCTTTTAAGAGTAGGTTCTCTGTGCAACACAGGTTAAATGATTCTTATGCAGCAGGAGGCGTAGCTGTTGCATCTTCTATAGATTCCAGGTAGCAGTGTGGAAATACTTTGTCTACAAGTCTTTCATCCCTTGCTGTTGCTGTGAGGAGGAGCCTGCTGTTGCAAGCAGTGAAATTGACCACACTAGCGCGGACCGCTGTAACTGTGTGGAAATACTTTGTGAACAAGTCTTTCATCTCTCGCTGTTGCTGTGAGGAGGAGACTGCTGTTGCAAGCAGTGAAATTGACCACACTACTGCGGGGGGCTGTAGCAGAGTGGTGAGCAGAGTGGTCATTGGTGGTCCATGGTGGGCCAGGTGACAGGTGCCTGATTCTAATGCTCATAACATCCGGTAAGGTTTTCCTGCTGTGCTACCCCCTGTTACTGCCCCTGGATAGAGCACTTGCGTCTGCCTCATTGGTGCTGTGGTCAATTGTGCCCAAAGAAGGTGTTACCAGTGCTACGAGTGCTATCTGTGGCTGCCGGAAGTTTGCCAGAGACTTACGGGGACTAGGATTTTTTAGTCCCTTTGATCTGGCTTAATACAGAGATGGTCTTTTGTGCAAGTGAGTAGCTCCTGGTAACGTGTTTAATTACCGGTGTCCCCTAGAGGCTGATAATTCGGAAAGGGTTATCCAACAAACTTGTGACACATCACAGATTGGCTCTCCCTCTGATTTAACTAATATTATTGATAAATATTAAATTACAAAAAACCAGACTGGCATGCTCATATTTTAGGAGATAGTTCTACGGGTGTAAATGATCACTGTGACAATGGTGCTTTACACCATACCCTAAGGGAAGTCGATGAAAGTATAAGACTAACCCACAAGACAGTTTCCGCCCTGAATATGGTGTTGAGCTAATTTGTGTCATTATATGACAATCTGGAATGAACTAAAATCGATTCATATTTTGATTTAGAGGTCAATGGTAAATTGGACTTTTTTGGTTCAGAGATGCGCTTTCGACCTATGGGCCAGGGTTTGCCCTCAGGTGAAGATGCACTTGGAGGATATGATCTGCAAAGTAATGAAGTATTTGAAATAATTGAAATATCTGATGCATTACCTCCCCCTGATCAGGAACTTGTGCATCCTCTTACTGCTCTTCCTGAGAGAGATCTCTCATCTCCAAAATCATCAATTGACCCTGGGGAGAAATGTAATATTGTTTTAAAAACTATACAACCTACTTGTTTGCCCACACAGAAAGTACAACTCATTGATCTAACTACTGACCCAGTGATCCCGGGGAAAGCTCGGGGAAAACAATGCTCGGCATCTGAGAAACCTACAACCACTAACTTGGAGCAAGGGAGGGCTGCCAAAAATGGGAAAAATGGGAAAAGAACATCTGTACAGCAAAGGTCTCATTTTCAAAATGGAAGACTTAACTATAAACCTCTGTTTCGCTCAACCATGTCTCTGTTGGTGGAGGAAGGTATGGCAGTGGACTCTGGATCTGTAAAAGTGACCTCCAAGGATTCTACAGCCCAGTCAGACTTAATTTGTCGAGACTACTATGCCCTGCAATGTACCCCGTCTGCTATTGGAGAATCGAGTGCTATTATAAATGATGGGGAAAAAGGAGGTCCACCCCCTCCCCAGGTACCCCATTGTGTTTGTGGTAATGCTGCTCTGATGGTGGGGGATATGATGTGTAATGTGGCTGGGGGCTTACCAGCACAGCCGGCTATAACAAATCTTTCCACTAATCTCCTATCTACTGATATGAATCAAGGTGTTAAAATCTGCTGTGGGTGGAGACAAAATGGAAAGTAGAACTGGAAACCTGTTGAGCAAGCATGATTTATTGTTGCATCCTATTTGCCGGACAGTTGTCGCCCCTAAGCAGGTTTTACACCACCAACCGGCAACCCTGAATTTGGGATGCAGGCCCTCGGAGGCTGATTCTGTGCCAAGGCTCGATCAATGATATGATATGATATGATAGGTTATTTATTACGTGCTTAATACCCAGAGGTTTCTAAGCATGGATCCGGGGATCGAACCTGCGTTGCTCTGTGTCGTTTTGCTTTCAAGGCGAGCACGTTGCCCCTGAGCTATCCTCCCGAGACAATGCCCTAGAAATATCCCACTAACACTATTTTCATCATTTGTAACAGGCGTTGCCAATCTTGGTTGTGGGAAAATAGATGAACAATGTATTAGTAATTTCCCTGTATCTTTATACCCATCACTAGCAGCAGCAGTCGGCAACCTTTCATAATGCCTACATGTTCCAACTAAGTATTCTTCACTTGAGTCCAATCCAAAAAATAAGGATTTCCAACCACACAAGTCATATAGCATACTGCAAAATGCTAAAGGCTATGAACAGGAATTGGAAAAAGCTAATTGTCCGAATCTCAGGCGGACAAAAGGGGGTTCACTCTTAAAATGTCAAGTGCTTTGGGCCCGAACTATCAGGTCTGTATTAATTGATCAAATATATTACAGATCTTCGCTGAAATACCAGCATTGGGTCTCCTTAGCTCTACTGATATTGATAGGGTGGCCTTCCCGGATAGAAATCTCCCAGATTGTAGTATCATAGACTTCCACTGTTCATTGGTCAAAGAGCTTGTATTCTCCCAAAGAAGCTGTCTTCAGGCCCTGGGATTCGAGATCTGTCCCTTTGAGATCTGTCCCTTTGAATTAATAGAGGGGAGCAGCCCCAGATTTAGGGAAGGGCTTTGAATAATGGTTTGACCCCCCAGGGATGAAGATAAAAGAAGGAGTAGGGGGGATGTACAGACAGATGGGGGGATATTAATTGGGCTACAGTAACGTCAACTCTCTGGAGGAAACCAGTCCCACAATGCCAATTCTGCTTTGGATAGGGGGACCAGATTACCCTCTGCCTTAAGTCATGGAATACCCGTGGTAACTGTAATCTTTTTTACTAACCCTGTTCCTATGGCTTTTCTTAGAGAAGCTATTTGCCTACAGTAAACTTGGTTAACTATTACCAGTTTTAGATGGTTACCACGTCTTCACCCAAATGGTGAAACCTAGTAGGGGGGAGGCCTGCGGGGGCTTACTTATTTCAATTGGTTCTGCTTTGGGTTTGACTGCAACTGTTTTTGAAGATATGCCATTTGGGGCAATGGGGGTGGCTCTCTGGTCCCCAGATTCCTCACTGCACTTTTGGATCATTAATATTTATTGGCGTAAGGGAATTGCCCAACTGAATTGCTTTTTAAATACAGTATGTGAATGTATTTTTGAGTGGACAGCTAGATATCCAACTGGAAGAGTTATTATGGTGGGGGATTCTAATTCAAACTGCCTATTTTCTGAGTTGGATGAGGAGCTTTGGAATTCTTCCTCAGACATGGTTTAGCAAAACTTTAAGAATCAAGCAGGTAGAGGTTGGTGTTTGGCTCTGCAGAGGCTGGGGCTGAAGCCCCTGGTGGGTAAAACACCTACCATGCAGAATCTAGACGTATTATATACGTGCTTTAGAGGGAACTGTTCCTCTGTGTTAGGCTACATTTTCTTGGATGAATGTTTGACTAATTGCTGCACATCGTACTCTGTGTTAAAAAATTATTGGAGTGACCATGCCATCCTTATGGTGGAATTTGATATAGTGTTATCAACTAGGAACTATACAAATTTGCTGACCGTGAGAAATAATCCAGCAGGGAACGCAATATGTTGGTCTGACCCAAATATTAATATCCTAAACCTTAAACTCCGTAATTTGATGAATTCTTCATCCTTGGACTGGAAACAAGGAATTTTAATGCTGTTGCAACTCAAGGGATCATATAGAAATTGTTAAATGGGGTAAGACTTCACCCAGGGTTTAAGCCGATTACACCGTTCAGACCCCGTCATCGCTATAATGAAGAACTAGCAACAGCTAAAACCATTAGTAGGTGGTTATTAGGAAGGTGGGACTCCTTTGAGATGATGTTATGGTAAAAAAGTGCTTGAAAAAAAAGGTTTAACAAAAATATAAGATCTTTTGTAAATCAATTAAATTAAAGTTACTCCAATAAGATGCCCAGAATATTCTTGGGTTATTCATAAACAGCAGAGTGTGTGAGTTTTGGTCAATAATCAACTCGCAGGACACTGATTTAATTATAAGTCAATTAAATCCAATACCAGAGTCGGATTGGATTGACTTTTTCAAAAATCTGTTTGGATTAATCCCTGGGAAAACTGGTGCTGTTGCTGAGCTTACATGCGGGTCTCCGAAACTTATGTGGTGTCCTAAAATGGATATTGAACAGATGTAAAAAATTGCAGGCCCCGGGACCTGATGGTCTAACTAATAACACTTTCAGGGCATATGTGGTTAATTGGTCAAACCTGGTGTACCTTCAGTTTGGGAGTGTTATTGACTCTTGTGTGTTACCAAATTCATGAAGTACAGCCCATGTTGTCCCCATTTTTAAATGTGGAAGCAGGTCTGATCCTAAAAAGTACCACCTGATATCTTTGAATGTTGCGGATTGTAATATTTGTTTTAGCCTTTCTATTAACCCATTTAGAATCCTGGGCAGGTTCTGTTCACCCGCTAAGTAGTTTGCATATGGGATTTTGAAAGGGATATTCTACCAACTCAAATGCCCTTGTTGTTAGAAGTATCCAGGAAGTTGCATGGTCAAAATCGAGGGGGTGCACCTACATGACCTCAGTTGATTTATTGGCGGCTTTTGACCGTGTAGAAAGGAACAGCTTACGGTCAAAACTATATAATTGGGAGATGTGAATAGGGCTTCTGCGGTTGGTAAACGGCATCTATGAAAATTGGGGAATCCAAATACGTTTAAATCAAAAGTGTGATCTCTCTATGAAAATACGTATGCACCGGGGCATGAGGCAAAGTTGCGTCTTAGGCCCTTGGCTCTTTATCCAGTATGTCTCAGATGTTGCCGTTTCTTTGGGTGGAAAGGGCCTTATTGCACTGAAGTTTGGATGCACAGAGATCTTGTGGTTGGCATATGCCGACGATTTTTTGATCTTCGACCATTCAAATTTCGGTATGTATAGATTATTGAAGGCCGTTGCCGAGTATGCCAGAGAAAATTGACTTGTTATTAATCCTAAAAAACTAAGATAGTGGCATTCTCGAAGAAAACGCCAAAAAATACTATCTCGTTTTGGCCTTTTGAAGGTACTAAGATATTAAATTCTACAAGTATGGTATACTTGGGCTTCCATTTTGGTGCACAGGCAGGCTTGGGGCATATAGTTGAAATACTCCAGCAAAAGGCTCTTCTCCTTCAGTACCAAATTTTAAAAGTTGATTGGAAATTTGGGAGATTCTCTTAGAAATCACCTGTCCTCTCCTATGAAGGGAAAGTGGTTCCAAACATAATATATGGACTTGAACTTTATAATGACCCGCTATATAAACTTCTTGACAGGATTGAGGTCAATTTATGGAGGAAAATACTGGCCATTCCAAATGCTTTTCCACTGGCAGCTATTCGGTTTGACTTTGGGATTACTTCACTATCGGCTAGGGTTCAGTGTAAGATGTCATTGTGTTCGAAACTGGTTTCCCCGATCCCTTGCTCTTTGTAAGACATTCTTGGTGTGGTGTTCAACCTAAAAGATTTCCCAATTGTGAACCAACAATATCTGGTCCAGTTTGGTAAAAAGTGTGATGCTATTTTGTTGAGAATTGGAATAGATTAGGCCACTCTAGTTAATAATCCAACAAAAGCAACAAAAAAGCCTTACTTGATCTAGATTGGATCAAAACAATTAACTTATTTCATTCATACTTGTCCCTTAGCCATCTATCGCACAAACACAAACCCTGAGGTAAGGTAACTAAACTCTTTGAACTGTTCCCAAATCAACATCATAGGGCTATATTACTGAGGCTATGTTGGAATCTGTTTCCTACCAAGGACATTTTACTTAGGAGAAACTTAATTAAAGAAGCAGAAATAATGTGTAGATTCTATAATGGTAGTTTGGAAATGATTAAGCATTTAATTCTTGAATGTGTTGCTTCAAATCCACAAAGGACTAAGTATATGGAACCTTTTTGGCTTTGAGACTAGGCCTCTATGATACTTATATTTGGCAGAGTTGCCTGAATATGCAAAATACACAGGAAGGCTTATCTCTATTGGGCTTTATTAAAAGTTTACATTTGGAGTAATATCCACATTCATTTCTCCTTTTTATGGATTTTTAAAATGAGTAATACTTGTTTGTTTTCTCCCTTTTTTATTATCAGTATTATTGTTTAGTGTACGCAGTTACCTGTTATTCAATTCTTGATATGTCATGTGAAGTCAGAGGGCCTCATTACAACCCTGGCGTTAAGGGGTTAACGGCGCCGTAAAAGGCTGCAGCGCCGTTAAACCCTTAACGCCCGACTCACACTTTAACGCCTGCTTTTTGCAGGCGTTAAAGTCCAACCGCTAAGGGACCTTGGTGCTAATTACGGCACCGTAATTTACGGTGCCGTAATTAGCGCCTTCCCCATTCCCATTGAGCCCTATGGGTCAAAAATGGGAATGGGGAAGGGGCCATGGTGAATGGGGATTTACCGCCCCGCCAACCTTGGAATGGGGCGGTAAATCCGCCATCCACCACGGCGGATCCGGCATGGACCATGGTGCTAATAGCACCATGGTCCAACGCCAGGGTTGTAATGAGGCCCAGAGTCTTTTATAGTAAGCTTACGTGTATATAACTTATTTTTAAATGGTGAATGCATATAATTGCTAAATGTATTCTCTGACAATGTAAATAGATTAGTTATGTTTTGTCTTAAGATTTAGCTGTAAGCATAGCGTAGATGAATCTGCCATCAATAGAGTCTTTACCTTAATTGAAACTTGGATGGTCCATAACAAGCTGGCCCTGAGCAAGTCAAAATCTGAGCTGCTTGTTATAGGATCTTCTCACACTGGGCCACAGTATGATAGTTTTCAGTTGGGAGATGAAACTATCATGCTACTAAAAAAGGTGAAAACGTTAGGGGTGACCTTTGACCAACGTCTCATAATGAAACAACACGTCAGCAGTTTGGTATCATCATGAGCCTATTACATTAAACTTCTAGCGCAAATAAGGCCCATTATATCCCAAGGCAACGCAGAGACCATCGCAAGAGTGTTAATAGGAGCAAAAATAGATTACTGCTCAAATCTCCTCATGGGACTCAATAAGACTGATTGCAACAGACTGCAAGTATGCCAAAATGGGGCAATCAGAGCTGTGATGAAACTTAAATATAGAGATCATGTCACAACCGCAAGACGCAATCTCCATTGGCTGCCCGTAGAGTCCAGAATTTCGTTCAGGACTCTGACCCTAGTGCAAAAATGTAGACTTGGCAACATGCATCAATACCTACAACTGCTCCTTATCATGAGAACCACCACCATAACACTAAGATCTAATAATCAGCACCTACTATTTGTACCGAAATGACAAACTATTTAAGTGGCCAACTCAACCTTCTCTTCTATTGGACCGAAGGTTTGGAATGCTCTCCCCCTGGACATGAGATGCATCGAGTCACTTGAGATCTTTAAGAAGAGGCTGAAGACTCACCTCTTCAATTAACTTACGTATTATTTTTATCTGATGAGCATATCTCTTTTTAGTTTTTACACCTGTATTTAATATGATCTTAGCTATTTATTTATTTTATTTTATTTATTTTACATTTATAAAGCGCTCAAACAGCCCGCAGGCATCGAGGCGCTGTTACAGGAATTGTTTGTTTTTCTTAGTTGCGTAATTGTGTTTTTTTTTGTTTGTCTTAGTTACTTACGTATTTATAACGCGCGTAAACACCCAGAGGTTTCTAAGCGCGGACCCGGGGATCGAACCTGTTGTTGCTTCGTGTCGTCTTGCTTCCAAGACGCGCACGCTGCCGCTGAGCTATCCTCCCGATTTGTTTGTTTCTGTCTTGTAGTGCCCTGACGCCTTGGGGTCTATGGCCGCGCTATACTAATGTAATAACGTAAAGTAAAAGTAAATTTGTTATATAATGTTGCTGTATGTTCTTGCCCTTTTTGAAGGTTTAATTTAAACCAATACAATAAAAAAAAGAAGATAGACTCCACCTTGTTAACCAATTGCATGCCAATAAAGCTGTCATGATGTCTGGAAATGTCCAAACAAGACAGAGAGGTCAATCGTAGCAATTCAGGTCAACACAGGCCCACAATTTACCATAGCTCAAACATTTTTTGGATATGGGTCTGTATCCAGTCAAGTACTAAGGGGTACAGTAGTATTTTGTAAACGTATACATTACATATAATTAGGTTTTTATGTGAAGGCTTGTCATTAACATTTTGTGTGTGGTGTTCTTCTGTGCTGTCCCAAATGACAAATTGACAGTTAGTAAAAAGGTGGGTCTTTTTTGTGGTTGTTTTGGCCCACATTGAGACTGACTCCTTGCCATTAATGGTGTCAGTACAGTAGTCCAAATGTGTGGTCCAACAGAAGCTCTGAATCTTGTAACCCTTACAATCCAAAGTGTAAAATCGATCGGTCTAGATATTTGTACATTAGACAGACCTAAATCCTGCAGCAAGGATGAATAAATGTCTTTTCAGTATAAAACATATGTCTACTTTCCACCTTGGTTGTTAAAGATGGCAACTGTACATGGTTTGTCCTTTCTTCCCTCTCCTAGGTTGTCAGTCATGCCAAAGTGCATTGACATGTTTCTGTGCACTTACATTTTATATGCTCTTCATCAATTGCATATCCATCAATTCTTCCTATTTTCTTCAATGTAACTTCCAGGTAACTTGCATCTAGGTGTTTTTTCTTGCTCTGATGTTTGTTGAAACCAAGGCTTTTTCCCTCCATTCAGGAATCTTGCATCTAGGTGTTTTTGCTTTTTATGATGTTCTTTGAAACTTAGGCTTTTCCCCTCTATTCATGAATCTCGCTTCTAGGTGTTTTTGCTTGCTCCGAGGTTTGTTGAAACCTAGGCTTTTTCCCTCTATTCAGGAATCTCTCATCCAGGTCTTTTCGCTTGCTCCGATTTCTGTTGAAACCTAGGCTTTTTCCCTCTATTCAGGAATCTCTCATCCAGGTCTTTTCGCTTGCTCCGATTTCTTTTGAAACCTAGGCTTTTTCCCTTTATTCATGAATCTCGCTTATAGGTTTTTTTGCTTGCTCTGATATTTGTTGAAACCTAGGCTTTGTTCCTTTGAATCTTATGGTTGTATTTCTGTTGTGTTGAAGTTGGCCTCCCTCTTCTCCCTAACCTGCTCTCAGACCTCCCTTGGTCCCCCTCTCCCCTTCCCTTCTACACTCCTCCTCTGCCCTCACTTCACCTGGTGAGGCTTCTGGATGGCTCCGCTCTGTGTGAGTCTCATCCTTACAGGTGTTCCCCAGCTCCTCCAGAACTCTCAAGGTCTACTGGTCCCGTTCCCCAGCCTGGTGGATTCTGTGATCACTCTTCGCCACTGGCTCCTTCCCTCTTCTCCTATAGAACTACCTCATGCACCCTCTTCTCTGAGTGCAAGTTATCCTGTTCATTTGCACTCAATGTCCCCTTCTCTCTCCTGCCTGAGCATCCCCCCTTTCCCGTCCTGCACTCCCCTCTTCCCACTCTCCCCATCTTTCTTGTTAACGGCACTTGCATGATCTGAATTGTCTCACAACCTAGTAAGAACGCTATTGATTATCTTCTTCCCTCCCCCCCCATCTTTCGTGTTATGGCACTTACATGATCCGAATTGTTTCACAACCTATTAGGAACGTTATTGTTTTTATTCTTCCCTGCCCCCCTTCCCTCTCCACCTCCCCCCATTTTTCTTGTTATGGCACTTGCACAATCCAAATTGTTTCAAGGCCTAGAAGGAACATTATTGTTTGTCTTCTGCCCTGTTCCCCGTCTTTGTCCACCTCCCCCTCTCCTCTTTCTTGTTACAGTACTTGCACAATCCAAATTGTCTCATGACCTAATAGGAACTTTATTGTTTGTCTTCTGCCCTGTTCCCCCCCTTCCTTGCCCTTCTACCTCCTCCCCATCTTCTTTGTATGGCACTTGCACAACCTGAATGTCTCAAGAACAAGTAGGAATGTTTTCTTTTTTTCTCCCGTATTACTCCCCTCCCTTGTCTTGATGCGCCTTGAAACACCTTGTGCTGCATAGGTGCACTATAAATACCCAATAAATGGTGACTCCAATTTCAGTCCCTTTTTTGCCAGTCCATTATCTTACTTGGAAGCAGGCCAGTGTAAGAGTTTTGATGTTTGGAAGGAACTGACTGCATGGAGCGCAAATATTTGGCAATGAGAAAGATGTACTGTTTATAATTAAATGTTGATGCCCGAGTCTCGGGAGGATAGCTCAGGGTCAACGTGCTTGCCTTGGAAGCAAGACAATGTGGAGCAACGCAGGTTCCATCCCCGGGTCCGTGCTTAGAAACCTCTGGGTATTAAGTGTGTTATAAATAACCAACTACAATTTTCCTCTCCTTGGGCAACACAAGCAGACAGTCTTGAACAGACTTTCCCTTTGGGTTGTTAAACTGATGGCACTCTACGTGATTTATAGTACTATTCAGATGCTCCCTCACCTTTAAAAATGCTGTGAAGTACTGATGGCAGTCATAGTCCAAAACATCTGGAGAACCAAAGGATGGAGACTCATAAAGACCTTTGTTAAATTTCTTTAATGACACTCAAGCAGTCTGTGTGAAACATGATCTTTAGTGTGGAAACTCAGAAAAGTTGATATTTGCACCTCAAACTGGGAAGGCATCAGCTTTCGAGCCTCTGCAGATGTTCATTGTTTGATCACAAAAATACTTGCTTTGAAAAATTATCAATAGGAAGGTAACTTGAATAATCAGTTTCTATTTTGTGTTTGTATTTTATTGCATTTTTATAGCGCTTGACACCTAAGCGCTGAACAGAGAAGATAACAGTACAAAAAAAAGGAACATATCATAGAAACTAAAAACAACAGATCAGTGACAGAGAAGGTGAGCTTTAAAGAGGGACTTTAAAAGGGGAAAAGAAGATATGGAATGTGGCGAGAGAGGGAGAGAGTCCCAAGCGAAATGGAATGGGGGACAGTTAAGAGAAAAAGGGATTGGGAACAGAGCAAATGGGCTGGAGAGTAGAAAGAAATTAAAGAAGAGGGCAATAGAAGGGCGAGGCCATACAAAAACTTAAAAGCACTACGAAGAAAGTTAAAGAGTAAACGAGTTTCAAAGGAGGGCCTGTCCAGCGAGTGGAAGTATTCGAGTTGTGGATGGAACGAGTGCAGAGTAACCAGAGAGATGAATGATAGAATGAACAAAGAGGAGCCAGGTGAGACGCTCGGAGACCAATGAGAAGTGAGGAGAAGTAGAATAGTTTAGAGAGAACTAGAGAGGAGAAGAGTAGTTTGGTATGGGAGAATGTAAGAAAACAGAAGCTTTATGGATGTTGAACAGCTGACAGTGGCAGGAAACAGAAATAGAAGAGAAATGAGTGAAGAATGAAAGTAAAGAATTCAGAATGACACCAAGATTACGGGTTGATGGAGAGATGGAAAGGATAGGTGGCAAAGAGACTGAAGGAAGAGGTACTTGAAGGGGAATGGTAAGAGCAGGAAAGAAAATAACTTGAGGGATTAAGGTGGAGCTAGTGAGTGGACATCCATGACTGAATAGCAAGAAGATAGGCAGTCAACGATGAGTGAATAGAATCGGTAAAAGAACTGAAGGAAAGAAAGATTTGTTAATCATCCGCCTAGAGGTGATTAGAAAATCCAAAATAAGTGATGATGGAGCCAAGAGGAGGGCTGCAGAGGGAAAAAAGAACAGGGCCAAGCACTAACCCTTGGGGACACCATGTGAGAGCGGTGAAATGGAGGAAGAGTGGCCAGACCAGGGAACAGGGGTAGTGCATCAAGATAGGTAGGAATTAAACCACTTAAGAACAGAGTCTTGAAAGCTAAGTTCAGCAAGAGGAGAGAGAAGAATAGCATGGTCAACTGTGTCAAACATGGCCTAGAGTTCAAGAGGAACAAGAAGAGAGGAATGTTTAGAGTAGCGAGAAGTGAGAAGTGAATTGGTGACAGACAAGAATGCAGTTTCAGTGGAGTGTGGAGTGTCGTGGCCTAAAGCCCGGCTGGAAGGGAGGCAAGAGAAAGTGAAGATTGATAAGAGGATTCTTGGAAGTAACTACACACTGTAAAAACTTTCACAAGAGAAATGGGGCTGTAATTAGAAGTCAAGGAGGGGTCAAGAGTAGGCTTTTTCAAAATAGAAATAATTGAGCCATGCTTGAAGTGGGAGGGAACAGTGGAGAGAGAGTTGTTGAAGAGGGCAGTACAATTGGAAAAAAGTGTTGAATAAACTGGCAGGATTAGGAGGAAAGGCAGAGGATCATCAGGGAAGGAGGTGGGATGAGCCCTATGCAGGGCAGAGGAGATGTCCACATCGGTGAGGGGGTGGAATGTGGACATCATTGAAATGGGAGAAGTAGAACGGTTTGGGGAAAAGGAAGGAGAAGAGGAAGTATGGGGAATAGAAGACTGAAGAAGAGAGATTTTGGCATTAAAGTAGTTGGCAAAGTCATGTGGAAATGGGAGTAGATGATGCAAGATCGAAAGGAGCAGGGGAAATAATACAGTTTAAATTCTGAAAAAGCTGATGAGGATGAGAAGCAACTGAAGAGAGAATGGTAGTATTGTTGCTTGGTAGAGAAGCACAGAGAGTCATAGTTAGAGTGGAGGGAAGATAGAAGGGACAAGTCAATTGCTGCCCTGGAGTTACGCCAACGCTGCTCAGCCTGTCGCTGCCAGTGGTGAGTGGATGGAAGAGTCAGTGACACCCAAGGCTGAGAAGTCCTATGAGATGGGGGGAAGGAACAGAGTGGTGGAGAAGGTCAAGGGAGTCAGTTAGGGTGTCAGAGAGAAGAGAAGAGGCAGAATCAGCCAATAGCAAGGAAAAGGTAGAGATGGAGGGAAGACAATAGCAGAAGAAAAAGAGGAAATAGAGTCAAAGGTCAGGGTGACAGAAAGTAGAAGAGGATTGAGAGGGTGGAGAGAAAGGATGGAGAGAAAAGGAAAATGAAATAAGGGAGTGATCAGAGCAGGAGAGTGGGAGAGCATCAACAACTGAAGTGGCGATAGGAATAGTGGAGAAAATAAGGTCAAGGAAAGATCCTGATATATGTGATGGTGAGTGGGAACTATTAGTAGTGAATAAGAATCAAGAACAGAGAAGAGTGGTAAAGTAGCATGGGTAGATAACAGATCAAGATTAAAGTCACCCAGGAGGAAGAGAGGGGTAGTAGAGGACAGGAAAGTAGAGAGAAGAAGGTCAAGAACATCACAAAAGGTGGAAACAGGGCCAGGGGTACGATATATCACAATGAAAGCCAGAGAGGGGCAAGAGAAGGAAGCGAAGTTTTGAGAAGCAAGGGGGAACAATAGAAATGGTAGAGGAAGCTGCAGACACAGACGAGAGAATGTCAACACCATGTCTAGAAGGGTAGGGGTATGGGAGCAGTACTGGACCGAAAAAAAGCACAGCTGAAGTGTTGGAAGGAGACAGCCATGTTTCTGTGAGGCGAGGAAGTGTAGATGGAGATGATAATACAGATCTAGAATGGAACTTATTGTTGAGGGAGTGAGAGTTCTAAAGTTCAACAATGAAGTTATGGGACAGGTCAGTTGAAGGAGGATAGATAAGGGTAGCGTAGTTGCGGGAAGTAGAACAGTTGGTCTGGAGCGGGTTTGAAACACAGACATGAAGTAGCGATGAAGGCAGGGACAACAGAAATCAACAGCTGGAGAGTGGTTGTGAATATGTCAATGATTGTACTTGAAACAAGGGTTCTTGATGACAGTTGGAAGGGGCTGTATGAAGGGGCGGAAGTCCGGGAAGAGAAGCGGGCACAGTCTGGTAAGTTAAAGAAAGGGATACGAACCAGAAGAGCAGAGAAGTAAAAGGCAGCATTTCTAGGTCTCAGGAAGAGCTGCCACAAGCTGTTTTGCCCCAGATGTGATGGAAACAGTTTGGGTGGACCGGAGGGGGGCATGGCAGGCACCAGCTCGTCAAAATGGAGAGTCTGGTGGGAGAGAAAAACCACTGAGGGGCCGATCTGAGGAGGGGCTGGGCTGGTAGACCACTGAGCAGGTGAGTGGCAATTCCCCATGGTCGGGGGGCATCAAATCTTCCTTGCGGTCTTTGGCATACACAGTGCAGGATGGTAGATTAGGCAAGGCTCAATGCAGTAGCCTGCATGTAGTGCTACACAGCTCTCAGCCACCCTGGAGCTAGACACCACACTTAGGCCTTCATAGCACCCCACAGCCCAGGAGCAGAGTCACACACACCACACCCATCAAAGCTGCAGAAACAATCTGATTTTGCCAGAGCTTGTTAAAGCTATGCACCCTATTAATCATTCTCTTACAATATGCAGGCTTTTTAACTATACAAGGAAGTAAAACTTTATGGTAAGATTTCCGATCCACAACCCTCAATATGTTTGGGCCACAGATGTGGTATTATTTTACAGTTGCACCTTTGCAAATGCTTATAGCACATGCAGAAATAGTGTGTGAGTATGTACAATCACATTAGAGCCATTGCAAATACACTTGAATTGTATTTGTACTTGCACTAATGGATCATAATACTTTCCATGATATCCAATATGTCTTCTTTACTGCTGCTAAGAAATGTGGAACTTTCTCTACAGAACAGTGCACTCATAAGTGACACTTTGAGATAGCGGGAAGTCAGAAGAGGAGAAGTTAGAAGATCTAGAAAGAATATGATCTGGTCACAGAGCGTCCTGAGCTCTTGTTTGTGGTGGTCTTGTTGGGTGCAGATGTAGATTGAGTGTTTAAGGAGACCGGAGAGCTGTGAAATGTTTTGCATGTGTTCTGGATGTTCGCTCCCATGTATATGTGTACCCCTTTTGCTCTTCAATTCTCCAGTCGTTGGTTCCCTATATAATGGAATGCATGCCTGCAAATGAGTGATCTCTATCATCCTTGTGCACTTTGAAGTGCAAGGTTGCTCTTGATTGTGTTCGAAATTAGTACAGAAACCTTTGCATGGGAAACGTTTTGCTCGGCGAAACCCGCTGCAAATTTTTGATTATATCCAAAGACATGTTAAAATCTTCTTTCTTTTATAAAAAGAGAGCTTTAATTAGCAATTGTATACTTCTTTACAAACTAGGACTCTTTATTGAGCCACTTTGATAGAGTGCAGAGGACGGGAGTTCCCACATACGGGAACTTGTCTGCTTGTCTCATATATCACAACCCATATGCCAGGGTTGTTTATTATCTCCTCCGCACCTAAAAACACATAAAAAAATCCCTTACTGATATTTCGTACAACATTATTAAAAACTAGATTTACATGGAGTGCATATCAATATTTTAACTTTTTCTCTAGGTATTTTGGAGTGTCCCTGATTTAAGGACTTAAGTAACAATGTGCTTTGAACCTTATGACTTTGAATTAGAATAGGACCTGTTATTTGACCACTATTAGCCCCACATTCATGCCTAGTTATGCAGCCTGCTTCACTTGTGACAACATTGATTACACTGATGATGAGAGGGAGGCAGGGCTCTTGAACTGTCTAGGCACCAAAGGATTAGGAGTATTCAGACATTTGAATGGTGAAGAGGTATGAATCCCGGGAGGTGGGGAAGCGAAACTGTGGTGAGCTGGTACGAGACTGCTTTAAGGAAGTTGGAAGGGCGTTTCAGGAAAAGGCCAAAGATGGTCTTAGAGCAATACTACCTCTTCTCCAGGGCACAGGGTGCTGGCAAATCAATTAATTCCTATGTCACAGCTTTGCCCACCCTCATATCCAGTATCATATTTACTGGTGTGCTAGATAAGTACAGAAGAGATTAAGTGATGATGAAAAGAAGCAATGCTAAAGTGAGAGAGAGGTTATGGATTGATAGAGATGCTCTGTTGGATAAAGCAATCGAAATTGATAAGGCGATTGAAGAATCTTGTGCCAGTGTACAAGTTGTCACAGAGAAAGGTGATAGGATGTCCCAAGGAGAATCTGTGCAGGCTGTGCTGGCACCCAAGAAAGGCGGTGGGGAGAAAAAAAGTAGAATGAAAAGGGTGGACTACCACACAAATAAGAACAGTAAGGAGTCATTCAGTGCAGGAGGAAGACAAGCATGCAGGAAATGTGGATGGATAGGCCACTCCACCGGCGCCAAATACTGGTATGCAGGGGATGCAATCCAAAGGGACATTGTGCTAGAATGTGAAGTTTGAATGGTGAGGGTGGCAGGGCTCAAGGTAAACAAATGTTCAGAATGGTGGAGGCGGAAGAAAGTGCTGATGATGTGGAGGGACATGTGAGTTACATGGCACATGAAGGGGTTCTGTTATATGTGGAAGGAGTGGCCAAGAAAGGACCATGGGACATGTCAACTGTAAATGTTGTGGAAAATGAGATGTTAGTAGATTCCGGATCACCGTACACCATGATCTCACTGGAATTATATGAGAAAAGTTATGGAAAGGAGATGTCAACCCTCAAAGCCTCCGACATTAACCCTAGTGCTTATGGGCAAGTAACCATCAAAGGTCTGGGGTATGAGTAGGCTCGCATTGAATTCAAGGGGCCCAGTGCAGTAGGGATGTTGTATTTAGCGCACAAAGGTGAGAGCATCCTGGGATGGGATGTGCAGGATGCTCTGGATATTCGAAATAAGTCCAGGTAAGGCTATTCCCGCGTTGAGTGTGGAGGCTGTAGAGAGAGTGAGTGCGGAGTGGAGTGTATCAGTGGACTACTTAAGTAGTAAATACCCTACTATGTTTTCAGTAAGGCATGTTGTGTGGGTTTTCCCACATGATTGTACTTAAGAGAGGGGCAGTGCTCAGGGATCATAAGGTCAGAAATGTACCGTTTTTGTCCAGAGAGGGACTGAAAGATGAATCAACCAAACTTAAGGATAATAGAGCAAATGTAATCCTCAGAATGGTTTTCTCAGGTTGTTTTAGCACACAAACAGGACGGAGGTCTCAGAATGTGTGTCGCCCTCAGGGAGCTCAATGTGAGCCTCTGGGTGGATCAGCATCCCTTGCCTAACATAAATGAGCTCTTGGTGACCATAGGACAAGCAGCATGGTTTTCCACTTTTGACCTCTCTACCGCATATCATCAGATAAACCTCCATGAAGGGTCTCTCCCTCTTCTGCAATTCATCATTCCGTTTGGGGCTTATAGATTTTGCTGCATGCCATTTGGTCTAGCTTCGGCGTCAGCTGTTTTCAAACGGCAGATCCAGGCACTGTTTGGGGAAGTTTGTGGTGTGAGCTACTTCCAGGATGATATTTTGATATCAGGCAAGGATCGGAGAGAACATGATGAGAGGGTGCTTCAAGTGATGGAAATTTTACAGAAAAGTGGTTTAACAGTGAAACCGGCAAAGCATCAGGTGGCCGTTTCTAGTGTTACCTATCTTGGACATACATTGGATGTTGATGGAATATAACCTAGGGAAGGTTTGGTGACGGTGATGAGGGAGGCACCTTCTCCTGTTAATAAGGAGCAGCTCAGGTTGTTCCTGCGAATGACCGAGTACTATGTAAAATGTTTCCCATTTTACCTGGAAAAGACTGTGTGTATGCAGGTGTTGTTGAAGAAAAATTTCAGGTTTGAGAGGTCAGTGTGTTTCCCGGAGGAATTTAAAACTCGTGACAGAGCTGTCCTTGAACCACGTCTCAGTAAGGGCTAGAACAATGCAAAGGTTGGGCTAGTAGACAAAATGAAGGCTAACGGGATACACTAACAGTTTTTTAGCTTTGGTAATGTTACCAAGACTATTTGTTTTATTCAAGAAAAAGACATTATTCTAAAACAATTATTAAACATTCAATTGTGCTATTGTGGCTCATTCATTTTCAATCATTCACATTCATACTGTCATCATCAATCTCTCACAAACATATATCGCTTTGAAAACTGGTATATATATATCAACAAACAGTCAAATGTCTGTTATGTCTTAGTGCATTCACAATTTAGAAAAAAAGAATCCCCATCATTTTAGGGTAAACAACAGATCTGTGTTATATTGTTTCCACAGATTTTTACGTCGACACGTGTTTAAGTTGCTCTCCACGAGCATCATCACTAGTGCTCTCTTTGTATGGCAACCTGCTTCAGGACAAAACAACCAATTTTCTGGCACATGTATTAGCTTGAGCCACACCATCTATAAAATATATAAAAGACTAAGTGAGTGTTTTGGGTTCCCGTGCCTCCCTTATAAGTTATTCAACAACATATGTTAGGTGCTACTACAGCATTTAAAAACCATCTAACTCACCTCCTATCCAGTGAATCCCAGAGGTGAAGGTAGAGATATTTCTAGTTCAGTACATCTTGATCGAAATCTTGAGGATAAGTAACCTGATCTGTTGAATTTAAGGGTATTTATTAATTACCCCCTATCAAACCCATTGTACTTGATCGCAAGGTTTTTAAAAAAAAATATTTAAAATTCATAATGTCCCTCTAAAAGATGGGGACCAAGTAAGAGGCGAGTGGCATCTGTCACTTACTTCAGGCAGGAACCACCTGGTGTCTTACTCCCAATCAGGCTTTTTTTTGTCCTTAGAAATGCTTCCCTCTTTGGTCGCTTTTTCTTTTTATAAGAGCTGTGATTGCGCCTCGCTTTTCACGTTAATCTGCGAAAGTATACAGATGTGTAATTTAAGTTTTGTCTTTTATCACCAGAGTGTATGTACACAACGAGTGATATTTCTCATTTCTTTTTTCAATTTTCAAAACACATTTGATATTCTCCCCGATTTTCTTGCTAGACAGCTCCCCGAATGTGTGTTCTCCTTTTAATTCTTACTTGGAGCGCTCAGAGGTATATTATCTCTGAGCGGATTGCCGCACCCCATCAATATTATAGTTGTGCTTGCATTTATATATCAAGGCAAGGCATGATTATTCTTATCTTTCTTCGCTATTGCTCACCAAGATTTGCATAAGGGCTGTTATATTTACTTCATTGGCGGGTGTTCCTAGAACTACATTAGTAAACAATCACCTTTCGCCTTCCTCTCTTCTGTTCGTGTTCTTTCTATCCGTGGGCACCTCGGCGTCTACAATGAAACGCCGCAGCAGCATCGCAGTAACATTAAATCAGGTAGGCGACTCATCGTGTCCATGGCAATCGAAAGAGGACTATTAGATGCTTTCGAGCAATGATGCTGCTACGGACGTTGTTGTAGTAATAGAGTTATTTTACTTAAATGGGACTTCTTGCCATTGTTCATATAGCATGTCTCTCACCCATTAGGTGCCGTAGCATAGTTTTATAATGATATTTAAACATTGCTCAAAGCCAATGTTCACGACTTATCTGAGTAGGCTATTTAACATAGATATAAAAAGAGGACTGATTTGTGCAGTTGCCTGAAAGTGTATTTGGCAATATATTAGATTGGTGCGAAAAAATGTGTACAAAAATATTTATACGAAGGCGGCAAACCTTAATCTCTATATGGAAAATCCCCTTATACAAATAGCAATGGGGAAAAAAGGGAAAAAGTATGTCCTCACATTTCACGGAGAGTGTGTGTCTAAGTAGAGGCATGTCTTTTATAAACAAGGGCGCACAGGGGACGGACAAACTTAGTGCCTTGAATGGAATACAAATAACACTACCCCCCTCTCTGGTGTATTTGCTGATTGCCTGTAGATGGTAAAAGGCAAATACTCTTTGTCTTTCTCGCAACATGCTGACTAACTTGTCATCATGCTCCCATGGAGATCTATACTAGACTTGTACTTATTTCCTGTACAGCTGGACTGTGAACATTTCACATATTGGCACCCAAGAGATTCCACTCAATGGACAAGTTAAGTCCTCGTTTTACTGTGTCCAGGGTATATATCCAACGTTGTTCTTTTTGATGTAAAAGTGTAGCCATATCTCCACCTCTTTTGGAAGGTTTCAAGGCCTGCAATACAAACCAAGTCAGGTCTGTGTCTCTATGTCCATATTTATTAAAATGCTCAACAAGGGCTTATCTGGCACTCTGTTTCGTATACACGACCTGTGTTCCGAAATTCGCTGTCTTATCTCTCTGGTTGTTTTCTGTACATACAGTAGGTCACACGGGCATCTAATTATATAGATGACATTCTTGGTTTTACAATTTGTGTGTGTTCTAAGTTGCCACTTCACTTGTTTATATTCAAACTCATTTCTAATTTCCGAAACGGGGCATGCAACACATCCCCTGCACTTATGATGGCCAATAATCGGGGGCAAACCCCATTGGTTCAGTACTGTCTGAGGGTTTTTCGGCTCTACATATGTGTGTACTAGCCTTTGTCCAAGATTTTGGTTTCTTTTGAAAGCCAACATGGGTCTCTTATATAAGGATCCGTTTTGCTTTATTAGATCCCAATTATGATTTACTATTTTTTTGATCTCATTACTTACCGGATTGTAAGTTGTGAGACAAACCAACCGGTTTTCTTTTTCTTTTGGCTGATGGGTTAGACACACGTCTCGGCTGGTGTTTTTTGCCCTTTTGAGGTTGTTCTTTACCAATCGTGTTGGATAGCCTCTGTCAAGCTGTATTTCTTGTAGCTGTTTTGAATGTTTCATAAATTCCTGGTTTGTACTGCAGTTACGGCGTATCCGTAAAAATTGTCCGTACTGCAAATTATACCGTAGTGCTTCAGGATGGAAACTAGAAAAGTGTAACAAAGTGTTGCGATCACTCGGTTTTCTATAGAGTGTTGTCTCTAGCTTGGCACCAGCTTTTTTAATAAGCAGATCTAGGAAGCTCATTTCTACCAAACTTGATTCCATCGTGAACTTGATGTGAATATCTTGTTTATTTAACCACTGAAGGAACGATCTCAGTGCTTCCGCAGCCCCAGTCCAAGTGACAAAAATGTCATCGATATACCGATGCCAACCTGTCAAATATTGACACAGTTCCGGAATGGCTTGTAGTGCACTGTGGTGTCCAGTTATACATTTTTCTTCATAGTTGGCCATATACAAGTTGGCCACGTCCGGGGCAAAAGTAGCCCCCATACTGACGCCTCTACATTGCTTATATAACTGTTGTTTGTATAAGAAGAAATGTTCCGTCATCGCCAGCCTGGCACATTCCAATATAAAGGCTGTTGGTGGTTGTTGTGGTGTCGCCCGAGTGTCAAGATATTTTCCTAGAACCCCCAAACATTCCAACTGGGGTATTGATGTATACTTTCGCAGATTCACGTGAAAAGCGAGACGCAATTACAGCTCTTATAAAAAGAAAAAGCGACCAAAGAGGGAAGCATTTCTAAGGACAAAAAAAAGCCTTATTGGGAGTAGGACACGAAGTGGTTCCTGCCTGAAGTAAGTTACAGATGCCACTCGCCTCTTACTTGGTCCCCATCTTTTAGAGGGACATTATGAATTTTAAATATTTTTTAAAAAAACCTTGCGATCAAGTACAATGGGTTTGATAGGGGGTAATTAATAAATACCCTTAAATTCAACAGATCAGAGGTTACTTATCCTCAGGATTTCGATCAAGATGTACTGAACTAGAAATATCTCTACCTTCACCTCTGGGATTCACTGGATAGGAGGTGAGTTAGATGTTTTTTAAATGCTGTAGTAGCACCTAACATATGTTGTTGAATAACTTATAAGGGAGGCACGGGAACCCAAAACACTCACTTAGTCTTTTATATATTTTATAGATGGTGTGGCTCAAGCTAATACATGTCCCAGAAAATTGGTTGTTTGTCCTGAAGAAAGTTGCCATACAAAGAGAGCACAAGTGATGATGCTCGTGGAGAGCAACTGAAACACGTGTCGACGTAAAAATCTGTGGAAACAATATAACACAGATCTGTTTTTTACCCTAAAATGATGGGGATTCCTTTTTTCTAAATTGTGAATGCACTAAGACATAACAGACATGTGACTGTTTGTTGATATATATATACCAGTTTTCAAAGAGATATATGTTTGTGAGAGATTGATGATGACAGTATGAATGTGAATGATTGAAAATGAATGAGCCACAATAGCACAATTGAATGTTTAATAATTGTTTTAGAATAATGTCTTTTTCTTGAATAAAACAAAAAGTCTTGGTAACATTACCAAAGCTAAAAAACTGTTAGTGTATCCCGTTAGCCTTCATTTTGTCTACTAGTCCAACCTTGCATTGTTCTGATTTGATTACCTGTAGGACTAGAGACTTTAACACAGGTACCCCTTTTCTCTTTTGTTCAGTAAGGGCTAGGACATGGAGATCTAGGAATTTAAGGAGGTGGCGGATATTGGAGGAGTGTTTGACAGCAGAGCAAGAGTTAAGTGCAGCAACACTGGAACAGATTCCTGTTCTTGAAAGACTTACAAGGGGGGTACAGGTGATACTGGTCGCTCCAGTGAATGGCGAGAGTCCCTAAGAGATAGAGGTAGGAAGGGGCAGAGGAACTGAGGCTGACAAGGATGTCGGTGAGGGGAGTGTAGGCAAGAGAGCCAGGACAGTAGTAGATGGAAAGGGAGCCAGTGTAGAAGTGGCCACCGGGGGCAAGGGAGCCCCAGATGCAGCAGCAGTGGGTGGCAAGGGCACCAGCGAGGTGGAGGGTGACAGGGTTATCAGAGCAGTGTTTGTAGGCAGGAGAGCCTGTATAGTTGCAAGCGACAAGGGAGCAGTGGTGAGAGAGGTGGCGAGGTTAGTAGCAGGCAAGGTATCCAAGGTGGGCATTCCTGGCAATGGAGACCGGGCAGCTGGCAAGGGAGCCTGTGTGGAGGAGAGTGGAAAGTTGATAAGGCAAGGGAGAAGCCTATCAAAAAGTAAGAGGTTGGGTTGAGGCCCTTGTACCAGGATGGTACCATTTTGCTAGACATTAATGATGACCCTGGAGGTGGAGAATAAGGCAGGAAGGATCTGCCAGCGGGAGCCACCATTAATGGGTGAGGAATAGTAAGGAGAGAGCAGAACAACCATATGAAGAGTCCTTAGGTCGGGCGAAGGAATGGCAAAAAGGATGTCAGTGAGAGTCTCTCTGGCGGAAACACTGACATAGGTGTCAGCTATAGGCAGGCCTGGGTTGAAGCACAGCGTCTCCTTCTTGAGTTTCTTCAAGCCAGACTTAGTGAGAGGAGAATGGTAGGAAATAGAGAAACAGTTAGAGGAGATACGAGAGATAGAAAGCACCATAGTGAGGGGGACAGAATGCAGTATACTTAAACCCGGCAGAGCAGCTGGGGTAAGTGGGAGGAAGTTGGCAAGAGGGGGAACAGGCGCACAAGGAGACACAACAGGACTAGGAAGGAACAGTGGGAACTGAAGAGAGTGAGTGAACAGAAAACAAACCAGAACACAGGGCAAAGGGAGTAACCAGTCAGCACAGTCCCAAGAAAACACAGGAAGAGCGCACACCTAAATCGATTTTTTAACTAGTAGCAAAACAATCCAGGATGAGCCCACACCTAAATTCGAGAAAACACCCCTAAATCCGATTTTTAAAAATGGAGGCACAACACAGTGAAATGCAGGATGTTCACAAATGGGGTAAAACACACCTAAATCTGATTTCTTTTAAACAGAGGCACAGCACAGTGAAATGCAGGAGGTTCACAGATGGGGTAAAACACACCTAAATACGTTATTCTTTTAAACAGAAGCACAACACAGTGAAATGCAGGAGGTTCACAGATGGGGTAAAACACACCTAAATGCTGTGGTTGAGGTACATGAGTGTGTACGTGAGGAGGGAGTTTCATGTGGAGAGGAAGCTGCAAGTGTGGTGGCAGAGAACATGGGCCTTGGGGGCAGTGCCATGGAGTGCGCTGATGGAGCTTTGACAGGTTCCGTAAGTAGTGTCCGCATTACTAGAATCAGGTTGCCTCCTGTCAAATCAAGAGATTATTTATGGTGGGTTGTACGGAAGTGAGGTGCCTTTCTTTGAGTTGCATTTCCTTGTTTTATCCTTCCACTTCTCTCCTTCCCTTTTTCCTTTCCTCATCTTTGTTTCAGGGTTGTGCAGATTCTCTTTTGCTTTCGTTCATCAGTAAAGGGGTTGGGGGGAGAAGTGTTGTAATGCATGTAATGGAACCCTGGTGCGTTTGTTCTTGGCCAGGGTTCCATATTCTGTGCCATTTTCAGGAATCCGGTGGCTGGGGCGACATCGGGTCGACTCCCCAGAAATAAAGCTATATATTACTCACTCTTCCTCCTCCTCTGTTTCTTCAGGATGCTTGTCTTTCATCGTTATGCCCTTTTTATATCAGATGTTTGATATAGCAGAACTATGCTCCTAAACAGCAATATAGTGTTTTGCAGAGAATCTTTATTGCAGCAGGGGCGTCATGAGCATGAGGCACTGCACAAAGAACAATAAGGTATGTGTGTGTGTTTGTATGTGAGTGTGTGTGTGTGTGTGTGTGTGTGTGTGATGGGCAGGGTAGGCACGTGAGCCAACCAGAGGTTTTGGAAGCAGGCATTCAAACAATCTTTATTAGTTTATTGTCATGTTAGAGCAGCATACCATTTATACATAACGCTGCTGCTATATTACTTTCACTTTAAAAATAAATTACAAATAAACACAATTCACTAAAGGTATAGTTCACTCAAAAATTGTATTGCACCGATTGTTGGGCATGTATTTTTAAGTATAGTGTAATCGATCTTAAAAAATGTTCCTATGCATGTTACCTTAGTTGTCCTCACGTTTACACATGCGAAACCAACGGGTTGGGTGCGCCCATCTTCTGCTAATCCTATCCGTTGATGCATCGCCCTAAGTTCAAGTGCCCTTGCGGCACTAAATCATATCACCTGCCCTTAAACTGACATCACTAAACACTTACGCCCCCCAGCTCATGTCTATATTCTCTGTGCGCAAGCTATTGACGTGTCTCCATTGAAATGCCAGGACAATTCGTTCCTGAACAAGTAGAAACAGACCCTTTCTGAGCAGACAACAATGCTTTTTCAATCATTGCACTGTATTTAGTTTCGATAGCCCGTTTCTGCTCTGTTCAGCTATCTTCCTAGTATGAAGCCCCGCAAACAGGTACACTAGCAGAACTGAGGTACTTTCATTTAATTTAAATATTTGTTCGATAATGGCAACAATACAGCCCTACCAGTACGAGCCTGAGTATTCAGAAGAGGAACTAATGGAAAGAGAAAGAGAAAGAAGCGGAAACGATGGGAAATTGGACGATAGTTGCACAGATGAATCACCGGAGCATGAGCCTGAGTGTAGTTGCATGAAAGACGTTTCCAACTGGTGTACCTGCAATTGTTGCAAGGTCATGCCAACCAAGGTGGAGAACTGCTGCTGCTAAGAAAACTCTGGATGCTCAGCCTACATAGCCGAAAAAGACACACTACCGCTATGCGTTACCTAGCTGCATCACTTCAGGGCAGCCTGCCTCACAAAGTCCGTGTTGAGGATTATGATGGTGCTTATGCACGAACTTCGCGCAACAGTTTGCTCTCGCAATCCAAGTAACAAGTAAGTATACTCTATATGTGATGTAATTTTGACGACTGGGAAGACTAACTTTTCATGTTGTTCTCCTACATTGTCATAACTTCGATCGATCAATGACAAATGAATTCAGTATGTAAATTGAATACATTTCTCTCGCTCATTGCAAAGCGGGGTGTTCATCGCTTACGTGTCTTTCACTTTCAACGAAAAAACAATATTTCCTTATGTCCAAACCATTCTGGCTTGAATGGGTGTTCAATTTTGTAATCTGTCGATACCACAAAGCCCAAGTAAATCTTTCAAGAAAGTTACTTTTCTAAAAGCAACTATGGCATAGAATTTAGGATGCATTTTCGACTAAAGTGGTACACTTATCTGGTTCATTAAATAAAAATATGTATGTTTCTCTTTCACAGGTGGTACAGGCTGGTGGCCTACCGTTCGTTTACATGGTGGCTTTATGGGAGGCTTGGATTCTGCGTTTGACGAATAATACCCGCCTATGTCGTTCGAGCCATTCGTGCCAAATTCCCCAGTGACAGCAGACAATACAGGGGATTTTCACACACTATGCTGCTACCACAAGTATTCAATGTGTAGTTTGTGCCATCAACATCACCAAACTAAATAAAATACAACTGAGCATATACGATTAGCTGTTTGGATTTTTCAAGTACATGTTCAATCGTCGATGAGGGACATGAAAGAATGGTTGGTGCCCTTTTGCGCTCGCCTTGTCACCATCCATCCCCCTCCAGTAGTGGGTGGGTGGGAACGCTCAAAGTGCCAAACACCATGTAAAACTCAAAGGGATCCTCCAGACACCCCTCTTAAAGACTCCGCCCAGCAATCAACATAAGTTTGTGTCCCTTTAGCATTGTTCGGGGCCTTTTGCGCTCACCTCATTTCCATCCATCCCCCCTCCAGTATAAATGGCAGTTCACACCTATGACCGTGCACTCACAAGAGGGCTGGATGGGTGGGAACACTCAAGTTGCCAAACACCATGTGCACCTCAAAAGGATCATCCGCACTGTGACCATTGTTCACGCAATAAGTCATTGCAATAATGTATATGTTTTTTATATGGACAAAGTGGAGGTGTGTCCTGTCAACAATACGCTTTATGAAAGGGCAATGGAAAAGGATAAAATTGATGTCATTGCAGGCATAAAATCTATCCCATGGCTCCAGATGGCTACATGGATCAAGCCCTTGCATTACTTGATGGTTTTCCACTGGCCCAACCGATACCTTTTATGCACGAATATCCCATAAAGGTATTTGATGTTGGCTAGTCTGCGCTCCCCAGCTATTCTCACCTTTTGAAAACTGTTCTGCTGCCAAGGGCACATCCTACTCGAATAGTGGGAACCAATTCTTCATCGCCTCAGGCCCCTTCCTGACTTTCTACAGCCTTCCCAAGAAGACCCGCTTTCTGCTTCACTGGCGCGATTCTGCGCTTTGACACACTACTGCACTGTTGAGCCCAAGAATACCCACTTCTAAGGGCTGTACTAGAAAGTTAGGGAACAACTCAGAAAAAATCTCTAAAGCTCCTAGTGTGTTAACCAAACATTCTCTTTATAGGTTGTGGCTGTGTGCTCCTCATTTGTCGCATTAGGAAACGTATTGTGTACATGCTGTATAGTAGAGTATTGTGTGTGGTCACTGTTTTTGCATTATAGTAAGTGCTGTGCAATTGAATGCAGTCCCCTGTTACGCTCACGCCAGAATGAATACAACCCTCTACGGAGAGAAGCCAAGAGATAGCTTGCCAGGATAACAAGGTTTCATTATATTGAATACAAAAAATATAAGCAAATGACTCTGCTGCTCGAGAATGTTCTGACTGCAGAATGAATGTTGTTGCCTTTTGAGAGGTCAGAGTGTCAGTAAATAATGGGTCTGAACCTGCACAGTTGATTGGTAAGACAGTATACATGATCCTGCACCATAGGGGATACCAGGCTACAATTGGTTTGTTTCTCAGCTATCTTTCGCTTCCCACATGGGTCAGCTGGGCTGATCTCTCCATGGAGTGAAGGTCAGGTCTCTTATAAATTACATTGTGAAAACTACAATAATATGATAAGCCTACTACTACATCACTATGGCATGCACCTGGGAGGCTCGGGTGCTGGTGCCAGGGGTAAGGGAGGAAGAGATACAGTCACACTGACCCACACATTCTGCGCTTTGTGCCATGAAAGAGTGCTGAACAAGGGAGAGGTGGGATTTCGATTTAATCTTCTTATAAATAATATATATCCTCAGAGGTAGCAGCAACACATACCTTTCTGAATTGTTCTTACATTCCTGTGGCAAGGCATATTTTACACAGCTGTTTGTAACTGTCCTTGGTTTTCTGAATCACTTGCCCAATCAAGCGTCTTGTCCATTTTTTGGTCTTTTTGTGGCATTCTTTCACAAAATCGAAACCTACCCATCTGTGGCTGCAGTTGCTGAAAACAGGAAGCTATTGTTATTTGGCCCTGAGCGAAAGTCAGCAACTGTTTGAAGGTCACAATGTGTCGAATACCCACAAAATATAACATTTACTATATTGAAAGTGGACACACAAGCATTTAGTTTCCATTTGTGCAATCCGTTGTTCGGAGCGGTTACTCACCGTGACATAGAGAGAATGAAACCTCCTGAAATTATGCAAGCTCAGCTATACATAATCTTAGTGCTATTAAAAAACGGCATGCGTGCTTGCACGATCCGATTATGCACTTGTGCGATCCGAATGCATCATGCCTGAAGATCGTCTGCCTGTTCCCCCTTGTCTTCACTCCCTGCATGGTGGCGTCCCAATGCACTTGGAAAAACTGCAGAATCGTCATCAGGCCTATTTGCTGTTATCTCCACTGTTAATTGTATTATATGCACTTACTCTGCCTGTGCAGACTATTATTGTTTCAGAATTTCAAGGGCTGTGAACGACTGTTGTTTTTCCCCTTATTCCCTCCCCCCTTGAGTGCTTTGAAACACTTTCCTTGTGTGTAGGCGCTTTACAAATAAACATTACCATTATGACTAATTGAGCGACGTGCCAATGTGCGATATGACCAAAAGAATTGACACAGTACTTTATGTTATGTTGAATGATATTTATACTGCGCGCTATAAAAAACCGAGTGGGTAACTCACAGTTTATTTATCTGTCTAGTAATGATTGTTATTTGTATATAGTTTAAAGAGGAATGAATAGAGGTATGATTTTTTGGGACTATTGATTACTGGCCTTGCATACCAATATATTCAGTGCAGAGTTATGGTTTTGTTGATGGACCATATTGTGATGATTATTCCTCAAAGATCGCAACCACGACCTGTATGCAGGCTAATGCTATCTAAACCGCTTTATCCCATGGGATATCCTGGTGTGCTGTCACTGATTCATCCTTGTGCACCATAATGTGGGGGTTAGGGGGGGTGGCTGGGTTCTAAACCTTTTCTGTGGGCACTTGGTTCTCTTTGTGATCACTAATCTTACCAGTTCCATTACAATTCCATCTGACTGTTTCAACATAAAAGGTTACTACCTCTGTCCTTATTTTCTTTTAGGGCTTGCTATGTAAAGCGGGTGTATCTGGTTCTCCATCTCATTGGGGGCTATGCCTACTTCACAGCGCTAAACTTTCATGCACGTTGTGGTTGCGAATAGTCCCCCATGTTGTCATGTGTGTGTTCAATCTGTGTGGTTTGTATTTATGATTAGGTTTCATCTGGTTATGAAATATTCAGTAACTTGTTATATTCGATTACAGAACAGCTACTAAAATATATTATTTTATTCTGTTTTCTACACAGCTATATTGTACCGTTCTGCGTATGCCATAGTTTTCAGCTACCATCAGATATATTCTTCAACCAACATTGGCGGATAATCATGAACAGTGTTTATTTGATCACCGTTATGTGGAACAACTAACAGGGACCAATCTGCCCTTTGGCAGTACCAGCAATAAGGAGCAACCTGTCATTGTTTCTGTTGTGAAAGTGCAACGGATCCATATCTTCTGATCGCAATTGGCGTATCATGATGAACTTATAAACAACACTCGGAGCATGCGTTGTTCACTAGCTATAATTGGTATAGCAAAAACATATTGTTCATTTCATGGAGCTAATATTCACTTGTGAGCATTTATTGAAAAATAAAAGCATGTGTTACATTGTAGACTATTGATGTTTTCTTAAAAAATAATGTTTTGCTCTCCTCTTTGGGACAAGAAAGAAAAGTTACGTGCTGTGAGCGGATGTGTGTGTTTATCTTCCTGGTTCTGCATTAAAGTAATGTTATGGCGTTGGTGATGACGGGCATGTTTGGCTACAATGTCCACGAACATCATGAAAATAGGTGGAGCATATCGTTTGGACTAGTGATGTCAGCCTGAGGGGCGGGTGATATGATTTATTGCTGCAAGGGCACTTGAACTTAGGGCGATGCATCAACAAATAAGTTTAGCACAAGTTAGCTGTGCCCAACCTGTTGTTTTTGCATGTGTAAAAGTGAGGATGCTTAAAAATACAGTGCCCGAACGATCAGGACAATAACATTTTTGAGTGAACTATCCCTTTAAGTGTTTTTATTTTTTTTAAAACATGACAACATTATGCAATTAAAATACACCTTTTATTAGTTTATCCGTTATATAAAAAACTCCATTGCACTGTGCTTTTAGCCACTGAGATAAATAATGGTTTAAAATTTAGAAAAAGCAAAGTTCATCTATTCCTTTTTGCACAAACTGCGCATTCTGTGAATGTAAGTGCTATCTATCTATCTATCTATCTATCTATCTATCTATCTATCTATCTATCTATCTATCTATCTATCTATCTATCTATCTATCTATCTATCTATCTATCTATCTATCTATCATTTGTTTGACTCCTACTTCTCATGGACAATTCAAGTATGCTTTTAAATACCACTGCCATGTAGACAAAGATATTTTCCTGAGAAAAGGGTTGGCATTTGAGCTAATTTGCAGACCCACAATGCATTGCCTATCTGGCTCTAAAGTACATGTTTACTTCCAGCAATGGCTACTGGGTGATGCTGTGCTGTGTGCAATTTTGCTCATATGACTCAATCCACTTTTAAAAATGAACACGAGTCATAGTTCCTTGGGTTAGCTCTAATCATAACCTTAGATCGTTAGCTTCTAGGACTATAATAAACAGGGTGCTATTTGGTTTGGTATGATAAATCAGCCTGCTTGAACCCCTCCCAGCGAGTAAGATTCCTTAGCACAAAAAATATGATAAGCAGGTTTAATAGAGGCTGCCACCATGTTAGTTGGCGAAGGATCATTATTTGATGTGAGACAATTATCACATTGCTGTAGTAGCAATCCATGTTTTGTAGTTTTAGATGCGAAGTAAAAATGTTACTATAATAGTCACTACAATAAAAAGACAAAACCAGTTACTAAATTGATATAGCACAGTTGTCTTCATGAGTTAAGTATTTTAGTTGCAAACTTAGTTAAACTCGAGTAGATTTAAGATGAGCGTGCATTAGGCGTCATGAAAAAATATACTGTTTATCTATAAGAAAGTGAAAGCAGATTTCCATCTTTTAGATTTCACCCTGGTGTGTTAAATAGGATGTTGCTGCAAAAAAAGGTCACCCCAGAAAGGAAGTGTTGAAAAAAACCTTTCCTGGAAATTGAATTGTGGTTTTCCCTGTCTCCTTTTAATGTCAGAAGGTTCAGAATGTAGTCAATGATAGTAGGTATTGAATGGGCTCTGAACATTATGATTGGTTGAGAGGAGGTCAATTACAATATCCATGTACTAATAGAATTTAGCCCAACTTCCAAACATAATGCTCCATCAGGACAGGAATGTCGTACCCCAAACAAACTCTTCCATCACTCTAGCCATTTTAAGATGGAAAACCTGCATTTTTCTATCTCTCTGCCCCTTAGGATGCCATAGTGCTCAACTTTGCATTATACGTGGTAATCACAGGTGTGATGAAAAGACCACCTGTATTTGCTAAAAATGTGAAATCCCAGTGACTTGAGATCTAACTTTATTCTGAGTTCATAATCAATTTTATTCCTAAAAAAGACATGATCAAGCCACACCTCTAGGTAGCAAAAAGAGTCCATCAAATGTAACATTCATATACTTACCCACTAAAGCATTTAATTCAAAATTGATTCTCTGTAAACTACACTCAGGCACAAGGCTGAGCGTAAAGCCCTGGTTCTCTCACATCATTGTACTTTTCTTCTTTTCATTTCAACCCGTCCCAGTGTAGATTTTTGCAAAACCAAAAGGTGATGAAGGTTCTGAATCAATCATAAAAATTGGCTCAGCTCTGGCAACCCTCCAGACCATTGCTTTGCAGCCTGCCAAGCCATTACAGAAAGAGAAAGACCATATGCAAATCAGGCTTGCTCCTATCCCAAAAGCTGCAGTTCAACCCGAACTGCTAGGTCATATCCATTCTGCACGAGACTATAAGCATCCCCAGACATGTCTCTGCTTCATTGGGCATCATCAGTGAAGAGTGACTGCTGGGCCTAGAGACCCAAACTACTCCTCACTGATGACACCCAATGAGGCCGAAACATGTCTGGGGAAGCGTGTGGTCTTGTGCAGAAGGTATGGGACCAAACAGTTTAGGCTGGACTGCCCCTTTGTGGGTGGGAACAAGCCTGATTTGCACATAGTCTTTCCCCTTTCTGTAATGGGGTGGCAGGTGAAGAACAATGGTCTGGAACATTACCCAGAGCAATTGATAGAGGTTTAAGATTAATTGTAAACCTTCCAGCCTTCCTTCTTTGTTTTTGCTTTGTCACCAAAAGTGGGACGGTATTTCCAGACATGGGTCTCATTACTACTGGGCCTACAGACCAAAGCTACTCCTCACTGATGATGCCCAACGAGGCTGAAACATGTCTGGGAATGATTGTGTTCTCATGCAGAAGGGATGTGACCTAGAAGTTTAGGTTAGACTTCCCCTTTTGGTGTGGGACCAAGCCCAATTTGCATATGATCTTTCCCCTTCTATAATGGCTTGACAGGTGAAGAACAATGAATTGAAGGGTCGCCCAGAGCAATTGCCAGAGGTTTAAGATTAATTGTAAACCTTCCAGTCATCACCTCTTTGTTTTTGAAAGATATCAAGTCATGACACGTCTAAAGTCTTTTTGAGAGAGTGATTTATATATGGCAGTTGGCTGGATCAGTATTTAGAAGAAAAGCCAGAATAACTGGGGCTACATTTTAACAAGATGATATGGTGGAATGCTTATTATCTTTTCCTAATGTCAGATTATTTGCGAAATTTTTTCCAGCTGTACATGTGTTCCTGGGGTTCTGCATCCATAGTGGGTTATATATATATTTTTACATAAATCTTTTCATTCCAATTGTTGTAAAATGTACTCGATACGCATATGAGTAGTATGTGGGGGAATATGTAAATATGGGCACATATATTCAGCACATTAAACCTGCATGAAAATACAATTTACGAAAACCCCTCTAACATAGACACAGAAGAGAAGAGAAAAACAAATAAACAGCCCATTCAGTGACAGGCATTACACATAGGCCCAACAAGAAATGGCAGCTACATATTTATTTAGCTATAATATATATTTTATAGGCAAGCATACATGTGCTTTTAACCCATCATAGTAGAAAACCAGAGGAATGCCCCTGAGTGGGAGGGAAAAAGGGATAAACACGGAGAGGTAAAAAAGTGGGGAGTCCTGCCACTTGTAAATTGAACATACTCTAAGTCATGTATGTAGCAATTCTTCACGTGGGTGGCTGCGATAAATCAGCCCTAAAAACTACCCTTCAGGAGGCTTGATGTAGGGTGGATGCAAATTATCTGGGTTCAGGGTATAGACCTTGTACTAAAATTACATGTTACTTGGCTCCTTAGAAAGTTAGTCAAAAACACTTTTATTTGTGTTCCCGTGTACTAATGCAATGATAAATTGCTTTCATGCATTGATCTAAGGCAGTATTTCAATCTACTGTTATAAAAAATGTTTTAAATAAAGCTTATTTTAACATTTGTTTTTCTCAGACATAGTTGTGCATTTAAGACAAAAACATACATTGGTGATACAATCGTGAGTGCCAAAGAATATATATACCACACAAACATGTATTTACACTTCAGTG
Organism: Ambystoma mexicanum; assembly: GCF_040938575.1. Taxonomy (NCBI): domain Eukaryota; kingdom Metazoa; phylum Chordata; class Amphibia; order Caudata; family Ambystomatidae; genus Ambystoma; species Ambystoma mexicanum. The sequence goes on from NC_090932.1 coordinate 909,906,834, forward strand.
CTGGTGCATAACATTTTACTACAATCAATTCTTATAGTACTTAGCGTGTTTAAGCATAGAAACACATTAATAACTAGAGTACATTTGTGTGTGTGTTATATTTCTGGTACTGACACATGTCATTTTCTGCAGCCAAGGTAGTGACCGACCCAGTGTAAAACTGAAGAAAGTATTGCAGAGTTATGTGTGGACGTGGGTGAGGTTGAACTTGAATACTTAGGCTAAGGTTAATGCCATTAAGATGGTGCTCCTGCCGAAGGTGTTCTATGTCATTCAGTCTCTCACAATGAAATTTCCTGAAAGGTTACTCCGGTTGGTTGATAGGGTCTTCCAGAATCAGAATTTTCTGTGCGGTAAGGGTAAGGGACCGAAGATTCTGTGATACATTCTGGTGCGTAGTGTTCATGAGAGTGGTTTTGGTTACTCTGATCATAATAATTATCACTGATGTTTCTTGCTCAAGAAATCAGCGTATTACTTTGCGCCGGGGGGGGGGGGTCAATGCCGCCTTAGATGTCTATTGAGCGGGATAGGACAAGTTCTCTGCATATGTCTTGGATAATGTGTATTCAAAGGGGAACATGCCACGTTTAGATACTAAAATGCCCTCAATTGATGCCACTCAGGAGGTTCTTTCTACGTGGTAGATTGATACTGGTCAGTATTTATGGCTGCATTATGATGCCTCATTGTGGCACAATCATTTGCAGCAGATTGGGAACAGAACTTTATGTTGGTTTTGTTGGGTCTCGGGAGGGATCCTAAAGATAGGGGATGCTTTGAGTGAGAGGCGAATGGTGTCTTTTGATTCTATTTGTCTTAAGTTTCGCCTTGCAGAGAGAGAGTTCAGCAGTTATACAGATCTGAAGGCACTTTTAGCACATACACTGAGTATGCTGGATGCTCTTTTGGAAGCTAGACCAGCGGTTTGTGGTTTATTTGACTCACCTCTGCGTATGGTCTCCACCTTCCTTATGAAGATTTCTATGAATCCCTCATATTTTGACTTTTGGGAGAAATGTTATACAGGCTTGGGCTAGTGAGTTGGAGTGGGATATTTCTGGGACTATTTGTTGAGGGTGGGTGTTGGGTCAAAGTTGAACTTGAACTTGCCGCTCATCCATCAGGGAGTTTTAGGGTGGTTGTATTGGACACCGGTGTGGATGCACAAATTGGGTTTGTTAGACAAATATTCCTGTTCGGGTTGTGGAAGGGAGAGGGGTACATTATTGCACATGTTGTGTGATTGTTCCACAGTCAGTGAAATTTGGGGTGAAGTGTTGTACAGGTTCGAATGTGATTTGTAATATGACGTTTACTAAATTGGCTCCTCAGGTGATTTTGCTGTCGGCTAGTGGGAGATGCGGGATTGCCCGAAGATGTGCGTGTTGGATGAACAAAGCCTTGGTGATGGTGACTAAGCAGGTCTTGAGAGTAATAGATCAATCACAAGTTGGGTTTAGAAGAAAACTGTTTGGTTATGATGATATCTGGATGATTGTGGATATTTTGGGTCTTCAGGGAAGTGAACTTGCAGTGTGGATGCTGTATTGGTTTTCATGGATACCAACAAGGCTTTTGTTAGGGTCAGTTGGGAATTCCTGGAGTCTACGTTGCTTAAGGTGGTGTTTGGTGCAGGTTTTTCGAGGGCAGTTAGTTTCTTACATATGTCTATAACTGTGAGAATCTGGGTGAATGGTGACCTTTCTGACTCTTTTTCTCTAACGAGGGGCCCTAGGCAAGGGTGTCCGCTGTCGCCTTTTCTTTTCAATCTAGCTTTGGAACCTTTAGCTGCTTTTATTAGGCAAGAGCAGGGTATCCTTGTTCTTCAGATAGGTGGTAAGGAGCTTAAGGTTTTGTCTTACGCTGATGACATAACTGAGATCCTGACTAATCCAAGTGACGGTGATGTATTATTGTAAACCTTGTTTGAGGAAGTGGGTCATCTCTCGGGTCATTAAATAAATTGGGATAAGTCTGAGGTTTCTTGTGTTAAGCACTTGGGGATCTACCTAAAATGTGATTTGAGGAAAATTGCAGAATTTAATATGACTAAACTGATAAAGGTGTTGCTGAGTGATGTGCGGAAGTGGGTGAGGTTGAACCTGAATATTTGGGCTAAGGTTAATGCCATTAAGGTGGTGCTCCTGCCGAAGGTGATCTATATAATTCAGTCTCTCCCATTGGAATTTCCTAAAAGGTTATTCTGGCGGGTTGATAGGGTCTTCCTGAATTTTCTGTGGTGTGAGGGAGAGAGACCGAAGATTCTGTGATACATTCTGGTGCATAGGTAGTGTTCGTAAGGATGGTTTTGGTTACCCTGATCTTAATAATTATCACAAAGGTTTCTTGCTCAAGAAGTCAGCTTATTAGTTTGTGGGGGCAGGGGTGTCAACCCCACCTTAGATGTCTATTGATTGAAATAAGTTCTCTCCATATGAGTTGGATAGTGTGAATTCCAAGGGGAAAATGCCAAGTTGAGATACTAAGATACCTTCAATTGATGCCACTCAGGAGGTACTTGCTACGTGATAGATTTATAATGGTCAGTATTTATGGCTGCATTATGATGCCGCGTTGTGACACAATCCTTTGCTGCTGATTGGGATCAGAACTTTATGTTGGTTTTGTTGGGTCTCAGGAGGGATACTAAATATAGGGGATGTTTCGAGTGAGAAGCAAATGCTGTCTTTTGATTCTCTTTGTCGTAGGTTTTTCCTTGCAGAGAGAGACCTCAGCAGGTATACAGATCTGAAGGCCCTTTTAGCACACACTGGGTATGCTGGATGCTCTTTTGGAAGCTAGGCAGGCGGTTTGTGGTTTATTTGACTCACCTCTGTGTATGGTCTCCACCTTCCTTATGAAGATGCCTTTGTTGAGGGTAGGTGTTAGGTCACAGTTGAGCTTGAACTTGTGGCTCATCCATCAGAGAGTGCTAGGGCCGTTGTTTTGGACCCAGGTGTATAGGAACACACATCAGGTTTGTTGGACAATGATTCCTGTTTGAGAGGTGGCAGCGAGAGTGGTGCGGTATTGCACATGTTGTGTGATTGTTCCACAGTCAGTGACTTTTGGAGGGAAGGGTTGGACAGGTTGGATGTGATTTTTAATATGACGTTTCCTAGGCCGGCTCCTCAGGCGATTTTGCTCTTGGCTAGTGGAAGATGCAGCATTGGCCAAAGATTTGAGTGTTGGATCAACAAAGCCTTGGTGACCTTGGCTAAACAGGTCTTGAGAGTATGGAAGACTAGGAAAAAGTTTGTCTGACTTACAGGTTTTATCTGGTTATGAGAATGTATGCTTCTGAGACAAGACCAGGGGTATTTTTACTTGGAAATGTGGTGGCCTATTTATGCTTTATATGGCGGGGGTCTCTCTGGGTTGGGTTGTGTGTGGAGACTTGCTGGAGGCTTGGTTTGTTGGTTGTCGGTGAGTGTGTTTGTGTGTGTGTGTGTGTGTTTGTGTGTGTGTTTGGGGTGTGTTGAGATGTCTATGTCTATCAATTTAGAAAAAATATGTTTTTAATGTTCCTTTTTGCAGTCATTGTCTTTCATTAGCGATGTTTACTAGTGGTTGCATAATGCTGTTTTGTTGCTGGACCATTTTTTCTTGTTTTTTACTTGTTTAGAGTAATGTTTGTTGTGACTACTACCTTGGCGACCTTCGCATTGTTTAATGTATTTTATTCCTGTGATTGTGTTGTGTTTTTTGTGAACATGTTTAAATAAAGAGGTGACAATTATTTCCAGGCCCTCTTTTAGTTCCTAGTCCACCCCTGAGGTCTCCTGTGATTGACCGAGAATCTTTTGGCTTTTCATTTAAAATCCTTGTACTGAAGAGGCATCCCTTTTAATCGAAAAAAACCTGGTCGCAAGAAGTTCAGCAATCACGAACTCAAAGTTTCCAAGTGATACATATTTGCTTAAACATTCGGAAATAAAGGTAACATATAAGTTACTTACAGTACTGAAACTAAATGAAAAAGTGAAAAAAGTAGTGATTAGCAATTAATAGGGAAACCATACATCGAGTCCATTGCATGGCAAGAAGCTGTAATTCTGATTGAAAATTCAAGACTTTGGGTGAATCTTAGTGTGTGTGTGTGTGTGTACGCGCGTGCGCGCGTGTGCGATGTGTGCCTCTGTCTCTCTGTCTGTCTTTCCCTTTATTTCTCTCTCTTTCTCTCTCTTTCTCTCTATGTGTATGGCTGCGTTGTGGATTCACTCTAGCAGTGCAAGTGAGGATGGGTGGCTTCTCCCTGGAATGTGCATGTGTGTTGTGGTTAGATCTACTCGAAATTTCTTAAAAGTGACTGCAAATATTTTTGAGTGAATTATCGGTCTTAAACCCCACCGCAAACATGAAGGGTGATTTTGAAGTCTGCCCTTAGCCTGGATAGAAATAGAGATCTAGCGTATGTACCATTTCTAGGGCAGATTCTGAGCATATTTATAGCTTCGGTGAGCCTTGTGCGAGAAATAGTAGAATTACCATTTCAAGCATGGGACAAGCGGACACTCACAGGGCCTGGGTCATGGAATTTTCTGCGCAGAGCAAAGTGACTTTGTACTGCAAAAATACACTTTGCACCGCTCTTTGAATCAGGGCGTTTGTTGTCAGTGCAAAGTCACTTTGCACCGTGCATACAATTTTATGACTCAGGCCCTGTGAGTGTCTACAAAACTATGTTGACCAAAACACAACATTGCAGATTTTAGCTCCATAATTCACATCTAGTGTTTGCAAAGAATCTGAAAATATGTTAAGCTTCTTTGTCAGTGCAAAGAATAGTGGTGTTCCTTATGCCTCCAAAGTGCTGTACATGGGCCATGGCCAGAGTGCTGTCAGCGCTGTGAAAGGTATTAGGGAGACCATGCAGCGGAACAAAATGCTCTATCTCTTCCAGTCTCAGGCTGGGGTCTGGGTGACCCCACCCTCAGCCTGATTCAGAGAAGCGAGATGGAGGTATGGAGGGAGGTTCCTGGCCCTGGCCTGGTGTCGCACATCCCATGCCTGGATGAAGTCTTCTCGAAGGAGAAGTCAGCGCAGCTGTCAGGCGGTAAGTGTTTAAACATACAAGTGTGTGTGTGTGTGTGTGTGTGTGTGTGTGTGTGTGTGTGTGTGTGTGTGTGTGTGTGTGTGTGTGTGTGTGTAATTGTTAGCGATCTGCTTCCCCCACTGTGTGCTTTCCCCATTACTTGTAAAGTGCACCGTTGCTTTGCAAAACTAGGTTCACGTTCATTAAATAAAATAATAATAATAGTAATAATAATAATAATAATAATAATAGTAATAATAGTAATAATAATAATAATAATACAAATAATAATAATAGTAATAATAATAATAATAATAATAATAATAATAATAGTAATAATAATAATAATAATAATAATAGTAATAATAATGATGCGTCAATGTTTTATGTGTGTGCCTGTGCATGTTTCTTTGTGAGTGTGTGTGTCTATCTACATCCGTGAGCATGTATCAGAATTAAATATGGGTGAGACTGAGAATGTGTTGGGGTCATGCTTATGATGTGATGATGAATGAATGAACGAATAGAAGGAGGGAATGGGGAAATTGTGAACAGAGGAGTCAATGGCGCGGGCCACTATGGGAGAGCGCAGAGATTGGAACCACCATGTGGCAGTGTAAGGAAATATTACTGGCATTATGTACAATCCCAACATGACTTTTCTTATCTGAGGATACTGGCCTATGGTGGTACAGGCTGCATGGACATGTCTTAATACTGTGGCATGGCAGTATTGCTGGCATTGTGAGCAAACACAACGTGAGAGTTCTTCCATGGAGATACTGGCTAGTAGTGGCACAGCGTGCATGGACATGTTGTATACAGTGGCATTGCAATATTATTGCCATTATGGGTCAATGCAGCATGATAGGTCTTACGTGGGGATATTGGCCTCAAATGGCAAAGGCTTTAGGGACATGTTTTTTTTTTAATATAATGGCATTATAATAATACTGGCATAATGGGCAAAGCCAATATGAGTATCATTAAACAGGGATAATGGCACAAACGGCATGTACACCTTTTCTTAATGCTGCCTGATATTTTTGTAAAGGTCATCGCACAGTTTTTTCCAAAGAAAGTGTGATATCAAAAGCAGTATTTTACTCCGTAATTTTAAAATAATTCTCAGAGGGAACTATCGAAACCTATTTGGATCATTTGCTATGGTTGGTTGGTTGCACACATTCAAGGGAATTATATTTTACCCTCAAATGAAATAATTCACCAGCTGCCACTATGTAAATTACACCATCTCCTAACTTCCTGGCATAGGCTTTAAAATAAAATATATTCTAGACGGCTGGCCATAATATATATGGAACAGAAAGGACATACTTGTGGCAGAAGAACTAGTTGAGTTAATGTATTTTCTCTACAAGATATAACATAAATGTTCCTAAATTGATATGAAATGGAAGTACATCATTTTGGTATGCGGTTGGGGCTATTTCGATAAAAGAAACTCTACAGGCAATATAATTGCTTCAAGCAGGCAAGCTGTCAGTGTATTGTGGAAATCATGAAAAAAGGTTGTGCTTTCTATCTGCTATTTTGTGATAAAATCTATCAACAATTAAAGACATGAACACATTCTGGATGCAGCTTAACAAAGTGAACATGAATATTAGTCTTTTACCACTGAGAATTAATAACCTTAACAAGTCCAAAACATCTGAACTGCTGGTCTAGCATTGTTTATCTACCAAACATGTGTTACTTCTGTGTAATTGGCTCCCGTACAACAACATCTGGTAATGAATGCACGAGAACATTCCTCACAAGTGTGGTGTCGAAACAGGCTGAGATGCCTCCAAATGTGTATAGGGGTCATTACAACCCTGGCGTTAAGGGTTTAACGGCGCCGTAAAAGGTGTTGGCGCCGTTAAACGCTTAACGCCTGATTACGAGGTCCCTTTGTGGGACCCGACCTTAACGGCTGGTTTTATCAGCCGTTAAAGTAGGGTGCCGCAAAGGGACCTCAGTGCTAATTACGGTACCGCAATTTGCGGTACCGTACTTAGCTCCTTCCCCAGTCCCATTGAGCCCTATGGGCGAAAATAGGAATGGGGAAGGGACATGGTGAAATGGGGAAATACCGCCCGCCAACCCTGGAATGGGGCGGTATTTCCCCATTCCACCATGACGGACTCGTTACAACACCGGCAGCAACCAGGGAGCTAATAGCACCATGGTTTACCGCTGGGGTTGTAATGAGGGTGTATGTGTCTGGTGTCTTTGCCACTGCATGGATTGTGCCTGTTTTTTTCACCCCACCAGCATTTGGTGGACGCAATCTTTGAAATGAGCATGGGGTGCAGTGGTTGCAAATGTGGATGTCATTGCAATAATGTCTGCCACCATTTAAGATGGCTACCATGAGCAGTGAGTCTGGTAGGGATTCAATTATAGCCCCTCCACATTTACTTTCATGGGCCTAGAAACCAGGGTTTAGCAGCACACACACAGTGATTCCTGATGATTTGTCACCGTCCTTTGAAGGGTGAATCTAAATGATGAGAAACAGCCTATCAGACCAGTCACAGTGTTACCCCAGGCCAAATTGTGGCACTTAGAAAAAACCTCCTAAATGGTAAAGTCTAACTTGACCATATTAGCAGTGCTTGTGGTTCTTATGGTAAACTTACAAAGAAAAACACAGATACTCGTGATCTGAAGCAGTAGGTAATGTTTGCTATTTATTTTCACCTGTGTACTGCAAAACTCAAGCTTTTCACTCAAGAAGGCGAGATATGACTCAACAACAGAAGAAACGTGTTCCACAATATAGAGAACAAGGTATTTCGCAAAGCTTGATCAGGGCATAAGGTTGATAATAATCTTATTGTAAAATGACTGAGAATAGATTATGTGGTATCTTTCATCTACCTGAAGTCCCAGCTTTGAGCTGCTGTAAATGCAATATTTAAACACAACTTAACCAGCCAATCAACATGCAATGGACACAAATCATTACCCCCCACAGTGATCATTATTTAGCATTGATCTATAAGGACTACTTTTAATATGAACATGAGCCTTATAGTCGTCCTCTATCTTAATAGGACTAGTAGGGTGTAAACATTGTAGAAATAACCAAACAATGAATTGATCATTGCACATGTACACGACACTCACCTGCAGACAGCTTGGAGATTCCACCAGGTGGCTATACATATTTGCACCTGTGTTTTCCTCTGACTCATGCAGAACACTCCAGTATGCAACCATTAGAACATGCATGTTGCACAAATGTGAAAGCCCCTCTTCTGAGAATGAACATGACCTGTTCAATGGGATGGTTTTCATGCTTCTATTATCCTTTATCCCACCGTGCCTTACCAGAGAAGAAATATCTATTTTCATACCCATCTGGTCCCACTGATGTCAGCCCAGCATTAGAATGCTGGTGCAATTCCCCACTGACCACAAGTAACCCGTAACCCCAGACATATCATTTTGAAACATTAGACATGATCTGTAAATTGTGGCTCTGAAGCCGTGTCTCACTAGACACAGAGACAGAGGGCCTCATTACAACTCAGGCGTTAAGGGTTAACGCCACCGTTAACCCTTAACGCCTGATTCTGATTTTAATGCCTGCTTTTAGCAGGCGTTAAAATCCATGGCGCTAACCTGCCATGATGCTAATTACGCCGCCGTAATTTACGGCGGCGTAATTAGCGCCTTCCCCACTCCCATTATGCCCTATGGGGCAAAAATGGGAATGGGGAAGGGAAAATGGGAAATGGGGATTTACCGCCCCACTCACCTTGGAATGGGGCGGTAAATCCGCCATCCACCATGGTGTAAACAGAGTTTACACCATGGTGGTAAAGTTGGTGCACTTATCACCAAGGTTGTAATGAGGCCCAGATAGTAAGGGGACCATGTCCGGATTACCTTTACTGAAACTCCCAGCACATCAAAATGTTGATAATTTCTGAGCCCATCTACTGAGAATATACAGGGCCAAATAACCGTTTCTATGAGATGGTGCCAACTCGGGAGATTTAAAACCAGATTTTAGCTCGCTGCACCATACCAGAGGAACACTCTCCACTTGCATATCAGTTACGCCCCACCCACAATTGCAGTCCAGCATCAATATGCAAGGACATTTTCCTCAGAACAAGAGTATTATCAACAACCCGAGACCCATTTTTTGTTACAACCAGCAACACATCCTCAGGTTTGTTGGCTGTTCTCTTACTCAGACGGGATTAGCTAGAAGATCAGTGCTGGATTCCCCTTATGGGTGGAACCAGACTGATATGTAACTTGATATTCTTCCTTCTGAAGGGTACTGAGAGTTAACCATCGTTTAGACCTGCCACCCCTACGTTGGCGGAACCACACAGAACAGTCTACTAGAGATTGTGTTTGTTCTTAGCTGAGAGTTTCTCACATTTTGTTTTTCATAAGAGAAGGGACGATCCAATATTTCATCATATTTCAGCAATTTGATATTGCAGCTCTGTCATATTATAGTATTATATTCAAGCCACCCCAATATATTACCTTGTCTCCGTGTCCAATATAGTGTGAGTGCCATTATTTACAATATTTATAATTTCACACTTTATTTCATTTTGCAACCATAATTTAGTCTATTGCCTAAGCCAGCTTAATATAAATGTTTGGGTGTCCTCAACCACTCACAGAGTATAATAAACTGCCTAATTCTGATGCTTTATCCCTCGCCATTTCCTCTTTTCTATTTAAGATTCCGGCTTCTTTATTCTCCCTAAAAGAATGTCTTCAATATGCTTTCTCACTGGCTTGCTGTTTTTGCAGTCAAAGATTCAGATAAGATAAGATGCATTAAAATGGGAAAATAAGGCGCTATCAATAGTTCTCCAATTGTGTTTGAGCTACTACAGTTATGGAGTTCATTCTGTTTTCTACTAAGATAATATATTCAACAAGCAATGCTTTATTTGTATGTGTTTGATTGTGATTGTAGGTGTCTTGAATCCTGTTGAATGTGATGAATCTATAATTGCTTGTCGACCAGCCTTCATTTTCCAACTATTTACATAATGTAAAGGTAAGACACCCCAGCTAAAATGTTAATTCCTCCCAAATGCAGGTTTCTAAGTCAAAGCAGGGTCCTACACTATTTATTCTGTTTAATAGTTGGTGTCAAGTATTGAGTGTTGCTCTGATCATGTTGTTTTCATCCTATGCAGGGTAATTTCATCCTTAATGTGGACTAACATATATTTACGTTTGATTACGAGAAAATTAAGTCTAGCATCTCAGATGTGCTCCTACTGCCTCATTCCTTAAGGCTTTGGTTGTTGGAAACTTTTGGATCAATTTTCTTGACAAGATTGGAACACAACATTTGTACTGACTGGATTGCATTAGGATCAACCTAGAATGAGAATAAGTTTGGACAACAAATGTATGCATTAGCCATGAAGAAGCTCCTTAGCCTTCGTTGAAGTAGAATCAGGGGCTATGAGAAACACGTGTCAGCTTTCTATTGGATGACACCCATGGATAAACATCAAATACATTTTCAATAAATTGTCTCATGATTTTGTAAAATACGTTGGTTAGATAATTAATTGTTGTTTGGTTCACTAAAAAGCATGTGCAGGAGAGTTGTCAAGAGTATGACTAAATTGTTTAAATATACTATCGACTGAAACAGAATTGTGTGTGGCGCAGTAAGAGGTGTCAGTAATTGTGAGATTTTAAGTGCATATTAGTAGTCCTAAAAGGTCCCCACTGCAGCCCTGTTGATGATTAAATATAACCATGGAGGACTAATTGAGATAAATTAGCACTATAACAATGTGCAGGGAAATCTGTTGATAAGGAACCTAGTTTTGAGTAGGACAGTGCATGAACCTCAAATGCATACATCCTATAGACCGGGAAAGTTTAGGTTTATTTCATTGTTGAGGGAAAAAACAGTAGTGAGCTTAGGCCAGGACAAAACAACAATACCTTGACGTATGTCCTATATAGTTACTTTGGCAAGCTGGTCCATAGTAGGTTGATAAGAACTGATTATTTAGCAAGATCCTTCGGAGCAAACGTTAAACATTGATAATCCAGATAAAGGAGGTGCCCTTCATATTGTTTACATACATCACAAATAAATGGAGGAATTCCTAATTTTATACAGTTTAGAGGCAAAACTTCTGCCCCCCCCCCCCGGATGACGGAATTTTTATGATGAGGTGATTTGCAAGCTGAAAGACCCTATAAATACCCTATAAATACCATGGGGTAAAGACCTTTCTCTTTACCCTGTCCTTCTCCTCCTCTCTTCCCTGCTAATCTTACAGCAGCATGATGGATGTGCAGGGCCCTTATGTGTCCTCTGAGCCTTGACCCACCCACATCACTCATCCCAGCCGCTGTCCAGCTACTGCACTTACGGTGCTCACCCTACCCATGGGTGGTTGCACTTATGCTCTTCTCCTATTAGCACTTACCCTGAGCAGTTCTCCATGATCATCAAAGCACCAATCTCTCAACCCCCCTACACTTGCATGTTCTGAACACTCACAAGGCATAGTAGGTGTGTCTCCCTTCCCTTTATTCTCATTATTTGTTGTACTATTAATTCAATTATTTATCATTGCTGTATTTCATTGTTTACCTCCCCTGTCCCCACTCTTTTTGTCCTGGGGGCACTTTGAAACACATTTGCTAATTTTATCAGCGCCTAACAAGTGAGCAATCAATAAAAATTACAGCACTTATACAATTGCTGGCTGGTTGTCATACTGAGGCGGTGGTATGCTGAGATCCTTTCAGAGGTTGCATGGTGTGCATGTTGCAACATGCTCTTTAGAGCAAGGGTGCAAAGGGGTTTGCTTGACTGTATAATGTGCTCTATTTCTGTTATTTCTGAATGATGCAGTGAAATTGTGCGCTGAGGTGAATATATTGAAATGTATTCTTTGAATATTGTGATTTGCCATAGAATAGGTTGGAAGTGCCTATATCAGGTTTACTTTAGAGATTGGAACTTTGTGGTTTGCATTACAATATTGCTTCAATAATCGAGATGGTTTTGAATGCCTTTATATAGTTCGGCTTTACGTGACTTTATCAAGTGTATTTTGTTTTGATTCTCCTTAAACAGAAGGGCTAATGCCTGACAGGGATTTGGTATCTTTGAGAAGAACGATGGTTCAAACTCCATATGGGGTTTGGCAGAACTTTATATGCTTGACATGTATTTGAATGCCAATGACTAAAGAATTGATGTAGATTGATTTGATTGTGGAAGATGAGACTTTTTACTAGACAAACACATGTGTTTGAATTCTATGTGAACCTGAAGAGTTGGAATATTGTGTTTTTCTAGAGAGAATGTATTAGGGATTTATATGTGTAAATAGATACTTACTTAATTTTTTGCAATGTTAGTCATTCTTGGCTCTAAGACGTTGGTACAGTGAAATGCTAATAGAAAACACTGTGTTATGCAATGCATAGTATGCTTCACTGCCTGAAGCCATTCTGCTTTGTCTAAACCTTCTCTAACCCTGGCTATGTGCATTAGATGTGTCAGGAACTGTCATGGATGTGTTGCAGAGCCCTGGAGCCAGTAGTACTTTTTAAGGGTTGTACATTGATAGAGCTGTGCAATTGAATTGGGAAGGGAAATGCAACTGAGCCCTTCCGAATCCACAATTTTGAATCAATGTAGCAAAAGCACAATATCGGGACTGTAAGAGACGAAAGCAGACGTCTTCTGGATTCCATTTGGGTAGCAAAAAGCTACTCTGTCACAAAGAAGGGTGCTAGATCTTAACTAAGACAAATGCTGAGTGGGGGGTTCTCCCCTTAAGGTCTGAGTCCTTACTCTAGCCGGGGTGATCCGAAGGGACACGCGACAAAAGGATACCCCTTTGTGGAGCAGATGAACTTCATACATTAACAAACTCTTTTTGTAAGATTAACAATAGTAATACGTGTGTACAAGTCATGGTTTCTCTGCTATTACCCCCTCCAAATTCTGAACACGCCATATTGAGGAGAAAACTCCAGGCTAATCTCAAAAGATTGCTGCTGACCTCTTCTGCAATCACCTTGGTGGCCACTCATTAAAAAGACTGATTACTTCCACTAGTATTCTGGCCATTAATGTTGTTGATGACTTGACCATCAAATTCTGTTTTTCAAAATGTAATATTGAAAGGTTTTCGTTTGATTGTTGGCAGTCAAGACAAATACTTTAACCCAAATCACCCAAAAGAAGATTGCAGGGTTTTAATGAAATTGAGAAATAATTCAAATATTGTAATACACAGTGCAGATAAAGTCAGCAGCATTTGGAGGTTTATAGTGCTTTGACTAACAATGCTCTTTATTTTCCACTGTCTATGGATTGAACCATAAGTACACACAATTAAAGTTGTAATATATGGAGGACTTGAATGCTTTGAATTAGATCTAATGAGCAGGTATTTATATAGTCAATCCCCATTTACCCGTCTTTTAAATTCCTCCAACGGTGCATTCAAATGTAAAGAGCCCCCAGAATGCCTAACCATTTTTTTTATTTGTTTTCATTTTCGAAGTATGTTGAATTTGGATCAAGCCATTAGGCATTCAAACGCATGCCTGTTTACAAGACTCGAGGGCTGCTACTCAACTGATCTAGGGAATGGATGTTGAATTTGGAGTGCCACTGTTTTTTGCCTAGATGCTTTGTTGCATTATTGTCTAATCCTAGATTGCATAATAAGTGTCACAATGTTTTCATTGACTCTATATGTTGATTGTCTAATAAGTGTAACAATGTTTTCATTGACTCTATGGGCCTCATTACGCGGTAGGCGGTAAACCATGGTGCTATTAGCACCATGGTTGCCGCCGGTACCATACCGGTACCACCATGGAGGAAAGGGGAATTACCACCCCATTCCAAGGTTGGTGGGGCGGTAATGCCCCCTTTCTCCAAGGCCCTTCCCCATTTCCATTTTTGCCCCATAGGGCATAATGGGAATGGGGAAGGAGCTAATTACAGTACTGCAAATTGCGGTACCGTAATTAGCACCAAGGTCCCTTTGCGGGTCCCAACTTTAACGGCTGGTCTACACCAGCCGTTAAGTTGGGGTTCCGCAAAAGGACCTCATAGTAAGGCGGTAAGGGTTAACGGTCACCTGTACCCTTACCGGTGACCGTTAACCCTTACTGCCTTCCGTGTAATGAGGCCCTATATGTATTTTTCACTGATTCCTTGGTCTAATTTTGAATTTTGTAACTCAATACTTATCAAAATAAATGCTGTTTCCCCCCCTTTTTTTCTTTTCAATACCATCTTGATTGCTTTTAAAGTCTGACACAGCCATCAAATTTGCTTTTCAAGTGATATCGTTAAACTATACACTCCACATCTAAATCATTATTTTCAAAAACATATTGTCGAATAATTTTACCAGCAGTTTGGACCTTATTGTTATTGATAGAGTGTCATCGGGAAGCTTGAAACGAGTGGGATTATTGCAGGTATGGGCTAGTGTAAAGTACTGTAGTTTACACCTTTCAGATTAAGTGATAATTGAATATGATTGATCCTAATGGTTGTTTCAATCATGTACTTTAAATAGCATTGTTCCTGATACCCTAAATAATAGAAGACAGAGCAAACATTGAATGACTAACTGAATGAATGAATGCATGGCTGTGCATTTGAATAAGAATACATCAATTGCAGTAGTGATATGATGTTGTCAATTACGTCTTCTCGTATTTGTATATACTGTAAAGTGGTTTTATTCCCAGTGAAGACAGCCTTATAAACGGCTATTCGAGTCAAGTAAAAATGTATTTGTCCAGCAATCATGCTTTTACAAACGGATTATACAACAGATAATACAACAATTCAAAACATGTTAAAAGAATATAACTAGGCAGAGCCAATAAACCACTGTCAGGTTTCACCAACCTCATCTCCCCACCAGTAGCCCTGTTTATTTCCTACATATCCAAGCTCAAACACTGCATCCACTTCTGTAAACACTACCACCCAACTGGCAGTGTTGCAGGCCCACACCAAGGCTTCTTGCAGGTGTCTTAATTCGGAGTCCTTAGGTAAGACCTTCATTCATGTCTGATTTAGTTCAGAATAAAGTGGACATAAGAACAAAAAATGAATGACTGTTTCGACAGATGTGCTGCTGCACTCACAAAAAAATCACTGTCATCATTATGGTTCATGGCTATTCATCAAAGTTTGCCACACTGTTCATTGTAAATATGCGATTATTAAAATTAAAACAATAGTTTATGACTAGGTTCCTTGTAATTTATCTTGAGATGGAATTTGTTTGTTTTGTGTTGTTTATGTACATTACATAAATGATATGTTTTTGTTACATTCTAGGCAGTCAGCTGTGATCTGTGACATGGACAAGGAGAACTGTGTGATTCATGCAAAAACAGTGGATGGAGACAGGTAGGGACTTTGAAGACATTCTGTTAATGGGCAAGACATCTTTCGTGCATGATCACTTCAATTAGGATGGTGTTTCGGAGGAGAAGGAACCTGTCCAGTAAAATGCAGCCAAAGTGTCTGGCAGACCGATGGTCACCTACGAAGGGATAATGGATAGAGACTTATACAAGGAACATGGCCTTCATTAAGAGACTGCCACACTGGTGGGGTTACTGACAGTCTCGCCTTACGGTTACCGGTGTCCGATATCCCGGTGTGGCTGGGGGTGCAGTACTGGGTGGTGCTGCTAAGAGGTGTGGGGGTCGGGGCAAAAACATTAACGTCATTCAGGCATTAAATGGTCATGTACTGAACCAAAGACCTATGATACCAACCAGATCCTTTAAATCCCTCAACACAACACATGAGCACCCTTTGCAGTCATTCGGCTCCATGACTGGGGTAACTGATGTGATGGGGCCATATAATGTTTAGTAGGGACCTTTTTAGATTTCCCACAGGTCACTTTCCTGGAACAGACAGAGAGAGAACACAAAGAGAACGCACACATGCACTTAGTTTATATCTTTTCACGTGTTTTAATCATGGTATTTTCATTGCAGCTATTTTGAACGTGGTGTTTTTTTATGAGGGGGTTCCCCCCAACCCCTCATCTAACCCACACCTCTCCCTGCCACCCACCACACCCAGCTCTCCTACTCAAACACACAACACATATGTAAAAAAAAATACAATTATTTTGACAAAAGCGGATGGGGTGAAAACACCACGGCTAAAATAGTCAAAGTGAAAATTGACAGGATTAAAACATGGCAACCGGTTTTATATATATATATATATATATATATATATATATATATATATATATATTCACTCAAAAAAAACTTTGTTAAGGGGACGTTATGGTTAAGTTGCACTACTAAAAACCTGTGCAATTCACTAAAAAAGGGACGTTATGGTTCACAGCAAAACCCTTGACATTCGCTAATCATGGTAAGCTAAGCAACCATAACTCGCGCCACCTACGTGCATTGCTAAGACTAACACCCAGGACATGAAAAATGACATCACAAATTGCCTTATTACCTGTCCTACAAAAAAATAAAGCCACCCGTAAACAAAGTAAATATTCAGTTAAGAGCGACCTTTGACAGTGTAAATAAATTTAGACAAACAAAATTGCATACACTCCATGTACTTCATATTTCTCAGCAAAATACATAGACGCAATAATCTTTGCCAGTAATAGTCTAGATTTGCAAAGCAGTAACGTGTGCTACTAAAAAATAGGATTACTGGTTATAATCCGGGGCAGCCACCATAGAAAGGGAAGGCGTTTGTTTCATACATAGCCCCTCTTCCCCTTCCATGGTAGGCTGCAAAAAGCACAAGTACGTGACGTGACGCAGAACCTGTAAATAAACATACAGCGGCGTACAACGTAATAACTTACATTTTGAAATAATAGACTGGATTGTAAAAGAAAACGTTAACATTTTAGAGTTCGTAAAGTAAGTTTATTTAACAAGAAACTGTCAGAGACCATCGGAGTATTCCCATTTTCAATTGAATGATAATAATGGTTCTAAGGGCGTCATTGCAAATGTTAAAGATGAGGAACACGCTGGTTTCTTTCCCATACAGAAATTATGTGTTCTTGGTTAAAGCAGCCCCTTTGTTTCCACAGTGATTTCCAAGAAGGCGCCATGACCTTCGGCCTACAGCACCATAAATGATGTGATGTTGCTCCGAATAGTGCGTTCAGCGTACGGGCAAAGAGGGCTTAGGGTATCATCCCAAATAATTTTTATGGAGAGGCAACCGCTCACGAGCAGTTGTATTTGCCGTCTGAAAAAGCTGACACTCGGCAACTGGAAACCATGGCACGGACAGTACGGAAAGATGTACCTGGGCGGAAAACGGAACAGAAAATACGTGTCAATAACCAAGCTCTAGCAAAAAATTGCAAAAAAGACACAAAAAATTTGCAAAGTAATACACACATATAAGTGGTCAAACATGACATTTTAGTGAAATGTTACTATTGACCATGTGTAAATATAGTAACAGGCTACAAACGCCGAGATTCTGAATGCGCCGTAAGAAAAATAAATGGCAACTACACAGGAAGACGATAATTCAGTTATGAAGGCAAAATGAATGGACAAGTAAAAAAAATGACATCTCGTGATTTCAAACAAGACCAAAAGAACGTGCAAAGTGATACACAAAGGTATGTGGGCAAACATAACCTTTCAAACAAGAAATATTAACACTAAAAAAGGATGAGTGTAGTCATACCCCACAAATGCGGAACCTGTGCATTCTGCATTATTAGAGGAAAAATATAACATCGCAGAAAGATAATACTTCAGTTATATTGTCACAATTAGAGTTTCAGTAATTTAAAATTAAAACGCGGGTCGGTGTAGAGTGGTCAAAAGTAAACTTACATAATATTTACTGCCTCCATTCTTTTTGTCCAAGTTAGACACCAATGTATTTGCACCGAAGAATCTTCATGGACTGATATTGCACGTGCCCTACAAACCTTTTTAAAACATAACCTTATCAATTGCGATTTTTTTCGACCCTTTCATTCCTTCAATTGCTTCTAAAGTTTCCCTTTCGCTCAAGATCAAAAAACAATTGCCCCTTATACATTCCCTCGGATGCGTGGGCCTATTGCGCGTCCAACAAAAAAGCAACTCATGTGATCTTCACTCAGAAGGTAAATACATTCTTACTTTGCAACAACATATTGAAATCCAATTATGAGAACCGCTACTCCCATACACCTCCAGAATCGCTGTTTCCAGCAAACAGTGCAGATGGTGGGCTTAGTTTTCAAAACTTAGGATGCCAGTCTGACGGCAATATTATTCCAAAAACATTTTAACCCACACGCACTAATTGGTAGTGGTACAGTGAGCACGAACTTCCATTTAACCGTATGAGCTTGGTGACAAGAAAACTCCACTTTTTCAGTTTGTGCTCCCACATCCCATCCCAGCCTCCTTAAAGGTCACCTTCTGAAATAGTATTACATAAGTGTGACAAGTGCAATGCTGTCTTGTTTTGTATGTGTTTCTGGCGATGTCCGCGTACACCAAAACATGAATAAAAGATGGCGAGGGCACCGAAGAAAGTTGACATACTTCACGCTGTTCCACAACCAATCAGGGAAAGCGCCACATCTCTGCGGGCACAAACTTTTTCCCCCATTCAGTCTAAGGGGAAAAGAGACGTTTTGAGAACCCCCCTCTTATAACTTCCCCCCCCTGGACCAAACATCACCAAACGTTCCAAAGAAATTCAGAGTGTCCGATATACTTTTTTTGCAAAGTTTGGTGAGGATTCGTCCAGGGGGAGCACAGTTATAATGCACCCAAAAAGTGCTCTTCCTATGTAAACAGCAACTTCACCATAACTGCACAGCCACTAACGTGGCTGTCTAAGATGCTGCAGTGGTTGTTGGTAGGGCCTAGAGGTTTGGATGTATGTCCATAGATATTTGAATGTATGTGTGTACAGTGGCTTGTAACTGCACTGCTTATAAGGTCGTTCTTGGGTGCACGGCCTGCAGCCATGCACACAAAACTCTACATCCTGCCCACAACCACTGCACTATATAAACTCCATGTTGCCTTTTAACTTTAGTGCCTTTGGCCATGCACCCAAGACTCTATGTCTTGGCCACAACCACCACAGCATATCACAACAATTGTAGCTTGTAACTTCAATGGCCTTCGTCCATGCACCCATTTTCGCTTGTAACTTCACTACGTATAAATGTGGTCTTGACTCTAGGCCCTCCCCACAACCACCTGATTGATGTTTAATACTACGGGTGTATCTATAGCTGTGATATGCTGCAGTGGTTGTGGCCAGAGGCTAAAGTCTTGAGTGTAAGGCCATATATATGTGAATGCATGGGTGTCCAATATATCATACCCATAGTGGCTTATAACTGCAGTGCTCATAACTGTGTTTTCAGGTGCATGGCCTTCAGCCATGCAGCCAAGACTCTACATACTGTCCACAACTACCGCAGCATATTACACCCATAGTGCCTTCTACATTCTCTACGTACAAATGTGATCTTGTGTACATGGCCTGCTTTTGAAACTCGCCCTTTTTTCAGCAACAAGTTATTTTAACTTCTGACTAAAAAGAAGCACCATGGGTAGATAGCCCATGGGGGAATGTTTGTGTTCCGATATCCATGATATAGAAGTACTATATGCTATAAGGTATTAGCTTGTTGTTTCAAAAAAATGTAAAAATCCAATAACAAAATATAGTGGTTTCCTGTTAAATAGGAAACACTACATGTCCCAGCATTCCTACATGAACACGAGGAGATGTCATGTGACAATTCACTAAGTATGTGACACCGTAGCAACATTTTAGGGTTAACTAGCATGAGCTTTGATGTTTAGGATAGCTAGGCGGTTCCATTTTGATGAAAGCACGTAACTGATTGGGTTGCGTGCTTGCATCAAACATGATATGCGCCTTGCAAATAGAACGCCGTTGAATAACACTTGCGGTTGTCTGTCAAAATAAAACACGGCATTTTCACTGTTTAATATGAAACACTACATGTCCCAGCATCCTTACACATACGTATTTCATCCATCAACGTGAGGAGATGTCACGTGATGTTCCATTAACCATGTGACATCTTTAAATACTGCAAGGCTCACTAGTACGAGTTGCTGCAGGCTAGAGACGAGACGCTGTCCTATTCCGATGCATGCATGTTGCTGATTAAGGTGAGCATTTCAGAAGCCTCTTGAACATAATGCCGTGAGATAACACACGCGAACTCTGCCTCACAGACATTTGTCTAAGTGAGACGGTGCACGCAAATGTTCTATAGCATATGTACATCCCGCCTAGCAGACCGTTACTAAGATCTCAATGCGACATGAATGCGGAGAATACATTACCTGCGCCTTTTCAAAGTGAATGCCATGTCAGTTAAAATAATAAAATGCGGTTGTTGCTTTTGCAGTGGCAGCCCTTTATTGATAAATTGGTAAAACTATACATTTGATGGCAGTCAGCATTCTAGTTCTCCACATGACTTCCTCTTCCACCAGATTCACAGAAGACCCATTCTTCACGTAATCTGCTGCAATACAAAAAGAAGACTTGGAGAGGACATATTTTATTTTTGCCTGCATAACCTAACAACAATGAATTCAACCCAAAACTGAGCAAACTAAACCCATTGTGCCATAGCGTTATTAATCCTAAAGCATGACTTTGTCCTGCATGTATAAAATGGATCTGAAGACATTGTTTTGACACGCAAATATAAGACATATCAGCATTGGTGACTTGGGACTTACTGTTTATATTTCAGTTGGAGGTAAATAGTTATGGAACTTCAACTCATAATAATGCGGGTCACTTTTGAACAAACTCAACCAGACCTATGATGGCAACTATTTCATAGGTGTTTAAATCTAGAGACATGGACATATTGTACATGGGTAGGTCTTTGAAAATGAAAAGGTAGTAGAGAGTGATATCATGGAAGGCTTTGGAAACGTATCTGATTGGATCCCTTTAATATTAGTTCTGATGCTTGCAGAATAAATCTGTGGTGTGCATTTACAGGCCCGAAACAGAAATCCCCTTCACTTAAAAACCGCATTTAAACATTGCCACGAAAAACGGCTGTGCTGTGCTGTCCCTGGCACATGTGTGGCAAGCATTTGAACATTTCATCAAAAATGGCTCTGCGGTTGCTTTTCGTGCATCTGAATAACAAAAAGTATGCACTACATCCAAAACGGTCTTGTCTTACTGTTAATTCACATGAGGGGCAAGGATGTCATCATTGCAACCCGACACAGCTTTTGATGTCCCTTTTATGTGAACCGCAGCACTCAAAACATGGCAAATGAAAAAAACTGCTTGGTTTTTCCTTTTTATTCCGTGTCCAATCAAAGAACCCTGTGCAGTACCCCTACGTGTCAATGCACCAGCAGCAAATGCAAACCCACTCAAAAGGACAAATCAAAAGAATCCCATGACCTACAGAACCGCATTTCAAATGTTAGATGACAAACGGCTTGCACACATGTTCTAAATAAAGAAAAATGACTTTTAAAAACCATTGTGAAAGGGAACTTTGCTTGCATAGAAAATGTCAGTGAAATATGCTGTGGGTGGAGGTTGAATAAAGCCATATACATTATGTTCTGCCGCACAAGACTTCCATCACCTTGAGGATCAGAATACCAGAAAAAAACAGTTTGGGGGCTCAGGCACAGAACTCAATTGACAGCCTTGCCTCCCACTGGAAGTCGCACCAATAAGTGAACCATTCCGCAATGACAGGTCATGTGGCTGAGGGTGTGATGATTCTCTGCTCTGCCAAACTAGAAGGCAGTAATAGCAGGGAGGACAAAGAAAGCAAGCGTGGCCAGAGTTTGACCAAGAAATGTGAATTCCTCCAGCACCCACTCCCAAGGCCAAACTGACAAACTTCAAAGGGTGTAATAAAAGTATTGTGTTGCAAGCTGAACCATGGGGAGACATTTGGATGTGGGGGATGATGCACTGCCCTCCCATATGTGACAGATCCTCCAAATTGACAGTAAAGGGTTAATTCCCTTTAGGCATTTCTCCCAGCACTCAGACTAAGAAATGATGTTGTTTTATGATATTTTTCCATGTGATTTCCAGGGGGTTATGAAGAGACTAAGTGCATGTTGCTAGAACTTTGTGGACTGAAATGGCCAGTAAAGACTTGTTTCTGGCTGATTATAAATTGGACTAATAAGAACGTTGGTGGAAAGATGGAGATGGACATTATGAACATGTTTAATAATTTACAGAGTTATCACTGTTATGCATTTCATGAAATAGACAAAAAGGTGCCAAGGTGCTATGCTACTTCGCACAGAGTGCTCAATCAGCGTGCCTAATTCCCTGTGACCCCTGAAACCACCTATCTATTTCTTATGACGGTGTCTAGTATAGATTGAAGTTATGATACATAACTCAGTTTTGCTAAAAAGTTGGCCAAGAGCACAAAGAATTGTAATAAATGCCAAACAGACAGATGGTGCTCTTCCCCCCTGAACCAATCATGCCAGGGGCGGAGAAAGGAATGGTAAACTGTCCTATCCGGGGGTAGGTGCAATTCTAGAGTACTCCCCTAGATTGTAAATTGAATGATGTAATTTGGGCTATATAAGGGGGGACTGTACTAGACAAAGGGACAGACAAACATGAATCCGGGGAGACAGGAGAAGGAGGACGGAGAGGAGGCAGCTGATCCCATACCAAGGAGAGTGCAGAGACCATACCCCTTGCCTAGCTGTCCAGAGGGTCCTGATATCCAGCTGGCTGTCCAGAATCCCATCCAGGAGAGTTCAGAGACCAGACCCCTTGCCTAGCTGTCCAGAGAGTCCTGAGATACAGCTGGCTGTCCAGAATCCCAAACCAAGGCTTACTTTGTAAGTAGCAAATATCCCCAGCCCTGAATTCCATAATCTTTTCCTTTTTGCAACATAACCCCATTGGAAATCCCATTGAAAATACCATTGAAGGTCCCAAATTGCCAGTATAATTCATTCACCTTTCCATAGAAGAGTCTGTATTATCCTGTGTATGTTAGTGTATTCCTTTGATAAATCTTTCAGTTGTCTGTATAAGTCCTTTGAAGCATTTTGAAATAAATCAATTCCCCCATTGAAATTCATGTTCAATATTGTTGCAATTCGAAATCAACAATTTTGTCGAGTTTGTTTTTTAATTATAGTCATTAAAGTATAGCCTCAACAGAATTAGTCTCTGTGTAACTGAACATCGAATTTGCCTGAGTATTGTGTGCATTACCCCACAAACTCATAATTTGCATCTGTCCCATTGAAAACCCCAAACCGTAATCCCCTTGAGAGCAACCCCTTTTGTCTAGTATACTATCCGTGCCTGTGTTCCTGTCCTTAAAAACCAATTTCCGATTTTGAAAACTAAGCCCTTTTTCTTAGCTACCTGTCTTTGCAAAT
Source organism: Ambystoma mexicanum (assembly GCF_040938575.1). Classification (NCBI taxonomy): domain Eukaryota; kingdom Metazoa; phylum Chordata; class Amphibia; order Caudata; family Ambystomatidae; genus Ambystoma; species Ambystoma mexicanum. The sequence continues at coordinate 909,930,340 of NC_090932.1, forward strand.
CCCATGTGAAACGAATTTCCATTTGCCGTTTCTATTTTTCTTTTGCATTTGCTTTCTCCCAAACAGTGATTTCCTACCTTGTTCCACGTTGCCCTGGTGTGCTGATTAGTAGTCTCTAAGCTTCCCTATTTCCGCAAGCGCAGCAACACGATTTCCTTTCTAGCTCTCCCATAGCAGTTGTGAGTAGCCGTGCGAGTAATAAGCAAAATCCCTTTCTGTCGTTCAGCTCAAAAACTGGTTTTCAGTTTATTTTCTGACTTCCCATCTTGGGGTGGTGGGCTTTATTCCAAATCAGACCTTTCTCTCTCTATCCTTACTCCTTGATACTGCCTTCCATCGAAAGGAATTAGGTTAGCTGATGTTTGGGGGTGAGTTTTGCAGGGGGAGTGCTTAACCTTGGTGCTTTCACTTACTTTAAAACAATTTTTCATGTGCTGTCTTTAAAGATCTTTGTGAACTGTGTTAGGATTTCTGAACCAATTGTTCTGTAGGAAGCATTGCATTGTGTTGCCACATATTAGTGGCTGTTGCATTTTGAATATTTTTTCCTTTTTCATTAAATCATAAATTAATAAATATCTTATTGATAATACACACTGGCCTGGTTCCTAGTCCATTGTGACACAGGGTGTTTGTGAAGGTTGGGTGCGAGACAGGTTGGCGGCCTACTCAAATAAAAGAACCTGTGGTTTATTAAAGATAAAAAGCATTTTTGTTGTACACCACATTCATTTTCAGGGGAAGGTGTCCCAGGCGGGAGTGTGCCCTGCTATAAAACCATAACAGATTGGAACAGTGTGTGCACAGCAATGCCTCTGAAGGCCAGTTATCATCACTGTATCAGCTTCTACTGATTTATGCTGCGTTTCTGTCTTTGTTGGATCCGTGGACTGAAATGCATTGCAGGTTTTCAAACAGACTTCAACATGCACAAATCATCATTACTAAGTGTTTGGCCCCACTTTGACTGTAAATTCATAGCAAAGGCACAGACTTTTGGATATATTGCATACTGTGTGTCAGAAATACATGTTATGTTTTTTTTAAAAATGCAAAAGAGGGAATGACTGGGGGACAGACATGTGGCACTATAATCGTTGACTCTGGTACTGTGCCAGGAGGTACCATGCACAGAATGTTTATGTAGTGACCAGCACATGCACTATGCAGCAAAGTGGGTGGGGATGTTACCAACTCAGAGTCACACATTTTTCTTTTCTTTTGGGGCTCTGCTGCAGACAAATGTTGCTTAAGTCCAAGAAATGTATTAGTGCATCCCTTCACCTTAAGGGCAACAGCTTTTACTTTGCGGGGGCGTGACAACATTTTTACCACCAGCTTTTAGGTGGAGGTACAAATCCGTGGAATGCCACCTTATAATCACGTGGTATTTTCTTCGAGGAGTGTTCCCTCAATACTGCATGAGATAAATAGCTCATGATCTCCCAGAATGTTCCCAGAAATACCTCATGGCCCCATCATTAATTCTGATTTTAAAAACAGGTGGTTGACTACTGCCTCTTTTTAGAGTTGCAGCCTAAGTCATAATTATTCCCTAAATTGAGCTTTCCTTGCCTGTTGTGTTAATGCCGAGACATTTACCATGACTTGTAACCCGAGAAAAGTGTTTAGTTACAGCTACCTCTCACATATTCCAGCCCTGGGTTATCCATGACAGAAAACGGCAAATCTGCTTAGGTGGATTAGGAGTGGGGAAGTTATAATTTGACATGTGGGTTAGATATCTACAGTAATTCCTTAGTTTCTTTTTTGTAGGTGTGTGTTTGTTTTTTCAGCAGAACTCACGCCTTTCATGTTCTTCATTAAAGGAGATTGTATGTTGAAATGCAAGTGCGATTTATGAACTTTGTAATATGTGGATTTCAATTTATAATTTGACTAGCGAAGCAATTCATGAGATGATTTGTGGAGTTTATTTTAAAAGTTGTGCTTTCAAGTCATCATTTCTGGCAGACTGGCAAGTTCCAAATTTGCTATGCAGCTTTAGCTTTGTTTTAATTTCTCTCACCAGAATGTTCCAGAAAATAGGAAGTTTCAATTTATATCCTTTGATGTCTAAACATCAGCAATAATACATTGGCATATTTTTGCATTTGTGCAAAAGCATTGGTGCACATGTACCATTCTGTAGACATTGGATGTAAACAATATCATGCTTTCTCTTTTTTTCAATTAGTTTTCTGGATCCTTGGAAGAAATTAAAGACAATGGGGTTCATTAGGAGTTTGCCGGTTTGGAATTAACGTGCTGGTAATTCCGGTTACATGCACGAATCTGGATCGGCAAACTAAAGGTTTGCTGGTGGGGGTTACCTGATTTACCTCCAACCAATGGCAAAAACAGTCGGACTCCATGGAATGGGGATTTACCAGTATTCCTGCTTCTTGTCATATGCAGGTAATTCCACTATATCAGGTGATGGGAATGGTAATAACATTTTTCGGTATCCAGCCAAAATTACCAGCGGGATACCGGCAAACTCCTAATGACCCCTTCAGTCAAACTCATGCTAAGAAATAGCCATATCTCAACACTGGTATAAAGATGCCACAACGAATCCCTGATGTTTGGATCAGAGAGTGCTGTTTTCATCTAGTAAATCATGTTTTATTTTCACAGAGGAAGGATTACAAACAGTTGACTGGAGCGAGTTGAGTTGAATTTTATTCAATACACAGCCCCGGAGTAACTTTGTAAAACTTCATGGAAACATTTACGGTGTATTGAAAAACTGACAATATTTAAGCAAACCTGTATTCCTGTTATGTAATGCAGCGATTAATTCACTATGATGCACTGTTTCACTTTGTGCCGCAACTTAGATTTGTATCACAAAAGGATAAGGCACCCTGTAAAAAAAAAGAAAACTCCCTGAACACTATAGCTAAGAGTTTACTCACACAAGGGAAAACCCCCGAAAAGATACAAACTGATAAACACAAGTGAAAGATAACAATGTCAATAATGTCACACCATCCCAATGTAGAGTAGTTAGGCATACTGATTGTTAGGAACTTAATATATAGAGCGTTGTTATTATATTGTTTAAGCCTACTTTGTTGCAACTCAAAAGTGGAAAAAAACATCAATCTACCAAACAGCATGGAAATAAAAGAAGCTCTTAGAAACAACATTGGATAATTCTCTCCCCTAACTTCGCAGTTGTACTAGGCTTAGGAAAATGTCTGACACTATAACAGAAGCATCATCGTGATGTACATCACGCAGTAGCTGATTGACACCACGGTCCATTCATCCAAATGCTGTTTCAAGTGAAATTGAAAATACTTCCTATGACACACAGTTTATTTTGGGGCTTCATCAAAATACATTATATGGCGATGCATTGCATAATACTGAACGAGTGGAATCCTGTGTAAAATGGCTGTCTGTAGGCAGAAAGTCCTCTTTCTATATCCATAGACAATTTAGAATCAAAGAAAATAGTTCACCAAATCACTCTCAGTGAAAAAATAGAAAACTGTGTATCATAATTATAACATTAATAACATGAGTGGTTGGATGCAAGCAGTCACAGATAAGTAAGGTTTCATACTGGTTATGTATGCTCATGCAATGTATGCTTGTGAATTACTGTGAAATACAAAGCATATATATGAACAGATGGGTTACTAGCAAAAGGTACCTGTACTCTGCACAGGTTCTGTAGACAGATATGATAACACTCTCTTCCATTTTAGAAAATCAATGATCCAGTAGGTCCCTACTCTGATCACTTGATGTGCTTTGCACTCTGAAGTAAACTGCACTGAGAATGGGTGCATGTGGCTGGCGTAGTTATCCCATAGCAGACGTGAACAGGAGGCGAGAGTTGCCATGCTGCAGCATACTGAGACCTTCTTTGAGCTCTCCCCACCTGTTGTTGTGCGCTCTCCCCACCTGTCGCCTCACTCTGGCACAGTGATGTGTGTTGTGTTGCAAATATCCCAGAAACCGTGAGTCCTAAAGCCTTGAAAAATTGTTTTCTCCTTCTGAGTTTTGTTTCTCACATCAAGATGCTTAAAATGAACTTTGTCCAGTCCTTCCATGACCACATTGATGTTTTGTCAATTTCAGCCAACCATGTCATGTGTTAAGGTGAGGAAATCTGGGGAAAGGGGTGGGATGTGCAAATGTCACGTAGCCAGTAGACAGACATGATAACACTGTCATTAATTGTTGAACATTAATGATCCTATAGTTCCCTGTTCCGAGTCGCTTATCGTTTGATGTGCTTTGTACTCTGAAGTAAACTGCACTGAGAATGAGTGTGTGTGACTGGCTTACATACCCGGGGGCAGACATGGAGGGAAGGCAACAGATGGGGTGCTGCAGCATGCTTGGCCCTTCTGTGGGCTCTCCCCTCTAGTTGGCTAACCCTGGCGTGGTGCAGCACATTGTGGTACAAGTTTCTCAAAAACAGTGCATCCTATGGCTTTGAAATGTGGTTTTCAAGGTCCCATATGAACCTCTGAGTTTTCTTCAGGCATTCAGATGCTTGAAATGAGCTTTTTCCGGACCTTCTACAACCACATTGATGTTTCGCTGATTTCGTGAGTTGTGATGCAAATATCTCATAAGTAGTGCATCCTAGGGCCTTGAAACGTGGTTTTCGAGGTCCAGTTTTGGTCCTGGTGTCGACACAATTAAAAAAAACGTTGTCCGGTCCTTCTATGACCACACGGTTTTTAGACAATTTCATGCATTGTGGGGAAAATATCTTGGAAATTGTGCATCCTGGGCCTTGAAACGTAGTTTTCAAGATCCAGTTTTGTTCCTCGCATCGAAACTCTTAAAATGGCTCCCACCTTGGTGTTTTGCCGCTTCCAAGCAACTGTCTCATGCGTGCAGGGGCTGAAATCCCGGGAACGGGGTGGGGTGTCCACATGTAATGTAGCCAGTGACGTCCGGAGGGTCCCCACAGGTAACTATGCACAATTTGGTGCAGATTGGTGGAACGGTGTGGAATTGTATAAGGAACAAACAAACAGATTTTCGGTTTAATATATAAAGATAGATGGTGCTTGAAAATTGACATTTTACAACACAAACGTCAGCCTGACGAAGGAGTGACTTTTCCCAACAGTACAACAGAGCTAACATTGGTCGAAACCTAAAAAGAAAAAAAAAACCCGCGAGAAAAACGTACAAATGGAAAAAACCAGGGGACATCCAATGGCAGTAATCACGGACAAGTAACATGACAAAATGACATACATACAGTGCACCTTCTCCCTCCTACACGACTCAAAATCACATGCACACCTCATTTATAGAAAAATCGCTAATGGTCCAGGCTGCGCTACCCAACCTAAGAAAATGTGTTTAATATAAAACACATATTTGCCTGTACTACAATTTAGACACCATGGGGAGGTTGCATTATACTTTAAAATGTGTCCTCTACCAAAGAGCTTTCTATTGCAAAGGCACCAAGGTGTTTGTTCCTAATGTTTCAGGGTTGCCATGGAAGTAGCACTCTTAAACTGAATGACAGCCTCCATCATTAAAACCGTCCTTGTAATGTAAACGTTTCACCTAAAAGGTCCTATTAAACGCATATCTGTAACATTTCCTTTTGGGTGTGGGGGTGCATAAAGGGGGTGATTTCACCAGTCTTCTGATTTTTTAAACGTGTCTTCCTAGACATGGCTGGGCTAAATAAACTGTTTACGTGTTTTCCCCCTGCATGGAGCGGTCCTGCATTGAATGGTGAAGCGCCGGAGAGGTCTTCTTTCAGAGCGGTCCCCATTGATAAATAGGTGCCCTTGTGAAATGGCTGCCGGCGCTCTGGTTCCTCTTAATTGAATGCAGAATGCACACAGAATGCAGACCATCTAAGCAATTAAACTCCGGGGGGTATTTGTTATTGCGAAATTACACATCCAATAAGGTGTGGACGTAGATTGCAGAGAAGTGCTCCGGTTTCCCCAGTGCCATATGTAATTATTTCCCAACACACACCCCTAAGTGTCTAATTGTGATTATGAAATGTGCTTCGAAATAAATGTGAAAATAAAAAAAGCCAGGGCAGATGTCAGCATTTTTAGGGAGCAGAGAAAAATGAGAGGTCCAAAACCACTGCTTGCAACCAGTTTTTTTTATTTGTTATTTTTACAAATAGCCTTGTAGACAGAGGGCTAGGTCATTATCATGGGGTAAAGACCCACCCTGTTGCCGGCCCTGAGTTGGGAAGGGGTTATAATCCTAGGCAATAATGACCCTTCCCGAGGTTAATTAAGCTATTAGCACATACTACGTTAGCTTTCACTTTGTCACGTTGAAGAAGCAGTGACAAAAAAGAGTGTTATGTTGATAGAAATCGAGTTGGGAAATGTCATTGCAGTTTCTTGAATGCAGAGAAATGCTTTACATTGTGTCTCTGTCTGCTTCTGAAGTCAGAACGTTTAGAATGCAGTTCTAGACTGCACAGAAAGCCTTCTGATTGGCTGAGGTGAGGTGGTCAATAACGACTTCCATGTGCTAATGTATTGTTGATACATATATTGTACAATTCAAGGAAAAAACTTCTAGTTGCAGGGACGTTAAGGTGAGAACTTAATACAACAAAACCCTGGAAAATTCAGCTAAAGCCACCTTAACGTTGCACCCCCTGTTGTGCAGACTATGACCACAATGTTGACATCACAGATGCAGAAAGCAAATGCAAGCTCTTAAAAAGGTAGACAGCTTCGTAATAACGTGCAACTGCAATAACATACTATTAACATGGAGCCGTCAAATGTAAATAAACCTCAGTGCAAAGCTAGTAAATTAAAGTGCAAATGCATACGGCAGCATGAAGTTACAGGCTTTTAAAGCATGAGCAGCTTCATAATAAAGTACAAATGAGGAAGCAGCTATGAACTCATATCAGTTGTGAAGCTAACCATAAAGCACAAACAGCAAAGCATAAGGCAGCATAAAGCTACAAATTCATGAAGCATAAGCAATGATAAAGCATGATAAATGCAGAGAGCAACTTAAAGCTCTTTTTTATTTCTTACAAAACTTTCCAGTCTGGGGGGGCCCAGACTTTTAATCAGTTTTGGAATTTTTGGAATTTTTGGGAATTTTTGCCAAATCCGTTACTCGTTAATCAAAAGTTATTAACAATAGAATTTTGAGGGATTCCTATGTGTCTCTGACTCACCTTAACTATAGGTCGGTGACCACCGCCTTATAATATGGGAGCCCTTTCCAACATTCACCTAAATTCATTTTGAGATCTTCCAAGAGAGTTAGTATATGACCTGTCAGTATGCTATTTGCAGTTATCCAAAATTAACACACCACTTTTGCAAAGTGACCCGATGCCCGAGTATACGTCACCTTCACTGACAATTGCTTCTAGTTATATTACAGCAGGATGACAACTTTGAAGAACACACCATATGTTGGAAATCATTGTTGAGCATCTCCCCCAAAACACTGAAGCCTTTTTACGATTTCTTTTCTATAAAAGGCAAAGCCTTCGCTTTTAATGTCAGACTGAGATTTGTAAATCTCATTTAGAACGTTCTGCATGCTGTGGGATTCACTCTGATGAAAGAAGGGTGAGTGTAGGAGCACACTATAAAAAAGGACTTACAGGTAGGCTCAGCCCTACAGATATAGGATTCATTGAGCACTTTTACTCCCTAAATTAGGAAAATACGCCCAAAAAATAAAAACAGGGAGTAAAAATACTCCCACTTCAAAATCTTATCAGGAGCACTGAGTAGACTGAGTAGACTATTTCTTTAAAAAAGTGGATTTTTAAACTCTGTATATGAAACTGCATATCTAGCCATTGATACTTCATGTTTATGTTATGTTAAAATGCTGAAGCATTATATGTGTGGCACCATACAATGCCAAAGCAGAGAGGTTTGAGAGATGTTGAAAGTCACCTGATGAAATAGCCTGAATCATTGCTGCGGGTGCATTTTCAAGGGCATTTTCCAAAGAAATTGATTAACAGGAGAGTTGATCATTTCAATTCAAATAAATTGTGTATGGATCATAGGTTATAAATCATCTCCTTTTACTTCTATCTCCCTGCTCTAATCGTTTTCCAAGACTGCACTTTAGTAAAATGGCTCAGTTTGTTAAAAGCTTGTTGGTGTGATCTGTGTTTGACCTGCAGGTCGCAGCTTCGAATCCCAGCAAGGCCAACTCATCCTTCCTAGGTCAATAAATGAGTACCAGTTTCGAGTGGGTAATAATAGTAATATATGTAAATAGGACACTATGTAAAGCACTTTAGATTAAAGCGCTATATAAAAAAACACATTATTATTATAGAAGACAATTCACAGTAATATACTACAATAGGCAATCTACTTGGAAAGGGTGAGATGGGAACATTAATGTCAAAATCTCATGCATCAGACAGCAGAGCTATCACTCAGGTTAAACAGACTTTACCGATGTGGGTTCACTTACCGTCTGTCAAATGCAGCTTCCCTAAAAGGCCACTACGTTCTGCTTGCGCTGCGTTCCCCCTATAATACCTGTGCCCAATTCTCCCATGCGGTACCCCTCTTGGCATTTCCCTCCCCTACTCCCTCACTTACATTACCGCCACTTCCACGCTTCATCTTCCTGTCTGTGCATTGCCCGACAAAACGACACCCTGCCGGTGATGTTTTGCTTCTCGCCCTTCTCATGGCACCCTCTAAACCTACAAAAGATTCTAACTTCTGGGGTGGGGAAGGTGCTGTCGTGTACGCAGCAAGATGGCTGCATCTTTAGAGGGCTTCTGCTGCTGACCCAAATATCTTATCACTAACATCCTTACAAGCCGGTGTACATTGCTGAGATGAAGCTGGCACGGATAGAGAATTTGGCCGTGCACAAAATGATCCTACTTGGAACCGAATCAAGGCCATTGAAGTGGAGTTACAGAGAGTGTAGTGGAGTGAATTGAAGGAAATTCTGAGCTAGCAGGGGCCAGTGGGGGAGGAGCCGCAACGTGTAATCTTTCAATGCACAGACTTGGGCTGCCCTGGGGGAGGCTGGGAATTTTCCTGTCTCCCTGCTTGCTACGTTTGGTATCCCATTCTGCCTGGAGGTGCATACATAGTATTGCACACCTTGTCTCCCAGCAATACCTGTCAGGAGGTGTGAGGCACGCTATACATGCAGAAGTGGGAGGCGCGATTGCCACGGCCACTAAGCCCCTGTCTAAAGTGATGATGTATGCTTGCCCGTACAGGAGAAGCCCTGCTTGCGCACAAGTGCAGGGGAAGAGGCAGGCTTGGTTGAGACAGGCTTGGACAGGACAACAGCCCCAATTCTCCGCCCAATAGGTTGGACAGAGCAGGGGAGGCTGGTGGCTCAATATTACCCCACCACCTCACTCACTGCAGACACTGTAAGGCCTACTTGACCAGCGAGAGGGATACGTAACTCAACCAGTAGGTGCGGAGACATAGAGCCCCAGCGTGATCATCTACAGCGGGGAAATGAAGCAGAGCAGAGTAGCCATGGTAAATCCCAAGCAAAAAATATACCTTTTCACCAGGCCAGACACCTCTCCAGCAGCCAGTTTAGGCTAAGCCACAGAAGCAGCAGTGCCAAACATGACAATGATGAATCAAACCCTGATAGCAGTGAAGGACAGTACAGACAGAGATAGATTGTTTGACCAGTAAAGTGGACATATCAGCATTGCAAATAGAAAGGTTATGTGGAAGAATAACAGAAGCAGAAAAACGTATTAGCGATGGTGAAGATAATAATATGAAGCTGTAAAGTGAGATGAAACTCCAACAAAACATGAAGAAGGTAATGGCGATGAATGAAGACTTGGAAAGTTGATCCTGGTGTAATAATCTGCATATTCTAGGTCTTCCAGAGTCAATGGCAATAGATAAAATGGATACTTTCATTGAGCGTCTACTACCGCAGTCTCGCACATATTCATGGTTGAGTGCATCAATCTCTAGCCCCAAAACCTCCACCTGGGACTCCGGAGAGGCCAATCATAGCCAGTATATTCAACAAACAGGATTGAGCTGTGCTTCTGAAAGCTGCCAGAGAGAAGGGCGAGCTTAAATATGGATCTGCCATAATATAGATCTTTTCGGATTTTAGCACACAGGTGCAAGGGCACAAGAAACCGTTTTCAAGAAGCAAAATATATACTTTGTATGCAAGTAGTGCGCTACGCTATGCTATACGCACTGAAAATGAAAGTGGTACAGGGTGGGAAATCCCTATTCTTTACAGATCCAAGAGTGACAGAGAGCAACGCCATGGAGATTATGCTTACATCCCAAAACCACCACTCTTCCCCACACTGACGAGCAACAAGATGCTCTATAAGATGTACTTGATGAAGAGAACAGCCTGTTCAAGTTACATGCCAAACTAAATGAAAGGTTCACAGACAATTTATGGGTCAGTGGCCTTAATATGCTACTGGGTCTGGCAGCAATCAAGGAGAGCAACTATGCTAGCTCACAGCCAGCTAGCACACTAACTTCAGCCTAAGACAGTTTTTGGGTGCTGGGGAATGGTGGGGGGGGGACAACACCAGTATGTTATGGTTTCTGGAGGGGAATGGGGTGTTTAACTGGTTGTAACATGTTCAGGCACAGTGTCAAACTCTGAGTATATGATGTGAGGGCATCCATATAGATACAGTGAAAAGTAAGGCATACAGCGGGGTGATGCATGATAGTATTACAGTGATGTCATGGAATCTAAGGGGGATGAAAACCAACAAGAAGTTTAGACAAATAATTAGGTACACACAGAGACGCCGGGTGCACATGCTGATGCGGCAGGAGACTTATCTAGGTTTGGAAGATAGACTAATAGCAGTTCAAGGCTTGGAAGTGCATAGATATAGTGTGCCCCACTCCACAAATTGCAGAAAAGTAGCCACATATATAAATCCACTGGTGCAAAACAAACTACATTACAAGTTAAGTGTGGGGTTGGGGCGTATTTCATATTGGTGGGTGAAATGAAGAGATAGAGAGCGGAGTTAATCAATATTTATGCCCCGAACTTTGATTCACCCAAATTCTTCCCGAAGTGTGCATGCCACCTACATAAATATGAGGGATACAAAATAACATGGGGAGGTGATTTCAACTTTGCACTCAGGCTAGACCTAGATAGGACACACTCTGTACAGAGACACCTACAGATGTAAGCTAAGATTTGGGGGGAAATATCAGAATGCCAATGCCTGATTGACTCTTAGAGACACAGAAATCCATGAAGATAGAATATACCTACTACTCGAGTGTGCATGACTTGGCATCCCGCGTAGATAATATCATGGTCACACCTGAGACATGGAGGAATTCCAAAGAATGGAAGATTCTTCCTATAATGCTGCCTAATCACTCCCCCATCCTGTTCACGTTCAACAGGGATATGTACAGACACAGGACTCCCAGATGGAGATTTAAAAGTGAGGCCATGAGTGATCCAGTGTTCAGGGAGGATATCGCTCAGGAAATAGAGCAGTACTTTCATCACAATACCGACTCAATTGATAATTTCTATACCATTTGGGAGGCATTGAGGTGTGTATACGGGGTATTGGAATATCCAAAGAGGACAATATTGTGGAAACAATTAGGAGATCTCTGATGAGTTTAGATGCAGAAATAAAAATAACAGAAATGGAACAACCCTCAGCGATTACGGGAGGCCAGAGAACAATATGCAAGATTAGTGGCTAGTGAGATTAAGTCTTTGGCCAGCCCGGCTATAGCTAGAGCATATGGCTATGGGCACTGCACGAGTAGAACACTGGCATGGGTGATCCAGAAGGAAAGGTCATATGCAGACATCATAGAAATCGAAGCAGAGACATTAGATAGAGTGAGAGATAACAAGAGGATCAATGAGCTCTTTAAAGAATACTATGAGGCCGTACATACAGTGCCATCTAGAGCTACTGAAGCGGAGATTCACTAATTCTTGAATCAGGTAGCGCTAGGTTGGTTAGACACTGATTAGGCACTGCTACTCAATAATCCCCTGACAGTAGAGGAAATTAAATGGATAATACAATCTCTGCCCAATATTAAGGCCCTGGGTATTGATGGGATACAGAATTGTACAAGATTCTCACCCTGCATCTCCTATGAATGTATGAATATGCATAGACCACTGTCTCCCTACCTGAGTCCACACGATCAGCCTGAATCATAGTACTACTAAAACCCAATAAAGACCTATCGAGGTGTGCATTGTGCGACCACTGTCCCTAATTAATATTGACAATAAAATACTTGCAAAGTTACTGGCAAACTGACTGCTGCCTTACATGCCGTCTATGATCCTACCAGACCAGGCAGGTTTTAGACTGGGGCGATCGACACAGAACAATCGGAGGAGAATGTTCACGCTCCTGTACAACATAAACCCTGAAATCACAGCTGTACTTGATGCAGAGAAAGAATTTGACTCCGCCGAATGGCCTTTCCTCTTCAAAGTGCAATATAGATCAGGATTGGGATCCCACTTGCTGTGGTAGATGCAAATATTACATAACTCCCTGAAGGCAATGGTTCTGACTAATAGAATCCAAATGGGGGCCATATCCCATTCACGAGGTACAAAGCAGGCGGGTGTCCCCTATACCCATTGCTATTTGCCTTTGCAAATGAACCATTGGCATGCTATATTAGAACATTTCACAGTCACAGGGGGATAAACATCTACTCAAGGGTAAGAATTATAACGCTGTATGCAGACGACATGCTCCTGTACATCAAGGAACCTAAGCCAAACCTCCTGTCAATAATGGTGGATGTGCAGAAGTTCAGCAATCTATCGGGACTAAAGATTAACTGGGAAAACTGTAGATACTGCCCCCAACACCTAGTACCACACTGGAAGATACTCTTGTCAACTTCAAATGGTGTACTGATGTTATAAAATACTTTGGCGTTGTGATATCCAGTAACATAGCCACCCCCTACCTTGAGAATTACAACAAAACCCAAGAGTCTTTGGAAGCCAAGGTGAATGCTTGGATACAACTACCAATATCTTAGGTGGCGAGAATATCCCTAGCAAAAATGGTTGTGGTGCCAATGTTATTGTACATCTTCAGTAATGTACCTATAAGCCCCACCCTATGATCTTCTGGAAGGGGATTAAATGTATGATAATCATGTTGATCTGGGCAGGCAAACAACCTAGGATAGCCTATGGCACGCTTACGAAACTGCACAAGAAATTTCATTCACTTGGCATGGCTATGTATTGAGGTAAGAAAATGTTGCCAACAAATCATAGGAGTCAAGGGAAATGGTAGACAATCATGTCCCCAATTCACCCTAGAATTACCTGCTTGGTGTATTCGATGGAGAGAGCAAACCCACATGCAGATTCCTAGTCATGGCATCAGATCCTTTTCTATGGATCAGTTTTATCAACACTCTTAGCCAGTTTAATTCCTTTGATTTACTACAGCAGGTGTCCTTCTTGTCCGACCAAACACTGAAACTGTATATATTTCCATATGAAACACTTCCAAAGAGTTTAGGAAACTTAGTTTTGTGTTACTTCTTAGTTCTTTACACTGGAGCTTAAGGCTCTCTGCTCTCACCACTGATTTTTAATATCTACATAAAACCTTTAATGAATCTTGTCTGTGACTGATCTTATTTTGGTAGACCTTTCAGCAGCATTTGATGCTGTGGACCATCCTACGCTGCTTATCTGTCTCTCCCAGGCTGGCCTTTCTGACCAAGTCCACTCCTGGTTTCCATCTTTTCTGTCAGATGGTTTAGAAATTCTCTCTCTGGCACTGTATCTTTCTTATCCTAATGCACTTTCATGTGGTCTCCCACAGGGCTCTGCCCTGTCCCTTGCACTTTTTAACATTTATATCCAGCCCTTCCTGCTGTTCATCCGTTCTCACGGTTTCCGCTCCTACTCATACGCTGATGACAATCAAATCATCGTCCGGCTTGACCTCCCCTAGTCCGACACTGCGCCTCAGCTTAGGGGTTGTCTGGCGTCCGTGTGTAACTGGATGGGTCGCAACTGTTGAAACTTAACAGGACAAGACCGAGATGCTGGTGGATGGGTCTCTGTAGAGAATATGGTGCTCGTGAGTTGGTCGCCACTCAAACATCTTCCCTTTGTTATTGTTTCAGGGAGCGATGGTCGCGTGACGGCTGTGGCAGTTTGTGAGTGGAGGCAGAGGGAGAGACTTTGCCGGCGGGCCAGTTATGAATAAACTTAACTGTTTACCTCCAACTCACTGTGTCAGCCAATCTTCTTCAATGGCGACGTGGTGAAACCCATGCGGGCCCGCAACGGAGAGGAGCTGCACAACAGCACAGACGCCTGTCTGCGATCTGGACGCCCAGCCACCAGTGAGCTCCAGAGTCTCCCGAAATCCCGGGCTCGGCGGCAGGGGGAGCGCACAGAGACGCGCTGTCTGACGCTTCAGCAGACCGCTTGCCCCTGTGGATTTGAGCATGGGAGCCGCTCGTCTTCTCTTCACAGCAGCAAACACTCAAGGCGCGGTGGGGCAGAGGGGGAGCGGAGAAGTGCCGAAATAAGTATTCAAGGGGGGCAGTCCACCCAAGTGACAAAGGAAGCAAAGTTAACGCCCAGTCAGACTGGTACCTCCAATCTCGTTGGTACAGTCACTGGACAGGGAAAAACAAGCCCAACTGCAGAGTATGAGATATATGACACTGAGGGAGTGTCTCAAAATAACTGTCTCCAGTTGTTTCAAGTAAAGGAGAACATAGAGAAGAACACATTAGTCAAAGTTGGTGCAAAAGTTCATAAAGGAATCCTGACATTATATTAGGTTGTGCAGATTGGATTAATAGCAGCACTGACACTTGTGATTTGAAAACATAATAATGGCTGCAGCTAGCATGATAGCATAGCCTCGCTTGCACCTTTTCTTCCTGAGCCAGGAGCTCTACCTATAAGGTGGGACAGATGGAAAAAGATTTTCGATACTTACCTAGTGGCAATTGGTGGGGACAAATTTGCTGCAGCGAGAAAGAGGAAGCTATACTTCTGCACAATTTGGGCACTGAAGGTCGTAGTGTCTATGATGGTTTGCCCCAACCTCCACAAGAGGGTCAAGGAGAAACAGACCAATATACTATGGCAGAAAGGAAGTTAGAAATACACTTTGAAGCAAAGAAAAACATAACATTTGAGAGACACAAGTTTTTTCAGAGGGTACAGGATCCCCACTAGCCTGTGGAGAACTTTATTGCAGCCTTAAGATCTCTGAGTCACACATGTGAGTTCGGCCAGTTAACTGATTCACTTATACGTGACCAGTTAGTGCATTGTACCAATAACATGAAGATACAGGAAAGATTACTGACAAAAGATGTGCCTCTGGAAGTGGCAGTAGAGACTTCCAGAGGAATGGAACAGACTCACAAGTATATGTCCACCATGAAGAACGAGAAATCAGAAGGTGAAGTGGCAGCAGTGAGAGGATTAAAAAAATTAAATGTGAACAAAGAAGTTAAAAGCTACAAATGTGGTAGCAATCGCCATATTTCCACGAGTGTATTTTGTCCTGCAAGGAATATTTTTTGCTTAAAATGCAAGAAAAGGGGACATTTTGCAAGAGTCTGTAGGGAATCAGGCCAAGTACATAATATTGAGTAAGGAGCAAGAATACCAGAACAAGAAGAAAGCTCAATAACTGTCCAAGGACCTCAAACCAAAGGTGCTAGAAATTTCAGAGATATCCAACAAGAGTAATGCCCCAACCAATGTGTTTCTAGTGAATGGTAGGGTTGTGACATTGAAGGTAGACAGTTGTTTACCTTGGACTTTGATGTCAAGAAGGACCTATGAAGGATGTTTGCAAGGCAGACTCGACGGAATGAAGGCACACACAATAGAACCGTATGTGTATGGCAATGTAAAGATCAAGATATTAGGTACATTTCAAGCAGCCATCAAATGCAAAGGAAGGAGTTGCGATTCTGAAGTGTACGTAACACAAGAAGGATCGTCCCTGTTAGGATGGGGCGAACAGCGGAAACTGGGAATAAGAATACAGGCAAGTGCAGAAGAATCAGTCTCAGTTGCAGAGATTAAGGACAAATGGGAGAAAGAATTTCCTAAGGTGTTTCAAGGAGACTTAGTGATGCTTAAGGGCTTTGAACATGAGATTTGTTTGAAAGCAGGGGCAATTCCAAAGGTACATAAACTGAGATCAATACCTCACGACTTGAGGGGAAAACTAAAAATGGAAATTGAAACATTGTTTCAGAGAGGCATTATAGAAGATAGTGAAAGCTCTGAATGGTTGTCGCCAGTGGTGGTGGCAGCAAAACCGAATGGAGCAATAAGACTTCTGGACATGAGGGACATCAATAGGAACATTCTTGTGGACAGACAACCTTTACCAATAATCGGTGACAAGTTGTCAACTCTCAAGGATGCCAAAGTGTTTTCTGTGATTGACCTTTCTCAAGCCTATCACCAGATTCCTTTGAAAAAAGGCTGTCAACATCTTATGGCGTTTATAACGACCTTTGGTACTTTTAAGTATTGTAGGATGCTGTTAGGCCTTGCCACAGCGGCGGCTGTTTTCCAAAGGGTGATGAACACAGTCATGGGGGGAGTCAAGAATATTGTGGTGTTCCAAGATGACATGCTTATCTATGGTGGTTCTAAGGCTGAACATAATATAATCTTGGCCCAAGTGTTGAGCAGATTGTCTGAGGCAGGGTTGACAGTGAGAAGAGATAAATGCAAGATTGGGGTGGAACGAGTGGAATATCTGGGACATGTGATAGATGAGTTTGGTATGAGACTTAAGAGATGTTTAGTGGAAGCAGTTAAAAATGCACCAATACTGACAGACAAGGACCAAGTGAGGTCTTTTTTGGGTCTTGCTGAAAACTACCATAGATTTGTAAAATATTTTGCTGTAGTGTCTACGCCTATTCGAATGATTCTAAAAAAGGGTTCCAAGTTTGATTGGACTACAGAGTGTGGTGTGGCATTTGATAACATTAAAGAAGCAATTAGTAAGGCGCCTTCCATTGGTAGGTTTGATCCTATGGATAAAACAGTTTTGGTGGTGGATGCTAGCATGTTGGGACTAGGAGCAACCTTAGTGCAATATGACAAGGAGAACAAGGAAAGAGTAATCGCTTTTGCATCGAGAGCGTTGAGAGTGGCGGAGCCTAAGTAATCAGTTATCGAGAAGGAGACGTTGGCCATGTTTCGGGCCATTGAGCACTATAAATGCTTTCTGTGGGGTAGGCCCTTTTGTTGTTCGCTCAGATCATAAACCACTAGTACAGCTTTTTGAAAGTGGGAGATGGGCTTTGAGTTTGCCTAGAATAAGTCGGTGGGGGTTATGTCTCCAAGGATATAATTTTGATTTAAGTTTTCTGCCGGGAAAAAAGGATGTGGTGGTGAAATGCCTTTCTAGGATGCCTATCAGTGAGAATGAGGACGGAAAGGATATGAAAGTGGAAGAATCGGTAGTGGCAGAGGTGGAAGGTGCAGTGAGTCAGGAGAAGTGGTTGCAAGGAGAAGATTCTGATGAAAAGCTAAAATTGATTAGAGAATGGACGGTAAATGGATGGCCCTGAAAAATAATTTGCATAGGAGATTTGATATTTGGTGGGAAGTCAAGGAGGAGTTGAACATATGTGGAGACAGACTGAGGAGAGGGTGGTGTGTGGTTCCTCCAGAGTCAATCAGACCCTGTTTAATTGAATTGTCCCATGAGGGACACCCAAGGGAAGGAGCATTGAAAAGGAAACTCCGCCAGAGTTATTGGTGGCCACGCATTGATTAAATGGCGGAGAGGTGGGTGAAAGACTGCATGATTTGTCAAACTAGTGATAAAACAAAAGTAGTGTGGGAGACCCCTTTGGTTCCCAATGTAGTTCCAGATCAACCATGGTCCAAAGTTGCAGTGGACATCATGGGTCCCATTATGGGTTTGGGAGGTGGTTTGAGATTCTTGTTTGTGCCAGTTGATTTCCATTCAAAATGGATCGAATGGGAAGCAGTCAAAGAAGTCACGGCTAGAGAGCTCATTGTGTTTTAGGAGAAAATATTTTTTAGGGAGGGTGTACCCACTGAGCTTGTTTCAGATAATGGAGTTCAATTTGTTTCGGAAGCAATGAAGAGGTTTCTTAGCAGTTATGGTATAAAACATATCAAAACAGCGTTGTACCATCCTAGGGCCAATGACCTTGTGGAGAGGGTCAACCGATGGTTGAAACAAGGTTTACAATTGGCTATGAGAGTGAAACAGCCATGGAGGGAGATACTGAACATGTTGTCCTGGAATTATGTAACCACACCGCATTCGGTGACAAGAGTGTCGCTATTTGCATCGCTTAAAGGAAAGGAGCCTGGGATCAGGTTATGTCCGGGATGGTTAGGGATGGCCAAAGTGGTTCAAGTGGATACGGAGCAAATCATGAAATTCACCAGAGAGAGCCAGGAGAAAAATAAAGGCTGGTTTGATACTCGCGAGAAAGTGAACGAACGTGAGTGGAAAGTTGGAGAAATGGTGTACGTAAAGAATCCCAGATTAGTGAGTAGGTGTTTGGAAAGTAAGTATTTGTGTCCAAGAAAGATAAGTGCAGTAAGGAAGAGAGTGGTAATTGTGGAAGGAGGAGATGTGTGGTCAAAAGGGAGAATTGCTAAGGCCTATGGGGCGAGTGAAGGAGGAGTTGCTGAGGCGTGTGGTGTGAGTGAAGGAGTGGAAAAGGATAGAGAGTTTAATGAGAACGGAGGTTGGGGTGAGAGTGAGTTTAAGGTGATAGAATTAAGTATTTTCGAAGAACGAGGTCAAAGCCTGTCTGGATGAGGAACTACATGTCCTAATATTTCTAAATCTCCCTTAAAAAGTACTGATGTGTGGAGATGTTAGGAAATATTGTTTACTGATGTGTGGAGATGTTAGGAAATATTGTTTTCAATGAATGTAGTACTTCTATTTTATTATCGGCTATGCTGTTAGATTCTTTATGCAAATATTTTCAGTTTTGTTTAAACTTTTATTTCTTAAATTTCTTTATTTAATGTATGTTTGATAAGTTTTCAATTTTGTGTTGGTTCACCATAGGGGGAAGATATGTAGAGAATATGGTGCTCGTGAGTTGGTCGTCACGCGAACATCTTCCCTTTGTCAATGTTTCAGGGAGCGATGTTCGCGTGACGGCTGTGGCAGTTTGTGAGTGGAGGCAGAGGGAGAGACATTGCCGGCGGGCCCTTATGAATAAACTTAACTGTTTACCTCCAACTCACTGTGTCAGCCAAACTTCTTCAGTCTCCCTCTATTTCTACTGTTGCTTTGGTTTCCTCATCCTCTTCAACACTGTGGTCCTCTGCTTGGCGGCCTCTGGAACTTGGCCTCTGCCCCTCGCCCATTTCAGTGGTTAGAAATCTGGGCTTCATGTTCTCTGAATCCTTAACAGCTGCAGCCCAGGTCAGCTCGGTATGCAAAATTGGCCACTATCAGCTTAAGGTGTTTAGGAAAGTCTTTCCCTTCCTCCCTATGAAGCATCACCCTCTTGTTTTCTCTTATCTAGTAATGATTCATCTTGACTATTGTAATTCCTAGTTCCTGGCTCAACGGGCCTACGTCCTTCATCGCTTACAGTTACTACAAAATCTGACTGCCTGTGTTGCTACCAACACTGCTTGCGGGACTCACATTACTCAGGTCCTGCGCTCCCTCCATTGGCTGCCAGTCCAGAAGCAGATTATTTTCAAATCCCTCTGTATAGTACAGCGAGTTTATCATGGAGTGGGAGCAAAATTGTTGGAGGAGAAATGTCAGAATTACCATCCTAGCCGCCCTCTGCGATCTTGTGATGCCCGGCTCCTAGTCATTTCTCGATTTTGATGGGATCATATAGGTTGCCGTTCCTTCTCGGTGGCTGCGACCAAGTTGTGGACCGCTTTGCCATTGTCAATCCGGGTAAAACAGACAACCATTTCAGCTTTCGTTGAGGCTTAAAAACCCTACTCTTCTAGACCTCTCCATTACTGATGTTTCTTCAGTGCCATGACGCCCTGGCGAATATGCACTTTACAAATACATGTAACATACCATACTTCAAAAATGGATGCATCCTAACTAGAGATGGGAGAGCCTTGAATTGTTCAATTCAAATTTAGGGCTGAACCTTTGAAAAAAACTTTGAATCAGCTTGAGCCGCTTGGGCCTCCCAAGAGATGGCTCCCATGTTGAATCGAGCATAGCCTTTGAATGTTAGATTCAGTTTGAATCGGTTTGAGCCACTTCGAGCCATGGGCCATGTGGATTTTGAGAAAGAATAAGGTAGATTCTCAAAAATGTTTTAAGTGGAAGTGTGCAGAGTGTTTTGTCTAGCACCCTGTGTAGCGTTTTGTGCACCGTCCTGCCTGCTGCTTTGGCTACCTTAGCAGAAGGGAGTCTGTCATCCATGGCAACAGAATTTCGGAGGTGGAGCTTGAAAACAACTTGTCTCGGTGGATTCGCGGCAGAGTGCGCATAGTGTTTTGTGTTTGGTGTGAGCATGAGCGGAGAGTTAGCATGTCTTTCTCTCCCTCACACATGGCTAACTAAGCATCTGGCTGTGCTGAAGCCTAATCATGATGACAAGAGAGGATGTAAAGCTACTCGCTGTAGATGGAAGATCTATGCCAATGACCGTAGCAATGACACGCAAACAGAGTAGGCTGCTTGATGATGCCCCGGTAAGTGCTGGTAAGAAGTCGAACTTAAAACATGTAAATATGGTGGGAGACAAAGTGATGACTGGGGGCTGCTGTGAAACCATGAGGGTGGCTCTGGAGGATCCTGACATGGCAAGCCCCTCCCCTTTGGGCCTCAGTCTCCCTCTTTTGAACTTGGGAGCAATACCTCAGGCGAACGCATCCATCTGCATAGAGGTACCTAATAAAGAAAAAGAGGCAAGACATCTCCAGGATCCGTGCACAATGGACTGGTAAATCCCTTGCTCCCAGTCTTCCCACCTAAATTGTTGTCATTGCAGCTGCTTCATCCCAAAAGCACGGATGAGACCGTAGATCATGCGAGCCATCTACATGAACTGACAGGGACTGGAAATGTTCAGTGGGCCGACAACCAATATGTCCAGCCAATTAAAATCGGACAGAGGGGGCCGGTTGATATTCCTGCAGAACTCTACTTGGAATCTAAGAATCAAGAGGACGCCATGTATCCAAATACTGCTGCAGCCATAGAGCAGGAGGCCTCCTATACCCTTGATTCTGTCCAATTGATAGAAAGGGTGATGGAGGACAAGTACTATATCAAAGTTTTAGAGGTAAAGAATTCCGTCTTGGTAGCTCGGCTGTCGAAGGACATATTGGACTGGCTGAGCCCTAAGACCTCTGCTCTGGACCAATAAATAGAGGCAATCCAAGAACCAGAGAGCCCCACAAGGTGGCATTTATTAAACAACTCGAGACATCAGCTTTCTTTACAATCTGATTTGGACTCTGGCTCCTCGGACAGCGGCCAATACTCAATCCCCAGAAGAGATCCAAGGGGGAATCTACAAGCAGGCAGAGAGAATGGCCTTGAAGATGGCAAATTTATGAGAAATATGATGACGAAAGTCCAAAATGCAATGATGGCCTCTCTAGCCATCTGAATGGCCCAGTTTACCAAGATGTATGAAACCCTAAATGACTCACTGAAGGATCAGGCCATACTTATAGCTATGGCACACTCTAAGGTGTCTCTCTAAGATGACTTTTCTTGCAACTTTCGTGGCAAAGGTGCAGGACAGATTCAACAGATAAGCTGAGGCCGTGCTAAACTGGCAAAATAGCCTCAGTGATTTGGCGAGGAGGGAATTACTGGGCCCGAAGAACCCTGATGGAAACTGTTCAAGACGACTGCAAATGGATGCGATCCGATTTTAAAATCCAGCAAACATGGTAATCGGACAGGAACAAACGTTAGGCTCCCTTGCAGAGCTCAAAAGGAGAAGAGCTCTTAAGAAATCCTACCAATAATGATCTTCCCAAGCGCTCAACTGGTCTAATATACCGCAATTCTCAAGAAAGAGCTGTGGATGGGGCAACAGATAAAAGAAAGGGAGGTGATGGACAGCCTCACTTATTGATCATTCCAAGAATAAGTGAAGCTCCTCTAAATGGACCAGAGGAAAGGAAAGTGGCGATTGACTTAACAACAGTTGATAATAATATGTTCTCGATTTTTGAGAAAACCCAAGAACCTAAGTTAATTAATGGCCCTAATAAGATGCAAATCCATCGAGTCCATCCAAAGAAGGAATCAAAAATGCGAACACAGGGCCCAAAAGGAAATCGAACTGATCAAGGGTCTTTCTCAGACAATTGCACTCTCCCCCTCCTGCTTCCTCAGACCGGCCGATTAAACGCCCTTGAAGGGAACTGATGACAGTTAGAAAGCTACACTTGTGATGGCAAAACCAGCCCTGCGGAGTGAAAGTGAACACAATCAGAGGATGGAGGAAAGAGACTCAATATCGGACTCCTGTCTAAGCGATCTCATAGACATTATTAAAAGAGATGAGGAAGATGATGAATGGGATAATTTGAGCATGTCAAAACTAGTAGAAATTGGCAGGCACGTTTCCCACCTAACTAATAATTCCAGGGTACTGGCTCTCCCTGTGTCGGAACTAACAGAGAAACCGTCTGTAATAGGAGGGAGGATACGCCTCTATTCAGAACTCTGGATAAAAAAAGAAACAACCAAAGGCCCTCTAGAACAGAACCAGAACCCCTGAAGGCAATGCATAGAGAGGAATCCATTTTCTTAACAGGTCCACCTAGAAGGGTGTGGAAAAACAAACACAAAGACTGCTTGGAGAGTCAAGTAGCGAAGGTCTGCCTAGGAAATCTATTGCATAACGAAGAAAATCTCATCCTCAATCAATCTAATCTAAGGTGCCTATTTCACCATATTCCGAATATCAGATTCATAACACCAGACTATATCCACATAGTCCAGTTTGTAAAGGAGACTGGCATGCACTGGGTAATATTAAATCTGTGCTTGCATCGAATAAAAGCAGAGATATTGGAACTGCAAGATCTATTGCACCCATTGGGCTATGATTTATGCGATTATAGAGAGGGAATGGAATACTCAAGAAAACAGTCTGCTCAGGTGCCGTGAGAGGGAAGTGAAACTCTAATGAGAAAATCCCCCCTGGCCACTAAACTGCCATCCAAAATAAGAAGTCCACGCCCGGGGCCTAAGCGGACGAATCTGAGAAAATCAGATGGTCAGATGATTCCATCAATAGGCAAGCCCATGCTCAAAATCACAATCTCCAATGGGGCACTCAAAAACAAAGGAATCTCAGCAAGCAGCGACCCCAAAGTTGACCTAGAGAAACTACAGTCCTGGTTGTGGCTGGCAGCGGCTTTGACAGAACCATGCCTATGCTAGAGCCAAAAAAAGGAGGCCATAAAGCCCATGACCGACCGTTAGTTGTTGGAGCACAAGGGGTTTTGTGGAACTCTTCATTAATGAAAACTTGGGGTTGGAAAATTCGGACATCATCTGCCTACAAGAAACCTGGCTGAGGATTATCCTTTTATGTGAGAGTTTTGAAGTCTACCTGAACAAAGCCATAAAGAGAGTTGTGGGTAGGCCTTCTTCGGGATTGCTAACATTGATTACAACAGCTAAGTCCTTGGAGGTGATTAAAGTGACTCACCCGAACTCTTTTATGCAATCCCTGCAGATTCAGTATAAGACAAAAGTGGTTGGACAAAGAAAATTACCTAATTTTAATCAATGTGAACTGGGGAGTGAAGTATGAGAACGATGGGCCCCTTTCGAACTCCATAATGCAGATAATAGATGATGCCATAATGACAGTGGATGATCCTCGTTTTATACTGGGTGGTGACCTTAACATGCATATTGTTGATAAGGTAGGGATGCTTATTTAAGAGTCACTTCTAGAAAACAGCGCTAAACTTTGGCTCAGAGAAATTCAGACATGTGACCTGACAATGCTATACGGCCAAACTTATGGAGATATTCCAGCAACCAATACCTGGTCAAGGGGAAATCAAAGGGTGTCAACCGAATATGCTTGGACTCTCCAGGCATATTGAGAAAAAAGAGCTCCAGATGGTAAAGTCGAATTTAGTCCAATGCATAAATACAACCATGACCCAGTGACTGCCAGGAAAGTTTTTAGATCAGATATGAGAAGGTTAAAAAGAACGATCTGTCAGGGGACTTAATGCGAAAGAGGAAAGAAAGGTATAGAAATTGGCTTAGGCTGCAATTTGATGCCACGCATATGCTTACAATGACAAAACCATACAACTATGGGAATGATTGAATAATGGGGGAAATGTTTAATCTTCAACCCTATTGAATCAAGTCCCAGAAGCTAGTTGGGTGAATCACTGTTCCAAGCTCTTTGCAAAAGGGGAAGAGGTCTCACAATCGGAGCCCACGAACATGAGTGGAAGCTAGTTGTTTCATCTAGATATTGATGTAATAAGATCCGTGATCACTAAATTGTGTGCCTCCAGAGCGGCCGGCCCAAATGGGTTGGCTAATCATGTCCTTAAAGGAAATTTAGAAGACTGGGTAAAACTGACTATAAAGATCTTTGGACAAGTCCTGGCCACAAAGCATATTCCCTGCAATTGGAGAGAAGCATTTCTTGTTCCTATTTTTAAAAAGGGGGATCACAGAGATCCAAAAAACTATAACCCAATAGCCCTACTGGATACTTTGGGCAAGCTGTTTGCTAGTCTCCTGCTGAAAGAACTATATAAGTGAGAAGAACAGTCAGGACATGTGGACCTGTGTCAGAGGGGTTTAGTTAAGGGTGTTGGTACACCATTAAACTTGTTCCTTCTCTATCTCTTAAAACTCAAAGCAATTGAAACAACCCAGACTATATACCTAGCTTTCATTGATCTCGAACAAGCGTTCAACTGCATTAATAGGGAACAACTATGGCACAAACTCCTATTGTGGAACTGTTCTCCAGACCTGGTAAAGGCCATTAGACTCCTATACTGTGATAAATCGGTCCAAATGAGGCTTTCATCAGAGAGGGTATTCTCAGAGAAACTTTCTGACATTTAGAGGGTTGAAGCAAGGATGCTCTCTAGCACCGATTCTCCTCAACCTCTATCTGTCAGATTTGAGAGAGTCACAACTTGGCATACATCCATTTCTTCCTAAATTTGGGGAATTAGAGCGTCCCTGGGTCCTTTATGCGGATGATCTGGTCTTCATTGACCAGGCACCAATTGGACTCCCAAGCGCAGACTAAACGGCTTTATGACCTATTTAAAAGCGAACAACATGAAGATCAACACTAATAAGTTGAAAATCCTCATTATGTCCTCTGCCAAGAGAAAAATGACTGACATGGAGAGTGGGTCAAGAAACCCTTGAAAAGGCAGCTATCATAGTATAATTGGGGACGGTAATTAACAAAACATTGATGAAAGAGCACATATAGCGAGGCTGTGGGGGAAGGTTGGGAGGCTGATAATTCAGGCGAGTGTCCTGCACAGGAAATATGGGGCTGTCTAGGCACTTCCTGTGCTGGTATTCTACAAACAGAAAGTAGTCCAGATTTTTACATATGGGGCTGAAGAAATCCTCAACATAGCTTTGAAAGAATGGGGTAGGCTAGAAGGAGTCTTCTGGAGAAAGGTCATTTGACTCCCAAACTCTCTCCAAATTGAGACTGCAAACAATGGCTTCAATGGTGGTATGGAAAGTCATCTCTCTCTATAGAAAATGTATGACCTCAGAAAACATTCCAGCCTTTGAAATCCTGAAACAAAAGGAGTGGAATTGATCTGAGAAATGGTTTAGCAAATGGAAGGATCAGTGTAACAATTATCTAAAGGTTCATAATGTAACGAGAGACATCTTAATAACCAACCCTGCGAAGAGGAAATTGCAGAACCATGATTGGATCAATACGGTGCAGTCACAACCTCTGCATACTTTGTCCTTGTCTTTTATGGAGGAAAGAAGGGGGATAAATCAAGTCCCTGGTTACTTGCAAAAATTCCCTGCTGCCCACGTCAGGGACATGTTTATACAGTGTTGTCTAAACATTTGTCCGTCTAAAGAGGTGCTCTTATTTAGGAAACAGATTGGAGCTGGGGAGGCAAACTGTATACCTGTCAGGCTGTGGCTGAAGTGTGAGCAAATTGTTTGGGAAAATTAATTAGACAGAATCACTATCAGCCAAGGAATGGTGGGACTGGGTCCTCTTAGGTGAAAAGACCAGTCTAGTCCTAGCAACTATGACGTTTGTGGAATTTATTCTAAAATAAAAAAATAAAAATTGGAACTTGGGATAGCTGAAAAGCAGTAGAAAGATCAGGAATCAGCTAAACAATGTTGTTTTTAGTCTCCGCTTAAAAACCACGAGCAAAGGGCATGATCTTAAGTCAAGTGGAATAGCGGTCCAGACCCGAGGCACTGCGTGTGGAAAGGATCTCTGTGCCACATAAGCAAGTCTAGTTCTGGGTACCTCCAACAGGCAAGTATTATTAGATTTCAAGGCTCTGGGCGAACCGGCAACAAGGACAAGCAGGTAGAAAGATACGTAGGAGCCTGCCCAAAGAGGTATTTATGTGTAATGCATAGTACGTGAAAAAGTGATTCTGTTACAAATAGGAAGCCAGTGTAAGGCTCTCCTCGCCGCCGACACATCGTCTCTTCTCGGCAAGCCCTCAACAACGTGCACCGTATTGTTTTGAACAACCTGTAGGCGAGAAAGATCATGTTTTGAAATGCCATGCAAAAGGCTGGAACAATTGTCCATCTTGGCGCCTGTAATTGCATGAGCAATAGTAGCACAATTTGTATCAGAAAGAAAAGGGCGCAGCTGGGCAAGAAATTTAAGATGATAGCAGGTGCTAAATACGAGGATGTTAACTTGTCCTTTCATAGTTAGTTCTTGGTCAATTGTGACCTCAAGACCCTTAACCTTAGACTGGGTGACAATGCAACAGTCTGCAATTTTAAAAGATTTGTACTTTGAGCCCAACTTACTCAGCTGTATTGCAGTGCCTAGGATCATAAGTTCTGTTTTAGAACTGTTAGGAGCAAGCTTATTGGCTTGCATCCATTTCTTGAAGACCTAATAGGTAGAGCTCAAGGTGTTGGAGTCAGTGTTGTAGTCCCCTGAGAGGAGAACAAGGCATTGTGTGTCATCTGCGTAATTCGCATACATGATGCCTACCCTGTACAGATGTTTGAACAAGGTGAGCATAAAGATGTTAAAAAGGGTTGGTGACATGGAAGATCCCTGGGGGACCTCACAGGGGACAGGGAACTCCTCTGCCTGAGAGTCCTTATATAAGACGCTACCCTTACGCTCTGGCAGGAAAGATTTCAGCCATTTGGCTGCTGCTGGAGAAAAATGTGCTGTGCTGCAAAGTCTCTCCATCAGCAAGGTGTGATCCACCAGATAGAATGTGGAGGAGAGATCCAGCAGCACAAGCAGCGCAGTATGGCCGCCTTCCATAGTCCTAAGTATGTTGATTTTCAAATCAAGCAGTGTAGACTCTGTGCTATGCGCACATCTGAAACTGGATTGTTTGTGACCAAGGATGTCATGGTCAGATATGTTAATTTGTATCTCCCTATAGTATCATATTCATAGCCGCAAGTAATACTGAATTCTACAATTCTAGCATAATATCATCGGATTAAGTATTATCAAAGAGCTGTATTTGAGCCAAGTCAATCTATCAAATACCTGTAGCTATAATAGCATTTCTAATTCCATTTCAAAGATTTGGTACTATTTCAAGCCTCAGCTCCATATGGTTGAAATATTTTAAGCCGAGTTTCACCCCCATTGTTTAGCAATGCTCATTTTTCAAGCCAGTTTGCCCATTCCTAACAGTAACAGTACATTTTAAGCTTAATGATAAACAACAATTCCGCTACTTCTACCCACACATCTGCTCAAACAACGAAATACCTTATATACTCACTCAGCTTCGCTATTTCTCTTGTTCCAATTTCTTACACAGCTAGAGATCTGTGTCCTATGTGATGCTGACTTTAGGATTAAAACCACAAATGGAAGGTGTGGTGAAGTCTTGTTAATTCCAACTCATAATAATGAAGAAAGAAAACGGTTTCTTTAATTCCTTATAGGTATTAAACTGTGGTTGTTCAAACACTTCTCAACCCTGACTGAGATAAGATAATGGGCCTCATTACAAGCGTGGCGGCCATGGAATTAATGGTGCCGCTAAGGGACCGGCAATGTTCATTCCGGGCCGCCACATTATGAGTTCTGCAGCGGGTCCCGCTAAGCACGCCAGGTCAGACCAGACGTGCAGAGCGGGACCCACTAGCAGAACAGGATGCTAACAATGGGCCTGTTAATAACTGCCCATTGTTAGCATCCTCCCCATTCCCATTGAGCCCTAAAGGGCTCAATGGGAATGGGGATGTACCGGGTCCTGCGAAAGGGAATTACTGGGCCCTTCAAGGTTGGAATGGCCCAGTAAGTCCCCTTTTGCAGGACCCGGACCCGAGTTTGGAGGTAGCCATGCCGCTAAAAATGGCATGGCTACCTCCAAACTCTTAATGAGGCCCAATTACCTTTATGCACAACCTCCTCCCTATCAAATCAAATTAACAGGCTCCCATAGAAACCAAATGTATCTGACCACCTCACCAAAGTCATTCTCACCCTTTCTGAAAGATTTTCTCATCTCATTAAACTACTTTGCCAGCCTACACAATTGCACTCTAAATGGCCCTACCTACCTAAAGGATAAGAGTCAACTGGGTGCCCATGCCAAAGAGCTTCACTCTGCAGATCAGCTGCTTCTAACAGTCCTCACCTCTATACAAATTCTTGAAGGAAGCACACTTTTCTCAATAGTAGCCCCAGCATCATGGAACAATGCTCCCTGCAACATATGCAAGCCTCTTCCTTACTCCAGTTCAAAAAAGTCCTAAAAATGTCTCTCTAATGAAGTTTGAAACTCAGTTCTAGACATTATTATTATTATTATTAAAAATTATTATTATTATTAGTATTATTATTATTATTATTATTATGATTATTGTGTTATTTGTTTAGTTCATACAAGCTTTTACAAAATACATACACAACTAATCAATAACATTTTTTTAAATTGCATACAATCATATTCATAATTAGCAGTCACTGAAACATTCACTAACACATACATTATACATTTCATCTTCTAAAATTCACGAAATACATCCTCAATACATAAAATCAAACTATAGCTGTTAGGGAGAATTCTCTGTTTAGGCTGAATTTCCTAACCTAGTGAGTCCCCCGCAGCTTTGCTGGATTTCTGGAGTTTGTTTTTTTCCACCCTGCCAAGAGTGAGACTCTTTTTCTCCCACTCTTGGACATGAATGTGTGTAATTCCTTGAAATGTCAATGTGTTCTATGGGCTATGGGATCTTTTACTCCATAGGGTCTCATATGTTTTTCTATGTGTGTTACACCGCACCCTCCGTGCCGTAACAGTGGGGCATCCTAGCGGACCTCCATCATAGACTCCATACCCGGGGACTGACTACTGTCCCCCCGGGCATGTAAAGTCACCATTGGCTTTACTAGACCTAAATTTACTAACAGAACTAGTACAAACCATCCTATTGTGGACATACTAGTAGGGGTAATTCGATTACTCCTGGGTCTGTTATTCGAGGGGGCACTGTCCCGTCCCCCCTCGTCGGGTTTTGGCTGGTGGCAGTGGAAACTACTTGTTATATTCGACCCCGAATATAACCCTATGGGATTCTTCCCATTGTTAGAGATTGATACTTTTTCTCGTTAATCTCTAACATACCACCGGTTTACTTATCTTAAATAAGTCTATCGGGTGGTATTTTCTGCCAGAACTCGGTTTTTAAAATGGCGTCTGTGTTCGTCTCTGTGACTCCTAAACCAAAGTTTGAGCCCTTTGTTCCACTTTTGGCGGGCTTCTGTACAGAGACCCTCCAAAGTGGTGCCATTCTGTCTGGGTTACCACAGAGGTGTTGGAGGGGGTTTAGGCACCCTGGACTGACTTGCCTTGCCAACTCCAGTTGCACTCTGGTGTGATTGGCCCAAGTCGTGAGCCACCCCGCTCACCACTTAGCGTGTTTTGAGTGACAGCTAGGCTGAATGAATGGGGGTTTTCTGCATAAAAGCAGGGCTTTTCGGTCTGGATCTTCAGAAGTCGCCACAGGACCTAAGAATCCGACGAGGGTAAAGCTGAGCCGACCTGCAACGACGACACCTCCGGTGGAGCCCTGCGGAACCGACTCACCACCGACCCACCACAGAGGAGATCTCCCCGCCGGAGAGTCTCTTCCCCCTGACTGGTGGGAACAACCAGTCCCCTTTGCTTTTTCTTCGCTCCAGGACGCAGTGGTCGAATTGCCTGTGCAGAGCACCCCGGCAACCGGATAGCCACTACCCCTGTACCGCGACCAAAAGGTGGTGCCTTGTGACGGAGCACTCCGCGGCTGGTCTCTTCCCTGGTGGTGCAACGATCTTCAACTTTCCTTCGATGACGAGATCATCTCTTCTCTTGGCAAAGACCCGACGTGCATCCACCACCAGGAACAACTGCCCCCGCCGGAGCTGTCTCTCCACAAACAAGGTACTGTGTCCGCCTGGCTTCCCTTTCTGCCGGATAGAGTGAGGTGTCTTAATCCTCGCCTTTCTGTTGGGTCGCCTTCAAGCTTTCTTAACTTTCTGTTCTGAACTGGTCCAATCTTTCCATAACAATTTGCGAGAAAGACTCGAAGCGCATTTCCACTGAGACACTTTTTGGGACATATCGCCTTGCCTCTCTCTCAGTGGGCCTGGCCTCTGAACTTTGTGATCTGCCATAGACCCTGCCTTACTTGCCTTGCATTTGTCCGTAAAGTATTGGTACCGAGTTGATTTCATAACCTGCCTTATTTTTCTCTCCCGTCCTAACGAATACTAGAGTGGCATCTAGGTTAAAGCATACACCTCTGTCTGCAAATAAGTGATGCCGTTGAACCTAGACTTGTCGAACTATTGTTAGGGGGATTGATCTTTTTCTCATAGTAATTGTGATTGAAGGGTTTGCCGTATTAGTGCCAGAGTGTTTTCCATGGATGTGTTGTTATAAATAAATACCTTTATATCTTTACACCGAAGCCTTGTTCCGTGGTTGCTTGTTCTACTGTGTAAATTGCCCTATATTGTATACTCCACATACTGCCTAACTCTTCTTGAGGGAAGTCTGACTGCTCAGCCACAGCTACCAAGTGAATCTGTGTGGTACAGACTGCTACCAAGTGGGTTTACTGCCAAACACCTGTAGTCCTAAATCTTTTGCAGTGGTCCCAGAGGGAACTGCACAGGTTTCCGCCTAACAATAGGGATTAAGTCTGAGAGATAATTGAATATGTGAAGTGCTCAAGTACTTGGTTCCACAGCGATAAAGTGTGATATGCATTGATTCTGAATCTGTGTTTAAAAAATAGTTCCAGAATGTGTTCATTTTAATGGAATCATATTGGTTTACAAATTGTCCCAATGTACACAAATACATTGATAATTATCTCTTCCCAGTACTCCCATGCCTCTGCTCTTCTTATGTTTTGTTCCCACCTCTTGCTCTCATCCAGTATCATGTAACAATTTGTTGTATAGTGTGCACTGTACAAGCCAAGGAACATGAACACAAACAAAAATGTAATGAAAAGATTAAAAAAATGTAAAAGGGTGACTCGTGCTGAGGGTATTGTGCTTCAAAAATTGGTTATGATTGGGATAGTCCAAATAGTATACAATAGACAAGTTGTTCAAATAATGCGTAGAATTTGTTCCATGGTGAGCACAACTGACACGTGTTTCGGCCTTGTGGTCGTTTTCAAGGCCCTTTCCTGTATTGTGGTATCCAATCCTTGCTGAACTAGTATCCCTAGTGTAATAGCTGAGAGAGTGATGTAGATAAGTATGGATGAGCACACTAGGATGTCGAAGCATGTCTCATCTGTGGGCAGGTTGTGTTTTCCAACCGCAAAGCACGGTTTGCGTCTAGGCCAAATTGTCACTGACAAACAATAAGTCGGTTTTCCAAATCTGATCAAAGGTTTTGCTTGAGAGATTCTATATCATCTAAAATTGGCAATGAAGAAGTGTTGGGATCAATCCAATTCCAAGGCACGGTAGGGAACATGCACACACACCCACATGTAAATGTATCTAGTCAGGCCTTTGAACAATTAGGTAGGAACGCTGTCAGTCAAATGGGAGAAGGGTTGTGGCCCAGTACGAAGACCATATTCCTGAGAGCCGGAGCAGAGGTCTTGAGCTGCCAAAACAAGAACTGAGATTTAGGACACTAACGCTGTCCCAAAATAATGGTCCTTTCATTTGAACTACCAGTTGAACATGACTAACACTCTTAAATCCTTCATGAATTCGATGGATTAGTGGGACACCAGGCCTACCTATAGGGAGGGGGAACTGATATAGGGGGGAGCAGTGAACAACATGGTCCGTGATTTGTACCAGGGAGAGCAAAGGATGATGCTGATGCTTATAAGATTGCAGCATGCAGGCATGATGGGGAGCCTACAGGTCTGGGATGAGAAAATAGTTGCTTTGTTTGCAAGGAACAGGCTGACCTCGAAGTTATCTGCTGAGTTCATGTTGAGAACGGGTGCACATCACGTCGTTAGAAGTAAAGACACAGTGGTACCATTTATAATTTAACCAATTACCTTGCTGCGCTTCGAGGTGAAGAGGTCATTACCCACATGTGGAGAAGATAGAGGAAAAGATGATATAACCAATTGGAGAAGGCGCTGTATTACGACTATTAGCATGTAAATAGGCGGTAGCCAATGAGGGTGTGGGATGAACATTGTATATCGAAAGCGTCATGAATGCCGATTTGTCAGTTTATAAGATGAACTTCACTTTGATGACAATAGAGAGCTTCCTTTTTATATGCAAAATAAAGCTCTGTTCTTCTCAAAAAAGGGTACACCTAGCCTTCTTCCCTAGCAGGTTTTTTTTCTATGTCTGGTTGTTGTGGAATTACCTTACACTTATCATTAGGCAATACAAGTCTATCAAAATGCCTGCCTTCACATCTGGTGATCAGTTCTGGATTTGCCACTCTACATGTCTGTCATTGTCAGAAAAGCATGGTTCACAGTCACTCCATCCCCATTCTTCACACACATTTCCACACCTGATTTTACACTGCCATTTCGTAATATACAATCTGGTGATAGTAGCAAAACAGGAGTATCCTTTGAAACAGCCCGCAGTGCATGCCACTCACATTAATGTGCCCACTAACACATGGAAAAACCATAAAGCATCCAAATAACACTGAATCCTGACACCTGTTAGAAACAAAACACCTGCCACAGTCCGTACTTGACTGGATTAGCTCCCACACACACTTTACCCTTCAGGGTGCCAGACCTCTCCTGAATGATCTCCAACCCACAACTACCTGCTGTACCTTCTTAACCTCTCTGGGCTCCACCTACGTCTGGTGACTTTTGCTATATTTGGACACCACTCCCCCACTCTCTTACCTGCAACCACAGTTCTCTTAGCGCCTCACTTTGATCACCAAAGTCTTTCCTCCGGCAGCCAGGTTACATTGTGACCAAGGATACTAGACATCTCTCTCATCCTCCCAGAATTTGTTCACCGTCCAGGTCCTTCCGTGCTCTCCTGCACCCTGCTCCAAATAACTCCTGTCTTCTGTCTCCAGTTTCCATTTCTTGCCTCATTTGCTACAACTCTCAGACTAAGCTCATGGGTTTTTAAAGGGCTTTAGTCCCACATCCCCAGCTCTTGTTGGTGAAAGGAGACTCTGGTATGTCATCTGATATGGGGATTGGCTATTGGATTATACCCCTTGAGATGATTTACAGCCCTGTTGTGGTACTTGAGATTGGCCTGTACATCTATGTGGGCAGCCTTCTCTCTGTTTATCATGCCCCGGAATACCTTCCAACCTCCTTAAAGGGAATGCAGGTGTATCTCTTCATGCTGTTAGTGATGGGATGGATTGATGGGTCCCACCTCCAAGGCCGACCCCCATTTTGGATGAGGGACTTTGGATTGGCTAGTTCCTCCTCTTGTGTGCTCCTCTCTCTAATTGTCTGGCCCTCACTCAGCCCTGGACTCCTTGAGCTTATCTGTTCATAACTGTATGACAATTGGAGCATTTGAACAATGGACAGCTGGTTAACAGTTAAGTTTTCTCTCTTCATTCAGTTCCCCTTTTTCACTCTGTCATAACCATTCCTGTAGGAGTCAAGCGGACCATCACTGATGGATCACCACCCCCCAATTGCTGTAGAGGGGTAATAGCTACAGAGCCATTGGCTTCAGTAGAAGTGACAGAACTGTGCTTTGGGTTTGTAGAGAGCCTGCATCTTGGGATAGCATCATCTCTATTTCTGAGGTGTAGAAGTTTTACCACTTGAAGAGAACAGATCCCCAGTTTGCACCATTGTATTATCCCCTGATGTCAGATGGGGACCAATTGACTGTGACCAGGGTATTCTCTCCATCCTGTCTTCAAACATCATCTGCTAGCTCAGGGAAGCATTCGCTCACTTTGTCACCCCACTGATGGTCCCCAGAGTGTGGATAAGGACTTTGTCACATATCCCTCATGTTCCCTGCAGCTCCCCTTTGCGATGGAATACTGGAAGTTCAAGGAGAGGGTTTCCTATGGAACATGTGAGGAACCTGGAATCCTGATTCTTGGGCCATGCCCATGAAGCATCAGAGGAATTAGGGAAATCAGGAAAAGCTATTTTGAGTATGTCCTATTTGTGACCTAGGATGCCCCCCTGTAAACTATCTGCTTCTGGTTCTTCTAGTGCTAATAAAGTGAGATACACATGGACAGTCTTCACAGTCATCTGTGGAGATTCGTGGGCTGCTCCTACAACCAGGGATTGGGACTGGAAGCTGGGGTCCACCAGCCCCCTGCACTGATCCTGTGGTGTTCTGTCACCCTCACTAAATCAGTTTCAATGCCTTCGCTACATACAGAGGTAGTCTTCCCTTCCTCTCTTTCCCTCAGAAGCTCACTGTCTGCCAAATTCTGATTCTCTCTAGGCTGGACTACTGTAACAGCTTCTTTCTAAATCTACCTGCCTCCACTCTCCGCCCATTACAATTAATACAGAACAGGACTGCGAGACTTGTCCTTGGCCTCAAGCTCTGAGATCGTATCTCCCCAACTCTGAAATCACTCTATTGACTCCCAGTTGATGCAAGGATTACATTTAAAACCCTTTGCATCGTCCACAAGGCTTTCTGGGGCCTGGGTCCAAAATATCTTCAACTATCCCTCGTAAATACCTCCCCTCTCGAGCCCTTTGCTCCTCTACCTCTAACTCCCTCAGGGTCAACCGTTTTTCAAAGAAATGAGCTGGAGGAAGATCTCTGTCTTCGGTTGGGGCCTCCCTTTGGAACTGCCTCCCTGCCATCCTGAAACTTGAGGAGAACCATCTATGGTTCCGGAAGCTCCTCAAGACCTTCCTCTTCACCTCTGCCTTCACCCCTCTTCTCCCCTGTTGATCTGATTTCTCTCAAGGCACTGTCTCACCTGGCCACCCCTGTCCTTCGGGTCCAGTGACCTGCTCACACTGCCACCCTCTCGCACTGCCTCCAGGCCATCCCTTGCACTGGGGCCTGTATCTGTACCCATACAGTCCCCCCCATCCTTCTTCTGCACTTATCAGACATACTCTGACTGACTTGTCTTGCACTTTCCCACTCACTGGCTGCACTACCACTGTACTTGATCACCTTTATTTATTTACTTATTATTTATCTTGTTTCTCTCCTATGCTCTGCACTTTCCAATTTCTCCCCCTCCCATGCACTATCCCCCTTTTTCCCTTCCCCATGCACTTGTGCGTTCTCAATGTCACTGGGCCTAGTAAGATCGTTTGTTTTTGTTTTCTCCCCTGTTCCTCCTCCCTTTGCCTGGTCGCGCTCTGAAACTCCTGTGTATGAGCGTGATATAAATAAAATATCATATCATATCATACACTTGATTCAGCGTCTCTGGCTCTTCCCAGCATTATCACCCCTGCCACCTACCTCTTCCTTGCCCAGTCCTGTCCTGAGCTGGACGTGTTGTACAAGTTGTGACTATACGGCGTAGCTAATCAGGGCTCACTTTCTAAATGCTCTATGCTATAAAAATACTGTATGCATGCATTATCTTCCTGGACCCTATCTCCTTACATCCTAGCAGCTGCCATGTAGTTTGGCAACATTGCAGCCCGAGAGTAACATGTGCATCCTGACAACAGTCTGATAAAAATCAAATTAATTGCAACATCTATGGCTGCCTTTAACAGCAGGCACCCAAGATTTAAATCATGTATAATTATCTATCCCATGGCCTGGTGGCAGTTTGGTTACATTTAAATATAAAGATGTTTCCAGCTAAATATAGGAGATGCTGGTAAAACTGCCAAAACCATCAGCTGTTATTTTAGTAACTACTGGTTTTCTGTGACTCCTTCAGTTGTTAAGAGTATTTGTATATTACAGTCTGGAGTT
Organism: Ambystoma mexicanum; assembly: GCF_040938575.1. NCBI lineage: Eukaryota > Metazoa > Chordata > Amphibia > Caudata > Ambystomatidae > Ambystoma > Ambystoma mexicanum. The sequence goes on from NC_090932.1 coordinate 909,966,912, forward strand.
TGGGGCACACTGACAAGTTTGCTCATTTTTTATGTTATTTATTTGTTAGTGTATCCACTTACTCTCATTTAGTGGGACATATTTTCTTTTCTATATTGTCATGTTATGATACACTTTGTAACGTCATGTGATATGATGTCATGTCTTGCTATATTGTTGCACATTATTGTAAATTCACTATATACAAGGCAGACAAGACTGTGAAGCAGCTGAAAGGTGGCATGCCCAAGAGGAATCAAGCCCTCAAAAATACTATCACGATCCCAAGGACGTCATTTGGGGGTACCCAGAGGTCGCAACTTCGACCTCTGAGGTCTCCCTTGCGACCTCTGTGGTCTCCCTTGCGACCTCTGTAAAAAAAAAAAAAACAAAAAAAAAATTCCCTTCTTCCGTTTTTTGTAATGCAAGGTCCTGGAGTGGCTGGCTCTCATGTTCAGGCCCTTTAAAAAATAAATAAATAAGAAAAATAAGAACAGGAGTGCCACAAGTCAGCACTGACCCGAAATAAGAAAGAATAGGAAACCAAATAATGTGTCTTTCTGGAATTCTGTACAATAATTGCTAGACTCATTAAAGGTTTATTTCAGGCACACTTCAGGGGGTGAGTCACTGATTTAGTCTGTTCTTTCCTCCTTCTGAGGTCGATAAATGAGTACCATGACAGGTTGGGTGATATTGGGTGTATATTATTTTCTATATAAAGCGCGTAAGTGCTATATAATACCATATCATGGTCATGGACGTCTGCTTGCATTCACAGTAATTTTGTAATATTGGCCTATACACACTGATCTTAACGCTATATATGGCGATCCATTCTTGCATGAAATGTACATCACATTATAGTGATATCGTAACCATATTTTTCGTAGTGTGCAATGCTGTGATGTCACTTCCTGTTTTGGCAACGGGTGAAAGGTCGTGTTCCATCGCTTCCCACGATATCACTTCGGGGTGGGGTCAAATGATATCACTGCCTGTGATGTCATCAGGGGGTCAAGGGTTGTGTGATGTCACTTCCGCTACCCCTGGCATTTTGGTGAAATGACGTCCCTGCACGATCCCCATAAAGCTCTTCGCAGGCATGCACTGCTTCCAGGGCTCTGTTTCCAGAGAAACCACAAATCAAAATCCAACCTCATTTTAGAGTATTCATAATTCCTTACAGCACTTCTTTCTATGAAAACTGCAAATTCGTGGCATTTCCTGGCTTAAGGAATAAGGAGAAGAATGTTTGCTCTCCTATTCGTGTGTGTGTTGGTTGATCACATCAGGTGGAATAGGAAGGCCTCAAAGCTTGATCACCCCTCAGTCAAAGGTACACTCGCATCGCTGGAACATTTCTCACAAAAGTGTGTCCGATGATCACTGCATAAAGTCTCAATACTGGACTGTTGTTATGTTAGGTTTGCTGCTATTTGCGTGGCTTCCAGGCAATTTAGTGGATCTGAAAGTTTTTGTTAGTCGGGAGGAGAGGGAAAAATCACAATAGCTCTGCTCTTTTGTCGATGCATCTGTCAAGCGAGTCAAGGCATTTCCAATCAGAAACGAGACCACATGTACCCATAGTTTTAGGATGCATTGGCCGGCAAGGTGTTATATGTAAATTGAATGCCAAGGTGTACTGTACCATTGTTTGTCGTCACACGAGAAGGGTATTCACAAGCCACATATCAGTGACTTGGTTGGTTTTACCACACAATGTGAGTTGTGTGGTTAGTGAATAAGGTTAGCGAAAATCAAAGTGAGACCAAGGATAGTTTATGTGGTTTCTATGACTGTATTTTATGAGTCTGCCAGTGCCATCAAAACATGGGGGTTCCATGGACACAAAGTGAAGCACCAGGTCCCCTGATATTGCTGCCTCCCGCTCTCAGGATTCGTCCCACCTTCCCTCTTTTCAAGATTATTCCCAGCGTCCAAGATTCTTCCTGCCTACCTTTGACCGCATGCGCAACACCACCCACGTTGGAGGTATATATGCATCTGCTCCTGGCCTAATGCCTCCTTCATTTCTGGAACACACAGTGGATCAACAGGCCCCCTGACAGTACTCCTGTCTGCTTTCAAGATTCTCCAGCCTTCCTGCCTTTCAGGATTCTTCCCACCTTCCCACCGGCCAGGATATTTTCCACTTCCTTCGGCCACATACCTTACTCTACTCACCTCGCAAGGAATATAGGGCTCTGCTTCTGGCCTACTGCAGCCTTCTTTCTCCAGACACACAGCAGAGCAGAAGGTCCCCTGACCTTGCTATCAACCACTGTCAGAGTTCTTCCCACCTTCCAGGATTGTGTCTGCTTTCCTGTGGCCACACTCCTAACTCTAGCCACCTCAAATAAAACTACTTCTGTAATGATCCATAGGTATTCTCAACACCAGGCATCTTCAGTGAAGGATGTATGAGGTAAAGGACCTCACCTTATTTTGCCTGCTCAGGCCTGACAGGGAAAATAGCAAGACTCGCTATCCGCAATTCACTTACAATGTAGTCGCTACACAACTAATTGTCAAAGACAACACCATTTGCCTCCTTCCTCCACAGCCATCCTGACCCTTGCTATGGCTGGAACGGCAAAGCAGCCTGGACAGCCCCTATAATGTATCCTATTTATTTATTAATTTATTGGGTATTTATAATGCACCAATGCACCAGTGTTTCAAGTCACCCTAGTTAATATCCCACTTGCCTCCAGCCAACACTCATGCACTATGTGCACAGGCCCCTTCATGCTGATCAATAATCGATCAACAGTTGCTCACACCGCCGGGATTACCAACCACATCTCGCACACATAAATTGTGGCACTCTCCATCACCTAAAAATGATTTACCCTGTCCTAGCCCCATGACCTCAGACCCCCCTGGCTACTGCAACCAAAATGCTGACCAGCCAGGAATGGTAGAAGGCAGACTAGCAATCCTACATAGGAGTAATTAGTCATGCTTCATCATCCCCTCTCCCAGAACAAGCTTGATTGACACACTCAAATACCGTTTCCCTTTATCCCACACAAGAAATCCATCATCTTCCACTTGACCTACAGACCACCTCACATGAGTGCCTCTTTCTTTCACTACATCTCCAATTTACACTCTGCCAAAATAGCACATACTAATGATGTCTGTGTTTACTGGTCCTGAGTCCCAAGCTGAAACCCACACTTGAAGTGTGCTATTTGTATTGGCAAGATTCATGAACCTTAAGGAAATTGTGCTCTCCCCCATGCACAACAAAGGCAAGAGTCTAGACTAGTCGATGCAGCAACCATGCCCCTCATCAAACTGTCGAATACCCAATCCCCCAGAGCCCATAATGGTCAGGCTAATTGCCCCTGCACTCAGCGCTATGCATTCAAAACCTTCCCAGTCAATGAGTTAGAAGCAAACTTTACTGACGTCCCCACCACAGGGATTACCTAGGTCATCCTAGAATTTGTCAACAACTCTAATATGAAACTAGTGGACACGCATGCCCCACCTTAAAAATGCCTAACCCATCCTCCCCTTGGTATACCACCAAGCTGTTCCAACAAATGCTCAGAGCCATTGAGAAAGAGAGGTGAAATAAACATAACTACAGAGATCTCACCAACCTCAAATCTCTCTGCACCAACTTCTGATTACTGAGGCCAAAACTGCTTACTACTCCAGCACGATCATGGTGGCCTCTGACAGGAGCAAAGCCCTCTTTGAAGTGTTAAAACCATCTACCAATCCTGCACCTGAACCTAAGGTGCCAGAAACTCTGGAAACATGCTATGGAATCATTAAAAAAGACAAAACCTGACAGATCCTCAAATCAACCCCCTCAGTGTTAACTCCCATGCACCTTAGCATGCACACTGCCCGTCTGGACAAAGTTCTCTCCCAATTCCTCCTAAAAACATTGTCCATCCTCAAACCTACCTCCTACTCTGTTGCTATCATCTCACCCTTCTTCATTAAATAATTGACTGGCCTGGCATTAAACACACCCCTCACTGAAGGGTCATACCCGGACACCCTCAAGACTGATTCCATAGGACCTCTTTTGAAAAAATTGCCAGTAGACCTAGATGACCTGTCTAGCAACGGACTCATTTTAAACGTTCTTTTTATCGACAGAATCTTGGAAAATTAGTTGCTACATAACTACTCAGCAGAATTGAGCAACTACACCACCTACGTGGATGTTACTCATTTATACATTAGAGTAAAAAATCCACATGACATTAGTCATCTCTGCAAATTGCCTATCCATCACCCATTCCTGGATGTTGCTAGCCTACCTCAAACTTAACCCCTCCAATGCTGAATGTGTTCTCATCAGTGACCCTATTAAACTAGAAGGATTTTATCTGCAACTCTTGGATTCAGCAAAATCATTAGGCTTCACTATCTACAGCAGTCTTTCCTTCAGAAATACATAGCCAGAAAGGCCCAAATGGAATAGCTCCAAATCACCCTTCACAAACTCAAACATCTCATGCCACTGGAGGAATTCTGCACTGGAGTGCAGGCCCTTGTGGTCTTGCACATCAATGGGGGAAACACCATACCAAATGGTTCTCGCAACCACCGAGGCACAGAATGCCTCATAACAGGGGCGTTCACATTTTTATGGAATCACCCCTGCTGTTAACAAACTACACTAGCTTCCTGACAGGGCCAGCACACTGTTCAATGAATCATCTAGAAAGCAATCACAAGCAGCCGACTAGGATACCTGGTGGATAAGCTCAACATTTCTGGTGGCACATGCTCCTCGTGCAGCATATCAACAAACCAGCTTGAATTCCAAATCTTCCACAAAAAGAGGACCCACAAACAATATTTAACTTATCAACCATCCACTCTCTGGAACTCAGTGCCTTTATCAGCTCGGAATACCACCAAAATTCTCAAATTCCAGGAATCTCTCAAATGTGGTTAGCTTAACAATGCATGACCAAGCACTACAGACTGATGCACAGACCACAATCCAAAGAACTATGCCACTGTCAAAATATGCCAGCCCAAACACTGACTAAACACACCATGAACAGCACTCTGGTGCTCTCAACGTAAATCTGTGCTCTAAGGATTTAAATAAATTACAATAAAGCATTGATGCTGTGCATGGTGTGATCATTAGGAGAGGCCTGCATGTGATCTAGGACAGAGATTTGTTGCCACCTGCTTGGTATGACTAAGGTTCAAAATATAGTGGGAGAGCCACAAACAAAAATCCCATTGTCAGACAAAATGTATTGTGGTGGTGGAGGAAGCGATGTGGCATTTGCTTGACGTTTGGCCTAGGCTGAGATAAAGGGTAGATGCTCCAGTGAATATGTGCTTTGAATTAGCTAGCTTGCTATGCATTATCATTATTTTTCAACAATACCTCTAAATTAATTTCTCTCCGAGTAAATGTCAGTGCGCCCCTCAGGTGATATAATTAAATTGGCCATCTACTGCTTTATCACCAAAGATAGTGATGGGCATCACAAGATCAGCACATACATCACATATCCTACATCTCACACAACTCTGGATTTTACACTGGAAAAACCATGCGTTTATCACTCATGCAGGGCAGTTTTCACTTCCTCATTTCTATTCTCTCTCTTCCACTTTAGTTTCCTGCATTCACCCCTTTTACACAGCCAATCCTTGGTTCTGTCACTTTTGACACAATGTCTCACGGTCCCAGAACATACCCTTGAGGGTTGCAGTGAGTGCCTAAAAAATGCTACCTGAGAATTCAGACATTACAATTCAAGAGTTTTCCGCGTACATCTCAGTGTCATTACACAACCAATATTCCACTAATATTAGTATTTCTTTCCAAGGTGCTATATACTGCCATTACAGTAAATTGCTTGCTCTTATTACCCTCTTTTGGATGAGCTTTCTGTTTGATCTGGTGTCTACAATTGCACACACACTGTGTTGAATTTGGACTATTCACCCCTTCTCACCAGAGGGTAGCCATCCCTTTTGAGGCTAGGCATGTAAGCCCGCTAAGCAAGATCATACCTAGGGGTCTGGGTAAGTGGGACCTCACTGGGAGTGACTCCCCTCTAGGGGACAAGGACTCTCATTCCTATAAGGAAATCCCTATCAAGAATACAGTGTCAGCATATATGGGAATAGAAAACACTGATGTTAATTCGGTTTCAAATCCAACAAATAGTGACATTGCTTCAACCTCTTTGGCTTCAGGAAATGCTGGATACCCCGTGAACTCAATAGTCAAAGAGGAATGCAACAACCCTTTCAAATAGGGTATGCCTCTGGTGGCGTGACCATGCTGCAGCCGTGGTGGGGTTTGGACCTGCAGAATGATGCCAAAAGCAAGGCTACATGGAGGAACGGATCCTCCACTCCGAATAAGAGTAAGGAGACTGCTGAGACCTGTAGAGCCCAGAGAGCACGCGCTGACATTCCAGAGAAGCAGAGAGGAGAATGAACGAAAATCACCAGGCTGAGTTACTATCCCGCTGGAGCAGACCCATCGGTAACAGAGCTACCACACTTGCCCAGGACAGGAGGGGGTGAGTGGAAGGAAGAGAGCAGGAAGTCAGATCCAGTAATGGAGCCCAAGAAACCTGAACATTGGTCACACCCAAAGAGATCATGCTATATAGAGAATCAGACGGGTCAAGGGAACCCTATGTAAACAGGTGACATTGTACATTATCTGAGTAGAAAGAAACTTGAAGGGTTCAAATAAGCAAAACAAAAGCCAATAGGAGAACACCCAAACTGGTGGAGAAGGGTTGAATGAAACATCCCTCCATTAAAGTATGTAAGACTTTGTATTTATATCAATGCTTTCAATATTTCCTAAGAAACTTAAAGGCAGAGTTGAAGAGTCTTCTTTTGTGAACTGACATTGAACATTTTATTTGGAACTGAGAATAATATCCTGAGAGATATTACCAAAACCTGCGAAGGACAAAACCTAAGCCAGAAGCATTGTGCTCTGGTTTAATTTATGATCTTTTTCCATAATGGTAGGGCCAGATAGCAATTAGGTTTTTGGACTGAGGACTGCTTTTTATTTTGACAACAGACAAGCACCCTTATCTTAGTTTTATAGGCAGGGAAATCCCTCTTAGAAGTAGGGATAGCTAGGCATTTCCCTTTTTAGTTTAATAAACACACTTCAAATGTCTTCTTTGTGTCCGATTCCTTCTTCTGGTTCACCACAACACACACACACTTTTACAACAAAATCCCTTTTAGCTTAACCCCATTGTACATTCCCAATTGTTTTGTTGTGTCTATCCCTTTACTATTCAGGATTCTCCCTACCCTTCACTGTTTCCCTGTTTTATTCCTTCTTGCTCTATAAAGCACACTCTATTTACCCTGATCAGCTTAGGATGTTTTAATCGTGAAACATCTATTTTGGGGGAATTGTCTGCCCACCTCAAATTAGATGCACAAAATGTGTATTCATTTAACAACGTTCTTTTCACGAACCTGGGATGTGCCAGTTTAACAGTATAGATTTCCAATAGCCTCACCCACCCCTTTTTTGGGACAAAAACAGACAGAGTTGCACAGAAGCTCTACTTAAAAATACAAATATTCAAAACAATTTAAAATATAAACAAATTGTACATATTTTCCATTCTCTATGAAATCTCAATGTCAATGATTACTACAATGATGAATGATCATATACTGATTAATTGAATTGTCAAGGCTGCATTTAACTTGAATTTTGATTTTTTAAAGCACACATATCACCCTATGTACATTTGATTTTCCCTAGATGCACATTGACCATGTGTTGAAAAGTGAATGGGGATTCACTTCTGATTTATTGAAAATAGGAACCCCCTTACTGAATAGACATGTCAGAATTTCAAGCAGCATTCCAGAGAACTCAATTGAGATTCCTTCATGTAAGCCGCTTCCAAAAACAAAAATGTATATTTACTAAATACAATGCAATTGTGTTTCTATTGCATTCATGTGTAAAAATAGTACATTTGTCATTTTCCATTAACAATTTAAAGTGGGAAACCCTTTCCCTTTTTCCCTTGAATGATTCAGAACAATTAACAAGTCTTTGCTCAGTGATATAACCATGGCATCATTTCAATTACATTATTTTTCTAGGCATGTGCCTAGTTAGATATTCTTGGGCTCCAATACCCTACTTGGCTGTGGTACAGAGAAGAAGACAGGTGTATCCTAACATAAATGCCATTTGGGCCCATTATGTCAGATCCAAAGTTTCCAGAACCCTTAAGACTTCTGAAATATGTACAAATGTTCAGGATGTACAGTCAATTGATATACCCTCTCATCTCAGTACTTTTGCAAATAAGAGGGGATGGGGTTTAATGTAATCCCCTCCCCATGGAATTATATTTTTCCTTGGCATTATACTTATAAAGGAATTTATTTTGTCTGTCTCACAGACAAGTGGGTAACCTATCAAGGACTGGTTTAATTCTTCCCTTTTATTAACTGATGGGAATCAGTCAGCAAGATAGGTCAGCTTCCATCACTGCCTGTATTCTCTCCTTCTGCAAAGGACCTATCTGCTTCCTTTCCCATTGGGGAAGGTCTGGGGTTGAATTCCGTGTAAGCCTCTCACAATGGTCTGCCAACAATCCAGGAGGCGTCAAACAATAAGCAAACTATTCTATTCTTTGTCCTGTTGTTGTCAATTCTTCATTCTATCTCCTTCTTCCTGTCAGTCAGTCCATCAGTGAGTGAGTGAATCACCTTCAATCCATTGGTCTGCACTTTTATACATTAAAAATAACTCCCTTTAGAGTTGTGTATCATTGCTCTATTTTGATTGGTCAGTCTATGTGACTGGACAATGTTTCAATGTGACATCGCACTAAACCTTCCCCGTTGAACTCATTTGGCATATTAATTAAGAGGTTAGTCTAATGGGAGAAACTTCTAAACTCAGTTCTTCCAGATTGCTCTCACTCAGATAAATCAAATGATGCTAGTCTCATCTCGGCATGACATTTAATGAGCGTGTGACAGAATGTTGCTTTTCATTCCCAGCTTTTTCACATAATTATTCTTGTCCCATATCAGAATATTAGCCTAGCCAGCAGGGACACTAAGACATATGAATCAGTGATGTGTGACTTTTTTTTGTACAAAAATATTGACATTCATATAATTTGCACAATTAGCATATATCAAAACCATATTGTTTTACATTCTGCTGATGGAGTTCCCACTCTGAACAATAAAAAAAAAGGCAAGTTGTTAAGGCATTCCCATTAAAATGTATTAAAAAAAATGTGATCCCTTATGTAAAATTTAAAACACCAATTATTTTCCTTTGCATGTGATGGGTTCGCAAAATATTAATGGTATTTCCATGTCCTGTCCTGTCCTGGCAACAGGCCATATGATGTCCCTTTGAGGCTCACAGCTGCCCATCTATGACCCCTAACATGGTGGTGTAATGGGATTCTTTGTCAAAATGTTATGTGAAGGTCACTTGCTCAGAGTGAATATACGAGCTGGCTTTCACAATTGCCAAACTTCATGTCTGAGTAAGAGTGAATTCATCATTAATGGAAAACCTGTTTTATGAAAGTTTCTGATTACTTAGGGGAAGTCCAACGCGAGCCCAGATTTTGAGAATACATTCTTTGTATTTTTAGGGAATTGTTGGCTAGAACCAATAACAAATGGAGGTGTTTAATGAGTAGCATTTGTTTTCCTCGCAAGGCCTGACCTTTGAGGACAAAGAGAACATTTAGTCCTTTGGTGTATCTTGGAAGTGTTATGAAGATTATATATCCTACCCTCAGAGACGTGGGGTTCATTTACTTGGGAAAACATCTCCCCAGCATTGTGGCTGGCTTAGATAAAATATAAATTTGCTTGTTGTCGGATTCATTCACAAATGTACCATTTAAAGTAACTTTCTTTTCCACATTTCCATTTTATAATTGATTCATAAAACAGGGGCAACATTATGACATGTTTGCAATCGTGCTCCTGTCAAAGATTAAAACTTAAATTATCTGTAGGTTTTCATTTTGTAAGGCTGATTCACAATCCTGCAAAGAAGAAAGCAGAACTAATCTAGGCCTCAATTGTTTTTGATTTTTCTAAAAAATGCTGTGTGTTTTATCCCAGATATGACTGTTCTCCATTTAATAAAAGTTATATTTATATAACTTGCAGGATTATTGTGCCTTGTCAATTACTGTGGACAGATATACCCTTTGTTATGAGCTGTTCACATCTCAATATTTCCACCATGGGTTACATTCAATTGATTTTAAATGTAGAGTTTTTACTTTGCATCCTTACCTTTTATATAGATTTCCATAGCACAAGCACACTGTGCCCATTTTTCAGATATGATAGCAGCATCATAAGACCACTTCTGTGGTAATTGACAAAGACTACAAGATTTATAACAGAACATAACAAAACATTAGCTTCCCAGTCATATTCCATTTTTACCCTTACTTTCCCTCACCCGAGATAGTTTTCCTTGTCCTTTCCCCAATTCCTTTTCTCCTTTGTTACAACCCAAGAAGTATACAAAATAAAGGTAATTTCCTTTGTGTATTCCGTGTTGCTTGTGCTTGAACTACAAAGACTTGTGTACTTGTTCAATTCTTTCCCAAAATCTACCTTTATTAATGCATGTATGTGAAGCAAGAAGAGCCTTCCCATCTGTGTGTGAACCAGGGAATCCTTGCTGTTTTTCACCCTTATTTCTGTGTCAGAGAACCTTGTGTGTATCCATGTGTTTGTCCTAGTCAACTACTTGCCTGTGTTGTTATTTCCTTATGTGTTAACCCTTACTATGAAGAAGGGAATTAAAATTATAGAGAAGGACATATATTTTAAGGAAGAAGGGGAGTTTGACTTCCTGTGGGACAAGGATATTGATTTTCAGGTAAAGGTCTCAGAGGAGAATGGAATGCCTCTTGTAGTTTTAGGCCATGAAGGTGGCAGATAAATAAGGACAGATCAGGGACTGCCTGAGGTAGAAGAATCACTGGTGAGCTATGTCAGGAAGAGGAGATGAGTCAGGGCTGATGGAGGATGTTTTAAATCCTGTTTATTCAGCGCCAGATAGGGGGGTGCAACTACCACCTATGGGAGTAAGCAAGAGGGGCTGTGGCACCTCCTAGTGGAAAAAAATGGGTACACAAACAAACTGCAGTCATACCACGAAAGAAGGCCTCGCAGAGAAATGCAGGAGTAGGGATGCACATGTGTATGCCATTGGTCAAGGGAGCTTTTGTATATTATTATGTGAAAAAGAAAAATCCCAGGTAACCACATTTAGCAGGCATGCCCTCAGGTTGAGCCTCACCCAGGAAAACTGCTCTGAACACATGATCAGAACACCATGGGTTATGGAAGAGGGAGGCGGAGCTCAGGCTGTGTGTCATGGGCAGACCAAAGCAGCCAAGACAACACTGGCTGATGTAAGGACAGGGTGGCAAGCCAATCCTATGGGTGTTCGGGGGTAGAGGGGAAGTGTACTGGAGCCAGAGAACCATTCACATAGCTCTGAGTGACTGTCGGTGGGTTGTTATGGGAATGGGAAGCCAGCCTTCAGATTATCCGCCACAAGGTGTGCAAAGGCTGTTATACAGTAGGTACTGTGTGAATGTCTCCCATCCCACCAGAAACAGGGTGTCTCATGTTCCATTTGCAATGGTGCTGATCAAAGGCAGAATAAAAAGTCTAGCGGTCAGCACAAATGTTATTTTACTAATTGCAAACTGTTCTCAGGAGGGTGAGAAGGGATGTGGTGCCACTTGGGGAGGTGATGAGTTGGGATACTGTGTATCTGTTTGCTCCAATCACGTACTACTCACATATGTTTAGCTCTCAGAATCTGACATAGTTAGCCAATGAAATAGTTTAGCTAAGGAAAATATGAACATCCTGAGCTGCTCCTGTTTCTAATGTTTTGACCATTGTATTCGTAGTGTAAAACTAATGCTCGATGTATGCCCAGATGTCAGCTTACATCAATCAGTTTCAGTCCACTGTTCTCTTTGATTTGTACTCTACCAGCAGTAATAAACAGCATTATTTTTTACCTGGTCTGTACTCCTTTTTTATCATTTTTTTTTTATATGGTGGGATCGGAGGACCCCTGACAGAGCTACATGATGAGAAGAGTAGGAGACTGTAACGATAACGATGGTGGAGGGGGAGATGTCAGGTCCAGCAAGGTCACTCATTATGGACTGGCAGGCAATAGTTTACTTAATGAAAAAGAAAGGAATTTTAGTTGCAAACCCATTAGAGTTACTGCTAGACAATCTGTTTGCCAACGCTGGAGTTGGAGAGGAGATGGTTGTAACACAGGGAGAGGGTGCACCAGAGCTGTTGGTCATAGGCATATCCAGGGAGTAGACTGGGGTGGCACGTGCTAACCATGAAATCTGATTGCCCATCTGAAGTGCCTCTCCATTATCAATAGACTTCAAATAACAAAAAACAATGCTCTCAGAGCTGCCGTCAGCATTCCCAAGAGAGAGCATATTTCTCAGGCAAGACAAGACGCCCGCTGGCTCCCTATCAAAGAGCAAATTCTGTTCAAGGCACTCACAATCACACACATATGTCTATCGCAGCCAGCACCCCCTATCTTACCGAAAGAATAGACCGAGCTCCCACTCTTAGACCCAAACGTGACCTATACTCACACCAACTCACTATCCCAGCCTTTAATAGAGTCAAAGCAGGTGTCTCTAGTTTTGAAGTGCTTGCACCAAAATCTTGGAACTCCCTACATTTCAAACTCAGGAAAGAAACTTCCCCCATGGCCTTCCGAAAGGCCCTGAAGACTATACTTTTTTTAAGTAAACTACACCCTCGCCACTGTTTGCATACCATTGTACCTGTATATTTTGTATTGTCTTCATCATGTACTGAACATGTAAACTATATGTATGAAAAACACACACATTGTATGTTAACCTAGTCACTAAGATTTTCTCGCACGTAACCTGTACCTACATGAATATTCTGTAACAGCGCCACGATTCCCTAGGGCAGCTGTGTGCTTTATAAATGGAAATACATAAAATAAAAATAAATAAATGATCCTAAAATATGATCATCGTGTGCGTGCACTCGTCCATAAGTCACTGCCCTACTTGGGCCACCCCAGTCAAAAGAGTCTGGATACGCCACCTCTGTTGTTCTGTCTGGAGACAGATGAAGGGAAAGTGCAAGTAGTGGAGCAGGAGCAGATATAAGAGCAAATGGTGGAGAAGACAGAGGGGTTCCCCAAACAGATAGTTTGCAGAGGAATCAAAACCTGTGCCTTCTCTTGAGAGTGGGCAATTGTCAGGTGCAACACGGGTCACCACGACCCAGATAGGGCACGTCTTTTCATGGGCCTATGAACACTTTGGGTTTCCATAGAGGAAGATGAAAGGAAGAAAATGTGATAAGCAACATATTCAACAGATGAGTGAAGCACGGTAAACCAAAGAATGGTTACTCCTTGGTGACCACAACAATGCACAATTACATGGAAAAGAAGATTGGCCTGACTTGTACTGCAAGAAGGTCACCTTCCAATGAGTCCTCTTCCAATGCACCTTCCAGTACAGTACCAGAACACCAGCACAAGCAGCAATCGGACCACCATCCTCTCAGGCTCAGTGGGTATGGGTCCATCCACTATGTGCCATCAGGGACTTGTTCCAATTGCCAGCATCAGCATCACTGCCACCACAGTAGAGTGTTGCTGTTGGTAGCCTACTGTGTGTGTCAGTATTTGACCTCCTTTGTAGGGACCAAATGATGTGTCATGCTGGCAAGTGTTGTCTGTATTTCCAGATGACTATAACATGGGAAAAGCTAAATCACATGTCGGTGATAAATGAAGTAGAGGGGAACATGCACTGGCACCGTCCTGTCTTATTGTAGGAGGCTGGCTGATCATTTGGCAAGATGGTAGGAAAGGTATACACGCATTTCGTCGAAGTATTTTTCAACATGGGACATTTCATCGCCAACATTTTCATCGACCAAAACTCGTTTTTAAAAAAATATTTTTTGGTGGGTGTTTTGTTGGAGTTGGGGAATGATTATTTAACTAAGGGGAGGTCTGGGGGGTGATCCCCCCCAGAAATAAAAAAAAGAAAAAAAAAAGAGTTTTGGTCGCTGAAAACGTGGCGATGAAAAGTCCCACGTTGAAAAATACTTCGGCGAAATCACGTAGAACCGTAGGAAAAGGGGAGGTTGAGTGACTGCTCTCTTAGCGAGAAGGATAGTCCACAAAGATTTTTTGGAGTGCCCCTCCAAGTGTGTAAAGGTGTCCCAAGGAGTTGCGAATGCACTTTCTTTAACCATTGTCTGCAGAGCTGGAAAGGGAGTGAACACAGTTAACAAATTAGTTGTAATGATGCAGATAAATATGCCAGTAATACCTTCTGCTCTGGCCCCACCCAAATACTGCAAAGGCGAGAGACGTTACAAACTGAGACAGCCTTACCACCCCATGAAACTAGGGGTAGTTGATAATAGTAGCTAAACTGATCTCCATGAAACATTATGCTCAACTAAAGTGAATGCACATGCAATCTACCATGAAGAGTTATTTAGGTTGCATAACAAAGATAGTATCCGATATAAGCAGGCAACACTGTAGAATGGTACAGGAGGTTCATGTGTACCCAGAAAGGGACTAACTACACCGTCATGGGCAGTTGTATTATAGGTAGATAAGATGCTGAATACACGGGCAGGGGCATCATCGTATGACAGACATAGTAGACGAATATTTGCAGCTATAGGTCACCAATAGAGAAACACAGCCAGGGAGGGATGGTTCAGACCAAGTACATTGGCTGTTGGATTTGTTGTGAACATAAATGTAGCAACATTGTACATCCAACAGCAGATGAGTACTACTGCGCGTCCTGTATTGCACATTGCGTAAATCTTATAATACACACATTACATGAATTCCTATAAAAGAGACTGGTTGCCTAGAAAAAGGTCTTATGGCACAAAATGTGTCACGATTTAGCTGTTGGAAAAGACTACCAGTAGCCATCAGACTTCCCCTGTTTGGACTCATACAAGAGGTTTCCACCAGCTTATAGTCATGCCATCGGCAGCCAAAGCTTCTAATGCCATAACAGCTAAAGAAAAGCATCTTTAAAAAAGCATCTAATGCATTTTCTTTTTCATTTTAATTTTTATTTTTAATGGGGGGGTCCCCCCAACCTCCCTTTTTTAACCATTAAAACCCATTTTTATTAAACTAAATCCTTTACCATCTAAAAAAATTCATTAGATGCTTTTATTTAGATGGTATGGCTGTCGATGCTTTGGTTGTCGATGCAATGACCGGATACCATTTCCACCAATGGAGTTCCTATCTGTATAGGCTTCAATGCCCATTTGAACAGAGCCTTGTCGGATTGACCACACAGTAGCACAACTGAACGTTATCTCTATTCACAGTGCCAAGATGTCTGAATTAGGAGAATGTTGTGCTCTGAAAAAAACTGTCACAGTAACATTAACAAAGCAATCAATGACTATATCAAGTAAGACAACATAAGGCAGGCTCGTCCAGGTGCTTCATTCCTAAGCAACTGGGTCTAGTGAAACAGCTCCCACAGATTCTCGCACTTTTTAAATATGCCAAGCAGGCTGTCCACAGTAACAACACCATAATCAGTGATATAATCACTCTATTGCATGTGCCAAAAGGCCAGGTCATGATGATGGGAAAGGTATTCTGAGATGATAAAGATCGTGAAGCTCTGGTTCTGGTCAACTGCCTGTTCCAGCACTTAGAAACAAATATCAGGCTGAATACGGACACAGGTGACTCAGGATTTCATCTGTGACACGGCGCTAAGCCCAAGCTTCAGATGTTGATTGTTAATTTCTTTGCCCTTGTTGGAGGACAATATTGGAAAATACAAAACATGGATCAATGACTGAATTTCAAAACATGAAATGGAGACACATAATTTACAACTTCCCATAAAGGAAATAGAGACATGCCCTCTTCTTTCACCTCCACAATAGCACCAGCATGACACACAACACTGCCACCAAACTCCAAGTGCAGAAGTAAACCTTGGTGCCCATGTGTAAGCAATGGACACAAAACAAGTTCAAGTCCATCCCAACTTCAAAGACACCAGCTATCACATTTCCAGTTTACAAGGTTTATCTCAATGTGCAGGCATGATAACGTCAAGGAAAACAGAACATATGGCAATATCAAGAAGAATAGCTGAGGAAATGGTCAAACAGCATTTTGAAGGTAAGAAGAACCTGGCTATAGATTATTAGTCACTCATTGCCATAACCCATTGGTGTTGTGCGAGGTCACCATCACCTCCAGTCAGCTCCTCCCAATCATCTCTGTCAATGTCTATCTGCAGGTTCAGCACATAATCTCAGTGGTCTGCGTCGACATGCCTGACTGTGCCCTTCCTGGTGCATTATTCATGTGTTGAAGTGCCCATCTCGCCTCTTATTGCAATTCCTTTGATGTTGGTGGAATTGCGGTTGATTGAATCAGCATTGCCTGACATGCTTGCAATCTTCTACGCATGCATTGAGTATGCATATTTTGCTGGGGCTATTTAAACCCAGATGTCTGGCTGCTCCGTATTCCTTATTGAGTGTTTGTTTGGCTGCTAGTGCCTCATTGCTCTGCATCTGGACCTAATTTTAATTTTAGAGAGTGCTTCTTTTAGACTGCGCCCATGGATGTGGTATGATCTCCTGAATGCTGAGCTGGAACTGTCTGAACCTGTTTCTGTCTGTACAACCCTCCCCCCACCACTGCCTGTATATTTGTCATATTGCGCTTGAATTTGTAGGAGCATTGAATGCACAATCAGGGCAGGGAGTTTTCTTTTGCAGAAGAGTTTCGGACCCTCTGAATCCCTCTTTTTACCTCTGAGGTCTCCCTTGCGACCGCGACAAAAAAAATAACATGTTTTTTTATTTCTTTTTTCTTTTTTTGTAATGCAAGCTCCTGGGCTGTGGCCAGCAACATGTGGCTCTTTACTTCTGGAGTAGCTGGCTTTCTTGTTCAGGCCCCTTAAAACATTTTGTTTTAAAAACAGGAGTGCCACAAGTCTAACACTTTCAGCACTGACCCTAAATAAGAAAGAATAGCAATACCAAAAAATGTGTCTTTCTGGAATTCTATACAATAATTGCTAGACTCATTAAAGGTTTATTTCAGGCACAAATCATGGGGTGAGTCACTGATTTAGTCTGTTCTTAAACGCCTCAACTCAGCCTTTCATCCTTCTGAGGTCTATATATGAGTACCAACACAGGTTGGGTGATATCGGGTATATATTTTTTCTATATAAAGCGCTTAAGCGTAAATGCTATATAATAACACATCATTATCATTTGGTCATGGACGTCTGCTTGCATTCACAGTAATTTGGTAATATGGGCCTATACACACTGATCTTAACGAAACATATAGCGATCCAATCTTGTATGAAATGTACATCAAATTATAGTGATATCATAACCATAGTTTTCGTAGTGTGAAATGCTATGTGATGCCACGTCCTGTTTTGTCAACGGGTGGAAAGGTTGTATTCCATGGCTTCCCACGATATCACTATGGGGTGGGGGTCAAATGACCTCACTTCCTGTGATGCCATCAAGAGTCAAGGGTCGGGCGATGTCACTTCCGCTATCCCTGGCATTTTGGTGAAATAACGTCCCTGGTATTACTACATGTGTTGTGGGTACTGGCTGGTAATTCATTTCTCTGCCAATAGATGCAGCTTGGTTATGCAGACCTCTCCTCTCTACCTTTGTCCACACCCTTTTTGGCAAGTTCTTTCACGTTTTGCTTGTCTTGTGGAACCCTCTGCTGACAATCAAGACTGGACTGGTGAAATGGAGCAGTGACCAACACTAAGAAGGCTGACAACTAATATCTATTGTGTCCTTGGACCAACATCAACTCAAAATGTGTTTTTAGTACAGCAGGAGTGATCATTTCAGTGAGAAACATTTTGGAGTTCAAACGTTGCCTCTCAATTCGCATTTGATTATCTGCTTACACACTGTTTCTGAAGAATCGTGCAGGGTTTGGAATAGCTCACATATCAAAAATTAAGTGACCCATCTTGCATTGCATATTATAAAATGGCAGCTCACTCCCAGTCCCCTTGGTGGTCAGAAATGGTGTGTCACGTGCTAAAACTGGTGCAAACACTCACTGACCTCCCCCACACACTTCCTTTCTTAATACGGCGCCCGGGAATCGGCACTGTTTCAACCAACAAATCCCTCAAAGGAAGGGTGGGGGATTTTAACCTGCAAACCTGTTCCACACACGCGTGTGACCTGAACTCTTGATTAATGAAGCACCAGCATTAATAGCTAACATTGGCATAAAACAAAGCGTTGTATTAATGCCATTAAACTTCAATGAACGTAAATAGACTATTCTAAGATCTGTCCCTGAATAAACAATGACATACTGTTACTAATTTGCTGGCAGCACAGAGCAAGATGCAAATAATCCTCGCGCCAACTGCGCACTGGAAAATGGGAGGAAAAGCTGTGCGACGGTGCAGCTGACAGCAACATGCTTCTCGAACACTAGTCCTAATTCTATTATTCATTTTTTCTGGCACTCTCGCCTCAGACTAATTGCTGGTGCTTTTACTGACTTTGTCATAGCCTTGTGATTTCTTGTCAGCTCTGTTGACCTCATTCTGGCTCGGAATTGTACTTTTTTCAGAACAGAAAAAAAAAACAGGCAAACATACTTCTCGGTTTAGCCCACCCACACACGCCAGTGAGCCAACAATCGTTCAGTGTGTGGTTCACCACGCACATTGGCTTCACCTGACTGCTTTTTACCTGGTGCGTGACCTTCAGTTGCAAATCCCCGCAGCGTGCAGCTCGTCTTTGGCAAATGAATTACAAGGATGCCAGCTGCCAGATGTCTTCATCTTTAAAACACCTTCAAGGCTTCCGTTGGCACCGGTCCACGCGCAAATGAGTGCATCTATAATTACAGTTCCCATGCCCTGCGCCTAAAAGGGAACCGATTCTAACGAGGCGCTGGCATCTAGCTGGTGTTGTGAAAGAGGGATGTATAAAAATAATTTAAGGAATACAGTTATTTTAATGCCAACTAACGAATGATGCTCTTTTGCAATAACTTACACTGCACATACGGGGTTTTCTAATAGGTGACCTCAAAATGCTTAATCGGAATTTTGGCTCGAATACCTGAAAAAAGGATTACAAGTGCACGGGACATCACCACAACAAGCAGGTTAAAACCGTGGAGCCACCGAAGAGCTATTCCTGGCAGTGGATTTAACACTTCCTCCACTTTCTATGAAAATGAAATGCATCTAAAAAAAAATATGAGCAGCTAGAATTCGACCAATAAAAACCGAGGAATAGACACACATCCGTGTGCACAGATATTAACAACTTTCATTAAAAGTACTGGAATTGGAGTGACACCTTTCAAAACATTTGCTGGCTTATTTTTGAAGTCCATAGAGTACAAAAGGGTTGTTAAAACCGGGAATCTGGTTGAACACCTCTTTTTATTCTGTGGAGGATTTTCTGTGTTTGTGGAGGCGGACTGGGGGAACAGAACGGGATGACCGTTGCTGCCTCTCTTAGCTGCGCCGCCTGCAAAAACTAAATGTTTTTCTCAGGGACGTAATTTCACCAAAATGCCTGGGTTAGTGGAAGTGACATCACATGACCCTTGACCTCTGATGACATCACAGGAAGTGATGTAATTCGACACCACACACAAGTGATATCACGGGATGAGATGGCACACAGCCGTTCACCCTTTGACAAAACAGGAAGTGGCATCACATAGCATTGTACACGAAGAAAAATATGGTTACAATACCACTGTGATATGATATACATTTTATAAAAGAATCGATCACCATATGTAGCATTAATATCAGTGTGCATAGGCCCATATTACCAAATTACTTTGAAAGTAATCAGACATCCAAAACAACAACCTGGACTAGTGTACATCACTCAGGCTAAACTGTAAACAGGTAGAGCATCTTGAAGAGGCCTAAACCCCTAAGTACAGGCATCTAGTGTCTGCTAAGTGTCTGGCCACAGACTGGAAACAGCAACACAATACAAAACCAACCAGAAAAACAATGGTCTGGTCGGTTGCCCAGATGTGCCAGTGGTTATGAATGATTTGAAACCTTCCAAACATCACCTTTCTGTTTTGCTTATTTGGTAAGTAACCCACTGTTTTTTTGTTAGATGGGAGATACAGGGGAAGGATGTTTTGTAGGTCACAGTAATTGCATTTGATTTTATTATAAAATGTAAACATCAGCAGCAGCTCCATGACATCCCCTTAGAAAAGGCCCATGTTATTATTTTCTTTTGTACTTTACATTTTGCTTAATGCCAGCCTCCTCCAGCTTCTAAGCACTGGAACAGGAACTGAACCCATGTTGCACTGCATCCTCTTGTTCCCAAAGCAAGTCCACTGTCGATGAGCTATCCTTCCAAATATATATATTGTTTTGCTTGAGCAAGCAACACATGATTTCCTTCAAAGGCGGAGGGCAGCTTCATGTAAATTAATTCCCACCTTGCATCTATCTACAGTGTGCCTGTGATGCAGGTCTGGCAGATCCGGGTCAGGTCATTCAGCGCCCAGGCAGGATTGGTGGCAGAAGCCAGTAGGGCACACCCCTCTCATCACATGCCCAGTGGCTCAGTGGATGTGCAACGCAGACAAGGAGAAACACTGATGAGAGTTACATTCATGCTGTGCTGTCACTGAGTACTGCAGGCTGCTCCCACCCGTTCCCAGCTAGCTAGACCTAGACCCCATACCCTTCCTGTTGCTAAAGTACTGTGTTTGAGCTGCACAGACAGCCCACCTCTGAACCCAACCAGTCAGGCATTCTTCACTAATGGACTGCTAACCTGTTAATGATGGCGGCTCAGGGCTTTTCTTGCATTCCAGTTATTTCTCCAGCTAATGAGATCTAGATTCCGGGTGAAAAAAGCGGTGGCACATTTAGATGCATTTGCAACTGCCCTTTTCAGGTACAACACATATATCTGCTCTTGGTAGTGCCTCTTTGTCCAGTTGCCCAGGGCTTGCAAGGACAGGTCTAGGGGTAGCAGAGGGGTTGCCAGGGGAAGCACCTGCTACCCCTGGCAACCCCCAAATGCCATCCCTGGCTTTTCTTCCAGCATGTCATTTCTGTATGATGGTGTAAAACCATTGTACTCATGTGGAGTCTATGGAATCCATTGTAAAAGGCTACCCCCATGCAACAGTGGTGGGGGGCATTCACACTTCTTTGCATGGAGGGGAGCACAGGGCATCTAAGTGCACACATTGGCAGGACCCTCTGTGCAATTTGCACATTCTAGAAAAGGTCCCCGCTCTGGGCTTTACATCAGAACTGTGTGAATCCCTCACCTGATTGGAACCCAAGTTTGTTAGACTGCCTCAAATAAGGTTTGACGCTGAGGTCCTTTGCACAATACAGGAAGTTTACTACAAACACCTGCAAACTTCAAAGAGCTGTGAAGTTATCCACGGGCACCATTAAATAACCACACAGCGATGTTGCCGGTTTTTAAGTATGCACATGTAATTATTAGCACAATACATTGTTTTTTACCTCTGCAATCAAGGAAGTTTGCAAAAAAAATGAAATCCAGCAAAAATATATATTCTGAAATAATTTCTTGTAGGCCAATTGCTTGTAAACAACTAAAAGGATAATAGAGACGAGAATGCCATGCTCTGCCGATAGTGGGCTACATAATATGTCACTTCCTTTTCCTGTTGTGCTCTTGTGAACGAACTGGGAATTATAATTGACTGCATCCTCATGACAGGGAACATGTAGATTCATGTTGTGTGATCGTTGCATTTACATCATACTAAAACACACACAATTAGTGAATACACACCTGCCCAAATCAATTGACACAAATGCTAAAGACACAATTAAAGAAATAGTTTTAAAATAATCTAAGGAAAGAGGCGAAGAAATTGAACTGCCGAAAAGTGTGACCCAATGTGTTCTACCATTTGCTCTATTGCATTGTACTGCAGGCTATCTGTCTTCACCGAACAACTGAGGTCATGGGCCTCATTACGACCCAGGCGGTAAGTTACCGCCTGGGTCGTACCTTTACCACCATGGCGTAAACTAGGTTTACGCCATGGTGGTTGGCGGATTTACCGCCCCATTCCGAGGTTGGCGGGGCGGTAAGTCCCCAATCCCCATTTACCCTTCCCCATTCCCATTTTTGCCCCATAGGGCATAATGGGAGTGGGGAAGGCGTTAATTACGCCACCGTAAATTACGGTGACGTAATTAACAACAAGGTCCCTTAGCGCCATGGATTTTAACACCTGCTAAAAGCGCTAAGGGACCTCGGAATCAGGCGGTAAGGGTCGGCGCTGTTTACGCTGCCGTAAACCCCTTACCGCCTGGGTCGTAATGAGGCCCATAGACATGGCTTACCTATCTTTTGCCAGCACACTTCACCTCTACTAGCTGATAGGTGCATTGCTCAAAATTGCTTCTGTGATAATTTTAGCCAACAGCCATCAACCCATGTCATGCCCCTTTGCGCATTTTACATAGGGTAGAGGAAAAGATGTGTTTGCCCTTGTTTTTAGGAGACATATAGGCTCATTTTAAATGGGTGAAGTGGAAATGGACATGGAAAAGCGAGTCATAGATCTTGCATGCCTCCATTTACCGCACTACCCCATCTTAATGCAGGAATAAGGTGGAGGAGGGCATGGAGCAGAGGTAAGATCACTGACGTGCTACCCTCCTTCTTCTTGGCAGTGCATTTTATTTATGCCTGTATCAAGTTTCCATGCAGGCATAACCCAAGTAGAATCTGCCTCAGTGTTGCACCTGCTAAAGAACAGGCAGCTTCCCTAGCAATCCATTAAAAAATGCCGCCTGCGAAGCGTAACTTACAGGCAGCATGTATGTCGTCACGTGACGGGGAGGAAACATGATGAGGAATCTGGAACACGCCCCATTTCACTTTAAATTTCCCCTCCATCTTTCGAATGTTTGAAATTGCTTGCAGGGGCCCAACAGCACATACGTGCTAATGTTAGTTTTCAACCGTCCTGCAATTCTGCTTTCTAATGAAGTGACTGTGATAATGCTAGACATTTATCGAGTAGCCAAAGTCGTTCTCATCAGATGCGTTCATATTATTCTGCTGCCTGTTACTTAATTGGAAACAGATTCATGGACTGCATCAGTACTGGGGATGATCACTGTTTTACTGTTCATTTTAATTATGGAGCTAGTTTGTTATTCAACAGAATATTAATATTAACATCTGATGTTTTGTTTTAAGTATATGGTTGTTGTCTGAGCAGTTGAAAATACATTGGAATCTTCAAGACTTTACTACAAAGTTGTGAAGTTGTTAACTTACCACAGTATTGGTGCCTGGGGAGCTTTTGTGGGGGGGGGGTAGAATAAAAACTTTGCACATCTGTGATTTAAACCATTTCACCACACCTGGGTTTAAATCAATGCTTAAAATATGTTAATGAGAATGCATACGACAGGAATGTCAAACTGTGTATCCTTACAATACCACTATCTATTTGTGGAGGGATATTAACTGGTGGTTACAGGCATAATATAAATGCCTATTGTATTACAAAAGTCAAACAACTGTGTTCAGTACATACAGAGGAGGGCCTATGGGGTAAGTGAACCGTCTTTAACAGCCATGATTAGCGTAATAACACGAAAAGAGAAGATAATTAACATGTTGCTCACTGGAAAACTAGACGGTCTCTGTCTCCGAAAAATCCTAGAATGTCCCTTAAGTATGGACGGACTGAAGAAGCTGACCTTGTTCTAATCTACTAACCTAAGGGACATTCTAGGTCCTTTCAGGGACAGAGACAGTCTAGTTTCCAAGCGAGTAACATATTAATGACCCTCTCTTGTTGAGTTCATTATCCAAACAGATGTGTTCCCTTTCTCAGGTGAACCCAAGTAGAAGCGAGCAGCTGCAGGTGCTGTGGGCCCCTTGCTTTAAACCGATGAAATTGTATTATTCCCCCCCATTATTTATAATAATAATGTCTTCAATATAAATAGATGTGTGCTATTTCTGTATGCTCGGAGGTTTTTTCATGTGTGCATTGCCTATCGAAAAATAAAAAGATCCATAACATGATAAAATAATTTCCACGATAGCATTTCTGTTTTTTTTTTTATATTCAGTCATTTAAAGATGAGCACAACATGTTATGTATTGTCTAAACCATATATAGTAATCACTACAAGCATGATGTGCAGCTTCTGGCAGGGCCTCGCTGTCTGGAAGCACTGTCAGAGACCTAAAATCATTCATTTATCTAGTTTACAGTTAAATCCCTCCAAAGCAACCAATGCTTGTAAGGAAGAATCAAACGCAGGCAGTGTAGTCTCTCCATCAACCAACATGGTCACTATTTTCATCAAAATGGATACTAGGGTTAGTGGCCCATCCACAAACAACCAATATTCTTCCTTTGCCTTTGGCTTCTTTGCAATAACTCTGTGACTATCTGGATGTCATTGTGGTCTTTACCTTCCAAAAGCCTCGCCTTTGTGGCCGGCAGTAACTTATCCACAAGCCCCTCTTCTGATCCTCCACCATGGCAACCATCAAGGGGACTTTTCACTTGCATTGCATCCCAAGCATACAGAAGCAACGGCTCCACAAAGCATCTTTCCACTCTAGCCACTGTTATGTGTCTTCACTAGATTTCGCTCATGGACCTATGGCTGTGGAGATCACAAGAACAACACAAACATGCCAGATGCAATCGGTAGTACCTTCTTTTTCCCTTTGCCGGATCCGAACTCCCCGTGCGTGGAAATACGTGTGACGTCTTTCCTGCCTTAATCCTCATCAACATGGAAAGGGGGCTAACAAAGATGGCCATACACTAGAATGCTAAATCTCAACCCACATAAACCACAACAAGCATTAACCCACTCCATCTCTTCAATCCACCTCGTGGTTCGACACACAACCCATTTAGACAGGCTTCAACCAGGTGGCTGCACGGTTACCTTACTGTCACCGCTGTCGACAGTGTCCACATCAGCGTCCATGTCCCCAGAATAACTATCGGATAGGTCACTGTTGTTGTAATCTTCCTCTGACAAGGCCCCTTCAGTGAAAGACTGCCTGACCTTCCTGAAGAAAGAAGAGTTTTGGGTGATGGAATGAGCGTAATTCTCAGCCGACACCATGGACCCCTTGACATCCTTCACTAGTAGTGGCCTGGAATGAAAAGAAGGCATGTCCTTCTGAGTCTACCTCTGGTGCACTATAACTGTGTCCGCTACTTGGATCTCATGCTCCCTTGCTCTCCATCTCATACTGCATATTTCATCATCCTCTGCTTGCTGGCTTTGTCCCTTTCATGTGTCCATCGGGTCATGTCTTCTTCCAGATCAAAGCCAGGCACCTGAGGCAAATATGTGAAGATTTTGCGATAGAAAATGAGTTCAGAGGAACATGCCCCTGTGGTGCTGTGCAGGGTATTCCGGTAATCCCTCAATAATGCACAGGTGGCTTGCATGAACGCTCTGTTGGTGATGGTACCTACTTGTAAAGTGCGCTTGAGGTTAGCCATCAAGCGTTCTACTGCGCCATTGGCATCTAGCCACAGTAGCGTGACAATCTGGCTACTGGCCAGGACCCGAGGGACCAGCAATGGGGTTAAAGCGGGCATCGCAACCAGGGTCCGGCTATGTGGTAAAGTTTTTCAAAATCGGGACAAGTTTGAATGGGAAAAAAAATCTGCTCGTGGCTACAGCCCGAAGTGCTGGACAGGATGGCAGCAAACATTTGTGAGGAGCATCAGCAAGGACCTCAAAGCATGGTTTTGAAAATCTGTCCTGCATTTTATTTTTTCTAAAGTGTCAAAATGTATCTACAAAAAATTGTGATATAACTTTGGTGCCTGGCCCTGAGCAAGGACAAATGTGTGTTCTCATTTGCTTAGCCGAAGCCCTAGGTTTGAATGAGAAAACATATTCTGCTTGCGGCTACAGACTGAAGTGCTGGACTGGATTGCAACAAACCTGCGCAAGGACCATCAGCAAGGACCTGAACGTATGCTTTTGCAAATCTGTCTTGTGTATTATTTTTCCAAAGTGTCAAAATGCAAGTACAAAAAATAATGATAGAACTTTGATACATGGACAGTGGGCCTGGCCCTTGCCAAGGTTGAATGCCTACTCTGATTTACTTATTGGGGCATGCAGCATTACCAAAGCCCTAGGTTTAAAATAATTCTGCTTGCAGCTGCAGCCTGAAGTGCTGGATGGGATTGCAGCAACCTTGCGTGAGGAGCATCAGCAAGGACCTGAAAGTGTCAAAAAGTAAGTAAAAATAATTGTGATATAACTTTGCTGCTTGGCCAGTGAGTCTGGCTCTCGGCAAGGACAAATTTCTACTCTGATTTGCCTATTGGGGAATGCGGCATGGACGAAACCTGTGCCCCATGGATTGTGGAGACTAGCCATGGCTGCAAGCCATGAGCACTGGTCATTGGTCACATTATGAGGGTATAGTGGATACTGAACTAGGATGCATTGTAAGTGCAGTGGATAACGGGGGTGGTTTGGTGGTGCTGGGGTCATGGTCGAGTCTCATGCCCTTGGCAATTCAACCATGACTTGCATCCCCAGCACGCCCTGCAGATAAGTATACACATCAGTATGCATTGCAAAAATATGTTTGTTAAAGGATGTTTACAGTTCTTTCAAATATGTTAAAACAGGAATTATTAATAATTTAAATACAGTGATGTAACATCATGAAACATTTTCACTCATAAAAACCTATGTTTTTTAGGGAGTGTTGCAGAGAGTCTGGTGTCCGGTGGCCGATGGAGGTGGCCATGAATCTCTGCAGCTCATCTCACCGGCTTGCGAATACCCAAAGCTCTGGCACTTCAATACAGCCACTTTGTGATTGGCCCCTCCCTGGCTCCGGTGGGCAGGCTTTCAGAGTCACGACTGGTGAGTAAAAATATTGACTCCTCGAAAACTGGTAATAAATCTTTTTCTTTGAACTGCCATTTACCGGTAGCTACTGGGTGTGACAGCTTGTCTAGCATTCATTCTTTGAACTTACCGAAAACATCTAAGTCCGGTGATGTTTTATGGGACACTAGGGCACTTGTGCGTTTGCCCAATTTCGCCCCTATTGTCAGCCATTGCCCTAACCATCAAGAGTCCTTGATTGACTTGGGATTGGGGCTGTGTCATGCTGGCCATCTGAGGACACACAAGTCTTCTGCCTTCATCAACGATCTCTCAGCAGACAAACGTGGCTTGTTAGAAGTCCCTTCCCTGGAAGGGGCGGGTGCGGCTGAGTCATCTAAACAAGCAAATCTTACAACGACAACAGCGTTGATTCACACGTATTCTGTTACAGCCAAAGTTTGCTCTTCAACTCTGCAGTCAGCAGTACCAACCTTGGATAACACCGGGGGATCTTCTGCTATTGTGCTGTCCCCAGTGGCGGCTGATTATAACTTACCAACCTCCCCTTCTCAGAGGGAGGTTCTCCAAGATGGTGACGATGCAGCGTCTGAGACGAACACAACTCCGGTGGAGGATATTGGTGTTGACGAACTTGGTTCTGTTAAACTTGACACCCCACACCCCAATTGCAAGACTTCTCACTTTAAGCCTCGTAAAGGATCGAGAGGCGTAGGAGTGATGACTGTCACTTCTTCTCATAAAGTTGCCAACCTGCCTCATAAAAGTTGCATATACCATAAACTGCATAGGCAGTGTGGTGAGGTGATTCCTTCAGTCCTCTCCATGTTCTCTAAGAAGAAAATAACAGCTGCTTCTACATTCATGATCTTACCAGGGGATGTCCGGGACGCTGACTTGTTAGAAGGTACAGAAACCTAGGCTTGGCCCCCTAAACATTTGAACTCTACACAAGGAGAGACTACAGCTTCACCCTCTATGATTGTCCCCTTCAACTTCAAGGCAGATTCTTGTGGCCTGAAGCTTCTTCCAATGCCTCCCTCGGCTTCTCAGGTAGGGAGTGCTTGTCACCATGGCTCGGAGAAGCATCAACAGCTACTGCTTAGTCTGCATCAGGGAAACCAAACTGAGCTGGTCCCTACAATGAATACAGCGCCTCTTTCTGCTGAAATTATGTGTCCCAACCCCAGTGTTTTGGCCTCCGCTCCGGCGTCCTTATTAGAGGGGGCTGGTGCAGTAGTAACACCGGTGGTGGGGCTGCCTGTGGCAAATATGCAAGTCCCCTCAGGAGGGGGCGGACCCATCGATGCCGACATCGGATGCAGGGTTTGATCTGCCTCCTCCTTTGTTAGGTCAACTTAACTCTGAATTGCCATCAGCAACTCAGCAGCAAACGCTGTCATTTTCATCCAACTCGACGTCCAGGAAGGAAAAAGTTGATCTCTCGTCAATTATGTCAACATTAATAATCGCCCTTGCCCTGTTAACTAAATTATATGAACAATTGAACAATACCCTCAAGGACCACACCACTCTTTTAGCTATGACTCATTCTAAGCGAATATTCCTGGAGGGTTTTATAACAGGCAGGGAAATGCATGGGTCGGTGTCAAACAGTACCGGGGTGGCACTCCATGAAGCTTCACAAACTCCCAATGGAGGGGAGCCTCTAGTTTCTAAATCTACTCAGACAATGAACTTGTCTCTTTCAGTGGACCTGACAAAGGACTTTATGGTTCCCCCTGGCATTGTACACACTTCTTCTGCAGACGCTCGGACTTCTCAAAAGTCAGTGAACGGTCCCTGTTCCGTTCGTAACATAGACTTACAAATTTCATCAATAGAGGAGGAAGAGGGTGACGACAACTTGCCTTTCCCAATTTTCTCCAATCGAAAAGCAGGACCACTGATGAAGATTACAAATTCTATCTGCTCTGATTCTGTTCCAACCAAAACAAAGCCACACCACATCAATCAGTGGAAAGGAAGCGAGCCCCAAAGCCGACACCTAGAAAGGTGGTTTCAACTCTGCGAGCCGCCCAGCTTGGGAGGGCCTCGGGCATGAGGTACGTCACCCAGGAACCACCTCCTAGTGTCTCTCGAGGTGGAGTCCATTTGAGTCCATTATCACAGGTTGTGCTGAATCTGTCTACTTACTCAATGAGGATGTTCAGGGTTAAGTGCAGAACACAGAGCAAACCGTGATTAAACATCTGACGAGAGATGACAACAGTAGTAAACACAGAGAAAACCGATCAGCATACAGTAGATCTAGTATAACACATATCAACCCCAAAAAATCGATCATTGAAACTGGAGAGGGTTTTAGACCAGAACAGTAGTCTTGTCTTAAACCATCGAGTGGTCTTGGACTTATTCCACTCGATACCAAACTTGCGCTTATTACGCTTCTACGATTTCCAATTGATTGAGTTTTATTAAAAAAAACACGTGTGGACTCAGTGTTTCTTCATCTTTCATCTCCTGTGATCAAAAACATGTTGTTGAACTGAACAGAAAGTTTGCTCCTATTAGGATTTGACCTTTCATGTTGCACGAACACGGAACAAACTCTGATTCCATGACAACATAGCACCAGTGCTGTGAGAGGTCATTCTTGGCTGGGTAACGGAACACCTGAGTCTAGACCTTTCCCCTGTTCCAGGATTCGTTGAATATTGGCATGGTACCGTTAGGTCCAGAATTAAAGTTGAACGTGACATTCAAGCTAGACTGTTTGTCTCAAAAAGTGGGAGGCTTGTATCCCCAAGAACCCACTAAAAGACCAAACATGCCTATTTCTGACTGGTCCTGGCTGGCTAATACTTTGGCGTCTCATCCCTCTTATTAGCAACCCAGTCATTTAATCAGGCACCAAAGAAGAGGCCTTTTGATGGTCTCCTATAGAGTCAATACAGCCAGGCTAAAATTTATTTCTTGGAACACCAGGGGGTTTCACCATCTTTCACATCCTAGCACCCTAAACTTGGAGGAGTTCGATCTAATCAATCTGCAGGAGACGTGGTTAGGAAGCTGCCTACGTTGGATGGTTTTGATTTGTGTATCGTCCCGGCTGTGAAGGGTGACTTCGGGTGACCTCGGGTGACCATCGGCGGGCTACTCACAGCAGTGAAAGTGGGCAGTCCCTTGAAACTCCTAAAATCAGCGCCAATAAATTTCCTTATACAAGAAAATGTGATGACATGGAAACCTGACCAACCATCGCCAGGCAGTGGCGTTTGCTCTAAAATTTCAATCTTAACTGTATATTGGAACTCTGCGCTGATTTTGGATGATTCATTTATTGCCTTGATCACTGCAAAATTGGATGATTATTACATAAATCAAGAGTCTAGCTACTTTATCATTTGTGGTGATCTAAATATTCCTGACCTCGTTCAGACGAACCAAGTCCATCTTTGGAACCATAATGACCTAAAACATGCTAGACGTGACAAGTGGATCACTTTGATGAACTCAAGAGCGATGCACGTCCTTAATGGTAACACCAGGGGGGATGTCCCTGCTCAGCTGACATGGCAAGGAAGGGGCAGTTCTTCCACCTTGGATTACATCTATGTGTCTACCAATTTTCTTCCTTTGGTGCATAGTTTCCAGGTCATCAGAACCCCTCAAAGTGACCACAATCTCCTTCTTTTAGAGTGGTATACGCCTGACCTCTCAGCTCGCGACTATACACCAATGGTGGTTGAATCTTGAAACAAAGGGCTGCACTTCAGGATGTCGTTGGCAAACATTAGAACTTTTGCCTCCACATTTTCCAAAACTAAATCTACGGTTGAATATTCTCCACTGTTGGAAGAATTTGGCATCAATCCGACATCCTCAGAGTATGCTACAAAGTTTGGTGCTCATGTGGTTGTTCCGGTTCTGGTATCAAAAAAGAAGATTGGTTCGAAAATTGCAACGCATCACAAAAAAAATTAATTAATCTAAGGCCTTTAGCGAAGCAAGGCTAGCCCAGCTTAATTATAAAAAGTGGCTTTGTTCGTCCAAACATCTAAGATACCAGAACGATGCTGAGGTGATGTTGAGAACCTTGGCAGGAAGAGATCCTCAAGCTTTTTGGTCACTTATCAAAACAGATAATTCCTCTTCAAGGGTGGATCAATCTAAGCCCATAGATGAGGAATTGTGGACAAGTTACTATGCTAGGCTTTATACTCTGACTATGGCCAGGGGTGCCGTGGAGCTGTGCACTAAGTTCTTGGGTCACAAACCTTAACATCAATTAAATTATCGACCGTATCAAGAAACTAAAGATCTCTCGTGCACCGGGCCCGGACGGCTTAACGAATGTAATGCTTCGGGAGTATCCGGAAGACTGGGCCATCTTTATAGTCACTTTATTTGGTCAGATTGCCATTAGCCACCAAATACCCAGCTCATGGAGGAGGGCGATAGTGGTTCCAATCCACAAAAAAGGGGATCAGAAGGATCCTAGGAACTATCGCCTTATCGCCCTCCTTGATGTTATAGGCAAACTGTTCAGTATGATCCTCCTTGATCATTTTCATGATTGGTGCAGAGCCATTAACAGCTATGACCGCTACCAGTGTGGATTTACTGAAGGCCTGGGCACAGCTGTTAACATCTTCCTGCTGCAGATACTTAAAGAATCTACGTGGAGAATAAAAACAAAAATGTATATGCTTTTCGTCGACCTTGTCTAGGCATTTGATCGGGTAGACAGAAATTTGCTCTGGTCTAAAATGGGGAAAAAAACTGCCCGCCATCCATTCTGGAACCGATCAAGGCTATGCACTCTGATACAACTTTGAGAGTCAGACTAAATCAAGCAGGGCTCCTGTCTTCAGAAATCAAGACCTCAAGAGGGGTGAAACAGGGGTGCCTGATGGCTCCAGCCCTCTTTACTTTTTTCCTGGAGGACATGCCTGACGCCTTTCACTCCATTCGATCATTCCCACCAAAAGTAGGTGGTGTCTTCCTTTCACGATTGTTATATGCGGACTACGTGGTTCTCATCGATCAGACCCTGGTGGGCCTACAGAGACAACTCAATGCCCTACATAACTATATTTCTTGCAACGGTCTCGAGATCAACAAAGGTAAAACGAAAACCATGAGCTTTGGTATTGTTTCCAAAACTAAAAAACGTCCGTCATGGCAAATTGGTGGGGAGAAAATAGAGCATGGGGACTCTTTTAAATACCTGTGGGTCTGGCTAAGTATTTTAAAATCAGAAAGGACCTATGTTAACTTAACTGGTTGAGAAAATGAAAACACTAACCTGCCAGTCGTCTGCAATAAACAGGAAATTTGGGCGTTTCTCAATTTTTCCTGTTATCCGATTTTATAAAGCCTAAGTTATCCCTATGGTCACTTACGGCGCTGATTCCATGTTGTCCATCTCTGACCCCCTTCTGGAGCCGATTGGAGGGGACCTTCTGAACGAAGGTTCTTGGGGTATCAAAATCTACCCTGATTGCCATCCTCCAGCGAGAACTGTGTCTCTCGACTTTGAGATGTTCATTATTTCTGGAACAGACTGGCTTTGTTTGTTAAATGCTTTGCTTTTTCAAGAGTCACAATCTTGGATTTAATTTACAATGAAACAAATCAACACAACAATCCATACCTGCAGGACTGGTTTAAAGACATGACCTATTGTCTCCAAGATATAGGCAGTCGATTTGACCAATTTACGTCAAACCCGAAGCGGGTGAAAGTAAAATTGAAAACCTTTGACTGGATTCAAACTCTGCACGCAGCAACAAAATATCAGTTTAGGTAACACCTGCCTCTGGATGGTTGGAAATTGAACAGCGTTTCCCCTTACTTGAAACAGTTTCCAGCTATCGAATGTAAGGGATACATTTCTCTGAGTGCGGTTGAACTTATACCTTACAAATGAAGTTCAGGCAATTCGTGGGCTGCCAAAGACAACCATTGTCGGTTCTGCAGTAATTTTGATGCCGTTGAAACATTGATTCACATCATCACAGGATGTCCTGGTTTGAGAGATCTTCGTACATTCTATTTTAGTCATTTTTTCTTGTTGTTTCCAGACTACACAGCACTGGACCCTGTGGTGTTGTGTACCTTGTTAATAAACGGGTCAAAACCCAAATATGTAATTGCTCTCATTTAATTTCTTCAGAGACTATCATTTGAGACGGGTTCAGTGACTTGAGTCAAATTATATTTTGGCTTCTCTTGTTTTTGAGATTATTATCTGAGCTGGGCTTAGTGTCCTCAGTCAAATTATATTTTCCTCTGGTTTCTTTTGATGTTTTTTTTCCATTTTTATTTTCTCTTTTCTGTTGTTGTTGTTTTTAGTTTAATATTAATGAGTTACAATGCTAAAAAATTGTTTTACAATTTAAATGCAATAAATAAATAAATAAACCTATGAAATTCAAAGAAAGAACTTTGTTAAAGGGACCTTATGGTTAAGTTGTACTGAAATTCAGTGTAACATCTTTGTTAAAGGGATGTTATGGTTAATTTGCACTAATAACAACCTATGAAATTCAGTGAAAAAACGTTGTTAAAGGGCGTTATGGTTAATTTATATATAAACCTAGGAAATTCAGTGAAAACACTTTGTTAAAGGAACGTTATGGTTACAAGTAAAACCGAAAACCCCCAGAAATGTGCCAGTTTTGGTAAACTAAGCAACCATAACTTGCACCACCACCGTGCACTGATAAGACTAAGACCCAGGACATCAAAGATGACATCACACATGTCATTGATGACATCACTGATGACATCATATATGAAATTAATGTTGATGAACAGTCCCTAAAAGGGGTTGTGTTTATAATGTTTAATGTATTAAAGAATGTATTCATCTAAACCAAACATGATATTGGAGTGCTGTTGTTAATACAGGAACCTAATCATACATACATATAAGAAATGGCTGCAGCATGCACCACAGAGGTACGATATGTTTAATCTGGTAATTTTGGATAGTAAAAATAATGAATGCTACCTTATCAGAATTTTGAACAATGTTAAACATGGAATAAATAGCTAACAATTCAAGACTTACTGCACACTTGTGTTAGTACACACAATACATATGAAGACTAACAATGCATACAAATTAGAGGCACATACAGGAAAACTAAAGATAGGAAGAAAGAAACAACAGCACCAGAAAATGTCAATAACATTAAAGTTCATCTTCATGTATACAAATGAATTGTGTGTTTGAGGCCTGCTTATTGCCTCGTGTATGTGCACCATGAGCTCGATTCTAACCCCACGTGCAGATTATGATTTGTTCACAAGCCACCTATGCGCCGGTCGCCAGGGATGCGGGATGGCTGTGGGACGACTCATATGTATGCACACATTGACCAGAAAGCTAATCCCAGACTCCATTTTTGTACCACAACCAGACTCCATTTTTTACATGGTACCACAGGCCTCGTAGACAAACGTTGCCTGCAGAGCTGCAGCTCTCCTCTCGAGATCACGCAAAGCGAGCCTGTCGTCTCCCTCACCCTCCTCCCCTCTGCGCCCCTGCAGAAAGCCTGTTCCCACGGGAGACAAGGCGCGAACAAGCTACATGACAAACACTGCATCTTTCACCTTCCGCAGTCCATCACTGACCTGCGGATGACCGGGCAAAGGTTTGGGTTTAAGGAAAACAACCCATCTCCACAAACATGCCCCGTCCCCTTGTAAACCCCACATTTATGGCATACACTGTGGATCACCCCCCAACCTTGTTCTCCCTTTGAAGTAACATATATAGATTCTACGCCTATGTACCACCCTGGTTTACTCATAATGCTAATCCCTCTGTGAAGGCTATAAATCCTCTCATGTAAGTGTGTATTAAGGGGCTAAGTTCAGAAAACGAAACAAGAAGATCGTCACCTATGTGCACAATGCACATGAAGCTATTAGTCATATGTATAAGTCAATACTGGTAAACGAATCTTGTCTTTTGAAAAACACTCACACTAATGAATGACATGTTGATTCACTCGTTCGTTATAATACGAGGTACACAATCCAGATATTCATTGGCTTTTCAAATATACATGTGTTCACACAATATGCTCAACTTACATACTGGTCCAAATGTATATGATGCAAGACGGTAATGTTACGAGACTGTTGTAGATAGAATTTACTTTGTGACATGATTCTCATGATAAAAGTAAACGTGTAACCTATACAATGTTCATAAGCTTGCATATTGTTCGATGTACCTGCAACCACACTGGCCTAATCCTACCTTGCACTCTAAATGATGTGCATGAAACCCCTTGAAGTAGACGAGTTAGAAGCCACAGGGCCCTCTCTCCCTTCCCCTGTAGCGCCGCGTACTCAGACCCCACCTTCCTCCCGTCTCAGGTTGGGCTGACATCTGAAGGCCCTTATTTCATTAACAATGTGAAGCTGTAAGTCTAACCTCTCACCCCTCCACTAAGCCTGCACCAAGTAGCCACCTCCCCTAAGCCCCCAGACCCACAACAGCACCATAAAACTTGTTCCACATCCCGAGACCTTGGTTAAAACAAATATAGGCAACAAGCCCTCATCCCACTGCCTTTTTGATGTACCAGCTATTTGCCCCCTTACCAGATAGCATCCAGGCTCACCTCAACCCCAACTGACCATGGTGGCAGTATATTTGCTCTTGTATTAACATACTATGAAAATGTCCCCCACTAGATCTAACAAAGGAGAATGATAGAGGTATCCCTGACATATGCCCTTTGACAAGGCACCTGACCTAATGAAGCAGTCCCTTTATTATATGATGTGTTTCATGATGATGAGATAAGTGCACCTAGAGTTAAGTGTTATTTCTCTTGTGATGTTAGACTAACAACTTGTAGGATTTACAGGGCACCATAAATTATAGTTAACACTGAATGAGTATTTGTGGCCGCAAGAGCAAATGTAAGTGCAGCCAAAGATGTATCAATTCAGACATCTCCTGATCCGACACTCCACCCGATGAGCCCAGCTGACCTACAAGCATCACCATGACACGACGAGGAGCCTCACCCATCCTGAGGCTTCAACCCTATAGAATCCATGCTGCTTCTCCCCTTTGCCCAATCTCATGGATTCATGTAAGCCCTAGCTCCCACGTCATAGGTGACGTGATTTTGTAACAAAATGTAGATGCTTTCTGATGTTTGGCAGAGCGCTCCTGGAGTTTGTGGAGTTCTCTGCTTGCCCTATTTTGGTTTTGGATAAACTTACTTTTTTACCCTCACCCACACTTGGTCTTGGTCTAATTCCCTCCTGGAATGTGTCCATTATTGACTCTCATTGGGGAGTGTTTTGTTGTATTTTTGGGGATGCTCACTTTCACAGCCAATGTCAAATGAGCAAAGTCTAGGGGAGCTGAGGCACTTCTTGAAGATAGCACAACACTCTTGCACAATTTTATATAGAGAGTTTGTAAAAAAGAATCACTGTTGTGCCACATGCTGGGAGGCTTGTGAAAAGCAAATATGCAAGCAACTCTGCAAAGGGCAGCAAATGCAAGTCTCCAGTGAGAGCTACACACAACAAGAGGTAAGTACCCCTAGTTAGACAGTACCTTAGTTCTGAAGAAAAGGGTCGAGCTGGCTTCTATTCCTGTTGAAGTCCTGCAGATCCTGTGTTCCTGGGCCTCAGTCATGGGAACAAGAGAGAGGATGTCTGGGGACCCCTGCACTACGGTTTGAAGGTCGGTGGCAGCAATGGGCTTACTCCAGATCAGCAGCACTTTGTGGTTTCAGCTACCAACCAATTGCACCACCGTGGTTCTTGGACACCTGTGGGATCCCCTTGCTTCTGGGGTCCAGCACTCTGTTGAAGTGGCTCAGTCTTGGGTCGTCCTGCTTCGAGGGAATCCTTAGGATCTTCCTGGAGCTCGAGTCTGGCTTAAAGGCAATGCACTTGTTTCTGGTGTTCCTGTCCCCTGGCACTCGGTTTCAGCAGCAGCAAAGTACATCCAGCAGGGAGAGGTCATGTTGGGGTCAGTTGGACCCACCAACCCAAGGGAAGAAGTCGTCTGTTCGGGGCTCCTCTAGTCGATATGAAAATTGGAGCTTCAGCACTGCAGCAGGGCTTCACTGGGCAAACCAACGGTCCGGGAGGGACAACAAGCTTCTCTTCCAAGTTCTTCTTCGGTTCCTTCATCCAGTGATCGACTCTACCTTCCTTGCAAAAGACCCTGCCTTTTATTCAGGATTCTCCCATTCATTCACAGCCTAGCTGCCACTCACACAGCGGGGTGGCTGTCTTCCAAGGACAGCCAGCCAGCCAATCACCTTTGTGTACATTCCTGTAACCAAGGAGACTAAGCACAGAGCGTTTTCGGGTACCTCCATTGCTTCCTGCCCTGCCAGACATGCTGGAGCCAGAGGCGGGCTTCACCAGTAAATCCCGCCAAAGACAAAATGAACAAAGGGACCAAACCTAGTTTGGCACGCAGAGTAAATCTCAAAAAGGACCTCACAATCAAAAAATTGCATAAAAAGAAGACCGGGCCATTTTGACTAAATGTGCACCCATGTGTGCAATACTGCAGCTGAGGATTCAGACTTCGGTAAAAACGCACAATGGTAAGAAAATTAAACCACTGCCACCAGCCATTAATTGTAGTGAGGGTAACATAAAAATTGTACATGAGAAAGTAGACAAAGGGGATACTAAGTAACCCCCCCCTCCCAGCACTCCACATAAAATGGTGTGTGCTGGGTCTACAAAGAGAAAAAGGTAAGTAAAGTCAATTTCACTTTACTACTCTTGGAACAGTAGTTTATCCAAGAGAACGTATTTAAACTTTAACAGAAATCCAAGGGACTTCTCTGTGACACTGCACTTAAGGTGCTGTGTGTCATAATATAAAAAGATGATGCCTTTGGAGTTTGTCAAATTCCAAAACCCAAAGAAACACAGAGTCCAAATCAGAGATAAATACTTGAGAGAGTGAGAAAAAGGTCTCACTCCCTCCAGGATAAAAAATAAAAGGCCTGAAGCCCAGCAAAAGAGCTGGTGGTCTCTAAGGTAAAAGGGAATTAGCACAGAAATGAGAATTCTCCCTAACAACCCCAAACCCAAAAAATGCAGTCCCAACAAAAGAAATGCAAACAAGATACTGTATAGGCACCCCAAACCCAAATAAATGTGGTATGTGAAGCTTGAATGGCCTCCCAACAATAATAATGTACACGTGATACCGTAAAGGCACCCCAAAGAATTCACTATGTACTGCGTAGAGAGCCCCGCAAGGCAAACCAGGAAAGTAATTGAGGTCCACGATGCGAAATTTGCTCTGTGAGATGAATGTCTACAATCGCAAATCCTCTGTCTCTGTGACTTCTCACGCACACCTGCAAATGTGCATCACACCTCTCAAATCTCTCCATCACTGTGTGTTCCACGTAGACGTCCTGGTTGCAGCGTGTGATTTAAGTTCGAAGGCCCCTTACTCTGCTATCCTTGCTGCTTCATGTTCAGATGCCACATGACCCTTTCCGGCCTCTGTGCCATTTTCTTTGCCTCCACTGCCCTATATTGCCTCCCACTTCACCATCAGCTGCTGCCGGGTTGTGTGTAAGTACATGCTGCCCACCAGCACTGCTGTGAAGTGCCTGCTGACACCCCATTGCCTGTGCTGCTGTGGCTGACCTTTAAGACCCTGTTACCCCCTCATCTACTGGCTTGGGACTCACACCTCTCTATCCCACCACCACAGCTCCACAGCCCATTGTCAGGACCCAGTTATCCCATGCTTGCCTCAGGGGTTGCCATGTCTGCTCCAACCTCCTCACTGTCGAGCAGAGCCCCGATGGCAGCGTTAGAGAGGGCTGCCAACTTCAACTCCACCAAAGTTGGTATCTTGGTGGATCGAGTCATGGCAAATTTGTATGCCCTCTTCAACCCAGCGGTTCAGCTTGGAGCCGAAGGACATCATCAGATCTGGATAAGCATCACGGCTGCCATAAATGCAGAGGGGTGGCAGTCCCCTCTGTGAGGACCGTTAGGAAGAGCTGGGAGAACCTCAAGACCCAGAGCCATACTAAGGCGCTGGCAGTCATCGAGGAAGGTGCCACTGTGGAGGTGCACCGTGAAAGTTGCTGTAGGATTTCATCCATCCAGCTGCAGGTCCTCGAGAGGTTCTATCCAACACTCCACACCCAGATCTGTGAGTTGCAAGCACATATGGAAACTGCTGGTGAGTACCCATGTGGTGTACTGCTCTACAGTGTATGTGTGTTGTGCATGGCTATGCATGATTGCTTGCAGGTACTCCCTTCTGTACTCATTATTTGTATTGTAGTGATCCACAGCAGCATGCAGCCTTCTGCCAAGGCTTGACATATTTGATGGCAGACATCTATTGATTGGATATGCGTTGGTATGTGCACTTTTCATTCTTGGTGACTTGGTGCACTCATGTCTTGCAATGTGAGCTGAGGAGAACCGGTGCTCTGACAGTACAGATGCCAGATTATTATATTGTGGCCGTGTTAGGGAGATGCATTCAGGACATCTCTATGAGCTGCACATTTGCTAATGAAGCCATTCACACTCATCAGCTGAGAGTGTCATATGTGTATGGGTGTCTGTAAATGCCATGTTGGTGCATTGACCTGTGAGGCACCTGGATGTGATCTGTCATCCCACTGCATGTGAAGCCAGAGTTGAAATGTGATCATACCACATGTTTGTGCTGGGGGCAACACCATACACACTTGTACTTCTGCAATGTGTACCTGTACATCAAATATGACATCATAAATATCATTGATGACATCAGTGATGACATCACATGTCTGCCTCACTTATTTTGGTGCATTGAAAAATCTAGGCCAGGTGGTTTTATTCACTGACATTCACAATATAAAAATTGAAAAGGTGCTGTATATCAAAACGGTAACGTTGTCGTGTGTACTTTCCTTACGGTCGGGTCTGAGCTCATGATGCACATGCATGGGGCAATAGCAGGCCTCAAACTCACAATTAATTTGTATACAGGAAGATAAACGTTCTGTTGATGCTGTTTCTTTCTTCCTTACTGTGTTCCCCTGTATATGCCTCTGATTTATATGCATTGGGTCTTCATATGTATTGTTTGTACTAGCACAAGTGTGTATTAAGTCTTGAATTGTTAGCTAGTTATTACATATTTAACATTACACAATCACCCCCGACATCTTGCTACCAACATAATAGAAAGAACCCCTTGTAGGTAGGGACTTTTCGTCAACATTATTTTCACATGTAATGTCATCAGTGATGTCATCAATGATATTTGTGATGTCATATTTGATGTCCTAGGTGTTAGTCTTAGCAATGCACGTAGATGCTGCGAGTTATGGTTGCTGAGTTTACCATAATGGGGAATGTGCAGTGTTTTTTGGTTTCACTGTGAAGTATAACATCCCTTTAACAAAGTTTTTTTACTGAATGTACATATATATATATGTGGCAGGGAACGAAAACAAAGGGGCTAAACATGTGATGTCATCAGTGATGTCATCAATAATATTTGTGATGCCATCTTTCATGTTTTGGGTGTTTGTTATGATCTTGATGGTCGTGTAGATGAAGATACCTCCGTCCCCAAGTACCACACTGGTAAGAATAATATCACTACCAATGCAATTCTTGAGGCCACAGGTGTGGAGTGCCGTCAAGCTGGAACCAGGAACACCGGAAGGACCCCCTGACCACTGCAAGGCAATAAATGATTAGGGCAGACAGTCACAATGATCACAATACAATATGATGGCAGAAGCTAAAGGGCTTACCCAAATGTGCGGGTCAGGATGCCTCAAAGGGGTCGGGGAAAACAGAAGGGTCCTTGTGGGCACTCTTGATGGAGAACACCTGTAGGTCAGGTAGCCAGTGGATGATCCGTAAACAATCCGTTAACAGTCCAGGGTCGAAAAGCCAAGAAAACAGTTGCCAAGGTCCAATATCCAAAGTTCAAAAGTTTATGCAAAGCCAAAGGTCGTGATGACTGGAGATCAAAGTTCGCCTGAGCCTGAGGAAGAAACCAAAAGCAATCCGTGCAACGTTCCGTGGTCAAAGAAATCCGAATTCTAAGCGAGATCCAAAAACGCCGTGCAGCACTCCGAAAAGCAGCTGTGAAGCATTTGTTCCGCGTTTCCCCTGTCCTTTTGACTGCGTTGAATTGAGCATGTGATACAGTCACGAGGGAAACGCGGATCCGCGTCACGTGACCCTCGACGCTGCACGGGGAGTCTGCCGGCGATTGGCCGCCTGTTGCCGGCGTTTGGTCACCTGATCGGAAGCACTCCGTGCGCTGGATCGTAGTCTCCGGACGCCCGTGGACGGGCGCCGTCCCGGAGAGAAGCGCCATGGCAGGTTCCAATGCAGGAAAGGTCATAGCCGTCCTTGGTAATTCAGTTGCTGAGTGCGGTGAGTGTTATGGGGAACACGCCGGATGAAGCGTGCATGGTTAGGGGTGGCGGATGTGAAATCGGAAGGCTGTCTGGCAATGGTGTGGCAGGGAGGAGGCGTGACAGTGTTAGTGTTAGCAGTGCACAGTAGTGATGGCAGGTATGGGGGCTTAGTTTACCATAACTGGCGAATTTCAGGGGTTTTTCGGTTTTAATTTGAACCATAATGGGGAGGTAGGATTTTTTTCTTTTTTTAATGAAGTACACAGGTTTTTGGTAGGACAACTTAACCATAACGTCCCCTCAACAACTTTTTTTTGTAGTGAATTTTTCAGGTTTTTGGGAGGGGAACTTAATCATAAGATTGTGTCAATAAAGTTGTTGTGCTGAATATACACTGTCATAATGTGATTGTGGGAGATATGTAGTATAATGCACATACTTGATATACATTTAACATAGAACATACAGAACCCCCTCCCTATTGATATTAGAAAGGGACGGACTGAGCGCCTGTTTGCGGACAGGGGGCGGACGGGATGAACATTACCCAAAGATGCAGGGGGTATCTGAAAATGTACTATTGTTTTACACAAAAAATCTGCAACATAGAAGAAGGACATAAAGACATTATAAGTAGTAATAAGTAAATATGGAAACCTAAAGGTGTGAAATGAAAACGACACATCGAATAACCATGTACAATGAAATGGATGGTACCATAAATAAAAAAGGATGCCTCCATCATAAGCACTTCACAGTAACTCTGCAGCCTGGACCGACAGTGGACGGACGCAGTAGGACGAAGGGAAATTACATCAAAATTGTGAGTGAAGGTCATTTTTTTGTATGTGTTTGAAATTTTTTTAGTATGTGGTGTAGAAATAATAATTTCTTTCTGTTGTTTTGACACAGAAATGGCGAGTACTTTGGAGTGGCTGGAGGACAGTTTTCCGCATGAGGAAATGTCTGAAGACAGCGACAATAATGGTACACACTGCTCTGCATAGGCAAAATACTGATCAATATTTTATAGGCATTTAATATATGTATATTTTTTTGTACAGACCAGGAAAGAAAAGAAGAAAGGCCAACAAACAAGACAGAAGAAGACAGGATGAAAACGATTGAGTAGAAAATGG
The DNA here is from genome assembly GCF_040938575.1 of Ambystoma mexicanum. Lineage (NCBI taxonomy): Eukaryota > Metazoa > Chordata > Amphibia > Caudata > Ambystomatidae > Ambystoma > Ambystoma mexicanum. The sequence continues at coordinate 910,009,464 of NC_090932.1, forward strand.
ATGTACTGAATGACAATTTTAAAAGTTTAAGGAAGTTTGAGGAGGACTGTGTGAGAGGAAAAATATGTTACCATTGTCCCACCTGTACCTGCCGCGCTTCTCCATTCCCCAGTGAACCATCCCCAAACCTTCAAGAAGAAAATAGACGTTTTGACGAAATATCATCCCTTCTTCCCCTCAGAAATCTTCTCCTCATAACCAGCCCATGTTGAATTCTAATTCCCCTATATTTGTGTCACTATCTGCTTCCCCCGCTATTTCTTTGGATTGAAGTGTGTGTGTGTGTGTTTGGAATGTTTTTGTATAGTAGTTGCAGTTATAGAGTTTAGTGGAAAACATTTTTTTTTAAATAGACTTAAAATGTTTGCGAACAACTCGCCTGTTCGACCTATCCGCAAGGAATGGAATGTGGGTGTTGTAAAGACAATACACCTACCCTTACGAATGTCAAGGAAGATGGAGTTGGTGTTTGACCGCAACATCTGTGCAGGTTGTGCGCACATAAAGAGAGAGGGGCGTCCTAAGGACATTATACCTCGCTGTGACGCTTACAAACGAGATGAAACATGTTCGTAGAACACACCCGGTGTAAATGAGCAAAATGGGAGTGTGTTAAAGACAGTATACCTGTCCGTATCGTCCGCAGCCAAAATGGTGGCATCCGTAGAACAGGCGCGATGGCCGGCAAGTTCTAAGTCAAACAAAATGGAGTTGTCCTAAGGACACTGGACCTGTCCGTACAGTGAGCATATCATGTATGCACATGTGCAGTACAACCGTAAGTATAGTGAACATCGCGCCTGTTCCTAACTGTACGTCTCACTTGTGTTGCACTTTGAATTAGTTTGAGAACACAAACACTGTCCGTAGGACATTTGCACGCATGCGCACATTTGTTACTCTGCATTTGCTGTCCAGCGGACTCGCGGATGTGTTCAGGATGTCATCATGTGACCGCACCCACGCTGAGCGTGTGAACTAATTTGTGCAGTTTGTGTGCTTCCGCAGCAGTACAAAAGAACGTGTAGACACAAGGCAAAATGTTGTAGAGTGTAAAAATATCATTTCACATATCCCAGACAATAGCTTACCTGAGGACTTGTTGTGTAAAATTTTCATACCGCTTTGCAGGGATGAAGACGCTCACGAGGCACACCCCTCCACCCCTATAAATGGCCACACCCCGAGCGCATCTTCATTGTCCTTCTAGCTATAGCAGATTGAGGTGTGTTGCCTTTACTGCTGTAGTGACCAAAAGTAATCGGCATGGTTTCCGTGGCTGCTGTTGGTTCATTAGCCTCTGCACCACCCCCAAACCCGCCACCACCTCCCCAAGGGCCTGCAGAGAGATATATGGGTGAGGATGTAGAGAGCGAGGAAGAAGAGGAAGAAGAGAATGAAGTGAAGGAACTCTGCACTAGGAGCACTCGCCGTGAGTCATGGGTGTGCCGGTTGTTTTCCGTTTATGTGAATGTACCAAAAGCATGTGCGAACCTGGTGAGGTATAACCAGTGCGAGGTGGTGCTGAATCATGGGAGACCTGGTGCATACAGCTTTGGTACGACAACCATGAAGTGACACCTCACTTCGTTCCACATTGCAGACATTCGCAAGGTGGTGCCATGTGAAGAGCGTAGTCGATTGAGTTCCTCCACAGCATCCTCTGAGTCCGATCCTCCCACCACAAGAGACACTCCTGTGGGGGAGTGCCTCCCTCCAGCTGCCTCACAAGCAATTCGCAATACTGTTGACCCTTACCTTTCAAAGGTGACAATAGTGTGTATGTATTGTGAGGTAGTACTCTGCAGGGGGAAGAATGTTTTAAGTGCTTTTGAGGCTAGGGTCACGGAGCACCAGAAAATGTGCTCCTTACCTAAGTGAAGCTCACCCTATATCTTTCTCTATCCACTTGCCCTTTCTTATCCCCGTGGCTGGTGTCCCTTCCTTACCCTCCTTTGGCCTCCTCTCCTAGTTTGTCGTGTGCTGAGAACCAATAAATGTGAAAACAACAAAAATTACAGAAAAGGCTCTTTTCAGAGCCGCCTTTCTCAGTTTAACAATAGAACTATGAAGTGACCGTTGTAGACCCCCGCGAAGTTGTGAAAAGGTTTGCGGACAGTCGTAGGGAAAAACAAGGAGGGTGCAAGGGGAGCAAACACAATGAAGTGTACTCTGGGAGTAAGTGGTGGCTCTGAAAAGAGCCTTTCGGTGGTGTGTTGTGTGGGTCAAAAACTGTGGATTGGAGAAAACGGATTGTCACATAGGTTATTGTGAATCCAAAAGAGGGTGCAATGCATTTTGTACATCGTGAAGAAAAATCTGATTGCCAGCATAAGTGAGATGGACTCCATCTCTGCAGAAAATGAAAGAGCTGCGAAACAAAATTTTTCCATTGTGGAATGAGGACATGCCAACATCTCTTAAAAAGGCACAAACAGCCTTATTCATATTGCGTCTCGCTTTCTCCATTTGTGGACCAAAAGCAGAAGAACGCAGCCATATTTGTCTTTGTGCAATACGGGAAAAAAGTATTTGACAATTTGGAAACCTGTCCATGAGCTTCGCAAGTCCTTCCTTCATTGCAAATTGCAAAGAAATTCCAGAGACAAGACCTAAACTGTTTCCTCCGCAATGAATGATAAGTATATCTGGAGGACGCTCTGTCAGTTAAGTAACACAGAGAGGTACCAAGTCCAGCCACCTCATGCCACTCACGCCATGCCAGTGCACTTCCACATGAGGAAATCCGAGATTTGCAGATAAACTGCAGCTTTCTGCATGCACCTTCAACCAATGTATCCATGAGTCTCCCAAAATCCAGATAATCTGTTAGCAAGCATGCAAAGCCATGGCTGTGTGGTCTCCTGTCAGAGAGAAGACGGTCTTACGAAATCTCACTGTTCAGAACACACCCACTGAACTTTATTGACCAATCCCTTGGTCCGCTCATTTTCATTTGCATGCGTCTCCACCCCAGAATTCCTGTTGGTGATATGCGCTGGCTGCAAACTACCGCCATGTCTGCGGACATGTATAGGATCAGAGCGTGACGACGGTATATTAAAGTATTATTCCCCTTTTTCCCTTTAAGGTGGCCTCTGAAAAGAGCCTTTTTTTAAATTTTTGGCCAGATACCTTACAAACATCTGTTATTTTGTTTATTTTTTTGTATTTTTTGTCTTTACTATACTCCTACAACCATTACAGAACATGCTCTAAAGCAAGCCTTAGGTTCCAAAAGAACATTGCATATCCCAAAGAAGATAGCGCAACAGCATCTGCTTCAAATAAACTGCATTACTTGGAACAATGTTTTCGTGGCTGCAGAAAAACATACCAGCGCGTAACATAAATGCACGAATGCAGTGATTAATGATACACCTCCCAATACTTTGATATGGACAGAAAAAATAATTGTTGTCCCATTGTACTCTAGGGAGTAAACCAGAAAAAATTACTTTTGCAGTTGGAAAGATGCTCATGAGTGCTTCAACCAACTGTCCCAAATCTGCCAACAAAGTACGTGCAGTCACGTAGGCCAAATGGCAAGCACCGTAGTGCAAAATTACCACATGAGGAGAGGTCATCGTACGTATGTGTCTGCAAACTTGCAGAATTGCCGCAAAGTTGGCATCAGTGTCAGCGTTCCACACCACCTCCACTCCTCTCACATCGAAATGGTGTGCCACATGCCTACACTCTGCATAATGTTGTAAGCCATGGACAAAAATGTCTCCAAGCACGAAAACCCTGACCCTCTCCACCTCTGCCAGCTTCAGTGTACGCACCGTCTTTGCACACAAAAGAGAAATGTGAACATCTGATTGGCTGATGCCTACAGTCCCCTTTCCATGCAGGATTTGCTGTAGAAACCAGTATGTGACACGCCCTACCCGCGGACAAACGTTGCCTACATGCGGCACGCAACTCTTACCCAGTCCTTTCACCCTTTCCACAGCGGTAGTAAATCGAGTCCCTCATTCGACACAACTAAGCAGTCACACAACCATCCACCAATCACATTGAAAATTGCTAAACGTAACTCCGTCATCAACATTGTGCACTTCAAAATTACTGTTGATAATTCTGAATGGAAGTCGCATATCATTGCAAAGCACCTACTTCAGAAGCTACTGTGCAAGTTTTGCAAATTTCTACGTACAGCTCCATGCATGCACACATGCATGAGTATAGAGTACAGGTATTTATATTTCAATCGGAGAACATGTGCAACCTTTATGATTTAATGTAAAACAAATTAATGCTGCTAAATGTGCATAGGCAATACATACCAACGCTCCCCCTTTTGCAAGCTGTCCGATTTATCATTGACAAACCACACAACTTCTTACTGTCTTCCGCATAACCTATACAAATGTTGCAAGGATGCCTATTTAGGGCAAAACTCGATTTTGTATTAGAAAATGTCAGAGTTGTATACTGTGTACGACCTACAGTAATGCTACTTACAATGTAATCGTATGACAAAAGTAAGCACTCCCGATTGCTGTGGTGATATCTCCCTCTGAGGGTCTCCCGATTTTTCAGCATTGTGCTTTTAAATCGCAAGTTAAAATGTCTTTCCCATCTACTACTATGCCCTATCGCTTACAAACCTCTCTCCTATTGATAGTACACCTTGTAAAAAAGAAGGCATTTTCATAACCTTAAAAATGTTAGCAATTTTGAAGGACTTGCAAGTAACATATTGCAAATACCATGCAAAGCCTGCACAGAGTGAAGTGAAATGCGCACATGCACTGGGTTCAAATGTGAAAGGAGAATGCTCTGACGAACAATGCACAATTAATGTGTACAGTATCAGCACTGCTGTAAACACACAAAGTAATTAATTTTGGTTTTTGAATCGCAGTGAAGACTACTCTCCTGAGAATCAACAGCACCTACACTGCAGACGACATATCCGAAGAAACATGGTCATTTTGCAAAAAAATTCTAACTACAAATATCCATTTATTGAACAAAGAATAACAGGCAGAATGGCTCACAAATCCCTGTGTGTTTGGAACTCAAATAACGTACGTAATCCTTAGAAGGTTAGATTTAGAAAAGTAGTTGCTGTTGCAAGTTTATGGCATTTTGTTTATTAATAATGCTTCTTGTCTCCACTAGCCCACTTTGTAGTCTCATCTGAAGCACATTGTACTAGTATACAAACAATAAAATAGCCCTACCAAATCATTGCAAGAGTCCAATGCACTTTCACACACCATAACAAAGAGCTTTCCCATCAGATCATACACGCATGCACACAGCACAAATACATTATACAACAGACCAAAGTTTGCCTTCTTCTTTCAACAGACAATAAAGAATGCCTACCAAAAAGCAACTCTGCAGAAAGGAACACAGAAGTAGAGCAAATAAAAATAAAAGTGCCCAATCTAAGCATCCATCTGTTGTACAGTTTGTAGAAAATGTTGGAAGAAACCAGCTAATGCAGTCAGTTAGCAAAACAAAAGAAGATTCAACTACCGAAACTTTACGTCCTCCATCAAAATGTGTCACAAAACACAAAAATGTTGGCACAAAATTGGCTACCAGTACAGCTAACAATGCTCCTACTAATCCTGATAGTGTAACAAGAACCCATAGTAAAAAAAAGTATTTTATCAAAAATGTTTCATCACAGAGTCCTTCAGAATCTACTAAGAAGAGGACCGAAATCATCCTCACCCCTTAAAACCGACCGTAGAAAGTTAATCCTACAAGCTCTCGTGGACAGTGCAATCCTTCTGAAAAGAAAGTTGTTTATATTAGTGTTAAATAGGATGAAAGCACTAACAAAACTAAGTACCAAACTACAAAAGAAACTCAGCAATAAACGGAATGTGAACAAAAATAATTTTTTAAATGTTTGTGGTGGTGAATGGAGTCACACAACCACCACAGAACCATATTTCAATGAAGAAGCATACAAACAAAATCAAACAAACACAATTGCCATCCATAGCAGTGGACGAGTGTATGAGCAAATCAATACTACCATCATGGAACTAGAAACACTGCTTACAAAAGTATCCTCTGTAAACTCAGAATTACCTCTCGATTCAGCAGAACTACACCATCCAGTATACAAATAGCCGTGCACCTCAATGTGTGCAATTCTAAACAAACCTTTCAAATCTTTACATCAGTTCCTCAATCAGTATGTAAAAGGTAAAGATAAAAGTAAAATTAAAGTGCTGCAAAATATGGATATTTGTCCAGTGCGCAAATACACAGGACTACATGGACATTCATTAGCCTGCATTTCTGGGCCTATTTGCAAAAGCACCTTCCATGATATCAAAAGGATATCAATACATCATTCAAGTGTAAGAAATCTAGTGTATAAAATATACTATGCAAAATCTCCAGCTTCAGAATTAGGCAATTTAAATAACACTCTTCTGCCTGGTGCACCCACATACTTACAAGAAGAAATTGACCCTATTCAGAGAAAGTATTTTGGAAGTGAAAGCCACTTACAAAATGCTATAGTTTTAGAACATAGTAGCAACAATTCTGCACATAGCAACCTTCTATTACACACATACAGAAAAGAAATAGTAAAATTAAAAGGTCATCGGCTGAAGTACCAAACCATGTGTGTGTATTTTGCCGCAGAACCTTTTACAAAAGGAACACAAAAAATATAGACATAGAATACAAAATAGAAAACAATGAAGACTCTAAATGGTTTGAATTAGCTCTCTACCTTTTAGCAGAAAACAAATATGAACTAACTGTACACCTAATATGTTGTAGGTACTGTACTACAAAATTAGACAACAACCACACTCCTTCACATGCTATTACAAATAATTTGGAATTGTTCCCACTACCAAAAATGCTGCAACAACTCAATTTGTATGAGAGCATAGTAATTCAAACAGTTCACCCATTTCAAGCAATTAAACGCCTTCATCCAAAAACAGCAAAATTACCTTCCTCTGAATTGGTGAAAGGCATTTGTGGCAAAGTATTTTATTTGCCATTAGATCTAATGGAAAAAATGTACACACTCTAGGAGTGCAACGTTCAATAGAGCATTCTTTAATAGTCTTGGTAAATGTTGTACCAACAAAGGAGAAGAAAATTTGGCAACAACTGGTGGACTTGCATAAAATTAGACAAGCATTGCAATATCTAAAAGACAATAACGAGTACTACAAGGAAAAAAATATTGATGAAAGCTTAAGGGAAACAACTGAAATAAGTGAAGAGCCATCAAAAACTGGACAATTCGAACTTCTGGATTCTGCTACAGTATCCACTCTTTTGGACAATTACACAATTCATCCATTGCATTCCAATGAAAGCATAGATGATACACTAGAAACTTACCAAATGCGACAAACCAAAGGGTTACCAATGAGTATATGGGAAAAAAGTATAGAAGCACGTGCTTTTCCACTGCTATTTCCTATTGGCAAAGGTGGAAGATACGATTATAGACCCACTCAAATTGGAACATCAGAATACCTCTCTTTACTAATGTATTCGCAAGATCCCAGATTTAGACAAAATGTGGAATACATATTCCACCTACTCTATGAAAGTGAATTAGCAACACTATGTTATGGAGTTGCACACATTTTGAAATCTGGAACCCACTTTCAAAATATGTCAGCTACGCAGTTAATACAAAAAGTACAGGAAAAAGATGAGGTTTTACAAGCAAGTATAACAAATTTGTTTGCAAACATGCGTGGTACAAAGGAATACTGGTTCCGACGGCACGGAGACGTGCGTTGTATGATCAGAAACCTTGGACCACCGACTTGGTTTGTTACGCTAAGTTGTGCAGAATATGCATGGGAAGATTTACATGAGTTCCTACGCATAGCAAACAGCAACAAAAACAACATAGATATATTAACACCTGGAGAGCTTTGCTCTCTAGATCCAGTTAATGTGTCTAGATATTTCCATCATCGTTTCATTGCCATGCTACACTTTATTTGCAATAAAACTGTTGCTCCCCTTGAAGAAGTGCAACACTTCTTTTGGAGAAAAGAATATCAAGCGAGAGGAGGACCACATATTCACATGCTGTTATGGATCAAAGGTGCACCAAAATTTGGTCATGACAGTGATAGCACTGTTTTGCAGTGTATCCAAAATATGTCACTTGTGAAATCCCTTCACAACAGACACATAGTGAACTGCATGGGCAGATTTTACAATTTCACAAATGTGGCAAATATTGCAAATATTGCAAATATTGTCGCCGCAAATACTAAAACAAAGGTAAATACTATACCAAAGCCTATACCAAAGCCGCTTTGGTTTCCCTAGACCAGTTACAGAAACAGGTGAAGTAAACAACTTCATGTCTTCAGTTCAACATAGTGTTAAAGGTAAATCACCTAAGAACACGTATTACATAATAAGAAGGGGAAAATCAAAATATATCAATGATTACAATGCAATCATTGCCCTCTTATGGAATGCAAACATTGCAGACAATTCAACTGCTGTTGCACGATATGTTACAGCCTACTTAACAAAAACAGAAAAAACAAGAACCTCTGGGATGACCTAGCATCAGACAAAACATTATCACAGAAGTTTTACAGCCTAGGCATAAAAATGCTCTCTCATGGAGAATGTGGCGCCTATGAAGCAGCAGATCGTTTAACCGGTACTGCTTTGTATGGTAAATCAGACAACATAGTATGGCTAAGTCATGGGCCCTCATTACAACACCGGCGCTAAACCATGGTGCTATTAGCACCATGGTTGGTGCCGGTGTTGTAACGGGTCCGTCATGGTTCAATGGGGAATTACCACCCCATTCCAAGGTTGGCAGAGCGGTAATTCCCCATTGAACCATGGCCCTCCCCCATTCCCATTGGAATGGGGAAGGCGTTAAGTACGGTACCGCAAATTGCGGTACTGTACTTAGCACCAAGGTCCATTGCGGGTCCCTACTTTAATGGCTCGTGTAGACCAGCCGTTAAGGTCGGGTCCCGCAAAGGGACCTCGTAGTAAGGCGCTAAGTGTTTAACAGGGCTGCAGCCTTTTACGGCACCGTTAAACACTTAGCGCCAGGGTCGTAATGAGGCCCATGGTCCGGGAGGGACAACAAGCTTCTCTTCCAAGTTCTTCTTCGGTTCCTTCATCCAGTGATCGACTCTACCTTCCTTGCAAAAGACCCTGCCTTTTATTCAGGATTCTCCCATTCATTCACAGCCTAGCTGCCACTCACACAGCGGGGTGGCTGTCTTCCAAGGACAGCCAGCCAGCCAATCACCTTTGGGTACATTCCTGTAACCAAGGAGACTAAGCACAGAGCGTTTTCGGGTACCTCCATTGCTTCCTGCCCTGCCAGACATGCTGGAGCCAGAGGCGGGCTTCACCAGTAAATCCCGCCAAAGACAAAATGAACAAAGGGACCAAACCTAGTTTGGCACGCAGAGTAAATCTCAAAAAGGACCTCACAATCAAAAAATTGCATAAAAAGAAGACCGGGCCATTTTGACTAAATGTGCACCCATGTGTGCAATACTGCAGCTGAGGATTCAGACTTCGGTAAAAACGCACAATGGTAAGAAAATTAAACCACTGCCACCAGCCATTAATTGTAGTGAGGGTAACATAAAAATTGTACATGAGAAAGTAGACAAAGGGGATACTAAGTAACCCCCCCCTCCCAGCACTCCACATAAAATGGTGTGTGCTGGGTCTACAAAGAGAAAAAGGTAAGTAAAGTCAATTTCACTTTACTACTCTTGGAACAGTAGTTTATCCAAGAGAACGTATTTAAACTTTAACAGAAATCCAAGGGACTTCTCTGTGACACTGCACTTAAGGTGCTGTGTGTCATAATATAAAAAGATGATGCCTTTGGAGTTTGTCAAATTCCAAAACCCAAAGAAACACAGAGTCCAAATCAGAGAAAAATACTTGAGAGAGTGAGAAAAAGGTCTCACTCCCTCCAGGATAAAAAATAAAAGGCCTGAAGCCCAGCAAAAGAGCTGGTGGTCTCTAAGGTAAAAGGGAATTAGCACAGAAATGAGAATTCTCCCTAACAACCCCAAACCCAAAAAATGCAGTCCCAACAAAAGAAATGCAAACAAGATACTGTATAGGCACCCCAAACCCAAATAAATGTGGTATGTGAAGCTTGAATGGCCTCCCAACAATAATAATGTACACGTGATACCGTAAAGGCACCCCAAAGAATTCACTATGTACTGCGTAGAGAACCCCGCAAGGCAAACCAGGAAAGTAATTGAGGTCCACGATGCGAAATTTGCTCTGTGAGATGAATGTCTACAATCGCAAATCCTCTGTCTCTGTGACTTCTCACGCACACCTGCAAATGTGCATCACACCTCTCAAATCTCTCCATCACTGTGTGTGCCACGTAGACGTCCTGGTTGCAGCGTGTGATTTAAGTTCGAAGGCCCCTTACTCTGCTATCCTTGCTGCTTCATGTTCAGATGCCACATGACCCTTTCCGGCCTCTGTGCCATTTTCTTTGCCTCCACTGCCCTATATTGCCTCCCACTTCACCATCAGCTGCTGCCGGGTTGTGTGTAAGTACATGCTGCCCACCAGCACTGCTGTGAAGTGCCTGCTGACACCCCATTGCCTGTGCTGCTGTGGCTGACCTTTAAGACCCTGTTACCCCCTCATCTACTGGCTTGGGACTCACACCTCTCTATCCCACCACCACAGCTCCACAGCCCATTGTCAGGACCCAGTTATCCCATGCTTGCCTCAGGGGTTGCCATGTCTGCTCCAACCTCCTCACTGTCGAGCAGAGCCCCGATGGCAGCGTTAGAGAGGGCTGCCAACTTCAACTCCACCAAAGTTGGTATCTTGGTGGATCGAGTCATGGCAAATTTGTATGCCCTCTTCAACCCAGCGGTTCAGCTTGGAGCCGAAGGACATCATCAGATCTGGATAAGCATCACGGCTGCCATAAATGCAGAGGGGTGGCAGTCCCCTCTGTGAGGACCGTTAGGAAGAGCTGGGAGAACCTCAAGACCCAGAGCCATACTAAGGCGCTGGCAGTCATCGAGGAAGGTGCCACTGTGGAGGTGCACCGTGAAAGTTGCTGTAGGATTTCATCCATCCAGCTGCAGGTCCTCGAGAGGTTCTATCCAACACTCCACACCCAGATCTGTGAGTTGCAAGCACATATGGAAACTGCTGGTGAGTACCCATGTGGTGTACTGCTCTACAGTGTATGTGTGTTGTGCATGGCTATGCATGATTGCTTGCAGGTACTCCCTTCTGTACTCATTATTTGTATTGTAGTGATCCACAGCAGCATGCAGCCTTCTGCCAAGGCTTGACATATTTGATGGCAGACATCTATTGATTGGATATGCGTTGGTATGTGCACTTTTCATTCTTGGTGACTTGGTGCACTCATGTCTTGCAATGTGAGCTGAGGAGAACCGGTGCTCTGACAGTACAGATGCCAGATTATTATATTGTGGCCGTGTTAGGGAGATGCATTCAGGACATCTCTATGAGCTGCACATTTGCTAATGAAGCCATTCACACTCATCAGCTGAGAGTGTCATATGTGTATGGGTGTCTGTAAATGCCATGTTGGTGCATTGACCTGTGAGGCACCTGGATGTGATCTGTCATCCCACTGCATGTGAAGCCAGAGTTGAAATGTGATCATACCACATGTTTGTGCTGGGGGCAACACCATACACACTTGTACTTCTGCAATGTGTACCTGTACATCAAATATGACATCATAAATATCATTGATGACATCACTGATGACATCACATGTCTGCCTCACTTATTTTGGTGCATTGAAAAATCTAGGCCAGGTGGTTTTATTCACTGACATTCACAATATAAAAATTGAAAAGGTGCTGTATATCAAAACGGTAACGTTGTCGTGTGTACTTTCCTTACGGTCGGGTCTGAGCTCATGATGCACATGCATGGGGCAATAGCAGGCCTCAAACTCACAATTAATTTGTATACAGGAAGATAAACGTTCTGTTGATGCTGTTTCTTTCTTCCCTACTTGTGTTCCCCTGTATATGCCTCTGATTTATATGCATTGGGTCTTCATATGTATTGTTTGTACTAGCACAAGTGTGTATTAAGTCTTGAATTGTTAGCTAGTTATTACATATTTAACATTACACAATCACCCCCGACATCTTGCTACCAACATAATAGAAAGAACCCCTTGTAGGTAGGGACTTTTCGTCAACATTATTTTCACATGTAATGTCATCAGTGATGTCATCAATGATATTTGTGATGTCATATTTGATGTCCTAGGTGTTAGTCTTAGCAATGCACGTAGATGCTGCGAGTTATGGTTGCTGAGTTTACCATAATGGGGAATGTGCAGTGTTTTTTGGTTTCACTGTGAAGTATAACATCCCTTTAACAAAGTTTTTTTACTGAATGTACATATATATATATGTGGCAGGGAACGAAAACAAAGGGGCTAAACATGTGATGTCATCAGTGATGTCATCAATAATATTTGTGATGCCATCTTTCATGTTTTGGGTGTTTGTTATGATCTTGATGGTCGTGTAGATGAAGATACCTCCGTCCCCAAGTACCACACTGGTAAGAATAATATCACTACCAATGCAATTCTTGAGGCCACAGGTGTGGAGTGCCGTCAAGCTGGAACCAGGAACACCGGAAGGACCCCCTGACCACTGCAAGGCAATAAATGATTAGGGCAGACAGTCACAATGATCACAATACAATATGATGGCAGAAGCTAAAGGGCTTACCCAAATGTGCGGGTCAGGATGCCTCAAAGGGGTCGGGGAAAACAGAAGGGTCCTTGTGGGCACTCTTGATGGAGAACACCTGTAGGTCAGGTAGCCAGTGGATGATCCGTAAACAATCCGTTAACAGTCCAGGGTCGAAAAGCCAAGAAAACAGTTGCCAAGGTCCAATATCCAAAGTTCAAAAGTTTATGCAAAGCCAAAGGTCGTGATGACTGGAGATCAAAGTTCGCCTGAGCCTGAGGAAGAAACCAAAAGCAATCCGTGCAACGTTCCGTGGTCAAAGAAATCCGAATTCTAAGCGAGATCCAAAAACGCCGTGCAGCACTCCGAAAAGCAGCTGTGAAGCATTTGTTCCGCGTTTCCCCTGTCCTTTTGACTGCGTTGAATTGAGCATGTGATACAGTCACGAGGGAAACGCGGATCCGCGTCACGTGACCCTCGACGCTGCACGGGGAGTCTGCCGGCGATTGGCCGCCTGTTGCCGGCGTTTGGTCACCTGATCGGAAGCACTCCGTGCGCTGGATCGTAGTCTCCGGACGCCCGTGGATGGGCGCCGTCCCGGAGAGAAGCGCCATGGCAGGTTCCAATGCAGGAAAGGTCATAGCCGTCCTTGGTAATTCAGTTGCTGAGTGCGGTGAGTGTTATGGGGAACACGCCGGATGAAGCGTGCATGGTTAGGGGTGGCGGATGTGAAATCGGAAGGCTGTCTGGCAATGGTGTGGCAGGGAGGAGGCGTGACAGTGTTAGTGTTAGCAGTGCACAGTAGTGATGGCAGGTATGGGGGCTTAGTTTACCATAACTGGCGAATTTCAGGGGTTTTTCGGTTTTAATTTGAACCATAATGGGGAGGTAGGATTTTTTTCTTTTTTTAATGAAGTACACAGGTTTTTGGTAGGACAACTTAACCATAACGTCCCCTCAACAACTTTTTTTTGTAGTGAATTTTTCAGGTTTTTGGGAGGGGAACTTAATCATAAGATTGTGTCAATAAAGTTGTTGTGCTGAATATACACTGTCATAATGTGATTGTGGGAGATATGTAGTATAATGCACATACTTGATATACATTTAACATAGAACATACAGAACCCCCTCCCTATTGATATTAGAAAGGGACGGACTGAGCGCCTGTTTGCGGACAGGGGGCGGACGGGATGAACATTACCCAAAGATGCAGGGGGTATCTGAAAATGTACTATTGTTTTACACAAAAAATCTGCAACATAGAAGAAGGACATAAAGACATTATAAGTAGTAATAAGTAAATATGGAAACCTAAAGGTGTGAAATGAAAACGACACATCGAATAACCATGTACAATGAAATGGATGGTACCATAAATAAAAAAGGATGCCTCCATCATAAGCACTTCACAGTAACTCTGCAGCCTGGACCGACAGTGGACGGACGCAGTAGGACGAAGGGAAATTACATCAAAATTGTGAGTGAAGGTCATTTTTTTGTATGTGTTTGAAATTTTTTTAGTATGTGGTGTAGAAATAATAATTTCTTTCTGTTGTTTTGACACAGAAATGGCGAGTACTTTGGAGTGGCTGGAGGACAGTTTTCCGCATGAGGAAATGTCTGAAGACAGCGACAATAATGGTACACACTGCTCTGCATAGGCAAAATACTGATCAATATTTTATAGGCATTTAATATATGTATATTTTTTTGTACAGACCAGGAAAGAAAAGAAGAAAGGCCAACAAACAAGACAGAAGAAGACAGGATGAAAACGATTGAGTAGAAAATGGATGTACTGAATGACAATTTTAAAAGTTTAAGGAAGTTTGAGGAGGACTGTGTGAGAGGAAAAGTATGTTACCATTGTCCCACCTGTACCTGCCGCGCTTCTCCATTCCCCAGTGAACCATCCCCAAACCTTCAAGAAGAAAATAGACGTTTTGACGAAATATCATCCCTTCTTCCCCTCAGAAATCTTCTCCTCATAACCAGCCCATGTTGAATTCTAATTCCCCTATATTTGTGTCACTATCTGCTTCCCCCGCTATTTCTTTGGATTGAAGTGTGTGTGTGTGTGTTTGGAATGTTTTTGTATAGTAGTTGCAGTTATAGAGTTTAGTGGAAAACATTTTTTTTTAAAAAGACTTAAAATGTTTGCGAACAACTCGCCTGTTCGACCTATCCGCAAGGAATGGAATGTGGGTGTTGTAAAGACAATACACCTACCCTTACGAATGTCAAGGAAGATGGAGTTGGTGTTTGACCGCAACATCTGTGCAGGTTGTGCGCACATAAAGAGAGAGGGGCGTCCTAAGGACATTATACCTCGCTGTGACGCTTACAAACGAGATGAAACATGTTCGTAGAACACACCCGGTGTAAATGAGGAAAATGGGAGTGTGTTAAAGACAGTATACCTGTCCGTATCGTCCGCAGCCAAAATGGTGGCATCCGTAGAACAGGCGCGATGGCCGGCAAGTTCTAAGTCAAACAAAATGGAGTTGTCCTAAGGACACTGGACCTGTCCGTACAGTGAGCATATCATGTATGCACATGTGCAGTACAACCGTAAGTATAGTGAACATCGCGCCTGTTCCTAACTGTACGTCTCACTTGTGTTGCACTTTGAATTAGTTTGAGAACACAAACACTGTCCGTAGGACATTTGCACGCATGCGCACATTTGTTACTCTGCATTTGCTGTCCAGCGGACTCGCGGATGTGTTCAGGATGTCATCATGTGACCGCACCCACACTGAGCGTGTGAACTAATTTGTGCAGTTTGTGTGCTTCCGCAGCAGTACAAAAGAACGTGTAGACACAAGGCAAAAGTAGAGTGTAAAAATATCATTTCACATATCCCAGACAATAGCTTACCTGAGGACTTGTTGTGTAAAATTTTCATACCGCTTTGCAGGGATGAAGACGCTCACGAGGCACACCCCTCCACCCCTATAAATGGCCACACCCCGAGCGCATCTTCATTGTCCTTCTAGCTATAGCAGATTGAGGTGTATTGCCTTTACTGCTGTAGTGACCAAAAGTAATCGGCATGGTTTCCGTGGCTGCTGTTGGTTCATTAGCCTCTGCACCACCCCCAAACCCGCCACCACCTCCCCAAGGGCCTGCAGAGAGATATATGGGTGAGGATGTAGAGAGCGAGGAAGAAGAGGAAGAAGAGAATGAAGTGAAGGAACTCTGCACTAGGAGCACTCGCCGTGAGTCATGGGTGTGCCGGTTGTTTTCCGTTTATGTGAATGTACCAAAAGCATGTGCGAACCTGGTGAGGTATAACCAGTGCGAGGTGGTGCTGAATCATGGGAGACCTGGTGCATACAGCTTTGGTACGACAACCATGAAGTGACACCTCACTTCGTTCCACATTGCAGACATTCGCAAGGTGGTGCCATGTGAAGAGCGTAGTCGATTGAGTTCCTCCACAGCATCCTCTGAGTCCGATCCTCCCACCACAAGAGACACTCCTGTGGGGGAGTGCCTCCCTCCAGCTGCCTCACAAGCAATTCGCAATACTGTTGACCCTTACCTTTCAAAGGTGACAATAGTGTGTATGTATTGTGAGGTAGTACTCTGCAGGGGGAAGAATGTTTTAAGTGCTTTTGAGGCTAGGGTCACGGAGCACCAGAAAATGTGCTCCTTACCTAAGTGAAGCTCACCCTATATCTTTCTCTATCCACTTGCCCTTTCTTATCCCCGTGGCTGGTGTCCCTTCCTTACCCTCCTTTGGCCTCCTCTCCTAGTTTGTCGTGTGCTGAGAACCAATAAACGTGAAAACAACAAAAATTACAGAAAAGGCTCTTTTCAGAGCCGCCTTTCTCAGTTTAACAATAGAACTATGAAGTGACCGTTGTAGACCCCCGCGAAGTTGTGAAAAGGTTTGCGGACAGTCGTAGGGAAAAACAAGGAGGGTGCAAGGGGAGCAAACACAATGAAGTGTACTCTGGGAGTAAGTGGTGGCTCTGAAAAGAGCCTTTCGGTGGTGTGTTGTGTGGGTCAAAAACTGTGGATTGGAGAAAACGGATTGTCACATAGGTTATTGTGAATCCAAAAGAGGGTGCAATGCATTTTGTACATCGTGAAGAAAAATCTGATTGCCAGCATAAGTGAGATGGACTCCATCTCTGCAGAAAATGAAAGAGCTGCGAAACAAAATTTTTCCATTGTGGAATGAGGACATGCCAACATCTCTTAAAAAGGCACAAACAGCCTTGTTCATATTGCGTCTCGCTTTCTCCATTTGTGGACCAAAAGCAGAAGAACGCAGCCATATTTGTCTTTGTGCAATACGGGAAAAAAGTATTTGACAATTTGGAAACCTGTCCATGAGCTTCGCAAGTCCTTCCTTCATTGCAAATTGCAAAGAAATTCCAGAAACAAGACCTAAACTGTTTCCTCCGCAATGAATGATAAGTATATCTGGAGGACGCTCTGTCAGTTAAGTAACACAGAGAGGTACCAAGTCCAGCCACCTCATGCCACTCACGCCATGCCAGTGCACTTCCACATGAGGAAATCCGAGATTTGCAGATAAACTGCAGCTTTCTGCATGCACCTTCAACCAATGTATCCATGAGTCTCCCAAAATCCAGATAATCTGTTAGCAAGCATGCAAAGCCATGGCTGTGTGGTCTCCTGTCAGAGAGAAGACGGTCTTACGAAATCTCACTGTTCAGAACACACCCACTGAACTTTATTGACCAATCCCTTGGTCCGCTCATTTTCATTTGCATGCGTCTCCACCCCAGAATTCCTGTTGGTGATATGCGCTGGCTGCAAACTACCGCCATGTCTGCGGACATGTATAGGATCAGAGCGTGACGACGGTATATTAAAGTATTATTCCCCTTTTTCCCCTTTAAGGTGGCCTCTGAAAAGAGCCTTTTTTTAAATTTTTGGCCAGATACCTTACAAACATCTGTTATTTTGTTTATTTTTTTGTATTTTTTGTCTTTACTATACTCCTACAACCATTACAGAACATGCTCTAAAGCAAGCCTTAGGTTCCAAAAGAACATTGCATATCCCAAAGAAGATAGCGCAACAGCATCTGCTTCAAATAAACTGCATTACTTGGAACAATGTTTTCGTGGCTGCAGAAAAACATACCAGCGCGTAACATAAATGCACGAATGCAGTGATTAATGATACACCTCCCAATACTTTGATATGGACAGAAAAAATAATTGTTGTCCCATTGTACTCTAGGGAGTAAACCAGAAAAAATTACTTTCGCAGTTGGAAAGATGCTCATGAGTGCTTCAACCAACTGTCCCAAATCTGCCAACAAAGTACGTGCAGTCACGTAGGCCAAATGGCAAGCACCGTAGTGCAAAATTACCACATGAGGAGAGGTCATCGTACGTATGTGTCTGCAAACTTGCAGAATTGCCGCAAAGTTGGCATCAGTGTCAGCGTTCCACACCACCTCCACTCCTCTCACATCGAAATGGTGTGCCACATGCCTACACTCTGCATAATGTTGTAAGCCATGGACAAAAATGTCTCCAAGCACGAAAACCCTGACCCTCTCCACCTCTGCCATCTTCAGTGTACGCACCGTCTTTGCACACAAAAGAGAAATGTGAACATCTGATTGGCTGATGCCTACAGTCCCCTTTCCATGCAGGATTTGCTGTAGAAACCAGTATGTGACACGCCCTACCCGCGGACAAACGTTGCCTACATGCGGCACGCAACTCTTACCCAGTCCTTTCACCCTTTCCACAGCGGTAGCAAATCGAGTCCCTCATTCGACACAACTAAGCAGTCACACAACCATCCACCAATCACATTGAAAATTGCTAAACGTAACTCCGTCATCAACATTGTGCACTTCAAAATTACTGTTGATAATTCTGAATGGAAGTCGCATATCATTGCAAAGCACCTACTTCAGAAGCTACTGTGCAAGTTTTGCAAATTTCTACGTACAGCTCCATGCATGCACACATGCATGAGTATAGAGTACAGGTATTTATATTTCAATCGGAGAACATGTGCAACCTTTATGATTTAATGTAAAACAAATTAATGCTGCTAAATGTGCATAGGCAATACATACCAACGCTCCCCCTTTTGCAAGCTGTCCGATTTATCATTGACAAACCACACAACTTCTTACTGTCTTCCGCATAACCTATACAAATGTTGCAAGGATGCCTATTTAGGGCAAAACTCGATTTTGTATTAGAAAATGTCAGAGTTGTATACTGTGTACGACCTACAGTAATGCTACTTACAATGTAATCGTATGACAAAAGTAAGCACTCCCGATTGCTGTGGTGATATCTCCCTCTGAGGGTCTCCCGATTTTTCAGCATTGTGCTTTTAAATCGCAAGTTAAAATGTCTTTCCCATCTACTACTATGCCCTATCGCTTACAAACCTCTCTCCTATTGATAGTACACCTTGTAAAAAACAAGGCATTTTCATAACCTTAAAAATGTTAGCAATTTTGAAGGACTTGCAAGTAACATATTGCAAATACCATGCAAAGCCTGCACAGAGTGAAGTGAAATGCGCACATGCACTGGGTTCAAATGTGAAAGGAGAATGCTCTGACGAACAATGCACAATTAATGTGTACAGTATCAGCACTGCTGTAAACACACAAAGTAATTAATTTTGGTTTTTTGAATCGCAGTGAAGACTACTCTCCTGAGAATCAACAGCACCTACACTGCAGACGACATATCCGAAGAAACATGGTCATTTTGCAAAAAAATTCTAACTACAAATATCCATTTATTGAACAAAGAATAACAGGCAGAATGGCTCACAAATCCCTGTGTGTTTGGAACTCAAATAACGTACGTAATCCTTAGAAGGTTAGATTTAGAAAAGTAGTTGCTGTTGCAAGTTTATGGCATTTTGTTTATTAATAATGCTTCTTGTCTCCACTAGCCCACTTTGTAGTCTCATCTGAAGCACATTGTACTAGTATACAAACAATAAAATAGCCCTACCAAATCATTGCAAGAGTCCAATGCACTTTCACACACCATAACAAAGAGCTTTCCCATCAGATCATACACGCATGCACACAGCACAAATACATTATACAACAGACCAAAGTTTGCCTTCTTTTTTCAACAGACAATAAAGAATGCCTACCAAAAAGCAACTCTGCAGAAAGGAACACAGAAGTAGAGCAAATAAAAATAAAAGTGCCCAATCTAAGCATCCATCTGTTGTACAGTTTGTAGAAAATGTTGGAAGAAACCAGCTAATGCAGTCAGTTAGCAAAACAAAAGAAGATTCAACTACCGAAACTTTACGTCCTCCATCAAAATGTGTCACAAAACACAAAAATGTTTGGCACAAAATTGGCTACCAGTACAGCTAACAATGCTCCTACTAATCCTGATAGTGTAACAAGAACCCATAGTAAAAAAAAGTATTTTATCAAAAATGTTTCATCACAGAGTCCTTCAGAATCTACTAAGAAGAGGACCGAAATCATCCTCACCCCTTAAAACCGACCGTAGAAAGTTAATCCTACAAGCTCTCGTGGACAGTGCAATCCTTCTGAAAAGAAAGTTGTTTATGTTAGTGTTAAATAGGATGAAAGCACTAACAAAACTAAGTACCAAACTACAAAAGAAACTCAGCAATAAACGGAATGTGAACAAAAATAATTTTTTAAATGTTTGTGGTGGTGAATGGAGTCACACAACCACCACAGAACCATATTTCAATGAAGAAGCATACAAACAAAATCAAACAAACACAATTGCCATCCATAGCAGTGGACGAGTGTATGAGCAAATCAATACTACCATCATGGAACTAGAAACACTGCTTACAAAAGTATCCTCTGTAAACTCAGAATTACCTCTCGATTCAGCAGAACTACACCATCCAGTATACAAATAGCCGTGCACCTCAATGTGTGCAATTCTAAACAAACCTTTCAAATCTTTACATCAGTTCCTCAATCAGTATGTAAAAGGTAAAGATAAAAGTAAAATTAAAGTGCTGCAAAATATGGATATTTGTCCAGTGCGCAAATACACAGGACTACATGGACATTCATTAGCCTGCATTTCTGGGCCCTATTTGCAAAAGCACCTTCCATGATATCAAAGGGATATCAATACATCATTCAAGTGTATAACTCGTAGCATCGACTTTACACACACTCGAGGAGAGGAAGTAGGAATTAGGCAATTTAAATAACACTCTTCTGCCTGGTGCACCCACATACTTACAAGAAGAAATTGACCCTATTCAGAGAAAGTATTTTGGAAGTGAAAGCCACTTACAAAATGCTATAGTTTTAGAACATAGTAGCAACAATTCTGCACATAGCAACCTTCTATTACACACATACAGAAAAGAAATAGTAAAATTAAAAGGTCATCGGCTGAAGTACCAAACCATGTGTGTGTATTTTGCCGCAGAACCTTTTACAAAAGGAACACAAAAAATATAGACATAGAATACAAAATAGAAAACAATGAAGACTCTAAATGGTTTGAATTAGCTCTCTACCTTTTAGCAGAAAACAAATATGAACTAACTGTACACCTAATATGTTGTAGGTACTGTACTACAAAATTAGACAACAACCACACTCCTTCACATGCTATTACAAATAATTTGGAATTGTTCCCACTACCAAAAATGCTGCAACAACTCAATTTGTATGAGAGCATAGTAATTCAAACAGTTCACCCATTTCAAGCAATTAAACGCCTTCATCCAAAAACAGCAAAATTACCTTCCTCTGAATTGGTGAAAGGCATTTGTGGCAAAGTATTTTATTTGCCATTAGATCTAATGGAAAAAATGTACACACTCTAGGAGTGCAACGTTCAATAGAGCATTCTTTAATAGTCTTGGTAAATGTTGTACCAACAAAGGAGAAGAAAATTTGGCAACAACTGGTGGACTTGCATAAAATTAGACAAGCATTGCAATATCTAAAAGACAATAACGAGTACTACAAGGAAAAAAATATTGATGAAAGCTTAAGGGAAACAACTGAAATAAGTGAAGAGCCATCAAAAACTGGACAATTCGAACTTCTGGATTCTGCTACAGTATCCACTCTTTTGGACAATTACACAATTCATCCATTGCATTCCAATGAAAGCATAGATGATACACTAGAAACTTACCAAATGCGACAAACCAAAGGGTTACCAATGAGTATATGGGAAAAAAGTATAGAAGCACGTGCTTTTCCACTGCTATTTCCTATTGGCAAAGGTGGAAGATACGATGATAGACCCACTCAAATTGGAACATCAGAATACCTCTCTTTACTAATGTATTCGCAAGATCCCAGATTTAGACAAAATGTGGAATACATATTCCACCTACTCTATGAAAGTGAATTAGCAACACTATGTTATGGAGTTGCACACATTTTGAAATCTGGAACCCACTTTCAAAATATGTCAGCTACGCAGTTAATACAAAAAGTACAGGAAAAAGATGAGGTTTTACAAGCAAGTATAACAAATTTGTTTGCAAACATGCGTGGTACAAAGGAATACTGGTTCCGACGGCACGGAGACGTGCGTTGTATGATCAGAAACCTTGGACCACCGACTTGGTTTGTTACGCTAAGTTGTGCAGAATATGCATGGGAAGATTTACATGAGTTCCTACGCATAGCAAACAGCAACAAAAACAACATAGATATATTAACACCTGGAGAGCTTTGCTCTCTAGATCCAGTTAATGTGTCTAGATATTTCCATCATCGTTTCATTGCCATGCTACACTTTATTTGCAATAAAACTGTTGCTCCCCTTGAAGAAGTGCAACACTTCTTTTGGAGAAAAGAATATCAAGCGAGAGGAGGACCACATATTCACATGCTGTTATGGATCAAAGGTGCACCAAAATTTGGTCATGACAGTGATAGCACTGTTTTGCAGTGTATCCAAAATATGTCACTTGTGAAATCCCTTCACAACAGACACATAGTGAACTGCATGGGCAGATTTTACAATTTCACAAATGTGGCAAATATTGCAAATATTGCAAATATTGTCGCCGCAAATACTAAAACAAAGGTAAATACTATACCAAAGCCTATACCAAAGCCGCTTTGGTTTCCCTAGACCAGTTACAGAAAAAGGTGAAGTAACCAACTTCATGTCTTCAGTTCAACATAGTGTTAAAGGTAAATCACCTAAGAACACGTATTACATAATAAGAAGGGGAAAATCAAAATATATCAATGATTACAATGCAATCATTGCCCTCTTATGGAATGCAAACATTGCAGACAATTCAACTGCTGTTGCACGATATGTTACAGCCTACTTAACAAAAACAGAAAAAACAAGAACCTCTGGGATGACCTAGCATCAGACAAAACATTATCACAGAAATTTTACAGCCTAGGCATAAAAATGCTCTCTCATGGAGAATGTGGCGCCTATGAAGCAGCAGATCGTTTAACCGGTACTGCTTTGTATGGTAAATCAGACAACATAGTATGGCTAAGTCATGGGCCCTCATTACAACACCGGCGCTAAACCATGGTGCTATTAGCACCATGGTTGGTGCCGGTGTTGTAACGGGTCCGTCATGGTTCAATGGGGAATTACCACCCCATTCCAAGGTTGGCAGAGCGGTAATTCCCCATTGAACCATGGCCCTCCCCCATTCCCATTGGAATGGGGAAGGCGTTAAGTACGGTACCGCAAATTGCGGTACTGTACTTAGCACCAAGGTCCATTGCGGGTCCCTACTTTAATGGCTCGTGTAGACCAGCCGTTAAGGTCGGGTCCCGCAAAGGGACCTCGTAGTAAGGCGCTAAGTGTTTAACAGGGCTGCAGCCTTTTACGGCACCGTTAAACACTTAGCGCCAGGGTCGTAATGAGGCCCATGGTCCGGGAGGGACAACAAGCTTCTCTTCCAAGTTCTTCTTCGGTTCCTTCATCCAGTGATCGACTCTACCTTCCTTGCAAAAGACCCTGCCTTTTATTCAGGATTCTCCCATTCATTCACAGCCTAGCTGCCACTCACACAGCGGGGTGGCTGTCTTCCAAGGACAGCCAGCCAGCCAATCACCTTTGGGTACATTCCTGTAACCAAGGAGACTAAGCACAGAGCGTTTTCGGGTACCTCCATTGCTTCCTGCCCTGCCAGACATGCTGGAGCCAGAGGCGGGCTTCACCAGTAAATCCCGCCAAAGACAAAATGAACAAAGGGACCAAACCTAGTTTGGCACGCAGAGTAAATCTCAAAAAGGACCTCACAATCAAAAAATTGCATAAAAAGAAGACCGGGCCATTTTGACTAAATGTGCACCCATGTGTGCAATACTGCAGCTGAGGATTCAGACTTCGGTAAAAACGCACAATGGTAAGAAAATTAAACCACTGCCACCAGCCATTAATTGTAGTGAGGGTAACATAAAAATTGTACATGAGAAAGTAGACAAAGGGGATACTAAGTAACCCCCCCCCTCCCAGCACTCCACATAAAATGGTGTGTGCTGGGTCTACAAAGAGAAAAAGGTAAGTAAAGTCAATTTCACTTTACTACTCTTGGAACAGTAGTTTATCCAAGAGAACGTATTTAAACTTTAACAGAAATCCAAGGGACTTCTCTGTGACACTGCACTTAAGGTGCTGTGTGTCATAATATAAAAAGATGATGCCTTTGGAGTTTGTCAAATTCCAAAACCCAAAGAAACACAGAGTCCAAATCAGAGAAAAATACTTGAGAGAGTGAGAAAAAGGTCTCACTCCCTCCAGGATAAAAAATAAAAGGCCTGAAGCCCAGCAAAAGAGCTGGTGGTCTCTAAGGTAAAAGGGAATTAGCACAGAAATGAGAATTCTCCCTAACAACCCCAAACCCAAAAAATGCAGTCCCAACAAAAGAAATGCAAACAAGATACTGTATAGGCACCCCAAACCCAAATAAATGTGGTATGTGAAGCTTGAATGGCCTCCCAACAATAATAATGTACACGTGATACCGTAAAGGCACCCCAAAGAATTCACTATGTACTGCGTAGAGAGCCCCGCAAGGCAAACCAGGAAAGTAATTGAGGTCCACGATGCGAAATTTGCTCTGTGAGATGAATGTCTACAATCGCAAATCCTCTGTCTCTGTGACTTCTCACGCACACCTGCAAATGTGCATCACACCTCTCAAATCTCTCCATCACTGTGTGTGCCACGTAGACGTCCTGGTTGCAGCGTGTGATTTAGGTTCGAAGGCCCCTTACTCTGCTATCCTTGCTGCTTCATGTTCAGATGCCACATGACCCTTTCCGGCCTCTGTGCCATTTTCTTTGCCTCCACTGCCCTATATTGCCTCCCACTTCACCATCAGCTGCTGCCGGGTTGTGTGTAAGTACATGCTGCCCACCAGCACTGCTGTGAAGTGCCTGCTGACACCCCATTGCCTGTGCTGCTGTGGCTGACCTTTAAGACCCTGTTACCCCCTCATCTACTGGCTTGGGACTCACACCTCTCTATCCCACCACCACAGCTCCACAGCCCATTGTCAGGACCCAGTTATCCCATGCTTGCCTCAGGGGTTGCCATGTCTGCTCCAACCTCCTCACTGTCGAGCAGAGCCCCGATGGCAGCGTTAGAGAGGGCTGCCAACTTCAACTCCACCAAAGTTGGTATCTTGGTGGATCGAGTCATGGCAAATTTGTATGCCCTCTTCAACCCAGCGGTTCAGCTTGGAGCCGAAGGACATCATCAGATCTGGATAAGCATCACGGCTGCCATAAATACAGAGGGGTGGCAGTCCCCTCTGTGAGGACCGTTAGGAAGAGCTGGGAGAACCTCAAGACCCAGAGCCATACTAAGGCGCTGGCAGTCATCGAGGAAGGTGCCACTGTGGAGGTGCACCGTGAAAGTTGCTGTAGGATTTCATCCATCCAGCTGCAGGTCCTCGAGAGGTTCTATCCAACACTCCACACCCAGATCTGTGAGTTGCAAGCACATATGGAAACTGCTGGTGAGTACCCATGTGGTGTACTGCTCTACAGTGTATGTGTGTTGTGCATGGCTATGCATGATTGCTTGCAGGTACTCCCTTCTGTACTCATTATTTGTATTGTAGTGATCCACAGCAGCATGCAGCCTTCTGCCAAGGCTTGACATATTTGATGGCAGACATCTATTGATTGGATATGCGTTGGTATGTGCACTTTTCATTCTTGGTGACTTGGTGCACTCATGTCTTGCAATGTGAGCTGAGGAGAACCGGTGCTCTGACAGTACAGATGCCAGATTATTATATTGTGGCCGTGTTAGGGAGATGCATTCAGGACATCTCTATGAGCTGCACATTTGCTAATGAAGCCATTCACACTCATCAGCTGAGAGTGTCATATGTGTATGGGTGTCTGTAAATGCCATGTTGGTGCATTGACCTGTGAGGCACCTGGATGTGATCTGTCATCCCACTGCATGTGAAGCCAGAGTTGAAATGTGATCATACCACATGTTTGTGCTGGGGGCAACACCATACACACTTGTACTTCTGCAATGTGTACCTGTACATCAAATATGACATCATAAATATCATTGATGACATCACTGATGACATCACATGTCTGCCTCACTTATTTTGGTGCATTGAAAAATCTAGGCCAGGTGGTTTTATTCACTGACATTCACAATATAAAAATTGAAAAGGTGCTGTATATCAAAACGGTAACGTTGTCGTGTGTACTTTCCTTACGGTCGGGTCTGAGCTCATGATGCACATGCATGGGGCAATAGCAGGCCTCAAACTCACAATTAATTTGTATACAGGAAGATAAACGTTCTGTTGATGCTGTTTCTTTCTTCCTTACTTGTGTTCCCCTGTATATGCCTCTGATTTATATGCATTGGGTCTTCATATGTATTGTTTGTACTAGCACAAGTGTGTATTAAGTCTTGAATTGTTAGCTAGTTATTACATATTTAACATTACACAATCACCCCCGACATCTTGCTACCAACATAATAGAAAGAACCCCTTGTAGGTAGGGACTTTTCGTCAACATTATTTTCACATGTAATGTCATCAGTGATGTCATCAATGATATTTGTGATGTCATATTTGATGTCCTAGGTGTTAGTCTTAGCAATGCACGTAGATGCTGCGAGTTATGGTTGCTGAGTTTACCATAATGGGGAATGTGCAGTGTTTTTTGGTTTCACTGTGAAGTATAACATCCCTTTAACAAAGTTTTTTTACTGAATGTACATATATATATATGTGGCAGGGAACGAAAACAAAGGGGCTAAACATGTGATGTCATCAGTGATGTCATCAATAATATTTGTGATGCCATCTTTCATGTTTTGGGTGTTTGTTATGATCTTGATGGTCGTGTAGATGAAGATACCTCCGTCCCCAAGTACCACACTGGTAAGAATAATATCACTACCAATGCAATTCTTGAGGCCACAGGTGTGGAGTGCCGTCAAGCTGGAACCAGGAACACCGGAAGGACCCCCTGACCACTGCAAGGCAATAAATGATTAGGGCAGACAGTCACAATGATCACAATACAATATGATGGCAGAAGCTAAAGGGCTTACCCAAATGTGCGGGTCAGGATGCCTCAAAGGGGTCGGGGAAAACAGAAGGGTCCTTGTGGGCACTCTTGATGGAGAACACCTGTAGGTCAGGTAGCCAGTGGATGATCCGTAAACAATCCGTTAACAGTCCAGGGTCGAAAAGCCAAGAAAACAGTTGCCAAGGTCCAATATCCAAAGTTCAAAAGTTTATGCAAAGCCAAAGGTCGTGATGACTGGAGATCAAAGTTCGCCTGAGCCTGAGGAAGAAACCAAAAGCAATCCGTGCAACGTTCCGTGGTCAAAGAAATCCGAATTCTAAGCGAGATCCAAAAACGCCGTGCAGCACTCCGAAAAGCAGCTGTGAAGCATTTGTTCCGCGTTTCCCCTGTCCTTTTGACTGCGTTGAATTGAGCATGTGATACAGTCACGAGGGAAACGCGGATCCGCGTCACGTGACCCTCGACGCTGCACGGGGAGTCTGCCGGCGATTGGCCGCCTGTTGCCGGCGTTTGGTCACCTGATCGGAAGCACTCCGTGCGCTGGATCGTAGTCTCCGGACGCCCGTGGACGGGCGCCGTCCCGGAGAGAAGCGCCATGGCAGGTTCCAATGCAGGAAAGGTCATAGCCGTCCTTGGTAATTCAGTTGCTGAGTGCGGTGAGTGTTATGGGGAACACGCCGGATGAAGCGTGCATGGTTAGGGGTGGCGGATGTGAAATCGGAAGGCTGTCTGGCAATGGTGTGGCAGGGAGGAGGCGTGACAGTGTTAGTGTTAGCAGTGCACAGTAGTGATGGCAGGTATGGGGGCTTAGTTTACCATAACTGGCGAATTTCAGGGGTTTTTCGGTTTTAATTTGAACCATAATGGGGAGGTAGGATTTTTTTCTTTTTTTAATGAAGTACACAGGTTTTTGGTAGGACAACTTAACCATAACGTCCCCTCAACAACTTTTTTTTGTAGTGAATTTTTCAGGTTTTTGGGAGGGGAACTTAATCATAAGATTGTGTCAATAAAGTTGTTGTGCTGAATATACACTGTCATAATGTGATTGTGGGAGATATGTAATATAATGCACATACTTGATATACATTTAACATAGAACATACAGAACCCCCTCCCTATTGATATTAGAAAGGGACGGACTGAGCGCCTGTTTGCGGACAGGGGGCGGACGGGATGAACATTACCCAAAGATGCAGGGGGTATCTGAAAATGTACTATTGTTTTACACAAAAAATCTGCAACATAGAAGAAGGACATAAAGACATTATAAGTAGTAATAAGTAAATATGGAAACCTAAAGGTGTGAAATGAAAACGACACATCGAATAACCATGTACAATGAAATGGATGGTACCATAAATAAAAAAGGATGCCTCCATCATAAGCACTTCACAGTAACTATGCAGCCTGGACCGACAGTGGACGGACGCAGTAGGACGAAGGGAAATTACATCAAAATTGTGAGTGAAGGTCATTTTTTTGTATGTGTTTGACATTTTTTTAGTATGTGGTGTAGAAATAATAATTTCTTTCTGTTGTTTTGACACAGAAATGGCGAGTACTTTGGAGTGGCTGGAGGACAGTTTTCCGCATGAGGAAATGTCTGAAGACAGCGACAATAATGGTACACACTGCTCTGCATAGGCAAAATACTGATCAATATTTTATAGGCATTTAATATATGTATATTTTTTTGTACAGACCAGGAAAGAAAAGAAGAAAGGCCAACAAACAAGACAGAAGAAGACAGGATGAAAACGATTGAGTAGAAAATGGATGTACTGAATGACAATTTTAAAAGTTTAAGGAAGTTTGAGGAGGACTGTGTGAGAGGAAAAGTATGTTACCATTGTCCCACCTGTACCTGCCGCGCTTCTCCATTCCCCAGTGAACCATCCCCAAACCTTCAAGAAGAAAATAGACGTTTTGACGAAATATCATCCCTTCTTCCCCTCAGAAATCTTCTCCTCATAACCAGCCCATGTTGAATTCTAATTCCCCTATATTTGTGTCACTATCTGCTTCCCCCGCTATTTCTTTGGATTGAAGTGTGTGTGTGTGTGTTTGGAATGTTTTTGTATAGTAGTTGCAGTTATAGAGTTTAGTGGAAAACATTTTTTTTAAAAAAGACTTAAAATGTTTGCGAACAACTCGCCTGTTCGACCTATCCGCAAGGAATGGAATGTGGGTGTTGTAAAGACAATACACCTACCCTTACGAATGTCAAGGAAGATGGAGTTGGTGTTTGACCGCAACATCTGTGCAGGTTATGCGCACATAAAGAGAGAGGGGCGTCCTAAGGACATTATACCTCGCTGTGACGCTTACAAACGAGATGAAACATGTTCGTAGAACACACCCGGTGTAAATGAGCAAAATGGGAGTGTGTTAAAGACAGTATACCTGTCCGTATCGTCCGCAGCCAAAATGGTGGCATCCGTAGAACAGGCGCGATGGCCGGCAAGTTCTAAGTCAAACAAAATGGAGTTGTCCTAAGGACACTGGACCTGTCCGTACAGTGAGCATATCATGTATGCACATGTGCAGTACAACCGTAAGTATAGTGAACATCGCGCCTGTTCCTAACTGTACGTCTCACTTGTGTTGCACTTTGAATTAGTTTGAGAACACAAACACTGTCCGTAGGACATTTGCACGCATGCGCACATTTGTTACTCTGCATTTGCTGTCCAGCGGACTCGCGGATGTGTTCAGGATGTCATCATGTGACCGCACCCACACTGAGCGTGTGAACTAATTTGTGCAGTTTGTGTGCTTCCGCAGCAGTACAAAAGAACGTGTAGACACAAGGCAAAATGTTGTAGAGTGTAAAAATATCATTTCACATATCCCAGACAATAGCTTACCTGAGGACTTGTTGTGTAAAATTTTCATACCGCTTTGCAGGGATGAAGACGCTCACGAGGCACACCCCTCCACCCCTATAAATGGCCACACCCCGAGCGCATCTTCATTGTCCTTCTAGCTATAGCAGATTGAGGTGTATTGCCTTTACTGCTGTAGTGACCAAAAGTAATCGGCATGGTTTCCGTGGCTGCTGTTGGTTCATTAGCCTCTGCACCACCCCCAAACCCGCCACCACCTCCCCAAGGGCCTGCAGAGAGATATATGGGTGAGGATGTAGAGAGCGAGGAAGAAGAGGAAGAAGAGAATGAAGTGAAGGAACTCTGCACTAGGAGCACTCGCCGTGAGTCATGGGTGTGCCGGTTGTTTTCCGTTTATGTGAATGTACCAAAAGCATGTGCGAACCTGGTGAGGTATAACCAGTGCGAGGTGGTGCTGAATCATGGGAGACCTGGTGCATACAGCTTTGGTACGACAACCATGAAGTGACACCTCACTTCGTTCCACATTGCAGACATTCGCAAGGTGGTGCCATGTGAAGAGCGTAGTCGATTGAGTTCCTCCACAGCATCCTCTGAGTCCGATCCTCCCACCACAAGAGACACTCCTGTGGGGGAGTGCCTCCCTCCAGCTGCCTCACAAGCAATTCGCAATACTGTTGACCCTTACCTTTCAAAGGTGACAATAGTGTGTATGTATTGTGAGGTAGTACTCTGCAGGGGGAAGAATGTTTTAAGTGCTTTTGAGGCTAGGGTCACGGAGCACCAGAAAATGTGCTCCTTACCTAAGTGAAGCTCACCCTATATCTTTCTCTATCCACTTGCCCTTTCTTATCCCCGTGGCTGGTGTCCCTTCCTTACCCTCCTTTGGCCTCCTCTCCTAGTTTGTCGTGTGCTGAGAACCAATAAACGTGAAAACAACAAAAATTACAGAAAAGGCTCTTTTCAGAGCCGCCTTTCTCAGTTTAACAATAGAACTATGAAGTGACCGTTGTAGACCCCCGCGAAGTTGTGAAAAGGTTTGCGGACAGTCGTAGGGAAAAACAAGGAGGGTGCAAGGGGAGCAAACACAATGAAGTGTACTCTGGGAGTAAGTGGTGGCTCTGAAAAGAGCCTTTCGGTGGTGTGTTGTGTGGGTCAAAAACTGTGGATTGGAGAAAACGGATTGTCACATAGGTTATTGTGAATCCAAAAGAGGGTGCAATGCATTTTGTACATCGTGAAGAAAAATCTGATTGCCAGCATAAGTGAGATGGACTCCATCTCTGCAGAAAATGAAAGAGCTGCGAAACAAAATTTTTCCATTGTGGAATGAGGACATGCCAACATCTCTTAAAAAGGCACAAACAGCCTTATTCATATTGCGTCTCGCTTTCTCCATTTGTGGACCAAAAGCAGAAGAACGCAGCCATATTTGTCTTTGTGCAATACGGGAAAAAAGTATTTGACAATTTGGAAACCTGTCCATGAGCTTCGCAAGTCCTTCCTTCATTGCAAATTGCAAAGAAATTCCAGAGACAAGACCTAAACTGTTTCCTCCGCAATGAATGATAAGTATATCTGGAGGACGCTCTGTCAGTTAAGTAACACAGAGAGGTACCAAGTCCAGCCACCTCATGCCACTCACGCCATGCCAGTGCACTTCCACATGAGGAAATCCGAGATTTGCAGATAAACTGCAGCTTTCTGCATGCACCTTCAACCAATGTATCCATGAGTCTCCCAAAATCCAGATAATCTGTTAGCAAGCATGCAAAGCCATGGCTGTGTGGTCTCCTGTCAGAGAGAAGACGGTCTTACGAAATCTCACTGTTCAGAACACACCCACTGAACTTTATTGACCAATCCCTTGGTCCGCTCATTTTCATTTGCATGCGTCTCCACCCCAGAATTCCTGTTGGTGATATGCGCTGGCTGCAAACTACCGCCATGTCTGCGGACATGTATAGGATCAGAGCGTGACGACGGTATATTAAAGTATTATTCCCCTTTTTCCCCTTTAAGGTGGCCTCTGAAAAGAGCCTTTTTTTAAATTTTTGGCCAGATACCTTACAAACATCTGTTATTTTGTTTATTTTTTTGTATTTTTTGTCTTTACTATACTCCTACAACCATTACAGAACATGCTCTAAAGCAAGCCTTAGGTTCCAAAAGAACATTGCATATCCCAAAGAAGATAGCGCAACAGCATCTGCTTCAAATAAACTGCATTACTTGGAACAATGTTTTCGTGGCTGCAGAAAAACATACCAGCGCGTAACATAAATGCACGAATGCAGTGATTAATGATACACCTCCCAATACTTTGATATGGACAGAAAAAATAATTGTTGTCCCATTGTACTCTAGGGAGTAAACCAGAAAAAATTACTTTCGCAGTTGGAAAGATGCTCATGAGTGCTTCAACCAACTGTCCCAAATCTGCCAACAAAGTACGTGCAGTCACGTAGGCCAAATGGCAAGCACCGTAGTGCAAAATTACCACATGAGGAGAGGTCATCGTACGTATGTGTCTGCAAACTTGCAGAATTGCCGCAACGTTGGCATCAGTGTCAGCGTTCCACACCACCTCCACTCCTCTCACATCGAAATGGTGTGCCACATGCCTACACTCTGCATAATGTTGTAAGCCATGGACAAAAATGTCTCCAAGCACGAAAACCCTGACCCTCTCCACCTCTGCCATCTTCAGTGTACGCACCGTCTTTGCACACAAAAGAGAAATGTGAACATCTGATTGGCTGATGCCTACAGTCCCCTTTCCATGCAGGATTTGCTGTAGAAACCAGTATGTGACACGCCCTACCCGCGGACAAACGTTGCCTACATGCGGCACGCAACTCTTACCCAGTCCTTTCACCCTTTCCACAGCGGTAGCAAATCGAGTCCCTCATTCGACACAACTAAGCAGTCACACAACCATCCACCAATCACATTGAAAATTGCTAAACGTAACTCCGTCATCAACATTGTGCACTTCAAAATTACTGTTGATAATTCTGAATGGAAGTCGCATATCATTGCAAAGCACCTACTTCAGAAGCTACTGTGCAAGTTTTGCAAATTTCTACGTACAGCTCCATGCATGCACACATGCATGAGTATAGAGTACAGGTATTTATATTTCAATCGGAGAACATGTGCAACCTTTATGATTTAATGTAAAACAAATTAATGCTGCTAAATGTGCATAGGCAATACATACCAACGCTCCCCCTTTTGCAAGCTGTCCGATTTATCATTGACAAACCACACAACTTCTTACTGTCTTCCGCATAACCTATACAAATGTTGCAAGGATGCCTATTTAGGGCAAAACTCGATTTTGTATTAGAAAATGTCAGAGTTGTATACTGTGTACGACCTACAGTAATGCTACTTACAATGTAATCGTATGACAAAAGTAAGCACTCCCGATTGCTGTGGTGATATCTCCCTCTGAGGGTCTCCCGATTTTTCAGCATTGTGCTTTTAAATCGCAAGTTAAAATGTCTTTCCCATCTACTACTATGCCCTATCGCTTACAAACCTCTCTCCTATTGATAGTACACCTTGTAAAAAACAAGGCATTTTCATAACCTTAAAAATGTTAGCAATTTTGAAGGACTTGCAAGTAACATATTGCAAATACCATGCAAAGCCTGCACAGAGTGAAGTGAAATGCGCACATGCACTGGGTTCAAATGTGAAAGGAGAATGCTCTGACGAACAATGCACAATTAATGTGTACAGTATCAGCACTGCTGTAAACACACAAAGTAATTAATTTTGGTTTTTTGAATCGCAGTGAAGACTACTCTCCTGAGAATCAACAGCACCTACACTGCAGACGACATATCCGAAGAAACATGGTCATTTTGCAAAAAAATTCTAACTACAAATATCCATTTATTGAACAAAGAATAACAGGCAGAATGGCTCACAAATCCCTGTGTGTTTGGAACTCAAATAACGTACGTAATCCTTAGAAGGTTAGATTTAGAAAAGTAGTTGCTGTTGCAAGTTTATGGCATTTTGTTTATTAATAATGCTTCTTGTCTCCACTAGCCCACTTTGTAGTCTCATCTGAAGCACATTGTACTAGTATACAAACAATAAAATAGCCCTACCAAATCATTGCAAGAGTCCAATGCACTTTCACACACCATAACAAAGAGCTTTCCCATCAGATCATACACGCATGCACACAGCACAAATACATTATACAACAGACCAAAGTTTGCCTTCTTTTTTCAACAGACAATAAAGAATGCCTACCAAAAAGCAACTCTGCAGAAAGGAACACAGAAGTAGAGCAAATAAAAATAAAAGTGCCCAATCTAAGCATTCATCTGTTGTACAGTTTGTAGAAAATGTTGGAAGAAACCAGCTAATGCAGTCAGTTAGCAAGACAAAAGAAGATTCAACTACCGAAACTTTACGTCCTCCATCAAAATGTGTCACAAAACACAAAAATGTTGGCACAAAATTGGCTACCAGTACAGCTAACAATGCTCCTACTAATCCTGATAGTGTAACAAGAACCCATAGTAAAAAAAAGTATTTTATCAAAAATGTTTCATCACAGAGTCCTTCAGAATCTACTAAGAAGAGGACCGAAATCATCCTCACCCCTTAAAACCGACCGTAGAAAGTTAATCCTACAAGCTCTCGTGGACAGTGCAATCCTTCTGAAAAGAAAGTTGTTTATATTAGTGTTAAATAGGATGAAAGCACTAACAAAACTAAGTACCAAACTACAAAAGAAACTCAGCAATAAACGGAATGTGAACAAAAATAATTTTTTAAATGTTTGTGGTGGTGAATGGAGTCACACAACCACCACAGAACCATATTTCAATGTAGAAGCATACAAACAAAATCAAACAAACACAATTGCCATCCATAGCAGTGGACGAGTGTATGAGCAAATCAATACTACCATCATGGAACTAGAAACACTGCTTACAAAAGTATCCTCTGTAAACTCAGAATTACCTCTCGATTCAGCAGAACTACACCATCCAGTATACAAATAGCCGTGCACCTCAATGTGTGCAATTCTAAACAAACCTTTCAAATCTTTACATCAGTTCCTCAATCAGTATGTAAAAGGTAAAGATAAAAGTAAAATTAAAGTGCTGCAAAATATGGATATTTGTCCAGTGCGCAAATACACAGGACTACATGGACATTCATTAGCCTGCATTTCTGGGCCTATTTGCAAAAGCACCTTCCATGATATCAAAAGGATATCAATACATCATTCAAGTGTAAGAAATCTAGTGTATAAAATATACTATGCAAAATCTCCAGCTTCAGAATTAGGCAATTTAAATAACACTCTTCTGCCTGGTGCACCCACATACTTACAAGAAGAAATTGACCCTATTCAGAGAAAGTATTTTGGAAGTGAAAGCCACTTACAAAATGCTATAGTTTTAGAACATAGTAGCAACAATTCTGCACATAGCAACCTTCTATTACACACATACAGAAAAGAAATAGTAAAATTAAAAGGTCATCGGCTGAAGTACCAAACCATGTGTGTGTATTTTGCCGCAGAACCTTTTACAAAAGGAACACAAAAAATATAGACATAGCATACAAAATAGAAAACAATGAAGACTCTAAATGGTTTGAATTAGCTCTCTACCTTTTAGCAGAAAACAAATATGAACTAACTGTACACCTAATATGTTGTAGGTACTGTACTACAAAATTAGACAACAACCACACTCCTTCACATGCTATTACAAATAATTTGGAATTGTTCCCACTACCAAAAATGCTGCAACAACTCAATTTGTATGAGAGCATAGTAATTCAAACAGTTCACCCATTTCAAGCAATTAAACGCCTTCATCCAAAAACAGCAAAATTACCTTCCTCTGAATTGGTGAAAGGCATTTGTGGCAAAGTATTTTATTTGCCATTAGATCTAATGGAAAAAATGTACACACTCTAGGAGTGCAACGTTCAATAGAGCATTCTTTAATAGTCTTGGTAAATGTTGTACCAACAAAGGAGAAGAAAATTTGGCAACAACTGGTGGACTTGCATAAAATTAGACAAGCATTGCAATATCTAAAAGACAATAACGAGTACTACAAGGAAAAAAATATTGATGAAAGCTTAAGGGAAACAACTGAAATAAGTGAAGAGCCATCAAAAACTGGACAATTCGAACTTCTGGATTCTGCTACAGTATCCACTCTTTTGGACAATTACACAATTCATCCATTGCATTCCAATGAAAGCATAGATGATACACTAGAAACTTACCAAATGCGACAAACCAAAGGGTTACCAATGAGTATATGGGAAAAAAGTATAGAAGCACGTGCTTTTCCACTGCTATTTCCTATTGGCAAAGGTGGAAGATACGATGATAGACCCACTCAAATTGGAACATCAGAATACCTCTCTTTACTAATGTATTCGCAAGATCCCAGATTTAGACAAAATGTGGAATACATATTCCACCTACTCTATGAAAGTGAATTAGCAACACTATGTTATGGAGTTGCACACATTTTGAAATCTGGAACCCACTTTCAAAATATGTCAGCTACGCAGTTAATACAAAAAGTACAGGAAAAAGATGAGGTTTTACAAGCAAGTATAACAAATTTGTTTGCAAACATGCGTGGTACAAAGGAATACTGGTTCCGACGGCACGGAGACGTGCGTTGTATGATCAGAAACCTTGGACCACCGACTTGGTTTGTTACGCTAAGTTGTGCAGAATATGCATGGGAAGATTTACATGAGTTCCTACGCATAGCAAACAGCAACAAAAACAACATAGATATATTAACACCTGGAGAGCTTTGCTCTCTAGATCCAGTTAATGTGTCTAGATATTTCCATCATCGTTTCATTGCCATGCTACACTTTATTTGCAATAAAACTGTTGCTCCCCTTGAAGAAGTGCAACACTTCTTTTGGAGAAAAGAATATCAAGCGAGAGGAGGACCACATATTCACATGCTGTTATGGATCAAAGGTGCACCAAAATTTGGTCATGACAGTGATAGCACTGTTTTGCAGTGTATCCAAAATATGTCACTTGTGAAATCCCTTCACAACAGACACATAGTGAACTGCATGGGCAGATTTTACAATTTCACAAATGTGGCAAATATTGCAAATATTGCAAATATTGTCGCCGCAAATACTAAAACAAAGGTAAATACTATACCAAAGCCTATACCAAAGCCGCTTTGGTTTCCCTAGACCAGTTACAGAAACAGGTGAAGTAAACAACTTCATGTCTTCAGTTCAACATAGTGTTAAAGGTAAATCACCTAAGAACACGTATTACATAATAAGAAGGGGAAAATCAAAATATATCAATGATTACAATGCAATCATTGCCCTCTTATGGAATGCAAACATTGCAGACAATTCAACTGCTGTTGCACGATATGTTACAGCCTACTTAACAAAAACAGAAAAAACAAGAACCTCTGGGATGACCTAGCATCAGACAAAACATTATCACAGAAATTTTACAGCCTAGGCATAAAAATGCTCTCTCATGGAGAATGTGGCGCCTATGAAGCAGCAGATCGTTTAACCGGTACTGCTTTGTATGGTAAATCAGACAACATAGTATGGCTAAGTCATGGGCCCTCATTACAACACCGGCGCTAAACCATGGTGCTATTAGCACCATGGTTGGTGCCGGTGTTGTAACGGGTCCGTCATGGTTCAATGGGGAATTACCACCCCATTCCAAGGTTGGCAGAGCGGTAATTCCCCATTGAACCATGGCCCTCCCCCATTCCCATTGGAATGGGGAAGGCGTTAAGTACGGTACCGCAAATTGCGGTACTGTACTTAGCACCAAGGTCCATTGCGGGTCCCTACTTTAATGGCTCGTGTAGACCAGCCGTTAAGGTCGGGTCCCGCAAAGGGACCTCGTAGTAAGGCGCTAAGTGTTTAACAGGGCTGCAGCCTTTTACGGCACCGTTAAACACTTAGCGCCAGGGTCGTAATGAGGCCCATGGTCCTGCAAAATCTAGAAAAAGCGTGCTGAAATCATATGAGGACATAGAAACAATTGCCAGAAATTATCCCAACAGCCAAGACATTCTAGAAAACAATTTACTGGACACATACTATCCGAACAGGAGTAGCACTTTGGAAAGCATGTGTCTATACCACATAGCTCAAAACTTTGCATACAAATATAATGTAAAACCCGATGAAAGCAAACGTAGATATAGAGTGACCGATTGTGAAGGGAGCTTAGTGAAATTTAGCAAACAAAGCTTAATTAATCATGTAAAATTGTCATTAAAAACTCCTCAACAGAAAAAACTGTATTACATGTCTCTGTTACAACTTTTCAAACCTTGGAGAAAAGAGGAAGACATACTAGAAAACTATGACTGCTATGAAGATGCTTTCAAAGCAAATGAAAGCGCTATCACTGATGTGAACTTTACGCAGTACAAAACAATGTTACACAATGAGCAGCAACAGGAAGAAGAACTTCAGGCCCAACTAGATAATGGCCCTCATTACGACCTTGGCGGAGGACCATGGTGCTATTAGCACCATGGTCCATGGCGCTAAGGGTGCAATTCCGCCATGGTGGTTGGCGGACTTACCGCCCCATTCCGACCTTGGCGGGGCGGTAAGTCCCCAATCCCCATTTACCCTTCCCCATTCCCATTTTTGCCCCATAGGGCATAATGGGAGTGGGGAAGGCGTTAATTACGCCACCGTAAATTACGGTGGCGTAATTAACAACAAGGTCCCTTAGCGCCATGGATTTTAACACCTGCTAAAAGCAGGTGTTATATCCGCCATGGCGCTAAGGGAACTCGTACTCAGGCGGTAAGGGTCGGCGATGTTTACGCCGGCGTAAACCCCTTACCGCCTGGGTCGTAATGAGGGCCAATGACTCTTCCGACAGTAGTCAACCTTCTGTAACAGGAAGGCAAGAACCACTAGGACAACCACTAATAGCAAATGAGGCTGAAGTAGCTATGGCAGAAGTAGAAAACACCATGTATCAGTATCAAGAAGATACAGAAGACTTAAATGTACAACAAGCAAAACTTAACAAAGATCAGCGCACCATTTTTGAAGACGTAACAAAACAAATTGTACATGGTGTACAACACGAAAATAACGAATGTACCTGCCAAAATTACAAACCTATACTGCTGTACGCGAGTGGTGAAGCTGGATCAGGGAAGACATTCTTAATCAAAATCATCAGCAAGTTCCTTCAACATTTGACAAACAACAAACTGTCAGCTGTTGTTAACGGCCCCCACAGGTTTAGCTGCCTACAACATAGGCGGTGTCACTTTACACCCATTACTACTGCTTCCAGTAGAGCATCAAAATAAATTAGACTATTACAAACTTTCTGCAGAAGCTGCAATGGAATAACGCAGAGTATTAAAACAAATGAAAATGCTACTAATAGATGAAGTGAGCATGGTCTCCAACCTAATGTTGGCTTTGATTCACCTCAGACTGCAAGAAGATCTTAAGAGTAACAACGAAGAAGTCTTTGCAGGGAAACACATTATAGTTTTCGGAGATCTTCTACAATTGACACCAGTGAAAGGTGAACCTATTTTTAAAACCTTAGGCCACAAACTCTGCCGGAGAACTGTTGGTGGCATAGGTAATGTCAACCTTTGGCAACATTTCCAATACAGAGAATTAACTGAGAACATGCGGCAATCTGCAGATCTCACTTATGCCAACATCTTAAAAAGTATTGGAGTTGGTTTACTATCGCAAGAAGCACAAGTTGTATTGAAAAACCGGCACATTCATGCACTTTATGGCGATAATGCATGTGCAACTGATGTTATGGAAAAAATAGGGCACAGAAATGTCAATTGTATGGCCTGAATGCCAACTCTTGCAAGCTGTTTCAAATTCAATGAAACAATGTTAAATAAAGAAATGCAACCAACAATGGAAATTAGCGCCACAGACAAACTAGACGTACATGGTATGACAGTACCCATGTGTGAGCAAGCCACAACAAGACTAAATAGTTTAGAAAATTAAATCTCCAACACAGCTGGGTTAGAAAAAATATTAAAATTATCCTTAAATTGTAGAGTAATGCTTAAACGTAACCTTGACATCGAGCAAGGGCTAGTTAATGGAGCACTAGGTACAGTTGTTGGCTTTCAATCATACCCACGTGACAGCAACATTCAGTTTGTCAATATTCGCTTTGAAAAAGTTTCAGAAGTGAAAAGGATAGGGTGCTCAATTGCTCCATTCCTTCTTTTCAAAGACATGTATGTACGTAGAGAGCAATTTTCTCTAACTCTTGCATATGCAGTTACCATTCATAAATCCCAAGGTCTTACCCTAGACAAAGCATTGATAGATATAGGAAACACAGTCTTTAAGGAAGGCATGAGCTATGTAGCATTATCACGTTTACGTACACTTAACGGTCTATTATTAATGAACTTTGATGCAAGTAAAGTGAAAGCTGATATTCCTTGCATTCTAGAATACAATAGACTGCGTTCACTGTACCCCCCTCATCTGAAACAATATCCTGTTCCAGATAAAGTAAAACATGGTAAAAGAACACTAAATGAAACAGAAATGCCACAGAATCCAACAGCAAATTCCTCAAAGAAAAGAAAAGAAGCTAAAGTTTCAGCAATTACCACAAACAAAGAAGAGCCTAATAGGGAATGTAAACCAGGGTCGTCGGCAAAAAAGGAACAGAAATTCCAAAAAAAGCACTCAGATAGAGAACTAGCTGGTCCATTCAAATTTGCAAATGAAAGTGGGGTAAGTTGCTATGCAAATGTGGCAATGAATATTCTAGTAGTATTGGAAAACAAAAGCATACCAGTAAATGAAATCTTCCAGATTTCGTACATGTGGAAACATACATGCACTCTCTGTAGCAATGTGACACAGGAAGAAATCCCAAATGAGCGATTTGTGTATGTTTCCATACCAAATTGTGAAAGCATTCCATTTCAGCAACTTGTACAGAATGCAAACCATGGCAGATTATGTACTATTTGCAATTCAGACAATTGCTCCACCTTACTGATACAATCATATAGTGCCTACATAATACTTATGCTTCTACGTTATAATGCAGATGGTACCTAAAACAACTGCAAACTGACTGGATTCACACACGGTCAAATGTCACTTGGAAAGAAAACCTTTACAACAATAGGTATAATTTACCATGCAGGAACTACAACCAATGCAGGTCACTATACTGCATACATTAAAAAGAAATGTGGATGGTTCGAATGTAATGATAGCACCATTACTCTAAAGCATAGATTGCCAGCTAATCTTACAAATGCTTATTTAATCTTCTTAAAGCCAAAATTTAATAAATAATGTGTACTTCACGATTGCCAAAAAATTATGTGAAAGACTACAAACAGTTAGAATATGCCAATAGGTATCTAACTGCCCAAGAGGAAACAACAATGACACAAATAAATGGATATCTCAGATTTGTAGGAAGAAATGCACAGTTAGAATACACCTACACTGTTGTTAAAAATCAGAAGGAAGGCAACAAACATAACATTAATCAGAAAGATGAAGGAAACACTCAAAGGAAACAAGGAAGTAGTTAGTACCATAGCAAAAGAAGGGTTTTTTAATCCGACAAGGATTTTTTTCCCCAGACCCAAGGATTAGAAAAGCAAACACAGAAACTGAGCACAATGCACAGTACACTTGTTTGTAAACTAAATATGAGGGTAAAAAAGAGGTAAACTGTGCATTATGCAATGTAATAAGTTTTCATAAAATGCAAAGACTAACATACCTTTTTCTTTTATCACAGAAATTAAAAAAGGGATACTTCCACCAAGTAGGAAAAGCATTTAAAAAATATATGTGGATTCTGAACAGAGTAAGGAGTAAGTATATTGACAGTCATTTTCTACACATGCAAATCTACACGTCTAATCTATGGTAGTAATATGCTGCAGTGGCTGGAGGCTGGCCCTTGCATCTTCAGTGTCTAATCTACGACCTAAGCGTTATGACCAAAGTACATAGAGTATACTTCCTAGCCACAACCATTGCTGCATATCGAAACCATGGTCCTTGTAAATTAGCTACTTATAAATGTACTGTTGGGACCATGCAGCCAAGACATTACGGCGTGCACACAACTAGCGCATTATGCCACTCCCATATTCACTTATAACTCCACTGCTTATGACTTCAGTCTTGGGTGCATGGTCTTTGGGCATGCAGTCAAGACTGTGGGTCCTGGCCAGAAACACCACAGCATATCGGAACCATTGTACCATTGTACCATTGTGCCTTCTCATTTCACTATATACAAAGTTGGCCATGCTCCCAAAATGCTACGCCCTCCCCACAACTATCTCAATGACGTTGCATAGTACAAGTGTACCAATAGCTGTGATATGTTGCAGTACTTTGTAGCCACAGGCTACAGATGTGAGTTTGAAGCCATAGAATTATCAATTTATGAGTGTACAGTATATACAATGCACAGTTAATTACAACTGCAGTTCTTACTACTTTGTTCAAATACTCTGCATCCTGACCACTACTACCACACCATATGACATCCATTGCAGCATATACATACAAATGTGCTTTTGGGGCCTGAGTGATGCAGTACCAAACCATATCACACCCATTGTGCCTTGTAAGTACACAACATACAACTGTTCTGTTTGCTGCATAGTCTGCGGCCATGCACTCATGACTGCAGACCCTCCCCACAGCCACCGGACTGATGTTGAATACTAGGGGTGTCTCTGTAGCTCTGAAATGCTTCACTGTTTGTGGCCAGGGCCTAAAATCTTAGGTGTATGTCCATAGATTTCAATATATGGTTGTGAAGTAGCTTATAACTGCAGTGCTTATAAGTTTCCTTTTGGGTGCATGCTTGGGTGTATGCACCCATGGCGGCGTACTAATGAATATAATAAGACCCATAGGAAAAAGTATTGCAATTATGGCATGTTGTCAATTTCAATGTTCGCTACCACTACGCGTCTCCTTACAACAGTAACAAGTTTCCTGTGCACTGCATGGACTGAAATTCTTCCGTTATTACACCCCTCATTTTCTGTGCGTATAAGGTGGCCATAGAAAATACATCGTGAAGACCGACCCCCAGAACAAATGCATTGATCACCCATGTCTTACTGTCTGACCCTGTCCCTGTCCCAACGCTCTGTGACACAGCAAAAGAGTTTTATAAATTTAGGAGCGGACATAGATATCACTAATTATTTTGAGACATACTTTTTGGTTGTTTTAAAGAAAAATACTGCACGGATTGTCACCAAATTTACAAAAGCATGCTTTCTGGACCAAGCCCCTATACCTGCCGCAGATTTCGTGAAAATCCATCCAGCGGTTTGACCTGTAGCTGTGCGCAAAGTTTTTCCCCCATTCAGTCTATGGGAAAAAAGACCTTTTCGGAACCCCCCTATAACTTTTCCCTCCCTGGACCAAACATCACGGAACTTTGCAAAAAAATTCAGAGTGGCCACTATACTTTTTTTGCAAAGTTTGGTGAGGATCCGTTCAGGGGGAGTGGAGTTATAAGCTGCCCAAAAAGCGCTCTTCCTATGGAAACAGCACTTAACCATAACTACATGGCTATATATATATATATATATATATATATATATATATATATATATATATATATATATATATATGGCAGCAATCACCAAGGGGTGACGGTACAATTCAGAAAATAAGTAAAGCAATTGAATTCACTTATAATAATGCAGAATGTAAACACAGGTATAATAACAGTTTTGGTCTGTGAACAGATAGTGTTTAGGTTAATATTTCCCCCTGAAAAGTACTTTAAGGCACAAATGGGCAATCCTACACAGAAGTCATGTAATCAGCGGGTATTCAGGAATGAAAGACAATGTCTAGAGTTAGAATGCAATCTTCCCTCCCCAAACAAGAGAGAAAACCGTTTCTGGAATAGGACAATTTTATAATGACAGGTGAAAATGGCTTTTTAAAATAATGCAAAAGGGTGCAAAAATGCAAAAATGCTTAAATGGAGAAATATTCTTAGTTAAGCAACTCTAAACAGGTCCTAACACACCTGAGATACAAGATAAACAACAGTACACACTATAGATCAGGATGGGATTTGAGAAACACTTTGAATGGGAAAAAGACAAGTGTAAAATTTTGAAAACTGCAAATTCCCGGAAAAATTTCACTATGCGATATTTGAAAAAAACGGGTCAAATACACTGTCATCTACATGACTTACGGTTTTGAAACACAAAGAAGAGAAAATCAGTGCAAGAATGGTTCTGACAGTACCAGGGTTCTGAAATTAAAGATGGGATAGGTTGAGATTGGAATAAGACAATGCAAATATACTATGGGTCACTGTTCTTCCTATTAAT
The DNA here is from genome assembly GCF_040938575.1 of Ambystoma mexicanum. Lineage (NCBI taxonomy): Eukaryota > Metazoa > Chordata > Amphibia > Caudata > Ambystomatidae > Ambystoma > Ambystoma mexicanum. The sequence continues at coordinate 910,053,973 of NC_090932.1, forward strand.
TCTTACAGTCGCTTGTAATTAAAATTGGACCGTCACGGTTCTGGTCATGGATCGGGTCAGGTCTACCAGCAGCAGGGCACTTCTGGAGGGATTGGATCAGCGGTGCGGTTCTGGTCAATTTTGGACTGCACCTCAGACTGGATTTTGGATGGGCTCTTCTGGTAGATAGCGGGATGCAATTTTCAGCAGGCAAGTCTTAATGGTAGCAAGCTAGACTGGATTAGAATTAAATCCCTTCAAGTTTGGGATGGTTGGATTTGGGTCTAGCTAGAAAGAGTTCAGCAATGCTAGAGTCTTGGGTTCTGCTAAGAAATCTGCAATCAGCTGCAAGGTGAAGAAATCTGGACAAGATGAAGAAGTCAGGAACAAGACGCTGCACGGAAATCTGGATGTGTTCTGGAAGCAGTGTGTATCTATGTGTGTTGTGAAGTTCTTATATTTATACTACCAAATGACAGCCCCAGGTTTATGGTGTGGGCAGAATTTAAAAACACACCCCCACGGCTGTGAGTGACCACAGGCACTTGCCTTGTTTTGGTTGGCAGTCAGAACAGAGCTGTCATATTTACGATGGGATTTAGGAACTCCCACATTGATTTTGACCAAAACTTAACTTTTGCACAAATTTACATTTCTAAAATTATGTTCCCTAATACAATTGGACATATGCATTTCATATTTGATGGGCTATATTCACATTCAATCCCCATCTCTGTGCAAGCTGTCTTTCTCATTCTATAGAATTTTCTCAATTTTAATCGTAACAGTTTGGATTAATAATTTCTAATTCGGTACATCCCTGGGCACTTATCAGTGGATCATGTACATACAATGTTAGACTTGCAACATTAATAGTTCTGCTACAATGAGATATTTTTTGTAACTTTGATTCTTTAAGTGATACAGGTTTCATCAATGCCTTCAAATTAAAAGTCTAAAATTAGGTTAACATATACCAATATTCAGACTTATCCTTCTTCCGGTTGCACAGTTAAACAGTTTCACATTTAATCCCCAATAAAGGTTTAAACATCAAAAAGTTCCAGCAGTTTTTTTCTTTCCTTTCAACAAACAACAGCTTTCAGATCCCTTTGATCAGTGTGGGGTGTAGAGGGAAGCATCCTGCCCCTTCTCAACAGAGCATGTCCTTTGTTCTTGGCTCAGCCACAAGACTAATCAGAATTAAGCAGTTACTTAACTCCAATACTGCGTTGCTTTTAAAATTCACGATAAACTCTTTTCTTTAACACATATAAAAATAAGCACGGTTCATAAGGGATTTGGACATTTAAAAGAATTAAGCCCTTCATAAACATGCTTTAAATAGGTGCATTTTGTAATTTCTTCAGGAAAAAAAAACACATTTAAACTGTGTTTGACCGCTAATTTTCTTATGCAGCTGTCAGTCAGTGAGGCCTGGATTCATCTGACTGCCTGGAGAATGTATGATTTCAGCACACTTTTTCTTTCAATAATTCACTAGGAAAATGACTGAATTTAGCGCCAGAACAGCACTTTGAAGGTTGTCGTTGATAGGAAGGTGTATTTAAGGGCATTTTCGAATTTTAGCCCACTTTTGTGGCCTTGATTCATGTGACAGGTAACAGCACCCACTGGCATTCTCCTGCAGGGAGTTCTTGTTTTGACATCAACTTTGCCTGTGTTTGGCAAGGTGGTTGAGCCTCATTGTGATTTATGAACCATGCGCAATTTTGCAGATTTGGCGCGCACAGGGGTTAGCACCTCCATTTTTGGAAGTTTCTTTCCCCCATTGGCAAAGGGGTGTAGTGTGGCACATTGGCATTGGTTTAAATATCCCATAAACCCCCCTGACTTCAGCGTGATGTCCAGTCATGGGGAAGTCGGGCACATGTGATATTTTTTTTCCTTCGGTCCATGTGAAGAAATCCGGTGGCTTCTCCCATCAGCGCTTGATGCGACATGCTCTCCTCACTGGTTCAGTGTAGAGCGACACTCCGGATCTCTTGGGTTTTTTCTCCCCGTCCCCGAGGATGTTCTCCTTGGTGATTAGGTGGATTTAATTCCAGTAGTAGAAAACAGAACATAGCACGGTTATTAAAATTTCCCCACTACTGTTCCCCGAGGGGTGTAGTAGGGTGGATGCATGCATTTAATACCAATTGCCAATTTTCCCCGCCTATATTCACTGATAGTCTTAACATTTTCCTCGCACATACTCAATGAACATTTAATAATTCTTTTTAGATCTCCAGATTTTCCCCCTGAGGGTTTCCGGTAGGCTCTTCTATTTGCTGCAAAGTATGCCTGGGATGGCAACTCTTTAGCTGGTTTATGTGGAACCACTTGTCTTCACCTTCTGTCAATTTGCCCTTGGGGATGCAGATTCCGTAGATGAGACCGGGGATGGTGACCTCTCCTCCATTTCTGAAATTCCATTTCCTACCGTAGCACTTTGCTGACCGGAAGGCTTCCTTTAGGATTGCTGGGACCCTGAGATTACTCTCCAGTTGGGACTGGGCTTGGCAATAACTAGGGTCCAAATTAATTTTGAGGTGGTCGAGGAGCTGACTGCTCATATAAAAGGCAGAAGGAACACCTTGCATGACCCAACAATTATGTACTCTGCTTTTCTTATCTCTAGAAATTTTGATCATGCAACTGCTAAGCAGAGGATGTTTGGAGCGGGCCATTTCCAGGTCCCATGCCCATTGCTGCACCGACTCTACGGCGCATAAGGTCTGTATTTTGGGAGTTTCTCGAATAATACTTTGCTGATGAAGCTTTCTTCGCTATTCAAGTCAACTCAGGCGAGGACAGACTCCTTCCCGTCATTTAACTGAATCGGGAGGAAGAGCTATTCACCCTTCTTCAGAATGCCAGCTAAATTTTGTGCTGGTTTGATATGAATTTTGGCTATGGAATTGGGATGTTCTGATTTTGAATTCATATAGAACTTTAGAGTATCCCCTTCCAGTGTGGAATGCCACTTGAGACTGGAAGGAAGGTTGATTTGTAGAAATAGAGAGGAGTTCCCATCACCAGTGTGTTGTCCCACAGCTATGATGGTGACGTCAGGTATGTCATTGTTTTGAAGGTAGAACTTGATTTGGTCTGGTTTTTGTTCACCCATGTGGCATGTGACATTTAGACTAACATGGTTGAAACTTTGTTTTAATTTAATTGGCCTGTGAGTCTGGGTCCAGGTTACCTTATTCACACAATCTATTAGGGGAGGCAGCCTACGGAGGATGTAATTCCCTAATAGACAGGGGGTTCCCTTTGGCACCACGACTATGACCGGGTGCTTCATTTTGTGTCGGCCAATTTAAATTTGCAGCTCTGCAGACCCCTCAACAGGAATTTCCGTCCCATCAATGTTCTAGAGCAGTCCAGGAAGAGGAGTGAGAGGGATCTGGTATCTCTCCCCCCTTCCTGAATTTAGCGGCTCAAAGATACTCTTTGACAGCAAAGTTGCTTGGGATCCTATGTCCACCAGTGCTGGAATTGCACATTGCCCTTGTACTTGGACGGAGGCGTAGAATCTACCTTCCTTCTCCTCCAATGGTCAAAGGTAACGGGTGTTCTTGGTAAGCTGGATGGTCCATTTACTAATTTCTAACTCTGACACTGGGATAGTTGGGTCAAGAGACGGTGTTGGAGTTGAGGAATCTGGCAAAGAATTTTGACATATCACTATCTGGGGAGTTTCGGGCTCCCCTTGTTCTGGTTCTGGTCTGCCCCCCCTTTCTGGAGGCAGTCAACAGAAGTGGTTGGTGAGGTTTGTGGTTCCTCTTGTGCTGGTTCTGGGCTGCCCCCCTTCTAGGAGACGGTCCCCAGTACGGAGTTGGGTGGTTTGGGAATCTGAACAGGCAATTTCACACTCAGTGATTGGAGGTGTCCTGGGCTCTTCCTTTTCTGATTCTGGGCTGCCCCCACCCCCTTTGTGGAGACAGTCCACAGAATGGCTTTGGGGAGCTAGGGAATCTTCTTTCTCTGGTTCTGCCCCCCCCCCCTTTTTGAGGCAGTCCCCAGAATAGGTTTCGGCATGATCCTGTGTGGGAGCTTGGGGATCTGCAAAAAAAATAGGACAGTTGAATATTGGGGGAGTTTTGGGCTCCCCTGGTTCTGATTCTGGACTGCCCCCCCTTTTTGGAGGCAGTCCCCAGAATATATTTGGCCAAGGTGATTTTCTGGCTTGTCATTTTGGGGTTCAATGATGGCCAGTGTTAACTCAGTCCCCACATCTACCCACTCATGATTAGGATCTCTCGGAACCCATTTTTCTTTGGGAGGAGTTCCCCCATCCCTGAAGGAGAAGACCTTTTTCCCAGAGTCCTCTGAGGACCCCTCTCCTTCAAATTGGAAGACTCTAACCTCCTCCACAAAATGGGTCTTTTTAGGCCCTTTCTTTCTCCTACCCGCCCTCTGTTCCTTAGGTTGCAGACTTTCTGGGGCAGGAGATTTTGGTTCCGGTTCCTGGGTTTCCAGGGTTTTTTCCACAAGTGGGGAAGGAAGCTTACTCTAAGGCTTTACACCCCCTTTCTCCCTGTGCCTCCTCCCTGGGAACCAGTGGGTTGTTCTCTCCCCGTCTTTGCTTTGGAGTACCAGACCCTTGATTTGTGGAGTTCTGAGCCGGCATGCTCATCTGAGGATTCTGCTGAGCCCTCAACATATGACCCAGATCCTGTGACAAGTTCTGGACCTGGCGCTCCACTTGGGAGACCCACTCTGGCTGGTCCGGGGTTCTCTGGTCCCTGCTAGGTGGATCACAGAAAGGGTAACTGTCCCTTTTCCCATAATACCCTTGGTTGGGATAGTTCTGTTAACCCTCCACCCTTGGCCTCCCCTCTCCTGGATTGTGCTATCTGGGCTCTGGAAAGTGGGGAAAGAAAAGAGGGCTGTTTTGGGGGTTGAAGTTTGGCGGGTACCAGGGAAAGAAGCTCAACCCGGCATTTGGGGGATTACTGCCCTCCTGTGGAAAGTTAGGTGGGAAGTTTCCTGGGTTGGTAGCTACCTGGTTGGTACTCTACCGGTTTCTGCACTTCATAAATATGAGTCAGCTGTTCAGTAACCCAGTCTAGTGATCTCTTCTCGTGAAAGTCCCTCACCAGCTGGGTCATGATGTATTTAGGGAGTGCATGAAAGAAGGTATTAATGAACTCCCTACTGTCTGTGCACACCCTCCTGGTGGTCTGCACAAAGGCACATTTTAGTTTTTGCACAAATTCTTGGGGGCCTGGTCTCCCCCAGATTGTAGGCCGCCTTGCGGGCCTCTTGGGAGTTCCTATGTACGTAAACATGTTTTAAGATGGCTGCCCTGTAGGTGGACCATCTTGAGTGATTTTTATCCTCCAGCCCCGCAAAGAAGCTGGAGTATTGAGGGGAAAATGTCCACTTGACATATTGGTTACAATTCTGGCTATCTTTCAGGTGGAAAGAATCCATTATTTGCTCGTATAACGCAAGGTGCTCCCAAAATGAATACTTGCCATTTTTGTGATAGGGAGTTATGATGCTCCTAATGGCCTTAATCTGTTTCAGGGGATAGTTTAGTAGAGCCCTCTTAATTTTGTTGGCCTTTTTAGTCTTAGTCACCCGTGTCCACTCATCCTCTGACTCAGAGGCACTGCTACAGGAGGTGGCTATCTGATCCTCTAGGCTCTTCCTGAGTTTGAGAATGGCTGGCAGAATGTGGGGACCTAGTTTCATGATGCCTGTGGCACACAGAAGAGTCTTCTGACTCTCCCCTGCTGCCAGGATTGGCTAAGTACCCCCCGCCCCACTGCCCTGCCTTATCTGTGAAGAGGTCTTTAAGATACTCTTTATGGGCCTATTTTCATAGAGTTCTCCAAGGAATTTGACAGACTGATCCTTTGGGAAGCGGTATTGTTTGGGTTCCAGTTCCCTGATTCTCCCCTCACTGGAGTCTTCCTGATCAGAGAGGATAGCCCTAACATTTGGAAATCTGTACAGAGACGCCCGCCCATCCATTTCTGGGAGGTGCTGATCTGTCAGTCCCATGTTTCCCATTCTGCTGAAGTCTACCATCCCGTGGCCCTAGGTTCATATGAGCCAGTGGACATGAAGGCAGCAGAGTCCATGGTACTGAAGGGGTTAGAGTCCCTGATTACAGGGGTCCTGATGTTATGATCGGGGGTTTATCTGTCCCTTCCTACCTCTTCTCTTTTAGCCCCTATTCCCTGCTGACATGCCAAAATCTGACTCTTTTGCTCTTCTAATAAGGCCTTACCGGTCTCAATGATTTGCTCTTGCATGGCTATCTGTTTGTGGAGCCTATCATTCTTTTCACAGAGAGCCTCCTTGTCTCTCTGTGTTTCCTGCCTGGATTGGAAATACTGGGCCAATTTTTGCTGCAGGAGACTCACCTCCTGAGTTTTGTCATTATTGGTCTGGGTGTTCTTTTCCAGAGCATCCTCCACCCGCCTGGTGTGCTCTAGTAGCTGTTCATCTTCGGTTTTAACTTCGCTAAGCTCCTGGAGAGCCAGCTTTCTTTCCTCTAACTTAGTTTTCAATTGGCTGATTTCCTGGCCTAAGGCATCCCTCTCCTGACTTAGAGTGCTCCTCTGTTCAGCCAAGTCATCCCTTTGCTTTTTAAATGCATGGGATTTCTGGCGCTCCCCATCAAATACCTCTTGAGTGTGGATGTCTTTAATAATTAATTTATTATTCTCTTCTTCCAAGGTCTTTATTTGATTTTGTAAGGTGACTATCTGTTCTGCGCAGACTCTATTATATTGTATCTGTTGCTTTAACGTCTGGTGACTCTCTTGCAGAGAGCCAACCTTTTCCTGACACTCCTTTTGCAGTGTCTGTAATAGGGTGTCCTGCTCTGCCTTCTCTTGCAGTGAGAGAGCCAGATCTTCTTTTAATTGGGTAATATACTGCCTAGCTTCTGTCTCTAATTCTTGGCTCTTCTGTAGCCTTTGCTCTGCAGAGTCCAGATTAGTTTGGATTGTCTGTAGTGTTTCTCCTTGCTTCTTTGCCAGTACTATGTTTTCTGCATGCTTTTCCTGTATTACTCCTATGTGTAGGTACAGGTAGGCCGCTATTTTGGCAATTTTACACTGCTTCTCTTTTATTTTTGGGGCCATGTACAGTTCACTAAGCACTTGGTGTAATGGGCCCTTGTCCTGCCATATATATAGGTCTATGGCAGTGACCTATTCTTTGATTTCTAGTAGCCAGATCTGCTCATTCTGTTCTGGCCACTCACCCCTAACAAACAATTTGTGCAGGAGTTGCTCCCTAGCAATGTTAATTTCTACTGGGGCCGCCGTTTTAGAAATATCAATGTCCTTATGGCTTATTTCAGGGTTAATTTATTTTTAAAAACAGGCCCGATTTTTGGAGTACTTATTTTGAGAGGTGCTTGTACAGTGTAGCACAGTACCCCAACCCAGCAAGGTGTCTGTACCCTGCAGGCTAGTATGCTGTGTTAGACTGTCACGGGTGGTATCTCGAATTCAGAATCGCGGCACTAGCCCCCAAAATCTGTTAAGGATTTCAATCAGGCACACACCCAGGTCTCGTCTAGCATATAGTGCGCAATGAAAGCCTTATTTATTTGTGTCTATAAGTTCAATATTCTGAATGATATACCACTCATATCACACCTGTCTCAAAATACCCCCGAGGTCACACTGAACCAGGAATCAGGCTAGTTTATAAAGGTAAATATTTATTTATTTAATATTCAATCACACAGAAATTTTAATATATATTCGAATTAACATGCACTAAGCACTTTATGTTTCCCCATTGTGGGTATACTATCGCGTTGCTGCTATAATCACTTTGCACTTTATTGATACTAATCTGAAGATTGCCAGTTTGCACAGTATGTACCAGGTAACTCTCGATCCAAGGAACACCTACATTGAGGCAGCTATATACACTTTGCACTTTACCAGCACTTGCTGTATAGTGCATATTGCACAGTTAGCAATAACAGACAGGAGCACTTTTGCTAGCCAACTCTTAACATAGGAACCAAAATACGATATCACCAGTAGCACTTGGCACTTTAATTAAAGCACCCGATACCCCGTACACCTCTTTGACTCTATTGTAGAGTCATGTATTTAAACTGACATTATATATTTTCTGGTAAGTACATGGACAGATACATACTTTGCATCACCAAAGCCATTCCCTGGAGTGGGGGGGCCAGAATCCATGCTTATCCCGATTAGAACCATATTTGACTGGTGCGTTTACTGATGGCATTGTGCACAGCTATACATGCTTACACTATTATATGACTTTGCGTACTCTATACGCATAATGGAATAGATGTAGCACATGCGCAAGGATACCATATAGGATATATTCTACGCCGATCGCAGTGACAAAGGGATGTCTATTACATTCATAATGACACTGTGGTTTGGTAAATCCCCCCCTCTTTTTTTTTTTTTTTTTTTTTTTTGATGTTTTAGTTTTGTCTCAAACTTTTTCATCATTGTGATTTGTGCAAAATACGTGGTTAAAAGAAAAGAGAAAAAAAAAGAAAAAGAAGAAAGAAAGAGAAAAAAAAAAAAAAAAAGGTGTAGGCTGTGGTGCTAGGAAAGCGTTTTTCCTCCATTGATCTCGAGAATACTGTAAAGGTAAAGGACAACTGTGAATATGTATTTGTTATTTTGTCCACTGAGAATCGCAGCCCATCTTTCATCTGTTGTCATTTGCTGCAAGGCAAGGTCAAAGTAGGCCCCGAACTGCCTGCGCTGGTTGGCGAGAGAGGGACATTCCATGACCAGATGGAATATGGTTTCTGGTGTTGTGATGATTTCACAAAATCGACAGTGGTTCTGGTTTTTTGGGATCTGTCTTGTTGATGCCAAGTAGTCGTTAGTTGGTAAGGTGTTCAACCGGATTTTTAAGAAGGTTGATCTGATAATTGGATCAGGGAATGATAAGATGTATGGTTGTGGTTCATGTAGTTTTCTGTTGTCCTTATTGCACTGCAAAGTCCGTTTGTATGTGTTTTTCTTTTCGATGGTTTTGATCCAATCGTTTTGTAGCATTTTGATTTTGGCGTGTTTGGGGCGTTTCGTTAGAAGTTCTTCCGATATGTCCTCTTGCTCCATTTCTTTGGTTATTGTTTTTTTCCAGGTTTGTAGTATTGTATTATTTAGAGCAGTTGAATTGGTTTTCAGGATTTGGATTGCAGGGGTTTTGTCATCCGACAATATTTTGCGGTAGATATCCAGTCTTTTCCATCGTACCATGGAGCCGATGGATTGGGTAGCTACTTCATAGCGAATTCTCGCCATGGGATATGATTGAGGAAGGGTTAAGATCTTGCGCCAGAATATTGCTTCAAATTTCGCCCAGTCTACCTGGTCTGCATTCATCATTGTTTCAGTTCCATATGTTATGATAGAAATGTATTTTTGTCTGTAGAACATGATGATGGGCTTAAATGAGAATTTTCCGTATTTTCTGTGTAGAATACATCCCTGTCGTGCGAGCGCTTGAGCCTTTTGTTCTAGGTTGTCTAACCAGTCTGTTTCTGTCTTTGATTGATTGATGATGATGCCGAGGTATTTAAATGTTGTGACATTTTCCAGTCGTATTCCATTGATGTTGAAATCCGGTGGTTTTTTTGCTTTTGCTTTAGATTTCGTTAGGGACATGGTTTTTGTTTTTGTGCTGTTGATTGTTAGCTCATTCTGTTTCATGTAGTCACTTAGTGCTGTAAGAGAGAGTTGAAGTCCAAATGGTGTTCTGTCGAGCAAGACGATGTCGTCTGCATAGGACATGATGGGGACCGGTATTGAGTTTATTTTTGGAGGATTTGTTTGAGTGTTCAAAAGGTGTTGGTCAATGTCTGATGTAAACAAGTTGTATAGAGTCGCTGCGAGGGGGCATCCTTGTTTTAGACCATTCACTGTGTTGATAGGCTCCGTTGTCAAACCTTGTTTTGTGAGTCTGATTTTTATTGAGGTGTTTGAGTAAAGTTGTATGATGGGTTCAAGGATGTTCGCAGGGCAGTTCCATTTGCTCAGTTTGTCCCAGAGCTTTTGACGAGGTATTGCATCAAAGGCCATCTTTAAATCAATGAATGCCGTGTAAATCATGGACTTGTTGTTTATTGCTTCGTGCTTGATGACGTGCAATAAGAGAAGATTGATATTAGTTCCAACGTTACGTGTGAAGCCTGTTTGTCGTGGTGAAAGTCGTCCAGTGGAAGTGGCCCATGCAATGAGTTGCCTCAAGAGAGCTGTTGCGAAAATGTTTCCGAGTGGGTCAAGCAAGGCAATCGGACGGAAGTTCTGAGGAAGGTCACGTGGTCCTTGTTTGTGGATCGGAACTATGGTGGCTGTTCTCCAGGTAGATGGAATTCGATTGTGTATGTTTATAATTTCCAAAATCTGTGTCATAAAATCTGCCCATATCGCAGGATCTTGTTTAAGGACAGCATTAGAGAGTCCATCAGGGCCCGGAGCTCTTGAGGGATTGAGGTTTTGGATCATGTGTAGTAGCTCTTCATGCGTGATGACTACAGTCCATTTTGTTTTGGGTTTGGGGTTGAGATTTCCTTGAGATTGGTGTTCGTGTGCTGCATACATGGTCGAGAAATGAGTAATCCATGTTTGTTCTGGTACGTTAGCTGTGAGCTTGTGTTGTTTTTGCTGGTTGTCGTTCAGTAAATTCCACAATTCTCTTGTATTATTTGCCTTGTAGGTCTTCATTATTGATTCTGCATCTGTCTGGAGGAGAATTGCTTCTTGTGATTTCCTCCAGTTATTGTATCGAAGTTTCAATATTCTACTCTCCGTCATAGTTTCTGGCGTTTTGTTTTTCTTGAGATGTCGTATCTGTTTAGCCAGCTCCTTTTTTCTTTGTGCTATTTCTTCGTTATAGGAGTGTACATGAGTTCTTTTCGGACAGTTTTTTAGTGTTTGATGAAATGGAAGCAAAATCCATTCATAGTTCAACTTTTCGAGGTCTGGTTTTGTTGAAGCAAGTAATTTCATCGGTAGAAGTGATAGCGCTGATTGTGGTATTCGTAGCCTTGAGGATGTGCCAGTAAGTTCAAGCGTTGCAACTTTTACGTTTTGTTGGCTGATATTGTGTGAGGTGACAGTCAGCTTGTTGTGGTCGCTGTTATCAGCCGTAAGCGTTAGAGCTGTCATGACCGATTCATGAAGGTTTTGCGAAAGAAATATGTAGTCAATAATTGCTACTGAATGGCCTCTGGTCCATGTTGGGACAAAAGGAGTGGAGTTATCTTTTGCATGGTTTAGGAGCGTAAGATTTCGGGTTATGATTTCTTTCATCCATGTCGATGCTTTGCCTGTCAATTGTTCGAGTGATCGTGGTGTGCCAGTTGGTGTGATTAGGTTGATATTGAGGTCTCCACACAGTATAAATTCGAGGCGTTGATAGGTCCCTACTAAGTTGTCTATTGTCATGAATACTCCATCGATGAATGCAGCAGATGTAATAGCTGCAGGATTCCAATAGAGGTTCAAGATGGCGATTGTTGTTTCACCAGTTCCTTTTTTTTGTTGTTGGTGCGCTTGTGTTGTTATTATAGTCAATTGAGTCCAGGGGTTTATATTTTCATTGCGCTCTACTTTCCATTGCGGGGTAATTTTGATTAGTGTGAGTAGACCTGATGCTGGTCTTCCTTGATGTTTTTTTATGGCAGGATTTAGGAAGGTGAGATAACCGTCGCATGCTGGAGTTTCGGTGATCCAAGTTTCTTGGAGACAAATGATGAGGTATTTCTCAAGATCAGATGAGGGTTGAGTAAACAAATGTAAGTTTCCTCTTGTGTTCCATGAGCAGAGAGACCATATTATATTGGTATTGATTGATTGTTATGAGTGGGAATAGGTTGAACTTCTTGAGGAAATGGTTTCTATAAATGACATTTCTAAATCATAAATTCTTTTGAATGGTCTCTCTTGTGTGTTCGATTCTTCGGGATTTGGAAAATACGGCGACTTTGAGTATTTCGTTGAGTAGTTGTTGGTACGATTTTGCGTATACTTTTTCGCAGGATTTTTCCTTGATGACATTGAAGCCCAGCAGTTGAATCCAAGTTTGCGGAGTTGCTCGCGTTTTGTTATGATAAGTTCTTGATCATCTGGATCAGATAATTCTACAATGATTTTATCTAGGTGCTTTTCATCTTTGAAAGTGATTAAATCAATCTTGTTAGTTGTTATGTGTTTTAGCTGTGATATCGCTCCAAATAGTCTAAGAGTGTTGGTTCTGTTGAGTATTAGAGGTTTTGATCTGGTAATTTGATTTTCAATGTGAATTTGATAAATTTGATTTTGTTCTAACGGGTTGATGAAGGAGGGAGATATACAATCGGTAGAATCTATTGTATGGGAGCCGAAGGAATCATCTGAGACTTGGTCGTAGTTATCAAGAAGAGATAATCTGCAGGCGGAAGTGTTCGAGAGAATGTTGAAAGTTTCCTGTAAAGGATGTTCTGAAATATCTTCATATTGATATGAGGTTTGTAGTTCGTGGTTGGTGGAATATTCGTCAAGAATAATGTATCTTGGTGGTGTTGTAGAATGAATAGGTGGTGGTGTGTCGTCTATTTCGCGATCTTCGTGAGTTGAGCAGTTTAGAAGTTCTTCATAAGTGGATGCTGAGTGTGGGAGCAGTTGTGACAGTTGAAAGTTTGAAGTATCTTGAGTATCTTGTTGTCTGTTCGAAGGTTTGGTCAGCTGTGGTATTACCTGATGCAGTGGTGCTTGGTGAGCATGTATCAGTGTTTTCTCTTTTGTCGCTTGTGAAGCTTGATCCGTAGTTTTTATTGTTCTGAGGAAGGCTCTGGAGCCTGTTTGTTTTTTCTTAGTTGTCTTGGACTGTGTTGGTTTGGTTGTGGGGGGTAGTTTTTCTTTCGAGAAGATCTTAAACTGTTCTGGTTTGGTCACTTGTGATTGACAAGTGACTTGAGTCTCTGTTGGGAGGGATGAGGCCAATGTCATCGGTTGTTGTGTGAGGCTTGCGTCCGAGCTTTCAATTTGTGTAGCAATTTGTTGAGTGTTTGAACTCTGAGGTGGTTGAAGTTGAATACTCTTTGAGACTAGTTTTTGGTTTGATTGGAGTTGTTGTTGTAGTTTAAGTAGAGCTAGAAGTTCGTTGTTTAAGTTGGTTTTTTCCTGGCGATCACTTCTGGCCATTTCTATTAGACGTTGTTGCCATCGATTTGATTGCTCTGCTTCTAAGTTGAGACGGACCTCCATTGTGTTAATAAAATTTTCGATATAGATCTGTTTGGAATGAATCATTGCTAGGAGGGTTCCTTGGTCTTTGATATTGTCGTTCATGGATTCGTGTAGTTTGATAAAAGGTATCATGGTTTGAGAGAGTACTGCCATCAACATGTTTTGCAAATCAAGCATTGTAGTTGGAATTCTTGGATTGATATTTTCGTCGTTTCCCGGTTTGTTGGGTATTGAGGTAGGAGAATTGCGTTCTGTTGATCCTGCTAGCGGCATTGAGTTATCATTTTTGTTCATGTTATCTGGTGTGTAGAAGGATTCTATCGTGTCGTAGTTGAATCGGTTGGGAATGTTCTGGTTTCCTGTTTGATTCGTGTCGCGTTCTGTCTTAATAGTTCTATTTCCGGTTTCTTGTGTTAGACATGGGGTTGATGTCATCTGTGATTGGTGGTTTCCTATAGTTGTACTAAATATTTCTTTGCGTTTGACAAGGCTTGACATGATTGATTCTATTTCTGTTATGTCCATTGATAGTCTTGTTGCTTTTAGTAGAGTTTGGGAGTTGATAGGTTCTGGCAATTGGGGGCTTTTGATTGATTTATGAGTCTGTAGGCATGCGATTTTGGCTAATCTTGCTTTTTCCTTCTTTGTTTGCTGCAGTGTGTTATTTAGAGAAGTGTGTGGTTTAGTGAGAGTTCGTAATTCTTCTGGTTGCGGTTTGATAGGTTCATGGTTGGGAAAATCTACAGTTTTGTTGTAGTTGTGAATTTTGGAGGAGCTGATAGTATTATCCAGTAGCCCTTGTTTCCCATTGTTCTTTTGTTCGGTATTGCTGGTTCGTTGTTGGTGTTTTGCTATGGCTAGTTGCAGTTCGGAATTGGTTGTGTCTTCTATTAAGCCCATAACATTTTCTCTGTTGTGCAGTTTGGTTGAGAGAGAGGTCTCTCTATTTGCACTTGGTTCTGCCTGAAGCTGCGTGACGGTGTTAATTAGGAGCGACTCTTCGCGTATATCTTCAGGGCGCTTTTTCAGTGGGTTGTTTGTCTTTTCCGGTTGTTCTTGAATGAGACTGTTGTTCGTCTCTTCCGCTAGTTGTACGGCTAGATCTCTTTGAAATGGTGGTGTTGTCGTTTTGTGAAGTTGGTTTGTGGTGTCGGTAATGTTGGTGTCCATTGGTCCGGACGGGGGGTTTCCTTCTTCATTAATTGGAGATGCAAGTTTGCCATTTTGGGTGTAAGAGTTGTTGCAGACTAATGTTAGCAGGGGGTCTTGGTCGAGGTAAATTCGAGTATCATGTAGTGGTGCACTTGAGACGTCTTCTGTTTGGACGATTAGCTGAACATCTTCGCTGATATTGACGCGAGGGTTATTGGTGAGATGTTCAGAGGTCTCAAATGTAGTGTATGGTTGGTTTGGTATGCTGAATTGATTTTGCAGGTCACGGTAGTTGTTAGGTTGCCCTGTTGGGTCGCTTGTTGCATTTGTGGAAAGGTCTATATTGAGAAGTTGTTCAATTTGATTGTCAGGTTTGTGTTGGTAATGATTCAGAGCAACTTTTGGTGGGTGTCCTCATGAAAGGGCTTGTTCCATTGTGAGTTGTGACGAGTCGAGGTCAGATTGGGCCGCTGTGTTGAATTTTGTTCTCAGTCTCGTCTTCGGGCGGGCAGTTGGTGGTTGCTTGGGTCGAGTTGCCAACATTTCTACTTTTTTTGTAGGCGGGTCTGTTGTGTCCTGACGCGTTCAGGCTTTGGTGATGGTAATTTTGTTCCTCCTGTAAGTTTGGTTGAGGTGGTGAAAAAGCTGACCACAGGATCCAAGGGGCTGGCCCTTTCGGTCTCCTTTGGTGGTGGTAACTTAGTTCCTCCTAAGAAATTGGTTGAGGTGGTGAAAGAGCTAAGCACAGGATCCAAGGGGCTAGCCCTTTCGGTCTCCTGCAGTGTACCGGGTTTGGGAGTGCTGGTGTCGTAGGTGATTTTCAGGGGGAGATTTTGTCTGTTGAAAATCTGGCACGCAGAGGTTCCAGGGGACAAGTCCTTTCAGTCTCCTGGATTGCAGATGGTATCAGCAAGACTGTCTATTTCCGAGGTGTATCCAAGGAGGTTGTTCTTTCGATATCTCAAATCAGGATGTTATCAAGTAGAGATATTTATTTATTGAAGGTCTGGCGCTCACAGGATCCAAGGGACAAGCCCTTTCGGTCTCCTGGAGCGCAGGTTGATTGTGCAGGGCTGTCAGTGTTCAAGTGGCGGGGTCTTTTGTAGCGAGCAGGCGTGTTGAATTTTCCGCGGGTTTTCAAAAATCACTTGCCCTTCTCACACTCGAGCTTTCCTTTTATGATGTAAGTTCTGGCACGCACGCCAAAGCCGCCAAACAGCTAAACAGATTCGCACAGCCCTTCTGCCACAGGGCTTTCGCCGCAAGGGTGCACCAGGTGTCCTAATGAGCTCAGCTGCTACACACGTGACATGCGAGTCACTGGAAGAAAAAAAAAAAAAAAAGAAGTTTGTGTGCTTTTTAAAAGTAAAGGCGTCCTTTCCACCTTTTACTTTTTCTGCAGTTCTGAAGTAACTGCCGGCTGCAGGGTGGAGCAAAGGAGACTGCCTCTTACTCCCCACTTACTCTCCGTTTGCTCGCCAAACAATCCCCCCTCTTTTTATCCATATTGTTTTACAAATGTGACATATGTATTGATAATTTTAAATAATGTCAATGTCTCTTTAATTGTATATATTCATCAGAATTTGCAATGTTTAATCATGTTGTGTGCAACATTTCAAGATGGTGGCCCCTGCCAAGAGGCAGACTGTTTGAGCATGACATTCCTTACATTGGAATCATAGAGAGTGCACCTGTTCAAAAGTCCCTTCTTTGTGTTCACACCCTGAATGTGATCAAGCGGTGGGTTTGCCATGAAACGTGTCATTTTTCGAGTGTTTCTTTTTTTGTCCTTGACATTTTCTTATTAATTAAAGAACTATAATTTTATACCTGGCTAACCTGGCTTCCTGACTCAGATGTTTAGTGTGGACTGAACGCACTAAATTGCTATCTGGAGTGCACTCCACCGCCTTTGCACCGTTGTACAAAGTCTCTTCTACATATCTGCACGCCCAGGGAAAAACGGCGTGGGCAGGTGCACCCGCCCCCTAATTGCAGCAACGCACGGAATCCGTCTTTTTTTCCCATTTCGGAGCCGTGGAATTTTGCTCCGGAGAGCCCAGGGCCATTACAGCATTGGGAAACAACAGGGCACTGCACTCATCAGAGGACTTGCTACGTAAGCGGTGTGGAACTATTACCATCTGAGGGTGGAGGTGTGTTCGACCATGTTGGTCAGTCCATAAACTGTCTGCAAGTGTTATCTGTGTTCTTTACTAGAATTAAGTTTCACCTTTACTGGCATCCGTGAAAGGAGGGTTTCTGGAGAACATTTATTTGAAACCCTGCATAGAAAGCGATAACTTTTTTCTCAAGTGAGTCAGGTTATCATATCCAGGTATTTTTCTGAACTACAATATGTCTACACAAATGAATTAAGAAAGTGCACGTAAGGAGCAAGCAGTGTTTTTATTCTGTGAAAAACAAACTTGTCTCCCAGCCAGCAAGCCCGGTAACAAACCACCAGGCGCACAGCCTAATGATGAAGTTAGATTGTTAAGAGAACTGGAGAAACTACAAAGACGAAAAATTAGTAAATGGTGGGAAGAATATTCATTGCAAAATTATGTTGACGTGGGCTGTATTCCTAGGGGCCTACGCATATTAACTACACCCACCTTTGAAGAACAGGACCCTGCAATGTTAGAAGAATGGGGAGAATCAAGCAATATCTGCTCTGTTACATTTTTAAAGATCCTAATAAAATATGCTAAAATTGACAGAGAGAAAATATTGTCCAAAATACAAGAGATTGAAGAAGAATTACAGGCCATCAGCGAAAGTGAAGAAGGGATAGCCATACGTGTAAACATGGAAAAGGGGTATAAAATATTTGAGGAAGAAATCAAGCTAAGGAAACTGCGTAATTTATTGCGAGATAAAGAAGATCACGAGAAGGGGAGAGTGCTGACATTTGCCAAAAGGTTTAACACTTTGAGACTAAAACTCCCCACAGTTGCATCGAAGACAGCAAATGACACTCCTAGCGAACCATCATCCTCAGATATTGAAACTACAGAAAGTGAAAGCGAACAGCCCCAGAGAAAATTGAATTTTTTAGAAGAGATGAGACTCTTAGGTATGGATGGCAGAAGCAACAGCAACAGCAACAGCAAAAAAACAAGAGGAAGAGGACGGGCCAAATCTACCAGGTCAAGAGGCACAAAAAAACAAGGAGGGGCAACTGCCACAGATACCACAGCAATGGACAGGACAGACATGTAAACTCGCTCTGGGACAAAAAATTAATGACAACACAAAGTAAGTCACCAGATATATCCATTATTAACTTAACATCACGTGATTTTTCTCTTGAAGAACAACAAGTTCTTAAACTGGGTTTAAATTTCTGCCCTTCCTCTCCCTACAATTACACTGAAACAAGAATAGACTTTGACAAATACAAGAGCAAAATACACTTGAAGAAATTCTTTGCCATCAATCCGCCTAAAGTTAAGTGCAGTGACCCTCTGAGTGGTTACACACCTGTGTTAATAGAAGATTCACACATATTACGAGGTCTCATCAATTTGGAAACAGATTGGCAAGATAATGAAGACATAAGTGACCTACAATGGGACCTTATGGATATACAGACTGATTGGCCTAGTAAAAGTAAACTCAAATTGAAGTCACGTTTTGATCCCATGTTTAACCCAGGAGGGAACTTTGAGGCCTTCCAAGATCTGGTCGTAAGAGACTTAAAGAAATTCAGAAAAACGAAAATTGATATTAAAGACAACCTCACTCTCCGTGAGCGGGAGATCCTGTCCAATATATGCAAATTGGATGACTATGTTATTAAACCATCAGACCAGGGTACCAACATAGTCATAATGAATCGGCAAGATTATATCAATGAAGCAAACAGACAACTGAGAGACTAGAATGCTACTGGTCATTGGATACTGATCCCACAGCACACATGAATGACAAACTATTTGAGCTATTGAGTAAATGGAAAGAGAGAGGCTTACTTGATGAAGACATGTGTAAGTACTTACATCCTAAATTTCCAGTGATGCCCACCATTTACTTCCTGCCCAAGGTACATAAACACAAAACCAAACCACCTGGGAGGCCTATTGTTACACTCTCTGGAGCACTTCTAGAAAATGTGTCTAAACTAGTAGATGAAACACTAGTCAAATTTGTAACAAGTTTACCGTATTACCTGAGAGACACTAAAGATTTCCTGAATAGGATTGATGGAATACCTTGGGTTAAAACTTATTTGTTGGCCACACTGGACGTGGTCTCCCTCTACACATCAATCAAACATACCGATGGCTTGAAATCATGCGAGTACTTTTTACAGACCAGATCATTGAATTACCTTGAACATGGGAAGATGATTTTAGAGCTGACCAATCTATGTTTGACGAGCAATAACTTTCTGTTCAATAAGCGTTTTTATATACATTTGCAAGGAACAGCCATGGGTACGACCTTTTCTCCCTCATATGCCAATTTAACTGTGGGCTGGTGGGAGAAATTCACAGTCTGGGCCCCCACGAACAGTCACTATACAGATAAAATGGTACTCTGGTTATGTTACATAGATGACATGTTTGTAATTTGGGATGGAGAGACCACTGAATGGCTGGAGTTTGTTAAATTACTTAATGTGAATGAACTAAACTTACAGTTCACCGAGTGCCACAACAAGACTGCTATCATTTATCTAGATATTCTTGTAACTGTGGCACAAGGTGAAATTGTTACTGAACTTCATTGTAAACCCACAAGCTCCAATATACCGTTACATGCCAAAAGCAACCACCCCACAGCCCTTAAGTGGAGCATACCCTATGGCAAATTCATTCGTATAAGACGCAACTGTTCCCAACTAGAGACTTTTGACAAAGAATGCAGATACATGGCTTCAAAATTCCAACAAAGAGGTTACCCAAACAAAGTGTTGGAAAGGTCATACAAAAAAGCACGAGAAAAGGATCGCCCTACTCTATTGATGTCTAAAGCTCTTACCCAGGTAGACCCAGATGACACAGATACCCGGCTCATCTTGACGTATAGTAAAGTTTCGAGCAATATACGCCACTTCATGCAAAAACATTGGCACATACTGAAACAAGATGAACATCTGGGTACCATTCTGGGGAAAAACATCAACATTAACATTACACACTTCCTCACTCAAGGATAACCTAGTATCCAGTTTTATGAGCTCTAAAAATATCTCTACAGGTCAAGGCTGGCTTAATGCCAATTCAGAAGGCTTTCAGAAATGCATGAAATGTAAGGCGTGTAAATTCGCCTCAAATACCAAAAATTACCTCCATTCGGTACTACACACAAATGTGACCATCAGATCCAGGATCACTTGCGAAACCGAGTAGGTTGTGTATGTACTTTCCTGCCCGCGTGGAAAATGGTATGTAGGGAGTACCATTGGTAAATTTAAATTGAGGATACTTCAACACATAAGAGCGATAAAAAACGTGGACCCAACATACCCTATGGCCTTACATTTTCAAGAAAAACACGGAGGTACACTTGAAGGTTTTTCCTACATCAGCATACATACCATCCAGAAAGCACTAAGAGGAGGAAATCGCAAACTTCTCCTCAGACAAACTGAGACAAGATATATCCTTGACCTGGAGACTAAAATACCAAAGGGCCATAATCTGGATGAAGAACTTTATACTTTTCTAGGCACATAAGTACTAGGATTGCAAGTGGACCCGATATTTATTATGAACGCTTTGTGCATAGAACTTAGACATGTTTCTAGCATTCGTTTATCCCCTCTCTTCCTTTTCTCTTTCATGCAGTGTCTTTTTCAAAATGTTTTTTTTGATTATTTTAAGTAGAATCTTCAGTCTCATGACTCTCTACATTGGTGGTTATTATGAATTTATTCTGCAATTGTTTGATTGCATATAGGGGCTCACACAAGATTGGCGATGTTTGTTTTTCACATTAGCATTCAAGACTGGGCAATCATCTATTCAATATTCTACTTATTACCTGTAATTGAATGAATTTTAGATTCCCTTCCTTTCTTTTTTGCTATCTTATTTTTTACTTTCTTCTTTTTACAGGGTAAGCAATGGTTTTGCTTTTACACTCATTAACGCAGACTAACTGGTAACCCCATATGTTTATGCTGTTTAGCCATACAGTCCACCTTTCTTTTAAATTGCACACATGTCAGTGATATCTTAGGTGTGTTTATGTATCAAAGTGTTTTTAATAATAGCTTTATGTGCCCTTCTATGTCTTTAAAGAATATCTAGCTTCATGAGTGATGTTAAATAAGGTTCGACATTGCTTCGAATTAATATGCACTAAGCACTTTATGTATCCCCATTGTGGGTATACTATCACGTTGCTGCTATAAGCACTTTGCACTTTATTGATACTAATCTGAAGATTGCCAGTTTGCACAGTATGTACCAGGTAACTCTCGATCCAGGGAACACCTACATTGAGGCAGCTATATGCACTTTGCACTTTACCAGAACTTGCTGTGTAGTGCATATTGCACAGTTAGTAAAAACAGGCAGGAGCACTTTTGCTAGCCAACTCTTAACATAGGAACCAAAATACGATATCACCATTAGCACTTGGCACTTTAACTAAAGCACCCGATACCCCGTACACTTCTTTGACTCTATTGTAGAGTCATGTATTTAAACTGACATTATCTATTTTCTGGTAAGCACATGGACAGATGCATACTTTCCATCACAAAGGCCATTCCCTGGACTGGGGGGGGGGGGGCAGAATCCATGGTTATCCCGATTAGAACCATATTTGACTGGTGCGCTTAATGATGGCATTGTGCACAGCTATACATGCGTACACTATTATATGCCTTCGCGTACTCTATGCGCATAATGGCATAGATGTAGCACATGCGCAAGGATACCATATAGGATATATTCTACGCTTGTCACAGTGACAAAGGGATGTCTATTACATTCATAATGACACCGTGGTTTGGTAAATCCCCCCTCTTTTTATCCATATTGTTTCACAAATGTGACATATGTATTGATAATTTTAAATAATGTCCATGTCTCTTTAATTGTATATATTCATCAGAATTTGCAATGTTTAATCATGTTGTGTGCAACATTTCAAGATGGTGGCCCCTGCCAACAGGCAGACTGTTTGAGCATGACATTCCTTACATTGGAATCATAGAGAGTGTACCAGTTCAAAAGTCCCTTCTTTGTGTTCACACCCTGAACGTGATCAAGGGGTGGGTTTGCCGCGAAATGCGACGTTTTTCGAGTGTTTCTTTCTTTGTCCTTGACATTTTCTTATTAATTAAAGAACTATAATTGTATACCTGGCTAACCTGGCTTCCTGACTCAGATGTTTAGTGTGGACTGAACACACTGAATTGCTATCTGGAGTGCACTCCACCTACTTTGCACCATTGTACAAAGTCTCTTCTACATATATATACATATATATTCAGTGAAAAAAACTTTGTTAAAGGGACGTTATGGTTAAGTTGCGTTACTAAAAACCTATGAAATTCAATGAAAAAACTTTGTTAAAGGGACGTTATGGTTCCAAGTAAAACCGAAAAACCCTTGAAATTCGCCAGTTATGGTAAGCTAAGCAACCATAACTCGCGCCACCACCGTGCACTGCTAAGCCTAACACCCAGGACATCAAAGATGACATCACAAATGTCATTGATGACATCACTGATGACAGCACAGGTCTGACGCCCCCTTTTTTCCTTTCCTGACATATCTAGGCCACATGATTTTCTTCAGTAACAGTCAGGAATTAAAAACTGTAAATGTGCTAAATTTGTAGATTTATACTTCAAGTATGTTCTTACAATAATTCCCTTATGGTCCAGTCATATCATATGAAACATATACATAGGGGAAGACACAACCTTGAAAGACAGCAATCCTTTTTGTGCATTAAAATTATCAGTAGAGTTATCAGCACTTTCTGATAGTTTTGATGTTTTTTTATTACTGTACTTTCCCTGTATATGCTCATATTTTTATATGTTGTACTCACACTATTTTCCTTAGGGTCCAGACACATCATGTGATATATATAGATAGGGTAAGTAACAGCTTTGAAACAGAGCAATCATTTCTCTGCATAAAGGTAATCAGTTAGGTTATGAACACTTTCTGCTACTATTGCTGTTTTTTTCTTACTTCAATTCCCTTGTATATATTCATATTTGTATGTGGTGTTGTCTCTTTGTGATTTGTCTATAATAATGCAATCATGTAGTGAGTGGGTTTTATTACCTACTTATCACAAGTTTCACTGTACGCAAAACTCTAATATGAAAACAGTTATAATTTCACTATTCAACATGGCAAGCTTATGAATATTGCACCTCCATCATGTATGCTGCACACAATGCCTATGTCTCTACATGAGTACCTTAGTATACTGGATTGAAGTTAATAATAGAATGCTATTTATATCAATGCATAGCTTAATGCACTGATTAGCACTTGATGTTTATTCCAATAATCTTTGATACTTTTTTTATTAACATTACACTAAGAATCCCTTGTACAGACTTTTCATGAAAGGAAAATGCACATGTGATGTCATCAATGACATTTGTGATGTCATCTTTGATGTCCTGGGTGTTAGGCTTAGCAGTGCACGTTGGTGGCTCGAGTTATGGTTGCTTAGCTTACCATAACTGGCGAATTTCAAGGGTTTTTCGGTTTTACTTGGAACCATAACGTCCCTTTAACAAAGTTTTTTCACTGAATTTCATAGGTTTTTAGTAGCGCAACTTAACCATAACGTCCCTTTAACAAAGTTTTTTCACTGAATTTCATTGGTTTTTATTAGTGCAACTTTACCATAACGTCACTTTAACAAAGTTTTTTCATTGATTTTCATAGGTTTTTATTAGTGCAACTTAACCATAACGTCCCTTTAACAACGTTTTTTCACTGAATTTCATAGGTTTTTAATAGCGCAACTTAACCATAACGTCCCTTTAACAAAGTTTCTTCACTGAATTTCATAGTTTTTTATTAGTGCAACTTAACCATAACGTCCCTTTAACAACGTTTTTTCACTGAATTTCATAGGTTTTTAATAGCGCAAATTAACCATAACGTCCCTTTAACAAAGTTCTTTCACTGAATTTCATAGTTTTTTATTAGTGCAACATAACCATAACTTCCTTTTCAATGGATAAAGACCACTAGCATCCTAGGTCCTCAAAGTGGGAACCCGGGGTGGTAAAAAAAAGATTTTTCTTCCCAAACCGGAATGCCTGCGGTGTCCCGGTGTAGGAAGGAAAATCTTTTACCAAGATGGACACCATGGAAAGGGAAGGCGGGGTGTATAAAGAGAACACAACAGGGCATGGGAAGGGGGGACCAGGAGGGAGACACGGGGCATGAGAGGGTGGTGTGGGGGGCAACAGCAGGGAGACACGGGGCATGAGCGGGGGGTGGGGGGAACACGAGGGAGACACGGGGCATGAGAGGGGGTGGGGGGTAACAGAAGAGAGACACGGGGCATGAGCGGGGGGCAACAGGAGGGAGACACAGGGCATGACCAGGTTTTGGGGGGAACAGGAGGGAGACACGAGGCATGACCGGGGTGTGGGGGGTGACAGGAGAGAGACACAGGGCATGAGAGGGGGGTGGGGGGTAACAGGAGAGAGACACGGGGCATGAGTGTGGGGTGGTGGCAACATGAGAGAGACACGGGGCATGAGCGGGGGGTGAGGGGCAACAGCAGGGAGACAAGGGGCATGAGTGGGGGGTGGGGGGAACACGAGGGAGACACGGGGCATGAGTGGGGAGTGGGGGATAACAGGAGAGAGACACGGGGCATGAGCGTGGGGTGGGGGGCAACAGAAGGGAGACACGGAGCATGATCGGGGTGAGGGGCAACAGAAGGGAGACACGGGGCATGGCCAGGGGGTGGGGGGCAACAGGAGAGAGACACAGGGGATGACCGGGGGGTGGAGGGCAACAGGAGAGAGATCTCGGGGCATGAGAGGGGGTGGGGGTAACAGGAGAGAGACAGGGGGCATGAGCGGGGGGTGGGGGGTAACAGGAGAGAGACACGGGGCATGAGAGGGGGGTGGGGGGTAACAGGAGAGAGACACGGGGCATGAGCGGTGGGTGGGGGGCAACAGCAGGGAGACATGGGGCATGAGCAGGGGGTGGGGGGCAACAGCAGGGAGACACGGGGTATGAGCGGGGGGTGGGGGGAAACACGAGAGAGACACGGGGCACGAGAGGGGGGTGGGGGTTAACAGAAGAGAGACACGGGGCATGAGCAGGGGGTGGGCGACAACAGGAGGGAGACACAGGGCATGACGAGGGGGTGGGGGGCAACAGGAGAGAGACACGGGGCATGACCGGGGGGTGGAGGGCAACAGGAGAGAGACACGGGGCATGAGAGGGGGTGGGGGGTAACAGGAGAGAGACATGGGGCATGAGCGGTGGGTGGGTGGCAACATGAGAGAGACACGGGGCATGAGCGGGGGTGGGGGGCAAGATGAGAGCGACACGGGGCATGAGCGGGGGGTGGGCGGCAACAGCAGGGAGACACGGGGCATGAGCGGGGGGTGGGGGGAGCACGAGGGAGACATGGGGCATGAGAGGGGGGTGGGGGGTAACAGGAGAGAGACACGGGGCATGAGCGGAGGGTGGGGGGCAACAGGAGAGAGACACGGGGCATGACCGGGGGGTGGAGGGCAACAGGAGAGAGACACGGGGCATGAGAGGGGGTGGGGGGTAACAGGAGAGAGACATGGGGCATGAGCGGTGGGTGGGTGGCAACATGAGAGAGACACGGGGCATGAGCGGGGGTGGGGGGCAAGATGAGAGCGACACGGGGCATGAGCGGGGGGTGGGCGGCAACAGCAGGGAGACACGGGGCATGAACGGGGGGTGGGGGGAGCACGAGGGAGACATGGGGCATGACCGGGGGGTGGGGGGCAACAGGAGAGAGACACAGGGCATGAGCGGGGGTAGGGGGTAACAGGAGAGAGACACAGGGCATGAGCGGGGGGTGGGGAGAAACAGCAGGGAGACACGGGCATGATCGGGCAACAGGAGAGAGACATGGGGCATGATAGAGGGGTGGGGGTAACAGGAGAGAGACACAGGGCATGAGAGGGGGTGAGGGGTAACAGGAGAGAGACACGGGGCATGAGCGGGGATGGGGGGCAACAGCAGGGAGACACGGGGCATGTGCAGGGGGTGGGGGCAACAGCAGGGAGACACGGGGCATGAGCTGGGGGCAACAGGAGAAAGACACGGGGCATGAGCGGGGGTGGGGGTAACAGGAGAGACACGAGGCATAAGCGGGGGCTGGGGGGAACAGGAGAGAGACACAGGGCATGAGCAGGGGGAGGGGGGCAACAGCAGGGAGACACGGGGCATGACCGGGGGGTGGGAGGTAACAGGAGAGAGACACGGGGCATGAGCGGGGGTGGGGGGCAACAGGCAGGAGACACGGGGCATGACCGGGGGGTGGGAGGTAACAGGAGAGAGACACAGGGGATGACTGGGGGGTGGAGGGCAACAGGAGAGAGATCTCGGGGCATGAGAGGGGGTGGGGGGTAACAGGAGAGAGACAGGGGGCATGAGCGGGGGGTGGGGGGTAACAGGAGAGAGACACGGGGCATGAGAGGGGGGTGGGGGGTAACAGGAGAGAGACACGGGGCATGAGCGGTGGGTGGGGGGCAGCAGCAGGGAGACACAGGGCATGACCGGGGTGGGGGGCAACAGGAGAGAGACACGGGGCATGAGCGGGGGTGGGGGGTAACAGGAGAGAGACACGGGGCATGAGCGGGGGTGGGGGGCAACAGCAGGGAGACACGGGGCATGAGCAGGGGGTGGGGGGCAACAGCAGGGAGACACGGGGTATGAGCGGGGGGTGGGGGAAACACGAGAGAGACACGGGGCACGAGAGGGGGGTGGGGGTTAACAGAAGAGAGACACGGGGCATGAGCAGGGGGTGGGCGACAACAGGAGGGAGACACAGGGCATGACGAGGGGGTGGGGGGCAACAGGAGAGAGACACGGGGCATGACCGGGGGGTGGAGGGCAACAGGAGAGAGACACGGGGCATGAGAGGGGGTGGGGGGTAACAGGAGAGAGACATGGGCATGAGCGGTGGGTGGGTGGCAACATGAGAGAGACACGGGGCAAGAGCGGGGGTGGGGGGCAAGATGAGAGCGACACGGGGCATGAGCGGGGGGTGGGCGGCAACAGCAGGGAGACACGGGGCATGAGCGGGGGGTGGGGGGAGCACGAGGGAGACATCGGGCATGAGAGGGGTGTGGGGGGTAACAGGAGAGAGACACGGGGCATGAGCGGAGGGTGGGGGGCAACAGGAGAGAGACACGGGGCATGACCGGGGGGTGGAGGGCAACAGGAGAGAGACACGGGGCATGAGAGGGGGTGGGGGGTAACAGGAGAGAGACATGGGGCATGAGCGGTGGGTGGGTGGCAACATGAGAGAGACACGGGGCATGAGCGGGGGTGGGGGGCAAGATGAGAGCGACACGGGGCATGAGCGGGGGGTGGGCGGCAACAGCAGGGAGACACGGGGCATGAGCGGGGGCTGGGGGGAGCACGAGGGAGACATGGGGCATGACCGGGGGGTGGGTGGCAACAGGTGAGAGACACAGGGCATGAGCGGGGGTAGGGGGTAACAGGAGAGAGACACGGGGCATGAGCGGGGGGTGGGGAGAAACAGCAGGGAGACACGGGCATGATCGGGCAACAGGA
Source organism: Ambystoma mexicanum (assembly GCF_040938575.1). Lineage (NCBI taxonomy): Eukaryota > Metazoa > Chordata > Amphibia > Caudata > Ambystomatidae > Ambystoma > Ambystoma mexicanum. Next base: position 910,081,076 of record NC_090932.1, read on the forward strand.
GAGAGACATGGGGCATGATAGAGGGGTGGGGGTAACAGGAGAGAGACACAGGGCATGAGAGGGGGTGAGGGGTAACAGGAGAGAGACACGGGGCATGAGCGGGGATGGGGGCAACAGCAGGGAGACACGGGGCATTTGCAGGGGGTGGGGGCAACAGCAGGGAGACACGGGGCATGAGCGGGGGGCAACTGGAGAAAGACACGGGGCATGAGCGGGGGTGGGGGTAACAGGAGAGACACGAGGCATAAGCGGGGGCTGGGGGGAACAGGAGAGAGACACAGGGCATGAGCAGGGGGAGGGGGGCAAAAGCAGGGAGACACGGGGCATGACCGGGGGGTGGGAGGTAACAGGAGAGAGACACGGGGCATGAGCGGGGGTGGGGGGCAACAGGCAGGAGACACGGGGCATAAGAGGGCGGTGGAGGGTAACAGGAGAGAGACACGGGCATGAGCGGGGGGTGGGAGGCAACAGCAGGGAGACACGGGGCATGAGCGGGGGTGGAGGGAACAGGGGAGACACGAGGCATGAGCGGGGGTGCGGGGAACAGGAGAGAGACACAGGGCATGAGCGGGGGTGGGGGTAAAAGCAGGGAGACACGGGGCATGACCGGGGGTGGGAGGTAAGAGGAGAGGGACACGGGGCATGAGCGGGGGGTGGGGATAACAGCAGGGAGACACGGGCATGACTGGGGTGGGGGCAACAGGAGAGAGACACGGGGCATGAGAGGGGATGGGGGGTAACAGGAGAGAGACACAGGGCATGAGAGGGGTTGGGGGGCAACAGCAGGGAGACACAGGGCATGAGAGGGGTGTGGGGGTTTACAGGGGAGAGACACAGGGCATGAGCAGGGGTGGGGGGCAATAGCAGGGAGCAACGGGGCATGACCGGGGGTGGGGGGCAACAGGAGAGAGACACGGGGCATGAGCAGGGGGTGGGGGGCAAAAGCAGGGAGACACGGGGCATAACCGGGGGTGGGGGCAACAGGAGAGAGACACGGGGCATGAGAGGGGATGGGGGGTAACAGGAGAGAGACACAGGGCATGAGAGGGGTTGGGGGGCAACAGCAGGGAGACACAGGGCATGAGAGGGGTGTGGGGGTTTACAGGGGAGAGACACAGGGCATGAGCAGGGGTGGGGGCAATAGCAGGGAGCAACGGGGCATGACCGGGGGTGGGGTGCAACAGGAGAGAGACACGGGGCATGAGCGGGGGTGGAGGGAACAGGGGAGACACGAGGCATGAGCGGGGGTGGGGGGAACAGGAGAGAGACACAGGGCATGAGCGGGGGGTGGGGGTAAAAGCAGGGAGACACGGGGCATGACCGGGGGTGGGAGGTAAGAGGAGAGGGACACGGGGCATGAGCGGGGGGTGGGGATAACAGCAGGGAGACACGGGGCATGACTGGGGTGGGGGCAACAGGAGAGAGACACGGGGCATGAGAGGGGATGGGGGGTAACAGGAGAGAGACACAGGGCATGAGAGGGGTTGGGGGGCAACAGCAGGGAGACACAGGGCATGAGAGGGGTGTGGGGGTTTACAGGGGAGAGACACAGGGCATGAGAGGGGGTGGGGGGTAACAGGAGAGAGACATGGGGCATGAGCGGTGGGTGGGTGGCAACATGAGAGAGACACGGGGCATGAGCGGGGGTGGGGGGCAAGATGAGAGCGACACGGGGCATGAGCGGGGGGTGGGCGGCAACAGCAGGGAGACACGGGGCATGAGCGGGGGGTGGGGGGAGCACGAGGGAGACATGGGGCATGAGAGGGGGGTGGGGGGTAACAGGAGAGAGACACGGGGCATGAGCGGAGGGTGGGGGGCAACAGGAGAGAGACACGGGGCATGACCGGGGGGTGGAGGGCAACAGGAGAGAGACACGGGGCATGAGAGGGGGTGGGGGGTAACAGGAGAGAGACATGGGGCATGAGCGGTGGGTGGGTGGCAACATGAGAGAGACACGGGGCATGAGCGGGGGTGGGGGGCAAGATGAGAGCGACACGGGGCATGAGCGGGGGGTGGGCGGCAACAGCAGGGAGACACGGGGCATGAACGGGGGGTGGGGGGAGCACGAGGGAGACATGGGGCATGACCGGGGGGTGGGGGGCAACAGGAGAGAGACACAGGGCATGAGCGGGGGTAGGGGGTAACAGGAGAGAGACACAGGGCATGAGCGGGGGGTGGGGAGAAACAGCAGGGAGACACGGGCATGATCGGGCAACAGGAGAGAGACATGGGGCATGATAGAGGGGTGGGGGTAACAGGAGAGAGACACAGGGCATGAGAGGGGGTGAGGGGTAACAGGAGAGAGACACGGGGCATGAGCGGGGATGGGGGGCAACAGCAGGGAGACACGGGGCATGTGCAGGGGGTGGGGGCAACAGCAGGGAGACACGGGGCATGAGCTGGGGGCAACAGGAGAAAGACACGGGGCATGAGCGGGGGTGGGGGTAACAGGAGAGACACGAGGCATAAGCGGGGGCTGGGGGGAACAGGAGAGAGACACAGGGCATGAGCAGGGGGAGGGGGGCAACAGCAGGGAGACACGGGGCATGACCGGGGGGTGGGAGGTAACAGGAGAGAGACACGGGGCATGAGCGGGGGTGGGGGGCAACAGGCAGGAGACACGGGGCATGACCGGGGGGTGGGAGGTAACAGGAGAGAGACACAGGGGATGACTGGGGGGTGGAGGGCAACAGGAGAGAGATCTCGGGGCATGAGAGGGGGTGGGGGGTAACAGGAGAGAGACAGGGGGCATGAGCGGGGGGTGGGGGGTAACAGGAGAGAGACACGGGGCATGAGAGGGGGGTGGGGGGTAACAGGAGAGAGACACGGGGCATGAGCGGTGGGTGGGGGGCAGCAGCAGGGAGACACAGGGCATGACCGGGGTGGGGGGCAACAGGAGAGAGACACGGGGCATGAGCGGGGGTGGGGGGTAACAGGAGAGAGACACGGGGCATGAGCGGGGGTGGGGGGCAACAGCAGGGAGACACGGGGCATGAGCAGGGGGTGGGGGGCAACAGCAGGGAGACACGGGGTATGAGCGGGGGGTGGGGGAAACACGAGAGAGACACGGGGCACGAGAGGGGGGTGGGGGTTAACAGAAGAGAGACACGGGGCATGAGCAGGGGGTGGGCGACAAGAGGAGGGAGACACAGGGCATGACGAGGGGGTGGGGGGCAACAGGAGAGAGACACGGGGCATGACCGGGGGGTGGAGGGCAACAGGAGAGAGACACGGGGCATGAGAGGGGGTGGGGGGTAACAGGAGAGAGACATGGGCATGAGCGGTGGGTGGGTGGCAACATGAGAGAGACACGGGGCAAGAGCGGGGGTGGGGGGCAAGATGAGAGCGACACGGGGCATGAGCGGGGGGTGGGCGGCAACAGCAGGGAGACACGGGGCATGAGCGGGGGGTGGGGGGAGCACGAGGGAGACATCGGGCATGAGAGGGGTGTGGGGGGTAACAGGAGAGAGACACGGGGCATGAGCGGAGGGTGGGGGGCAACAGGAGAGAGACACGGGGCATGACCGGGGGGTGGAGGGCAACAGGAGAGAGACACGGGGCATGAGAGGGGGTGGGGGGTAACAGGAGAGAGACATGGGGCATGAGCGGTGGGTGGGTGGCAACATGAGAGAGACACGGGGCATGAGCGGGGGTGGGGGGCAAGATGAGAGCGACACGGGGCATGAGCGGGGGGTGGGCGGCAACAGCAGGGAGACACGGGGCATGAGCGGGGGCTGGGGGGAGCACGAGGGAGACATGGGGCATGACCGGGGGGTGGGTGGCAACAGGTGAGAGACACAGGGCATGAGCGGGGGTAGGGGGTAACAGGAGAGAGACACGGGGCATGAGCGGGGGGTGGGGAGAAACAGCAGGGAGACACGGGCATGATCGGGCAACAGGAGAGAGACATGGGGCATGATAGAGGGGTGGGGGTAACAGGAGAGAGACACAGGGCATGAGAGGGGGTGAGGGGTAACAGGAGAGAGACACGGGGCATGAGCGGGGATGGGGGCAACAGCAGGGAGACACGGGGCATTTGCAGGGGGTGGGGGCAACAGCAGGGAGACACGGGGCATGAGCGGGGGGCAACTGGAGAAAGACACGGGGCATGAGCGGGGGTGGGGGTAACAGGAGAGACACGAGGCATAAGCGGGGGCTGGGGGGAACAGGAGAGAGACACAGGGCATGAGCAGGGGGAGGGGGGCAAAAGCAGGGAGACACGGGGCATGACCGGGGGGTGGGAGGTAACAGGAGAGAGACACGGGGCATGAGCGGGGGTGGGGGGCAACAGGCAGGAGACACGGGGCATAAGAGGGCGGTGGAGGGTAACAGGAGAGAGACACGGGCATGAGCGGGGGGTGGGAGGCAACAGCAGGGAGACACGGGGCATGAGCGGGGGTGGAGGGAACAGGGGAGACACGAGGCATGAGCGGGGGTGGGGGGAACAGGAGAGAGACACAGGGCATGAGCGGGGGTGGGGGTAAAAGCAGGGAGACACGGGGCATGACCGGGGGTGGGAGGTAAGAGGAGAGGGACACGGGGCATGAGCGGGGGGTGGGGATAACAGCAGGGAGACACGGGCATGACTGGGGTGGGGGCAACAGGAGAGAGACACGGGGCATGAGAGGGGATGGGGGGTAACAGGAGAGAGACACAGGGCATGAGAGGGGTTGGGGGGCAACAGCAGGGAGACACAGGGCATGAGAGGGGTGTGGGGGTTTACAGGGGAGAGACACAGGGCATGAGCAGGGGTGGGGGGCAATAGCAGGGAGCAACGGGGCATGACCGGGGGTGGGGGGCAACAGGAGAGAGACACGGGGCATGAGCAGGGGGTGGGGGGCAAAAGCAGGGAGACACGGGGCATAACCGGGGGTGGGGGCAACAGGAGAGAGACACGGGGCATGAGAGGGGATGGGGGGTAACAGGAGAGAGACACAGGGCATGAGAGGGGTTGGGGGGCAACAGCAGGGAGACACAGGGCATGAGAGGGGTGTGGGGGTTTACAGGGGAGAGACACAGGGCATGAGCAGGGGTGGGGGCAATAGCAGGGAGCAACGGGGCATGACCGGGGGTGGGGTGCAACAGGAGAGAGACACGGGGCATGAGCGGGGGTGGAGGGAACAGGGGAGACACGAGGCATGAGCGGGGGTGGGGGGAACAGGAGAGAGACACAGGGCATGAGCGGGGGGTGGGGGTAAAAGCAGGGAGACACGGGGCATGACCGGGGGTGGGAGGTAAGAGGAGAGGGACACGGGGCATGAGCGGGGGGTGGGGATAACAGCAGGGAGACACGGGGCATGACTGGGGTGGGGGCAACAGGAGAGAGACACGGGGCATGAGAGGGGATGGGGGGTAACAGGAGAGAGACACAGGGCATGAGAGGGGTTGGGGGGCAACAGCAGGGAGACACAGGGCATGAGAGGGGTGTGGGGGTTTACAGGGGAGAGACACAGGGCATGAGCAGGGGTGGGGGGCAATAGCAGGGAGCAACGGGGCATGACCGGGGGTGGGGGGCAACAGGAGAGAGACAAGGGGCATGAGCAGGGGGTGGGGGGCAAAAGCAGGGAGACACGGGGCATAACCGGGGGTGGGGGCAACAGGAGAGAGACACGGGGCATGAGAGGGGATGGGGGGTAACAGGAGAGAGACACAGGGCATGAGAGGGGTTGGGGGGCAACAGCAGGGAGACACAGGGCATGAGAGGGGTGTGGGGGTTTACAGGGGAGAGACACAGGGCATGAGCAGGGGTGGGGGGCAATAGCAGGGAGCAACGGGGCATGACCGGGGGTGGGGGGCAACAGGAGAGAGACACGGGGCATGAGAGGGGGGTGGGGGGTAACAGGAGAGAGATACGAGGCATGAGAGGGTGGTGGGGGGTAACAGGAGAGAGACACGGGGCATGAAAGGGGGGCAGGGGGGTAACAGGAGAGAGAAACAGGGCATGAGCGGGGTGGGGGGCAACAGCAGGGAGACACGGGACATGAGCGGAGGGTGGGGGGAACAGCAGGGAGACATGGGGCATGAGAGGGGTTGGGGGGTAACAGGAGAGGGACACGGGGCATGAGCGGGGGGTGGGAGCAACATGAGAGAGACACGGGGCATGAGCGGGGGGTGGGGGGTAACAGGAGAGAGACATGGGAAATGAGCATGGGGGTGGGGGGCAATAGGAGAGAGACACGGGACATGATCAGGGGTGGGGGGTAACAGGAGAGAGACACAGGGCATGAGTGGGGGGTGGGGGGCAACAGCAGGGAGATACGGGCATGACCGGGGTTGGGGGAACAGGAGAGAGACATGGGGCATGAGCGGGGGGCAACAGCAGGGAGTCACGGGGCATGAGCGGGGGTTGGGGGGAACACGAGGGAGACACAGGGCATGAGAGGGGGTGGGGGTAACAAGAGAGCGACACAGTGCATGAGCGGGGGGCAACAGCAGGGAGACATGGGGCATGAGCGGGGGTGGGGGGCAACAGCAGGGAGACACGGGGCATGACCCGGGGGTGGGGGGCAACAGCAGGGAGACACAGGGCAGGAGCAGGGGGTGGGGGGTAACAGGAGAGAGACACGGGGCATGAGCGTGGGGTGGGGGGCAACAGCAGGGAGACACGGGGCATGGCCGGGGGTGGGGGGCAACAGGAGAGAGACACGGGGCATGGGAGGGGGTTGGGGGGTAACAGGAGAGAGACACAGGGCATGAAAGGGAGGTGGGGGCATGAGAGGGGCGTGGGGGGCAACAGGAGAGAGACACGGGGCATGAGCGGGGGGTGGGGGTAACAGGTGAGAGACACAGGGCATGAGTGGGGGGTGGAGGGGCAACAGCAGGGAGATACGGGCATGAGAGGGGGGTGGAGGTAACAGGAGAGAGACACAGGGCATGAGCGGAGGGTGGGGGGCAACAGCAGGGAGACACGGGGCATGAGCGGAGGTTGGGGGCAACAGCAGGGAGACACGGGGCATGAGAGGGGGTGGGGGGTAACAGGAGAGAGACACAGGGCATGAACGGGGGCGGGGGTCAACAGGAGAGAGAAACGGGGCATGATCGGGGGGTGGGGGGTAACAGGAGAGAGACACAGGGCATGAGTGGGGGGGTGGGGGGGCAACAGCAGGGAGACACGGGGCATGAGCGGGGGTAAGGGGCAACAGTAGTCAGACACGGGCATGACAGGAGTGGGGGGAACAGGAAAGAGACATGGGGCATGAGCGGGGGGTGGGGGGCAACAGCAGGGAGACACAGGGCATGAGCGGGGGGTGGGGGGAACACGAGGGAGATACAAGGCATGAGAGGGGGTGGGGGTAACAAGAGAGCGATACAGTGCATGAGCAGGGGGCAACAGCAGGGAGACATGGGGCATGAGCGGGGGTGGGGGGCAACAGCAGGGAGACACGGGGCATGACCGGGGGGTGGGGGGCAAGAGCAGGGAGACACGGGGCAGGAGCAGGGGGTGGGGGTAACAGGAGAGAGACACGGGGCATGAGGGTGGGGTGGGGGCAACAGCAGGGAGACATGGGGCATGGCCGGGGGTGGGGGGCAACAGGAGAGAGACATGGGACATGGGAGGGGGGTGGGGGTAACAGGAGAGAGACACAGGGCATGAAAGGGAGGTGGGGGCATGAGAGGGGGGTGGGGGGCAACAGGATAGAGACACGGGGCATGAGCGGGGGGTGGGGGGTAACAGGAGAGAGACACAGGGCATGAGTGGGGGGTGGAGGGGCAACAGTAGGGAGACACGGGGCATGAGTGGGGGGTGAGGGGCAACAGCAGGGAGACACGGGCATGAGAGGGGGGTGGGGGGTAACAGGAGAGAGACACAGGGCATGAGCGGGGGGTGGGGGGCAACAGCAGGGAGACACAGGGCATGAGCGGAAGTTGGGGGGCGACAGCAGGGAGACACGGGGCATGAGAGGGGGTAGGGGGTAACAGGAGAGAGACACAGGGCATGAACTGGGGTGGGGGCAACAGGAGAGAGACACTGGGCATGAGCAGGGGATGAGGGTAACAGGAGAGAGACACGGGGCATGAGCAGGGGGTGGAGGGCAACAGCAGGGAGACACGGGGCATGAGTGGGGGCTGGGGGGAACACAAGGGAGACATGGGGCATGAGAGGGGGTGGGGGTAACAGGAGAGAGACACGGGGCATGAGAGTGGGGGGTAACAGGAGAGAGACACAGGGCATGAGCGGGGGGTGGGGGGCAACAGCAAGGAGACACGGGGCATGAGCGGAGGTTGGGGGGCACCAGCAGGGAGACACGGGGCATGAGAGGGGGATGGGGGGTAACAGGAGAGAGACACGGGGCATGAACGGGGGTGGGGGCAACAGGAGAGAGACACGGGGCATGAGAGGGGGGTAAGGGGTAACAGAGAGAGACACAAGGCATGAGAGGGGGGTGGGGGCAACAGGAGAGAGACACAGGGCATGAGTGGGTGGTGGGGGGCAACAGCAGGGAGACACGGGGCATGAGCGGAGGTTGGGGGGAACAGCAGGGAGACACGGGGCATGAGAAGGGGGTGAGGGGTAACAGGAGAGAGACACGGGGCATGAGCAGGGGGTGGGGGGCAACAGCAGGGAGACACGGGGCATGAGCGGAGGGTGGGAGGAACACAAGGGAGACATGGTGCATGATAGGGGCTGGGGGGTAACAGGAGAGAGACACGGGGCATGAGAGGGGGGTGGGGGCATGGGAGGAGGTGGGGGTAACAGGAGAGAGACATGGGGCATGAGAGGGGGGTGAGGGGTAACAGGAGAGAGACACGGGGCAGGGGCATGAGAGGGGGGTGGGGGTAACAGGAGAGAGACACAGGGCATGAGCGGGGGGTGGGGGGCAACAGCAGGGAGACACGGGGCATGAGCGGAGGTTGGGGGGCAACAGCAGGGAGACACGGGGCATGAGAGGGTGTGGGGGTAACAGGAGAGAGACACGGGGCATGAACGGGGGTGGGGGCAACAGGAGAGAGACACAGGGCATGAGCGGGGGTGGGGGGTAAGAGGTTAGAGACACGGGGCATGAGCGGGGGTGGGGGGCAACAGCAGAGAGACACGGGGCATGAGCGGGGGATGGGGGAACACAAGGGAGACATGGGGCATGAGAGGGGGGTTGGGGGGTAACAGGAGAGAGACACGGGGCATGAGCGGGGGGTGGCGGGCAACAGCAGGGAGAAACGGGGCATGACCGGGAGGTGGGGGGTACAGAAGTGAGACACAGGGCATGACCGTGGGGTGGGGGGCAACAGGAGAGAGACAGGGAGCATGAGAGGGGGGTGGGGGCATGAGAGGGGGAGGGGGGTAACAGGAGAGAGACACGGGGCATGAGAGGGGAGTGAGGGGTAACAGGAGAGAGACACGGGGCATGAGCAGGGGGTGGGGGCAACAGCAGGGAGACACGGGGCATGACCAGGGGGTGGGGGCAACAGGAGAGAGACACGGGCATGAGAGGGGAGTGGGGGATAACAGGAGAGAGACACGGGGCATGAGCGGGGGGTGGGGGGCAACAGCAGGGAGACACAGGGCATGAGCGGGGGGTGGGGGGAACACGAGGGAGACACAGGGCATGAGGGGAGATGTGGGGCAACAAGAGGGAGACACAGGGCATGAGCGGGGGGTGGGGGTAACAGGAGAGAGACACGGGGCATGAGCGGGGGGTGGGGGGCAACAGGAGGGAGACACAGGGCATGAGCGGGTGGTGGGGGGAACACGAGGGAGACACGGGGCATGAGCGGAGATGTGGGGCAACAAGAGGGAGACACAGGGCATGAGCGGGGGGTGCGGGTAACAGGAGAGAGACACGGGGCATGAGCGGGCGGTGGGGGGAAACAGGAGGGAGACACAGGGCATGAGCGGGGGTTCGGGGAACAGGAGGGAGACACGGGGCATGAATGGGGGGTGGGGGGGTACAGGGGAGTCACGGGGCATGAGCGGGGGTGGGGGAACAGGAGGGAGACACGGGGCATGAACGGGTGATGGGGGAGAACAGGGGAGACATGGGGCATGAGAGGGGGTGGGGGGAACACGAGGGAGACACGGGGCATGAGCGGGGGTGGGGGGAACAGGGGAGACACGGGGCATGAGCGGGGGGTGGGGGGAAACAAGAGAGAGACATGGGCATGAGCGGGGGTAGGAGGGTACAGGAGGGAGACACGGGTAATGAGCGGGGGGTGGGGGGATACAGGAGGGAGACACAGGTAAAGAGCGGGGGTGGGGGGAACGGGATAGCCGCTCCTCGGTCCTCCGCAGGCCACCGTGTACCAATGGCGTGTCTCCTGCAAGTCTGCAACAGCCTGGGATGTTCAGGAAGTGTAATCCACATGAACCTCACACAGCCCCATTGGAGGCCCCGCTGTCCTCTGATCTTATCGCATTGGAATTTTCGCTTATTATGTTGTGATAATTACTTACTGAAGTCTGAAGTCACCGCAGAGCTTTCCACAGATGCCAATATACAAACAATAAACTAAGATGGCGGGCGTCTCTGAAAATAAGACACACTGCCCGCATTACTGCAGCCAATGGGAGAGCACATCAGATGTCCGCGGACATCACGCAAGTCGCTTGCCCAATCCCCGTCCTGTCAGTGGAGCAAACAGCGAAGTGTGTCCGCGAAGCGGACACAGATATCACTAATTTTTTTCACTTACATTTTTGTCTTTTTTTTAAAAACTACTGGACGGATTTACACCAAATAACAAAAAGCACACTTTCGGGACCAAGCCGCCGCTCCTGCTGCAAATTTGGTGTTAATTCGTCCAGCGGTTTGGGCTGTAGGCGTGAGCAAAGTTTTTTCCCATTATGTCTATGGGAAAAATAAAGTTTTGGGACCCCCCCTATAACTTTGCCCCCCCTGGACCAAACCTCACCAAACTTTGCAAATGAAATCAGAGTGGGCCATATACTTTTTTTGGAAAGTTTGGTGAGGATTCGTCCAGGGGGAGCGAAGTTATTTGCCGCCCAAAAAGTGCTCTTCCTATGGAAACAGCAACTTAACCATAACTACATGGCCACTGCCGTGGCCATGTAATATACATATATATATATTCAGTGAAAAAACTTTGTTAAAGGGACGTTATGGTTAAGTTTCAATTTTTACTTCCTGACTGTTACTGAAGAAAACTATGTGGCTTCGATATGTCAGTAAAGGATAAAAAGGGAGAGCCAGCCACGTGATGTCATCAGTGATGTCATCAATGACATTTGTGATGTCATCTTTGATGTCCTGGGTGTTAGTGTTAGCAGTGCACGGTGGCGCGACTTATGGTTGCTTATGTTACCATAACTGCCGAATTTCAGGGGTTTTTCGGTTTTACTTTGAACCATAACGTCCCTTTAACAAAGTTTTTTTACTGAATTTCATAGGTTTTTAGTAGCGCAACTTAACCATAACGTCCCTTTAACAACGTTTTTTTACTGAATTTCATAGGTTTTTAGTAGCGCAACTTAACCATAACGTCCCTTTAACAAAGTTTTTTCACTGAATTTCATAGGTTTTTAGTAGCACAACTTAACCATAATATCCCTGACTTCATATACATGTAACATAGAACATACTAACCCCCTCGTAGTGATTTTCATGTCCGCGGACTACCGCCATGTCCACGGACATATCGAAAATCTGAGCGTGGTGAATGTAAATTTAAATAGTGTGCCCCATTTCCCCTTTGAAGTTGGCTCTGAAAAGAGCCGTTTTTTTTTGGTTTTTTTACAGATGTTTGACAGACACCTGCTATTTTGTATTTTTTTTCTTGTTTTTTTTTCTTACTTTACTCCTAAAATCTTCACATAACCTTCTCCAAAGCAACCCTTACATTCCAAAATAGAAAGGCATTTCCCGTAAAAGATAAAGAAATGCCATCTTCTTTAAAATTAACAGCATTACTGGCATCAATATTCTCATTATTACAGAAGAACATACCAGCTCTAAGCATGAAGGCACACATGCCTCGGTTGATGACACACCTAGCAATGTTTTGCTGAGGACAAAAAACTGAACTATTGTCCCAAATTGCCCTAGGTAGTAATCCAGAAAAAATTACTTTCGCATTTGGAAGGATCTTCATTACGGCTTGAACCAAGCGTTCCAAACCAGCCAACAAAGTAGGGGCACTGACGTTGCCCAAATGAAAAGCACCATAGTGCAAAACTACCACATGCGGACTGTTCATCGTGGCAATATCCTCACAAACCTGTACATTGCAATCAGGCACAGTGCTCCACACCACCTCCACTCCTTTCACATCAAAGTTCTTTGCAACATGCCTGCATTGAGCATACTGCTGTAAACCATGCACAAACATATCTCCGAGCACCAACACCCTGACTTTCTCCACTTCTGCCATCTTCACTACACACAGTCTCTTTCAACACAAATCCACAACCTCGACATCTGATTGGCTGATCCGTACAGTCTTCTTTCCATGTTGGATTTCCTGGAAAACCCCGGATGTAGCACGCCCTGTCCACGAACAGCCGCAGTGTCCGCGGACGGCGTCCACTTTACTCTCTGTGCCATTCCCTCATTGCATACAGCTAAGCAATCACACAATACGAATAACGTCCTCAGAACACCCCCATTTCGTGAATTTTCGAACATCTCAGGACAATTATCATTTCATTATTCAACATATTAACATTACAAATATTATACTTTCATCTTGTACTCTGCATACAATGCTATGGTTCTCCATTAGTAGCTCAGTATACTAGATAGAATCCCATAATACAATGCTATTTATATCAATGCATCGTTCAAAGCACTAATAACGGTATGATGTTTATTGCAATATCCTTGACACTTTTTTCGCAACATTATAATAAAAATTCCTAGTACACAAATTCCATGAAAAGTACATACACATGTGATGTCATCAGTGATTTCATCAATGACATTTGCGATGTCATCTTTGATGTCCTGGGTGTTAGTCTTAGCAGTGCACGGTGGTGGCGCGAGTTATTTTTCATAGCTCACCATAACTTGCAATTTTCAGTGGTCTTTCGGCTGCACTTAGAACCATAACGTCCCTTAAGCAAACTTTTTTTAATATCATGCAAACAATATACAAACATGGCGTGCAAAATCCAACTTCTCACAGATGGCTTTACACAGAATGTTGCAAAGTAAGAATTTATGCTCGTTCACAGTGAAGGTCAGCTGCTTCCATTTTTTTCTCGGGCCCTGGAGAGGCTCACGAAGCGGACTATAAGGTTGTATTGTGTTTTGACCTTGACAGACAGAGATTGTGATGAAAGACTTCTCTTGAAGGAGTGTTGCTAAAACGTAAGAGAAGATAAGGATGAAATTTCTGAAACAAAACCACTTTTATATATTATATCACTATGCGAAAGATCGTTCGCACACGCGGAGACGTATTTTGGGACTGCACTACTCGTAGACAATGGAAATTGCAATTGTACTGTAAGTAACCCTTTAGATTATTTTATACCAAATATAATTACAATAGCGTAGCATTAAAGACCGCTCAAGTTGAACTTGTTTGTTGAAAGTGGCATAATGTTTTCTACCGCGCACTATCACCGCCGAATTGATCCCCTGTCATTTAGAGGGCTCTGAAAAAGGCAGACGACACAGGGTGGGTTAATAGAAATAATTTAACCGGTCTATAGGCGGTCAAGCGCTCTACTCGCTGTGCCACTTCACTGTAGCCTGTCAAGTGGCACAGCGAGTACAACGCTCACTTTGACATCCGTGCACACCTTGCTAACGCAAGTTCAAATCCCGGCAAGGCCAAACTCAGCCTTTCATCCTTCTGTGGTCGATAAATGAGCACCACACACCGTGGTTAATAATAAGCACTGCTTAGATACCTCACGGTTCTTAGCGCTATATGAATGGGAAAATATTATTATTTTATTATTAACATACTCCGTTGCACTATCTTTGATAGCAAATAGTTTCATGCCCTAATAAATAAAATGATGATTTTTAATGAAGATCGGCTGGTGAGACTAATTTATGTTTTTTAAAACAGGTATGTGGCCCCATTTTGCCTATGTCACGATTTACAGACTCCAGCGGATGGGGTCTTCAACTGCCAGGTGCAGGTCCAAATATGCAACTTCATGACCGTCACCATTTTATGGGACAATCGCCAAGGACTAATATGCCCTTACGCAGTACTAGCGACTACAAACAACATACCAACCAATAGGGTGGTCTAATGGCTCGTTGTTGGAGCAACCTTCCGATTATCAGAGCGACCATTTACTGCTTTTATCATAAACCAACAGCCTATCTACCGCAAAGGAACAATGCGTGGCTCAAAATAAACTTTTGCTGATCGACAGCAGAGGCAATAGCAATAGCAAATCGCTGAATATTCACTAAACATTTCATGTGAAATAAATGTACTTTACCAAATGTACAATCCTGCTGTTTACTTTTAAACCACAGTTTCATATTCCGAATTGTGGCGCACTGAGTTGTAAGCTGATCTAAGACCCTCTGTACCGCAAAGGAACATCGCGTGCCTCAACATGAACTTTTGCGGATCAACAACAAACACAAATGCAAATTGCTGAATATTCTCTAAACATTTGATGTCAAATAAATGTACTTTACAAAATTTACAATCTTGCTGTTTGCTTTTAAATCACTGTTTCATATTCCGAATTGTGGCGCGCTGTGTTGTGACATAATATGTGTTGTCTTCCGGGTTCTGTGTAAAGTCGCGTATGACTGGAGACGACTGGGCGCGTTTGATGACGCACCCTGTAACGTCATGGAGAGATGCGGGGAGTATGAATGCTTTGATAATATCAGGCTTAGGGGCGGGAAATATGATTTAGTGTCGCAAAAGCAAGTCAGCCAGGTCAATAGCGCCAGTCATAGGATTATCACATAATGTCGGCGCACACCAGCCGGATTTATCGTTTCTTTAGTGGACAAAAAGTCGGTTGACGCCAATAGGAAATTGTACTATTAGCGGACAAAAGGAGTGGTCTTAAAACACTTTCACCCTGACAACGAACAATACAAACAACGTTCTCAGAACACCCCCATTTTGTGTAATTGCAACCATTTCGGGACACCGCGAGTGTTCTTAGAACACATTCAACTAGACAGATTACAATATAGACAGCGTCCTGAGGACACCCCCAGTTTGTGTATTTACGAACAATTAAGTACACCGCGAGTGTTCATAGCTCATTTTTACCTTCCTTGCGAACAAAAATGACACATACTCCGTCCTCTAAACACCCCACCATTTAGTTTATTTACAAAATGTCAGAACAGCCGTGTTCTCCGCGGACAAATCGAACGCAACAAAAACGTCTAGCACATAAAAAAACAAAACATTGAACCTATCTCATACTCCCCCACCCTCCCCGAACACTCTTACACACCAACACACGGCACTAAATACAATTTTTTATCCACGTTTCACCGCGCTGTACGCGATTGACGGCGAATACAAGATGGCGGGCGCCACAGAAAATCTGACGCGCTCCACGCCCTCGCCATCCAATCAGCAAACACGTCGCATGTCTGCGGACATGACGCAAGGCCATGGGCCAATCGGGGTGCTGTCCGCGGAGAGAACAGGGAAGTCCGTCCGCGAAGCGAACACAGATATCCCTAATTTTTTTGCCTTACGTTTTGGTCATTTAATAAAAAACTACTGCACGGATTTACACCAAATTTGCAAAAGCACGCTTTCGGGACCAAGCCCCCGCTCCTGCCGCAATTTTGGTGTAAATCAGTCCAGCGGTTTGGCCTGTGGCCGTGTGCAAAGTTTTTTCCCATTCAGTCTATGGGAAAAAAAAATATTTTGGGACCCCCCCTATAACTTTGCCCCCCCTGGACGAATCCTCACCAAACTTTGCAAAAAATTTCAGAGTGACCCAAAGTTTGGTGAGGATCCGTCCAGGGAGAGCAAAGTTATAAGCCGCCCAAAAAGTGCTCTTCCTATGGAAACAGCAACTTAACCATAACTACATGGCCACTACCGTGGCCATGTAAAATATATATATATATATATATATATATGGGGCAGCAATCACCAAGGGGTGACAGTACAATTCCGAAAATAAGTAAAGCAATTGAATTCACTCATAATAATGCAGACTGTAAACACAGGAAAAAGAACAGTTTTGGTTTGTGAACAGATAGCGTTTAGGTTAATTTATCCCCCTGCAAAGTACTTTAAGGCACACATGAGCAATCCTACACAGATGTCATTTAATCAGTAGGTATTCCGGGAGGAAAGACAATGGGCCTCATCACGACTTTGGCGGTAACCCTTAAATCTGGCGGTAGCGCTATTACTGCCGGATTTAAGGGTCTGCCAAATCAGGACTTGGGCGGATTTCACCCCAGCTCTTAGAAATCCGCCGGCGGTATTAGCATGAAATTTCCCCATTGAGCCCAATGGGGAATAGGGCATTCCCGAATGGGCTCAATGGGGAATGGGGATTAACATTACCGCCGAACTCGTGATCCGGCGCTATTAGCGCCAGGGAGTTCGGCGGTAGGGCTAATACCGCCAGCGGTAATACCGCCGGCGTTACTGCCCAAGTCGTGATGAGGCCCAATGTCTAGAGTTAGAATGCAATCTTCCCTCCCCAAACAAGAGAGAAAACCGTTTCTGGAATAGGACACTTTAAAAATGACAGGTGAAAATGGCTTTGTAAAATAATGCAAAAGAGTTCACAAATGCTTAAATGGAGAACAATTTTTAGGGAAGCAACTCAAAACAAGTCCTAACACACATGAGCTACAAGATAAACAACAGTACACACTATAGATCAGGATGGGATTTGAGAAACACTTTGAATGGGAAAAAGACACGTGTAAACTTTTGAAAACTGCAAATTTGCGGCAAAATTTCACTATGAAATATTTGAAACACACGGGTAACCATTTTTTTTTGTGGGCCTTTTGGGCGTAGCTAAGGGTCTTAGGTATCTGTGAGAATTGAAATTTCGTTTCTATCTATAAAATTTAAGAAGTTATAGAGGTTTTAGTGAGAGGCGTTTTTGCAAAATAGACGCGAAAATGAAAACAGAAATTTGGTTTTAAAAATGACAGATTGGTTTCCTTACACTATATTAATGACTATGAAATGAAAAGGAGAATGCCACACATGAATCTTCACTGTTACGTGGCCAGCATAACCCTTCACATGGTGGATTCTTTCTAAGATCTACTTTAGTTACTCAAAATCACTAATGACGTATGGTTTTGAAACACAAAGAAGAGAAAATCAGTGCAAGAATGGTTCTGACAGTACTAGGGTTCTGAAATTAAAGATGGGATGGGCTGAGATTGGAATAAGACAAGGGGCCTCATTACGATTTTGGCGATAGCCATGCCGCTATTGGCTGCCAAAATCGGGTCCTGGGTTCCCACAATGGGGAATTACCGGGCCGTTCTGAGTTCGGAGGGCCCAGTAATTTCTCCCTCCAGGATCCCGGACCCGGACCTTCCCCATTCCCATTTCAGCCCCCATAGGGTTGAATGGGAATTGGGGAGGGAGCTAACAACGGCCCGATTACGACCGGCATGTTGTTAGCTCCCTCTTCACCTCGTGGGACCCACTCTGCACGTCTGGGGAATCCAGACGTGCAGAGCGGGTCCCGCAAGGGGATCTCGTAATGTGGTGGAATGGTGTTAACAGGTCTGCATCCTTTTGCGGCACCCATTAACCCATTCCGCCACTCTTGTAATGAGGCCCAATGCAAATATACTCTGGGTCACTGTTCTTCCTATTAATACTTACAGTCCCTTGTAATAAAAATTGGACCATCATGGTTCTGGTCGTGGATTGGGTCTGTTCTACCGGCAGCAGGGCACTTCTGGAGGGATTGGATCAGCGGCGTGGTTCTGGTCAATTTTGGACTGCAAGTCAGACTGGATTTTGGATGGGCCCTTCTGGTCACTGGACACGGTAGTTAGTGGGGTGCAATTTTCAGCAGGCAAGCGTTAATGGTAGCAAGCCAGACTGGATTAGAATTAAATCCCTTCAAGTTTGGGATGGTTGGATTTGGGTTTAGCGAGAAAGAGTTCAGCAATGCTGGAGTCTTGGGTTCTGCAAAGAAATCTGGAATCAGCTGCAAGGTGAAGAGTTCTGGACAAGATGAAGCGGTCAGGAACAAGACGCTGCCTGGAAAACTGGATGTGTTCTGGAAGCAGTGTGTATCTATGTGTGTTTTGAAGTTCCTACATTTATACTACCAAATGACATCCCCAAGTTTATGGTGTGGGCAGAATTTAAAAACACACCCCCACGGCTGTGAGTGGCCACAGGCACTTGCCTTGTTTTGGTTGGCAGTCAGAACAGAGCTGTCATCTTTACGATGGGATTTAGGAACTCCCACATTGATTTTGACCAAAACCTAACTTTTGCTCAAATGTACATTTCTAAAATTATGTTCCCGAATAAAATCGGACATATACATTTCATATTTGATGGGCTCTATTCACATTCAATCCTCATCTCTGTGCGAGCTGTCTTTCTCATTCTATAGAATTTTCTCAATTTGAATCATAACAGTTTGAATTAATAATTTCTAATTCGGTACATCTCTGAGCGCTTATCAGTGGAAATCATGTGCATACAATCTTAGACTTGCAACATTAATAGTTCTGCTACAATGAGAGTTTTTTCGTAACTTTGGTTCCTTAAGTGATAGAGGTCTCGTCAATGTCTTCAAAGCAAAAGCCTAAAATTAGGTTAACATCTACCAATTTTCAGACTTATCCTTCTTCCGGTTGCACAGTTAAATAGTTTCACATTTAATCACCAACAAAGGTTTAAACATCAAAAAGTTCCAGCAGTTTTATTTTCTCTCCTTTCAACAAGCAACAGCTGTCATATCCCTTTGATCAGGGTGGGGTGTAGAGGGAAGCATGCTGCCCCTCCCCAGCAGAGCCTGTCCTTTGTTCTTGGCACAGCCACAAGACAAATGTCTAATGAGGTCTCATTGTGCTCCTTGTTGTCAATATGCGGGAACCATTACGGCTTCCTGTATCAAGGGAGTGTCAAACTGAGATGTCAAACTTTCCCATGCTGGTCACTGCTCAATCAGAATTAAGCAGTTACTTAACTCCAATACTGGGTTGCTTTTAAAATTCACAATAAAGTCTTTTCTTTAACACATATACAAATAAGCACGGTTTGTAAGGGATTTGGACATTTAAAAGAATTAAGCCCTTCACAAACATGCTTTAAATAGGTGCATTTTGCAATTTCTTCAGGAAAAAGAAACACTTTTAAACTGGGTTTGACTGCTAATTTTCTTATGCAGCTGTCAGTCAATGAGGCCTGGATTTCTCTGACTGCCTGGAGAATCTATGATTTCAGCACACTTTTTCTTTCAATAATTCACTGGGAAAATGACTGAATTTAGCGCCAAAACAGCACTTTGAAGGTTGCCATTGATTAGGAAGCTGTATTTAAGGGCATTTTCGGATTTTTGCCCACTTTTGTGGCCTTGATTCATGTGACTGGTAACAGCACCCACTGGCATTCTGTCATGATGGATGCCTCCAGACGTCAGGATCAGGCCAGCCTTCCTCAGTTGCAGGCTCCCATGCGGACCTTTAAGGCTCCAAAACTTTGTCAGAAGCCTTCCTGGAGCCAGTCCTGGCACTGTTAGTGCCAGGCTCATATGATTTAATCATGTGAACAAGGATTCAGTGAACATGGAGGCACACATAGCCCAGTCTGGAGGAACTGAGCCATGCAGTCTAGCTTCCAGGGTGTGGCTGGACTTGGGGCTACTTTACCTGGGACTATTTGATCAAGGCTATATAAACCACACCCAAAGGACAGAACACGCTTCGCGTTATTTTGCACTCCTGCAGCGTAACGCTCACCATGTCTGCTCAGCTCCTGTTTACCAGGTCTTCAGCCACGCCTCAGGAACCACGGACCATCAGCACCTGTAGGAGAAAAGGAAAGAGAGATAAGCAGAAGAACAGCGGTTGTGTCCTTACCTAAGAGAAGCAGTCCTCTGAGGCATCCGGATGGCCTGCTCTTCTGCTGTTCCCGGGACCCACCGCACCTGCAGAAAGAGACACAAGAAGGAAGAGCGAATACTCACCCAGAGGTGACAGTCTTCCAGCATTCCATCAAAGCAGTTCACGTGATCGCTGCTCCTGAGTCACACTGCACCTGCAGAAAGAGAAAACGAAAAATCAGGTTAGTCGCACAAAGGAGAAAAACCATTTCTAAATACATCTTGACACCGCGCTCTCACGCTAATACTCACCTGCAGAAATATGGTGCAGCGTCGAAGTGAGGAGTCCAATTCTTCATCAGACACCTCCAAAACCACACCTGCAAAGGAATAAGCACAATAGTGAAAACTTTGGCAACAAAAGAACACTTAAGCAAAACTGATACCAAGAACCGAATGGTACAAAGACTTACCTACGGAGTCACAGCTGGTCTGGATTCCTCTACAGGCCGCAGGATCAGTGACGCAACTAGTTCCAGAGAAAAGCCTATGAACATTAACACACTCCTGCATTCAGATACAGGACAGAGAGTCCACCATTAAAACACCTAAGGCAAACGCCCACCCGTGAGAGAAGCAGTGAGACAGAGAAAGACACGTGCAGACGTTCATCGCTCAGCTTCGTGCGACGCCCCCATGGAGACCAGGTGAGCGTAACAGAACGCAAAGCCTCCATAAAATCCTTTACCTGGGCATCATGGAAACCTCTGAGACTGACCAGTTGGCCCAGCTTTTGGGGGAACTCAGGGCTGAGGTGTACTCTGCTCGACTAGAAACAAATGCTCTAAGAAGAGAACTGATTGTGACTGAAGATCACACGGATGAACTAGCCAGACAATTACTTCAATCGCAGGCCAGTCAAACACTGTTACCCGGAATGGGGTAATCAGTCCCAGCTCCATCAAGTAACCCTGTACAGGTGGTTCTTCTGGGGGCCGTACCTTTGGCTCCACCTGAACGCTTCGCTGGAGACCCAAAACGGTATGCAGTTTTCATGAACCAGTACTGCCTTCATTTCCTATGTAGGCCTGGAACCTTTCCAAACGACCAATAAAAGGTGGCCTTTGTGCTTTCTTATCTAAGTGGCAGCGCCGTAGATTGGTCGGTACCACTAGTTAATCAGGATGACCCTCTGCTATGGGACTTTCAGAGGTTTCAACAGAATATGGAAAATGTGTTTGCCCGGCACACCCAAGGCCAAGCACTAGACAATGAACTCCTGTTTTTGCATCAAGGGAACCAAGATCTGTTAACGTATATCACAACTTTCAACAGATTGGTAGTGAAAACTGGTTGGCCCGAAGTGAAGAGAACAACACTGTTTCATCGTGGTTTGAGAGGTGAGCTAAAAGATGTTTTGGCTCAAGTGGTAAATCCTCCAAGAGACTGTGTGGAATACATCGAATTGGTGGTGCAACTAGACCACAGACTGCAGAATCGAAAATCTGACCGAGCTAGAATGGAAAATCGGGTTTATGTGCGCCCTAAAGAAAATGCTTCCAAACCCACCGACATGTCCGAACCTATGCAGATTGGAGGAGTTCGGGGTCCATTATCTAAGATTGAAATTGACAAAAGGAGACAACAACAGTTGTGTTTATATTGCGGGACTGCCGGCCATTTCCTCCGAGAGTGTCCAATGAAACCATCCAAGAAGGCAGTTGGGGTCCCTGACAAGGTTGAGGTAGACCCGGAGATGGAAAACTTCCATGCCGACAAGCGTAGAGGTCCGTTTGTCGAGCGAAAAGAAGGATTCTCAGACCTCGCACCTAGCCTTGTCAAGGATGAATCTTCCTCTTTGCAAGAAGGCAACAACCAATTTGGTCACCACTGTTGACGGAACAGAGATATCCTCAGGTCCTGTAATGCACTCAACAACAGAGATGACACTTTTGTGTCAAGATGGGCATCGGGAAGCCATTGTGTTTGACCTAATCAAGGTTCCACAATTCCAGATAATTCTGGGAATGCCGTGGTTAGAAACACATAATCCTCGCATTGACTGGCATGCTAAGAGGTTGACCTTCTCTGACGAATGTGCTCATACATGCTATCAGGCAGGAGAATCCTTGACTAAAGAGGTAGCAACTGTCATGAGTCTAACAAACCCACCACCCCAGGAACATCAAGAATTTCAGGATGTCTTCCAGAAAGATCAAGCCAACTCTCTGCCACCCCATAGACCATACGACTGCCAGATCGACCTTATACCTGGCGCACAGATTCCATGCGGTTGAATTTATGCGCTCACGGAGCCCGAAAACCTCCATCTAAAAAAGTATCTAGACCAATATCTAGCAAACGGTTTCATTCGTCCATCGAAGTGCCCGGGGGCCTGGCCCTTATTCTTCGTACCTAAAAAGGAAGGAGATTTAAGGATTTGCATTGACTACCGTGCATTGAACCAAGTGACTGTAAAAAGTCGGTACCCTTTGCCTCTAATCCCTGAGCTGCTGGATCAAGTGAAAGACGCTCAGATTTATACCAAGTTAGATCTCAGAGGGGCATACCATCTTGTATGAGTCAAGAAGAGAGATGAATGGAAAACCGTCTTCCATACCAAATATGGGCTATTTGAATAACAGGTGATGCCCTTTGGGCTTTGTAAAGCCCCGGCAACATTGCAGTACTTCATGAATGACATCCTACGAGAATTAATTGATGTTGCGTCTTAGTATACATTGACAACATTTTGGTGTACTCCTCTTCCAAGCAAGACCATGTGAAACATGTCCGTGCTGTCCTTGAAAAACTTCGGCAACACAAGTTATATGCTAAATTTGAAAAATGCTTCTTCCATGTCAACAAAGCCAAGTTTCTTGGATTTGTCCTAACCCCTCGTGGTGTTTGTGTAGATTCACGTAAGTTAGATGCCATCCTCAATTGGTCCTTTCCAACTTCAATCAAAGGAGTCCAGAGTATGCTCGGCTTTGCAGACTTCTATCGCCGGTTTATCCTGGTTTTTTTTGCAACTTGTTCATCCCATCACGTCCTTACTGCGAAAGAATAAACGCTTTCAATGGTCGGATGAAGCGGAAAGGGCCTTCCAGGACTTGAAAGTAAAATTTACCTCAGCCCCGATCCTGAAACATCCTTGCCCAGATCTGCCGTATGTGGTAGAAACCGATGCATCCAGTCTGGCAATGGGGGCAGTCCTCTCTCAAAAGGACCTTGAGACAGGTCAACTTCACCCAGTGGCCTTTTGGTCAGGGAAATTCACAGCACCAGAATTAAATTATGCCGTGACAGACAAGGAACTTTTGCCCATCAAAGCAGCTTTCAAAGCCTGGCGGCATTATCTCTTAGGAGCAAGACATACCGTCACAGTGATTACAGATCATTGCAATCTGCAATACCTAAAGAGAGCAAAGGCCCAGTCATCTCGCCAACTCCGGTCGGCCCTGTTCTTTGCTGAATGCGATTTCGTGATTACATACCTACCTGGTTGTCGGAACGGAAAAGCTGATGCTCTGTCACACATCGGCATAGATGAAGCATACACAATCCCAAATCCAGTAGCCATAATCCCTGGAGGAAAAATCCTGGGAATTACGACATGTCTGACCTTCGATGACATCCACAAGAAAATTCTGCATCTCATTGATGCAAAGAATTTGCAAGATTGTCCTACCAAAAGCGAACACCATACAGTCATGAACCACCTGCCATATTTTCGGGGACATCTTTATCTACCAGGTAAGGAACTTCAGGAACAGGTCATCTCAAATTACTACGAATCAATGGTGGAAGGTCATCCTGGAATTGCTAAAACTGTACCCAAGATCAAAAGGAATTATTGGTGGCCAACGTGGCATAAAGACATCACACAATTCATGCTATCATGCAGTATTTGTGCACAGAACAAGGCTCAAAAGAAAAGACCACCAGGTCTGTTACAACCTCTGGACATTCCACCTACACCCTGGCATACACTGTCTCTCGATTGTATCACCGATCTCCCTCCTTGTAATGGATTCAATACCATTTTAGTGGTAGTAGACTTGTTTTCCAAAATGGCCCACTTCATTCCACTAAAAGGCTTACCCACAGCTTCCATCCTGGCAAAGGAATTCCTAGAGCAGATAGTTCGAATACATGGGTTCCCTTCCGTCCTGATTTCAGATCGTGGCAGCCAATTCATGTCAAATTTTTTGAAAAAATGGTGCGATTTAGCCCAAATCGATGTAAGACTTTCCACTAGCCACCACCCTCAAACCGATGGTCAGACCGAGAGAACCAACCAAACACTGGAACAGTATCTAAGATGCATGTTACACCAAATGGAAGGTAATTGGAAGGATGGTTTATGGATAATCGAGTATGCCTATAACAATTCTTTACACTCCAGCATTGGGCAGAGTCTGTTCTATATGATTTACGGGATACATCCACAAACCTCCAACTTAGACCCACTTCAACTTTGAAAATGCCAGCCATAAGAAGTCTGCACGCTACCATCACACAAGCCTTCAAAAAGACAACAGAACATCTAAAGCAAGCTCAAGAAAAACACAGAAGATTTGCAGACCAACATAGGAGTGAACCTCCAAAGTATCAGATTTGGGATGAAGTCTGGTTGGCCTCGAAACACATACCAGTAAAAGGAACTCAAACTTTCAATTCCAGATATTTAGGCTCATACACCATCAATCCTGTGGTAGTGAAATTGGAGTTACCTCCACATATGCGAATCCATCCCGTGTTTAACGTCTCACTTTTAAAACCTGTGCAACCAGGAACTCGAGGACTCGAGGACTCCAAGGTTGGCAAATCAAAACTATTCTAGTTGACTGGAAAGGCTATGGACTGCTAGAAAGAACATGGGAGCCTAGTAACCACATCCATGCACCACGCCTGGTAAAAAGGTTCCATCGAAATCATCCAAGCAAGCCTGACCAGATGGAGAACCCACCCTGATGGGGGCCTTGGGGAGGAGTGCTGTCGTGATGCATGCCTCCAGATGTCAGGATCAGTCCAGCCTTCCCCAGTTGCAGGCTCCCATGGGGACCTTTAAGGCCCCAAAACATTGTCAGAAGCCTTCCTGGAGCCAGTCCTGGTGCCGTTGGCGCCAGGCTCATATGATTTAATCATGTGAACAAGGATTCAGTGAACATGGAGGCACACATAGCCCAGTCTGGAGGAACTGAGCCATGCAGTCTACCTTCCAGGGTGTGGCTGGGCTTGGGACTACTTTACCTGGGACTATTTGATCAAGGCTATATAAACCACACCCAAAGGACAGAACACACTTCGCGTTATTCTGCACTCCTGCAGCGTAACGCTCACCGTGTCTGCTCAGTCCCTCTTTACCCGGTCTTCAGCCACGCCTCAGGAACCACGGACCATCAGCACCTGCTGGAGAAAACGAAAGAGAGATAAGCAGAGGAACAGCGGCTGTGTCCTTACCTAAGAGAAGCAGTCCTCTGAGTCCATCTGGACGGCCTTCTCTTCTGCTGTTCCCGGGAACCACTGCACCTGCAAAAAGAGACACAAGAAGGAAGAGCGAATACTCACCCGGATGCGACAGTCTTCCAGCATTCCATCAAAGCGGTTCACGTGATCGCTGCTCCGGAGTCACACCGCACCTGCAGAAAGAGACACAAGAAGGAAGAGCGGATACTCACCCGGAGGTGATAGTCTTCCCGCATTCTATCAAAGTGGTTCACGCGATTGCTGCTCCGGAGTCACACCGCACCTGCAGAAAGAGAAAACGAAACCTCAGGTTAGTCGTGCAAAGGAGAAAAACCATTTCTAAATACATCTCAACGCTGCGCTCTCACGCTAATACTCACCTGCAGAAATACGGTGCAGCATC
Source organism: Ambystoma mexicanum (assembly GCF_040938575.1). Classification (NCBI taxonomy): domain Eukaryota; kingdom Metazoa; phylum Chordata; class Amphibia; order Caudata; family Ambystomatidae; genus Ambystoma; species Ambystoma mexicanum. The sequence goes on from NC_090932.1 coordinate 910,106,857, forward strand.
GTAGTAAGGAGTCCAATTCTTCATCTGGCACCTCCAAAACCACACCTGCAAAGAATGAGCACAATAGTGAAAACTTTGGCAACAAAAGAACACTTAAGCAAAAGTGATACCAAGAACCGAATGGTACAAAGACTTATTACTGGATTACTCTAGAGGCCGCAGGATCAGTGACGCAACTAGATCCAGAGAAAAGCCTATGAACATTAACACGCCCCTGCATTCAGACACAGGACGGTGAGTCCACCATTAAAACACCTAATGCAAACGCCCACCCGTGAGAGAAGCAGTGAGACAGAGAAAGACACGTGCAGACGTTCATCGCTTAGCTTCGTGCAACACCCCCATGGAGATCAGGTGAGCGTAACACATTCTCTTGCAGGGAGTTCTTGTTTTGACATCAACTTTGCCTGTGTTTGGCAAGGTGGTTCAGCCTTTTTGTGATTTATAAACCATGTGCAATTTTGCAGATTTGGCGCGCACAGGGGTTAGCATCTCCATTTTTGGCAGTTTCTTTCCCCCATTGGCAAAGGGGTGTAGTGTGCCACATTGGCATGGTTTGAAATATCCCACAGGTTCATTTGCACACTTGGTTCATCTTTGGTTGAACTTCTTGTCCAGCCATGGACATTGAGGCAGGCATCTACATGCCACCAGTGTTGTGACAGTGTTGACTAGAGAGCATGCCCCCTTCAGGGAGTGCCAGTTTACATAGGTGTCTCTCCCCTCCAAGAAGTTCTGCCGCAGAGTAGGCCAGCCAGCAGTTACCCAGTGGTAATGCGAGAGTACAGGGATGGTGGCATGTAGACAGGGCCTGACCTACACACAGTGGGCGTAGGCCCACATGGTAAATGCCCTTGTACTTCTCAGCTGCACTTGTTTTTCAATTGCAGTTAGTGGTAATGACAGTTCCACAGGGTGGCGGGCCACCATTCACCACACCAGTGGTGTGGGCATGTGCAACAGCTGGACCTTTCTCACATGATTAGTGCCTGGGCCCAGGCTCTTGCTCCCACCCATCAAGTGGGGCTCTTGTTGCATGCATGACCAACAGGGACACCCACCCTGCAGCATTGACCCATCAACTGACACTGATGTCACACAGGCAGGTCTGAGGTGGTGGAATGCAACAATAGGGTATTTTACTTGTGTGGATCCTCACTGCATGTCCAGGAGTTCTTCAGTCACACTGAGTGACGTGGGGAGTCCACAGTGCACTGTGCCATTTATTCATACAACAGTGGACACAGGGCATGTGGCATGAAGTGGCAACTTCCCAGCACCACTCAGAGGTCATGATGTGGCTCAACCCACAGACAGTGTTCTGCCAGTGGCAGACCCTGTCACAGTGTTGGTGACTGAAGGCCATACCCTGGAGGTTGGTGTTATTGCTGGCACTGCCTCATGGCCACACGTCTATCTGTTCCTTAAGCCACTTCCTTTGTCCAAGCACAACAGCCTACGTGGCTGGGTCAGGCCTTCCTGCTGTTGGCCTATGTAACAGCTGGCCCAGCTGTGTCAAACATTTGTCTGCAGCCAGGCTCCAAAGACCCCACTTTGTGCATGCATTGCACTCTGTGGTAGGAGTCTCCCTGTGTGACAGACATTTGGCATGGGAGCTTGAGGGGCTCCTCCATGTTGGCACCAGGGCACCAGAGCAGTGTGTGACTACAGGTCTGGATGCTGTGGGAGTGGCTAAGCTGATGATCCAGGCTGGTCACAGGCCCAATTAGGTGTCCTATGGAAGTGCTAGTGGGGCTCCATAAGGCCGTTGTGGTTCTCGGCACTCTCCAGGGAGTATTGCTATGGTGTGTCAATGGCATAGCCACAGTTGTGCACATTGTGGTCACTGTGTAGAAAATGGCAGGCAAGTTTCCCTGCCCCATGAGTGACTCCTCATGACCGTCTTGTTTGTAGCCTTTCCCACACTGCATGTGTATGCATACAGACAAGGCAATTATGCAAGACATTCAATGGTGTAAGTGGGACATATGGGCCTGCAGGGCTCAAAATGTCCAGGTGCCGGGACCTATTTAGCTCCTGGTAACAGCCAAGGGGAGCCTGGTTAATTTGTAAACAAGAGCTACCAGGAGCTTCGGTTGACTCCCCAGGCATGTGGTGCCATGCAAACATAGCTATGTAATATTAAGCCTGTAGTTTTGGGAATGTGAATGTACAGATTGAAGGACAGAACTAAGGAACATTTAAAGATCATTGAATAATATATAATGGGCAAAAAGTTAGGGTTTGCAGCTTCACACAAGTTAGATTTGCTCTGCACAATGTGCTTGCTTCTGCCTAACGTGTGATACCCGATACCCAGGAGCTGCTTTTTACTCTCGGTCAACAACTCCTAATTTCGACCCCTAGCCGGGCTGCAGGTTACAGTTGGGTCACGTTGGCATTGGTATTGTGCCATGTCATGTTTCTTACAATGTTTTTGTGGCCACACATTAATGTGCTGTGTTGACATAAGCATGTGTCATGACTGTGACTCATCGCTGTCCCTGCATACATGTGTCGGTATTCATGCCAATTGCATGGACGTGTGTGTGTGTCTGTGTTGTGTGGCAGTTGCTGGTTGACCCATGCTGACTTAATGGTACTGTTTATGTTGTGTATGCCACACATGCTTGGTCAATGTTCTTTGTCCACTTTCCCACAGTTGCTGGAGCTGGCGAAGAGGGCCGAAGCAATGCTGTGGAGCGCAGACGCAGGGATACAGCCTTCAGACCAAGATGCAGAACCCAGCCCCTCACTGTTAACACCTCCCCTTCCGAGAGCAATGTGGCTGAAGGAGCACCTGTACTACTGAATGAGGCTGCTGGGGGTAAGTCCCAGGAGGTGATTGTGGCGGGGGACACCTCGGCAGGAGTGGGACACGGTGCTGCCACAAAGGGGCCATCAGTGACGGAGGCCAAGGTGGAGTCGCCGGGGTGGATGGAGTTGGAGGAGGAAAAGGGGCCCATTGCAGCCCAGCCCACAGGGTCAAGTGGTGGCATCGAGAAGGGTGTTCAAGTTGCACAACTGGCCCAGAGATATGAGGTTGTGCAGTCCACCGTGGAGGGTTCTGCACTACCTCCTGTCCTGGGCCATCTCCTGCAGCAGTGACCACCTTCCTGGATGCCTCCACCCAGACCAATCCCCCGCATAGAGCCAATGAGGCCATCTGAGTAGTGGTGCAGCCCCTGCTGGCCGGTATCGCCAGGCGGATGGTAGCTTTCCATGATGCTGTCACAGCTTCTTGTGAGGACCTTATACAGCATCATGGGCAGGTGTGCATCTACCTGGGACAGTTGGTGCTTGCACTGCTCTTGGGTGGTCACTCTCAGCTGGCCACTGCAATGATCCCCAACTCCACTTCCTCCTGTGGACCCTTGTCATCCTCCATGCAGTCTTCCCTGACACCTAACATGCCAGCCCCCTCTGCACCAGTCTCACCACCTCCACCTTGTCTGGTTGTGCCTTCGTCCCTGCCCGATGTGGGAGTCCCTGAGACAGCACATGAGATGATCACTGAGCATGCCCACTGGCAGGGACTTTGCCATCCCTACCAACCTGCCTACTTTAGCACAGGTGGAAATGCACCCAGGCATTCTTTGTTATTAGGCCCAATCAGTGATTCCTTGGACTTCTGTCCTAAAGGCACATTCACTTACAGTGCTTTGAGGCCATTGCAATGGCACAAAGGCATTATACATATGTCACATTGCATTGCATTACCATGTCACATGTACATGTAGTGGTCAAAGTGTAGGTGGTGCAACAGTGTGTTGTCCTGTTGATGTGCAAGAGTGTAGTCTACCAGGGAGTAATACCAGGGAGTAATGGAAGATGCTCCAGTCCTGCAATCAACAGCAGTGCTTCCAGTTGATCGTGTTGGAGGAGGATATGTGGCAGGTATTCTTCATGGCAGGCCAGAGGAGTTTTGGTAAGTTGTAGCTCCACATTGGACTGCTAGGTGTGCGGACTAGCAGTGCCTTCCTGGGAGTTGGGGCGGAGGCCAGTGTGGGTGGTGGGAGATGTGATGACTTGAGAAGGCTGCCTGGGGGTTGGGGAGTACGTCAGCGGGGTGTGGGAGGTCTGAGAGCCTGAGGAGGCTTCCTGGGGTAGTGGTGGTGAAATCAATGGCTTACATGGCACAACTATCTGCACTTGGATCTCCGTCCCACGATCTATGATATTGAGAATTGATCTTGTAGGCTGTAGGTTGCGCACCCTCTGCAGCAAAAGTACTTTATTAACTGGAAGCGAGCTCCATATTTTCCCTAGCCTCTCTCTCCTCTTTCCTCCTTTCCCCGCTACCTCTCTTCCCCTCACTCTTTACGGATCCTCTTTCCAAGGCTTATGCCAAAGTGAAAATGATTGGCTTTGCAATTTTTAAAGTGGTAAAAAAATGCAATAATTGTAGTCCTCGATGTCTACATACATCTTCCTTCTCCTTCGCTTCCTTTCAATAACATGCATCTGTATCTTTAAAGAGCTATCCTCCAGGGGTGCCTAGTTAGCTGTGGGTGGGAGGTCTGAGGGCTTGAGGAGTCAATGGGGGTGGTGGGAGGAGGGCAGACTAGAAGGGGCTGCCTAGGGGTCAGGCTGAGGTCAGTTGGGGGTGCTGGGTGTTATCAGGACTTGTGGGAGCTGCCTGGGGTAGTGGGCGGATGTCAGTGGGGTGGTGGGAGTTATCAGGACTTGTCGGAGCTGCCTGGGGTAGTGGGTGGAGGTCAGTAGGGTGGTGCAAGTTGTGATGACTTGATGGTGCTGCATAGGGGTTGGGGCGGTCAGTGGGGTGGTGGGAGGACTTGAGGGGGATGCCTGGGTTAGTGAATGGAGGTCAGTAGGGTGGTGAATTTTGTGATGACTTGAATGCGGGCTTCCTGGAGGTTGGGGCAGAGGTCAGTGGGGGTGGTGGGAGGTTTGAGGGCTTGAACAGGCTGTCTGGGCTAGTGGCAGAGGTCAGTGGGGTGGTGGGAGTGGTGATGACTTGATGGTGCTGCTTTTGGATAGTGGGGGAGGTCAGTGGAGTTGGTGGGAGGTGTGAGGACTTGAGAGGGTTGGTTGGTAGTGGGCAAAGGTCAGTGGCAGTGGTTAGAGGAAGGTGGACTAGCAGGGGCTGCCTGGGGGTTGGGGCGGAGGTCAGTGGGGTTGTTGGAAGGTGTGAGGACTTGAGGATGCTTCCTGGGGTATTGGGCGGAGGTCAGTGCGGGTGGTAGGAGTTGTCTGGGGTAGTGGGTGGAGGTCAATGGGGGTGGTGGGAGGAGGGCGAACTATCAGGGGCTGCCTGGTGGTTGGGACGGAGGTCAGTGGGGTTGATGGGAGGTGTGAGGACTTGAAGGGGCTGCCATGACTTAGGGGTGAAGGCTTCAGGTTTTAGGGAGGACAGTACGCAGTTTCGCCAGGTGCTGACTTGAGTTACAGGTGACGGTTTGCCGTTTTGCCAGGGTGCTGGCTTGAGTTGTGGGGGATGGTACACAGTTTTGCCAGGTGCTGACGTGATTTATGGGTGACGGTTCTCAGTTTTGCAGGGGTGCTGGCTTGAGATGCAGAGGATGGTTTGCAGTTTCACTCTGGTGCTGCCTTGCATTACGAGGGACGATTTGCAGGTTCACCGGGGTCCTGGATGTTGGTTTAAAGGCAGGCGCAAAGGTTGTGCGTATGCAATAGTTTTGGTTTGCTGGAGCCGTCTTGTGGGCGTTCCAGTTGCAACTGCGGGTTACTTTACACTTTGGAATACATGAATCGGCTAACAGTGCCAAGTTATTCACACGCGCAAGTGGGCGCAATGTTATTTATTGCACAAAGTAGTTTATGTGGCCTTAGCACATTTTCTATGAATTTGGCCCAACCGGTCTGAAATGATTGCGCGGGATTATTATGCATACAGCAGCAGCGTTGTTAATCCCCATTTTTGGAGTCCATAGGACTCCACAGGGATTTTGGAGGATTTACAATGAGCTGCAATTTTGTCATCGTAAATCTTCCAATATTTTGTGGTGGTGTTCAGCAATGTTCCATTTTAGTTTAGTTTTAGAAACTTGTAGAGCTAAATGGTCAACCAGTGCATGTATCCTTCAGCTGAGGTCCCCAACTAGCAGAAGAAGTTAGAAATTGAGCACAAACAGGAATGTTTTACATTTTTTTTTATCGTCTCATGATATGTTGAACATCTTAAGTCCAATTGGAGCATGTTAGCATTTTTTTGCTTCAAGAATTGATCAAAGACAGCCTCCTTTTCTAGATTAATGAATTCTGAGAACAGTCAGCTAACTGGTGCTAAGAGACGGCTACATTCTAATTGGTTTATACAATTTAAATCTACCTGAGGTCAAGTTTGAGTCCTAGAATAGATTTCTGATTCATTCAGATGTCCCTAAATATTATTCTCTGGGTGTCTGGCAGCCAGTTTAGAGTTTCCAGGGAATCTCTTGCATAGGAAGACCAAGGCAGACTAAAAACTATCCTGACTGCTGCTTGGATGCTGTGTGTATGTGAGCGTGCGCGCGCACGCAAGTGTTGTGCATGTCATGTAGATAGATTTTTACATTTGTTTGTTTCACCGTGACACCAAAGTTATGACGGATGTGAAACAAAGATCTCTGTACACATACATCTCTGCCGATATTAGGCATTAGGTTCAATGTAACCAAGACCCACAGACAGGCGCTCTTGTCTATTCTCTTTGTAGCTAAGTAAGCACTGATGTAACAGCGCCACGATGCCTCAGGGCCGCTTTGTGCACTTTATAAATTCAAATAAATATTGCATTAACACACTCAACTGGGATAATGGTGTTGAATTCAATGGCTTACATGGCACAACTATCTGCACTTGAGGCTCCGTCCCACGATCTATGATATTGCGAATTGATCTTGTAGCCTGTATGTTGCACACCCTCTGCAGCAAAAGTACTTTATTAACTGGAAGCGAGCTCCATATTTTCCCTAGCTTCTGTCTCCTCTTTCCTCCTTTCCCCGCTATCTCTCTTACCCTCACTCTTCACGGATCCTCTTTCCAAGGCTTATGCCAAAGTGAAAATGATTGGCTTTGCAATTTTTAAAGTGGTAAAAAAATGCAATAATTGTAGTCCTCGATGTCTACATACAACTTCCTTCTCCTTCGCTTCCTTTCAATAACATGCATCTGTATCTTTAAAGAGCTATCCTCCAGGGGTGCCTAGTTAGCTGTTTTATAGGCTGTTGCAAAAAGAGGACCGACTAATGCACAACTTCTGCCTCAAGCCACAAACAGAGAGTGCGGATTAATGGGGGATTATGTCAGAATGAGCTGGCCAGCCGCGTGAGTTCAGTCCTTGCGCTTTGCTGCCAAAATACAGCTCTCATTTCCAGCAAACAAAGTGCATCAGAGAGAAAGGACAGAGGCTCCTTAGAAGAGGAAAGTCCGGCGCATAATTACGGCCATCTAGCTCTTCCTTCGCCAAAGCGCTTCAGCACTCTCGGGGTCAGAGGTCAGCGCAGTGATTCAGAGGGGGGCTGATTTCTATCTAAGCCCCAGCCGCCACAAGATGAAAATGTGCTCTAGTCGTATTAAAGAAATGTTTGTTCCCAGATCAATGGACTGAAAGGGAAGCAGTTCATTGCACTATTGCAAATCGGAGCAATAATCCGCTTGAATAAACTGCTTTATGGCAGATTTCAAGCTTGGAAATATTAGCATTTTTTAACACTTAAAGGTAGGACGTAACTATTGTTAGCATCTCATCTATTGGCAAGTTATTTCAGAAATGCAGATAAGTTTAGCTTGAGTAGCCAAACAAACATCTGGAAATGTGTTGCTTTTGTGAAGATAAATGGTAGACAGCATTGTTTGTAAAGCACTCCACCCTGAGATCGCGCATGGAAAATTGTTGTGAGAGAAAGGATGAAAGGGGCATGCCAGAGGAGGTGGGGGTGGGTGGTGTTGGTAGGAGGGTGGGGGGTTGAGGATAATCTCCTTTTATAGTTTTAAGAGGTGCGTTTTCATAATATCTTTGAGAGCATGAGAGGTTTTTTTTAGGATTAGATTTAAGTTTTCTCATTGTTGCTTTGGCCAGTGGGATGCCTCAGCGAGCACACGGCTTAGACATGGGTGTGCAACCTGTGGTTTTCCTTGGATCCTTGCTTTTCCCTGTCTTTCATCCCTCTGTGGTTGAACATTTAAGTACTATTAAACTTGGATAATTGTAAGAACCATCAATGCATCATTTAGCAGTGGGAGTAATCAGTCACAAATAGCATACCAAAACCATGGTTTTAATTATTTGGTGTGTGTCCAAAGTTAACCAACTCTTTACAACAAAATTGCAGCTTTTGATTTTAGGCTGCAGGGCCCAGATTGACTACATCGTCCTAGCACAGGGCTCCCCGCACAGGAGAATTTTTCAGCATGATTTGCACTAATTCAGTAGTCCAAAAATGGCTTGTGCATTCACAGATCTGTGCAAATAAACGAATGTGAACCAATGGTCCTATGCAAACATCAGTGCCACATGTTTCAGCACTGGTATAAAATTGGCCAGTATCCACTCCAGCCCAAGTAGAGTATTAAGGTGGCAATAATGTGCATTTCTTGCAGGGTTGTATTTGTTTATCTAGCCACCACCTTCCTAGTTCCTGGAGGGCCGCTAGCAAATGCACGATGCATAATCTGCTGCTTAGAGTTTTGTGAGCAAGAGGTTGCCAAACGATGGCCCCATATTCTCTGGGATGTCCTATACCTGCATGCTGTGAAGCAGACAGGCTGGGGACTCATGTGTCTCCCAGCACAGTTCAATAACTATGTTCTAGGACTGGAGCATGCGCTATTCGATGTTATGCACTGACTCCTATAATCAATTCGGGGAGGGGGGTACAGAGTCTGTTGATGTTCGTAAACCCTCTTCCCTCATTCCATATCCGCCATGGAAGCAGATGAGAAGGACTGAAAGAGCTTTCCTCCTGAAAAATGTGTTTTCCATTTCTACCCTTGATTATGGGATAGATTTTCAAACCTCTAAATTAACATTAGAAAGTAGTTTATCAGGAGATCAAAGCTCAACTCTTCTGAACCTTTGTGTGACCTGGCATGCCTGTCCCCCTTGGATTTCTACAAGTAGCAGAGCCTCTGCAGCCCTCTCCACTTGACGAATTGGTGTCCCTGTACTCTTTTGGCTATCAGCTAATAAAATTGTGTCAAAAATGACGCCAGTAAAAAGAAATCACTGCAAAAATGCTGTGGTTTGACCCGGTAAAGTTGTTCCCCATTATACCATTTAAGGGGAGCGAGGGTTGTGGGGGTGTACCCCACTCCCCTTAAATCGTATAATGGGTCTGGGGGTTGCGAGGGGGTCCCCCGCATCCTTTTCATGATTGTGGCGGCAAAACCACAGCATTTTTGCCACAATATTTTGTATAAACGGCCATTTTGCTGCATTTTAAGACATGGAACACTCTTTTATTCTTTGGATTGCCTTTGCTAGGACTTTGGGTATGCATCTCCAACTCATTGGTTTTAAAAAAGTCTTAATTATGCAATAATGCAGCATTCCAAGAGCCCAAGGCTCGAGCAAATAGGCCTGTGCAAATACAAATGTTAACAAGAGCTAGGGATGTTACCACCAAGTAATGGACCGATGAGTCGGCATTATTGAGTTTAGCACCCTGGGTTAAACCCTCTCAGGTGATAAAGACATTGTTAATGACAAAAGACATGAGTCGTGGCCCAATAAATCACTGTTTGATAATAAAAAGCACATAGCTGTTATACATTTTGAAAAAGGGGGCTCTGGGTGGAGCCCCTCTTCCACATCAATGGCCTGTTGTGGGCGGAAGCAGGCCTGGCACTGTGATGCAGGAGAATAACAGAATGCCAAGAGGCAGCCGTGGATAGATGAGGCGGCTTCAGGAGAGTGGCATAGGCAGAAGGTAAGGAGATGCTGGATTGCGGTGCGGGAGATGGGAGAGCTCCATGAGGCTGAGCGGGGGTGTCAAGGTAAAACCAGCATAGCCCAGTCCAAGGAACGTGGCTGCCACCAGCATGGAATACAGGCTTTGATCTGTAGATGAAGCCTGCATTCCTTGGCAGCGGATTGGCTGCCCGATGTTGCCCAGGCGCTAATGTTACTTCCCTTATCTCATGCCTTTGCTTTCCCCTTTGCCACCTAGCAATGATAAATACATGGGAGAAAAGAAAGAGCTATGCAGTGAAGGATGCTGCATGTGGCCCCACAGTGTGGGCAGGCTTCAGAATTGAATGATAGGTCTCGCGGATTGCCCTAGTAAGACCGGGCGTGCAGCTTCACAGCTGGAGGGAGCTCAGATCCATGGTCATCCCTTTGGGATTCAATCGTGCCCATGCATATGTGTCGACCCATCCACCTACCCCCAAGGCTTTTATGTTTATATGCACTTGTACTTCATACGCATCATTGTGCACATTGTGTTATGGACTAGGGGGCCATGCACACATGTCACTTTTTACAAAATTGCATGTGTACTAAGGTTTTTCTCAACACACATTTTTCACCACCCGAAGCCAGTAAAAGATCTTCAAAATGAGTAAGGTGCTCACTTGCTCAATTTGATTTAAATTCTTGTGGCAACATTCTGTACTTTTTGGGGTCCCTTCAGGATTTGTTTAGGGGCACCTGCCTGAATATCCCTTCTGTAGTCCATGCAGGTAGTTGAGTTATTGAATAATAAACACAACACTGGCAATTTCAAGTGTGAACTTGTACATTGCAATGATGATGCGCCAGAGGGGGGGGGGTGTTTATTCATTTGGGCCTCTTGACAGAATTTTGCACAGATGCACGTGCAGTTTTTCACGGCATTGGCACTTAGGAGGAACATAGGGCAAGTGCAAATGCAGATTTTTTCAATGTGATTTGGCACCAAGGTACAGTTTGTCCTATTGCTAAGACTGCACACTATGAGCACTAGGGCAATTTCCCCTGCTGTAAAAATGCTTTGTTTTGCCCTTGGGAAATACCAGCACCAATTCTCAACTGTGCAAAACCGATTTACGCCAGCGAAAAACCTTTGTAATGAAGCTCTTGGTATACACCGTTCTAATATTACACTTTCCAATAGAGGTGGATATAAACAAAGCAAAAACAGTAATTGCGCCGCCTGGGCTAGAGGGCTGGAGTTGTGGACTCCCCGACTAGTGAAATCCCTTCCAGTTTTATGAATATCCTCAGGGAATATTATTGAGGAGACATTACATATAATAAAAGGGTGTCCCTTTGGATGTTTTGCCGAGGAAGACAATTTGCACTTCATTCTTTTTTGCCCAGTTTTCAAAGACCTTAGAGCCAGAACGCTGGTTCCTGTTCTTAAAGACATGCAGCGTGCGCACTGTCGGCCGCACTACTGTATTTACTATGGGCAGAAAACCCACGGGGGTGCTGGACGCTGCTGTCCTTTTTATGGCAAGCTATGGCCAGAAGGACCCTCCTGCTGTCTTTGTAATCTTGCTCAATGGCCGCCATTTAAACTGGGCTAATGTGTGTGTATAGAATTCAGAATTGTATTAATTGTCTTGAATTTGTTCTTAAATCGCTGATTTGTATTTATATTTAGGCGCTTCTGTGCTCAAGGACTTCGACTCCCTCGACTTTTATTTTATTTATTTTCTATTGATGTGGTTTCAGATCATTTTAATGTTTGTATTTTCCTATGCTTTTTATGGCCAAGGGCCGAAATAAAGTTTTGCTGTGTAGCATATAATAAATGGGAGTGGAAAACAGTTGCACATTTTTTGGTCACTGTGATAATCCATGAAAATTGTGCTGTTCTGTGAATGGATGACTTTAGCTGTATTGAGCAGTAGGTGGTGCCTTGAGCCATCATGGTATAGTAAGGCAATATAATCTGAGGAGGGGCATCACTGGTTGGGTAATGGCCCCAGGGCCACAGTTAGCCTGAGCAAAGCGAGGTCTTTAACGAAGCCCCGAGGGCATTACCCGTCTGCTAATGCCCCCCTCTCAGGGTTATATTGCCATTATTTCCATTAGTATCCTGGCCCGTTAGGACGGGGTACTAATGGTGTATTTTTTTGGTTGCGAAACACTTTGTGTTTCTTGGACGAAAAAAAAAAAAAGACAAAAAGCGGCTGCTGCAGACTGGGAAATGTAGTCTGTTCTCCCTTTCCATGGCAGCCATGGTAAACAAAGAAAATGGTCACCATGGAATGGGCAAATGGTTCTCCCTTTCCCTGGGGGCCATTAAAACCAATGAAAAAAAGAAAACCAAAAAATGGCCGCCATGGAAAGGGAGAAGGGACCACACATAGTCCCTTCTCCCTTTCCATGAATGCTTAAGCAAGTTGGTCAGGAACGGAAAGGAATGCTGGGGACAGACACGCGGGAGATGCAGAAATGCCAGCAGGATTACCGGCAGGTAAGGCTCGCAAACGCACCAATCGAAGCGTTTGTTTCATTGTCATTTTGGCATACTGGATACTAATAAAGCATGGCCATGGTGTCGTACAATCAGCAAAGAGATGCGAGGAGGGTGAAATGTAACATAGGGCCTCATTACAACACTGGCGTTAAGAGGTTAAAGGCGCCGTAAAAGGCTGCGGCGCCGTTAAACCCTTAACGCCAGATTCACACTGTAACGCCTGCTTTTTGCAGGCGTTAAAGTCCAAGGCACTAAGCGACCTTGGTGCTAATTACGGCACCGTAATTTACGGTGCCGTAATTAGCGCCTTCCCCATCCCCATTGAGCCCTATGGGGCAAAAATGGGATTGGGGAAGGGGCAATGGTGAATGGGGATTTACCGCCCCGCCAACCTTGGAATGGGGGGGTAAATCTGCCATCCACCATGGCGGAATCCGGCATGGACCATGGTGCTAATAGCACCATGGTCCTATGCCAGGGTTGTAATGAGGCCCATAGGGTCTGTAGTCTCTTGGAATGTAGGTCCATTTCGATGATGCAAAGCCTAAGACAGTCCTCTTTCAAATGCTGAGAAGAACCATAATTCACTCTGAAGAAGCAAGTATGTTGGGAAGTACATTACACATATTCACATTGACATCTTCAAGACCTTCTTTGAGTTTTTAAGTATAAAATGATAAAGAAACAGTTATACTGAAATATATTCTGCAAATACATAAATGACACTGGATATGAGGAGTTATGTATCGTAGTATTTGAATATGTAGTTCAGTTGTGTTATGTTATGCTTTGTTATGTTATGTAAAAACGTATTTAAAAACGTATTTGTAGAGGGGAAAATATTCTCTATGCCCATGCGTTCTTGGCATTGAAGGCTATCACAGAGGCGGGGGATTATTTTTTAAGCGAGAGGGTTGCCCTCATGGTGATTTCCCCACGGGGCATCAGTTGTGATTCATCCGCAGTGCCCTTCTGCGTGATTTGTGGGTCTTTGGCTCAGGACTGGGTAGTCTTTGTGGCATTCACGATGCCCGAGTGTCAGTGTGGGAAAGGCGAATATGTTCTCTTTTACTCATGCCCTACGCCCCCAAATGGCTATGTTGAGTTGGCAGGCACGGTGCAAACTGACGCCACCCTTTTATCTGTGGCTCCTCTGGGGAAAATGCCATGGATCCAGTTTGCAACTAAGGTCTTTGGGTCAGCCAGTGCTTTATGGCGATGGCTGTGGTGGTGTGAGAGACTGGGCTGAGTTACCTGCGAAGTTCACCACCACCCCCATTCCCCTCCGCACCCACTGCTTCCCCAAGTCTACAATTAAAAATGAAGACCCTGTGTCTGACGGTGTGATGAAGTGTGCTGGGAGTTAGTAAGGGGATACCAAGCACACATGTAAATGCCACTGTGCCCCTGTCTTTTCTCCTCAGGTGTGTGTTAGCGCCAACAGGAATCCATTGTATGAGCCTCGCATACTAGTGATACTGAGCCCTCGCATGTTGCTAGTCCATCACATCTTAGAGCCGACCCAAATATTAGCAGGGACGTCATTTAGGAGTTGCCAGAGGTCGCAACTGCGACCTCTGTGGCCTCCCTTGCGACCTCTGTGGTCTCCCTTACAACCTCTAAACCCCCCCACCCCAAAAAAAACCATCTTTTTTTTGTTGGTAATGCAAGGTCCTGGGCTGTGGCCAGCACCATGTGGCTCTTTACTTCTGGAGTGGCTGGCTTTCTTGTTCATGCCCTTAAAAAAAAGAAGAAAAATAAGAACAGGAGTGCCACAAGTCTTACACTTTCAGCACTGACCCTAAATAAGATAGAACAGGAATACCAAATCATGTTTCTTTCTGGAATTCTATACAATAATTGCTAGACTCATTAAAGGTTTATTTCAGGCACACTTCAGGGGGTGAGTCAATGATTTAGTCTGTTCTTAAACACCTCAACTCAGCCTTTCATCCTTCTGAGGTCGATAAATGAGTACCAACACAGGTTGGGTGATATTGGGTGTATATTTTTTCTATATAAAGCGCTTAAGCGTATGTGCTATATAATAACACATCATTATCATTTGGTCATGGACGTCTGCTTGCATTCACAGTAATTTGGTAATATGGGCCTATACACACTGAGCTTAACGATACAAATGGCGATCTATTCTTGTATGAAATGTACATCACATTACAGTGATATCATAACCATATTTTTCGTAGTGTACAATGCCACTTCCTGTTTTGTCAGCGGGTGAAAGGCAGTGTTCCTCCATCGCTTCCCGCAATATCACTTCGGGATGGGGTCAAATGACATCACTTCCTGTGATGTCATCAGGAGGTCATGGTTGTGCGATGTCACTTCCGCTACCCCTGGCATTTTGGTGAAATGACGTCCCTGAATATTAGGCGATTGAGCCAGGCTAGGTCAGAACACAATTTACAGATCTACATGTATACATGGGGCCAGAAGAATTTCACGCATTGGGTTAGTGCTGCGAGGTCAAGTGTTGCAGGAATGCGCTCAGCAAAATGCCATGCCATAACAAAACATAATAAAATGATGATGAGAAAAAGGACTAGGATTTCTGGGTGAAAAAGTTGAAGGAGAAACATTCTAAGATATGGGTTCTTGCTTCTTTGCTAATGACAATGAATGTGAGTGTGTTACTCGCACACTGACAAATTAGCAGAGCGGGTCCCTTTTCTGCGGTAAAAGGATTTTGCAGCCCAAATGAATTCTGTACCATGTGAATGGGGGTAAGGGGTGACAAGCATCCCCTCCCCAACAGTAAAAGGAAGGAGGGGTGTTTTCAGGAGCAGAAAAAGAGGCCGTGCAAATAGGGGCAGTACGGGGTCCATTGTCCTCAGACGGGGTCCATTGTCCTCAGATGAACGGAAACATTGGAAAAGGAACAACTTGTGTTTCTACTGTGGTTGCTCAGAACACCTGTTGCCGTCTTGTCCAAAGAAACGCAAGAAACATGTAAATGCCAAAAAGAGGTCAGGCAGAACGAGGACCCGCAAAATTGTGACCTCAAATTCCAAACAAGGCGGATGCATGTTGTAGGAATCGAATCACAATTTTTGATAGGTAGACGCGGCACTGTGGATCCTTTGTGTAAGTTGCAGATCTTTGCGCAATACCAGAATATGGTTACAGTGTCACAAAAGGTCAATGCTCGAGGGGCCTATCTCCTTGACAAAGTGCACCCTAACTGCACCACTGCTCTATGGGAAAGCTTTCTGAAAAGAAAGAGCCTCATGTCTCTGGAAAGAAAGAGCCTCATGTCTCTGGGAAGAAAGAGCCTCATGTCTCTGGTGCAAGAGACATGAGGCACTCAGTAATCAGGCACACCAAAAACGTGGCAGATGGAAGCATTACAATTTACAACCTTACAAATCCAAGTCCTGGGTCTGACGCCCGGTGAGGAATGGACAGAAAATTGCCACCCATAACCGGAAAATATGCCCCACCACAGATAACTGCCAACAGAAACCCAAATCAAGCAGGTAGGGCACACACCCCTACGGATAACACCTGAAAGACATCACAAACAAGAAAACACTTCCGGAAGGAAAAGAAACATTGTAGGGAACTTGTCCACAAATGTCCCTGTCCCCCAACGTATATCTTGCTCTGCACCCGCCTGTCAACGCCCTGCACCCACATATCCACTTTCCCTATGACAATCGAAACATTAGCTTGCCGTTTTCAACATGCATTTGCACAAGTACAACTAAAACAATCTATTGCTCCAATACATGTTGACATTTTAGTGGTGCACTTTAAATGCAGTAGATATTAAATTAGTTGATAGCCCTTTTCACATATTAGACTAAAGCAATTGCAACCTAGTTACATGATATTGTTTCTCAATGGATGCATGGCAGTAAAGGCATGCATGCATAGGTCCATTGGGTTTTACATAGCACACACCTTGCTGGACAGCAGGAGATCTCTCTACAAAACGAGGACAGGGTGTCTATTGCTACAATTAGAATTACATGTTATGGGTACATTTAGAAGCATATCGTGAGAGGGGAGTTGCAGGTATCTTTAAAATAAACCATGATGTGTAGGAGTCTGAACATAGTCCACAAAATGTAGCTAGAGTTGAATAATACAATGAAGGCCGACCCTGCTTCCATTGGGTTCTGCAAGATGGCCGATTCCTTCAAAGAAAGATCACAGCCCATTTGCTGTTTATGTGCGGCTAATCTGCATTGCTAAACTGGCCATTCTTTTCTTAGGAAATCTGCCAGGAGGTCCCATCTCTTCCTCATAGTTCCTTTTAAATATGTATTCGGCTACTTAAAAGGGCTGAATACATTTCCAATCTTTTTATACCCCGATTTACGACCAAGTGACCTCGAGCAATGTCAAGCATGTCCAACAAAACGAGACCACCCGTGCGCGCCGAAAAATGGCACAGAATGCTCCCTTCGCCATCAAATGTAGAAATCTACCACCGAAATGGCCCCTTTGCACGGATAAACCTATTGCATAGATTTGCTTTGTACAACTACCGTCTTCGCTGGCATTTTGCTAATACCGGCTCAATATAAGTAGACAATTATTGAAGCTTAGCGCGCGGGGGAATTAAAAATGTACAGAGCGCGCGCGGAATCCGTGCGCGCCGCCATCTATAGCCCGCGGGGATGGAGCATTTATCAGTGACTCCTCCGAGCACTGGTAGCGTGAACGCGTTTCTGCCCATGCTGGCATTTCGTGAAATCCTGATTTTAGCTTCATGCCGAAGCCAGCGATGAAAAGGCTGATACCACGATGACTCCGTTGGCAGCCTGCCTGCACCCACCCACGTGCGCCTCGGGCTCGCTTCTGTGCCCCTGCTTCCAGTGAAAGGAGGCCTTTCACTTCACGCGGTGGCTGGCACGCTGCCACCTTTATGGGCCGAGCTAACCATCGTTTTGGATGTAACAAATTAGTACATTCTCAGAATAATAATAAGAGCAGACAAGAAAACGCCATTGTTTGTGTTGGGAAATGAGGTAACCCAGTGCATCTTGGCCGTGTGACTTTTCCTGCTCAGCAATGTCAGGAGAAGAACAATCTTTGTACAGGATGTTCTGTGATGCACTGCTCATGGCACATCTTTTGTATATTCAAGAACTCGCTGTGAGCTAGGACACCGAGCTGTTAATGGTTAGTTAATGTAATATATATTTATTTATTTATTATTATATGGTTAATAATCAAATAACCTTGAACAAAATTAAGTCATAGAATCAAATTTAATAAAATACAATACAATAAGACTTTCACTACATTTCATAAAACTTGACCTTCTTTACAACAATTAAAACAGTCCTTACTGGGTAGTTGTAGTAACTCTTAACATGCCAGAAAAGGACCTTATTTGTATGTGGAGGGGGCAAATCGCAAACAAATAAATCCACGTTTCCACCAATCACCCGTTCTTGTACACAAGCTTGAAAGTGCCCCTCTCCATTCACTACATGTTTGATAATTAGCCCATTCGTATTCTTGTACTTTGCTACTTTGCTCTTTATATCGAATTTAACTCCATTCATCTTTGGTCTGCAACCTGTGGTTCTTCAGTTGTGTTGGACTACAACTCCCATGATGTCTCATTATGAAGGCTAATGGGAGTTTTAATCCAATACACCTGGATAGCCAAAGGTTGTTGACCCCTTCCTTAAACCAAAATACTAGCACAAATATGTAATGATGGTAAAATACTTGCTGATCTATCGAAGATAACAGTGTCAATCTCCAATTATGAAAACCTGCATAATGCTACAATACTTAAGGATCTCAAGGTCTCTTCTTTTTTATTAAAATAACTACCAATATTGTCGAAATAAATTGGACATTTTATGTGTTTTAAGCCCCCCCAAAACGACCCCAAAATTGACCCTTAAATAGTTGCCGGTCATTGAGTCAAAGGTTTGGTGATATGCAGATATTTGTGGGTCTAAGGCTTGGAACAGGCCCCTTACACTGCCCAAAGCACCACTATGCCCCACCTCTCAATCTTTGAATCAAATGGCTTCCCCGGGCCCCCACAGCTCCTGATGAAGTGACAATTGTTTGGAAACAGAAAGCAATGTTAAAGAAGCCCTCCAGCAGAGCATCTAGTAGGGCCTTGTGGGTGATGGCAGCAGCTGTCCCTCCAAAGCAGGGCCCTAATCGATGACCTTTGGCTGAATCGCAGACCTTTCTGAATGATTCGCTGGAAAAGTTTAAAAGTTTGTAATATGCTGAAACATCCGAAATGTAGGTGAATGATTTTATCCCTGAACTAGTTAGCTTATCACTAGTTTTTATTTTATAGAGGCTGCAAAAGTGGGTCAGTGGTAACGTTTCAATCTTCAATTTCGATACCCAACCAAATCGTGTAGTTTATTGATTTGAATCCTCCTGATCAATCTGCACTAATCACGCTTGAAAAATGTGTTGGGTAACACATAAGTGATCACACATGTTTGGCGGGGATTATTCAAATAGTCAACGAAAAGAGAGTCTGCTTAGCTGAAAAGTAATCTCTTTTCTCGAAGAACTTATTATCACAGCTAGTACGCAACTAATAATGAACAGATAATGTCCAAACTCAACAAGGGATAGTAGCAACTGTTGATAGACAGCTTCATCCAAGACAGAATGCAGTCACACACTTGCTATGCTCTTCTTAAAATGGTGAAGTTATATTGTATATTCGGGAGGAGCAACCTTTTATTCAGCTATCCATGCATCATGACTCAATTTCGTATTCAAAATTAGGTGTGTAATCAATGCAGTACTCCTAAAATGCTGAAATATGTATGTAAGAACAGTTTTATCGAGCATGTCACAATGGCACAGATCCTACAGTTTCTTTGGGGCTCATCAATCGTCTAACAATAACGGGACTCTTCTTCCAGCGATAACTTTGCCTTTCATGTCAGTGTATTGCTCCTCTTTTGAAAGAGACACCACTCATTTGTCAATAATCACACTTTTAAAAATGTAGAAGAGAGAGGACACATCATACATTAATGCATCTTGGTGGATGACCCTCAATTGCTCCAATGTTTATCCTTCACACCCATTGAACAATTTGAAACATGTGTACATTGGGCCTCATTACAAGTATGGCGGTACCCATACCGGGTACCGGATCCGGGTTCCTGGAATGGGGAAATACTGTTCTATTCTGACCTTGGAGGGCCTGGTATTTCCCCATGCCAGGAACATGGACTCGGTACATCCCCATTTGAGCCCCCATAGGGCTCAATGGGAATGGGTAGGATGCTAACAATGGGCCTGTTAATGACGTGCCCGTTGTTAGCATCCTGGTCTGCTTGCTGGATCCGCTAAGGATGCCTGGCCTTAGCGGGACCCGCGAGCAGACCTCGTAATGAGGCGGTAGGGAGTTAACGGTGCTGGCAGCTCTACCGGCGCCGTTAACCCCCTACCGCCTTCCTCGTAATGAGGCCCATTGTCTGTGCTATATTCAGAAAACAAATCCACCGAGAGGACTAATCTATGAAATAAGAATTGTTTTGACTTTAAAATTAATCAAGACTATCTTCCCAAGAAATAAATTGGGAAAAATGAACATACAGAAGGCTGTCCGTTTTTCTCCTACACATTCCTTCTTCTTTCCCTATTCACTTTTCCAGAGTCTACTGTTGGGATGAACGTCATACATCCCACATGTGAGAGGAAATATAAACTAAGAAAATGGAGTCAGGACTCACCTGAAAGGCCAAAGATACAGGCCGAAAGGCGCAAGCAGATTACCCTGTCATTCCCACCATATCCCTTCACCAAGAGATAAAATGGAAAACAGCGCACACACATGCACTGTAGGTATAGCTGTACCAAAAGACAAAAAACACCATGGGCCTCATTACGACTTTGGAGGCAGCCATGCCCTAAATAAGGGCATGGCTGCCTCCAAAATTGTGTCTGGGTCCGGGTTCCCTGAATGGGGAAATACCGGGCCATTCCAAATATGGAGGGCCCGGTATTTCCTCCTTCAGGGAACCCGGGCCCAGTCCTTCCTCATTCCCATTCGAGCCCTCATAGGGCTCGAATGGGAACGGGGAGGGAGCTAACAATGGGCCGTTGTTAGCTCCCTGGTCCCCTCGCGGGACCCGCTATGGACGTCTGGAAAAACCAGACATCCACAGCGGGTCCCACGAGGGGCCCTCGTAATAGTGCAGAGTGGGCTTAACGGCGCCAGCACCATTACCGGTGCCTTTAAACCCATTTCACACAACTTATAATGAGGCCCCATGAACCAACAAATATTTGGCAGGAGTCAATGTAGCGTGCACATAGAGGTAGTTGAAAGCAAGTAGGCCCATGAGGCAAGAACGTGGTAGGAGCTACAGCAAACATTTATTAGGCAAGCATGCTGAACATGAAATATCAGAAGGGTGGATAACAGTCAGAAAGACGAACATATACAGATAGAAGCATCCATAGAAAGGCTAAGCCATGAAAGAATACCATAGGGACAGACGTTAGACCAAACCAAGCACGCATATACACAATATCAAAAACTAGACGAATTGAGAAACACACTAGGTAGTTAGGAGTTGTGATGGCAACACTAAGTCATAGAGAATATTATACACAATCCATATGTATACACATATACATGTACACATTAACACTTTATAGGTACCTAAAACTTAGTAGGCCTAAAAAATGAAGGCAAGAAATAAGTAATTCAAATAACAGGCCACCAAGCATTAGTAATTATTTAACAAATCAAAGGCAGTCAGTTTAGGACATTGCAAAGAAAAAGTGGCAACACCAGCAGCCTTGAGCACAGTGTAAAGTTGCACATTGATTGGTCAGAAGTATGAGGTGAAGCCCTCTCCCAGCCAAAAGTACAAGGAAGCATGACCTAATCAGATGTTGCTATACGAAGCAGGGCCTGCAACAGAAGGGGTAGAATGCTACTCAATGATTGGCTGCAAAGGAGAAAGTTCAATCCAGTGTCACACATTCGGCAAGTAATACATATAACAAATAGAAGTTCTGCCCATGTTCTCAAAACTAACAACTCAAGATCATTGCCCTGGTGAGGATCAGACCATGTGCAGAGACAGGCAAGGGACAACGTCATTTAGACAGAAGGGACATATCGGCCCCTCGAGGAAAATATCCACCCAAGACTGTAGACACATGCAATGGGAGGTCATCATCCTGCCTATATAGAGTTCAACATACAGATGTTCAACAACCCAAGAGCAACGCTAAGAATGCCATGAAGATTGTGCACCGATTAGGACCTATCAACAAATTAGAGGAATGATTTAAGTTGCAATACTCCACGTTTATTTTGAAGTAAAACATACATAGTCTCGAAAAGTGTTCAGTCCAGAGAAAAGGGCCTTATAGCACAGCGCATGAGGTCATGCACATCAGCCATGAGAAAGGAAGGAACAGAGTTAAATGTTTCCAATCAGAACTTGTAATAATATGCTGCCGGTTGATGCATCTGGAAGGGGAGACACAGTAAAATGGTGCCAGCATTTAATTTCAATGAGAATACAGTATAAATTATACAACTGTGGCCACACTGTCCACATCTCATAATGTCAATGGTTAGCGATGAGCAAAGTGGCCCACCCCAGGATGGCCACAGGAGCTCCACCAATCAAACATAAAGGACTGCATGCAGCAATATTAAACATTGATTGTCCAATAGCAAATCTTGGAAAGTAGATGAGATTAATATAAAGCATTTTCATGAAGTAATTAATAGCATGGTCACAAGGGTTAGGATAAGCCAATAGGGGTAGGAATTGTATAGAATCACCTACAGAGCAACTAGGAGCAACTGCCTGCATATTCTGAAAAATCGTTGATCGTGATTACCCCTTCGTTGTGGAAGTAGGATTGGTCTCAAGAGAAGGGTACGAGGCGATATTGGGAGCTACAAAAGTGTAGCAAAATCCAGAGCTAATAGTCATTACCTCACCACCAGAGGGCCATAAAAGGCCTATTGGAGTGGCTCCAAAATGGTAATCTAAAGCAGGTTTTGAGGCAGATCAAGGACTGAATATCAAAAGCCAGACCAAGGAACCAGGAACATCAGGGGAGCAAGTACAAGTGCAAGTGCAAGACAATTCTCTATCCATGCTCCCAGAAATATTGGCAGAAGTCTTTCAGAGACTGGGAGTAGGGCAGAAGACTCTTTAACTGCTCAGGGCTAAATGTAATTTGTTGGAATACACGGGGCCCAAATACCTTCACATACAAGGACATTAAGGAACACCTCTTTAGAAAAGGGGATGTTCTGTTATTACAAGAAAACTGGCTAGTCAATGCTATCACTGTGGAAAGATATACAATCTTTTGTCAACCAGCTCGGCAAAAAGCCAAAGGCAGACCCAGTGGTGGTCTACTAATAGCGTTTAAAAATTCTATGTTTAAAGATCTCATTCCGATAGCAAATGTCAACATGGGCATGCAGGCATGGTTTCTTGGAGGTGATATTTGTTAATATATATTGGGACCCCACGACTTCAACGCTATGAGTATTTCTTGAGGACTTGGCAATCCTATTTGAAAAAAGTAAACATTCTTTATGGTGGTGCGGTAATGATTCTGGGTGGAACTTGCATATCATTCAGTCTCCAAAAGAAATAAAGAATCAGATCAAGCACCTTGCAGCAGGGAAAGGTAAGATTTGGGTCAAATTCCTTAGAAACTGCGGGTTGGAAATAGCAAATGGTAAACTACCTGGGGACATACTGGCCAATCAAACTAGAAGTCAGTGAACGGCCACTTCAATATTGGACTACATACTTATGTCCATAAATCTTTTTGAGCAAAAGGTCACCCTGAATATAGTGGAAGGAGGGGGAAGTGATCACTCTCGGTTAGAGTTGGTATACCCAGAATTTCTATCAAATCCCTGAGAGAGATACACACAGTTGATTGAAAATAGGAAAGACAGATTGCGTCTCCAAAAATATAAATGGGAAAGAAGAAAACTAAACGATTGCCTTATGGGGTTACCAGAGATTATTGCATTTGAGAACTGCCACCAAGACAATTTCACCAGATTTGTATGGTCGGTCTACCCACAGACATCAAGTGGAGGAGGGAAGAAACAGACACATCGTCACTCTTTTGATGAGGAAACCACCATGCTGCGAAAAAAAAAAAAAACGAAATAAGAAGCTAAGGGGGATTAAAAAAAGAAGCATGAGTGAAGAATTAAAAAAAGGGCATCCAAGTCTCTCCTGCAGAGTTATAAAAATTGGTCAGTGTCGAGAAAGATAGGTAGACTCCAACAGGATAGTAAACACATGCTAGAGTTATTGGGAAAAGAAATTCAAGGGAGTTCAGGTCTGTGCTACACCAACTAGAGGGGAAATCTCAAACTAGGCAGTGTAACTTGGTTCCCAAAAAAGACTGGATAAAGCACATAACAGAGATATTTGGTAAGCCACAGAGAGTATTCATGCAAAGTAACAAAGAAGTGCCCTGGGACCTCAGTTTTGATGAACAACACATTATCAATTTAATCAGAAACAGCTCAACCTCAAAAGCAGCAGGACCGAATGGCCTAATGTACCAAGTCCTAAAGAATAACCCCCTGTTATGGGCAAAATTGCTCCATCGGCTATTTAGGGAAATCCTGGAAAGGTGAGAGTTTCCCGATTCATGGAAATCAGCAATAGTAATACAGTTGTTCAAGGGGGGCGACCGGTCAGTGACATCAAACTCCCGACCGATCACCCTTTTGGACATAGAAAGTAAGCTCTTTATGAGGATTTTGCTGGGAGAATTGGAGGGCTGGGAAAGGGCAGAGAGGATGCTTTCAAAACTCCAAACTGGTTTTAGGAGAGGTCTCTCCACAGCCCTAAATGGGGTTGTAATAAACCTCATGAGTGAAAACTCAGGCAATAAGGGGGAACAAAAGCTATTTGGAGCGTGGGACGATTTTCCAAAGCTTTCGACCTAGTCGACAGAAGCAGGCTTTGGTCAAAGCTTAGAGCAAGGGAGCTGCCGGAAGGAATTTTGGGTATGTTAATTGAACTACATACTAATACCACAGTGAGAGTTTGCCTCGACGAGGAGTGGCACCTATCGGACCCAGTGAGGTTGGAATGGGGGGTGTGACCGGGATGCCTGGTGGCACCCTTCTTCGTTAATTAATATTGGCTGATATGGGGGACTTCTTGGCCCCAGCGGCCTTGGCAAGTCGAACACTGAATGGCACTAAAAATCACTGGCTTGCATACGCCGATGACATTGTCTTACTTGATAAGACGGCAATCAGGTTGCAGCGTCTTTTGAATAAATTAAGGTGTTATTGCGAAGAGAATGGATTGGCTGTAAATCCTAATAAGTCAAAGATAATGGTCTTCAGACAAAAGAACAAAAGGTCACGTTCCAGCACTGGAAGCTGGGAGACCAACCAATTCCAAGGGATGAAGAACTGTTGTATCTGGGCTACAAAATATATGCAGTACCGGCAGCGTGTAAAGTAGAACAAGATATTGGTATGAAAATCAATCAACTTTCTGCCCAGATGAAAAAGGTATTGATGAGATATGGCAGATTCCCTCTATTACCATTAATCAAGTTCTACCAGGCAAAGGTAATGCCAATCATAACGTATGGGGTGGAAGCCAAACCTCATCTGTGGAAAAGTACATGCCAACAATTGGAAGGAATGATGTGGAAAGAAGTCCTAGGCTTACCAATGTGTCTCACAATTGCAAATATTAGGTTCAAACCGGGCCTAAAGTCATTAAAGGCACAAGTAAGGTGGAAACTAATTTCCCTCTTCCGACTCATCCATCTAGCCAAAGAAGACACATTATATCTAGACATAAAGGCGCACATGGAAAACAAGAGATCAAAGATGCTAGGGCACCTATGCTCCCAGGTTAGACTGGTTAGAGAAGAGCGACATAGACATCCAGTCCTTAATGGAGAACCCGATGAAAGCTAATAAAAAGTTGAGAACAATTGGATTGGATAAATTCCATCGAGGAAGTATGTTCCGCAAGTAATCCCAACCCATTATTGAAAGCTGACAAAAAATCAGGATTCTTAAATAAATATCTGGGCAAATTTCCCGATTGGAGGATCAGTAAAAAATTCCTGAGACTGCGCTTGAATATCATACACACAGGGGAGGTATTAGCAAATAGAGAGTTTTACAAAGGTAGGGACGTGGTCTCCCTCTCACTGTGCTTAGAGAGGCATCAGCTTCACCTCACTGATGATCCCCAACAAGGGTGAAACACGTGTATGGGGTTGCTGGTGGTACTCTCGTTCAGATTGGAATTGCCATTGTATTTCGGTGTTGGACTGCCCCTGGGCAGGACAAAGACTGATATGCAAATGGATATTTCCCATCTGTGAAAGGCACAGTGAGTAAAAGCAGTGGCTGCGAACTCTCAAGTGGTTAATAACCACTGAACAGGTTATCATGTCTGTTCTTGCGAGAGAGGGGCGCCCGCTACCTTTGTTAAACTATTTGTTAAGGAACCTGGGATTGGTAACCCTAGGTCTCCTGGGGGCAACCAGACGTGGTCTCCCTCTCACTGTGCTTAGAGAGGCATCAGCTTCACCTCACTGATGATCCCCAACAAGGGTGAAACACGTGTATGGGGTTGCTGGTGGTACTCTCGTTCAGATTGGAATTGCCATTGTATTTCGGTGTTGGACTGCCCCTGGGCAGGACAAAGACTGATATGCAAATGGATATTTCCCATCTGTGAAAGGCACAGTGAGTAAAAGCAGTGGCTGCGAACTCTCAAGTGGTTAATAACCACTGAACAGGTTATCATGTCTGTTCTTGCGAGAGAGGGGCGCCCGCTACCTTTGTTAAACTATTTGTTAAGGAACCTGGGATTGGTAACCCTAGGTCTCCTGGGGGCAACCAGACGTGGTCTCCCTCTCACTGTGCTTAGAGAGGCATCAGCTTCACCTCACTGATGATCCCCAACAAGGGTGAAACACGTGTATGGGGTTGCTGGTGGTACTCTCGTTCAGATTGGAATTGCCATTGTATTTCGGTGTTGGACTGCCCCTGGGCAGGACAAAGACTGATATGCAAATGGATATTTCCCATCTGTGAAAGGCACAGTGAGTAAAAGCAGTGGCTGCGAACTCTCAAGTGGTTAATAACCACTGAACAGGTTATCATGTCTGTTCTTGCGAGAGAGGGGCGCCCGCTACCTTTGTTAAACTATTTGTTAAGGAACCTGGGATTGGTAACCCTAGGTCTCCTGGGGGCAACCAGACGTGGTCTCCCTCTCACTGTGCTTAGAGAGGCATCAGCTTCACCTCACTGATGATCCCCAACAAGGGTGAAACACGTGTATGGGGTTGCTGGTGGTACTCTCGTTCAGATTGGAATTGCCATTGTATTTCGGTGTTGGACTGCCCCTGGGCAGGACAAAGACTGATATGCAAATGGATATTTCCCATCTGTGAAAGGCACAGTGAGTAAAAGCAGTGGCTGCGAACTCTCAAGTGGTTAATAACCACTGAACAGGTTATCATGTCTGTTCTTGCGAGAGAGGGGCGCCCGCTACCTTTGTTAAACTATTTGTTAAGGAACCTGGGATTGGTAACCCTAGGTCTCCTGGGGGCAACCAGACGTGGTCTCCCTCTCACTGTGCTTAGAGAGGCATCAGCTTCACCTCACTGATGATCCCCAACAAGGGTGAAACACGTGTATGGGGTTGCTGGTGGTACTCTCGTTCAGATTGGAATTGCCATTGTATTTCGGTGTTGGACTGCCCCTGGGCAGGACAAAGACTGATATGCAAATGGATATTTCCCATCTGTGAAAGGCACAGTGAGTAAAAGCAGTGGCTGCGAACTCTCAAGTGGTTAATAACCACTGAACAGGTTATCATGTCTGTTCTTGCGAGAGAGGGGCGCCCGCTACCTTTGTTAAACTATTTGTTAAGGAACCTGGGATTGGTAACCCTAGGTCTCCTGGGGGCAACCAGACGTGGTCTCCCTCTCACTGTGCTTAGAGAGGCATCAGCTTCACCTCACTGATGATCCCCAACAAGGGTGAAACACGTGTATGGGGTTGCTGGTGGTACTCTCGTTCAGATTGGAATTGCCATTGTATTTCGGTGTTGGACTGCCCCTGGGCAGGACAAAGACTGATATGCAAATGGATATTTCCCATCTGTGAAAGGCACAGTGAGTAAAAGCAGTGGCTGCGAACTCTCAAGTGGTTAATAACCACTGAACAGGTTATCATGTCTGTTCTTGCGAGAGAGGGGCGCCCGCTACCTTTGTTAAACTATTTGTTAAGGAACCTGGGATTGGTAACCCTAGGTCTCCTGGGGGCAACCAGACGTGGTCTCCCTCTCACTGTGCTTAGAGAGGCATCAGCTTCACCTCACTGATGATCCCCAACAAGGGTGAAACACGTGTATGGGGTTGCTGGTGGTACTCTCGTTCAGATTGGAATTGCCATTGTATTTCGGTGTTGGACTGCCCCTGGGCAGGACAAAGACTGATATGCAAATGGATATTTCCCATCTGTGAAAGGCACAGTGAGTAAAAGCAGTGGCTGCGAACTCTCAAGTGGTTAATAACCACTGAACAGGTTATCATGTCTGTTCTTGCGAGAGAGGGGCGCCCGCTACCTTTGTTAAACTATTTGTTAAGGAACCTGGGATTGGTAACCCTAGGTCTCCTGGGGGCAACCAGACGTGGTCTCCCTCTCACTGTGCTTAGAGAGGCATCAGCTTCACCTCACTGATGATCCCCAACAAGGGTGAAACACGTGTATGGGGTTGCTGGTGGTACTCTCGTTCAGATTGGAATTGCCATTGTATTTCGGTGTTGGACTGCCCCTGGGCAGGACAAAGACTGATATGCAAATGGATATTTCCCATCTGTGAAAGGCACAGTGAGTAAAAGCAGTGGCTGCGAACTCTCAAGTGGTTAATAACCACTGAACAGGTTATCATGTCTGTTCTTGCGAGAGAGGGGCGCCCGCTACCTTTGTTAAACTATTTGTTAAGGAACCTGGGATTGGTAACCCTAGGTCTCCTGGGGGCAACCAGACGTGGTCTCCCTCTCACTGTGCTTAGAGAGGCATCAGCTTCACCTCACTGATGATCCCCAACAAGGGTGAAACACGTGTATGGGGTTGCTGGTGGTACTCTCGTTCAGATTGGAATTGCCATTGTATTTCGGTGTTGGACTGCCCCTGGGCAGGACAAAGACTGATATGCAAATGGATATTTCCCATCTGTGAAAGGCACAGTGAGTAAAAGCAGTGGCTGCGAACTCTCAAGTGGTTAATAACCACTGAACAGGTTATCATGTCTGTTCTTGCGAGAGAGGGGCGCCCGCTACCTTTGTTAAACTATTTGTTAAGGAACCTGGGATTGGTAACCCTAGGTCTCCTGGGGGCAACCAGACGTGGTCTCCCTCTCACTGTGCTTAGAGAGGCATCAGCTTCACCTCACTGATGATCCCCAACAAGGGTGAAACACGTGTATGGGGTTGCTGGTGGTACTCTCGTTCAGATTGGAATTGCCATTGTATTTCGGTGTTGGACTGCCCCTGGGCAGGACAAAGACTGATATGCAAATGGATATTTCCCATCTGTGAAAGGCACAGTGAGTAAAAGCAGTGGCTGCGAACTCTCAAGTGGTTAATAACCACTGAACAGGTTATCATGTCTGTTCTTGCGAGAGAGGGGCGCCCGCTACCTTTGTTAAACTATTTGTTAAGGAACCTGGGATTGGTAACCCTAGGTCTCCTGGGGGCAACCAGACGTGGTCTCCCTCTCACTGTGCTTAGAGAGGCATCAGCTTCACCTCACTGATGATCCCCAACAAGGGTGAAACACGTGTATGGGGTTGCTGGTGGTACTCTCGTTCAGATTGGAATTGCCATTGTATTTCGGTGTTGGACTGCCCCTGGGCAGGACAAAGACTGATATGCAAATGGATATTTCCCATCTGTGAAAGGCACAGTGAGTAAAAGCAGTGGCTGCGAACTCTCAAGTGGTTAATAACCACTGAACAGGTTATCATGTCTGTTCTTGCGAGAGAGGGGCGCCCGCTACCTTTGTTAAACTATTTGTTAAGGAACCTGGGATTGGTAACCCTAGGTCTCCTGGGGGCAACCAGACGTGGTCTCCCTCTCACTGTGCTTAGAGAGGCATCAGCTTCACCTCACTGATGATCCCCAACAAGGGTGAAACACGTGTATGGGTTGCTGGTGGTACTCTCGTTCAGATTGGAATTGCCATTGTATTTCGGTGTTGGACTGCCCCTGGGCAGGACAAAGACTGATATGCAAATGGATATTTCCCATCTGTGAAAGGCACAGTGAGTAAAAGCAGTGGCTGCGAACTCTCAAGTGGTTAATAACCACTGAACAGGTTATCATGTCTGTTCTTGCGAGAGAGGGGCGCCCGCTACCTTTGTTAAACTATTTGTTAAGGAACCTGGGATTGGTAACCCTAGGTCTCCTGGGGGCAACCAGACGTGGTCTCCCTCTCACTGTGCTTAGAGAGGCATCAGCTTCACCTCACTGATGATCCCCAACAAGGGTGAAACACGTGTATGGGGTTGCTGGTGGTACTCTCGTTCAGATTGGAATTGCCATTGTATTTCGGTGTTGGACTGCCCCTGGGCAGGACAAAGACTGATATGCAAATGGATATTTCCCATCTGTGAAAGGCACAGTGAGTAAAAGCAGTGGCTGCGAACTCTCAAGTGGTTAATAACCACTGAACAGGTTATCATGTCTGTTCTTGCGAGAGAGGGGCGCCCGCTACCTTTGTTAAACTATTAGCAAATAGAGCACTGGGACATTCAGCCATTCAATTATGCAAGATCTGCAGAAATCCTGAAATGCAATCCATCTCGCATTTACTAATGGACTGTGAAGGCATGTGGCAAGCAAGATCTCTTTTCTTTGAAAAAATGTGGCTTTGAGTCTGCATACTACATACCAGAAATGTTTTGGGACAGGCTTATCTCTGGTGTTTCACAGGGATTAACAATATCAGTGATTCAGATGTTAGAAAAATGTGATATTGTCCTCTGATCAGAAAAGTGATTGGTCTAAAGGGGGAGACATTGGGAGGTCCTAAATGTAGGTCATTGAGTAATAGGGTAAGAAGTGAAGCAATGAAGGACTCCAAAAAGATGTGGAGGGAAAAGAACTGACTATGAAATAAGAGACATTTTACATGTGAAATATGTATATAGTATATTACTAATTGGCCTCCTCTTCAAACCTTACTTTGGATGTCCTACAGGATTTCCTTTCTTCACCACTGTCTATACAACATCTGCTCCACTTGCCTCCTCGAGGTCACCTCCGCATCATCCACTCACCTTCAGCTTCTATTAATGGATTGCTTCACTTCACCAACACTCTTCATCCTCTCAGGATGCCCTCTTTCTCCACTTGAGAAAAACCCTCCTCTTGCCAATGAATACCATTTAATAGTCCTTCTCCATTGTAATCACCTTGGTAGCCCACCTTGCTTATTTGGGATCCTCTCTAGTCTGTTTTATCTGAATGTACCACCTACACAGCTGTTCTCCGGTCACTTTTCAGGGCTCATGTCCAGGCTGGCTATTTGGAGATCAGAGACCAAATCCTGAATGCTTTCAGACTTTCCTCAAAGCCCGATAATTGCAGCCCATCACACAGCTCTCCAGCGCTAAGAAAAAGTTCCTTCTCCTTCTCACTGAGCACTGTGGAATCAGAAAGTGGAAAAGGTGACCTCATATGACTTTGTAGCATGTTACAGCAACATGTGCAAATGTTTGACCAATTCCCAGGCAACTCCCAAGGTTCTCAAAGTATGTTTATATCAGATTTCTACAAAGACCATAACATGTTTAGCATTGTGAAAAACGATCCTCCAGCATCAAAATGCACTGGAATTGCTTTTGGTGTGTGGCAATGATTAAACAATCATCCACATACAGGAGAAGAGGTGTTTTTTAATGATGCCTACTAATGGTATCTATACTGTATTGTATAACTCCTGATGCCTTCGGAACAGAGCTAGGAGGCATCTTTGCTTAACACCACATATTACAGTGAGGGGATGTAAACTTGCTCTTGAGCCAGTTCTTGCAATACCCCTTCAGTTGCAATAGTGTATCTCTTTTGGATCTTGATGTCCATCTCCAATAGGCTGGTTGGGATGCATAATTTGATGTTACTGGATGGGCTTTTCTTGAACAGCTTTACAAATCAACTACTCACACAGCACTTTGGGAATTGTGTGCTACATGACAAAATAAGGACGCTTTCCTTAAGTAGGTTTTTTCACCATGTGCAGTTCTGTATGATGACCTGTGGGAACTATGTTTAGTCCTGGTGTTTTTTTCCTTTTACAAGGTATACAATCAGCAGTAGCATCCATTTCTGTTGCATTCTCATTAAAATGATTCTCATAGTCGAAGTCAGTTGTTTCCCTACAGTTGACCCTGATTTATGCTATACTTTTCCAGAAGTATCCTGAGTCATTGTCTTTGGTTGTCTTCCTCGATGTCAACTATTTTGCTGCACACTCACTTGCTGACCCCTTGCTGTCTGGATTCTGGTCTAAACACTACACCAAAACCGCACTCACTGATGTCACCAATTGTATCACCACTCTCCACAACGCTCGAATCTCCTCTATTCCAATCCTTCTCAACCTTCCCTCTGCCTCTGAGAGTGTGGATCATCCCACCCTCCTTCAAATTCTTTCCATCCTTTGCGGACACAGTATTTGACTGGCTGTCCTCGTTCATTGACCACTACCTATCCATATCTTGGCACTGCAGCACCATTTACCCCGACACCCTGTCCCATGGTTGTCACTCAAGGATCAGTATTAGTCCAACTCTTCTTCATGCTATACATGTCCTCTGTCATCAAACTCATATATTCCTTTTGCTTTAACTATCACCTTTTTGCTCACAATGCTCAAATATACTGCTCTCTCCTCCTTCCCCTCCTCCAACACTGCAATCTGCAAATGCATAACCAACTGCCTAACCATGACCCACCACAGTATGGCTCTACTCTGCCTCGTGGTAAACTATAAAAAAGATGGAGATTGTCTTTCTCCTTGTCTCAAAACCCAACCCCACTCTCCACTCCTATATTTACCTCCCCCAAGAACTCGTCATCCCGTCTCCTACGGCTCGCAACTTTGAAGGTCTCTTTGACAGTGACCAGAAAATGTACCAGTTCATCTTGGCCACTTCCACCTGAGCCGCATTGAACCCCCTAAACATTAGGAAAATCTGCTCACCCCTCACGCACCACTCAACTCTACTCTTGCCCTCAGCAAACTGGACTATTGTGCAAGATTAACACTTAATGCACCACTCTAATATTTTGCTGCCCTCAATAAAGTCCTTAGTTTTGTAACTCACACCCTTTTGAACATACCCAAATCCTTCCCACCGCTATGTACTGACACCACGCTGGATGACTCCCCATGCAAAAAAAGCACACCTTCTTAAATTCTTGCTTTGTGTCTGTGAATTCATCCATAATTTTACTCACCGATTCTCCTTCCTCCCAAACTCTCTGCTTCTTGCCTTTTCACAACCCTACACCCCGCCTCTCTCTCTCTGGTCCCACTTGTGATCCTTTTTCCTACTTGCCACACTCCAATGGAATGCTCTGGCCCTGGCCATCAAAGCCCTCTCTTCGGTGGAATGCTACAAAACGAGTCTCAAACTCCACCTGCTATCAAAAGAAGCAACTCCTCAACACCACGTATCTTACTATTCAAAATAACTGTCCAACCCACCTGTACAGCATTCTGCTTTCAGGGATGCTCTTATTTGTTAAAATGTAAATACTGGCCTCAGGCTTTCAATGTTTAAAATGCTGTAATGTCACCCAGTCCCTGTCACTGGTATATGTTCCTACTCTTACTCTTTCATCATGCAGTATATGTCATACAATTCAACAATGCTCTTATGTAACGGCACTGCAGCGTAGGTCTGCTTCTGCTCTATTGTATGTTATTGCCTAGTTTGTAAGTGATTTTTTTTTAAATGGCACCAGAGCATTTTCCAATAGCATTGCACCATTATAAAACACTTTTATGAATCAGGCCCCAGGTTCTTAAATGAATACAAACTACTAACTAGATCAGTCTTCCAGCGCTGCTCTCAGTCACCTTCCCTCCCGATTGTGTGTTTCAATTACCTTTTCCAATCGCGTGAGTCTTGTGTGAATTCTGTTGCTTGTATTTGTCAATTTTTGTGTGTTTGCTCATCGAAAGCTTAGGCACATTAGCCTCCTTAAGCGCATTTGTGTTTTGGACATTGGAGCCATAGTCATTTTATTTGGAGTTAGTGGCGGGGGTGAAGATGAGGAGTTGGACTACTACTCCTTCTCGTCAGAGGCTAAGGGAGGCTGAGGGAGTCATCCCCAGAGGAAGTCCAAGGAGGGGGCGCATAGAGAGGATGAGAGAAAATGGGAGGTGGGAAGACTGTGGTTGGGGTGGTTGGTGCATGATGAGGGAGAGAAGGAGCATATGGGAGGGAAGACAGAGCATGAGAAGGATGAGGACGTGGCTACAAATCTGGAGAACATTGTGGTCGAGGCAAAGTCACTTGAGGAGTATGGATAGAAGATGGGCGAGTACCTTGAATTTGGACTTGGTGAGGAGAAAGTGGTTATCCAGGAACAGTAGGCTGACATAGTCACAGAGATGGGGGTATGGGTCATAGGGTACAGGAAGTGATGACACTGCAGGAGACTGAAAGCACACATGGGCCTCTGTTTTTCATTGTTTCAATATATGCCTATGAAGCGACCCCATCTCTCCCTTTCATTGTGGATATATATCTTTATTTTATTTATATATTTATTAAGTACTGGCCTTAGCTAGAGGGCCTCAGTGTGCCTTTCAAAGTTCAATGGGGAGGAGGTTAAAGAGAAGTTACAATACATTTTCAGAACTGGATAGGAAGATTAGACGAGACCAAGGGTGGCACGGGAGGTGACCTGGCAAATTAGGTGTGGGGAAAGAGGTACGTTTCCAGGCTTATTTGGAAAGTGATGATGGAAGGTGCAGTACAGATCTGGAGTGGCATGGCATTCCTCCATGCTCTGAGGGCCCATTGGCTGAATGCTCGTTTTTGTGAGCAGATGAGTTTGCAGAGAGAATGTTCAGGTGTCAGTGGTGGCTTTTCTGGTGTTTGTGCGGGTGATGGGTTCAACTTGTTTTGAAGGTACGATACAGTGTCCAATGAAAGCAGTTCTTTTGGGTATGGGGAGCCAGTGGTTTAGAAGAGAGCTGGTGTTGTGAATATTATAGAAAACCATAAGAGACTTTTTGAAAACAAGTAGGCAGCCACTAAATAAATATTGTATTAGGCATTACAATTCGCTCTGCATCTTCAGCACATTCAATATCACAGAAGGCCTGCATTCCAAAGTATGGCAATCCTAGGGCACCAACAAAACCTGAAAAAGATTTTGTGAATACAAACTTTCTGTCACATTTCGATGTCCCTAAACAAAATCCTAGAATGATGTGGCAATTAAAACATGTAGGGAGGTTGTTCACAATCAATATGCAGATTTTCTCGATCTGATGTGGATATACTTGATTCCATGAAATATCACCAACAATATTAAACATATTATCCTTGTGTGTATCTTGTTTTACAATATGAATGTTTTGGGATTGGTTTTCTCGATATATGTTCATTGCTGTTTATAAGTATGTATGTGTACAAACACATGTTTTGGTGTTGATATCATTTATTCTTTGTTATGTTAGGTGGTTTTCAATAATTGTTTTTTTATTTTTCTAAAACACAAACATAATTAGCATAAAGCAAAAGTTTCTGGTCACCTTCTAGCGCTCCTAAAGTGAAAACTAGCTAAAGGTTAAATGATGTTCCAAAAGACATATTTGTTTTAACATGAGGTGTTTTAATTCCAAAGTGATCCTCCAAACGTTATTCTTAAATAATAGTGCCCTCAACACGTGTTTCACCAAATCTATTGGCTCATCAGGAGGGATTTGTAACAAAAAATGTAATTCAAATTCATTGATCAGATACAAAAATGCCTAAAAGAAAACAGAGAAAATAATGATGATCTAATGTGCATATCTAACAATGTGAAGCAAAGAAACGAATGTTTGTATCGCTAAAATACCCTTTGGTGCAAAATTAAGTTTACAATCTTGAGAGAACCAGGCAGTAAATTCACTTAAACAATTTAACATGTTGTTGGCATAATCATTTGTTGTGTTTATCAAAAAGGACACCTGGTCGATGCCTTGCTCTACCCAGGTGGGTAGTCACGTATTAAAGAGCAAAAATTAGCAAGGTCATGGGATACCTTGCTGAAGAACGAAGGGTGAACACACTCCTATGGGCGTTACACCTTGGCAAGTGTGTACATGCTACTGTAATTGAATTCTGACAAAAATGTATCAGGACAATTCTGAGTACTGCAGTCAGATTTTTAATAAAACTGCAGTTTACGTGTTTGTAGATACACTTAACTAGGAATTACACAAGATACACCAGTATTTACACATTTGTCAGGTATAGTGACCAATTTGTAAGTGACAAATGTCAAATATTTGTAGCATCTTTCCAATGCTTACACATCCACTGAGGGGTCCTTCGGAAGGAGACCAGTGGACTTAGTGAGGTGATAGCATGTAAGACAATATAACAGTCATTGGGCCTCATTAGGTCTCCGGCATAGACCATGGTACTATTAGCACCATGGTCCATGCCGGAGTCCGCCATGGCGGAATGGGGAATTACCACCCCATTCCGAAGTTGGTGGGGCGGTAATTCCCCATGCCGCCATGGCTCTTCCCCTGTCCCATTTTTGCCCCATAAGGCTCAATGGGAATGGGGAAGGCGCTAATTACGGTACTGCAAATTGCGGTACCGTAATTAGCACCAAGGTCCCTTTGCTGGTCCCTACTTTAACGGCTGGTAAAACCAGCCATTAAGGTCGGGTCCCGCAAAGGGACCTCGTAATTAGGCGCTAAGTGTTTAACGGCGCCGCAGCCTTTTACGGCGCCATTAAACACTTAGCGCCTCGGTCATAATGAGGCCCATTGACTGTTATATTGTCTGTGTTGTTGTTGTTCAACCCTACATTGTTTTAATGCATATGTGCTGATTATTACATGCTATCACCTCACTAAGTCCACTGGTCTCCTTCCCAAGGACCCCTCAGTGGATGTGTAAGCATTGGAAAGACGCTACAAATATTTGACATTTGTCACTTACAAATTGGTCAGTATACCTGAAAAATGTTGTATCTTGTGTAATTCCTAGTTAAGTGTATCTACAAACACGTAAACTGCAGTTTTATTAAAAATCTGACTGCAGTACTCAGAATTGTCCTGATACATTTTTGTCAGAATTCAATTACAGTAACGTGTACACACTTGCCAAGGTGTAACCCCCATAGGAGTGTGTTCACCCTTCGTTCTTCAGCCAGGTATCCCATAATCATTTGTTGTGCATATCATATGAAGTCTTACCTAGTCATTAAATGTTCGCATTTATTACAGAACTTGACACATGGATGTTGGCTTCCAATTTACTTTGAAATTGAACTGGTCTCGGTACACATTTAAGTTTAAGGTTTCGCCTCTGCTGTGTTACCCCAATTGGCGTTTCTAAGAAGAAAGAAACGGATGAAGTGCTATTGAGGTGGATGTCAACTATGTTTGGAGAGCCTGCATATCAAAGTAAATAATAGAATGTGCACGCATTGATATTGACGGAAAGTGGACGAAAAATGTATAGCATTCTTCTTACCTTTTAGAATCTTGTGATTCAGACTTAAGTGCATCTAGTAGTCGTCCTCTTTCCTTGTTGCTTCAAATTTAATCTAACTCTCTTAGAGAGAAAAGCCATAGATGAATTAAAACATGACACATATCTAATAGTGAAACAAGCTGACAAAGGGGGAAAAATAGTACTGCTGAACACTAAGGACTATCTTAAAATGGCTGAAATACACTTGAACAACACAAACTGTTATGAAAAACTAAATGAGAACCGTATTCTGCAACTCCAAAAACTGTGGACCACCATGAGTAAAGAATGGAATGAGGCTGATCTTCTGACAGATGACGAATTTGAGTTTATGAACAACCAATATCCACTTATTTCAAGCATTTATTTTCTTCCCAAAATCCATAAACAATTCGACAACCTGCCAAGCACCAGACTAATAATAAACAGCATAGGATCCATGACAGAACCAATCTCAGCATATATTGAGACTCATCTGCAACCACTGGTACAAAACCTATCTTCCTTCATCAATGACACGAACGATGTGATCCAACAGCTAACCTTCATAAACTGGGAGTGCTTGATATACAAACTCTCCAAACATAGTTGACATCCACCTCAATAGCACTTCATCCTTTTCTTTCTTCTTAGAAACGCCAATTGGGGTAACACAGCACAGGGGAAATCTTACACACAAATGTGTACCGAGAGCAGTTCAATTTCAAAGTAAATTGGAAGCCAGGCAACATCCGTGTGTCAAGTTCTGTAATGAATGCAAACATTTAACCACTAGGTAAGACTTCATATGATATGCACAACAAATGATTATGCCAACAACATGTTAAATCTTTTAAGTGAATTTACTGCCTGGTTCTCTCAAGATTGTAAACTTAATTTTGCACCAAAGGGTATTTTAGCGATACAAACATTAGTTTCTTTGCTTCACATTGTTAGATATGCACATTAGATCATTATTATTTTCTCTGTTTTCTTTTAGCCATTTTTGTATCTGTTCAATGAATTTGAATTTTATTTTTTGTTACAAATCCCTCGTTATGAGCTAATAGATTTGGTGAAACATGTGTTTTGGGCACTATTATTTAAGAATAACGTTTGGAGGATCACTTTGGAATTAAAACACCTCATGATAAAACAAATATGACTTTTGGAACATCATTTAACCTTTAGCTAGTTTTAACTTTAGGTGCGCTAGAAGGTGACCAGAAACATTTCCTTTATACTAATTGTGTCACACTCAGCAGTCTGAGTGTTACTGGTCACCACCAAGCAGCACCCAAATATTTTTATCAAAACTAAACAATATCAATTAAAGACCAATTAGATATCAATTGTTTTTGAGACTGCAAATGTACAAATGGTAAAACACAAACATATTATTAGATATGGAGCCTGTATTAATGATATTATTTGGGAAGTTCAAAATATCAAAATGCACCGTTTTGTTTTTAGAAAACACTGGTATGGTAAAGACATTGAGGGAAATTATGTTTAAGGAGACATAAAAGCACCAGGCAGGGGAGACATGGATGGTCCCCCAACAGATGGCTAAGGAGGAGGATACTAGGGCTACTGCATCACTGGCTGTCCATGCAGGGGAAGCAGTTTTTCCAGGGAATACAGTTGGGTCAGATGACCTCCCAACCTGTGATATCACTGTCCAACAGGTCATGGGTGAGCAAATGCTTCAGCTTGCCAAAGGGTGTGACTGTCAAGGGGAAGTCAGGCAAGGTAATATGCAATCTCAACCAGAAGACAATTTACCAAAGTAACCCACTAACAGCTCCTTGATGTGCATGCACTCCAGGGTATGGTACAATGATGTGTTCAGAGAGGGCATAGCGGCTTACACAGAAACAGCTTGTGCAGAATTCTCATACAGTGATAACAGTGGCCGCAAGGGAGTGTCAGATGACACTCTAGCTCACCGCCATTCATGTGCTAGAAAGTGACACCCCATCCTCACCCAACTCAGGGCCAGGTAAACTGTCTCCCTGTTACCCAATGTCTACTCAGCACAGCCAGGCTTGCTGTCTCTGTGCCAAGTTTCCCAGTTCCATGGGTGACAGTCCTGGATTGTGCTTCCAATTGCATGCTGGAACTTTTAGTTTTGTTTTTCCCATTGCATGGGTGGGCCTACAAGTCCCAGCGTGCAGTGCAAGAAAATAAAAAAAAACAGGACAGGCTCAAAGATTCTGCATGGAACAGGGAAATCTGGCAGCTATGACAATGGCACAATTAACTAGCAGGGCCACTTTACCAACAGTGGCAGTGCAGCTCCCTGTTGCTGGAGGTAGAATTCATAATGTGGTGCCATTTGGACAGAACAGATGTAAAAGAACAATGAGGAAGCAACGCACATACTGCATGCATTGTGTGACCTCTGTCAGTCAGTGTGAGCTGGGTGACAATCTAGTTGTGGATGCCATGGAGAAGCACATGCTCCCAGCACCGCAATACACATGTCTAGATTAATGGTCAGGAGGGTACTGAAAGAGGGTTCATGGTGCAATTGAGGAGTGCTGAGAAAAGGCATTAGTGTCTCCACTAGTTGGTAGAGCCAAGTTAATTGCAGCAGAATTTCTAGTTTGTGAGGGGGGTATTAGGCCTGGGAGACTGGCTCTAAATTGGGGTTTGTTAGCATGGTACTAGAACTCAGAGATTGTATCCCCTGTTTGGTAGAGCCAGATAAATTGGGGCAGTATGTCTAGTTTGTGAGACACTCAGATAGTGCCTCTGCTGGTAGAGCCAATACAATTTAAGATGATGGGAAAACAAAGATTTACTTTCGCAGTGCACTCAACCACTACTGTCAGAGCCTAAGTGTCCACAACCCTTCCTCATGACATTCCATCCTCCCAAAGGTGGCTCTCACGCACATTTTATTCAATTTAATTCAATTTGCTTTGTTTTGGATACAAATGCATTTCCATAAAAGCAGTTATACATAACAAATATAACAAAATA
Source organism: Ambystoma mexicanum (assembly GCF_040938575.1). Taxonomy (NCBI): domain Eukaryota; kingdom Metazoa; phylum Chordata; class Amphibia; order Caudata; family Ambystomatidae; genus Ambystoma; species Ambystoma mexicanum. The sequence continues at coordinate 910,146,968 of NC_090932.1, forward strand.
TACAGTAAAAGTACAAGTAGAAGAATAAGAAAAAATATACAAGAAATGGCAAAAAGGTAAGATAACCCCGTCCTATGCATATTCAGATCTGGAAAAATATCAATTTATGAGATATTGTGATCTTGCCCTTATTTAAAAAGCATTTGTTAACATCTTTTCCACTAATCAGCAAACTACTGGAATGTTATGCATGGTAAAAAAAACATCAGAGCAGGGCCATAGCATTTAAATGTATCATACATAAAATTGGTAAAAGTGTCTGAGTGTGTAAACATGTATACTTCGGGCAGAATAACAGGAAGTGTGTTATGTCTTCTATAATATCTCAACCACACATACATTTATTATCGGAAGTTACAAAATCTGCTTACTGGAAAAAGTGTTTAGTTGGAGCCAACCAAACCTACATTTTATAATGAGTGAGCAGAGTACAGCTTCCTAATCGAAACTAAGCGAGGGTCAACACAAGGTGGTAACTCAATAGGAAGGTATGCTTGGACCATTCGTTTCTGAATCTCACAATCTTCGCTGAGGGAACTCTGGTAACAAAAATAACTTTCCTTCAAAAGAGGCTTCCAGTTTTGCCCTATATGGTCACACAAACATGATTCCAGGCTGATATGAATTAGTTCTGCCTTCACATATCTTAACCTCTCCAACGTCATTCCAACATAACTTTTCAAAAAGTTGGTAAGTAAACCATGGGTTAAGTCAGCTAAAGGAGTCATCTAAATGGGGCATCACAGCATTAAGCGTCTACTTCTAATATAATTCACTAGTAAAGGATCAGAAGATCAGCAGGGATAGAGAAAGTTGGGGTACACTGGGGTGCCCTCAAAACTGTAAGAAGAAAAGCATGTTTCACACTGACAAATGGCTGACTATTAGAATAGCCCCATAGACCCACTCCATAAGCAACTATTCCAACAGACTTTGCCTGATAAGCCATCAAAACAGCTTTAATTGGTATGCTCCCGTTATTTTGGGCAAAACAAAACAGAGCACGGTTGGACTGTCTCATGTGTGACGCTTGACAATCCACATGGCTAGCCCACCCTAAAGAACCACAAAAATAAATGACCAGGTAGTAATAACAGGAGGCCCATATCATTGCTTTTCTTTGCAAATCATACTACGTAATAAAAGGCCAGATGTATGCTTGTCCGAAGCCGTCCTGCCTGCTTCACCTGTTATCACCGCTAGAGGGAGCTGCTGCCCTACGCTTCCAACCATAAGACTTCAAGTTCATCTTCAAGGCAAACAAAATGTGTATTTCAACAATATTACCACTAGAGGGAGCAGATGCCTTATGCATGCAACAATAAGAATTCAAGTTCATCTTTCAGGTGAACAAAATGTGTATTTCAACAATGATTATCTGTAGAAAAGGCCCAAGACAGGTATACCACTTTAACAGCATACTTCAAGTTGCATTCACAAAGACAATATACACATTAAAAAAACAAATAAACAGAAATTCATTTGATTAAGCACTAAATGAACTGAATTACTTTTTTTCCCAATGTACTTGTGTAATTATTCATTGTAATATTTCTTGGTATGAATTATTATATCAATAATATTCTTCATTTATATTTTAATCTTTATTTGACTTCATATGCAATTACACTTTGAAAATGTCTTTGTGCATGCACATTTGCCCGTGTACACAGGCTTTTCCACTAGTTATACTATAATTCAGTGGCATCCTGGTCCCCAATGCAATATCACCTTAGACGTAGCTATGTTTATGGGCAAATCTCTAGCCTCCATAAAGAAGGTATATATATTCACTAATCTTTGTGGAGCTCTTGGAGTTTGAGCAAGCAACACTGCATCATACCCATACTATAAAACTGGATAGTGGTGTCCAGATAGAATGAGAACATCTGAGATGCAACTAAGTTCAACTTCAAGGAAGGTCATTCATGTAAATATTGACAAGGAGGCATGCCAGGACCCAGCCCTGGGGCACCCCTTCTTAAACTCAAATGACAATTACAGTTCCCCTGCGGTTTCAAATCTCACATCCACCTTTAAGTAATTCATCTGAGGAATCTGTTGTTTGATAATCTAAGCATTGGTGATTGTGGCTTTGCCTGCTACAGTCTTTGGCAATAAGATGCACATACATTTTTCATGAAAATAAGCTCTCTCAAGTGTGTGCCCCGTAAGGTGTCTCCTGGTGTCTGAGACAATAATCCAAACAGTGCTCAAACCAGTTCACACTGCACACTAACCAGGTGCAGCATACGCTTTCCACAGCTAACTGAGCAAGTGCTGATGGCCACACTGACTGCTTGTCAAGCCAGCATTGCCGTGGTTCCTCATCACTAACGAGTTGGCATGTGTCAAGAACATGACGTCAACCATATTGTTCTTCCCTGTTAATTGGACTGCCAGCTACTCATCTTGCTCCCCTTTGTTCTTTCTATAATTCTGCTATTTGCTTAGTCTTTGGAATATCCCCTTGCTCTTCTATTTCTGATGCTCTTTCCTCTGCTGCTATCCTGTCCTTTGAGTCTTGTCCTCGTTTTTGTTTTCTCTCTATCATTTTCAAATGTCTTCATGGTCTTGCCCCTCCTTACCTTGCCTCTCTTGTTTCTTTCTATGTTCCAGACAGATCCCTTTGATCTGAATCCACCTTTCGGCTGGCTGTTCCCAAACCCCTCTGTGCCTCTTCCTGTTTCAGATCTTTTTCTATTTCGGCCTCTTTTCACTGTAATCCCCTTCCTCTTCTAATTTGCTCTTCTTCTTATTATTCCCTTTTCCACACTGGTCTCCAAATGCATCTTCTATCCCGTTCCTCTTCTTCATGATTTACTCATCTCATTGCTCATTTATGATTGTACCGTTCTTATTTTAAATGTTTGTTATTGGTGCTTTAGCGAAAGCACATTAGAAATCACAATACATGAAGTGAAACATGGTCTGCAGTTGGTCTGTCAAATTCTTGTGTGCCCTCTGATTCCAATAGCAGGTCAGTCTGCAGTGGGAGTCTGTGCCACAGCATATTATGGTTTTCCACTCTCTGAAAGCTTGTTGTGGTGCAGCCAGAACTAGTGTCACAAGTAGCAGAAGATGAGTGTGCCATCTCAGATGAACCTCTTTGGTACAGTAGAGTAGTATGCTGGGTCGTTAATGTCTGAACTTTGGTACTCCCTTCTTGTTGCAGCTGGGCTTTGCAATGTCTCATTAGTGCATCCTCTACATGGCTAGCATATCCCTTTTTAATGACAAACTGAGTATTTTCCATAACCTCACATACATGCTGTTTAAAAGCTGCCACCTTGATTGTCTTTAAACAATGGTTCAAGAAGTGACTTGATATTTCCCTCCATGCGAACCTATGCATGGATCCTGTTGGGCGTTTGGGAGCAGATTCAGAGCTCGCTGCCATGTTTCTGTATTGCCAGACAGCTTTTGCTGATGAGTGGTATGGGGAAGATGGCCAATTGCCTAGTGATGGACATGATGTCTGTGCCTTTATCATTGGTCCCCATGTTCATTGTTACATGGACTTCCTTACACTCACACTGGTTCAGTGAAATCCCCACTGCTTCCACAACATGATTGAAGGCTCATGGTTCTGAAATTTGTGCTAAATAGTGCTAACTTGGAAATTCCCATCTGGGATCAACAAGGCAAATGATCTGAATCCATGGTTTTATACAAAGAAATAGGGCAGTAAATCTGTTTACAACATAATTAAAAAGGTTATCATTGAATAGACAGAGCTTATCCTGTCTTTTGTGATATTTTGAGAGACACACAGCAATGATGGGCTGGTGCATTGAGGGGACGCAAGCTGTGTGCATGCTTTGGGATTTGCAGAAAAAGACGGTGTTCCGACAGAGCCTCCAAAAATCTGTGAATCAGCAAGATTCTCTGTTGTAGTTGTGTGGGATGGGGTTCCAAATGTGGCCATTGCCTGCCGTTGAGTAGTGGGAGGCTGTGTTGAAAAGCATCCATGCATAACTAAACATATCAACACATTATCTATTGTTGCCCTATGTGGAAAAGATGTTTAGGCAGTCCAATAGGAATTTAAAAAAAAATACATTCACACAGATAGTAGGATTTTCGATTCTTGGAAGATTTCTGAGTTGTTAGTTTTGTATGTAATATCCGGCGTCCATTTGGATTAAATGTACTGATTTTGCATACCAAAGGATAGCAAAGTGCATTCAAACTAAAACGTGTTGTTCGTATGCATAGATTAAGCATGTTATGTTTCTGCCGAGAAACAACTATGTTGTTTTTATAATTAATTGCAAGGCACGTAAAGTCCATGTTTTCTTTTTACATTGGTAGTACATGGATATGCAGCAAACACTTTCTGCAAAAACATACCTATTGGATTTGTAACTTACAATGCATGTTTTATTGCTATTGAATTACTGTACTTCAATGGTCCTGCAAGAAGGTTACAGCCAGGAATTCTCGTCAAAGGTTAGAAGTCATGAAATGGTTGAGCAATTACTGTTTTCATCTGCTTCAACAATGCCCTTAGTCTGCTCATCTGCCCAGCTGCCAATATCATAAAGGATACAAACATCCCCCGGAAGAGGACACGCTTGTAGCAATTACAAACCCTTTGAAGGAAGCATCACGTGTCCACTATCCTCTCCTTTGAAGAGCCTGATTATGCTATGGGACATTTATAAAATTAGTTATTAAAGGTTTTCAATTAATCTATTGAATTGCATTTGGTTATTGCGTTTTTCTAGGTTTTTCACATTTTATTTTTGGGACATGAGGTGAGAATTTACATTGGTGCAGTCCCACGTTTGCTGACACTACAAGCAGATTGGAGAACGAGAATCAGTTTACGCTGGAAAACGCCACTTTGGCTTCATTTTTCATCGTGCCTTTGTGTACCGTTTTTGGTATTTTCCCGTTTAAAAACACTTTTCGGCTTGGGATAATTTTTAAATCTAAATCTAAAAGGGTCATATGTGATTTTACCGACACCCATTACAGAGTGGCACATTTAATTGCAGCCATAATACTGTTCATCCACCCTTTTAACGCCACCCCAACCCCATCCCGACTCATTTTAACTCCTTACCCCACTTCCCATATATATTTAATAATAATTTCAGTGTTTTTTGGTGGTATGTACTTCAGTGAAATGTACCACTCTGTTTTGGTTTAATAATTTCAGTGTTTTTTGGTGGTATGTACTTCAGTAAAAAGTACCACTCCGTTTTGTTTTCGGTAAAATGACTGGGTACTGTCTAAAAGATATGGGGAGGCACAGGTTGCAGACCCCTGGTATACACGTGTCAGGGCTATGAGCTGTAAGTAGCCACCATAGGGTTATGTTTGATCCTTAGAGGTTAGAATTACTGCTTGAAGGGGTTAACATGAGCCAAGGATTCAGGGAAACTGCCACAGGGGTCTCTGTTTGCTGAATGGGGAGACTACAGGGTAACCATGTGTGTTTTGTGTTTGGGAATTACTGCTGCACATGTCCTGTTGGGTTGGATATCCAGATTACCTCCCCTCCCAAAAGATTTAGATTGCAGAAAATATCTTAAAACATGGAGAATGTGTGAAGGATGGTGCTGGGGAAAGGGGGAGCCTTACGGGTAGAATTAATTGGCTATAGTGGGAAGTTATGTAGGGGAGAATTAGCAATTTGCTTTGCAATGGTGCAATGTAGAATATTTTGCATGTGTGCAATAGGTATAATATGAAATGATGCTGTATTTACGAGTAGGCCTGAATCCTCACAGGCCATGTAGGAGACACAGAACAGAAAGGCTTCTATCAGATTTCGATTCACAGGCACAGCAAGGTACACGCAGGTCCACCCACAAATAAATGTATATAGTCAGGACTCTGAACAATTAGACGAGAATGTGCACAGCCAAACAGGCGAAGAGCTGCAGCCCAGTACGAAGGCCATACTCATGGGAGCCGGGGCAGAGGTCTTGGGTTGCCAAAACATGAACTTAGATTGAGGACATTAGCGCCCCCATAATAGTGTTCACTCTATTTGAACTAGCATATGAGCAGGAATATGAGTCTTAAATCCTTCATGAATTGGATTCTGGAACACCAAGCATAACTCTTGGAAGGGGAACGGATACAGTGGGGAGCGGAGAACAACATAATCTGTGATTTGTACCAGGGAGAGCCAAGAGTGATGCCCATATAGTAGGGAGGCATGATGGGGGCGCCGGCGTGTCTGTGATGAGAAAAGGGATGCTTTGTTTGCAGGGACCAGGCTGACCTTAGAGTTATCTGCCGAGTTAATGCTAATGACCAGGTGCACATCACACAGTTAGGATTAAAGGTAGGGTGGTGCCAGTCGAGGATCACCAATTGCTTTACATCGCTCCAAGATGTAAGTGTGATGAAGATGGAGGAGAAAACACTGTGACCAATTGGAAGATGTCCATATGTAATTATGAGCATGTAAATAGGTGGCAGCCAATGAGGGTGGGGGATGAACATTGTATATTGAGTACGTCGCAAATGACGAGTTGAACATTTATGAGACAACCACCATTTTGAAGGGGTTAGAGAATTCTGCAGCAGTTGATTTGTAATACCCTGTTACCCATTCCTATTTGTGTACAGAATAAAGTTCTTGTTCTTCTCAAAAAACAGTGCACTTAGCCTTTTTCCTTAGTGGGTTGTTTTTTTCTAGGTCTGATTACCGGATAGTTGCCCTACATTATTGGTGACCACCACGTGATTCCAGATGAGCCCCCAAGGACATAGGATTCCTGGCTACACATTTGGAGGGGCAGCACCCACCTGCAGCAACCAGTCCCCTTTGTGCACAACCTTTGAGAGGTTTACAAGAGCTAGGTTATCAGAATTCCTGTCTGTTCTTTGGAACGGGGCACTGTTCCCGGATTGTGCAGGCCGGTAACGGGGCCCCGTCACGGAAAACTACGGGTGAACACGCAGACGTAAGTGCCCCCTTTTTGAAGAAAAACAGGTAGGGTATGGGGAGAGAGTATGAGTGTTTGAGTGTGTGGGGAAGAGTGGGTATGATATGATGTGATTATGATATGATGTGATATGATATGGCATTTATAACGCACCTGTACATACACATTATTTCTACAAGGGTATACGTGTGTCTACAAGGGTATACGTGTGCAGTGTGAAAAGATTGAATTGATAGGTTGGAAAACCATGTGGTATTGTATATACATTTAACAGGTTTTATATAGAGGATTGTGGTGTAACGGGACCCTTTCCTAAGGTATTATGGATGAAGACAGAGCTGTGTAATGGAGGAAAAAGGATACGTATAGAGATCGTGTATACTTAGTGGGTCTGGGATCTCTCCACCCAGTATAAGGGGGGTGTGAGAACGACAAGTAGTTGTGGTAGAGGCCCTTGTCGGCCTGGGATCTCCACACTCGATGTAACAGGGTGTTGGAACAAATAGTACATTTTATTGTTATTTTGTTGTTGGTGATTTTTGTGGCGGTTAGTAGAAGCCGAGTGAAGGCCAATTGTGTTGTGGAGTAGGAAGTGTGTGAGAAGAGTGTGTATGCATGTGAGGGTAATGCAAAAGGGAGTACCTATTGACCAGAAGTGTGGTGTGGATGGGGGAGCATGGCATAACATGGGGGTATTGGAGAGGGGTACAGTTTGTGGGATGGACCAAGGGTGTTGGTTACATTGTAAAATATTGACACGGGCGGCTACAATGGAGCCGATAACCGTGTTCGGATATATTTGCAAAGCCTTTCCTTTGTATCAAGATAAAATTCTCAAGTATCATAAGGACTGGCTTGTGTAAACAAAGGGGAGGATGTTTAAGCCATGGTCTTAACAGGGGACAAATAACAGACAGATAAGTCATATGTAAACATTTTTGGCAGTCAAATTTAGAAGGAGAAAATAAAAAAAAACGAAAGGAAGTATTAGAATTATGGAAAATGGTGGAAGATTTGGAATATGGGTCCACAGATCCCTCTAAGATAATGAGTAAGTTGGTTGGCCCGTGCGCCCTTATTACTATGGTGGTTACTATTCCAAGTGCCCCTCTAGCCCCTATTGAGCCAGTTCAGTGTCCCCCACAAGGGTGATAGCCAACGCATGTTACGTCAGGATATACAAACCCCACATATGTTCCTTTGTCTGCCACAGCTTTCCCGCTGCCCACGCTGGCTCAATATGATCATCTTCCTAACCCTGCAGTGTTGGCCGCTGTGAGGGGTAAGGCACCAGAGGGAGATTATATGAAACCAAAGAAGGAGTTGGCAGATGCACTAAGGAATGTGGAGGGTGAACTGGCATGATTGAAAATAGAAAGGAGAGATGGACAGGGGACCTCTGTAGGGACAGATGAATGGAAAGTGCAGGCTATTTTGTTTCGGATATATAGCACAGCCATCAAGGATGTTCACATAGAGAAGGAAAGGAAGTGGTGAGGGGATAGTATAGATAATGGTATGGTGTGGTCCGAAGATGAATATGACCAAATGCGAGGAGATGAAGAGGAGTGGGATAATGTATATGATTTGGAAGAGGTGGAACAGCCACCTGTGATTTTCCTGCAAGTAGAACGTTTGTGGGGACCTAGGTTACAAAATAGTTATGAGCATATGGTGGTAGCTAAGAGGTTGGCGATGGGAAGAAAGAAAATAGGGATGTCAAATGGCACTCAGTTTCCCTTATTACATAAGGCACTCATATCTCTCACTGCAGGAGCGGGACGGTGGATACACGCTTTTGGAAGCAAACAGCTGATACCACCTTTGCTGTAGGGGACTTGAAAAGTTTATTTGTGTCGATACTGGGAGATCAGGCTGATGTCATATTAGTCAAAGCAGAGTACCCAGTTCTTCGAAGTTGGATGACGATAGATATGATGGAGCGCATTTTAATTAAAATAGGCCCTATGTATGGGGGGCACTATGGCGCACATTACCCGATATGCCTGATCTCCAGTCGATAATCCAAAGGACAATGCGAGATGATGAGGATCCTGCCCAATATATATTGCATATACAATAGATGTGGAGGGCAGAAACGGTAGATTCCTCGGATCGGGCAATTCCATTTTTCTATTTTGTAGTTAAAAGAGGCCTCCCGAAATAGGTACAGAAGGTCGCTTGACAAGATAGTGGGGATCGAGACAAAGTGCTTTGTGGAAATCCAATCTGTTATTATACATCACTGTAAACAGTTGCAAGAAGAGGAGAAGATAGCTGTGCAACGAGCGCAAGCGGAGGAAGCGAAACTGGTTCAAACGAAGTTAGCAAAGGTTGTGTTGGAGGGGGCTGTAGTGGCGGTGCAGACAGAAGGATCACCGAGTTCAGGGAGATTCAGTCCGACATGCGTGTAGCACCTGTGTGGGGAGGTGAAAAAGATTGGGCAGGTGGGTATCAGCCCCAATATCAAGGAGAGTTTTAGCAGAGTAGCAGGGGTTTTCAGGAGGACAAGGAGGGTGAGGAGATTTTGGAGGGATGGGACCACGGCGAGGAAGAGGAACAGGGCAGTGTTGGATGTGTGGGCGAATGGGTCATTTATCAAGAGAATGTAGGAGTAGGCAAGTATTTGCCTATCCCCAATAACAGATGTATCCTTATCCGCAGGGAGGTCCAGCACCTACCCCCAATTGAACAGACAGTGCCCCCAGCAGCTTCTTATGGAGCGACGCCTGCTTCCCCACCATCTTTTGCACAGTTTCCAGCTCCAGGATCTAGCAATGTGCCACCACATATAGTGCATCAAGGACAACAGCAGGGTCCTCAAATACCAAACAGTAACACTGTGCCAAATGGCACAGTGACACACTATCAGGGGGCCAAAGTGGTTGGAGGGAGCCCATTCATTTTTCCAAGGACAAATACTTATCCAGTTTAGGACAGCCCACAAAGAGCCATAAACGTGCCCAATGCTATCGGTCACCGCCGACCCAGAAGAGGAACCCTTGTTGGGTGTGGAGATAGGAAATACACCATTTATTTTCATGTTGGATACAGGTGTGACCAAATCATGCATTAGTGAGGGAGGAATCCCCATTTCAGGAGCAGTCATGGATACGCAGGGCTTGACTGGGGAAATTCTATCAGTTACTTTTTTGAAGGCATTACCAATAAAGGTAGGGGGGGCAGAGAGGTTGTTGTACTCCACAGCGACCCCCATCAATTTTCTGAGAAGGGACATTCTGAGTAAGCTCAATGTGACTATCTCATTCACTGAAAGAGATATGGTATGTTTGACATCCGGTATGTGATCCGTGAGGGTAATGTTGACCTTATATGCATTGGGCATTGAATCTGCAGCAAGAGGCATACCAATGGCCCTGATCTGTTTCTCTGTGGAATTACAATACTACTCAGTGCAGTGCAATGCCGCAGGTGGCTAATAATAATCGGCGAGTACCTTCCGAGTTCCTGTTCAGGCCTGCCCAACTTAGGGAAGTAGTTGCAGCAACAATGATCAAACTTGATATCAAAGGAATTCCAGTCTCAGAGTGCAGGATTGTGTTGATAGCAGTTGATTCTGATAAAGGGGAGTGCCACACAGTTTTGTGCCTCTACCCTACAATACCAACAAAAAACATATCAGATGAGGATCTTTTTAAGAATAAAGAAAATGTGGGGCAAATAATATTGGAGGTGTGTGTCCTTTGCAAGATTATGGTACAGTACAGACAGGTGGCTTGTTCCATGTTACTGCTAGGGAATGCTCCCTCCTTTGGTATCTGATAAGCTGTGGGCGAGTAATCTGCATGGCGTTGGGCTTTTACGGATTGTTGTGCAAATACGTATCACATTGAAACCTGGTGCTGTGTTGCCCAAGTTAAACAGTATCCCTTATCAAAGGCAGAGGAGGAAGGAATTTACGACACTTTAATGGCTCTTTGCATCAAGGTATCATAGTACCATCCAATTTGCCCAGTAACACAGCTATTTACCCGGTGAAGAAATCAAAGGGGGCTAGTTGGAGGACGATTCAGGATTTAAGCCCCCTTAATGATATTGTACAGGTAGAGTTTACAGTTATTCCAAACCCTGCTACCATATTATGTAACATACCTGTTGGGGATAAGTTGGACCCCCAGCAGGGCTTCTGGGGGTCCGAGCTATGGGAGACCCTAACACCTCCCATTTTGCCCAAAGAAATGTAGCAGAGTCCCAAGCAGGCAGCAACATGTTCCAAACTGCGTTTATTTCTGGGCAGCAAAAAAAAACACACAGAGAAGTTCGTGCACAGCGAGAATCCAGGCACTGTCTCCCACGGGGCTGGCTTGCAAGCCAGCTTTGTAACACACTGCAGGCTGACCTCACAGAATTGGACCAGCTCCCAGAAACCTATCTCATGCTGCTATTGGCTGTTAATTGATAGGTTACCTATGTAGCCCTTATAGGAAGCCTGATCATTGGGCATTAGGACTTTTGCGTCAGTGGGTTGGTTTAGCTGCGCCACCCCCATTACCTAATTCTAGAATTGTTGCAGTATGAATCTGTTCCCATCAGTTTTAGCTGAAACAGGCTTTTCGTCCCTGGGCCCTCAGCGTTCATTGGCCAGAGCTGAGCCATTCTTGTTACAATTATGTTTCAAATGATGGGTGGGTCTTTGCAAAAATGTCTTTCGTTCCCAGGGAAAAAACACTGGGCTCTGCATGTTCTGTCTGCCAGGGTTCACTGTCGTTCAAGGAAAGCAATCTTATCTTACTGTACGACTTGGCTGCTCCTGGGTTTGCGAGGAGCATTGCTGAAGTCAGCACGAATCCCCACTGCGGCTGGTGTTCAGTGAGACAAATGCACTTGGCTGTGATTTTCCTGAAACATGGCTTTACACTGTGCAATTAGATCAGGTTAGTTCATATAGGCATCTGCAAGCCTTTAAACAGGGATTCTTGGGTTTTGTAGATTCTGGTATTGCTGCATTGCCCAATGTAGCATGGAAGTTGCAATGTTGGTGAAGTGGGTGTCTTTCAGCATATTTGTCGCCCATGGGTGCGCTGGGGCCTGGTTCAAATGATAAGTGCGCTCCTTATTCTTCCTGCTGCCCTGTCTGTCGATGTGCCTGGGTTGAGGGGCAGGAGTTTGATCTCGATTTTCCCTCTTCATACCCGTTGATGTAACCCATTTCAGTGGGGTGGATTTGAAGAATGCATTTTTCTCAGTGCCCTTGCATCCAGATTCGCAATACCTCTATGTGTTTACTTTTTGCCAGAAGCCGATTTCAACATACTAGGCTTTCTCAAGGGTACTGTGAGTCCCTGAGTATATTTAATACAGTGTTATATGAGGATTTAGGAAACATTATTGTTCTGAGCACCATAATTCAATATGTGGACAATTTGCTGGTGTGCAGTACTACTTAACACCAGTGCGGGAAAGACTCTATTGCCTTGTTACAATTGTTGGCTGACAAAGGGTACAAGGTGGACAAAGCAAAATTGCAATACTGTCAGCAAGAGGTGTTGTATCTGGGTCAATTGATTTCTGTGAACAGTAAATGAGTACCTCCAGAACACGCAGCATCAGTGCACGCTACCCCTACACCAGTTAAGGTTAAAGACATGCAGACATTTCTCAGTTTGTGCAGCTACTGTGGAGCATGGATTTTTTACTAGATGTTTTATACTAAACCACTGCTTCAGGCCCTTAAAGGAGCACAACAGACAAAACATGCCATTATTTGGACTGATGAAATAGTTACTAACTTTCAGGAGTTGAAAGATGTTCTTTCCACTGCGTCTGTACTGGCAACACCTGATTATCCTTTTTCGCATTCTAATGGTCAGATGCAGTTCTGGCACAACACTGCACAATGGGTCACAAACCCATAGCCTATTACAGTGGCATGCTGAACTATGTCATGCAAGGACAGTTCCCATGCAAAAAAGTGTTGGCTGCTGCTGCCGTTGCCATTGAGAAATCTGCTACTGTTGTCATGGGGTGCATATTGACGCTGTACATTGAGTATGCTGGTTTTGCAATATTTCGAGAGATCCAAGTCCAAAATGACCACGCAAAGGGCTTCCGCATACGAAGTAATTCTCTCAAATCCATCTATTCATATTGTTCCTTGTAGAACAGTGAATCCAGCAATTTTTTCGTCTGACCCTATTACTGACGATAATGAGGTGCATGACTGTGTTACTTATGAGGGCCCGAGGGTGATGTTCCCAAAGCATGTGACTATGCTTTAGATGATGGAGAAGTATTTTTCGTTGATAGATCATCAACTATTGATCACAAGACTGGTCAGAAACATACTGGGCCAGCATGGGTGCCACTAGTTGATGGAGAATATGGAGTTTTTCTGCAGCAGAGACTCCCAGGTCATTACTCAGAGCAGGCAGCGGAATAGATGGCTCTTATCAAAGCACTTGAGGCTGATCAAGAGTACTGAGTAACAATCTATTCTGATTCAGCTTATGTTATGAATACTGTTCATTCACAGTTGGTGAGATGGACAAGACGAGGATTTCGTAGAGCAGATGGGTCTCCAGTGCAGCATGCAGCCCTGTTGGATCGATTAATCCAAATATGCAGTTGCAGATTCCATATACAGCACCTCCTGTTACTTAAATTATTGAGGTCCAAGGTCAGGTTCCTCAAAGTGAGAAGTTGGTGTGGCAGAAAATAGGTTGTGCACAGTTTCCAACTGGCTTAGTGTGGAGACAGACGAGTACGGGAAAGGTGGTGAAGCCCAAGCTTTGCCTTTAGCTGCGTTCAATCAACTTTATTACCCCACCAACTTGTCCAAACAGCATTTTGCCATAGACATTCAAGAGGATTGGTTTTGACCAACATTCAGGAATTGTTATCTATTTTCAAGTTAATTTTGTAGTTTGTCAGACATGCATAACTGGGCAAACATTTAAAACCTGCCGCGTCCAATTGCTCCATTCCATGATTTTCATCTTGACTTTTCAAATTAGGGTGAGAGATGTAATTCTTTCCTTTACCTTATAGTTGTGGGTTTCTCTTTTTCCTGTTCAATTGAGGTTGGTTGTGTGCCCATCCTGATGCCAAAACGGCCAACAAGTTCTTGGTGAGAGAAGTGTTTCCCCGATGGAGAGTGTGCAACACTCTTAAAAGTGACAATGGCACCCACTTCTTTAATGAGCTATCCAAGGAGATTGCAGCTCTTTTGGGGAATAAAGCACAAGCTGTGTTCCACTTATTACCCTTAGGCCAACAGCGTTGTAATGAGCATGAATGGTTTACTAAAAAAAAGGTTATTCAAACTTTGTGCTACACTGAAAAGGAACTTGGTTGATTGTCTCCCTTTGGCCTTATTCAGTTTGAGGACCCAGCTCTGTAAGGATCATCACCTTTCCCCTCATGAAATAGCGACAGTGAGACGTCTGTACACGCCATTATCCCCACTAGTGCTTCTGATGCTCACAGGACTGCGTCAATTCTGGGGGAGGAGTTAAATTCATATTTAACTCAGTTAACAGAGTGTATTAATACCTTTCTCAACAGATTGCGCCATGGCAATCGGAAGAATCTGAAAACAGTGCTGCACCAGAATCTGCAAGCTTGCCACCATTGCAATTGTTTCCTGGTGATAATGTTTACGTTAAGAATTTTGTTCTCAGGTGGAGTGAGTCTCATTACAATGGTGCATGTAGCATAGTGTGTGCTACTCCCCTTGCCGTTAAAGTAAAGGAGTTGCGGTTTTGGGTGCATATGTTTGATATTAGGAAGGCACCACAAACTTTGCCTCCAGCAATAAGCATTTAATCACAGTGTTTTTAATCTGGTGTTGTCATTTGGTGATTTTGTCTTATGTGCCAATGGCAATTGCTATTTTTGTTTTTTATTTCTTTTATAGTTTTGAAAAGTTTTATTAATTTTGGGGCGTGCGATATTTAAAATTACAATTTATACTATTTATTTACAAAAGTTTGCATTTTTCAACAGTATTAACTGTATGTTTTAGACAGTTTTGTAGAAGAGTATGGGTTGCGCTCATCTGTGGATAGTGTGTTTATATGGTTACGGCAAATAAAGGAGAGGTGGGGGTGTAGTTCAAGGGGATGTAAAGATGTTTCATTTTTTGATACATTTTTGAAGTTACAGCAACAAGTGATGAGTATATAACCACTGGAGTGAACTTCAAACAAATGAAAACACAAGATATTATAATATGGAATTTAAAAATTAGCGTTAGAAGGGGTTTAGATGAAGAAAATGAGTATAACCAGTTAAAGGTGTAGTGTTTGATACAATGTATAATGTGCACCACCCAGAATGTAATCACATGTGGTACTGTTATTTGAACTCAGTAAGGCAACAGAAGTACAATGGGATCTGTTATGTCTGCTCCCTCATTCCCCATGCATCTGGGGCATCCAAAATGTTAGTAGCCCACAAAATATTGCCCTTTGAGGACCCGTGTTTGGTGCACTTAGTGCTGTGTAGGGTTCACAGTCTTTTCCAGGGACACATAATAAAAGTTGTATTAATGGAAAAAGATGGAGAGAAGTGTGACAAGGATGACAGTGCCCCTCAATGTAAGCCACAGCCCATGTTAAAATTTGATTGAGTGTTGTTTGTGTCAAACAGATTGGAGAAGGTGGTGGCGGGCTGTGCAGCAGGGGGGTTGGCAGGGTTTGGAGAAGAAGAAAAGAGGTTTTATGGAAGATTAATAAGAACTGTTTCACGATATGGACTGCATGTATATCCAAACTAACATGGATTGAAACACGTAAAACTCCACTAAAAGTGCAACAAGCTGATGAATATCGGTTTTGCTTTTGAGGGCATGGGACTGTTCCAGTAGGAACTAACAAAAAGTGCAAAAAGACAATGTGCATGCCAGATCTTGCAAAATGGAACCGCGGCACTGATGTACATGTAGTGGGTATGTGGTCAACAAGCTTACCTGCATCTTCCACATTTCTGGCAAGGCACGTGTGCACTAACAACCTTGCACTCAGCAATCTTGGTGGTGCCTGATGCACATTTGACAATAGCTTCTAAGCATGGGGCGTCACAATCTATTCCAGCCTCCATTCAACCCCTCAAAATGAGAAAGAAGTGATCTGTGAAGTTGAGAAAGAAGAGATCGAATTATCTGTCGGAAGAGTTGTCCAAATTGTTCCAAGCAATTCCAGACAAATATTGGCTGTACACCAAGACGGAGGTGTTCTTCGTGTCCCTCTTAACACCAGGGATAGAGGCTGCAGCAAACGCAAAGTGGTTGCAGATGGTTCGGTGGGAAGTGACACTGAACAAGGTCTAAATGCTATAAAGAGTGACCTGAGGGCGATTCGATTGATGACACTTCAAAACATATCTGTCCTGGATCTCCTAACAGTGATGAAAGGGGGCATGTGCAAGAAGATTGGGTTGTTTTGATGCATGTACATAGCCCCAACTGACGCAGAGAATGGGTCACTGATGCAAATCATAGGGGCCCTACACAAGCTAAAGATTGACATGGAAAGTGTTGCAGGTGTGCAGGCCGAAGATTAGTTTATACATTGTATTTATGGCCACCATCCTGGCTTGTGGCATTGGTGAAGATACTGGTTCCGATTGTGGTGCTCCTGTGGGTGTTGTTTGCACATGCCAAATGGTGCTTTCATGTTGCACCAAGACTATCCTGAACAGTGCAACGATGATTGTTACTATTGTGGCAGGAATGGCTCTCTTGGGTACAAAGGATGGGCAGGTTCAAACTGGGAATCCAAAGAAACATAAACCATATATGATTAGGATTTAACTCCCTCTTTACCCCCAGGAACAAAAACTACACCCCCGCTAGATCCAGAAAACTACCTGAGCATTGGGTGGGTATAGTGGATGATGGGGATTGTATATACCTTACCTTACGTGGACCCCAGAGTAATTTGCACAGGATAGGGGCAGTTTGCGTCAGATGTGTAGGGCATGGGTCCCTAAGGATGAAGCAGGTAGAAAGAGAGAAAGGGAGAAGTTAGTTAATGAAGTATTAACTAAAGGGGGGAATGTTGGGATGCATGTCCAAATTACCGCCCTTCCCAAATTATTTAGATTGCGGAAAATATATTAAACATGGAGAATGTGTGAAGGATGGTGCTAGGGAATGGGGGAGGCTTACGGGCAGAAGTAATTGGCTAGAGTGGGAAGTTATGCAGAGGATAATTAACCAGTTTCTTTGTGATAGTGCTACATAGAGTATTTTGCATGTGTGTGATAGTTATAATATGAACTAATGCTGCATTTACGAGCAGGCTTCAACCCTCGCAGGCTGTGTTGGAGACACAGACAATGAGGCTTCATCACTATCACATTCGATTCCCAGGAGCAGCCAGGAACCCGCACATACACCCACATTTAAATGTATTTAGTCAGGTCTTTGAACAATTAGGTATGAATGTGTACAGCCAAACAGGCAAAGGTTTGCAGCCCATTATGAAGGCCATACTCATGGGAGTCGAGACTGAGGTCTTGGGTTGCCGAAACATGAACTAAGATTTAGGACACAACCGCCCCCTCCCCCCCAGACTGGTGATCACTCTATTTGAACAAGCAGATGTGCAGGAATATGAGTCTTAAATCCTTCATGACTAATAACATTTTAAGCTGCTTTCCGTCAGTTTAACACTTTTAAACATTTTATATTAGCGCTTCTTAATTACTGAAATTGTGCCTGAATTGTGTTCTGATATATTTTAATTACTTTTACCATCATTGGCGTTACGGCTGTTGCCTAATTTCTTTGTTTGCTACCTGTGGTCCTGCGTGATTTGAACTAGAGCCTCGGCATTGGCTCTGCACACATGTGGATAGTTGGAACTACAAAATCCAACAGTGTTGTAGCTTTATCGATCCATATCTTTGCAGCTCAGACACGAACGCACCGGCGCACATGCAACTAGATGGTTTTTGCCCGTTTGTGATCGGTGAGTGCTCTGCTCTGCTTATATCGCTTCTCTAAATACCTCTTCCTCTTTTACTCCGTCATAAGAATAATTGTTATCCTCTATTGATACAATGTATAAAAATAACAATCACTGTAGTCTTGTTTTCTCCATCCAGAGGAATCGAAGAGCTCGTCTCAGACTGGAAGCATATGAGTTAAGTGTAGAAAACATTGGGCCTCATTACGACCCAGGCGGTAAGTTACCGCCTGGGCCGTGACTTTACTACCATGGCGTAAACTACGTTTACGCCATGGTGGTAGGCGGACTTACCGCCCCATTCCGAGGTCGGCGGGGCGGTAAGTCCCCAATCCCCATTTACCCTTCCCCATTCCCATTTTTGCCCCATAGGGCATAATGGGAGTGGGGAAGGCGTTAATTACGCCACCGTAAATTACGGTGGCGTAATTAACTCCATGGTCCCTTAGCGCCATGGATTTTAACACCTGCTAAAAGCAGGTGTTAAAAGCTCCATGGCGCTAAGGGACCTCGTACTCAGGCGGTAAGGGTCGGCGCTGTTTACGCTGCCGTAAACCCCTTACCGCCTGGGTCGTAATGAGGCCCATTGATAGTGAAAGTCGGGAGGGGAGCGACTCCACTCATGTATCCACCTTGGTTACTGCCCAGGTTAATACCACTGAATCAAACACGTTAGTGACTCAGCCCCTATTAAACTCTTATAAAAATGCTCAAAAAATTGATAATATAGCGACACTGCCCTCGACAACAACCATACCAATATTAAATGTGGACTACTTAATACTCACTCTATGGTACTTCATGCCTTAGAAATCTCTGATTGTATTACAGAGAACTTTTTTTATGTCCTCGTTCTTACCAAGACGTGGCTCCATGACTCAGCTCTGCAAACTGTGTCACTCGCAACACCAGATGGATATAGATGCCTTCACACCAATTGGAAAACGGGTCGAGGGTGCGGAGTGGGTATGATTTTTAGACAGACCTTGGATTTTTATATCTCCACGCCTCCTCATCTTGACTCCTGCGAGGCAATGCAACTAAAACTTAACATTGATTCATCACATTCACTCAGCATATTAATTTTATGTAGGCCAACACTAAGTACTCCTCTTTTTTTTAGGTGGCACATTTAAAAACACCTCGGCTGTTACCATATTAGGTGATTTCTATTTATGGGCTAACAATTGCTACAACCTGGAAGTCATGTCTCTATTGCAAACATTGTCATCCCCTGGCTTTCACCAGGTTGTAAATAACCCGACTCATAATGCAAGAAACATAGTTGACTGGATACTCTTCAAAAATCAAGTTTTAGCCTTACAACACATAGTGAAATGTCCTTGGTCCGACCATTCTCTGTTTCACTTTAATGTGTCATTAGAGTTTTGCAACACGTCCAGGGAAACAATCGTAACCCAAAGTAATGCACAATTTAAAAATTTTACTTCCAAAGCTTTTCAATCTACAATAAATCCATTATTACCACCACTGGATGGTAGGCTATCTCTAGAGGAGTGTATCCTTGATATTAGGGCTGCTACTGACAAAGCTTTTGATGCCCTTGCTCCTCTTCGTCAAACTAAGTTTAAGAAATAGAAGGGACACAAACTATGTTTTTCCATGGAATTAACATTGGTAAGAAAGAAAAAGAGGAAATTTGACCACAGATGGAGAAGCCACCCATCTCCCCTCACACAGATAGACTGCAAAATATCAGCTAAGGAGTATAAGTATGTAATTTATGAAGCAAAACGCTCAACTCTTAACACTAGGATAGAAAGAGCTCCTTTGAAATCTGAAGAACTCTTCACGGTCCTTAAAGAACTGAAAGGCCCTATAGCAGAACCCCTATTTATTATCTGTGATGGCTGGTGTCAGAATATTTCGGACAGTTTCTGTCAGAAAACCCAGCAGCACCAAACAAGTATCAAGAAATTGATCAAATCACAGCTTCTATAAGAAGATACAGATATCATAGGGATGGATGATCCCACTTAGAGTACTAATCTCTTTTCATTCACCAAAATCTCTGAACAAGAGGTATTGGAGGTCATAGAGAAGTTTAAGCCAATGTCTTGTAAGGGCGATACCTTCCCCTCCACTCTTTTTAAGGAATTCGCATATACACGAACTCCTTGGATTACAGAGCTTGTTAATCGCTCTTTATCAGAGACACATGTGCGTGTAGCTATTAAGGTAGCCTGGATCACACCACCTCAAAAAAGGGATAATCTTGATCCCTTGGTTCCTAAAAATGACCACCATATAATAAATAAGCCTTTTATATAAAAAAAATCCTTGACAAGATAGCATACTCACAATTCCAAGCTTTTGTCTAGACTAATAATGTCTTGGCAAAAGAGCAATCCGGTTTTCGAACCATGGGATTGAAACAGCTCTGTTGGATTTAAAAACAAATAATACAGGGATTATCGAAGAAGGAAGCTCTGATCTGCTGCTCTTGCTGGACTCGTCTTCAGTGTTTCATTTGGTCGATCACGACATACTGACAGACAGACTCTAAAAGGTAGGCCTATGCTCCCTGGTGCCTTATCTTGGCTAAAATCTTTTCTTGGCCCTAGAACAGCATGTGTCGCCAAGGGAACTTCACAGTCTCAGAAAATATCAGTAACAAATGGTGTTCCCCAGGGATCATGCTTATCCCCTCTGCTATGATCTCTTGGCGTTAAGTTCGCACATTATGCAGATGATACCCAGATAGTTCTTAAACTATCTGCGATCTATGAGGAGGATATGATATGATATGATATGGTATTTGTAACGCGCCTATACACAGGTGTTTCAAGGCGCGACGAGGCAGGGAGGGGAGGAACAAGGGGAGACAGACAACGATCCTACTAGGCCAGGTGTCATTCAGATCGCGCAAGTGCAGGGGTGGGGGAGGGGGAAAAGTGCAAGGGGAAGGGGAGGGGGGAAGTGCAGTACAAGGTAAGTGGCGTAAAGTAATAAATAAATAGGGCCAGCTGGTGGCAAGTGCAAGGTAAGTGCAGAACAAGTGCTGGGGAACGGGGGCTGTAGAGATACAGAGACAGTCCCGCAGTGCAGAGGGGTTCCAGGGCATCAGTGCAAGTGGAGGGTGGCTGGGCCCAGGGCCGAGGCCGTTTAGAGAGGTCCAGTTGCAGGATCAGTGCAGTTTCAGTGAAGAATATTAGCTGTTCAGCAGGGGAGAGGGAGAGAGAAAGCAGAAGCAAAGAGGAAGGTTTTGAGGTGCTTCCGGAACCGGATCTGGCCAGAAATGGATGGCCCTAAATTTTCTATCGCTCAATGATAAAAAGACTGCGCTACTTATAGTCAATACCCCCCAAAGACTGAAGAATCTAGAGGCACAATACAAAGCCTTCGTCATCAATGGAAATTTTAACCCAGTGTCTGAATCTGTAAAAACGCTGGGAGTGTTTTCTGACTCCCGCCTCTCATTGCAAAAACATGTATCATATCTCAAATCATCCTGTTCATATTTTATACACCTATTGTGGCAAATTCATCCCTATCTGTCTGAATCCAATAGAGTCCAGATTGCGGTGGCTATTGTCAATGCTGCATTACACTATTGTAACAGCCTCCTTCTAGGAACATCTAAAGGCAACATTCGAAGACTTCAGGTCCTACAGAACGGCGCAGTCCGAGCAGGATGTGGGCTTAGTCGTCAAACTCACATTACGGAAAACCGAAGGAAATTACACTGGCTCTCCATAGAGCAATGTATCAACTTCAAAGGCTCAGTCCTTGTATTCAAATGTCTCAAAGGTGTTGCACCAGTTTATCTTGCATCAGGAATTAAAAAAGTCACGTCACAACGGACTCTGCGCTGAAATGACCAGATGCTACTGACTCAACCGCGCACTATCTTGAAAAATCTTGTAGGGGCAAGCTTTAATGCATGGGCTTCACACATTTGGAACTCAATTCCCTTAAAAATAAAAGAATGTGCTATCATTCAGCAGTTCAGGAAACGTCTCAAAACATTTCTTTTTGACGCCTAACTGCACAATTAGTACAACCTATTCCTAGAACAACTGTTATATCCAGTCCATACAGCTGTACTTACAACACTCTTTTTTTGTTTTTTTTGTTTTGTTCTTGTTACATGAGCGCCCTGAGACCTTTGGGTTAGTGTGTGCTATTTAAGAACTTATTTAGTTAGTTAGTATGAATTGGATTGATAAATGGAGCACCAAACACATCTCTTGGGAGGGGAACTGATACAGGGGGGAGCATAGAACAACATGATCTGTGATTTGTACCACAACGAGCCAAGAGTGATGCCCATACAGTGGAGAAGCATGATGAGGACGCTGGCGTTTCTAGGATGAAAAAAGGGTTGCTTTGTTCAAGAGGACCAGGCTGACCCCGAAATTATCTGCTGAGTTCATGTTGACGACCAGGTGCACAAGACATGGTTAGGAGTAAAGATATGGTGGTACGAGTCAAGTCCAAACAATTGCTTTGCAGGGCTCCAAGATGGAAGAGGCCGTTAGCCACGTGTGGGGAAGATGGAGGAGAAGACAACGTGACCAATTGGAAGATGGACCATTTGTAATTCTTAGCATGTATATAGGCGGCAGCCAATGAGGGTGGGGGATGTACACTGTATATCCAGTATGTCATGAATGATGAGTAATACTCTTATAAAACAACCACCATTTTGAAGGGGTTAGAGAGCTCTGCAGCAGTGTATTTTTAATCACCTGTCGTCCATTCCTTTTTGTATACAAAATAAAGCTCTTGTTCTTCTCGAAAAAGGGTTCACCTAGCCTTTTCCTCAGTGGGCTGTTTTTTCTCGGTCTGGTTGCCAGAACGTTGCCCTACAGGCCGTAAGTGGCAGACATGTGTATAGGGGGGTACAAGACAAGGGCAGCGTGTGCCTTGGATTCTAGTTTCGACCACTGCAGTAGATTTCAGTGTAATTTGAAGATCTTGAATTTCTGGTTCTACACAAGCCAAGTCATATCTGCTTCATTTCAGAGATTCACTGGATAAAAGTACATGATTAAACATAGTTACAGGATCACATTGATCACTATTCAGTCAAGAACAGATATTTTGAATGTGAAAATATGATTTTATTACACTCTAAGCTGGTTTTCAACTGCAATTAAACCATACCTTTTTGAAAAGTGCTTAAAGATGACAACGCTAGCCTCATAATAGCCCATAGTTTGATGTTACTGCATGTTAGAATTAGCTAACAGCAATCCCTGGAGGTTGGTACTGATTGTGGGTGGAAATGGCTATTGAGAATAACAATAGAGGAAACAATGGTCATGGCAAGGGTGGACTGGCCTATAGGGAACACTGGAGTTTTCTGGGTAGGCCACTGTACCCTGGGTCTCTTTTGTGTGCTTTATCCACAATTTCTCATAGAAAAAGGTTTGGACTTGCAAAAAATGTATAATATGGGGCCACTTTCAAAATGATTTCCAGGGCCTCTTTTGTTTCCCAGTCCACCCCTGGTCATAGATGGTCATTCAGTGAGTAAAAAGCCAAACAACACCCACAGGTTGGTTATCCCTCCTACCACTTTCAGCTGCACCAGGACTGGAGCAGGAGCACCCTCGCCCACTGCAGGAGCAGTGACTGGCTGGAGGTAGCCCCCATTCATCAAGGCAGGCTTTCTGCCTAGCGCTGACGTGCCCAGGAAGCTCATCAAATTCCCAGGAAAAGTTCGCTTTGTTCACCCGTTCCCCGCCATATTTAAAAACTAGGCATAACGGCTGCCCAATGCCACCCGTCTGCCACCATGCCTGCCCACAGCACCCTGATGGCTGTTTTCGCCATTGAGAACCACGAGGTTCTCTGCCATTTAAAAATGGCCGCCCGCATCTTCGTCTAAGAGTTTCCACCAGAGGAAACACTGTGAGCCCGGATCCGTGTCCCGATTGGCCTGCAGCCTGCATTTTTAGCCAATTGCAAGCTGGCAGGCGATTCAGCCGGCCCACCCTCCAAAGGCACACTTCCTAAGGCAGCCCCTGTCGTGAGCCTGTCAGGAGCCGGAAAGTGCCGATTGCCAGGATTCCTGCTCCCCCGGGGATCGACTGACAACATCCTGCCTATGTACACACCTATCCAGGGTAAGCAGCTCAACAGCATCCAGCTCAAACTGTTACTGCAACCTTTGCTGCACTGCCTGTTCTGCAAGTCACTTTGTTTACATGGATGCTAGGAATAGCCATGAAGCCACTCTTTTCCTGCTGCCCAGACATTGACATCTGCACACTGCTGCATGTCCCACAGTACCTGTACTACACCTGTGCCACATATAAATGCCTGATTACACATGCCACTGCTTGCCATCATATGTGCTTTGCAAAACCGGTCCAGATGACTATTTGCTCTTGCTTAAGCCTAAGTCAGTCCTAGACTAGCCCTCAGACCACTCTAAACTATGTCAGGCATTATGGTCGCCTTCAGTCTACCCTAAACTGTGTTGTGCTTTACGGTCATGTCCAGACCACTTTAAATTGTGTTGTGCCTTATGGTCACGCCCAGACCACTTTAAATTGTGTTGTGCCTTATGGTCACGCCCAGACCACTTTAAATTGTGTTGTGCCTTATGGTCACGGCCAGACCACTTTAAATTGTGTTGTGCCTTATGGTCACGGCCAGACCACTTTAATTGTGTCATGCTTCATGGTCACGGCCAGACCACTTTGATTGTGTTATGCTTCATGGTCGCTTCAGACCATTTTAAATTGTGTTGTGCCTTATGGTCACGCCCAGACCACTTTAAATTGTGTTGTGCCTTATGGTCGCTTCAGACCACTTTAAATTGTGCTGTGCCTTATGATCACGTACAGACCACTTTAAATTGTGCTATGCTCTATGCCTTATGTCAATTTCGAGGGGCCATGCCGCAGTATGCATGCACTATTAGCTATGATTAGGACTCTCAACTCCAGGTGCCATGTTGTATCATGTGTGTTTATTAGCCACGATTAGGACTCTCTAAGCCAGAAGCCTTTGCTGAAGCATATCTGCCCGTTTGACACTAACAGGATTGCCCAATATAGATGTTTCTGTGATAGTACATTTACACCCTAGTCCGTACCAGATTTGCCATATACAGGCATTAGCTTGCCACCCTTACAATATGCATGCCACTAAGACCTGCTTCTCACACACACGTGGTTCCATAGCCTGGACTCTCCTAACCATCACCATAACAATGGCCCTTACTAACTCTACACCCTGCAACATGCAAGAGAGAAACTTGCGACTTAGAGCTAGGCTGCCACGACTTTATGACATTAAAAACAAAAGAACCAGTCCACCAGTACCCACACGCACCTCCACAGCCAACAACCTCAACCTCCTAGACTCAGTGACGATAAATCAACCCGAACCACTTGGTGACCTATACTACAAACAGAGGACACCTAACCACCCTAATCCCAGATCTGCCAAAGATAACACTACAATTCTGACACTATCAGGAGCCCTTATTAACGCTAGGTCCCTGATAGCACACAATACGGAAATAGCTGATATACTGGCTATGGACAACTTAGACATCCTTGCTGTCACTGAAACATGGCTCCATGATGCAGCCGGTCCTGCCCTTATGACTGCCATACCGGATAATTACAATATCCTAAGAGTCGACCGACCCAATTCCAGAGGAGGCGGCCTGGCCATCATAACCAAAACACAGCTAGCTGCCAGACTCACCCCACACCCAGTAATCACATCATGTGAACTTCTCTCAGCTAAAATACCCATCTCAAATAATAGTACACTAACGATACTCCTTGTGTACAGACCACCAGGCCCACTAGACAACTTTGAGGAAGACCTATCCAGCCTCCTCACTAATAGCATTAAAGACTCCACTCAGCTCCTTCTACTAGGTGACCTTAACCTAGGCTTTAATGACGCTAAAGACAAACAGGCCCAATCTATCCAATCCATTTTAGTCAACCACGACATTACTCAAAATGTCCTAGTTCCTACACACACAAAAGGACGCACACTAGACTGGCTAGCCAGCCATAACTGCAACATCACCATCTCTAGTATCCTACCTCAAATATGGACGGACCACTATCTTATATGCTTTACAGCCAGCATTGAGCCTCCTAAACCTAACAACAATAAAATAGCACCCACCATGCCAACAAGAAGTAAAAAAGAAATCACAGCTGAAAAACTACTTCCACTTCTCCTACCAACTCTCACAGCTAGCTCCAATGAATCTAACCCTAGCGAGTTAGTTGAATCATTTAACAACGCCTTGACCAAAGCCCTTGACTTGATCGCACCTATCAAACTCCACAAAAGTAAACGTGAAACTCACCTTAACTCTTGGTTCACCCCACATCTCAAAGAAATGCGCATCCAAAAACGCAAACTCCAAGCTATCTGGAGGCATACTCCTTCTGCTGACAATAAAACCACACTTGCCAATTTCGCCATAAAATACAAAAAGGAAATAATTCAAACTAAAAAAGATTCATTCAATGATAGAATCAGTAAAGCCAATTCGAATTCCAAAGAGCTCTTCACCATTCTCCGTGAACTGGAAAATCCCATTGCCCCTACAGACAATGTCCCCAGAGACAAATCTTGGTGCACTAGTATCCAAAATGCTCTAGCAAATAAAATCACAACCCTTAAATCTAAAATTGCTAAGAAAAAAGCCACACTGAGCCCTAGTGGAACTCATACCACCCCACTGAAGGAGATACCTAGCATATCCACCCAAAATAACTGCAAACCTTTCAGGTTTACCAATATCTCCATATTGGAAACTGAAAAGGTCATCCTATCCCTTAAACCGTCGAACTGCCAAGGTGACAGCTGCCCTGCGCAAATCATCAAGGATGCAGCCAGAGACCTAGCACACCCTTCATCTCGAAACTTATCAACGCCTCCTTCAACATCAGTACAGTACCCACCAACCTTAAAGTAACATGGGTTCTGCCCCGACTAAAAAAACAGACACTCGACCCAGCTATCCCCACTAACTACAGGCCCATTACCACGGTCCCATTTCTCCTTAAAATCATCGACAGAGTAGCCTACCTCCAAATTCAAAACTATTTGGAGACACACCAACTACTAGGTTCACGGCAATCTGGCTTCAGACCACTGCATGGTACTGAAACGGCCCTTATTGACCTCAAGACACAAATCGACGAGCTGAAGGATAAAGGCAACACAGCTATGCTCCTCCTCCTTGACCTATCAGCGGCCTTTGACCTGGTGGATCATGCAGTATTATGCAACCACTTAGCGTCCGCCGCTCACTTCTCAAGTGAAGCTATAGCATGGGTACAATCCTTCCTAGCTAACCGTACGATGAGAGTGTTCTCCCCTGTAGCGGCAGCGGACCCTATCCAGATCACTTGTGGTGTACCACAAGGCTCATGTGCCTCCCCGACAATGTACAATATCTTTACTAAGCCTCTCTTCGACAAACTTGACAAATTAGGGGTAACCTACACGAATTATGCGGACGACACGCAGATTCTCATACCACTATCAGGCAACTTTGTCGAAGACACAGCTCTAGTAAACAAAATGTACCTCCTCATTCAGGCATGGATGGCTTCCCACGGCCTCTGTCTAAATGACGACAAAACTGAGATATTGATCCTGGGTTCCGACTCCAACCTTAAAAAACGGAGTCCCAACTATCGCAATTTCAACATAGATGGTAACACAATCAAGGTGGCTACGGAGGTAAAAACTCTAGGCTTTTACCTCGATTCCACCTTATCGCTTAAAAAACAAGTCAACACCCTGGCATCCTCCACAGCGTACACCTGCAAATTAATCAGGACCTGCAGACCTTACCTCTCTAAATCTAACTGCATCATGCTAGCCAATGCATTAGTAATGTCCAAATTGGACTACTGCAATGCCCTCTATGCAGGTGCCAACAAATCCGTCATAAATAAAATGCAAATTTTCCAAAATAACGCTCTTAGAGCAGCCCTTGACATACCCCGTAGAGCACATATCTCTAACGTTAGGAAAGACCACCACTGGCTCAAAATCAGCGACAGAGTCCTGCTTAAGACACTATTGCTTACCCACAAAGGGCTTAACAACAGAGCACCTCCCTACATCTCAGCCAGACTGACCAGAAAATCATCCAGTCACCACACTAGGGCTACCAACCACTATCTGCTTGAAACTCCCAGATTCAGAGGATCCAAAGCGGGAGGTGCAAGCTTCCCCGTCAGAGCTGCCCAGGCCTGGAACACATTGCCCATTGCACTGAGAGCTAACCTACCCTACTCTAACTTCAGATGCAAGGTAAAAAATTGGCTCTGGTCCAACGACAACTAATTCCCGCGGCACCCTATGGCCACGACACCCTTGTAACTCAGGCTAAAATAATTCTGCCCTCTCACTTCTACCTGTATACTTTCCCATTACTGTAACATGCTACTTTTTTTCCCAACCGTTGTCATTGACATGTATGTACCACATTACCGTATGTACCGCATTGACATGTTTTTATACCTTGTATGTAACCTAAGCTTAAGTAATCTTGTAACTGCTGCGCCCGGCTACCCCTGGATTTTGTGCGCATTATCAAATAATAAACATAAACATAAACCTTGACATCTCCTACTGTCTATACTTCTTCTTCTCTGATTGACCCTCCCAGGTCCAACCTGGGTCCTTACTCTCCTCTATCTCTACCTGTGGTGTCCCCCAGGGATCTAACCTCTCTCCTTGGCTGTTCAATCAATACCTGTCACTTCTTGCCCACCGCATTGCTGCTCTCTGCCCCAACTTTCAGTGCTATGCGGATAACACTCAGCTAATTTTCAGGCTATGTTCAGCCACCTCTTCTTCGTCTCTCATCTCTGTCTGTCTGCTATCCAGGAGTGTTGTGCCGCCAATGATCTCTGCCTTAATGCCGGTAAGACTGAGATTTTCCTCACTGGCACAACTGCTGCCGCCTTTCCTGTCACTCTCTGGCCGGCCTCTCTTCGCCCTCTTCCTGCTCCCACCCATGAGGCTAAAAACCTCAGGGTCATCTTCGAATCAACACTCTCCTTCTATCCTCACATCTCTGATGTCTATAAGAAGTCACACTTCCAGCTGCACCTCCTCAGAGGTATTCTTCCTTTCCTCTCCTTTCCCCAGAAGCTCACTGTCTCCAGAGCTCTGGTTCTCTCTAGGCTGGACTATAGCAACAGCCTCTTTCTTAATCTGCCTGCTACTACTCTCCGCCCTGTGCAACTCATCCAAAAAAGGACTGGAAGACTTGTCCTTGGCCTCAAGCCCAGGGATCGTATCTCTCCAGGACTGAAATCTCTGCACTAGCTCCCAGTGGCTGCGATGATTAAGTTCAACACCCTCTGCATTGTCCACAAGGCCTTCTGGGGCCTGGGGCTTCAATACCTTCAACTCCCTCTGCCTAAATATCTTCCTTCTCAAGCTCTTCACTCATCTGCCTCCAACTCCCACAGGGTCAGTCGCTTCTCCAAGCAACGAGTTGTTGGTAGATCTCTTTCTTCGGCTGTGGCCTCCCTCTAGAACAGCCTCCCTGCCTCCTTGAAACTTGAGGAGAACCATCTCTGGTTCCGGAAGCACCTCAAAACCTTCCTCTTTGCTTCTGCTTTCTCTCCTCCTCTCCCCTGCTGAATTCTTGGCTGAAACCGTACTGGTTACATGGCTACCCTCTGATCTCAGCCCCAGGTCCCCTCCCCTGCCAGTTACACACCTGCACTGCCTCCCTGGCAACCACTGCACCTGGTATCTGTTTTCTGTATCCCTGCAGTACCCCCCCCAGTACTTGACACCTGATGTCTGCACTTACCCTTGCACTTGCCACCAGCTGGCCCTACTGCTCTTATTGTTTTATTTATTCTATTACCCCTGTACTGCACTGTCCCCACCTCTCCCACTCTGCACTTTTCCTCTCCCCCTTCTCCTGCACTTGCACGATCTGAATGACACTTGGCCTAGTAGGATTGCTGTCTCTGCTCCCCCTCGCTTGACCATGCCACCCCTTGAAACACTTGTGTATATGCACGTTATAAATGCCATATCATATCATATCATATCATATCATAGCATACTTCTGTGCCAATAGTTTTGGATTCATACCTAATTGCCAAGACTATAAAATGTGCCTTTAAAACATTTGATCTAAAACAAGAATCCTTCAAATCACATCAAAACAACCACTACAGTGTTAACACATCAATAATTACTAACACATGATTAAAGTTGTTGTATACTGCTCGACAGCATTGTTTAATACAAGTGCCCTGTAGTCAACACGACAAACACTTCTATTGCAGGGTTAATAATCAGAGCTAGAACATCTAGAACAGTTTAACCAAGCTCTTTGGAGGTACTTTGATTATGCAATGCATTTCTATTGTGTTGGTCTGCAAGTAGCAAGAGCTAACCCTAGATGTCTAATACATAAACACCCTAAAGCAGGTCTTAGCCAAACCTTTCTAGTTGCCATATCAAGCAGACAATAAACAAAAAATGAACCATCTCCACCCAAGCCATTATGCAGAAGTGACAATAGTTACTGTTTCCCAATTTTCATTGGAAGGTATAGGCTGCCACTGGTAGCATTCCCAGCTGAACTTTCAGAAGTAAAACCTTTGCATAAACGTGCTCCATTTCATTAATATAATCCTCAAAGCCTAGCATATTTTTGGACCCATTTGTTCAGTGACTTGACAACCTCTTACGCATCTCTCATACCTCCTAATTCAATACCATTCAATATTGGCAGTCATAACTGACTTTGTGGTAGACTAATTAATCAGAAATGGATGGATCCAGATGAAATCCATCCTGTAATTCCTGGCATTCCCCTCATACCTCTCATGCAGACAGGGATTCTGCTGCTGGATAATTGACTGCCTACATCAAAGAGACCAAATAGAGTCTCACAATATTTATCTAACACTGCAAGATGTTGCTTCAAGAGTTATACTCACCCAGCCCAATTGCAAAGGCAGAGGGATAGTGGAAGTACTTATGGGAAGACCAAGTCTCTATTAAATAATGAATTTTACTCAATAGCCAATGGGGATTTATTACTGTTAGGCCCATGAAAGAGTGTCCACAACAACCTGGGATTGATGGATCTCCTGTATGAATATTCACAAAGCCAGTTGCTCAATGGTATACAAAGTAAGCATAGAAAGAAAAACACCAGCTTAAAAACAAACATGTGAGCTGCAGCCTGTGCACAGCATTTCAGAAATTACATGTGCAAAGGAATGTGCAATGTTTGCAACCCATATCAACCCATATCAAATAAGTGTATATCTCCACAGTAAATGATAAAGCCAAGAAAATATGTTTTTTCCAGTTACCAAACTGTATCCAGCCACTTTTATTACAATGGAAAAACAGTCCAACCTGGGATGAAAAGTGCATCATTTTATAGAACAGCTGGAATCAAGAGGCCTTCTGGTGTTTGTTTATTTCCTTTGTAGGATTATGAATCAGTATTATAAACCCTACAGATGTTGAACATGTAGACTTTTGATTGGAGTTTGTTAGGAATCTTATTTTGCATGTAACTATTGTATGAAATGTCCTAGAATTATTTTTTGTAAAACAAATGTTCAGTTTGAAAATCTCTATCAGTTGGATGTAAAACGACATTTCTTGATATAGGTTAATTATGCAAATTAGGCAAATGTGGTTAGTCTCATGCAGAAACAGTGCACGTTAGAGATTTATATATCCTAATGTCTGTGCCAGGGATCCTGTTACTTTGAGATGGAAAATATTTCTTGTGTAAAAGTATTAGTGAGTAAAAAGTCAAAATGTATTACTCTTCCACCATAAGTCATGTCGAGATGAAAGTCACATTACTTGAACTAATTATTAACATGATCACATGTGTGGAATATGCTACTTTAGAAAGTTACAGATGCTTAATGTTAAACTCTCCAAGATGACATTGCAGCAAATGGGAGGCATACTGGGTTTGGAAGTTACTCCCATTCGACTGCCCTTCTCCTTCTCATGCTCAGTGACTATGGAGGGGATGGTTTTGTGTGATTTTGCTATTTCAACACTGTCTAAACACATACATTGAGCAATTAGATTAGAGAAATGATACACACCTTTATGCATGTGGGGTTCTGCTCTCTAAAAAGTTGAAACCACCCATAGACTTTGGAGGCACTCGCTGACTCACTGACTGATGGAGAACAATAAGGAGAGAAAGGAGCACTGATGACAACAGAAAGGAGATGGAATAAATTGCTATCTTTTTGGATCAGATTTTGGATTACTAGCATTACACTGTTAGAGAAGTTTACCCGGCGTTAAAGTCCCATACCTTCTTCATTACAAGAGACAGCAGACAGTCTCTTAAGGGCAACTGACACCATCTTGATGACTGATGCTTTTCCTGAGTGGGAGGATTAAAACCAGTCCTCATCAGGGTGCCCACCTGTCTGTGATACAGCTAAAAGAAATTCATATGTAAGTATAATATCAAGGGGAAATAATTCAATGGAGAGCAATACTTTGAAATGGGAAGGCTCCTGTAATATGTAAGTATTGAAGGGTGGAGGGATGCCAATTGACTGTACATCCTGGGAAATAAGTAAATATTTCAGAAGTGTAAGTGCTTCTGTAATTATAGATTTTATGAAATAGATCTTATGGTGTGCATACTTGGAGACCCATTGACTCCTTCTCTTTGCGATGTACAAGCACAGCACCATTATCTTGTGAACTAAAAGGACATCTTACTGTGTACATACCTAGAAAAATAACATCATTGAAGACATTCACTGGTTACATCACCAAGCAGAGTTCTGTTACTGGTGTTGAGCCATTTAAGAATATGAGGAAAGGGTAATTAACTGCTATCCGTTTCCCGCTTTAAAATGTTCCATTGAACAAGAGAAATATAAATGTTTACATAACAATGCAATACAAACACCACTGTAGTGAGTTTAGCAAACATTAACTTTCAATTGGTGATTGGTTAGCATGCAGGAGTGTTAAGCAGCCTGCGTCAAGTAAGGTTTTTAGAATACTGTTTAACATTTTGACAAGAGAAAAGGGTAGAGATATCTATTTTCAATAAAAGGAAAATAGAGAGATTTTGTTAAGCACATATGTTCTGTTCTGATTTAATTTGGTTTTCAATAAAATTACAATTTTATCTGAGCCTCATACACTGTTCAACGATTGGTGGATGTGCACAATAATTCAATGTACACATGGTGATGCGTGTACTTTAAAAGTTCACTTACATAATAACGCTGGTTTGACCATTGATGTTGGAATTTCATGAACACATAATTTGTGTATAGTTAACTTGATTTCATTATTTTACTTTAATAATACATAGAACTTCCTGTGTCTTTTTTGTCCTGAAAGGGTAGGGATGCTGTAAGGAATCAATATTGTTAAATTGGGGGTCTGAGTTTCATTGAAAAAAAAAACTTTATTAAATAAAGGAACATTGTGCCTGCCTTATTTGGATTAGATGTTGCCTAATTAAAACATCCTACAATACGATGACACACATTCCTGCCAGTTAGTATCAACCATTTTATTTGATCTGCAATTTTCCATGATATAATCTTTAGACATTTTTCACAAGATGCTACTATTGACTTACATGTGCTCTTCCCTTTCTCTGGATGGAAGAAGGGGGGCTGAAGTTGTCAATCTGAAATAATTATATTGAGAATCACTGGCTGGTTTTACATTGTTCCATGCAAAGAAGAATTCACTACAAAAAGGGGTGTGCATGATGAATTTGATTTGATTGGCGCCATTCTGGTGTCTAATGGCTGACTTAATTAGATCACGGATCACAAATCTAAACTCTATAGCAACACACCTGCTAACCATTCAGCCAACACCAGTTTAATCACGTCAAGATTAGAATTCTCCAAATTCTTAAAGATTGTCAGATATTACAAAATGTGAGTGGACTTATTTATTTATTTGTTTGTAATGTGCCGGAGCCTACAGGCATCCAGACGCAGAGACAATGATTCACAATATACCAACAAGTTTGAAAGAGATTCTGGAGCAATATTATCATTGTATACTTCAACTATATCAGCTGCACCATCTGCCTGCTGGTAATTTAGAGCTTTTAAACTGTTGATTAAGGTGTAGGTGTAACAACTACAGGTCCTATGTTTTTATAACAAGCAAAATGTAAAAAAAGTATTACATTTATGTTATCTCTTTGGATACACAAAACATTGGGTCATCCTTCTGCTCCTGCATACTGGATTCCCAAAGGATCACAGTTTGAACAGTTTGAAGTACTTGAGGGTTAGGACAAGTGAAGGAAAATCGCAGTGTCTAGCATACATTTGTAAACACTTCTAGTCCTTCTCATCTCACCAGTACATTATAGTCTCTTAGTGCACTTACATTTCAAATGTTATATCACTACTCGCTGTAGATAAAAATGCATGACTGAGCTACTGCTTACACTGTAGTGCTAGAAAAATAAATCAAATGTATTGCTCATTCATATCTCACATCAAAGGCTCCAAATCATTGGAGCCCTTCATCACCTGTGAATAAAGAAAAAGTATTTAATAGAGGTGACAATAGAGGGGCAGTATGAAGGCGGACTATGAGATTAGCATGATTTAAAATCCGTAACCTTACCCTCACTTCAACATCTCACCATATAGTGGCACAGTAATGTACAAGAAATGTAGGGTGACTATCCCGCGTATGCTCACATTGCAAAGTTGCATTGCCTCCTCCACATCCTTTTCCAAGCTCCTGCGTTCTAGTTCTCACAGATTCAGCAGTGTATTTTACCCTGGATCTCTGAAACTGATTGCCTTTGCATTCTTTGGTGGAATTTTAGGGACATCAGTATTTCATAGTGCTACTTCCTCCCAATCGTAGTGCTTCCAAAATCAGTCATCTACTATACCAAGAATCCCTGCTGCCTGCTGCTCACTTTCTTTGCAGCCTTCTACATACATTTCAAAAATATTCCAAAAGTGGGGAATACCCGTAAAGCTTATCATCTTATTCTACAAATTATAACAGCTGATGCGTTGATATGTTCAAGAAGAACAACGTTATTCATCACTTCTCCTACCTTCTGAGAGCTGTAATGGCAGCATTACCATCTGAAGTTACCAATAACTTCTGCCTCTTACTGTCCCAAGCAACTTTAGTGACCATTCAAATCCAATGCCTCTCTGCTAACACAGTGCTGATTTTTGCGATTTTGCAATTAAAGAAGATGATGTATGTCATTTACAATAACAAAGGAATAACCTACTTTGCATGGGTGCATGACTAAATACAGGAGATTGATAGAGCAGTGTGAATCACTGCAATTTTCATGACCTTGGCATGCTTATGGTATTCCTAAGCATTCACTCATGTACTGGACTGCAGTTGGGGGATGTCATGGTAGAGGGATGCTAGGTACTTGAGTTGAAAGGCCCTGGCAGTGGAGTTGGGCACAGACAGTCCTTCCCTGCGTCCTGCCTGCCTGTGATTATGGATGCAAAATATGTTCATCTCAGTGATTCCTAGTCAAAACAGTTAGCAGCAGGTCAGGAAGGAAACATACCAGTAATGCAACTACATAAGGTCGCCTGGTACAAAAATGGCACCTTCCACATAAAAAAAAATGCCGACCCCCCATTACTGTTACTAATGGAAGCAGGGGTTGCGGAGGTGTCCCCCTGCTCCTCTTAGTCGTAGAAATGGTGGTCTAGGGTTGCAGAGGTGTGCCCTGCTTCCATTAAATGGAGAGGGTGGGACAAGAACGTTTACAGGAAAAAAAAGAAAAAGGGACCCTGCTGCGCCAGCGCCAACCCACTTCCATGTGAGCCGCCATTAAGGTAAGTGGCAGGTGGAGAGTGTGGTAGGGGAATGCAGGCCACAGTGGTCTATCTGATCAGTGTAAGATCTACAGTGAGTTGATCACCTTACGATCCCAGACTTGTGACGTTAACAACTTAACACTAGGACCCCCTCCGTGGTTAAGCCTCCTGAAACTACAGATCGACTTAGCGGAATTACTGTAAGAACATACTTTGTTACATTGTTACAGTAATTAGCATGGATTACTGTTCCACCCCTTCAGCAAATGTTGGATTAGCCTACTTGTACCATACGGCTGTCTATAATGTTATACCAGTCATCATGTTATCTGGTTGTAATCTGCGTTGACTACTCCACGCACTGTGCTTTTTGCCTTTGGGACTAGACTACTAGACTTCATTGTCTGTGCCTCACGGTATCCGACTTTTTAAATTACTATTTCCTATGCTTGATCGACCTAACCTACTGCAGCCTCTGAATGTGCATAGGTGACTAGCCTACCAATCACTGTGTTATTTGCCGTATGGGACTAGCATACTACTGTACACCTGCCCCACCACGCACTCAATATGTGGATGTTAATGCACCTCATTGCCCACTACATCCTTATCTTACTGGTGAATCCACCCGCTCTGGTCTAAATATTTGCATCGCACTACAGCTCCTACCTCTGTCCTACCACTACTGAGGCTATTAAGTGTACTGTAATACCTCACCCTCGCCACATGGCGCACAATATGCCTGGGCATCCCTGGGCACCTTCACCCCTCACGCCTAAACCTTCTCACAACATTCCACAGACTTCCTCTGATATAGCATCCAATCCGTAGTTCAACACTACAGCCCTCTGGCTACAGCATTTTGCCTCTAAACCTACACCCAACCAACCTTGCACTCGCCTCATCAGAAACTCTAGACTCAGGTCCAGATTTTAACATATACTCCGCCAAACGCGCAACTCTCACCAAACAACAAAAGCTTCCTCACCATCTACTCCTACTATACCACCAGACTTAATAAATACTTCAAAAGTAATGAAGATCGGGCAGTGAACCCCCAGGCCCCCCCTGAGAGAAACAGCGACATTCGGGGACCCCCGAAAGGCAGAGAACCGGAACCGCGGCCTCAGCAGCGAAGACGCCACGGGAGACCTGAGCGGCCTCGGGGCTGGAGGAGGAGCCGAGGCCCGCCGAACCTGGGGGACTGTGCGGGAGGGACCGCCCCCCCTGTCGTGACTGCCACCCAGCCCCCAAGTGGGTGGACCACAGAATGGGAACACCGAACCCCCCGCGGACCGTTCCCACGACCCCCGATCAAGGCGGCGGCCTCCCTACACTTCATCCGCAAGGGCAGAGACCCGTGCCCGGAAGAAGGGGCGGTGGCTCCGGGGCCGGGAATCCCCCCTCCGCCACCGCGCCTGCCAGCCCCGAGAGGCGACCAGCATTTCGGCACTGGGCGAGGGGACCCTGAAGTCTGCACCCCTGCATGCCCACGGGAGGAGCGCCCCCCTCCCCTCTTCCTTCACCGGGGCCCGGCTCCCAACCCCACCATCAGAGGAGGAACAGACAGCAGGAGAGTCGGCTCGGAAGGGCCCCCACCAATATCATAAACAGGACGGGACCGCGGCCCACCCCCCCCGCGGCGAACAAAGCAACCTCCCCTCCCCGGAGTGCACAGAAGATGCCGAAGGCCATGGGGCATCGGCACTGGGTGCGAGGCTCCCGCCAGAAGTTGGCGGGGCGTGTGCCCGCCCGGTAGCGATCCCCCAAGAGCCGCGAAGGACCACCAAAGCGAGAGGGGGGTGGTCCCTGTTTGCTCCCCCTTCCCCTGAGTGTGCCTCCACCAACACAGCACAGGCCGGCCTACGAGGTGATCCCGTGGCCCCCAAAGAACCGAGGCATACCCTACGGCGAACCCGGGGGGTAACCAGATGAACTGGCAAAATAATCTACAAAAATATCTTTACCAAGAGGCAGGACCCCACGATAACGGCCCGTCCCACAACAGGGAAATGGCCCATTTGGAAGCCTCGGCACCCTCAACGGCGGCAATAGAGAGGGGCTTCGCCTCAGTTCTACAGGAGATAAGGGACATGCGCTCCGACATTGCCCAAAAATTCGAAAACATGGATTAACGGGTTGACAAAGTCGAGGACAGGTTCCTTCAGATTGAAACCAACCAATCGTCATCAGCAACCCTAGAGGTAGAGACAAATATGAGGCTATCTGCCCTTGAGAAGAGGGAGGAGGAAAGGTCGAGACAAATGGATGATTTTAGGGAACGGAGGAACAACCTTAGAATTTTCGGGGTCCCTGAGGCGGAGGGGGAGATGGAGAGAGAGGTCACTCGAGTGGTGTGAGACATTATTGCCCTCCTCTTTGAGGAAGAGATGACTACTAAACTCACTTTTGATCGGGTGCACAGAGCAGGAGGACGGGCATGGGGACCCCGGTCGATTCTGGTCCGGTTCCATTACTACTCGGAAAAGACAGGGGTGCTGGAGGCCGCCAGGAAAGCTCAGGTGATTACCTACAACAATTCCCAGGTCTCCATTTTTCAGGACCTCTCCGCATATACACTGGCCAAACGTAGGATGTGCCGCCCCCTCACTCATCTGCTGAAAGAGAAGGGGGTATGATACAGATGGGGCTATCCCTTCTCCCTAGCCTTCGAATACCTGGGCCAGCGGACGATGCTGATCACCGAGGAGGACATCAAGGGAGCCATCCAGGACTACGTGACGGAACCGACCCCCCAAAGGGTACCAACTGGGCCGGTTCAGGGCGGAGCAAACGACCCGGGCCCGTCGGGTGGAAGAAGAAAAAAGACCAGCGCAAGGAAATTTAGAAAATGAACACGCCTTCTCCGGCGAAGGAAGGAGAGGGGAACGACTCTGAGGGATGAGCACCTAGGGGACCCAACCAGCAAAGGTCCGAGAATGAGGAACACGGAGACGATCGGAGCGACTTGACCACTTGCAGGTCGGAATCTGAAGAATTGGAGGTTAAGCCGAAACTAGAGTCCCCTTGAAAAACAAGTAAAGCGGGGGCCACCGAGGGGATGAAGCTGGGGGGGAGCTCACAAAAACAAGCTTAGCAATGAACACCTGGCTGGGGAGGGCAGGCTGGTGGTCCAGCCAAAATGCCAGAAATGGCGGAACTAACTGGCTGGATGCCGGGGAGGAGGGTGGGGGCACACAAATTAGTTGTGGTTTGTTTGTGTGGGAGGGAGTTTGGGGGGCAGTTGGGGCAACGTTTTAAAAGTGTCCAAAAGGTGAGACAATGGGAGCGAGAAGGGAGTAACGATGCAATGCTGTTGACCAATAGAGAGGGAAACATAGATTATGGCTGATGGCCAGCCGGCCCTGGGTGTGGGTACCCTGAATGTGCAGGGACTGAACACCCCCACGAAGAGGTCCCTGATTTGTAGGGAATTCAGGAGGGTGAAACTAGACCTGCTTTTCTTGCAAGAGACACACTGGGCGAGGGGGAAAGAACCTAAAATGCGAAGGGGGGGGAATCAAAGAGGTCGTCCACGCGTCCCATACGGTAAAGAAAAGAGGGGTGGCCATACTGGTAGCAAGGAACGTAGGCTTCGAGAAAGAGGCCATCCTGAAAGACCCCAAGGGCCGATACCTGTTTGTACGGGGGTCCCTACAGGGCTTCCCCCTAACCCTGACAGTAGTGTATGGCCCGAACGAAGGACAAGCCCAATTCTGGGAAGAAGTAAGAGACAGGCTCAAACTGTTTGTACAAGGCCCATTGGTGGTGGGGGGGGATTACAACATGGTTCTAGACCCAACCAAAGATAGAAAGCGGGTAGGCTCCCAAAACCTCAGACCCGCAGATGAAGCCATGGTGTGAAACTTTCCGAGGGTCAATGAGGATCTGGGCCTGGTGGATACAATCCCGACCCCCAGAACAGATGTCCCCTCCTTTACTTACTACTCGACCATCCACAACTTGTTCTCTAGGATAGATTACATCTTTGTGGACGAGATCCTCCGTCCATATGTTGCAGGCTATAGGATAGACCCTGTCCCTTGGTGAGACCACGACATGGTCCGAATTACCTTAGCGGTGGGTTGGTGTGGAGAACGCAGAGGACGCTGGAAATGTAATCATGCCCTATTAAGAGACGAGGTTCACGCCCAGGATGTCCTGGAAGCCATAGCAGAGTTCTTTGAGCTTAATGATAACGGGGAGGTGGACACACACACGCTTTGGGACGCCTTCGAGGCAACCTTACGAGGAGTCCTCATAAAAATAGGAGCTCGGAAGAAAAGGGAGAGAGAAGCCCAGGAGAAAGCCCCGAGAGAAAAAATAGCCCATCTCCATCCGGGGGCTCCCTGGATCAGGCCCTGGAGCGCGACCGGGTGGCCGCACTGGAGGACTACAGGCTCCAGCTAAAAGACCTACTCCTACACAAAACGGAGAGGAGTCTCCAAATGGACAAACAAAAATATTATGATAAAGGGGACAAAGTGGATAGGATCCTAGCCTGGAAGTTGAGGGAGGTCCAGAGAAGTAGAAGGGTGAAGGAGGTGAGGGACGCCCAGGGGTCCCTTGGCTGTGACTCTCCCCATATTGGAGAGGCCTTTCGCCAATACTACAAGACACTCTATTCGTCAGAATATGACGGAGATGATACCCAGATAGAAGACTTCCTGAACTCCTTACAGATCCCATCCCTAACGTGAGAAATGGCAGAGGGGTTGGAGGGCCCAGTGACCCAGGATGAGGTGGACAAGGTGATTGGTGGGATGAATGTGGGAACTTCCCCCGGGGAAGACGGCTTTAATGTTTATTTTTACAAGAGATTTTGCTCCTCCCTGGCCCTGTACCTAGTGAGAGTTTTCAACGCCGTGCTGGAGGGGGCATCCTCCCCGAGTCCATGATGGGGGCCATAATAGCAGTTTTGCCCAAGGAAGGGAAGGATCCCGCAGAATGTTCCTCCTACCGCCCCATTTCGCTGTTAAACATTGACATTAAGAACCTGGCCAAGGTGGTGGGGAGGCGGATGGAGCGGATAATGCCGAAACTAGTCCATGGGGAGCAGGTGGGCTTCATTAGGGGAAGGCAAGGGTCAGATAATATTCGCAAAACAATAGACCTGTTTCACTTCACCCAAACATCGGAGCTCGATGCATGTGTCCTCTCCCTAGACTCGGAGAAAGCCTTCGATAGGATCGAGTGGAGATATATGGAACTCCTCCTCCAAAGAATGGGCTTCGGGACTCACTTTATGAGTTGGGTAACTGCCCTCTACAGAGCCCCCATGGCAAGGGTTCAGGTGAATGGGAAGCTGTCTGAATCATTCCCCCTCTCCCGAGGGGCAAGGCAGGGCTGCCCACTCTCCCCCCTGATATATTTCCTTACGATGGAGGCATTAGCCATAGCGATCAGAGCTCCCGGACATCAAGGGAATTAGAAGGGGTGAGGTTGAATTCAAGCTGTCCCTGTTTGCGCCTGTTTGCGGATGATATTTTAGCCTATCTGGTAGACCCTGGCTCCTCGCTCCCACCTTCCTGACCCTGGTGGCTACGTTTGGACGCTTCTCGGGCCTGAAAATGAACACTGCAAAATCTGTCTTGCTCCCAATGAGAACAATGGACCCAGAGCTAGACCCCCTGGACAGGTTTCATGGGATTACAGTGGGGAAGGTCGCTATACGGTACCACAGGGTCCTTCTCACCAGATACATATCGAAATTGGGCTCCACTAACTATGACCCCATAATGGCAGAGATCACATCTGATCTGAGGAGATGGGGTAAGAATATCCTCGCATGGTATGGCCGGATGACTGCAGTAAAGATGAACATATTGCCTCGGCTCCTGTACGATACTTTGCATGGCAAGGGAAAACCCCAAGGACCGGGAGGGCCACCCTGACCCTACCGAGGGAGGAGGGGGGATTTGGGTTGCCGGATTTTCACCTTTATTTCTGCGCCGCCCAACTGCCCGTCCTCCTGGAACACATGAAAGAGGGACTGGGAACGTATTGGCCATACCTAGAAGATATGGACGCCCAGCCTCTAAAGGTGTGTGACCTCTTATGGGCCTCGCGCAAGACGATCCCGAAACACCTGAAAACCCACCTGGCCCTGGGAGTTCTCATCTGGAAAAGGGGCCCCCGGACTGCATACCTTACCACATGGCAATCCCTGATGACTTCTCTCTGGAGCCACCCCCTCAACTTGGGTAGTAAAGGGTTCTGGCATTCCCAAACCTGGTCAGACATGGGAATGGAATGGGCTGGGAAGATGTTCAGAGGGGGCAAATTCCTATCCTATGAGGACCTGAGGGACTCTCTCAGACGAGGATCTCTTTCCATTTTCGAATACCTCCACCTTAAAGCCAGTCATGGGGTCCAAACCTGAGGAGACAGTTAACCCCCTTCGAGAAGCTCCTCGACTCGGCGACCTAAAGAAAGGGGGCGGTATCTAGTATGTATAACATTTTAAATACTTATAACCTTCAGGGTAGGAGGAGCTTCCGCACGTTCTGGAATGATCTGGCGGGAGAAGAGATCTCAGAGGACGCCTGGGCTAGAATATTCAAAATAGCATTTCATGGGAACTTATTCACCTCAAACATGGAGCATACTTTTAAGATCTTACAGGGGTGGCACAGGGACTCGGCAAAACTGTCAAAGATGTTCCCGGGGGTGTCACCAAGGTGCCCGAGGGGATGCGGCCAGACAGGCTCCAGAGGCCACATGTGGCGGCACTGCCTGAAAGTACAGGCCTACTGGGGGTCGGTGAGGGGCTGGATAGCGGAAGTAACAGAGGAACTTTTACCACTTAATCCCCTAACGATGTTACTGGGTCTCCCTCAGAGGAAACAGAACTATAACGATATCCAAGGATGTGGGAAACCATGCTGAGAGTGGGCAGAGTAGCTCTCGCTCAGAAATGGAAGAGCCCGGAAACCCCCTCAAAGGAAGATTGGCTGAAAAAGGTGAAAAACATGTTTTTGATGGACAAACTGACTGCTATGGTGAACAATGATACTAGTTCATTCCTCACGAACTGGTATGGAGTGCAACAATCCTGGGGTTGGGATGTTCACTGAATCCGAGGTATAGATCCCGGCCCGAGCGGGGCGGGACTAGTCCCGAGATGCATGACAATCGACTTGGGGACCCACGACCTGGGGAATGGCGGCGCTAAATCGGTCGGCGACATGGTCACTAATCGCATCATCTCCGAGGCACAATATACGGAGAGAACATTAGGAGCCTCCCTAGACGAATGCACGGATCTGGACACGTGGTATAGGGGTGGGCTGGAGTTGGGGTGGGGGGATGGATGGTGGGCCGGGTAAGGGGTCAC
This sequence comes from Ambystoma mexicanum, assembly GCF_040938575.1. Classification (NCBI taxonomy): domain Eukaryota; kingdom Metazoa; phylum Chordata; class Amphibia; order Caudata; family Ambystomatidae; genus Ambystoma; species Ambystoma mexicanum. Next base: position 910,189,959 of record NC_090932.1, read on the forward strand.
TCAGTTTTTTATTGTTTGTTTTATTAAAAAATGCTAATAAAAACCAAAGTTTAAAAAAAAAAAAGTAATGAAGATTAAGGGTGCTCTCATTAACGCCAGGTCCCTCCCAGCTCATACACTGGATATTGCTGATCTTATTACAACACATGACCAATGTTCCCTATAAGCTCTGTGCATGTGCGCTCGCCCAACTTCCTTCTGAGTGCCGCTCAGGTGAATTTCAGCAGCGCACACAGACAATTCCCACCTGTTCAAAAAGATTTAATAATGCACAAGGCATAGCAGGTACCCAATATTTGCTTTCTCTCAAAATTAAGCTAAATTGTGTGAACTAGTATTGATATTCTGGTCTAGCTTATTTACATTGCCCGACTATGCACGTTTACCTTAAAACCCCCCAAACCTTAAAAGTAGAATACATCCACAATAGGTTAAAAACGATTATTAAAAAGTTACTGCTTGAACAGAAGATATAATTAAGAGATGTCTGCACACATTAACCAAATTATCTCCCCTCCCTACCCATGACTCCTTTACTTGACTCTACCACACGCATACCTTATGACTCGAATTTCTGCCCCAGGCCTCAATCAGATATATTACCAGACAAGCTTGACTTGGCCTACCTTGGGTCTGTAAAAGGTTACCAGACTTGTACCTGCATCCACTTGTTTTATGTTTCTAATATGAATGACGTTTAAGCACAAGTATTTCTGTTACTTTATGGTGCCTTAGCAAAAGCGTCACCCAGACTATGTAGCCCAACTGTCAGCTCAAATATCAGATACTGAGTGCAAGTAACCAGGCTTCTTGAATGTGTAACCTCATCCCATGATTCCTATTCTTTGTACATAAGTCACACAAGCACTTTGAAGTGGTCCCCATTGCAAGTTAATGCATTCTAAAACTCAAATATTAATTGGCCCTCTAAGGATTTTGAGTAGGCACATGTCATGTCTACTATATAAGCGGAGAGTTTAAAATATCATTTACCTGGCCGGTAAGGGATAATGGGTATGGACTATACCTGCCATTATTCGTATATAGTATTAGGGAAACGGATATTCAGATTACTAGAATGCTTTTCACACAATCTGTGTTTGTTTTCTGAAGGATAGGATACTCTAGGAACAGTCTAGGAAACTGTGCCTTTGGTTTCTTTCTCTGATCAGCTGCTGAGGGCTTTTCAATATGGTGCCTTTATTGCATCTAGCATCCCGTTGTATCTTGTCCAACTGATAACAGCGAATTTCATAAGAGGGGTCCCTAGTTAAAGAAGAAAGCACTGAATCTGTTGTACCTATCAACATTGCTGTTATTGACTTTTAAAGGCAAATATATTTGATTTTCTTCAACAGTGCTCCAGACAAAACCTCACTAAGACTCAAGTGGAGTTGTCTAGGCTGTGGTGAGAAAGGGTGGGCAAAACTGTAAGCTGTATTATGTATCCTGTCACATCACTTCCTGATGTCACTCCCTACTCGGAATCAAATGATTTTTCAGGGAGTAAGAAAGTAATTAGCTTTGCCAGCAGGGACATTTCATGTTTATTCAAATGTGTTCTTTCACCTTAAAATTCTTCTTGAGATTGGCCAGTAGTATTTGAGTTTCTACCAATGCGACTGCTCTGCAGCTCACTGGTTCAAAAAGATGTCAGTAGAACTTTGTGGGTAGAAGCAGGGGGTATTTCCTATATGTTCATGGTTTCCTGTTTTGGTTGGGCACATTTTCATGTTATTAAAGACTAACAATGCATTGTGTATATGCCTCTTAGCTGTCAGACTGGTTTTGGGCAAATTTCACAACTCACAGGACCACGTAACGTGGATAGCAAGCAAAGGCCCAGGAATACTGATCATCATATTCTGTGGTGCAGTTATTCGAATGCAATTATCGTCCTTACACACATTGTGAGGCATGTTCTCATGGCCCTTGAAAAGTGGCACATGAATTCCTATTTGCATGTTTTATGACAAATCTCTTGCCATTATTTAATTTGCAAAAATGTTATCCAGTCTGAATTCTTTGACAGCCACATCAGTGATAAGCGATATTTCCTTTTTTGTAATAAACATAAGTATTGTTTTCAAATTATTTACACACTTTCTGCGTTGTCTCTAAGCAGTGTCGACAAATGAATAGCTACAACTAAACCTATTGTTTATCCCGACCATACAAAGCTTTTTTGTGCATACACATTTTTTTCTCTGGACAGGAGTAATTTTGGTAAGGAACTATGGCATATCTTGAAGTCTTTCACTGGTTGATGGGCTCTCCTTATAACAGCATAAAACATTTGTTTTTTTTTAAGCCTATATATTTAGCAAAAGTGTTTCAATATGCACCTTTTACACTGACTCATAAAGAATTGCAGTGGTTAGGAAGGAGAAATTTGGTTCCAAACTCTTTGGAGATGGTAGCTCACCAAATATGCATGCTCACAAAGTAGCTTACCTCGTTATTTAGTTGCGCACACGGAACATAAGTTGCGCACAAAAGCAAAGCATTTCCTCAATTAGGGAAAAATAATTAGAGGTAACATTGCCCATGACCTTGATTTCATCGCCATCACTGAGACTTGGCTTCATGCTGCATCTGGCCCACTTCTTTCCCTTGCTATACGCAATGGCTATTCCATTATCAGATGCAACCGTAACTCAGGCCATTCTAAAGGCGGCAGCGGTGCCTTTATGCACAAAGACAGAATTAGCTCCAACATACAAATCCCTTCAGCTGAGTTTCTACCCGTCAAACTTGCCATATCGCCTAACCAAACTGCTACTGTGCACCTTGTCTACAGACCTCCTGGCCCTCTAAATACTTTCATTGAGGATCTTAACCCCTCCTATTGGAGAATACCAAGACGAACTCCCAAATCATTCTGCTAGGCGACCTCAACCTTGGACTCCTTGACCCTAACGACCATCATGCATTGGAAACTGCCAGCACCCTCTCTAAATTAGGCTTCACACACCGCGTATGTGAACCAACTCACAACAAAGACCATACTCTTGATTGGGTAGCCAACCTTAATTGCAATATTAGTAGAGAACTGAACAGTCCATGTGTGTGGTCTTACCACCACATTATTACCTTTAACATCCCAGCCAATAACTCTCATACCAAACAGGACATGGCGCCTGCCATAAGTACAACAAACAAAAAGGACATCACACGTGATAAACTCCTCCCTATCATCCTGTCGACGCTTAACAAAATCTCACTATCATGTACTGACCCCACGACTCTTGTGGATGCCTATAACCACACTATACTTAAAGCTATAAACACTATAGCTCCCACCAAACTCAGGAAACCCAGACAGCGAGCGCACCTCAACCATCCCTCCGGTTCATATTCTTGCACCATTTAACTTTTCTCCACTCACCATCATAGAAGTTCAAAGTATCATCAGTAAAGTTAAACCTTCTAATTATCAGGGTGATACCTGTCCTCCCATCATCAAGGAAGCTGCTCACGAACTAGCCCCTTTCATTAAGGCACTTATTAATTCCTCTTTCAATACTGGTACCTTCCCTAACAACCTCAAAGACGCCTGGGTCATTCCCCTCCTAAAGAAAACGACACTGGGTGCAAGCATACCTACTAACTATATACCCATCTTCACCGTCCCCTTCCTACTCTTAGATCACGTGGCTTATCTGCAGATACAGGACTACCTGGAATCTAACAATCTCCTTGGCCTTAGACAATCCGGCTTCCACCCCAGGCACTGAACTGAGACTGCGCTTATCGATCTCAAGACACAAATTGAGGTCATTAAAGACAATGGTAAACTAGCCCTGTTACTTCTTCTTGATTTATCAGCAGCCTTTGACCTGATCAACCACCATATCCTCTGCCAGCACCTCAAAACTGCTGCTAACTTCTCGGACAAAGCCACCACATGGATCAAATCATTCTTGAACAATAGGTCCAGGAGTGGCTTTTCCCCTTCCGCCTCAGCCAAACCCTCACCAGTCATATGCGGGGTCCCCCAAGGATCTTGTGTCTCTCCAAACTCTATAATGTGTTCACCAAACCCCTTTTTGACATACTGGACTATCTGGGTGTCACATACACCAATTATGCTAATGACACCCAGATACTCATTCCTATCACGGGTGACCACTCTATAGACACTAAGGCTCTGAATGAGGTCTATCAAATCATACAAGCTTGGATGGCCCAACATGAGCTCTATCTCAATTAAGAGAAGACAGAGTTCCTCATCCTCGGCTCACAAAACTGGCTTAACAAACTGGACCCGGCATTTAAAGCCTTTAACATTGATGGTAACACCATCCAAGTATCCAACAATACCAAAACCCTAGGAATCTACCTTGACTCCACACTCTCGCTCAATAGACAAACTAACACTGTCATCTCAGCTTCCGCATACACCTGAAAACTGATTTCAGCCTGTCGCTCTTTCCTCACCACTTCCAACTGCACCATACTTGCCAGGACATTGGTTATGTCCAAACTGGATTACTGAAATGCACTATATCTGGGGACTAGCCAACGCAACCTAAGCAAACTCCAGGTTACTCAAAACAACGCCATCAGGGCTGCCCTTAACTTCCCTAGATCATCACACATCTCAAACACTTGGCGTAGCCTTCATTGGCTATCGGTCACCCAAAGAATTTAACTGAAAACGCTTGCTCTCACACATAAATGTGTAAACAATCAGGTCCCCACTTATCTGGCTAACCGCTTTGTCCAACATTCTTCGACACGTCCACAGAGATCCGCCCAAACGTACAGTCTCATTGTACCCAGATACAAACTTCAAAATGCTAGCAGGGTGAGTTTCCCTGTCCTCGCAGCTAAATTATGGAACTCCTTGCCCATCCATATCCGGAACCAACCATCTTACCATGCTTTTAAGCACAAAGCCAAGACATGGCTGGCGACCCAAGATGTCTAAGCCGGCACTCTCTACATTAACTCTGCTTGTACATTACTGATCATACTCTGGCCTCCCCTATCTACAGTCTTCTATATTTTGCTTACTGCTTAATTTAACTGCTTACCCGTCGCTCATGTTTCCTGTAAATATGTATTTTTGTACACGGATGTCCTTTGTAACTGTAACAGAAGATATGCGCCCAGATGTCCTTGGGCCAGGCGCGCTCTACAAATAAAACAAAGACAAATACAAATTTGGGGCTGTAAAGTGGGGGCTGAGACACCAACAGCCAACCCCCGCATCTCCTACCTCTATGAGTGTTGTGCTATATCTTTGAGGGGTTGGACAAGTGAGTTATTTGAAGAAAATAAGATGATACAAGCGTTCTCAAGGGAATATGAAGGCTGCTAATTTCTTCAGTTGACATCACAGGCAACGTCAAGCAAGATGCTCTTTCTGATGGGCCCCAGAAGCTGCTAAAGCCTTCCAAGAGGTTATGCAAAGTATCTCATGAAGAACTATTATTATTATTATTATTGTTATTTATTATTTGTAAAAGTGCCTTACCCCCATGGACCTCAGAGACTCCGCCCTCACTCTCCCTAGATTTGTCTACTTTTTAACAGATGCATGTATAGTAAAAAAGGGCAAAAAGATGCATCCTTTATCTATTGAAAGAGACCCCCTTCAGGGGGTATGATAGGGGAGGAATTGTTGCTATTATTCTCCAATTCCTGATGAATGTAGCAGTGGTCAATCAACAAAGCGTCCTTCTTTATCAGCCAGCACGGGAGGGCTAAAGATCTGCACAGGGGGCCTGCAAGGTGTATTACCAGCATAGGTTCTGACATATCTCTACAGGGGGTGGCATAGTGTCAGCAAGGAACCAGATCAACCGAAAACACAATTTGCAGAATAGAAGCAGTTGCTTGTCTTTCATAAAGTAAATAACCGTGCGGGACCTGTCAACAATCTTTCTCATACATGGTGGTTTTCAGACTTTCTTTTCACCCAACTAATATTGTACATATTGTCATGTTTAGGTATGAATTCTGAGCTTTGTATCAAGTTGTCTATGCCTAAACGATATATGTTTTGTCCATGTGGATCAGTTTGTATTTTAATGTAAGGATCATGTGAGAGTACGTGCTGTGAGGGGATCCGTGCATACTCTGTTATGTAATGTCATGTGTTTAGCATATGCTGAGTGACTGGCTTGGAATGTGCTGATGTTTTCTGGTGTGTAACATACACTGATGCAGTGAGGAGTGTTTATTGTAATTTTACTGGTTGGCTAGTTGTATGGTGGTGTCCAATACATACGCATGCAGTCCTGTTGATTAGGTGCGTAAGGTCTTATGTTGTTAGATGATTTGGTGTGTGATGGTCATTTGTGCTTGCCCAGATGGGCTGAGTCTGATGATAGTTATGCATGATGTTGGTGGTAAAACATGTTCTATGTTACTCTGCACGCAGGGCCCATGATAGGAGTGTGTGATGTCTTCATGTATGCTGCAGTCATCTGTGCCATGAACATTTGAATGCAGAGAAGTGGACATTAACTGAGGAATGCTCCCTTGCACCTGACTTAGAAATAGCCTCGGAGTAATGCAATAACTTAGGTCAATGTATCCAACTTCTTTCACATGATGGTTACTGCAGCTTGCCTCGAACCCTGCCACGCTCTATGATCCCTTTCCCACAAAAGGTGTTAGTTTGTGATTGAACATTTTTGTATTACCTTAGACTTTCATGGGTGCCAGAAATAGTATGTTACTGTATGACCCTAACCCGAAATATGTGTTGGACTCCAAAGTCTATTTTACCCTACTAGATGCTTGCTTGATAACACATTTCATTATTTAGGAAATTTAATTTTCTTTGACACTTGTATACATTTATTTATCTTTGGAAACTGAAGTCCAGCGTCGTCGAAGTTTTTTTTTATTTTTTATAGAAAACTGTAAACGATGAGACTGTGATTATGTAGTATGGATGGCAGAAACGTGCAGCTATATTACAGTGATTTGAATTCTAATAGGATCATTTCCTTTTATAGTCCTTACACTTTTAATTTTGTAATGTTATTTGTTTAACAAAGTAACCTATAACAAAAAAAGAATACAGATAAAAACATACAAAATTATTACATTACATTACATTAATACCTTGATTAATTGCATTACATAGAAACCGAAAAAGATACGATAACTAACAACTATAACTGAAGTAAACCGCAAAGTAAAACATGCGGGTACAATAACAATATCAAAATCAAGTTACTAGTTCACCAGCGTCCAGAATTTTCTTTAAAAACTGAATAGCGCAACCATCCATTTATTATGACTATGAGAGTTCATAATCAACTGCCACACTCTTGCAGTATGGATCTGGGCATAAGGATGATTAAGATTGGCAACATAAAACATACGCCTTTCCTCTAGAGTTCTCCAGTGCAGCAGTATATGACGCAGAGTTTCAACTTCAGCTGCCGCTATACAAAAGCGACACAATCTCTAGGATCTAGGGACTTTATTTCTGGCACCGAGAATTTCTTTTGCATGAGTCAAATTTAACCCAGCCTCATTACCCTAGATTGCCATGATCTAATAGGGGATTTACTCAGATATTCTGGACAGATTCCAAATGGTCTGACATCAACCATTAGGTCAGCATATAAATGATATGTTCTAACTTCATTGATTGTGTGAATCCAGTCCCAGAATTCTTTTTAATCTTATCGGAGTCTGGCAAACTGTTTCTTTCGATATTCCATACCTTTCACAGATCGAATAGCATTCCATTTCCCAGGAATTTAGTGCAGGCCAGGACATCTTGTGCAGCAACTGCTTTAACAACCACCATATAGAGCCTTCTCTAGTGCAGAGTAAATTTCTCAACAGAGACACATTCTTCCAAACGAGATGGAATTGAAAGGAAGAAAGGCCTAACTCATAACGTTGGGCTGCTGCAGGAACGCCATTACGCAGGCATAGTACCGTCCTCCAGAACATGCCCTTCACCACATCACACTCCAGTAAAGTTGACAAACCCCAATTCTCACCCCCATATGTAATGTGTGGTAGAATCTTAGCTTTACAGAATTTCAATACTGGGCTCAGAGACAAGTAGCCAAACTTCTGACTCACTGCAAAAGCTTGAGAGTAGCCAGCATCAGCATCAGCATTTTAGAACAATGATATTTTTGGAACTCATTTTATTCTGTAGCTCCTGTAATCTGCAACCCAGATAACAGAAGTATGACACCTTTTCGAAGGGCGTACTGCTGATACTCCAGCGAATGTTGTTATCTTTCTTCTTCATCCCTGGCCTAAATATTAATATTTCTGTTTTTTTAATATTGATAATTATATGGTTCAGATCAGCACACTTAGCAAGTGCATGAAGCTTGTGTTGCAACCACATTGGGGTATAATCAACCAAAACTAAAACGTCTGCATAAAGTAGATGGTCCAAGCTAGTATCCGCCAAGCTAGGCGAGAAGCTATGGATACCTTGAAAAATCTCAGCCAGATCTGAGATGAAAAGGCTGAAGAGTAGAGGGGCCAATGGACAGCGTTGCTTCAGTCCACACCTACTTATAATCGGTACTGAAAGTTTACCCAGGGCATTGAGGTGCTGTCTAATAAAGGTATTAGAGTGTAAAGCAATGAAAATCGTTAATAGATGGGCAAGACAACCCATTTCCTGAGTTTAGACCATAAGCAGGATCGGTTTATACTGTCAAAAGCCATGTTGAAGTCGATAGACGCCATATAGACGGGTCTTGACTTTCCCATTGCTTCTTTTTTGAGCAGCCCCAGGATAAAGATGTTGGCATTCGTGCCAGTCACCTTTCTGAAGCCTGTCTGAAGTGTATCTAATCTACCTGCACCAGAGGCCCAGTCTGATAACTGACCACCATGTCATTCAACATATTCAAATCCCAAGCACTAGCTAGCTCCATCCAGGAATGTCCCTGCTTCCTTGCCATAACATTGCTACCTGACATACTCCGAACGCTAGACTCCCAGCATACAGCATTAAGATCACCACATAACAAAATTGAATTATCGTTTTTAGCAGCTTGCCACTCTAAGATTATTCAGCCTAGATGCCCAATTTGGGAAGACTAGGTGTGATGTTATGGCCCCTGCCACCTGGAATTTGATTCCTCTTGACCTTAAGTTATCCACATTTCTTGCCGAATTCAAAAAGAAGCTGAAAAGTTTATCTTTAGGACCCCTTAGATTCTGTCTCTCTTGTTCTTTGATTCTGTATCTCTCTCTGTTTTGTTGTTTTGGTGCACCTTGAGGCCTGCGGGCGATATGAAGAATTAAAATAAATAAATACATGCAGTAAATCTTCAATTGTCCCAAGGAAACTTTCTTTAGTTATAGCATTGGGATTCCAATAAAGATTTATAATCAGTGTCGAAGACTTTTCATTATACAAAGCATTTTTCCAAGCCAGTTCCACTGCCTGTATAACGGCATTTGGGACAGCATAATTAGTAGCAATAATTCCAATATCACTCTGAATGCCGAACAATAATCTGTATGCTGGTCTTCCTTTCGCCCCTTTGTATGCTGGATTCAGCAAACAGTGAAATCCATCCACACCTGGGGTCACCAGAAGCCAGCACTCCTGTAGACAAAAATATTGACTTCAAGAATCGGAGTAACACTAGCAGACAGTAAATTAACCTAGGCCCTAGAGTTCAATGAGAGGCACTTGATCGTTGCAAAAGAGGGAGGTCTAGTAGGTTCGAATTGCTAATGAGAACGCATATTCAAGCAAGCTACTACCCACCCAATTCCAATCCATACCATCCCTTGAGTCCACATTGCCCATTCGATGATTAATTGTGTGTCTACCAGCCAGCCCATCCCCAGAACAGGTAATGGTTAGAATAGCCTGGAGCTGGGGGGCTCTTAAATCGTCAGATTAAGTATTGGGCTCAGGATTGAGTGAGAAGATAGGAAGATTGGAGCTTTGTGCTGCACTTTGATAAGAAGAAATAGAAAAACCCCAAGCCTCCAGTTGGGGTGAAGCTGTCAAACCAAATCCACCACCATCCGAGAAGCAAAGTGGAGAATGACTTTATCTAGTCTCAGGTTGTTCCAAAACTCCACCTGCTTAATGTCAGCTGAACTCAGATGGGATAATGCAGGCACTCTGGTAAGCAGTTTTAATACTGCTGTCCTATTCAAGGTCAGTTGGACACAGCCCTTCAACTCTCAAGATAGGAGAAGATGCAAACTGGGGAATCCCATTTGGGTGAGACTCATAACTCAATTTGATCCTTATTAACATGTTTTGGAATGACGTTCCTCTAATGTTAGAAAAACGGATTTCTCCTATCGCCCGAATGTTCAGCAAGGAGTTCCTGAGGTCTTCTTTCATTCTGGGGACAGCAGGATTCAGAATCATGTCCGTAACTCACTGGCAGCGGGCAATCATTGCATGAGCAGGGGGAACAGCCGTAGACTGCAGCACCAAAGGTCTGAAGATGCCCCCCTCCAAGACACTAGCATTGATTAAAGAGCTCCTTACCCCTCCACCTGCTTCATCAGTATCCAGTTGAAGAGCTCCAGCAGGGGAACATAATCCAACACATTAAGCCCCCATCCAGATGGCATGTTTTCTGGCAAGATGCTAGAATGTACATCCAAAACCACAGGCAAGGGCTCAGGTATTGCTTCACAAACTCGTGTAGTATGAGGTTCAAAGGGAAGACGGGGCAACGTCAGGTTCCCGAGGAATCTTCTTGAACCGCTACCTGCATTCCTATGGGCCCCCTTCCTGTTCTTTGATTTCTTTATAGCTGGTAATTTACTTGAGGATACCCCTTGGTGTTCGGACTGTTTTGCGTCAAGGGGTGCTGGTACCGTCTTTGACCTCCCTTTAGGGGCTCCAAAGATTACAAAAGACACATGAGGCCCCTGGTATGGTAACTCTACCTCCAACACAAAGGGGATACTATCAGTCACATCCCCTCTCCCTTTATGAAGGAGGACCTCAGCTGTTTGCATAAGTGCCGGATCAATATGAACAGATGCCGCCACCATAACCCCCCTCGAATCTTTAGAAATGCTGCCTGCAGCCACATCCAAGGGCTGCAAATAGCATCCAGCTACAACCACGGCCTCAGGAGCACTGTTCACTGGAGGGATTAATGGCACCCCTAACAGGTCTTGCTTCCCCATTAGTTTAGTGGGAAGGACTCTTCTCATAGAGTCTAGCAACAAAGACCATTGAAGGTCTTTTAAAAAAGATTCCACATAGGACACTTTATCCATCAAGACAGTAAGTATTTGCTCGCACTGCTGTCGAAACCAGCTCTTGTTGGTCATATAATGCCCTTAGGTCCAATCATGCATCTACACATACAGTACATAGTGCCAATGATTTTTCTGTCAAACAAACCCTCCCACTCTCCAACAATTGGGAACTGTTACCCATTGGTAAAACATTGATATCTGATAATTGGCAAGTGATTAGTGGGGGTTCGACCACCTGGGTCACCTGAGATGTTTTAGCAGATATAAACAAAGCACCAGAAAGACCTGAAGTCCAAGAGACAGTTTTTCTCAGATCAAAATCAGACACGTCAGAAAAGGAGGCGCTCTCATTATGTGACGCACGATTAACCATTTCAACAGGTCCAGGCACAGCAATCAGGGACCAAACATCTTCTCCATCAAAGTATGAACCAAGTTCTAAATCTGTGATCTCTTTCTGGATTTCCTTATTTTTGGCAACAAGAGCCAAAAAAGAGTAATTATCCATTGGGATCACCTCTAAAATGGAACCGAGATTAATGAGGTGTCAGTGGATTAACATGGACCCCCAATTATTTCATTTCTAAAGCAGAAGGATTGGCAGTGAGATTTCCCAAATGGAAAACCCAATACCCTACCACATGCCTCGAAATCCTAGAAGGATCTGACTTAGGGGGTCCCAAAGGTGTATCGCAGATGTGGGAATTGTGGCTTGGAGAGCAGGATGGAAGTGCACTTGCTTCAGGGCGGGAGAGGAAAATAATGGAACTGCATCAGATAACAAATTCCTCAATTGCGTCGAGGGTAACAAAATTCCCTCATCACTTTTTGTCTTCGCCACAGTGACTGAGGATGCATTTTCAGGGATTCGCTCCACCAATACAGGGGCAGACATGTTTGAAGGTAATTCTGCCAGTATTCCAGATCTTACAGCAGGAGCAACCACTGACTCAGGTAAGGGGTTGTAGAGCTCACCCCCCATGGTGAGAATTGCTTTCCATATAACAAGTAGAGGCAAACATTCCTGGCTCACAAACGGGGCCTGGAGGGCCTGAGGTAGGTAAACTTGGCACTATCAGAGACTATACAGGGCTCGGGAGAGAGAGTGCCACTGAGTGTGTGCAGAAATCATGAGTTGCCATTTCCACAGGAGAGTTTCTCAAGCAAAATAGAGTTTGCCTCTAGCACAACTCGTGGCAACTCCGGCTCTCACCTCAACATAGATGTACTCCCAAAAATGACACAAGAAGAGCTCTCAGCCATAGACTGCTGGTAAATGTAGGCTCACAAATTCCACATGAAATAAGTTTACAAGTCCAATAACATGATCAGTGGAATGAGCAAGTCAATTTCACTTTACTCACTGCAACTCCTTTATTAAGGTCCGCACTACAATACTGTTGCTGTACATCCAACTATTTGCTATTGCAGTGCCAGGAAGCCCAAGGAACATCAAAGAACACTCACACAACACTCCCGCAATGCTCCGCATCCGGGATGTGGTTTTAATTGTTGCTGCCTCCTTCTTCTGCAATAGGCATGGTAAAAAGACTGCAGAACACCAAAGAACACTCGCACAACACTCCCGCAACGCTCCACGTCCGGAATGTAGTTGTAATTGTTGCTGTCTCCTTCAGCTCTTACACATTATTGCAGTTCCTTTAAACCAATTGATTCTGTGCTGTACCATTGCTCTGTCAGTCCTCCTCTTCATGGTGGGCCCACACAGAGATGAGCAGCAATGCTTTCACTGAGAGCACAGTCTCATTGAAAAGTGTCTTCCATAAGGTACTTGAATAAAATAATATCAAAAGAAGTCACTCGCCATGCAAGATGCATTTCTATATTGGTCTGACCTGATTTTAAAGCAACTAGGGTAAACTGAAGATTATTTTCTGTGACTGAAATGCAACAACTATGGACACTGTTCTTGGTGTGGCTTACTGACAAAGTGACTGTTGTTTATTGAAATTGTTCAAATGTTCTGAATTACTATTACATTTTCTGTAGTGATTTATGAATTGAGCCACTGATGAATTTGTTGTCTGAAACGTCCATATACTCCACTGTGTAAGCCAGGTCAAGGAATGGGAGTGCTGGTTCCTCTTCTCCCACTGTTTGATTGTGAAGCCTGATGTCCACAGACACTCACAGAATCTCTCTGTCAAATCATTCTTGACAATATGCACTTGGTCAGAGCTTCTGCATGGTACTTGTTGGTTCAGTTTGCCCTCATAGGGACCTGGCCCCACGCTCAACTCCAATTATTCAAACAAGTACTATTGCACACTCTTTGGCTAAATAGGGAATTTGGTAGCTGACTGTTAACTACAGTAGGGCGCATTGTTTCAGACATTTTGAATACAGACACCATTAATGTAGCATTCCTGATTAGGTGTTGGAGGCTCAATAGCCCTCACTCTTCCAAAGCAGGCAGCACCCGTGACCATATATGGCAAAATGTGTGTCTCATCCAATCATTGGTGAAAAAAGGCTAGCTAGAGCAGTCAACACAGGATTTTGCATGGCATTTCCTTCTATGGCATCCTAGGATACAGCAGGCTGTGCCATACAAGAGTTATACACCTATTCTATGAACTGGCAGCAACCAGTGAAGCCCACACAATATCAGGTACCCTGATATTGAGAGGGGTAGGCCCTCTCATGGGCACAGAAAGGAATTACATTCCTGGTGAGGCCTCAGATTTGGCCTCATCATGGAAAGACAGTAAACATGTCAGGGGAAAGCAGAATAGTATAGGAATATATTGCCAGAGATGCAATTTTATTCTTTTAAGCTTGCACGGATGCAGTCTGGCAAAACATCCTCACAATTCTTCTTGGGTTTATTTCTTCTCCTGCTATGGGCAATGTTCCCAGGGTCAACTTCCAGTGATACGCAAAGTATGAATGCTGTCTTTAGAGTTCAGAAGGAAACTGGCAGCAGACTAGCAATTACATTCTCAATCACAGGGTTGCTTTCATGTAACCTTTTGAGTGTTCACTTATTTACTGGGGTTCACGACAAACAAACCTTTCCAGACATCGTCCTTGGCTTTAATTTAGATATGGGTTCCAGCAAGGAATCCAAGCGTCATTCATTTATCCAGCCAGATCTGATCACAGCTCTACAGACTTCACTCTTCCAAAACAGGCAAATGATAGGACTACAGCATAACAGATATGATCAAATCCATGCCCCATTTACATTGCAGAACACAATGTTAGCCTGCTTTTCTCAGCAGTTGAAAGGGTGCAGCACATTTAACTTCCTTAGAATTACATATCTGATACTAGTGAGTAAAACCTACATAACCCACTGTGCGAGGAGACTCATGCTGAAAGTTGCTAGCTTTGGGGTACAATAACACTCTAAGGTATCTCAGGCATAGATACAGGATTCACCTCCCTGACAAGTCATTGGATGAAGACTCATCTGGCAAAAGTCAGGTTAATAATTCGGGATAAAATACAAGAAATGAAGGGAATTTTTGTGAGTAGGACTCTCAACTTCCTAGTTCCCCTGAAGATGACAAGCAAAGGGCCTAAACCCCACAAAGATTTTCTCTGGGACATGATTTGTCAACAGTCCTAGAAAAGGAATCATCATATTCATGACTATGAATCATCACTATCTCCATCCTTATGCCCTACTCCTATGCTGAACAGCAAATCCTACATTTTACAAGATAAAATACCTGAGCAAATTGTGATTCTCTCACTTCATTGAAATAAGGCACATCAACGGCTAATGAACCATACTGACTTGAGTTCACACCCTTTCAGGGTGGGTCTAAAGCAGCTCGAAGCATAACCAATGGTATAGCAGTCTTTCCCAGTCCTCTACATTTCAAGTTTGGTAAAGGCAATCTACCAAAAACTGGAGGTCAATTCAAAGGTGGTCAGAAACAGCAATGCGTTTAACTTATGTGCCAGCTCATTAGCTTGCAGTAAAGCGCATGCAGCTGGCTTGGTGACATAGTGAGATCACTGTAATCAAAGGAGAGACTGAGGGCACTGGTCCTGGATTTTAGTACAAGAATGAAAAGACTGGACATTGAGACATCTCAACAGCACAAATGTATAACATCTTGGTAACCTCAACTGTGATCTTATCTTGGACCTTATTTGACATCTTGCAAATGTTGCTTTTCACAGCCATGCTGTCTTCAGTATCATGTTTGTTCTTGCACCACTGTATAAACAGGAAGATCGGAACATATTGAAGCAAACTGCTCAAACACACATTTCCCAAGAAGGCCTCTGTTGTTCCTCTTCTGGTAGACAATCATTGACCATTCTGCAAGCTGCTATTGGTAGGCAACACTTTTTAGAAAATGTGTGTCACATGGCTTCAGGGCAAACTTGAGAATCAGGCATGTCATTGAGGAACACTCATGGCTTGGATAATGGAGAAGAACACAACCTTATCCCCCTGCTCTTCAATTTGAACGTGTTGTCTCTAGCAGCTAGTGGCCGATCGCTTTCCTCAGCAGGCTCCCTCCTATGGAACAGCCTCCTCCTTCCTCTTCGTCTTGAGCTGGAGATCCTCAAATTCCAGAAGCTTCTCAAGACTTTCCTTTCACTTCCTCCCTGCTCTGCAAAACCTCACAACTGCTGAGATTGGTGACCAAGGCCTTTATGTGCCCGCCTGGGTCCTCCCACGCCAATTTGCCTTCCGACTTCGCCCCTCCCAGTGCTTTGCCTTGACACCCACTGGCCTCTGCCACCACAGGCTTGTACTTGCCTATTTATTGGGGGTTGACAACTCCACCTAGGCACTTACTGCTGTTCACTCCCTAGCACTTCCCACATGATACACCAAGCTCTTAACCCCTACTCCCTCACCCCTTCTCTATCTCTGCACTTGCACATTCTGAATGCTCACAAGGCATAGTAGGTCCACCTCTATCTTACAATGTTATATCTAATTTTACTCCCTCACTCCCTCCCTGTTGCCCTGTGGGCGCTTTGAAACACAATTTACTTGTTGTATAAGCACCTTACAAATGCACAATAAAATAAAATGAATAAAGGCTAATAGCCAAAATCTGTTCCCTGCTTGTTCCTTAACACAATGCCCCTCTCTCTCTCTCTGATCAGGCTCTGGTGCTATCTAGGGCCTTCTGTTGTAACAGTACCTAGATGGGTGTGCCACAGAAGTGACTTCATACGCTATAAGTGATCTAGAAGAGAACAATAAGACTCATGTTGGAGCTGAAAAAGCATGCCCATGCTAATGTTTATTAGCAGAAATTGAGCAGGCATTGCTGTCTCAGAGAAAACTAAGACAAATTAAGGGTCTATCCTCATCAAGGTACTTCTGGCACAAGGGCCACAATGGCTGAATGCAATGGCCATTACCTATTGTCCATCCACAGCACTACCCTCAAGTTCAAAAGAGAGTCACAACAATGAAATGGATCCAAAATGCTTTCAGGACTGAAGTCTGACTGCCTGGCATTCCCTGCAACTAGTTTCCATCTTCTATCCTCTCATGGGTCCTTTTCTGTCTAGTAAAAATGTCTCTACAGAATCAGGGGAAGTTGCTGCTTCTGGATGAGGGTCAAGCATTGCACTGTAGACCTGGAAGGAATTGTAAAGACCACTAACCTGCTATGCATGGTAATTCCTTGTCTTCGTTATACAATGTTTTACAAAGCTATCTTACAAAGAGACAACAAAAAAGCCTGACACACACCCGGTTGCCTGGATGTCATCTTTTGTGAACTGTCTGTGATTCTGCCTTGAATAAGAGTTCAGAGTGTTTACCTTCTCACTGCTCCTTCTCTGTCTCCGAGATAAGACCATCCATCTCCTCATAGGTAAGGTAGGGCTTAGCAGTCTTCACAGGGAGTACCCAATGAGAAACCTAAGGGATTTAATGCTCGATTAAGTGGGTTATCTCACCTGCCTGTTAAAAGTCAGAAAAGAGGCTGAGTCACTTTTTCTTCAAAGCTGTGGGCTTTATGAGCTCCTTCAAAAAGACAGCAACCCTACTAGTATGGCACCTGAGCTACCTTCTGGTCATACCACTTCTTAATGAGGGCTTAACTGGCTTTCATTCTTTACCTTATACATGAGCAGAGCCATATGTTTACAAAGGCCTAAAATGTGGCCCATCACATCCTGGTTTGGCCTCTCTAATTTCCTTTTCTCCACCATTACTAAGGTGACAGGGACCCCTAAAGACCACTGCATTGTGTTGTGCCTTCCAGTAGACAAGGAGTAGGCATGGCAATTGGGTATCCAACTTTCTCCACAGGTGCTGTTGTATTTTTTACATAGTGCATGCTGTGGGAGACTACACTGGTTTATAGAAGCCACTCCAAATGGACTACTAGAACTATCATGGTTGGAGGGCTAAGAACCATAGAAATAACCTGAAAGTTGGTATTGTTTTCCTGGGCCAACCACATCATGAGTGGTACATGATTTGTAATGAGCATACATTCAGGGCCAATAAGATAATCCTCCAGTTCTATACTGGGCCACTTCATTACCAGACATTCTGGCTGTAATACAGTGCAATTTCTCTCAGTAGGGCGGGGTAATTGAGTGACATAGAGGGTGGATTGCTCACAGCAGATGTTCTATTGAGGCTTCTGTTTGCAAAATTAAGGGTTGACTAAAGTCTGGCATAATAAGAATTGGCGAATGGCAAATGAGGTGCTTCACCTAATTGAAAGAGCCCTTGGGCACCAGTGTCCAGCTAAACCTGCTCTACTTTGTCCCCTTAATAAGATCCGAGAAAGGAGAGTGAATGGTGAAGCAGTGGGGAATAAATCACCAATATGTGTCAAGCCCTCTTAGTTTATAGCAGTTGCAATACTCTGAATAGCTGTAATGTTGGACTCTTGTGGTTAGACTGTGCCTATTCCAACTTTGAAGCTGAAATATCTGCCTGATGGAAGTTCATGATGACATTTGTCTGGGTTCACTTTTATTTCTGCTTTCGTCTTGTTGTGTGTTATGATATACTCCAAGAAGGCCACAGCAAACTCTTGGTGGGGAGAATAATCTGGTCCATCATTCACTGAAAGTTAGCCATTTTCTATTCAGACCAATAGTCAGTGTTATACAATGGTGTAAGCCTGAGGGGTGGAAAAGGTAGTCCAGTCTCAGTATTCTGGGCCAAATAAATTGGCCAGTAAGTTTATAGTGGCAATATAGCTGGCCCTACTTTTTTCACCATCTTTTCCAATCAAGCATTAAACCTCAAAGATGTATTTATTTTTGGAAAGCAATGCAACATCTCCAAGACGCATTCAGCTTTGCACTAAGATGATTGGGGAGGACCAGTGTCTCTGGGATGGCTCAATGACCCTCAGTTCCAATATTCACTCTACTTTGGCTTTGACCATACGTTGTCTGTCTTCTGGCAGGCAGGAGGTTCAGATCGATACCCATTTCCAGAGTGATGTTTTAATTTAATTGATACGTTCTTTTACTCTTACTGTCTTCTCCACAAACATATCTGCAAATTGAGCAGGATAGTCTTGAAAATCTACGACTTGACTCACCTTTTTCCAGAAGGCTGGTGTTCATGTCATTTCAGTGATAGATCTCAGCACTGACCATGAAGGCTGACTCTGTAATAGCTTTCCACCCTTTGAGGGAGTTGGAGTGCTACTCTGGTGATGTTGTCTGGTGGTCTCTTCCTAGCACTGGGTAGTTCAGATAGGCTTGAACTGTTGAAATCTGGTGTGGCCCATGTATTTCACTAACAGCTTGTTTTGAATGGTTGGTAACAACACCAGCACCTGATATCTGTCCTTGACCTTCCTCGGGTAGGACTGATGATCGTACAACCACCTTTGATTGTCTTGTCAGGCGTGCAGATGTTGGTCCACCAATGTTCATGGCGTTTGATGGGGCAGGGGGTCCATTATGCCCATCTTGATGTCAGAGAAGGACACACCTATAATGGGTAATGCTGGTACAGGGTCCACCTTTCATCAACCAGAGCAGCCTTGTAGCAGATTGATAAACTTTTACAGTACTGTTTAACTTATTATTGAGTCTCTAGTAAAAAGAGACCACTGAGTGCTTTATCTTGAGTTTTGATCACCCCCTGATGTTCTGCTGTTAAATGGGAATAGATGAGATTTAATACTGATTTCTGGAATCTGGCAGGCACTGCAAGTTGGTAGCAGGTCTATAGTTTTCCTCATGGTAGAAAAGACCCCAGTTCCCTAAAATGTACAGCCCCATCTGAATCTGCATTCCCTCTTCAAATGTGATTGTTTGCTAGTACACAGAATGGAAGGAAGGACGGTTACGCTGAGCACAGGTTAAATTCATGTCACCCGCAAAGAGGGTCTGATGGCTCTTTTCCAGCATTAATTCCATACCTCAGGTGAAAAGAACCAAAAACATTCCCTTCTTACACTCTTGCAACTCTGTCACTTCTTGCAGGTCTGGGTTGAAATATATTTTGCACAAAATTTAGGCTAGAAGATCCCTCTCCTGAACGGAAAAATCTTCCTTGACAGGATTAAATAGTAGCACCTTCAGAGAGCTTCCTTGACCACTCTGTCTTATATGCCCAGACCATACTTAACTGAAAGCCTGCCTTTGTGGATAGCCTCATATAGGTCTTATTGGTAAGGTTTCTATCACATGCTGGCATATCCACCTGGTCAACACTCTGAAGGTCAACTCCAATCGATCCTGAAGTATCCTTGAATGGAGGCTTGGCTTGGCTTGCTTGGTGAGCCGTACCACCTTCAAGGTGAAGTATATTTTGATCACACTTCTCACACCCTATGTAATGAAGCATAGAACCATATGGTTAACTTAAATGTGTTTATTTGTAAACAAACAAAGAAAGGTTTTCAACTCAAACACATAACAGAATATCAGAAAATATGGCAAATAAAAAAAGATAATGGGTTATCATGGGTTGGGAGCAATGCAACCAAATAGTGGTATGCCTTCTCTTTTGGTTAAAACAGGGCAAACACAAAATTGCAGTAGGATTAATGGTTTCAATGTCTGCGTCCCCCTGCCTAGCAAGCCATGAGGCATAACATTAACTCAGAATCTGATGTTGTTCATCTACCAGTTCTGTAGTTATCATCATCATCTTCTTTTTGTACTGTTTCCATAAGAGAATGGTCCATGAGTTGCATCCTGGTGTCCTTCAGATATGGGTGACAGGGAATAGGAGCGTGTGGGGTGACAAATGTAGCTTTCCTGATTTATGCCCTGTCTTTCGCAGGTAGGCTAGGGCCTCAGAGGGAGGGACTTCATTTCCAGGCTTGTTTCATTACTCCCCGTTGCCCACCTCTGCCTGACATCTTTATGCCTCCATCTAATATCATGCCCTGGAATTCCTCATCTCCTGTTCACTGCTTCCACCTTCAATACTCATGACCCCTATTAATGCCTGAAAGTCCTTCCACATTCTCGATCCTCCATCCACCATAGCTTGTCTGCATTATATAGGATATATCTGTGGCACCTTACCACCATGTCTCTGTGTCTCTAGGTTGCCCTGCTGTCATTCTCCCTCTCTAATCCCTGTGATTATTATCGTTTCATCAACCTCTGAGGTTTGTCTTTCCCCAAACTATGGGGCCTGGATCTCCACATCCTATTTTGTCTTGCTATTCCCAATCTCTGGGCTGTGTCTCTCTCCAACCTGTGGCATTTCACATTCTCGGATCTCAGGGGTACATTTCTCAAATCATCTTCTGGGGTATCTCTTTCCCCAATCCTTACAGTAGTTCTTCAATCGCCCTCTTATGTTCTTTTCCTCCTCCTATCTGCTCCAAGATCACTTGCTGTCTAACCCCAAGTCTCCTTCTTCTCCTATCTCACATTTGCCTCCTCACCCATCTCCTCACGCAGAACTTTCTCACTTCCAGGTCCCTCTCTTACCTTCTTAACTCCTCCCTCCAGGGATAAGCCTAATGCTATGGGTATCCGGTGGATGATTAGGCATCAGGGGTTGTGATTGAAACATGATACCTCATCAGTGCTCTCTCCTCTCATTTGGGTCTCTATGCCCACCCACTTACTCTCTGCAAACAGAGTCCTCTTATCATAAATGGCTCACATCATCTCATCCCTAACAGCGCCACTCATTCACCCCACCACCTTAGTCCCATCTATGCCTAGCTTACAGCTGTTGGCCACTTTGTATTGCACTCCTGACTTAACACTAGTCGTGGATCCAGTAGGGCACACAGTCTCACTTCCTTGTTACTGCTAGTACCAAACTGACATCTTGCAGCCTTATCGTATGATTGACCATGTTTCCCTTGTAACCTTGGAACCACTAAACCATACACCATGTCTCATCTTAGCAGCCTTATCGTTTGATTGACCATATGTCCCTTGTAACCTATGATATTTAATATTTCTAAGCATTACAATGTTATTTTAAATTTTCAAGAGATTTTACTTGAACTTGATATGGGTATCTTTTTAAAGAATTCATATATTCTATTTAAAATTAGTATACAATCTTCTAAAAATGTTTAAACAATATATTATATTTTTAAGATTCCTATATAAATGAAATGTTTACACATTATAATACATCTAGGTACATTTCAATGAGCAGGTGCTTGAAGGGTATGACTTTTTATATATAGGCCCTCATTAGAAGTCAGGCGTTAAGGGTTTAACGGCGCCGTCGGCGCCGTTAACCCTTAACGCCTGATTCACACTTTAACGCCTGCTTTTTGCAGGCGTTAAAGTCCAAGGCGCTAAGCGACCTTGGTGCTAATTAACGCCTTCCCCATCCCCATTATGCTCTATGGGGCAAAAATGGGAATGGGGAAGGGCAAATGGTGAATGGGGAATTACAGCCCCACTCACCTTGGAATGGGGCGGTAATTCCGCCATCCACCATGCCGGACTCCGGCATGGACCATGGTGCTAATAGCACCATGGTCCAGCGCCGGACTTGTAATGAGGGCCATAGACTAGCTTAAGTACACAGCTTCAGCCGGGATGTCCATTCTCAGATTTCTTTTCATTTTCCACTAAAAAAGATGAAAAAATATTGTTGTTTGCCACAAAGGAAAAACATGATACATGTTAATTTCACTAATTAACTGAACACCAAATTTTCATTAATCTCCGATTTAAATTCTCACATGAATATCATATTTCTATGATTACTCTGATTATTTGCAGTGTTTTTTAGCAGTGGTGGCCATTTTCACTGATAAACACACACCACAAATAATCAGAGTAAGCATACAGATATGATATTCATGTGAGAATTTAAATCAAAGGTAAATGAAAATGTGGTGTTCAATTAATTAGTGAAATTGACATGTATCGAGTTTATTGCAAAACAAATCAATGAAAAGAAAGGTACACTAACTCTCTTCTAATAAAATTGAAAAAAAAACGCAAGACCAGTTTAGCACAGACAGCGCGATGATGAGCACTTTCTACAAATGACCTGTAGATGGCATGAGGAACAACACAAATCATAATGCAGAAAAAATAAAAAAATAATTATCTTGGGAATGGGATGACCTATCGAGCTAGAAATAGTTTCATTAATTAGGCAATTAAATAAAGAATATTCCATGCAAAATTCATGATGCCAGACCTCGCTGTTCTTGAGGAGTTCAGCCCCAAGATCAACGCATATACAAACCCACAAACAAACACGACTTTGCTTAATATATATATGTAGATTGCTCATATATTCATTGTTTTATATAGTATAAATGTAAATACACATTTAAAATAGATATTCCAAGTATTTCCAAATTTTTCTATATCTTATAATAAGGCTTGTCTACTCTTAGTCTTTGTTAAGGCTTGCAATGTGGTTCTCAAATTCACAGCATCCTCAGTTGTAGTTAGACCTGGGGTGACAAAAGAGAAACATGCACAATTGAATGAACACTTTGACCTAGATGCCAAATAGGAGACATTTATGATGAAGAATCCACCAAATACTATATGACCTACATTTGGAGAAAAGCATTGCAAGATTTGAAGACACACTATGGGGGTGGAACACATGTTTTCTGTTTCTGAACATTATTTCTTAAATTTAACAAGATTAAAATAATACATCATACTCCTATAAAATGAAATAATTAGATTTTTCAGACAAAGGTACACAAAATTAGGATTATGCTGCACTAACTTTAACAAGACTGTCCAAAAAAGGGCTAAGTGCAGGAAAACCTAACTTTTCAGGGGTCATTATGGATTCTTATTTAGTCCCCGTCTGATGATAACAGACATCATACAACCCTTTATCCAAAAGGGTGACAACAGCTTTGCACAATGTAGTTTACCATGTTTAATCACAAACATCAGGAAGTGCAGAGGAGCCCCCTTTTCTGCTTTTTGCTTGCACATATTATAATATTGTGTTTGTGATTTTTTACTCCATTGTATATTTGAACCTTGCCGTTGAGCACCTTAAATCACTGAACATGTATTCAACTTCAAGAATTTCATGAAGATTAGAAGTGATTTGAGGGCATTGTGAGTTGACTGCAGGACACTTCATACTTTCAGAAAGTTTCCCAAAACGTTTGAGAGCCCCATGGGACACTTTTTGGGAAGTTCACCCACACTTATCCTAAAGCCCAAAAAAATAAATGGCAGAGCACTTTGTTTTTTTCTTTGTTTTTGTTTTTGCTTTATTGGTTACAAATGTATTCAACCTTTAACAATACTATACAATTGAAATGCAATACGCAGGGTAAAAAAAAAGAAAAAGAAAATGAATCATAAAGAAAAAGAAAACAGTAAATCAAGGAAAATCGAAACATTAATCACTAAGAGCAATGAATCAACTAAAACCAATGAGATAAAAAACACTGACAGTCGACTAAGAATCCAATTCCGGAATTCATGAGCAAAAGAATGACACGACTGCATTTAAAGTTGAAGTTGTTCCCCCCGAAAGACAGTCTTTCCACATTTGATCTATTGAAAGGATAGCATGTTCATCAAGAAATGTTTTCCTATGAAACACTCTTTCCCTTAGCAGCTTCAGTGCTACACAGGTTAACAATATATGCTTTGCAGTTTCTCTTTCTGTCTCTTACAATATCTGCAAGAGACAGAGTCTTCCATGACCTGCCCGTATCTAAGCAGTGTCTCCCTCGTGTGAAGCATATTCAAATGAAATCACAAGAAAGTAGATTGGGCTGTTTTATTAGAGTAGATTCACAGGTATAGGGCCAAATTGCCTTGTTTTTTGTGGTCATCTTTTCGCTGGGCTAGTGAAAAATATGCTTGACATTCTGCCACTGTGGTCGCCCAGTCTGCTACAAAAAGTGTTTTTTGACCCTTTTTGAATTACCTAAAAGGTCCTGAACAGTACACCCTCTTTCTGACAGGCATAGTAGGGCAATTGCCCTAATTTCCGCACGTGCTCTCAAGCCTCCAATTTGACAGGCTTTCCCAAGATCAGTCATCAGGGAATATGCTGGTGAATCTAACATCTTCATGTAGAGTGACAGATATTGCCAAAGGGCTCTGGCTTTCGATGAAATTGTACCCAATTCATAACGAATAATCGAATGGAGCATAGAGGGCAGTAGGGACAAAACCCTTCTCCAGATCATTACTTCCAGTTGAGGCAAATAGTCAATCACTGCCAAATCATATATCTCAATACCATATAATAACTTTGGGACAACTTTGCCCTCAAAGAATCTACAGCATGGGAGGAACGAGAACTTTTCAAACTTAGAGTCCACCCTCTGTAGTTGGTTTGCCAATGTAACAGTCTTTGTGTGTAGCCAGGCAGGGATGGATGTAATTAATGGTTTAGAATTAATCCTAAAACCCAGATAGACAAAGGATTCAATTCTATCCACTTCCAAAGAATGTACGTGCCACCTGTAAGATGTTTGTTTTCTGGCACTTGAGAATTGGATTGCCTTTGTCTTCGCAGGATTTACAGACAAAGAGTTGGCATTCAGAAAGTTGGTAAAGGCATTTACAAGGCATTGGAGACCAATCAGGGTATTATCAAAAAACAGGAAATCATTTGCATTTCCTGTCCAAATCGGCCTGAGACTAGAGATCTTCGGAGTTGCAAAAGCTATGGTCTGTAGTGATTTATCTAGATCGGCCATGTACAGGTTAGAAAGACATGGGCCGAGGACACACCCCAGCCTCACAAGTTTTCATTGGATGCGATAATGCTCCCTGATTATTTAAACTGACTTGGATATGGGAGGGAGAATGAAGAGCAATTATTAATCTCAGTAGACCCCCTAGAATACCCTGTTTTTGTACATTTTTTCCAAAGCAGAGACCTGTCTACACCATCAAATGCTGCTGCAATGTCAATTGATGCCATAAACACAGTGTTATTTCTCCTAGTCCAAGAATGAGATTAGATGCATTTTAGGGCACTCCGTTCATGCAGGTACCCATTATCTTTCTAAAGTTTGTTTGCCACTTAGAGATTACATTTTGGCTTTAGGCCCAGGACTCAAGATGTTCTAATAGAATACAGGAGAACATTTTAGAATCTGCATCTAAAATGGCTATTGGTTAATAATCTTCTGTTTGGGATCTGTCCCCACATTTATATATTGGAATAATATGTGCTCTATCCCACGCATCAGGGTATTGATTGAGTCTAATAATGTCTGAGAACATTGATAAAATGTCCATCCAAAGTTGAGGATTTGACTTAAATAACATATTTGAAAGCCGCTTGAGCCTGAGGCATGTGAATTACTACTATCTCCAAATAAAGTTTGTATTTTAGTAGGTGACAGATCAAGATCAAAGGATGTGTCATTAGAAAGGACCAAGTCCTTCTTTATTGAGATTTCTGTCACTGGGAAGGGTGTATAAGGTGTCGAAACATCCTCAGAAACAATATGGACCAACCTACCAGCTTCAAGCTTTCCAAAGGTGTTAATCAAAGACCAAAAGGCTCCTTTGTCACTCTGTGTTAATGCATCCAGCATTTTCTCTGCCTCCATTTGCATACATAGTGTTCTAGAGTTGCGTAGCCAGTTTTTGTATCCCTGTTGGACCTTTTTAGCTGTGCCAACTTCTCTTGGGCACTCAGACAAGTACTATCTTTTATTTGCCTAAACTGTCTCCTCATTACTCTTCTACTTGCAACCTCATTATGATAGGTATCTGAGCAGCAGTGGTATTGAGGCCTCAGAGTATCCTTTCCTTGAGTGTTGGAATCAATTACATTTGCAATATAACACTCAAAGTTCTCCACAGAAAAGTAATTGATATGATCTGATATGACAATTTATTTGTAGTGCGCCCATACACAAGTGTTTCAGAGCACGAATAATGTGTCATTTCTTGTTAGTCACCATGGAAACTGTCTCAGTAAGTGAATAGTTTACTTTCCCTAGCATGTGCGGTGTCCATTTTACGTGATTTCCTTGCATGTTGGGAACAACTGACTGCCCTCCAAGATTTACAGGCATGTCCCCAGTAGGGATGGCCAATCGCTCAAATTGGGCCACCAAATTGAGTGGTCACTAATCTCTGTCCTCAGTACTTCAAAGCGGGAGCAGTGATCCATCAGCCATGGGCCCACAAAGATGTAGTCAATAATCAAGGAGCTATGACCATTTGTCCAGGTCACCAGGGGTGGAGAGTCTTTGTGGGTCAACCTGTTAAGTGGCAGAAGCCCCAGCCCTGTGAGACAGTTCACCCAAACGCTACCATTCCTCGTCTTCAAGCATTTGTCGTTCCTCAGACATGTTTCAGACCATCTAGTGGCAGTTAATCAGGCTCAGTTCAAATTTCTTTATAGTAGGATGCACCCCAAAGGCTCCGTGTTATGCCAGTCAGCAGCACATGAGGAGATGGAATCTATGACCTCGCCCAGAGGGGTCATACCTTGATGCGAGTAAATGTTAATAATAAAGATGTTCACCACCTCTAGCAATGCAAGGCTAATATGGGTGGCCAGTATTTCAAATTGCACATTCATGCTGGCCTCTACCTTTGCCATAGGGGAGTTTTTCACAAGGGTCAATAGACAACCATATGGTCGGTCGTTATCACCTTGACGTGCTACCTGGTGTACAGCACTATAATCATGCATTTTAAGACAGATTTCTTGCAAATAACTAACACGTGCTCCCTCAGTTTATGAGCCAATGAGACATTATTGAGAAATGAGCATGACCACAGGAGTTAAATGATAATACCGAAAAGGGTTTTTTGTTTCCCTGTCTTTGGGACTCAGATCCTCGTGGTAATTTGCCCCATCAGTCTAGTTTGCAGGTGTAGACAAAAGCCAGGACCAATCTCTGATTTCCTCTGAGTTCAGTAGCTTTCTTTTTAAAGTCGATTCTTGTTCTTCCATTGATTTTCTCATTTCCACTTGTGACTTAGTAGTACAACCGGCATTCTTGATAGGTGCGCCAGACTGGGTGTTACAACTCCGATGATTGATATTTGGAGGTATCAAGTCGTAACACAAACATCTTATGTGTTCTCGCTGTTAAAGCAAAGTATCCATAACCAGTTTGGATTTTAGATGGATCACCACTTGGTCAAGTCTAGGTATGTCTGGAAAGAATATTCTGGCTAAATCACCAGTTGGTATCCCTCCAAGTGTGGGAATTTCTTGAAGAAGAGATCAAATATTGGTTTGATTAAGCAATGAGGTGCACGTTTCAGAGATCACTCTTTCCAATTCCACAGTTAGTGTGTTTTCCTGCAGGTTTTGCGGTTTATTAATTTGGGAGTTAGGTACAACCCACCGACCAAGGGGTCGCTTGTCCTGCAAGCTAGCCATTTCATCATTTTAATCCCCATGTAGGGGATCCGATGTTACAGATCTAGTGTTATACCAGGACTGGTTGAAATACACAAACAAAAGCAACTTAGCCAATAACCAATATGCAGACAGCCACCAACCTGGATCCAGAACGATGTCTGCTAGATGAATGGAGAATCCACCTAGTCAACACTCTGTGTTGCCGTAAATAACAGGAACAAGGAGTGGCCTTGTGGGGAAGAAAACCCTTGGTGAGCTGCTAGGGAGTGGAGAGTACGGCCAGATCCCAAGGACAGACTGACGACCCTCGTATGGTTGGAAGTTTTCCCGCAGTTTAATACCCAAACACCAACTGCAAGAAAGGATCTAGGTTACTGGAAGTCTTTAAATAATCAGATTGGAAGATGTAAGTATGATTCTTACCCTATGAGCTTGTGCCCGGGGTCTCAGAAGAGGAAAGGCTGGTATAGCTTTGTGTGGGAACTGTTGAGGTAAGATGTGTCCCTGTTGTTGGATAGAGTATAGTAAGGTAAGTAGCACATAGCCAGAGAAAGAAGAATGGGACGTCTAAGGAGACGGGACCGTGCATATTCTTCCTTCCGCTTACCGTTGGAAGCGGCGAGAGTTCTCCAAAATGAGTGTGGGCGTGTTCCTGCTAGTGTGTGGATAACAAGTATAACCTAGACGTGCTAGATGCGGATGAATGTTATGAAAATATGCTTATAAGGGAAAGCTCATATGAACCCCACCTCTTGGATTGTATGTAAACAAACCTACCTGAGATTGACAGGCAGCCGCAAACAGAGGGAGGCGTGTCTTCAAACCTGTAGGCGATGTGGAGTGCAGATTAGTGCTGACAATGATAGCAAAGGACAAAGCAGGAAAGTAATGCGAAAAAAGGGATCAATACCGAAGCAAGTACTTCTAGAATCTGGAAGCGGTCTAGGAATTGCTAGTATAGCAAAGGACACTTACTTAGTGTGGGCAACTTGGAAGGTAGCAACGTGTAGACGTGTTGGATCCCGAAGCGGAATAGCATTTCCTGTAGCAGGGCGCGTGTCCTGAAACGTACAGAGAAGCTGAGCCACTACAATGGTAACTGAACCTTCTACCACCATGTTGCAAGGAGCCGTGGGCTGGGCTGCATTGCACTCGCATGATGCACCTCTAGGGCCAGCTGGTAATGAAGCTGCACGTGTTAAACAGAGAATCGTGCATTTCATTACATCTAGATTGTATTCCATTGTGCTCTTTTGCTTGTGTCAGTACAACAGTATTCTGTGTTTCTGGTTTCTTCACATTGGAATGGATGGCCAGGAAGATTTTAGGGGCGATTTTCGTTGTTCCAGGGTCTGATATAGTAGGCAGAGACTCTGGAAGTTTTTCACTAGTTCTATACTTGGCAGCTCTCGCACCACTGTCACATATGACGCTGTTGGCTGCTGTACCCGCGTACTCTGTTGTCCTCCAGACACAGCACTCATTACAAATTGGGATAGAGCAGCCTTAACTGTTGATTGAGAAAAAAGTGAATTGATGAAGCTTCGAACACCCTGCCTTTTCAAATAATTTTTCAATGGCATATTTTTGGTCTTTTTCTTCCTTTGCGCCCATAGACTTGTAATCCGGCGCAGTTGGAATGGTAGGCCTGCTTCTAGTATTGGGCCCATACTCATAACTTCTTCTACAGAGTCGTCCACACTGCCTACCTCTAATATTGTCGATGGTACATTGGCTCGCTTCCTATTTGTTAATGGTGAATCAGGGGGACTTGTAGCTGTCTTTGGGCAGGAAGCCCACACCTTTTCACCTCTGTCGTTCTTTTATTCCATAGAGGCTGATCATCAGTTGGATGTTGGTCATCTGTTAAACGTTACGCCACCTTATCACTCTTATGATCAGATGAAACTGATCTCCTCGGTATCCCTCGCAGTTCTCCTGTAGGTTCTGAGGGTTGAGTGTGGGTATCTTGCACTTCTGTTGATGGATTTTTAGATTGACCCTTTTTCCAGGTGAAAAGAAAATCCCTGGCGGCTGCATGTAAGTTAATATGCTTATATTTAAACAGGAGAGATTCCAAGAGTATTGTGTTTGCTTTTGTTTCTCTCTGTATGCCCTCATATAGGGACACCAGTATACACAACACTTGATTAATTTCTGCAAATTGATCATTGTTTACACCTCCCATCCCATTTTCCACTCTTCTCAATATTGTTGATAAATGCCTTGGTGTGAGGAGAGTCGGCAAGGGTGTGAGAGATGATGCAAAGAAAGCAGTGCCACAGGCAGGCTGGCCATTATATTGGCCGCGGGCAGAACTCTCCAGCATGTCCGGAAGAGTATTGGCCATCAAAAAGCTCGCTGTTGGAATATTTATCCTGTTGGGCACTGGAGCTTCTTGCACCTCAGTTATTTGATTATGGCAGCAGTTGTTACATACTATAGCCTCAGGCTGCACAGTTGAAGTGTCTTGAGTGTCATTAGATGCCAACTTTGTAGCCACAGTCACATTTGGAGAAAATGATATCATCAAATTTTCACATTGGTTTTTAGTCTTTCATTTTTTTGCCTCTCATCACTCTTGTCGGGACAGTGTTTGTTGGTGAGTCATTGACGTTGTCTAGAGGAGAGGGCAGGAGGGGCTTCCCTGTCGTGACTAGTATCTCCGTGTCTGTTAATGGGCAAGCAATCAGTCTATTAGCAGCACCTCCTCTATGCACATTTTACACCATTTCTCTCATGCTAATACACTTCAGTTCTTATTTAGAACAGATGAGTTCACGGTCGTTTCCACATCACCTCAGTATGCCTTCTAGTAGGATTGCTGGGAATTAAAGGCATGGTACACAGGCCAGCTGGCCACTTCCCAACTCCCAACACCTAACACGCAGCTTGCACACTGCGCGCGCTCTATGTCGGTGTGTGGATCATATTCTGCTGCTCCAGCTACAAGAATAGAAACGAAGAGCAGACTTCTCGTGTCAGGCAGGGGTTGAGCAGTTCAAAGTCTCATGTGTGTACTGTGTCACCTAACACACAGCTCGCACCCCACACATTGTCAAATTTCCTTTAAAATTGTACCTCCTGAGCTGGAGGTGATCTGGCAGTATGCTCAACATTTTATAGATATAGGTTAATAATATATACTCAAAGATATACCTACATGAATAACAACTAGCAGTCATGCGAAATAAAGGAATTGATAGATTGATTGATTGATTGATTGATTGATTGAACAACAGGCACTCTTCAAAATTGGAAATGGTATCATTTTATGTTACTTTTCATTAATTAAGCTGAGACCCCAACATTTACACAACTTCTCCTATTGGAAATAAATTGTCTGCTGGTTCTGGTTTTCACTCGAGACGGATCCCCATAAGTAGATTCAAAGTTTCAACCTCCCGGCAACAATGTCTGACTGTTCTGGGGACTACAGTTAGAATATGATTATGAACTGCCTCTGTGTTTGTGTATCTGTGTGTTTGTAGTTGTCACACGAATAAGCTGTCAGCGTCAAGAAAGAACTTTGTCATCTACAAGGTATTTAGCTAGTTGGTGCAGACTGATTGCTTATGAGAATGGAAGTGAAATAAATGTTACCACACTGAACACATCGGGGTGTGGTATGTAATACATGGTAGTGGAAAGAGACAGATTAGTTGGGTTTTGTTAATGTTTAATGTGTGCTGTAGTGACCATATTATGCATGGTATGTGACATGTGGTGGGTGATGTTTGTGGTGAATTCCACATAAAGAGGTGCTACTCATTACGGGTGAGTGATACGTGCAGCATTGGAAGTGGTGCTTTACAAAGGCGGTTCTTCTGTGGATGGTCTCAGAAACTGGCCAGAACCCATTTTGGGATTAGATTTCCTGGATGTTTGTTAACAGGGTTCTTAATATAAATTCTGGTATGAACAATGTGGGCAAGGAGAATTGAAACTGTCAACATGTGAATGCCTTTCAGTAGGCTGGACTGGTTACTTATTCAATAAGTTTTTGTGCAAGTAGTTTTCCATGTATTTGAATGTTATTCTGCATGATGTGGGTATTTGTGTAGTTGGGTGTGACCTGTATTTTGTTTGAGGGGCTGTAATTGTTTTCAGTGCTGCATATCTTTCTCTGCATGTTGTGATGTATGTGTATGTGCGTGCTTGTGTGTGTGTTTGTGTATGATGCAGTAATTCTCTCAGGGTGTCCTGTGAAGTGTGAGCAAATAGGAATTTTAGATGTGTTTGTCTAGTCTAGTAATCCTTTCTGGGTGATGGAATCCTTTTGTGATGCTATGTACTGGGTCTCTGACAGTGTGATTTCAATTGTTTTCATGTCATAAGAGCTGTGATTATGTGATTAGATGGGGATCTGGAGGAGAGCAGGTTTGCCCTTGTCAAAATGTTGGTGTGAAGTACATCAGTGAAACCATGCTCTGCATTTGTGTAAGGATCTAAAGATTGGGAAACATGTGTGGTGATTCATGTGTAGCTTCCTGCCATACTTGCTTCAGCATAATTATAGAGAAGTAATGTATTTGTTAGTTAGAGTGTAGAGTTAAGAACAAGGAGCGTATAAAGGTATTGACTGTGGTTGCATATTTGGTATACTTCAAGGATAGGACAATTTGAGGTGACGTCCTTGTTGGCTACTAGAGATTAGGGCTCACTGCTAGTATAGAATACATGTGGGTGCTAGTTTGGCTAGGAGGCTAAATGTCAGTTTTCGGTCTATAGTTATGTCATGGCAGATATAAGGTGAAAAGTAAGCTAATCAGTGTTTATGCTGGTCCGATCTGACCCTGAAAGCTAGAAAAGACAGAGTAGTACAAGCTCTTCAAAGGCACTTTGGTGGCAGCCTCAGATTGGTTTGTGCCACTAGTGCTGGATGTAGCTTTTGGTTGCCAGTTCTTGATAATGATTGAGTTTGTTGGTAAATGTGGTGGTGTCCTCAATTAATGTAATGCTTATTTGTAGTTTCTCTGTAATATGGGGTGGTCCTCCTTTTTTAACCTTGTGTAGAGCAAGGTTTTAAGTACATTTTAGAACCAAAGGTGGGCCTTTAATGTAGACTATTTCACTAATTGTGGTCAAACATTTGGTGTTACAAACTGTGAACAGTGTGCCTCCCTGACATTTCCTTCAGGTATGCATGGTATGATTTTCCTTCATATTGGTAAAAGGCAGGTGTTCTTGTGTAATAAAAGGCTTCTCTGTACAATTTTGGTAAAAGCTAAATACACAGAGCAGACATTGGTGGTCACGGTGAGACACCAAAATATCCTTTTATAGGCAATTACCTAGAGGTGCTGGCATGCTATTTCTAAAGTCTAGTCTTCCGAAGTTGGTAGGCCTTCCTATAGTGCAGTTCTTTGGTATGGGTATTTATCCTAATTTTTTCCAGTAACGGAGGCGTGTAGGTGAGGCTTCCCCCTGTCCAATATAGAGAGAATAAGAAGTTGTGATACTGCGAGTGGTGTCAATGTAAGGAAGGAATACAGATGCCTACATTTGAGTAAGACATATTCGGATGTTGTACTGACCCTCCTAGGTTGCCTTTGTTCTTTTTCTTTGGGCTATCAAGGAATATTTTAAGGTATGAGGGTAGATCCTCAATGTTGAAAACATGACTTCTAGGTCTAAGGGATTGACCGGTGTCTTCTTATAGCCCATCACTCTCTCAGATCATCACACTAAACTTGTAACTTTCCCTGAACTAAATTGAAGGCATTCTGGTGTGATGCTTACCCTTAGTATTATCATGGTGGGGAATATTAAATTCTAATAAGATGTTTGCTTTACCTCTATTTTTATGTATGTTGACATAGATCCAATAATATACACATTGGCATTGCTGCCTAGCCCTATTGTTGGTTCATTAGAAGGCTGGATTCCATACCAAATGCAGACTTGTGTAATAACATGAGAAGAAGTGCATTTCTCAGTAAACTAAAGAGGAATAGTGAACCGGTGGAGTGAGTTCCAGTGCTACCATTAAGTCTTTACACTTAAAAAGACCATGTTCTAGCTTAGTCGGGGAAAGGGTTCAACTGGTCTGGTAGGTGGTTGAAGGAAGGCTTTATTGCACCATTCATATATTTTGGAATTCTTACTGATGGATAGTACCCGTAAGCTTGGAGAACAACCACTGGTGCATAGATTAAACCAACTGGTTTGTAGCTATCTGAGGGTTTTGCGTCATTAAAAAAATTAATATTATATTGTTTAACAATAACTTAAGAAATAATTGGGCAAGATTCTGGGGAACCCCCGGGTTGGGGAAATGCAGGGATGCAATTGCCCACATTTGAACACCAGAGGGTGGGAAAAGCAAACCTTGATTAGCCCATGTCAGGAATTCGCTTGCAGATCTCGATCTATCCTACTTTTGGCAAAACCAGCTACTTCTTGATAATACACCCAAAGGTTAATTAAAAGTGCTGCCATAAAGTCAATAAGGAAAACAATGGAGCAGGCAGGCCTGGGGAAGGCCTGGGGCTATGCTTAGGCACCCGGTACTTGAAACACAAGCCTGATTTTGCTTTCGAGGGTAGACTGGATTTCACCCCCTTATGTTTGTACTCTGTTCTTAGAATTTAGAATAGGTACTCTCAGCGTTGCCTCATTCACCACAACATTCGGATATCTCTAAAACCACTACTTCACCTTTATCATAGCTCTCAACCATTTGTTTTGCAAAGGAGGGTGAAATCACCCGATTTTGTTTTTGGCGGGTGAGACGTCCATTGGAATGAATGGGCATGCAGGAGGCTTGGCGGGTGAGTCAGCCCTGAGTGGAAGCCCCGGAAAGTCCTGCTTAGTCCCGCTTAGCCTGGTGGTGCTCTTCGGTGGTGCTCTTCAGTTTTCTGTGGGCTTGTGATCCCGTTGACGCTGCTAAATGCATTTCCTTTGGAATCAAGCACTTCAACAACCATAAGGCCTTGCGCACGCAATTTTGGAGGTGGGCTATAAAACTGGGCACGCGCGTGCACTGCGCGCGTGCACCCATGTAAGCCCCGGAAAGTCCTGCTTAGCCCAGTGGTGCTCTTCAGTTTTCTGTGGACTTTTGATCCCGTTGACGCTGCTATCTGCATTTCCTTTGGAATCAAGCACTTCAAAAACCATAAGGTGAAGAATCACTGCAAAAGGACTGATATAAACCTTATACTGAGTGATATAGTCACTTCAACTTCTTTTCTTACTTGTTTAGGTCTTGCGCCTCCTTGTTTGGAGGTGGGGCTATAAAACTGTGCACGCGCGCGCACCGCGCGCACACCCGTGGAAGCCCCGGAAAGTCCTGCTTAGCCGCTTTGCCGCGCTTGTCGCGGTTCGTGGGTAGGTTGCGTTACTTTCTTGTTCTATTTGTTGCTCTTAGGATCTTGTGTGTTGTGGCCTGAGTTACTTAACACTGATAATGAAACAAGGCATTACAACTTTGTAAATTGGGCATGCCCGTAGTGAATGCTATTCACTGCACTAACGGCGAAGGTCCCGCATTTAACTCGCCACATTGCCCAACTAAAAGATCCCGGTTAAGCTCTACTGCTCGTATGGTCACAATTAAGCTCAAATCAAGAACTAAGGCAGACATTTTACTGGGCATGGATATACGACCATTCTGTTGTGATGTAACCCATCTGGACCCTAATGATTTGGAACATGAAAGTAATGCGGTTGTGCTCAATTGCCTTTCAGAAAACTCAGTTGTCTTAAATATAGGTCCTCAAAATGGCATCCCACATGGGTAATCTATTAATAAGGACACTACGGTCATGAAGACAACAGATGGACAAGTAAAGCATACGACAAAGGCTGCTCCTATGGTAACCTTTGCTAAAGAAAATGTATCTTTAACAGATAGCATTTTGCTGAAGAATGTGCTAACTGGTTCTGTCCTTATACCCGTTAAAGTGCCTGTTCTGTCTGTTTCATCTGATGCTGACATTTCTAACTCAAAATTGTCCACAATAACTATTTCTGGTGACATGGCTGTAATTGATTTAGATACGAATGCATCATGTTTCTCTGCTCATACTTTATCTGAAAACCTATCCAAATCACTGGTTTTATTTACAAATATTAGTGACACAAACTCAGTGGAGCAGTTATCCTGTATTGCCCCAACCCTGCAGAAACCTGGGGCAAATCACCTCTCTTCGGTTGAACCGGTTGAAAACTCAAATGGTTTAACCGAAATTGCATTAACTTCAATGGATACAGCAATTCACTCTTTGGCCAAATTGTCTGAAGCACTAGCCAATAAGGCTGATGTTCATTCACACCAACTTAATCAGATCTTATCTTGGCAACTCTCTATCACAAACAAACTCGAGAACTTAGGTAGCCCATCCACCCCACCCATTTTACATAAGTCGGTAAGCTCCCAAACTCACACATAGATAGGGGAGCCTCCACAGAATTTTCAGAACATCCCTCATATATTGAACCCTATTATTGACTTGGCAGGCATTACAAACGAAACCGTGGGTGACCAACAAAAAAAAACAAATTATGCACTTTTGATGGTACAAGGACAAACGTATTCAATTTGCCTGCGAAATTAGGGTTTAAAAGAGTGACTTGGCTAAGAAATCTAAAAATTGTTCTTTGGCCAAGCGAACATCCCAAATCAAATCATTTGTTAAAAATCTCTCGCTACCGCCAACAGCAACCAACACTGCCTCTAAGGCCATAGAAAACAAATATTTGTTGCAATCCCAGTTGAAGAAGACCAAAGTTTCATCAGATAAGAGTATTGTTGTTCACTCGTATAGTCCCTTGAATGCCTTGGTAAATGCAGTACAACATTCAAATCCCTCAATAGCTTTGGTGGATCAGTGCCTCATTGCTCGTCATAGAGAGATAAGACAAGCAGTGGACGAATATATGGCCTCCAAACCAGCCCCTAAGAAGCTTACCTTGGCGACAAGCGAGACTAAATTCTCACTCCAAAAACATTTTGCGTCACCGCAAATGCAAGTACGAGTGAGTCTGGCCCCCTGGTGGCACAAAAAACTCAAATGGCCCAAACTCAAGCTGCTGATATTACCCAACAAATAACATCATTGACACAGATGCAAAATCGAAACAAGAGTGTTGAGCCATTGTCCCAGATCTCCTCTTCCTCAGACATTGAAGAGGTGATTAAATCTACTTTACTGAAGTTTTTTGATGCTCGCAATCTTACAAATGGCAGCGGCCCTGGGACCAAGGTCTTGGAGAACTGAAATCTGAATGACCCTCGTAATTTGACGAAACAAAAAATTTCAATTCCCAACATTAAGGAGCCAGCAGTCCATTCCCTATATATGAGATGTATGCCCATCCCGGCTCTTCAGTATAATTTGAATCGAGCCTCCGTTTTATCCATCTTCAGTGAAATTCCCTAGCTCAATGATATTGGTACGATCGATATTGAGCAAGTAGAATTCACTGACGCGTTGAAATGGTCAACAGTGACCTTATGGATAAACACGAGGGTCGTGGTCAACACCATCTGGGCAGTCAAGTCCCAGCTTTTTGACCTCAGATTTATTATTCAGGCCGGGCCGGGCTCTTCCGAGCATACTCTCCCTGAAACTCTGAAGCAAATCACACAGCAACAGCCAAACAAAAAGAAAAGCCAACCACTTGCTCACATAACTGCACTTGCAACCCAAAAGACACACATAGCCTCATCACGAGTTGGGCTGTATTCCCGGCTGTAATACCGCCGACTGTAATAGCCCTAGAGCCGACTGGCCGACTAGAGCCGACTGGCCCACGGGTTTGGCCTTAACGGTAAATCCCCATTCCTGAATGGGTCCATTGGATCCAATGGGGAATTTTCGGTGCTAATACTGCGGGCTAATACAGCCGGCTGTAATACAGCCGAAAACAGGGATTTTCACCTCCAGAAAAAAGCTGGAGGTAAAACAGCCGATTTAGCACCCAACTCGTGATAGCGCCACCCCTTAAATGCGGCGGTAATACCGTTACCACCTCATTTAAGGGCTAAGCCCAACTCGTGATGAGGCCCACAGTGTTAGCATCTGGATACTCATGAAATTGCTCTATCTAATGAATAACCAGGCCATTAATTTGCTAGATCACGATGTAATACTATTACAAGAATCTTGGCTCACTTGTGCCCCATCATGGAATAATTACGATATCCTCTTGACTCCAGCGGTTAAGGGCATTTCTGGGCGGCCTGTATCGGGTTTGCTATTAGCAGTTAAGCAAAGCTCTTCCTTAAAAGTTGAATCATGGTTTTCGCCAAATCCATTTATACAAATGTCCAGACTCATTGGTGATAACACCCAGTGTGCACTTATTAATGTTTACTGGAATCCGTTGGGCATTTCAGATGATAGGTTTCTGGACTCAATGAACAAAGCAATGGATTTTATAACTATGGATGGCAGCGTTGACACTATCATTTTGGCCGGTGATTTAAACTTACATTGTCTGGGCCCAAAACAGAAACCTGAAATGGCTCATCTTGCCAAATGGACAAGCTTTGTAGAGTCCAGAGGCCTATTCATGCTAAATGGCTCATTCCTTTCTGATATCCCTGCTAAGGCAACTTGGCATCGAGCCTTTAGCGAGGGTATTATTGATTAGATATATGTAAATTTAAACATGTTGAATAAAATAAAATCTTTCCAATACATACTGAAGCGAGCGATCACAACATGCTTAACGTGACTTGGACTTCCAAATTTAATATCACTCAATGGCAACCCCAATATATTAAGGGTTCAACTATAGTAAACACTGCAAGGAACAGGCTAATATGGATAGAGTCATTCTTGGAAGCGTTTAGGTCCTGCTATGACGCTCAGCTAAAGTGTGAAATTGCTGGAACTCAAGGTTCAACAGTTATTTATCATGAACATATGCAGTTATTCCAACCGGCTTCAATTAGCCATAAACAAAAACAAACACCTTATTTCCATGTCTTCATTCATGAAGTTAAAACTAAGAAATCATTTTCGGGCTGAAAGGAGGGAGGCATATAAGCTGCCTGGTGATAAACGAGCGCTGGCCCTGACTCATATCAAAACTAGATATAGGAATTGGACAAGGGGAATGCAGGCTAGACTGTATCAAAGTGATGGCAGCAGTATGTTAAAATTACTGTCTAGTAAAAACTCTGCAGAATCATGGAAAATTATCAATCAAGCAACTGCAGGTCATCAGATAGCAGTCCAGTCCAATGATGTGAATGAAGAGGGGTGGGTTCAGTATTATTCTAAACTATATGCTGCATCCAGAGAGGATGGTGTTAATTCAGGCCCTTGTCCCAAACTAATTTCCATCTAAGCTTTGATAAAGATGATATTATACACTTCATCAACAAAGCCAGCCGTTCTAGGGCACCTGGCCCGGATGGATTGTCAAATATGCTAATGAAACAATTTCCAGACATATGGGCCGATGTACTGTATATTATGTTTAAGAACACACTTTCATCACACATAACTATCCCAATTTATAAGAAAGGAAACAGGGCCAACCCGGCAAGTTATAGACCTATCTCTTTGTTAGATGCTCCCGGGAAGATCTTTTGCCGTCTAATTTTAAGAGACATGAATAACTGGTCGAACAATCACCATAAGAGAGATCCCTTTCAATCCGGATTTGCTAGTGGGCTCGGTACCGTACCCAATATCATTGCCATCAACCTGCTTAAAGCTCAGTATGCAGCCCGGAAACAACCATTGTACTTTGCATTCATTGATTTCCGGACTGCATTTGACTCAATAAACGATGAACTACTATTTCAAAAACTATACATTTTTGGCTGTCCATCATCCCTAATAGCACTTTTAATCCAGCTACACACGGAGACCACTATGCAGGTGAGATTATCTTTGGAGGGACTTTTGTCATCATCTTTCACCACTCATGTGGGTCTTAAACAAGGTTGCATTCTGGCCTCTATCCTGTTTAATGTATTTATTTTGGACACAAGTAAATCATTCCTCCAAGTTATCTCTGATGCGCCTGAATTGGGGGGTCAGCGCATAGCGTGGCTATTGTACGCTGACGATCTGGTTTTGATCTCACAAACCCCTAAAGGACTCCAAAATCTGCTATCTGCTCTATCCACCTATGCTGAAGTGAACCATCTCATTGTGAATCTGGACAAATCGCAAATACTAGTATGCAAAAATCAAGG
The DNA here is from genome assembly GCF_040938575.1 of Ambystoma mexicanum. NCBI lineage: Eukaryota > Metazoa > Chordata > Amphibia > Caudata > Ambystomatidae > Ambystoma > Ambystoma mexicanum. The sequence goes on from NC_090932.1 coordinate 910,230,041, forward strand.
TAAAAGCAGAATCAAGAATTGCATTTGGTCCATTAGAGATGAACCCTTGAAATCAGTCATAGAATATAAATATTTGGGGCTTACAATACAGAATTCGGTCACAGACAATCTTTATCTGATCAATATACAGTCCAAACTTTCTAGCCTGATTTCACAGGCTAGAATCCTAATTTATAAATATGGGAAATTTACCTTGAAACATCTTCTCCTTTTCTATGAACAAAAGGTAATCCCCATAATAATTTATGCTGTTGAGTCGAAATTTTACATCAACGACAAAATGTGGAATAAACTGGAGGCACGCTTTTGGAAATCGGTATTACATCTGCCGAACTGTACACCCATGCCAATCTTAAAATTTAAATTAGGCTTGAATTCATTGGCTTGTAGAGTAAATTGGTGGATGTGTGCTTTCTTTCGCAAGTGTTTGTTGGGTTTGGAAAATAACAACATCTTAAGTACTGTTCCACATTACTTGTCTTCATCAAATCATGTTTTTCGGCTAACATGGCGTAACTGTGTAGTGAACACTTTGGCTGAAGCCGATATAACGGTAATGCTCCTGATTGAAAATCCTCTGCATGCTAAAATTAAGTTCTATCACTGGGATTGGATGAAAAACAGAGAGTCCTGCCTGAAATATAAAGATTTTAACTCTAATAATTTTGGGAACAAGAGGCTGGGCCACTTGGCAGGTTACTTATTGAAATGTCCATCCTCGGCTATACGGAACACATTTTTACGAGTTAGATTGAATGTATGGCTTACTAGGGAAGTGCTTGCCAGGAGTAATGTCATTCCAGCTGATATGAACTACTGTCATTATTAAGAGATTCCTTCTGAAAAGGAGACACTCCAGCATCTGGTGATATTTTGTAATAAGCTAAATGTACAACGAGCTAAATGTTTCACTAATCTGTTAAACTTGAATGATGAATTAGATGAAAACCAGATCTGGAGTTTGCTATTTTCCAACATGAAATCTTCTGTGATAAAAGCACTAGTGCAATACCTAGACGTAATTCTGCCTTGTGAAATTAAGCTGTAATGACATCCTGTGATTAATTTGTAAATGTTAAAGGAGAATTGCGTATTTAGGAATGAGATTTTTATAGCTTCTATTCATGTTTTAATTAATGTTTCTTCTCATTTTTTTATTCCTTTTTATATTAATGTGTAAATGACATTTGAAAAAAACTCTGTTTTGATTTTTGAAAAGTTGATTTGTTCAGCTATATCAAAATAAAAAAAAATAAAAATAAAAAAAAAGAGTCAGCCCTTTACAAGGCGGGTGACACCCACCAAAAGCGTGTGAGTTGAGAGCTATGCCTTTATGTACTTTGTGTCTCAGTTCTTGTTGATTTGTGATGTGCTGATTACTTTGAGGAGAGTTTACCTAAAGCATCATGGATGCTTTGAAGCTGTTTAGCTCCACAGACAATCAAGATGTGGTGTACTGGATGGCAAAATACATCCATAGGGCATGGCTGACGCTTAGTAAATTGCTCAAAGGAATGTAAATCTAGCTCTATAGTCTATTATCAAACATGTTATCTGAGTGATTTGATGTTTTTTTTATATGCTTTTATTTTTTTAATTCACTCTTTTCTATACATGGTTTGAATTGCAATGATAGGTATGTTGTTTTTAAGTTTTTTATGGTTTTTAGATATTCATGCATTTCATTGTTTCATATCCTGTGCTGTGTACCCAATGATCAATATCGAATAAATGTCAACTTAACTGAACTGATTAAAAATAATAGGAAGAACTTCTTTCGCACACTATAGTTTTAGAAGATAATAAAACCTATAGATAAAAATACACTCCCAATTGAAAAATGTCTATCCTATATCCATCTTAAGGAGATAGCCAAGAGATTAATGGCAAACATGTTAGCATCAAATTTGCCCAATCTTATTATCTATGCTCCCACTAAACTGTTGAATGTGGGTGCTTCTTTGTAAATTATTTATACATATGTCAAGGAAAAAACCTCTATGGTGATCTTGGAAGCCTGGTAAAGAGGGACCTTGACAAAGTTATTGTGGAGGAAGCATGCAATCAATGTGACAGATATTACCTAATATGCCTAGTTATGTGTCTACCTCTCCATCTCTGTTCTCTATCTGTCATAAAACTATAGGTATCTCTGCAACCTTCTTTAAGTCAGGCTTTTCCAGCAATGAGAAATGATGCTCCAAACAAAGTGGTTCAAGTGTTATTTGAATGCCCTTTGATTGTCGGATTAAAGGAAAAGATAATATGGCTCATTATGAGTCTGCTGGTAAAATGCTGGTAATTATGGCGTACCAGTATTACCATCTCCAGCGGGGCGGCGGCCAGAATTACTGGTGAATTAGGAGTCCTCTGGCGGATGCACCATTGTGCAAGAAAGGTAATACTAGCAAGCAGGAATCACTGGTGTCAAAAGCCAAATGGCAGCATTGCCAGCAGATTTGTGCCAGTAATACCGATTTGCGCCAGTAATACCGATACCGGCACTCGAACTGCTAGAACTACCAGCACCAGAAATAGTGTTTCTGCCGGAACAGGAAGATTGCCGACAGCTATCTTTAAAACTCAATCCACTTTTAATTCTCCACTTCCAACTGCCATTCACTGCTACAGAAGGTACCAAACATGTTGGGCAGTAAAAAGACAAGAGTCTTTTTACTGCCATCCATCTGCAAAAGGCCACATTCTCTGAGGCCAAGCTGACTGCAGTGGTTGACACTGTGGTGCAGCACTCAGAGGAACTCTTTGGGGCTGGCCACAGAAAGACCAGTAAGCAAAGAAAGACTGCCATATGGCAGGAGGTGTTTGAGATGGTGACGGCTGAGGGGACTCTCCCATGCATGAAGAGGGACTGCAGGAAGCATTGGGACCTCTTCTCCTTCTCTCACCTCTGATTGCCTGTCTGCTCTTCAGGAGTGGTGTGCCACCAACGATCTCTGCATGAATGCCAGCAAGACGGAGATCCTCCTCATTGGCACACCTTCACCCCCCTTTCCTGCCACTCTCTGGCCGGCCTCCCTTGGCCCTCCTCCTACCCCCAATTTTGAGGCTAAGAACTTCGGGGTAATCTTCGACTCCACGATTTCCTTTTTCTACCCACATCTCTGATGTCTCTAAAAAGTCAAACCTCCAACTGCACATCCTCAGAGGCATTCTGCCTTTCCTCTCCTTGCCCCAGAAGCTCACCACTGTCTCTCATGCACTGGTTCTCTCCAGGCAGGATTACTACAACAGCCTCTTTATAAATCTACCTGCTTCTAGTCTCCGCTCTTTGCAACTCATCCAGAACAGGGCTGCGATACTTGTCCTTGGCATCAAGCCCTGGGATCGTATCTCTCCAGCCCCGAAATCTCTTCATTGGCTCCCTGTGGTTGCAAGAATTACATTCAAGACCCATTGCATTACCCACAAGGCTTTCTGGGGGCTGGGTCCAAAATACCTTCAACCCTCCCTCTGTAAACAAATTCCCTCTCAAGTTCTTCGCTGCTCCACATCCAACTCCCTCAGGGTCAGTCAATTCTCAAAGAAACAAGCTGGAGGTAGATCTCTGTCTTTGACTGGGGCCTCCCTCTGGAACAGCCTACCTGCCACTCTGAAACTTGAAGAGAACCACCTCTGGTTTCGGAAGTTTCTCATGACCTTCCTCTTTGCTTCTGCCTTCGCACCACCTCGTCCCTGTAGATCTGTTCTGCTTCAGCATTGTGTACCTGGTTACCCTCTGATTTCGGGCCCAGGTACCTGCTCATCCTGCCAGGTACTGCACAGCCTCCTGGCAACCCTTGCACTTGGGTCTGTATCTGTAACCCTAAAGCACCCCCCCCTTTCTCTGCACTTATTAGACACCCCCTGTCTGTGCCTTAAACCTAACACTTGCCACTTGCTGGCTGCACTACCTTTGTTGTTGTTTTTATTCCTTTGCTCAGCAGTTTCCACCTCCTCCCCACCCCCATGCACTTTCCCCCCTTCCCCCTCCTCTGCACTAGTAAGATCGTTGTTTTTGTTATCCCTTGTTCCCCTCCCTTGTCTCGTTGTGCTCTGAAACACTTGTGTATCAGAACAATACAAATAAAAAAATCAATATCAATAAGGTAGACCTTATTGATATTGATATTGATAATTTATTTGATATTGATAAGGTACACCTTATTGATGTTACCCAATTTAGCTGAAACCTGACTTGAATAGCTTGTGGTCTCAAGCAGAAAGGATTTGGACTACCAGTTCAGGCTGCACTGGCTTTTTTAGGGCAGGTCGAAGCCTGATTTGCATGTGGTCTTTCTCCTTCTGTAATGGCATGGCAGGCTGAAAAAAGCATGCCAGAGGAGGGTTGGCCAAGGAAACTACAGAGTTTAGATGATTTCAAAACCTTCCATTCATCACCTTTCTTTATTGTATTCATCAGATCTATAAAAGGGGGAAGTAAAACTAGGGCAGTATGGATGTTTTGAGACAATGGTGAGGTGGCTGTGGGCTGGAGATCAGTCAATGAGCTAAAGGAGTAGGAGATTGGTGGCCGTAAAAAGATGATAAGTCGGAGGAGAGAGAGGGAAGTGGTAGAGAATATTATGAAGCCAGTGTTGTAGAAAAGGAGTGGGTTCAGCTGTGAAGGATGGAAGTTGGAATGGGGCAGAAGGTGGGAGGAAATAGTTGGAACATCGGAAGCGAGGAGGTGGTGAATGAGGAAGTTAAAGAGAAACAGGAGGTCATTGAGAAGAGAGAGACCTGGTGACAAGAAGTCAGTAGGAAGAACGAGTGAAAAGGCTGCAGAAAGAGAGATAGGCAGAGGCATGTCCTACACAAAAGGATGTGAGTGGATGGGTGGAGGTAAGAGCACGTGGTTAAGTATCGAGGAAGTGGAAAGTAGGGCAGAGGAGATGGAGAAGAAAAAAAAGATGAAATAGATTCCTGTCTTGATACAAGCATCTTGAAAAGTGTCAAGGAGCCATACCAGAACTGATGTTTGGGAACCTGAGTCATCTCTCTGGGACAGGAGGAAGGAGTGACAGAAGAGGCCCTCCATATCAGAAGTTAGTGGTCGCATAGATGTTGGCATCAGCTTTGGGGTTGATGCAGGTCCTTCTCAGCCACAACAGCTGCCACTTTCAGGGGAGTTCCACCACCAGGGAAACAAGAACCGAAGGAGAACCGGGGCCTCCTCATTGCAGAAGGGTCACAACGGAAACGTGAAAGGGCACTGATCGAGAACAGGCTTCGTGAGGAACTGAGGGCTATGTGGGCAGACCTCAGCTGCAAGGACAAGAATAGAGAGGCTCTCCTAGGGGAAATGCGAGAGAAGAGGCAAGCTCTGCACACAGTCCTTATTGGGGAAGTACTTAAAAAGATGAGATATACGCAGCAAAGGTACTACAAACAGGGAGCTAAGGTGGGGACTCTGCTGGTGCATAGAACTAGAGGCAGCAAGGTTGAGAGGCGTGTGGGAAGGATTTGGGATAAGGAAGGGAGGCTCTGCAAGGAGGGGGAGGATATAGTGGGAAGCTTTGCGGACTTCTATAGGGAACTGTGCACCAAACAGGAAGGCAAATTGATAGGGGACATCTATAACTACCTGAAGGACAACCCCATACCCAAACTCGAAGACTCAGAACAAGAAGACCCGGAGAGGGAGATATCGGAGGAAGAGGTGGAGGGGTCAATTAGAAATCTAAGGACAGGGAAGGCCCCAGGGGGTGGGGGTGGTTACACGGCCAACTTCTTTAAACAATATCAATCCATCCTGGTGAAACCAATGGCTAAACTGTTTAATCAGATCAGGGGGTGGAATACAATACCACTGACATTCCTCCAGGCCCTGATTGCTGTAATAACCAAACCAGGGAAGGATCCAGTGGAACGCAGCTCATATAGGCCCATCTTCCTCCTAAACGTAGATGCAAAGATCTTTGCCAGAATCCAGGTGACGGGTCTGGAAAGATACCTCCGACAGCTGATCCATCCGGATCAAGCGGGATTCGTGTTGAATAGACAGGGGGCAGACAGTATGCGCAAAACCATCCATGTGCTGGTGGGGGGTGGTTACACGGCCAACTTCTTTAAACAATATCAATCCATCTTGGTGAAACCAATGGCTAAACTGTTTAATCAGATCAGGGGGTGGAATACGATACCACTGACATTCCTCCAGGCCCTGATTGCTGTAATAACCAAACCAGGGAAGGATCCAGTGGAACACAGCTCATATAGGCCCAGGAACACAGCTCATATAGGCCCATCTCCTTCCTAAACGTAGATGCAAAGATCTTTGCCAGAATCCTGGTAACAGGTCTGGAAAGATACCTCCCCCAGCTGATCCATCCGGATCAAGCGGGATTCGTGTTGAATAGACAGGGGGCAGACAGTATGCGCAACACCATCCATGTGCTGAACTCAAGGAATGTTTGAGAGAATGGGGCTCTTACGCTATCTTTGGACACCGAAAAAAACTTTGACAGGGTGAGCTGGGCTTTTATGGGAGAAGTTTGGCATCTCTCAGGATGAGCCTGAGGTGGCTGGTTTGGATGTCGGCCCTGTACTCTGACCCCTCGGCAAGGGTGGTGGTGAACGGTAATGAATCTGGGTCGTTTCCACTGCAGAGGGGCCCAAGACAGGGATGCCCCCTCTCCCCACTCATATATACGTTGGTGATGGAACCCTGGCCGATATCTATCCGAGGGGAGTTGGGGATCAGCGGGGTAAGGGTGGGGGATGTTAACTGCAATATTAGTATGTTTGCAGACAATGGGCCTCATTCTGAGTATGGCGGTAGGGGGTTAACGGCACCAGTAAGGATGCCGGTGCCGTTAACCCCCTACCGCCACATTCCGAGGTCCCTTAGCGGGTCCCACCAGGAACGTCTGGTCTAACCAGCCGTTCTTAGCGGGACCCGTTAAGGGACCAGGAAGCAAATAACAGGCCCATTATTTGCTCCTTCCCCATTCTCAGTGAGCCCTATGGGGTCTCGAATGGAAATGGGGAATGGTTTTCTGAATGGGGACTTACCGGGTCCTCCAAGGTTGGAATGACCCGGAAAGTCCCCATTCAGAGAACCTGGAACCGGACCCGGGTTTGGTGGCAGCCATGGTGCTAATAGCACCATGGCTGCCTCCAAACTCGGAATGACCCCCAATGTGTTGCTTTATGTGACCAACCCATCCCAGTCGGTGCCGCGGGTACTGCTTAGTTTCGAACAATATTGAAGCCTCTCGGGCTACAAGGTCAATCTGGGGAAATCAGTGGCATTCATGGCAGGCAACTTGTCGGCCACGGAAGGGGAATATGTGGAGGGGCTCCCATTCAATATACGGAGAGATAGGTTTTGCTACCTCGGGGTCCAGGTGACACAGGATCCTGGAGACCTCTTCACTAGTAATTTCATCCCTTTCTGTTCGGCTGTGAAGCGGGACATCAAATGGTGGGCAGGATCAGGACTCTCATAAAGGGCGCATCTTAACTCAGTAAAAATGGTTATCCTGCCCGAGTTTCTGTTTTTGTTTCAAATGCTCCCAACCCAGTTGCCCAAGCCATTTCTTTTGGAGGTTAAGCGGGCTCTGTTACATTATCGTTGGGCGGTTAAGAACCATCAAATCTCCTACAAAGTATTGGCGAGACCAAAAGAAGAGGGAGGTGTGGGGTTCCTGGACCTTACAACATAATACAGGGCTTCGCAGGTGAGAATTGTGGTGGACCACTTCACACCAGGCATGGGGAAGCAATGGGTGGCCATGGGCAAGGCACTCCTATCTCCAGTCATGCTGGTCGAGTGGTTGTGGGACCCAAAGAAACGCATCCCAGGGAGGGTCCTACGGCATCCAGTCCTTGGTGCTTTGTGGTCAATATGGAAGGAGGGAGGTGACTATAGATAGCTCACAACATGGCCCTCACCTTTGAGCTGCATTTGGGCCCCCCCTCCGGGACGGGATAGATGAGCCTCTTGCGTTTCCGAAGTGGTACGAAGCCAGTCTCAGTAGAGCGGGATAGTTGTGGGTGGGAGGAACTTTGTTGTCCTTAAAAGAGCTGGAGGAGGCCCTAGGCCTGGATAATCCTTCGCCCTTTCGTTATTTACAAATAAAGGGGGTTCTTACGGAGGATAGATGGGGAGACACCCTGAGGAGGGAATTAACAGACTTTGAAAAATTCCTGATTACACATAAGGGCTCCAGGGGTGTAATATCTAGTCTGTACAAGCTATTGCTTTTAGCGGCCCCAGGGAAACCTCTGACTGCGCAGGTGTGATGGGGAGAGGTCCTAGGGGAGGATATTGATGACAAGAGATGGAACATCATGTGCAGACAGGCCAACTGCTCGACTGCCTCGCTCCAATATCGCCATCAGGCTCTGAAACTGCTGCATAGATGGCACTATCCCCCACAGAGGATAGCACGGATGAGGGAGATGTATGACCCACACGGCTGGAAGTATTGTGTGGAAAAAGGAGACTATGTACACATGTGGTGGAAATGTCCGATGGTGCAGATGTTCTGGGAGGAGGTCCAGTCCTGGATAAAGGGGGTGGATGGGATAGGGAGGACCTTGTCCACGTGGCTTCTCCTTTTTGGGACTGATGTGGAGGGAGACCACAGTAAGACGCACAACCACATGTTTCAGGTCATGTTTGTAGCAGCTAGGTGCTCCTGGCCCAAAGATGGAAAACTCCACGAATGCCCGGGGAGAAAAAGTGGGTTACTAAAGTCCATTCAATTTATGATATGGAGTTTCTGACACATCTCATGGATGAATCTAGGTCGAACATTGAAGGACTGTGGCTTCCCTTTTTTGAAAAAGATGGACGCTCTGTGTGAGATTCCCGGGGAGTATCTAAGAAGGTATCCAGGTGACACACTTGTTTGGGAAAGATGTGGGGACTGTGTGATAAGATGTTTGGCTAGCACAAATGAAAAATGAGTGATGAAGTGATGAAGTGAGTGATGAAGTTCCCATGGTTCTAGCGTACATTATAGAGCGATCCTGCAGGGGAAGTGAAATGATACATAATGCACCTGTCTCTCGAGGTAATGACAGGAGAATGGTCCATGGCTGTTTTGGGTGGGGTGGGGGGAAATGTTATAATTGAAACCTAAGGAAATGTTGTTATTAAGATTATATGATGTTATAACCCAAATATTGGGAGAGAAACCATGACAGAAAGCCAAGATGAGACAGCAGTGTGGGGTTGCTGAAACCCTGAAGACATTAGGTGCATAAGGATTCAATCCTCTGTCTGGGACAAACCAGATGGGGGGGAGGACAACTTTGGAAAAGAGCTTGATATCAGAAATCTCAAAGGAACTTTTTGCTGCATACCCTTGTGTTTGAGATGGCCACATGTTCTGTGAATGGACCCATAACAAAGGTATATGTTCTCATGGCTGCCTCATTCAATGAATGACAGCAAAGAGGATGCTCTATTTCCAAGTGAAACACGTTCTTGGTCAGCTACAATTCAACATATGGCAGTCGCTATGTATTCAATTGCTATGGGGCTAATATGTAGAAGTTCCAGGTTATAAATAAGTGACAGTTAAGAAGGTTGTCTAGAATCTGGCCTGGGGTACACATTTTTGGAGGCAACTTTATTTACATTGAACAGGGGAACTGTGAGAGGTAAGCCAACCCCAATCAAGGTAAGCGCAGAGCATGGTCAAGGCTTAGTCTCAGGAGAGAGTGAGTGTGGTGCAAGGTCAACAATGAGCTCACACAGCAAAGCATACAATAATTCAATTTAGACAGGTAAGTACAACAATACTGTATTAATTCTAGCCCCAAGAACGCACACTAGGAAATTAAATAAGCAGGTGATATTATCACACAACACTCTTTGGAGAGGGGACTAATGTAGCAAGAATTATTTTGGTGCTGAAATGTTCCATAAAATATTCAACAATGTCACAGGTCTGTAAAATTATATTCCTTTCATTTAAATACAAGCTTTTAGATCCAATTATCAAAAACGGATGGAATAGAATAACCAAAGTTTATTCTAAGGTTTATTCTACAGGGGGAGGTCAATTATGTGCTATTACTTACCCCTGACTCTAATTTTCCCAGATGACTAGATATGTAGACTTGGGGTAACTGGAGGTAGGTTTTCCCAGCATTGGTTCCAGCAAGAGATGCCCTGGAGCTGACAGCGGGAGGTTAATTCAGGTTGGTTCCAGGAGTGGAGTGCAACCCTTTGCGATGAAGAAATGCAGAAGGCACCAATGCAGACTACAGGACACTTCACCAGAGAGGGGAAGGAAAGTTCCAGTGACTCTAATGCACACAGGTGACCGCAGACGTCCTTCCAGCCATGGTTGAAGGAGACCGTCCAGAGCAGGATCCCTTAAAGCTGGGATACTGAAGTTCTGTAGGAAGGAAAACTTATCCCACAATCTGGTGACCACTGAAGATCCGGCGACAAATGAAAAATGACCATAAATCTACTGAGGAAGTCCACTGGGGAGCTGGTCAGTCCACTGAGTGGTTCAGGGACACTTCGACTGGCTCAGGATGGCAGGATCCTCAAGAATGCATTGAGACTGGTTGGTCCCAGCAGTCAAAGTGTTGAAGCATTGCTCAGGGTGTTCACCGCTCAGGTAGTCCAGCAGGGCTTCACTTGGCCAATCGCAGGCCAGGATGCTAGGCCTCTTTGGGAGTCACCCACGATCTTCAGTTGACTGTTCATCTACACAGGATACATGGCTCCAACGCTAATCTGAAGAAATGGCTGCAGGAGTCCTCTTCTTATGCTAAATCCTGGCTGTAAGCAAGTCCAAGGCCACCAATGGTAAGGGTCTGCGGCATTCAAACAGCAAGCAGCGGTCCAATCAGGGACCACTGTGGGTTTCACTCATGTGCCATCCTCAGACTTTCTGGCACCATGGAGGTGGAGTGGGACCAGACAGTTCCACCCTTTCCTGGGCCACTCGCACACAAAGGCATAATTAGCATGCAAAAGCAGCTGCTTTCCTGGGCAAGTGCAGGACCCTATATGGGATTTCCTGATGTGACAAGGCAGAAGAAGGCCAAACAATAATATGGCCAAAGAACAAGTGAAAATCTCATGCCACATCCTTTTTAGGGCACTAGCCACGTTTAGTAGCCATATGCGATAAACGTGAATGTGCACACTAAAATGAATGCATAAATGGTTGAAATGAAATTGGTGCCACCAGCTTGTCTTTAGGCACATATAAAATTAACCAACAATCCCAAGTGTAAAAGACTAGGGTGGTATGAAAGTATCCCCCCTACACTGCATTGTAAGATGATGTGTGCGTTGTTGAAAAGTTGCCAAAAAGACAAACGGTACAAAGACAAAAGGGAAACATAGTCTGAAGGACTGATCAGTTTCCCATAACAAAATGAGCAGAAAAGCCAAGGAAGAGAATCTGAAGGCTTCCCTTTCCTGTAAAAAGTCAGGACAGGTTCAAAAACAAAATGTTTGGGGGTCCATAGAATATGGAGGGTAAGTTGCTAAAACAGACATATTTCCCAGCAGGGACGAAAGTGGGCAACCACTTTGAGCAGTGAGGACTTTGCTGCTCTCCTGACCAGGCCCAGCCAATCAGCTGCCCCAGCCACCACCAGTTTTACACCTTCCCGCTGGCTACATTTGACTCCAGAACAGATCCAGGCAGGTAGCACTGAGGAGGCGTCTGCAGGAACGTCATTTAGGGGACAACAGGGGTTGCAACTGTGACCCCTGAGGTCTCCCTTGCTACCCCTGTCGTCTCCCTTGCTACCCCTTAAAACAATGGAGGCTCCTGGGCTGTGACCAGCAACATGTGGCTCTTTGTTTCTGGAATGGCTGGTTTTCTGATAGCTATATCCAGTAAGATATCTCCATGGGTTGAGCGCTCGCTGCTGTAATGTGGGTGTGATCTGCAGATTTCAGGTTTGACTGCCAGCAAGGTCAACTCAGCCTTTCATCCTGCTGAGGTTTTTAAATGATCACCAACACAGGTTGGGTGATATTAACGATACATGTGATGATCCATTCTTGTATTAAATTTAAATCAGTTTGAAGTCGGGTCAAATGACATCACTTCCTGTGATGTCATCAGAGGTCAAGGGTCATGTGATGTCACTTCTGCTACCCCTGTTATTTTCCTGAAAGGACCATCCTGAGCGTCTGATAATCAGACCAGGCTCTGCAACTCAGTTGTTCGGCCCACCAACTCTTTCACTCTGTCCTAGCTGATAAATTAGGACTCCAGGACAGCTCCAAGCAGATAGCATTGAGGAGGCTGCTAATCATTAGACCAGGCACCAAGAATCCGCTGCCATGCCCACCACCAGTTCCACATCTTCCCATTGGCTACATAAAGGCTCCAGGCCAGTTCCTGGCAGACAGCATTGATGAGGCTGATGGTCATCAGAACCGGCCCTGTCACTCAAGTATACCACCCACCACCAGTTTCCCCCCTTCCCAGCAGACACATAAGAACTACAGTCCAACTCCAGGCAGCCAGCATTGAGGAGGCTGCTGGACACATATACATTGCATGCCACTCAGCTGCCCCATACCACCAGTTTCCTGTCTTCCTGGCTGCTACATAAGGACTCCATACCTGCTCCAAGCAGACAAGCAGACAGCATTGAGGAGGCTGCTGGTAAAGTGACCAAGGCCTGCCACTCAGCTTCCCTGGCCACCACCCTTTTCACCAGTCATCCTTATGCATCCTCAGTGCCAGCTTCCTCAGCAAAGGATGGATGAAGACAAGTACCTTGCCTTTGTGTGCATGTTTGGGCCTGCTAGGGCCAATAGGCAGTTATTCTGCGCTCACACACAAGGTAGACATCTCTATGTGTCTCTTGCCACCACAATCCATCCCTATTCTCTGCAGGGTTTGCACAGCAAAGCAACCAAGACAACTCTGGACAGCTACGTTGACAAACACATCAAAATCCCCAGTGCTGCCATTGACTACCCTCCAACTACCCAAACTTGCCACCTTAAACTGATGATGCCCTCTCACCAACCTCATATTCTACACCAATCTCAATGACCTTTTATCACAGAAACCTGGTTCACGCATGTATCCTCCCACATCTTGGACACTCATCTTTTTCACGCCTTGAAACACGTGTGTATAGGCGCGTCATAAATTCCATATCATATCATATCCTCCAACTTCATGATTACTGTATCCAAAATACTGACCCATGGTGTAGAGTCGCACTCATCCATATAATTGACTGGCCCTCAACTAATATCCCGACACCCACAACCAGCTCTTTCGAATCCCTCTTGTGTTTGTTCCCCTAATGTTAATGTTAATGTTAAAGGACATTTGTACCGCGCACTATCCCCACCAGAGTGGTCCCCTGGTGCTCTGGCAGCTCTGAAAGAGGAGGGGGGGCTGAGTTAGTGGGAGGAAGCAGGAAAAGTTCATGAGAGCAGTGATGTGCTCTTGGCGGCCTCAGCCCGGTGGGTCCGTTGGCTGGGCCTGGGGTGTTTGCGGCCAGTAGTCGTTGTGTACTGTTGTGCAAGGCTATGTGTGATTTTGTTTTGTTGTTGCGATGTAGTGAAGTTTTTGCGGTTTGTTGTGCTGTAGGTTTTGGTTGTGTTTGGTTTGGAGTTTGAGAGGTGTATGCAGAAAGGGAAATTGTTAGTAGGGTTGGTTAGTTTGCGTCTCTATCCTGAATTGATGCGCTCGGCTTGCGTAGTCTCCCCTGATGCGGCTCTGTCCTGATCTGGGTCCGACTGGCATACAGGTTCCTTACTCCTCTAGCCCCCGCCTCTAACACGCTCTCTCATAGCTCCCCTTATTCTCCATTCATACTCTTGTGGCCAGTGCACCTGCCAATGACAACCTCTCAGGTAGTGGGGTGATTGCCAATATCTCGATAATTCCACATCACTGTGGCACCTGACGGTAATTAAGGGGTGGGCGAAAGTGTTGGTGGGATTGTCTGGGGTAGTTGACTCAGTCTCCCTGTGTGCCGCCTGTGTTCCAGTCTATCCGGTGTCACCCGTCCAGGTGCCATGGGAGTTACTCTCTCGGGTGGGGGAAGTCCGTGTCTTTTCGGTTTAGTCATCCTTTTTCCAGTTTCGGTTTCCAGGTTTAGTCTGTAGTGTTGTAGAGCCAGGTTTTTAGTGATTTCCTGAATTTTAGGTGATCTTCAGTGTTTCTTATTTCTTTTGGTAGGTTGTTCCAGGTTTTTGCAGCTAAGTGGTAGAAGGAGGTGCCTCCAAGTTTTTTCTTAAGGTATGGTTTGAGTTCCAGGCGGATTTCGTTGCTTGATCGGAGGGGTCTCATTGGTTTGTAGACTGTTATTTTCTTTTGTAGGAATTCTGCTCCTTGTCCACTGATTGCCCTGTGCTTTATGCACATTGTTTTGAAGGTGATGCAATGTTTTACTGGGAGCCAGTGTAGTGTTTTTAGGGCTGGAGTGATGTGGTCTCTTCTGGACAGTTTGAGGAGTAGTCTTGTTGCTGCATTTTGGATCCATTGCAGTTTCTTCAGGAGGTATTCTAGTATTCTGAGGTAGAGGCTGTCTGCAAAGTCGATTTTTGACATGAATAGGGCTACGATAGTGAGTGTTTTGTGCGTGAAGGAGAGGAAAGGTAGAATTCTTCTTGCCGTGTGGAGGAGGAAAAAGCATTTCTTCACTGTTGCATTTATTTGTGGTTCCAGAGTTAGGTTGTTGTCCATTAGGACTCCCAGATGTTTTACTACCTTCGATGATGTTGGTGCGTTTCCCATTTCCGTAGGCCATGGGTTGGTGGTTTCGTTCTCTTCGTCTTTGGATACGATCATGATTTCTGTCTTTCCTGGGTTGATTTTCAGGTTGTTGGCATCCATCCAGTTGAAGACTTCTTTGTGACAGTCGGTTAGGTTTGAATGGTCGGCATCAGTGTCTTTGATTTTGTAGATGATCTGAGTGTCATCTGCGTAGTTGTAACATGTAATGTTGTATTTTTTGAAGATTCTGATGACCGGAGTCTGATAGATGTTGAAATATAGTGGAGATAGTGAGGATACTTGAGGTACTCCACAGTCGTTATCTCATGGAGTGGATTTGAAAGGTTTTATCCATACTGTTCCTGTTCTGTCTGCTAGGAATGATTTGGTCCAGCGTAGTGCTGTGTCTGTTATGCCTACGTCTTCTAGTCTTTTGGTCAGGGTGCCGTGGCTAACTGTGTCAAAGGCTGCGGAGAGGTCCAGCAGAATAAGGGCTGAGGTAGTGTTTGAGTCTGCGTTAGTTTTGAGGTCCTCCCAGATGGATAGTAGTGCTGTTTCACTTCCTCTCGCTGGTCTGAAACCGATTTGAGCTTGGTCCAGCATGTGGTGTTTTTCTACGTGTTCTTGGTTAGTTTGTATATGTAGATTTCTAGAAGTTTTGCTGGGTAGGGGATGTTAGAAATCGGCCTTTAGTTGGAAAGGTCATCTACGTCCACACTTGTGTTTTTCAAGAGTGGCTTGATGTATGCTGATTTGAAGATCTTCGGTACAGTCCCTTTTGATAGTAATAGATTTAGAAGGTTTCTGTAGTGTTCTGCTGGCGATTCTTGCATGAGGATTGATTTGTAGATGTCTGGGGGACATGGGTCCATGGGTGATCCTGCTTTCTTGCTTCATTTTACCAGCATTGCGAATGCCTCTGCTGATATTTCAGGAAAGCATCGGAGTTTGTGTTGTGGTTCCATGTTAGGTTCGTTGGGTTGTATGTTGTGGTTGGTTGGTCGCTTTTGTATGTTTTGACGGATGTCGTTGATTTTCTTTTTGAAGTGATCTGCCAGGTCGTTGCATAGTTTTTCTGAGGGGGTTGGGGTGTTATCACAGGCTGGTGGGTTTCTCATTTCTTCAATGAAGCTAAACATTTCTTTTTGTGTGTTGGTGGCATTGTTGATTCTGTCATCGTAATGTCTTCTCTTTGCCTTTTGAATTTCCTTCTTGTATGCACAGATTTGTTTCTGGTACAGTGTTTTTTTCCCTGGGTTGTATTCTTTCCTCCATTCCAATTCCATCTTTTTGTTTTCCTTTTTCATGTTGTTTAATAGTGGGGTGAACCATTTTGCCATTGCTCTTTTTTTGATGGGGTGAACGGTTTTTCTGGAGCGATCTTGTCTATTGTATCTGCAATCCATTTGTGCAGTATCTCTGCTTTCCCGTCTAGGTCAGCTAGCTCCAGTTCTGTAGTTGAGAGTTTCGTTAATTCCAGTTGTTCGAATAGGTTGGTTTCTTTGACGTTTTTCCAGTTTCTTTTGGTGGTGGTTGTGAGTTTCGGATGTTGGATGTAGGCTTGGGTAGGCAGAGTGATCACGAATGGGATGATGAGATGGTCGCTCCATAGTATTTGTATCGGAGGTGCCGTGGTGATGAGTTTTTCTTTCGCGAAAATTGCATCTAGGGTGTGTCCTGACAATATTATTTGGCCACCTTCCTCCTTATCTATTGGCCACCTTAGGGAAGTGGTGACTTCATCTATGACATCTCCAGACATCTCTCCTATGTAATGATTTCCTTCTCTAATAACATATTTTTCAGAGACTTCATATCCCAGAGTCCCAATCAGAAAAACACCAGCGTTACACACTACTCTCTCTGTACAACTACATGGAAGTAAAATAAATTGTACTCTGCACCACACATTCAAAAGGTGCATGCTCAACCTCATATTTTCTTCTTTCCAACTAATTTCCTGCCTGGATCCTCGTCTTCTTGACTGTACCACCCATGCCGCAATCCCTCTACTCTTATCTCACACAGTATTGCCACATAATGGCCAGGCTAAACACCTAGTTATTGAATGCCACTCTTTCAAGAACTTCCCACTAGCTACCCTAGAGGCAACCTTTGTGACATTCCCCATCACAGAAGAAGCGCAAACCTTCTGGAATCATTCAATCACTTAGCCAAGGGGCTAGTCAATGCTCACTTGTTTCCAAAGACAAACTGTGCCAGAGTCAAACCACCCCCACCATGGCACCCATATCACCTCCATTACATGCTTGATCAGATCCTTGGAAAAGTGGTGGAGCAAGAAACGTAGCTCGCAGGATCTTACATTCCTCAAATGCCTTCACGGCCAATGCAGACACATGATTTCCATGACTAAGACTACTTAGTACACCACTAGCATTGAGACAGTCTCTGAAAGCAGCAACACCTTATTTTAAGTTGTCAGGCACTCCAACAACCCATACCTCACCATGGGGTGCTGGCTTCACAAGTAAAATGTAATGGAATCAATACCTCCGTCATCAGCAAAATTAACAAAATCAAAGCTCCAATTCACAACCACACATTGGACAAAGATCAACTTTCCATTCCGTACCACACTCTCCCCCTCTCGCCAACGTCACGTCCCACTCCTCAAAGGAACTCTGAGGTACGCTTGCCTTTTTCAAACCCACCACTTGCACTGACCATGTCTTCCCAACCTCCTTCACCAAATAGTTCACCTGCCCAGTGCTCGAAAAGCACTCCTTGACATGCTGAACATGTCCCTTAATGAGGGCTCATTTCCAGACATACTCAAAGCAGGTCTCATTCAACCTCTTCTAAAGAAGTTCACACTCATCCCAGAGGACCTGGCTTACTACAGACCTATCGCAAGCCTCTCGCTCCTTGGAAAACCCATAGAAAATGTTATTGCATCCCAACTATTGGTGGAAAACAAACAACATGGCTCCCTCCATGACTATCAGTCTGCTTTCCTCCACAAATGCAGTAACAAGACTGACACTATTCAAGTGGTGGCTGACGCATTGCAATTCATTGACAGGGGTGACTTGTATTTCCTAGCCTTCTTAGACCTCTTGGCTGTATTGAACACTGTCAACTATCAAACACTCCTAAGCTCCTCCCTGACAAGATGGGCTCCTCATGTACTGTCATTACATAGTTTCCTTCCCACCTACCTGGCAGCCACCTAGCTATAATGGTGGGTCTGTTCAGATCCAAACAACTCTGAGTCACACATGGGGTCCCCCAAGTTTTTATCCTCTCTCCATTAACCTTCAAAGGGAACCTGTGTCATTTTTCCCAAAACACCACAACATAGCCATTCATAAGTACACCAATGCCATTCAGCTGTACCTCAAGGTGGCATTCCCACAGGGCATCACCTGCCTCTGTGAGATCTTGGCCACCATCCAAACCTGGATGTCCAACACCTACCTTAAGCTTAATGTCACCACAACCTAATCCATCCTCTTCTGGCCCACTGCCAAACAACAGTATGTCCAAGGATTCACCCCACAACTCTCAGACAAAACCCTAGACTTCATAGTCAACAGCAGCCTCTCCTTGTAAATGCATGGAGCCAAGGGAGATGAAACCCTGCATACCCCATGCAACTTCCATACTGTGGTCCTTGTGATCTCTCACATTTATGGGTAAATGTTGTCTTAGCAGGGCTCCCAGTTATGTATCTGGCCCCATTGAAGGCTGTCCACAATGCTGCAGCCCACCTCATTACAGGCACATGCAAAGTCAACCATATCTTTCCCTCCCTGCACAGGTTTCACTGGTTCTTCCTCCCCTTTCTCAAAACTGCATCATCTACCAAGCAGTCTTGGATAGCACACCCGCATGCCTATCAACTAAACTTCACACCTCTCAGGGCAATCATGCCTCCTATAACAAATCCATCAAAAAGGTTGGAGTCAAAGTCAGCCCACAAAGAAAAGACATGCAGATGATCATTCTCCTGACAGTCCTGACCTTCTGAAACTCTATACCCCTGCTGTTTCAGAACACCCCGTACATCCTCCAGTCCTGCAAAACATTAGAAATGGGCCTCTTCCATACCTTCTGTATGACTAAATCCACCCTTTTCAGCCCTTCCACAAACAGTACTGAGCTATTGTCCATAAATGCCATGCCCGAAGACGTCTTCCAGATGTTGCAAAGCACTGAGCAAGTTTCATGCTATCAACATTCAAATCAAATAAAAATAAACACACAACATTACATTTCAGATGCATGGATTATGGAATCTATGTTACTGGGAGTCCCTTAATTTGTATTTGCCAGAAACCCTTCATACTATTTCTCTTCATGTCCAAAGATAATCTTTTGTAGATTTCCTTATGTCCCCTAAATTCAATTGTGCAAAGACTCCCAGCCTTCTTTAAAATATGTCCTATGAAAAAGGAAGATCTTTACCTTCCCTTATTAGTTCCAATGTCACCCATTTGCAATGCTTATCAAGCAAACCTCTGTAAACCTTAAGTGAATCTGGAACTTCAGTGATTAGCGAACAAAACCACATTACCCAGGAGGACTCCACTAAATTAAATATTGTCTCTGCTACAGCATGCTAAGACTTGTAGGACCATACTCATCAAGGTAAATATAAAATATATGTCCCAGTCTCCAAAGTGTTTTTGCATAAAAACCCAGAGGTAGATGCAGGAAAACCTCATTATGCAATGCCAGCTTCAAAGCTACATTCAGCGTACAATGAATACAGCTTCATTTACCTATGCAATTTCCTTTCTAATGTTAGTTATGATAGAGTTTCCAGTCATAGGAGAGGATAATGAACTGCAATCCTGTAGCCATCAGGCATAATGCTAAACATATGGCTCATAGTCACTCTCTGATCTCCTGTTTATCTCCATGAACTTGACTGTTCACCATACCTCACTTGATAGTACCAGGGTATTTATTACCCTACTGTACCTTGATAACTATATTATATGGAACATGGTAGGCGTGCTTCATGAACAATTCATTGGTTGAAATCTGTCTTCAGAGATAGGATCATTTATGGCCATTCCATTCTTTCTTTTATCCTTAACCGCTCTCTTTGTAAGGCTCGCCAGAGGAAGGGTCTTAAATCAGAAAAGGGTATGTGATCATGTTCTACAAGTCTGATTCTCACTGTGAATATAATGGGGTATTTGGTGACTGCGCTAGTTTTCTCATGCTATATAAATCTGTCATACATTGTGGAAAAGCACCACTCACAAGTATTTTGCAGAAGCTCTGCAGAATTTCCCAAATTGTACTCATTGAGCTGAGTCTGTGAAATATCCTTAATTTTGCTTCTATAACTGATTCCAAAACTTATTTTTGTTTTGTCCGATGTTACTATCCCCACCTTCCTCCATTGTTATAATTTTCCAAAGAAATCAGCCAGAAGTGAGATGTACTCTGAATATCTCAGTTTCATTATGGTGACTAAAACTTTCAATCTAGCCAATTACAAATGATTTTTGAAGAACAAAGGTAAATACACCGTGCCTTGGTGGAAAAAACAAATCGCAATATTGGGCTCTCCTAAGGTAGGCAAGACTATCCCGGCTCAACTCCACAACATATTAGAACTCTTATAGGAAAAAGATAATGAAATCATTCCATTTCAATTTATTAATACAATTGCCAATAATGATTGGAGCAGTTCATATTCTCAACATATCAGAACATATGCACTGCGAGCAACTCAATCAGGTAAATTACGCTGAGTCATGAGGATGTCAGTTTGTGCTTTTCGTGTTTTGGTCTATTGACCTTCTTCAGAAGCATCATTAGACTACAGAAAAATTATAGAGAAGAAAACAAAATACCTCAAATCTAGTAGGATACCATAGTATGCTTGTGTGTAAATCATTATTGTTATAGCATTTGCATACTTTTAAATAACATTCCTAGGCCCCTGTTTCAGTTACACTCAAAGAAAGCACCTTTGAGTTCACAATTATGCTCTTCAAACAATGTGATCATAATCTCCCTATTAAATAGCCCTAAATTCAGTTCTCTGCTGTATGCAGACAAAGCTGTACTACTAGATCTTTCTCCTGGCGGTCTACATCAGAGTCTATTGTATGCAAATCTATATGTATTTTTTTTTAAATTCAAACTTTTTTTATTCAGAAGGTTAACAAAAAGTGACATCACACCTTTAGAGTCCTCAGGGAAGTCCCAATGTCCAACCCTAATATATATAATCATAAAGTATAATTGTTCACAACAAAAAAAAAATACATTTCACAAAGCCCCTATAAATCTCCCATCAGTACCTTGACAGATCAAAAATATAAACATAATTAAGTCGCTAAAACTCTTCGGAATATTTGCTTTTTTACATAAATGTCCCCCATTCCCACACAGGTCATCCCTTTACCCCACAAGGGAACCATCCAAACAAATACAAACCAACATATGTCAATGATTCACAGAGGAACATGCTGCCTAGTTGCTTATAACAACATACATCACTAACCTGGTTGCTATGAATACCTAGTCAAAAAAACAAGGTCCCTAAAATCTATTTACCAACACTAGCCCACATCATGATGAACAAACGAGGGCAGCCATTCCCATTAACCAGGTTCATATAATAAAATCTGTCTCAAGGGGTTTCTGTGGAGTTCAACATTGCAAGCTGTGATTAGTATGGCAAAAAAGGAAGCCACTCCATGTCCGTACCCCTAGGCGTATCAGAAAACGCTGCCATCAATCTCTCCTTGTCGTAGATATCATATACCTTGCACAGCCATTCCTTATGAGTAGGAGGATGAGGTTTTTTCCAATATAGGGTTATCCCAACACTAGCCTTCAAGAACAAGTTGTCAGTAAAATGGGATACTTTTGTGTATTTCTCTCTGTCATCATGCTAACCAAAAATAGGTAATAAAGTGGACTAAGGGCCTCTCAACACCATCCACCATCTTCAGCCAGGCCAGGACCGCTTTCCAGAAGGACTGGATTACAGGGCAGTCCCACCAGACATACAATAGGTGCCAATAGCACAACACCCTCTCCAACAAAGAGGACTAGAACTTGACAACATCTTGGACAGCCTAGCCGGTGTGTACTCCCATCATTTCAATAACCTATACCGATGCATCTTAAATTGCATGGTCATAGAGGTAGACCAAGACTGTCGACACATCAACAAGCAGGGATCCCTACCCTCTAAAAAGGAAATGTCCCATGCCCAATATTGCTGTGCTGTTTGCTGTTTTGTGTCCCTGGTTTTCAACAGGACAGATTAGAGTTTTGAAATCAAGCCCTTTGAGTTTATATGGGAGTCTAAGACTCATTCAAAAGTCATCAAAGGGCGACTCAACTTTACATCCCTTTGACGGTCTGTGAGGACACACCATAAATGCAAATACATCAAGTTACACATTTATTTTTCCCCCAGCTTCTCATCAAGATCAGGCTTAGTGAGGAAAATACCATCTATCCATAAATGTCCTGCCCATATCAGACCTTTATCATAACAGGACTGAAAACAAAGGGGTTCATGGATCTTGTCCTTTAACGGGGGAGCCCAAAGACAACTCAGGGAAGAAGGACAGGTTGCTACACCCTGTGACATTGCTGACTTCCTACAAAGCCCCCATAAAATAGCTAAGACCGGGTGCGTCCTGACTCTCTTCGGGAGGCAATTGAAAGTAACCCATAACCATTCCCCCACAGTTACTGGGGCCATCAAGTCATTTTCAAGCCAAACCCATTGTCCGTCGTTGGAGATGATCCAACAAAACCCTTACTTGTACTGCCCTATAATATTCCCACAAATTCAGGAAACCTACCCCACCCATATATTTTGGTTGTATCAACGTGGTGTAGACTACACGCGGCTTCACTTCCGTACACAAAATTTGCAACAAAACCTGTTTGGACTCCCAGAAAAAAGACTGAGGAAATTCTATTGGCAAGGCCTGGAACAAGAATAATAAATGAGGAAGGAGGTTCATTTTCACTGTGGCAAATCTATATTTTAATGATCATGGCTTGAAATTAAATCAGACAAAAACAGACATTATGATCTTTGAAAATGGTGGTCCAAAGGGCAGTGGGTCTATCAATAAAGAAAGGCTAGAGACTGTTAGATCTAACATATATTAAGGGTTGGAGTTTGCAAACAATGGTAGATGGGACACACACATAAAGAAGGTTGCCAAGCAGGCTGGGCTAAGTTACAAGGGGTTACTTCATTTCTATCACAGATATGTGGGGAAAAGATTGGGCAAAAGCCTGTTAGTGTTGGAGGTGATATCCGAGATGTCAGCTGTGTATGGGTCTGAGATCTGTGGGTTTTCCCTCTGTGCACCTCTGGAGGTTATGTAGAATACATTCTTAAGGAACGTAGCAGGGTTGTCACCCAGCACTCCTGACGAGGCTCTGAACCTCAATTTAGGTGTTCTTAGTGTGACCTCCAAAGCACAAAGGATGTTTCTTGAATTCTTTCTGAGGATTCTGTTACACCCTCCATAAACCACAATATAGGCAATGCCTTCATAGAGGTGATGTCTTTGACTGCACAGTAAAAGCTTTGCTGGTATTTAAGTGAGATTGACCTGATGAAGAGGTTGGGGTTTGGGAATGTTGCTGTATTCAATAACATGTCTATTTGCAACACAAGGCCCCTCTTAAAAAGACAGCTGTAAAAGTGGAACATGGTAGAGTTCTGTCTAGAATTAAAAAGTTACAGTCATTAGAGTTGTACAGTAAAATAGGTCAGGGATATAGGGTAATTAATGCTGAATCAACCATTGTAATGTAATAAAAATGCAAGTTCAGCGCGGCATGAAGGAACGCACCTAACAGCTGCAAGAGTAGCACCATAAAAGGGGAGGGGGACTCTTTCTGTTATCTGTGAAATTAAAAGCTTAATAAAATGAATTCATAAATCCTGGAGCACAGGTATGTGTAATCAAACATAGAGGTAGAATGAGCGTGGTAAATAAGCCCCAAAAGCTTGCTTCTGCTTTAAACATGTGCAAGCATTTTGTTTGTGGCAAAAGCCACGTCAGTTTATTCATTAGGACAGAGCATGCATTCCTAGGACAGCGTTAAGAGAAGCACACAGAGGTTGTTACATTTTAAGGTCAACTGATTAGAGTTTACATGGTTTGCCAGTGAAAGAGGAATATATGACCATTGTATATTTTTAAATAATTTATGAAATGTGATTTTCTAGAGAAGCTGTCAAGAACCACAGCAGTTTCAAATTGCCTGCAGACAATTTTCCCTGGGAAGAGGGTTGGTGGGTTCAAAATATGCAACAATTATGCAGCAGTATATCTGTGGTTCAAGGATCTAATGGTGTCATGATGGGTAGCCGTTCCCATGAGAGTCAGGAAGAGACAACCATGGCAGAATAACAAAATTCCGCTGGTCGTCTCAAAAGTTTCAATCATATAATTTTGTTTAGTGGGAATTGGGTGTGGATTATGACGTCACAACTCTGTATTTGAGGGCACTGTGGGAAGGTTCATGGACCCAATGATCAATCGCAATGTATGTATTCCTGTATTGGTCCAAAATACGAGGTGCAATCATTTTTGTGTGGGGAGATTTTTTTTGCTCTCTTTAAAGGTTTTTGTTTTGAGGGCGGTTCTTTGACAGTGCCTTTTCATGCAGCGATGTTCCACAATCTGTTTGAATTTGCTACCCCAGTTGTGTCTGGTGCCCCGACTAAAATAGTGTTATTCTTGAACCAGCGGACACTCCTTTTTGAATACCTTTGTAATATTTTGGTGAGTTCTATGAGGCAACCCCTGATACAATAAGTAAAGTGAAGTCCCCTGAGTGCAAAGTGAGCAAGCCAAAGCATTCTTAGTCACATCTTGAATTTGTTGGTTGATGGAAGACCATGCTGAAACATTGTTTGGTGCATTTTCATTTATAAGTGGAGGAGAGGATGACAAACCATTTTGAGACACATGTAATTTTTCTACATGGGCAAGAGAACACACCAAAGCATTGTAAGTCACACGTTCATTTTTTAGCTGGAGGAGAGAGCACACCAAAACATTTTTATGACTGAGTTCCTTTTATCAGTGGAGGAGAGTGCACCAAAACATTCTTCCCATATGTACATTCTATAGAAGGAAATAAAGGCACACCAAACTATTTTTAGCTGCACGTCACTTCACATGTGAAGAAAAACATGCCAAAGTATTCTTAGGCACATGTCTGTTTTATAGGCTGATAACAGATCACTCCAAAACATTCTTAGATGTACTTAATTTTTTTAGGCTCAGTAGAGCATGCCAAAGCATTCTGTAGGTGTTCATCATTTTTGTAAGAGGGGAAGAGCACATGCAAAGGCATTCTTACTCAAATGTTTATATTACAGGCAGAGAAGAGAGCCCACCGAAATATTATTAGGCACATGCCATTTCAAAAGGCGGGTGAAGAGAACACACCAACGCATTTTTAGTCATACATTCATGATGGAGGTTGGGGAGAGATCTCACTAAAGCATTCTGAGGCAACCGTTTGTTTTATAGGCAGAGAAGAGAAAAGGTCAAAGCATTCTTAGTCAAATATTCATTGTAAGGGGGTGAGGAGACCATACCAAAACATTCTTCTGCACATAATAACTTCACAGGAAAATGAGTGCACATCAAAACATTGTTAGGCATATGTCATTTTTGTGGTTATGGAACAGAATACACCAAAGTGTTCTTAGGCACACTTTAGTTTTGTACATGGTGGAAAGCACATCAAAGCATTCTTAGATGATCAAACCTTATTGTGTAGGTGGGAAGAAAATATGCCAAAGAATTTTTAGTAACACCTTCATTTTATTTGTGCATGAGAGAGCATGTCAACGCAACCATAGGCACACACACATTTTGTAGACAAAATAATGCACACTATAACATTTTTAGGGCTATGTCACTTTTGTAGGTGGGGAAGAGAACATGCCAAATCATTATAATGCACATGTTCATTTTGTGAGTATCGGAGAGCACAGCAAAAATATTCTTAGGTGCAGTTTTTGTAGAAGGAGGACATTGCAGCAAAGTATTCATATGCACATATTCATTTGGTAGCGGGGCAACAAGCTAAAAGCATTCCTAGGGACACTTCATTTTTGCAGGTGCAGGCAAGCACCACAGAGCATTCTCTATTTCTCAATGTGGAAATAGAAAATGCCAAAGCATTCTTCGTCACATGCTCATTTTACAGGTGGAGTAGCGAACACAGCAACACATTCTTACACAAAACATTCATTTTGCAGGTGGAGGAAAAAGCATGGCAAAAACATTATTATGATGATATCTATTGTAGAGGTGGAGTAGAGCACACCTTCTCAGGCACGTGTAGGTTTTGCAGGTGGGGCACCCAACACTCCAAAACATTCTTAAACACATGTTAATTTTATACACGGAAGATAGCATGCCAACACCTTTTTGGTGTATGCCAATTTTGAAGTGAGGAAAATAACCCACCAAATCATGTTCTATTTGCAGGTGTGGGAACACATTCAAAAAGCATGCTTAGCCACAGTCTATTTTTATAGGTTGTGAAAAGCACACAAAAGCATTCTTAGGCATGCACACTTAATTTGTATAGGTGGGAAGAAAACATGCCAAAGCATTCTTATGGTCATGTTCATTTTGTAGTGTGGGAGGGTATCACAAAATGATGTTTAGCCACACCTTGTTCTTTGATGGTGGAGGAGATCATACAAAAGCATTCACACATGCACATATTAATTTTGTAGGTAAGGAGAGCTTGCACAAAACATTCCAGGCAAACTTTCTCTTTTTAGGTGGAGGAGAGCACACCAACGTATTCTTACCACTAAGCAGACCCCAATAGAGGGGAGACATCAAAAGGACCTGTCTCAGCTCTAAAGGAATGTGGTCTGTGGAAATATTTCACAGCTGCAAACACATATTGTCCCCTGTCATATATGTTAATGTTAAAGGATATTTGTACCGCGCACTATCCCCATCAGAGTGGTCCCTTTCCAAAAAGCATTGTGCAATGGAAGACACCACTTCACCTGGACACCTCTTCCCTATGGGTCCACATGAGATGGCATCTTCCACATGTCTGGCAAAAGGAAAAGGTGATAGGTCACCCTGTCACCCCTCTAATCCAAGAATGTGACACTTTAGCACCACCAGCCTGCACCATTTCATCAGGAATGACTGCAAACACACAGCTTTTCAGAAGCCTTTTGGCAACACCATATTTTCTAGCTGGTCCTTCGGCATACAGACAATTAATTAACCCCTCAATGTGCCAGCCT
This sequence comes from Ambystoma mexicanum, assembly GCF_040938575.1. NCBI lineage: Eukaryota > Metazoa > Chordata > Amphibia > Caudata > Ambystomatidae > Ambystoma > Ambystoma mexicanum. The sequence goes on from NC_090932.1 coordinate 910,257,002, forward strand.
ATGGTTCCAGAGGCTTTTGAATGTCTTGTGAAATATCAGAAAAAACATGAAAAGCCTAGGCTCCTTCATGACAACATTGCTGCAATGTTGGCAATAGATTTCTCCTCATATTACATCCCCCACCCCAGCTGTCACTAACTACCTCATCTGACATGGAAGTTAAGGAATAGTCCAGCTGATCCTCTTCTTCGCCCAGCATTCCATCCATAACATTTCATGTTCTGTGTTTATGGCCTAATGTGTTAATATAAATGAAAGCACAGTGACAAACACAAATACATTGATTCACACAAGACTCACAAAAGGGAAAGGATTGTCACAAAACACAAACAGTAAGGATAAGCAACATGTTTGAGCACGGGCAAAATAGTCAGGTACACACAAAACAAACACAGGAAAGGAAACGTTTTAGGGCTCTTTGAAAAACAATTTGGAGTGACATACAGGGAAAAAAGTAACTAGGACAAGTACAAAAGGCTGTTTAATTATTTTATAAGGGAGTATGTGTGAAAAAGGAAAGATAGGCATGGGATCTAACAAACACACAGACAAGGGATCAAACAGGGATCAAGAAACCCCCCCCAAAAACACAAATTCCTTCCTTTTTTCAGTGGATGAGTGAGAATGCCAAAACATCATTAGGTACATGCTCATTTTAAAGGCAAAGCAGTGCACGCAAAAACATTTTTAAGCAAATGTCATTTGTGTAGGCGGGTAAGAGAATATGCCAAAGCATCCTTATGCACATACTCATTTTGTAAGTTTGGGAGAGCAAACCAAAAGCATTCTTAGGCATGGTTTTTGTAGAAGGAGGAGATTGCAGCAAAGCATTCTTATGCACATGTTCATTAGGTAGGTGGGAACAACAAGCTAAAAGCATTCCTATGCAAGCTTAATTTTTGAAGGTGCGGGGAAGCACCACAAAACATTGTTAGGCATGGACACCTTATTTTTCTGTGTAGAAACAGAATACAACAAAGCATTCTTAGTCATATGCTCATTTTACAGGTGCAGTAGCGAACACGGCAAACATTCTTATGCAAATATTTGTTTTGCTGGTGGAGGAGAACACGCCAAAACATTATAATGAACACGTGTATTATAGAGGTGGAGTAGAGCACGGCAAATCATGTTTAGCGGTGTGGTTAGATTTTGTAGGTTGGGAATACAACACTCCAAAACAGTCTTAGTTATATGTTAATTTTACACACGAAAGGTAGCATGCCAAAACCTTTTTTTTATGTTTGTATGTGAGGAAAGGACCCACCAAATCATTTTCAATTTGCAAGTGTGGGAAAGCATTACAAAAACATGCTTATCCACACTCTATTTTTATAGTTGGAGAAAAGCATACAAAAGCATTCGTAGGCATGCACACTTAATTTTTGTAGGTGGGAAGAGAACATGCCAAATCATTCTTAGTCACATGTAAATTAATAGGCAGATAACAGAGCATGCCAACACATTCTTAGGCACAAGTATTTGTTTCAGCTGTGGAAGATAACATATCAGAACATTTTTAGTCACATGTTAATTTGATTGGCAGAGGAGGAAGCATGCCAAAACCTTCTTAGGTACATGATATTTTTATAGGCAGGAAAGAGAACATGCTAAAGCATTCTTAGGGTTATGTTCATTTTGTAGGTGTGGGAGGATACCCTAAAATCATTCTTAGCCACACTTTATTTTTGATGGGGGAGGAAACCACACAAAACCATTCACAAGAACAAGTTGATGTTAATTTTGTAGGTTGGGAGAGTTTACCCCAAACATTCTATGTGCACTTTATCTTTTTAGGAGGAGGAAAGTACACCAAAGTATTCTTATCTCTTAGAAGACCACACTAGGGGGAGACAACAAAAGGACATGTCCCAGCTCTAAAGCAAAATGTGGTATGTGGAAATAGTTCACAGCTGTAGATCAACAACCACATATTGCTCCCTGTCATATATGCAAAAACAGATTGTGTGATGGAAGCCATCACTTAATTTGGACACCTCTTCCCTATGGGCCCACATTAGATGACATATTACACATTTCTGGCAAAAGGAAAAGGTGATAGGTCACACTTCCTCCCCTCTAATCCAAGCAAGTGACACTTTAGCTCCACCACCCTGCACCATTTCACCAGGAATTATTGCAAATACATAGCTTTTCAGAAGCCTTTTAACAACACCGTATTTTCCAGTTGGTCGTGCAGGGTGCAAACAGTTATCCTATCAATGGGCCTCATTACGGGTATCGAGGCAGCCATGCCCTTAATAGGGGCATGGCTGCCTCCATACCGGGTTCCAATACCGGGTTCTGTGAATGAGGAATTACTGGGTCATTCCGACCTTGGAGGACCCGGTAATTCTTCATGCACAAAACCATTCCCCGTTGCCATTTGAGCTCCCATAGGGCTCAATGGAATGGGGATGGAGCTAATAGGCGGCCTGTTAATAACAGGCCTGTTATTAGCTCCTTGGTCCCCTCGCGGGACCCGGTAAGGACATCTTGTTTTACCAGACATCTGTTACGGGTCCCACTAGGGGACCTCGTAATCAGGCATCTCGTAATGAACGGTGCTGGTCCCGTACCAGCACCGTTCATTACGGGACCGCCAGGGTCGTAATGAGGCCCAATGTGCCAGCCTATGGCTTCAAAGGCTTTTAAGTGCCTTGTGAAGTATCAGAGAAAACATGAGAAGCCTAGGTTCCTTCATGACATCATTGCTGCAATATGGGCAATAGATTTCTCCTCAAATCCCATCCCCCACCCTGGCTGTCACTAACTGCCTTCTCTGATGTGTGCAGGCAGTTTTGTATTCACTGAATTTTCTTCCAAGAGAGGAGCATGCCGTGGCAATTGGAACATTGGAGAATTCGCATCTGGACTATTGCAACATTCTCATTGCTAGCATTCCGACCAAACAGAGGCAAAAGTTCCAACACGTACAGAACCCTGCTGTGAGATTAGCTTGCTGGTTAGCAAAGTCCTCCATAGAGGACAAAATCAAATTTAAGGCTGCCTGTTTGATCTATAAATGTTTGAATGGACTTGCTCCTACTTATCTAGGCAATAAAATGAATTGCTATCAACCACCAACAATGCTACAATCAGGGTAAAACTGCCGTTGGCAATCCCTCCCTCCTATTGTGCTTCTAGGGGAGATAGAAGGTTTGCTGCAGTTGGCCCCAAGCGCTGGAAAGGTTTTCCTCAAGAAATCACAGCCCTCGACTCTATCAGTTTCGGAAAGCCGCCAAAATCTACCCTTTTAAATAAGTTGAAGACGGAACATTAGGGTTTACATTATTGCTGCTGTTGGTGAACTGATTGTCCCTCGGAATTCTTCTCTTTTAACAACTGTGCTTTGATACGGTTAAGTCTCTCCTGCACACGTTATAACTGTTCAAATCAAATCAAATATGTTAGTTGAGGAGTAGTACAGCTCATCCTCTTTTCCACCCAGTACTCCAGCCATAGAATTCATATATTGCTGTGTGTATGTCCTAAGGTGTTAATAAACAATTAAAGCACAGTGACAAACGCAAATTCATCGATTCACACAAGACTCACAAAAGGGAAAGGATTGTCACAAAACACAAACAGTAAGGATAAGCAAGCTGTTTGAGCATGAGCAAAATGCATAGGTACACACAAAACAAACACAGGAAAGGAAAAGTTGTAGGGCTTTTAAAAACATTTTTGGTGTGACAGAAAGGGGGAAAAGGAACTAGGAGAAGTACAAAAGGGCTTCAATGTGGCTTTTTTATTTGTATGAGGGAGTAAGTGTGAAAAAGCAAAGATAGGCATGGGCCTAACAACCACACACATGCAAGGGATAAAACCGAGATCAAGAAACCCCCCCAAAAAACACAAAATCCTTCAAACCTCCTCTTAATCTGTCCTTAACGTGCCAAAATACCACCAAGACTCTCCCAACACACTACCAAATTGTGAGCCTTTAATGTGCTCCTCTCTCTATACCACAGTGAAATAGAACCAACTAAGCAAACAGGAAGTGAGCTGGGCATTTTACAGGCCCTCAAACCTTTTCTACATGGCTCACATACTCTGATTGGCAGGTCAAGTATTTGTATCGAGACTCGGGTAGGCACGACTCATAGGACATCTCACAGACATGCAATTGGACTACCCATATGAGATTCTAAAAGCCCTTTCAGTTAGTAATTGACCTGATGGAGCTTTAATATTTTATGAGGGGTGTGAGGAAGTGATGACCAAAATTTAATTAAATGATGTGTTTTCTTTAATTATGCAGTGTTTTGTTATGATTTGAAAATATAATTAAGACATAGTATGTGTCCAAAAATGTATAACATTTCAATACCTTTTCTAGAATGTTAGAGTATGTATGCTGCTCACTCAAAGTTTTGTTGGAACAACCATTTGTGGTATGCTGTCCTGCCCACTACAACAGTACGATGTTCAAGCTGTTTTGTTTGAATCCACTCTCAGCCAGTGAGTGATATAGTGTAAGCGTGTATGAACTTTATGTGCCTGTCGTTTTGGTTGCAACTGTCATGAGGTGCAGGCACTAAAACATTTATACATAGAATGCACAGCTTTGGAAATGGTTCATACAAATATTTGTATTGCATTTGTCTATTATGAGTAATTATTATCAACAGAAGAATGTTGACTGCTATTTAGGACCAGTACACACATTATGCTCATCATTGCAGTGGCATTTTATTAAAATTCGATTATAACTATCATTATGAATCTTATTAGTGTTATAAAGGCCAGTATATTACTACAGCTCCATGTACATTGCTCCTTTTAAATTATGTAAGGTTTATTTATTTGTTAAACCAATGTGCAGTAAATAAACAGAAAAACACCCTCAGAGCACCTCCAAATCTCTACTGAAATTGCAAAAATAACACTAGATTTCCCCATGAACAATCAAATTGTGAGCTTGCTCTTTACTTTTCTCCCCACAGCCAAACACCTCCTCCCCCAAGTAAGCAGGAAGTGAACTGAAACATGTTGCACGCTCTCTGAACTTTTCTAGATAGGTCGAGTCCTCTGATTGGCTGGTCCAACTTCCATAGCGAGAATTGAGGCACTGCCTTTGAGACTCAACCCCCACCTCGAAACCCGAGACCAGGCTAGACTGGTAGGAAATCCCCCAGGAATTCTCCAGGATGGGGTGCATCTACCCAGAAAAGCTTAACTTTCCTACTGGGCACATTTTCGGTAGTTTGGAGCAACCTTAGACAGAATATGCCAATTCCACCAAGACATTTTGAAAATGTTTATTTATTTCATTTATATTAAGGATTAGAGACAATAACAAATACATTGTTTAAATGCGGGCATTATTCAAAAGTCAGTACGTTCTAGATATTAGCAGACAGATATGTGTCATGTTGTGGTATTTTCTTTTGACAGGGTTTGGCCTACAGCAAATGTAAGGATCAACAATTAAAAAAGCTTGAAGAACATGTCTTTCCATGTAAATAACAAATGCAAATAAGGATGTTTGCATTTCACAATGTTATTCAGCCACGTATGACAAACGCAATCCAGGCTTATGCAAGTATGGGTTCACAGTTAGTTTACGATCTAGTCTTATTATAGAAAAGGAAAATTAAATTAATACAGGACACCTTGTTAAGTAATTATATGGCAGCATCATTGTGCAATTAAATAGCCATCAGGGCCTTGCAGCTGAGAAATTTCAGGTAATTTATTCAAAGATAATTTAATAGGAGAATTACTGTATTCAAGCGAACATTAGCTAGTAATCTACCTCAATTAAAGCACCCAATTAATTTCAACACCTTGATAACAGTCGCCTTTTGTGATGCTAGCCTTTTCCTCCTCTTGATGCTACTTTAAAATGTGCCTTAAAACATTATGTTCATTGGTTATAGATAAATTGGTTGCCAGCTAGTATGCAACAGCAAGCGCTTGACAAAACACAAGGCTGCCTTCAGTTTTATTTATCAGCATGACAGTGAAATTCAAAGTGTGCATATTAACAAAAGTCACATACTTCTGAGCTGCAATGCCGAGCAGCCTGCTCTTCCAATGATGTGGAAACATGTAGGCAAAGAGATAAGAGAATAAGAGTCAAATCAATAGGGCAACGTGATGCTTTATTTCCTCCAGACAGTACATAGATTGTTCATAAGAATGGCTTCTAGCCTTGCAGAAGAGCAGGTTATATTTACCACATTGTCATTTTTTTTTCATTTATATTTATTATGAAAGAATGAGTTCAGAAGATCTGTACACGAGGACTTTCGGTCTAATAGCAATCTTGTATTTTTGGGCCAAACTGTGTAGCACAAAAACTGGAAAGGAGGTGGCCTTTAAGCACAACTTGAATTCTGACATAGTGGAGATGAATTTCATGATTTAGGGATGGGATTTCCAATGATGGTGAGTGAGGATGAGGACGGACCAAAAGCAGGAGGTAGAGATGGGAAGGCAGGGAACTAAAGGTTAAGGGGAGGGTGGGCGTGGGGGGGGGGGGGTGAGAGCTCATAGCAAGAAGAGGTGGGTAGTGGGAGGTCAGCTAAGCTGAGTGAAGGCAAAATGAGTGAAGGCAAAAAGAAGGATCGTTACTAGGTAGCAATTGTGCATTGGTAGCTTATACGAGTTGGGTCAATTGCGAGCCTGCATTCCAGGATAAGTATTTGTTAATTCTATGTTGGATAGACATTAATGTGCAGGATGGGATGATAGCTGCACCAGTTTAGGGACTAACGCAAAATATACTCATATGTATTTAACCATGGTTGTTGAACGCCTTCTTCCTGTGAGCTGTGCTGAAACAATTGTCATTGTACTTGACTCATTAGGATTAATGCATGCCACTGAGAGCAGCTTGTCTGAGGTTCTGGCCACCTAAACATTGTACCCCTCCGACAAAAATTAGCAAGAAACTGCATAAGAAGCCCTGAGCTGTCACCTTTGGGTGATGTGGCTCGGAGGTCCAGCTCAAATCAGTTAGAACTTATCAGAATTAATCCAAGGTTGGCTACCGCAAGCTGGTGTGTGTGGTTGCTCTCCATCTCCAGTGGAGCAACATAGCAAGTGCTTTGCCAATGACTCTCGCAAAAACCTTTGGTATAACTAAGGCTCATCCGAGGCTTCTAAGCCTCTAGGAAGGAGTAGCAGACTGATTAAGGGACGGTAGAGGAGGCAGGACCCCACCCATCAAAATAGACCAATGCTAGTCCGTCTATGGCTGACTCTTTTGACTCAGCCAGCAGTGAAGAGTGCATTGTCTTAGGATGTACCCATACATGCCTCTCTAATGTAGCTAGTTAACTTTTACGCTAATTCACTTTTAGAGTAACTGCTCACCTTAAAGGCCGACATCCCACGGTGTGACGGTAGGAGACTACTGGTCCTTAGTTATGCAGATGATGTGGTTTTAATGGCAACCACACCTAAATCCCTGCTATTGCTTAGTCGACGGGTATACAGCATATATGACTGAAAGGGGACTCAGATTTAACTTCAGAAAGTGCCATATATTGTTCATTTTGTGGAGAGTGAAGTCCATCCCAAGGATTTGCTTAAATGGACACGTACTATAGGTCTACAAAAACAGTGACTAACTCAACCTATGGTTCAATGGCAAACTGACTTGCGAGGACCACCAAATGGATTCAGGGCCCCCAATCATACAGATCTCAGGGGGATCTTCAGCTTTGCCAAGAACATCAGGCATCATTCAACTGAACACATTTTGGCTATTTACTAGACGTAAAGGAGTAGTGGCAGGGACATGTGGCTGCGAAATATGGGGTTATACTAATCTAACTTCCCTTTAGATAGCAGAAAATGTTACTTTCTGTCCCTCAGTCTACCTCTGTTCACACATCCCTTCTGGAGTCTGGGCTGACATATTGTTAATGGACACAGTTCCAGCAAGCCTGATCATATTTTGGAACAGCATCTAGTCGGACAGAGGGGAGAACATAACTAAGGTTTTGGTCAACAACTTACTGTCACTAAGCATATGGAGCAGAATTGATTGGCTCACTTATGTTAACTTATTTCTACATATGTTGGGCCTGGGATCCTGCTTTACTGACCTTGGAATGCTGACTAGGTTTCCTGAAAGGATCTTGAAGCACAGGACTGAGCAGGTTTTGGCAGACATAAGAGAAGATTAAATAAATGCTGGCCAACAGAGAAGTCAGGACAAACCTTACACTTACACCCAGTGGGTTGTGAGTGTACCTTTCATTTGTGACTAACCAACTTCACAATATTCTGCTTACTAGAGTGAGCTTGGATGTCTTGCCACTGTCAGTGCCCACTTGTAGATGGAAGGGGGTTGCTGTCCAATGCTGGGCCTGTGGTGCTATAGAGTATCTGGCACACTTGAATTCTGTTCTGTCCCATGTATGTAGATATTAGAAAGAACTGGCTGTCAGGCAATCTCAGGGAAAGCAGCCTAAGACATAAAAGACCTGCTCTCATCTTCCTACTTTTGTGTTCGGAGGTGAGGGTTGGCTTTGCCCTATGCTCATATCTAAGAAACCATTCACACAAAGAATTAAGTCAACTGGTGCTATTGCATAGTGAATGCCCCAAGCCCAATATTGGTGTGATGGGCCTACGTGTGATGCCTGGTAGTGCTTCTAATGTGGCTCAATGTAATAGTTACAGGCAGCTAACATTTATTTTGCGATTACCAAACCCTGCTGTCAATTTGTGTTAAAATAATTGACCTCTTTCGCTGTTTCTGATGTAGTGAGATAAATCTCGTCTTTACTCCCAGAATGTAGAGTTTTCTCTACATTCTGGGAGTAAGATGGGGTACCTTGCTGTTAATATCTATGATAAACTGTAAAGAACATTCTTGCTTTAATAATTGTACCCCACTATTATCTGTATAAGGATACTGATGACCAGAGTTTGTACCCGATTATGAATGCTGCACTGCTTAATAGTACCAGATTGACCATTTTAATATGCTGAGGAATTTTGAAGCTTTTTTTACATTTTATCATTGCTTGGAAGATGCATAGAGGTGTATTTTTGTTGTCTGTGAATCTGTTATGGTGGAGTCCGCCGAAAAAAAGACGTATTACATTTTTTTTTTAAACATTTATTTTATTAAGAGAGCAGGTTAGCATTCAGACCGTCCACAAAAGGAAGAATTTGACAAGGTATTGAGGCATGTACAGTATTGGCACATATATACAGAGTAGCAAGAAAAACACATCAAACATCCCACATCATGGCGACGGGAGAGGCGTAGCATCCCCGTCCGGTATCTGGGAACACAGATACCATACAAATAAATACGCAACAGCGACCAAATGTCTTTGGGCCGACACTGTGTCGGGACCGATAAAACAAAAAGTTCTTCATCGTCGTTTACCAAACATAAGTCTTTTAAGAAATTGGCTCTGGATGGTGCAGTTGTAGACTTCCATGATTTAAGGATACAGCGCTTGGCGACAACACATGAAATATTAAATAAACGCCTCGTAGTTTCTTTCACCTTACCAATGTCACCAAGCAAGTACTTTAAGGGGGACAGGGCCGTCGCAATCAACGTTATGTCTTCGAGGAGTTCTGCCACCTCCCGCCAGAATTCCATAATTAAAGGGCATGACCAGTACGTGTGGTAGGGGCTAGCGTTTTGTGCATTGCACTTGGGGCAGGCTCCCGTGCAACTCTCAACAAATTTGGCCAGTCTGGCGGGGGCATAGTGGAGCTGATTCAGAACTTTAAACTGGATCAGCCGTAGCCCCGCGTTCATAGAGACGGATCTGGTGAGTTGACAGAAGCGTGACCACTGTATTTCACCAATCTGAGTGCCCGTATCCCGCTCCCAGGTCTCTTTTATCGTATTATGTGACGGGGAGTGGGTTTGTACTAGTGAGTATACCAACGAGACCCCTTTATTGTGATTATTAGGGGATACTATTGCCCTAATACATTCATGTACCTGGGGTTCCAACGGGAAAGATGGCCATCTAGCCGCAAAAGCAGTTTTCATACGATGATATTGAAAGCGTTTAAGTGGGCCTCCTCCCACCATCCCGATGAAGTCAGTGAGTTCACAGAATGTGCCATTTGGGAACATGTCCCTTAGTGTGAATAACTTGTTAGAATCCCAGGATTGTTGAATGGCTTTATCAAATGTTGGCGATATACTCGAGAAGTTCCACAGGGGGACCTCCGGGTCATAGGGGGTCTCAAGGCCTAATCTGTTATATATCTTGGCCCAGGCGCGTATGGTTGTATATACCGGGTCAAACGGGCATGTGTCTCCATAGACAGGTTTAAGAAGTGATCTGATGTCATTGGGGGGATCAGCATGTTTCTCCATGGGGATGTGGGGAGATGTGTCATCAGGGTCAAACCAGTGTTTAACAAATTGAGCGTGGGCAGCCAGATAATATAGTTCAAAATCTGGCGCAGCAATGCCACCCCGTGAGAATGGTTCCACCATCTTATCCCACCCCAATCTGGCCGTTTTCCCATTCCAAACAAAATTAGAGGCGAGCGACTTGAGTTTCATGAAAAAGGACTTGCCGGGCCATATCGGAATGTTGTTAAAATAATATAAGAGTTTGGGTAACACTACCATTTTGAGAATAGCCACTCTACCATGGGACAAGGGAAGGCTAGCCCACGTTTGGAACTTGGTCGTCAAACTCAGTAACAGTTCACCATGGTTCTGTGTATATAACAATTGTTTGTCCCTGGCCACCATAATACCCAAGTAACGTACTTGAGTCGGGGTGGGCCTAAGCCCAGCAATTGCAGCGATGTTACCCGTACAATCCGTAAGGGGAAATATTGCGGACTTGGGAACATTGATTCTGTACCCTGAATATTCCGAGAACTCATGTATGTCCGACATTATGTGCTGTACGTTCTCTACTGGGTCACGGACATATTGCAGGGTATCGTCAGCATATAGTGAAATGATCTGGGGGGGGCCAGTCATCCTAAGCCCTCTATGTGAGTGGTTTTGGCGTATATGTTCCGCCATCGGCTCGATAGTAAGTGCGAAAAGTATAGGTGAAAAGGGACAGCCCTGCCTGGTACCTCTGTAGAGCCTAAACGAGGGGGACAAAGTGGCGTTGGTCAGAACCTTAGCAGTCGGGTGAGTATATAGTAGCTGTACGCATTTGATGAAGTATCGGCCAAAGCCAAATCGTTCAAGCACCGGGAAGAGATAAGACCAGGACACGGAATCGAAGGCCTTCTCGGCATCAAGGGCCACCACGGCAGCCTTTGTTGTGGGATCAATGTGTGCCATAACATTAAACAAGCGCCTCAGGTTGAGAGCTGTTGATCTAGTTGGTATAAAGCCCGCCTAGTCTGGGTGAACAAGGATCGACATGTACGGCAGGAGCCTGGTGGCTAACACCTTGGCTAAAATGTTCGCATCGGTATTAATCAAGGAGATCGGTCTATACGAACCCATGTCATGTGCCGGTCTACTGGGTTTCAGGAGGACAGTAATAATAGCTTTGTGCATCGATTCTGGAAGGTTCCCTTGATCCATCGCCTCCTCCCACACCTTTAACAGTAGGGGGGCTAGTTCAGTCCTAAATTCCTTATATAGTTCTGCGCTAAGTCCATCTGAGCCGGGGGCGCGGCTCCCTGACATAGATTTAATGGCCTCTACGATTTCTTCAATAGTGATGGGCTGATCCAGTATGTTACGGGTCTCAGTGGTCAGTGTAGGGAGGTCTAGGCTATCCAAATACCGGAACGTGTCTTCTTTACTTTTGATGTCATGATTGGAATAAAGGGAGGAATAAAACTCAGCGAAGGTGGAATTAATGTCTTGCTCCTTATTAACCAAAGCCCCAGTGGGTGTCAAAATACCAGGGATTGGGCTCCGATGTCTATCTGTTTTAAGCATGGTGGCTAAGAATTTCCCAGCCTTATTACTCTCCCCATATCTACGGGCCTTGGCAGGCGCAGCCATGTATAAGACTTCCCTGCTGGCTAACGCGTTGAATTCCTTCAACGCGACATGCATTTGCGATTGTGTTGCCTTGTCCTGTGTGGCGCTATATTCAGTTTGTAACAGGCCTATTTTAGTTTCGACTGCACCCAACTCCCGTCTTACAGCTTTAAGCATACCCGTGGACTTGCCCAGGATAGTACCCCGGATCCAGACTTTGAATGCCTCCCAGAGAGTAGCATAAGTGGTTACCGATCCCTCATTTATTTCAATAAATTCCTTGATCTCAGTATGGAGGGCTTCGCAAATATTAGTGTCCCTGAGTATGGCGGGGGGCATTCTCCACCGTCTAACTGGAGGAGGGGCATCACCCAGCTGAATGCCAAGTGTAACTGGTGAGTGGTCAGAGAGGGTGCGGGGGTGTATTTCACAACTGGTGACCATGCCGGCCAGGGGTGAGCTAATGAACCAGTAATCGATACGTGAATTGGAATCATGGACAGAAGAGTAAAAGGTGAATTTCCTCTCAGTAGGGTGCAGTGTGCGCCAAGCGTCTACCACATCCATCTGTTCCATCAACTGCCGCACAACCAATGCGGCTCTGGAGTGGGGCCTGGGGGCAGTAGAGGACCGATCAAGGGACTGGTCCAAAATAGTATTGAGATCGCCGCCCCAGATTATCAGTGCCTCCCCTGACGTAGTCATCATATCAAGTATCGTACAATAGAACTGTGGATCGTCCACATTTGGCCCATATGTATTAACAAGTATTAATTGGTATCCCGCCAACTCCCCCCACGCTAGTGCATATCTGCCAAGCGGATCTATTTTACTGGAGTGGTATTTAAAGCACAGCTTGGGGTGTATGAGGGTTAACACTCCCCTAGACTGTGTTGAGTATTCCGTGTAGTATCTCTGGGGGCCCCATCTTGGCAGGAATGCAGATTTGACATTACCTAGTGCGTGCGTCTCTTGAATGAAAAGAATATGAGGATTGTGGCGTGTAACATATGCTGCCACCTTCCTCGCCTTCACCGGGTTGTTAAGCCCGCGAATATTCCAGGAGAGTAGCTTGACTTCTAAGCCCCTATCAGCCTGTGCCATACCCGCATGTTGCAAAAATCATCTGTCCGTAGCCTCGCCCCTGTCGCAAGTGATGCGGCCATTCTGCCATGCAACCGCTCTCTGATTTTAACAATCGAACTCCTTTAAACAGAAACTCCCCAAACCATCCCGATCTGACACCAGGAACCCACAACATCTGCCCCAACTTTGTCCCACCCACCGCCCACATGAACTGTGGAATATTGACCCACTCAATAACCGTGGTCGAGCTTGTTTTGGCCTTGACCAAACGTCCGACCGAAGCCAACCTTGTATTCGAATGAAACCCCTTCAGGTGGTCCAAATTTCCACACCAAGAACACCCATTTCCAACCCCTCTTACCTCCCCCCCACCCTCATCATCACCCCCAACTTGACGATGTACCCAAAAACAATCGTGGAACATTCCCGGGGTAGCCATGTTGCCTCACATGGCCGCCTGATTGGCTCCAATCTCCAATAGTCACATGGAATGGAGCCGCCCTGCTTGTAGGACCCATAAGGCTGCAGTGGATACTACATAAGGATACAGACCAATCGGTCGCCGGAGATCCCTAGTCCTCGGGTCTTGGTCTATTGTTCTGTGCCGGCCTGCCCCCCCTCGGGGGGAGAGGTATGGAAGTCTCTATATACTCTGTGGCCTCAGTCGGGGATTCGAAAAAATGCGCCCTACCCGCATGTTGGATCCTCATCTTTGCCGGAACATCAGAGCATATGGAATCTGGCGGTCTCTAAGGAGTCTCTTGACTGGTTCATATGATCGCCTGCTCGCCTGGACCCAGGCAGAAAAGTCTGGATCTGGATATATATGTATTCGGCATTCCTCGTGTTGAAGCGTACCAGCCTCCCTGGCCAGCCACAGGATTGTGTCCCTATCTCTATAGTTAAGCAGCCGTGCAATTATTGTGCGAGGGGGAGCACCTGGTTTGGGGGCCGGGGCAAGAGTACGGTGGGCTCTCTCCACCAAGAAATGTTCGGAGAATGACTCAGGACCGAATACTGTTTTAAGCAGTTGTTCAAGTTGATTCTCCATTTGGCCTTTCCCAAATGACTCCGCCACGCCGACCACACGGATGTTATTACGTCTTGATCTAGATTCAAGATCCTCGCATTTATGTTGCATTTTAGTCATGGCTTCCTTAAGCTGAGCGATGTCATGACCATGTTGTGAGATAGCATCTTCGTTACTACTAATTCTATTTTCTGCCTCAGTGACACGTATGCTCTCTTTTTCAACTCTTGCCTTCAGGGAGCCAATGGTAGACATTATATCGTCCAGTTTCATGTTCACTGCTCGGAATCCATTTTCCACAAGCATGGTCAGCTTGTCCTCCCGTCCTTCAATGTCTGTAGGTGGGGTTTCATTAGTGTCAGCGTGCACCTCAGTTATGGCGTCCGGCGCCTGGCTGCCGGTAAATGCATCCATAGGACTCTTCCTCTTGTTACTGGGCGTCTTGCCTCCCTTCCCAGCCATGTGCGGCTCGCCCATGGTGCCAGCCCCGGCCCGTTGTTTATGGATATTCTGCGAAGCCACCTGGATCAGGACGACAGAGTTTGCCGCTGGGGCAACAGGGGTCCTCCGCCTCACCCCCCTTGCTCCCAAGACGTCTGTAGATTTTCCGGCAGGGACCCCAGCACCAGGGCACCAAGGCCCAATGTTAGGCACCAGCGATGGATATTTTCTCCCACTTAGTTAGGTGTCAAAACTCAGGGCGCGCCACAGTTTACGCCAAAGAGGGCCTATATAGATGACTGGGTGTCCACCAGCGCGTGGGGTCGGCCAGGCCACCAGCACAGGGCTTCATGCGCTAGGGCGACCATGCCTGAAGTCGCCAAAGGTAGTGTAATCTCCTGCGTATGTGCACCCACGACAAACAGATAGTTCTGGATGGGGACCGGGAGGCAAGGACTCCGCAGCAGACTACACGGATGTAGGGCGTGCAATGTAATATCAGGAGCAATGTTGCCCGCTAGTAGGGCGTTTCCGTCAGTCCCCCCTCACTGGCACAGGGGCCCCTCACCTCCCGCTGCTTCACGAAGCCGTGGGCTTTGGCCTCCGCAAATTTATGTAATGTCTTAGCGGGCGTGGGCCCGCACGTAACACAGAGACCAGCTTCCTGTCCACCGGGAGTGTCGGATCACTCGGGGCCAATTCCTCCGCGCCCCATGTGCCGGCTCCCTGCCACGGGCAGCCGCGTAACAGGATGTCCGGGGGGTGGGGCCACAGAAAAGTAGCAGGTATCGTACCTGAGGGGAGCACAACGTCTCCTCGTCTTCACAGCCGAACAGCTCTCAGTCCGCAGCTGCTCAGCGTGGGCGCGAGTCAGGCACGGGCCGCTGACAATGGCCCCGCCCCCACTCAGCCTCCTCCTCGCCAGAGTCCACGGCTCCGCGTTGCCTCTGCTTGGAACTCCGAGCCAGATCACGCTCCCAACACCAGTCGGGCCAAATTCAGAGCGGCGTAACTTCGGCGCCAGAGACCGATTTCCACCAGGATTTGGAGACGTTGGGGACCAGACCTCGGCTCGTCTACACAGCCATTTGTGGATGCTTAGGTGGCTCCAAAACGGATGTTTTCTGGACGGATCTTGTACTGGAGCAGGAGCTCAGGATTCAGGCGGCCATCTTCGTCGTGCGCAACAGTGCCCCCCCATAAAGACGTATTAAATTGACAGACTCATAAGCCATATGCCTCATTGACTCTTAGAAGCATGAGCCTATGGGGAGTAAAAATAGGGACAGGTGATGAAGGGGAAAACTCATGACAAAGAGTAGACGTGGGACATGGTTTATGGAGGACATCTGTGCCAGAAATAGATTGTGCATGGGGAGGATGAGGACAGTGATGGGAGATACCATGAAGGGTAAAATCCCTTTAGATTTACATATCATAATAATCCTGGCTCATAGCTAGGTGCAGTGGCAGTAATGTCCACTTTCCGGTTTTGTTGTGAATGATGGTCATTCCACACAAACTCATGTCTAGTAAATCCCATCTTCTATATGCTGCCAAAGATACCAAAGAATTTAGTCAGTCCACCAGATCGAACGATAGTATTTGCCATAATCAGCATCTTACAGCCATTAGGCATTTACTTCTGACTTCTCACAACCAATAATACAGAAAACACATACATTTATAAAGGACACAACACATCTTTTGACAATACTCGAGTGATTGAAACCAAATGATGACATTCTCAGGCCGATTCATGGAATAATTAGCGCGGCGCAAGTGGGCAAAAACGTGCGAATCGCAGTGGAATAGCGAAAATCGCAGTGCAATTGCGAAAATCGCACGAAAAGCAGCGCACGTCGATTCATGGAAGGCCGTGCGCGAGAAAACCAGCGCATGTGCGATAAAAAAGTGCGCGGCGCACGTTGGCGCACAGGCCATCTAACAGCGTGCGCCAGGTCACAGCGAAAATCGCACAGGCCACAGCGAAATTCGCACATAGCGCGGCGCACGCAACAAAAGTAGGCGGAACACGGGCGTAGCACTCGGAATGGGGAACAACTTGCCAAAACGTGGGCGTCACGGGGGAAGTAGAGGGCACAAGCGCGCGGAACGCCCACACGCTCGCCTACAACACGTATTCAGGGAATAGAATAGGGCAAAAAAGCGCACGCTCAAACCAGCGCACAGGCACAAACACGACCGCCACAAGAAAGCAGGCGGTAGCGTCTCTGCGGCTGTAAGAAATGTGCGCCAAAAGGTGCGCCAACAAATAGCACCTATGTACTTCCATGATGAATGTCCCATACTGTGGCCCTCCAGGAAAAATGACGTGCAAAGGGGTACCCACAAACACGGACACCCGCTGACAAAAAATACGTGTGCGTGTATACCGGGGTGCGCGGGAAGTCTAACACGCGATTTCAGCAGGGTACGTGCATCACAGGGGTTCGCGTGAAGTTATTCACGCGATCGGGCCTGGGGGAGCGGGCTACGTGTATTTCAGGGGTTCGCGTGAAGTTTCTCACGCGATCGGGCCTGGGGGAGCGTGCTACGTGTATTTCAGGGGTTCGCGTGAAGTTTCACACGCGATCGGGTCTGGGGGAGCGGGCTACGTGTATTACAGGGGTTCGCGTGAAGTCCCTCACGCGATCGGGCCTGGGGGAGCGGGCTACGTGTATTCCAGGGGTGCGCAGGAAGTTCCACACGCGAATAGCCTGGGCGCATGTATTTGAGGGGTGCGCGGGAAGTTCCACACGCAAATAGCCTGGGCGCGTGTATTTGAGGGGTGCGCGGGAAGTTCCACACGCAAATAGCCTTGGCGCGTGTATTACAAGGGTGCGCGGGAAGTTCCACACGCGAATAGCCTGGGTGCGCGTGTATTTCAGGGGTGCGCGGGGAGTTCCACACGCGAATAGCCTGGGTGCGTGTATTTCAGGGGTGCGCGGGAAGTACCACACGCGAATAGCCTGGGCGCGTGTATTTCAGGGGTGCGCGGGAAGTTCCACACGCGAATAGCCTGGGCGCGTGTATTTCAGGGGTGCGCGGGGAGTTCCACACGCGAATAGCCTGGGTGCGTGTATTTCAGGGGTGCGCGGGAAGTTCCACACGCGAATAGCCTGGGCGCGTGTATTTCAGGGGTGCGCGGGAAGTTCCACATGTGATTTGACAGTGTGGGTCCTCCCAGGTATACCCTGTACACCCTCCACGGCCCCTGCAGGCAGCCCACACCACAGGGGACTACCCTGCATCCCTGGTCATGTCCCGCAGGCAGCCCACCCAACATGGGCATGCCCCCCAGCAAAGGCACATGTCTCCTTGAACTAATGAACACCAACTCATGTCCCCTTGCACCCCCACCCCCCAGCACTGTGGGGCACCTGCCATCAGGCCCCCACCCATGTCCAACTCATGTCTCCCACCACCCCCACACCCCAGCAGTGCAGGGGCAGCCTCCACCAGGCCCCCACTCATGTCACCCACCACCCCCACCCCCCAGCACTGTGGGGCACCTGCCAGCAGGCCCCCACACATGTCCAACTCATGTCTCCCACCACCCCCACACCCCAGCAGTGCAGGGGCAGCCTCCACCAGGCCCCCACTCATGTCACCCACCACCCCCACCCCCCAGCCACCAGGGGCACCCTCCACCAGGCCCCCACTCATGTCTCCCACCACCCCCACACCCCAGCCACCAGGGGCAGCCTCCACCAGGCCCCCACTCATGTCTCCCACCACCCCCACACCCCAGCAGTGCAGGGGCAGCCTCCACCAGGCCCCCACTCATGTCACCCACCACCCCCACCCCCCAGCACTGTGGGGCACCTGCCAGCAGGCCCCCACCCATGTCCAACTCATGTCTCCCACCACCCCCACACCCCAGCAGTGCAGGGGCAGCCTCCACCAGGCCCCCACTCATGTCACCCACCACCCCCACCCCCCAGCACTATGGGGCACCTGCCAGCAGGCCCCCACACATGTCCAACTCATGTCTCCCACCACCCCCACACCCCAGCAGTGCAGGGGCAGCCTCCACCAGGCCCCCACTCATGTCACCCACCACCCCCACCCCCCAGCCACCAGGGGCACCCTCCACCAGGCCCCCACTCATGTCTCCCACCACCCCCACACCCCAGCAGTGCAGGGGCACCCTCCACCAGGCCCCCACTCATGTCTCCCACCACCCCCACCCCCCAGCAGTGCAGGGTCACCCTCCACCAGGCCCCCACTCATGTCTCCCACCACCCCCACCCCCCAGCAGTGCAGGGGCACCCTCCACCAGGCCCCCACTCATGTCTCCCACCACCCCCACCCCCCAGCAGTGCAGGGTCACCCTCCACCAGGCCCCCACTCATGTCCCCCTGCACCCCCACCCCGCAGCAGTGCAGGGTCACCCTCCACCAGGCCCCCACTCATGTTTCCCACCACCCCCACCCCCCAGCCACCAGGGGCACCCTCCACCAGGCCCCCACTCATGTCTCCCACCACCCCCACACCCCAGCCACCAGGGGCACCCTCCACCAGGCCCCCACTCATGTCTCCCACCACCCCCACCCCCAGCAGTGCAGGGTCACCCTCCACCAGGCCCCCACTCATGTCCCCCAGCACCCCCACCCCCCAGCAGTGCAGGGTCACCCTCCACCAGGCCCCCACTCATGTCTCCCACCACCCCCACCCCCAGCCACCAGGGGCACCCTCCACCAGGCCCCCACTCATGTCTCCCACCACCCCCACACCCCAGCCACCAGGGGCACCCTCCACCAGGCCCCCACTCATGTCTCCCACCACCCCCACCCCCCAGCAGTGCAGGGTCACCCTCCACCAGGCCCCCACTCATGTCTCCCACCACCCCCACACCCCAGCAGTGCAGGGTCAACCTCCACCAGGCCCCCACCCATGTCCCCCTGCCCCCAGGTCCTGACGATACACAATCATGGCAGTACTGGGCAGCATACCCAGCACAAACACCCAGGCAAGGATTGCATCCACCCACATAGTGAATGCAATTACATGACACAACCCCAATGGCAAGTATGTAAATGAGCACATGTCCGTCACACACACAAACACAATGGCTGCAAGTGAATGTCAAAACCCATATCATGACATGTATGAAACCAAAGACAAAATAAGACAAGTGGAAGTAAAAATAAAAAATGTATTAAAGATTAAAAATAAGTAAACAAATCAAACATACAACTATGTGGATAACAAAATAAATGGTCCATGTTGGAGAACAAAAGTAAAAATCAAAAAGCGAAAAAGGAATAAAAAAACAAATGTTGACCAAAGCAATATCAAGTAGAAGCAAAAGAATGAAAAACCATTTCCACATGGTGAACACAATAATGAAAAAAAGAAAATTTTCCTTCAAAAAACAAACTAAATACAGGAATGTACCAGGGTCCATGAGCCCAACGCCATAAAGGAAACCTACTACTACCTAATGAAAAAAATATATACAAAAAAGTGGCCATTGTCCGAGCGGTCCAAAATAATAAAAACAAATAAAGGAAACCTAACACTAACTAACTATATAACTATATACAAAGGCAGCGGGCAAGTCCTGCGGCTCACTTGTTGATGTTGCTGGCCAGGGCATCATCGAACTCCATGTCGATGTCCTGGAGGCGGGACTCTGTCCTGGCCCCGAGGTCTCGCAGGGATAACCCCATGTTCAACTCAAACTCCCTGCGAGCTTCCTCGAGGCACTCAGCCCGCCTCAACGCCCGACGCATGGAGAACTCCGCCCTGACCATGGCAAGCCGCTCCTCTTCCGCCCGCTGCCGCTCCTCACCTATCCGCTGGACCAACTGCTCCCACACGGAAGACACCACCATCCCAGGGTTGCCCTGCCCTCCGGCCGATGCCTGCCCCTCTGATCTTGATGGCCCCGAGCCATGATGCCTCCCACGTCGAGCCCGCTGCTGCCTCCGACGCCACTGCCTCTGCCAGCACGACGGCATCCAGGCTGATGGAAACCACCGACGCCGTCGTGCACGTGCCCTGCCTGATGATGCTGTCACATCTTCCATCTGCTGGGGTTCAGTTGCTGTGTTGTCCACCCCTGCTGGACCTCCGACTCCCAACTGTGGCAGGGATGGGATCCCCACCGAGCTGGCTGCATTGGTCGGGGCAGGTCCACAGGGGGCCCTGGTGGCATCTGGGCTGGAAGACGGCAAGGGGAACGACTGGTGGATAGCCTGCACAGAGGAGGAGAGGGCCGCCACATTGGCCAACACATGCAGGAAACCCCCGAACATGGCCGATCCCAATTGGGCCTCGTCGGCACGGTGCACTTCGTGATGACGTGCGTGCTCCTCCCGGGAAGCACGCACAGCATCACGAATCACAGCCGTGCGCATCGCGACCCCAATCAGGACCTTCTCCGCACGGCCAGGGGTTCCCACGTCCCCAGGTGGAGGGGAGTCAGGTGACATGGACATCCCCTCTACCTGCGGACAGGCCTGGGACGGGGCATCCCTGCTGGTGCATGGTGGTGCACTCACAGGGTCAGGGACAGCGACATGCACAGGCCCCTCCACGGTGACCTGTGCTGCCTCCTGCCCCTGGCCCTGGACTGCACCACTTGCACCAGCAGGGATGCCCCCACCAGGCCCCATGTGTGCCCCAGTGGCGGCCTCCTCCTCCTCTGTGCAAACCACCAACCTGGATGGCTCCTCACCGTCTCCCACCGTAGCAGGCCCCTGTGGGGGCTCACCCACCCCTTCCGCTGCAGCCGTGGGGGCATCCCCGCCGCCTTGCTCCACAGCGCCGTCTCCGCCCTCTTCTTCACTAGCCGCTGCGTAGAGGGAGACAAAGAACACAAGCATCAGGGCACTGTACAATGGTCCCCTAGACAGGAAGCAATAGCAGGAGAGCACCACTGTCAAAGTACACTTCCATCATGTCCCTCCACAACACATGGGTCAGTCCAGGCAAAACACACACAGTAACAGGCATGGTGCATGCCATGGACATTTCCATGCATGTCCAATGGACTCTTGAAACATTCAATGATATGTAACTCACATGCATCATGGCTCATGCCTATCACATGCACACACTTCACCTCAGTCACATCCATCTGGCCCCAAACACACCAAACACAGCGGATACAGGGGTAATTTGGCTGCTTCACTGAATCTGTGCATTGTCACACACATGTGTCATGCATCCATGGCATGCACAAGTCACAGACACGCAGGTCAGGCACACAGACATGGCTACCATATATGTACCTGGCATCCGCACCCATCCCTCACCCCCACCCATGTCCAGGTACAGAGACTGGCATGCTCTCATGTTCAAAATCTGCATAGGGCTCCCCATGCGGCATTTCAACACATGCAACAACCATGTGGATCACACATCACTGGTCGCACATGCATTACCATGATGTCCCTGCACACATACATGCATACATGGCCTATGGCACACATACAGGCAAGTATCATAGAACCAGCACACCGCAACATGCCCTGTCTCACACAGTAATGCTTGGACACTTACCGCTCAACTCCAGACGGGCCACCCTCTCAAGGATCTGGGCGTGGAGCGCTGGGCATACGCGTTCCAGGACCCTCATCTGGATGGAACTCATGCGGCCCCGGCCCCCCTCCACGAGGCGCCGGGCCTTCACAAGGGTCCTGGACCTCAAGTCCTCCCAGCGCTTCTTGATCTTCAGGACGTCGCGGGTTGCCACCCCCTCCGCGTTGATGGCAACCACACAGTCGGCCCAGATCCTCTGCCGTCCTTCCTTGTTGGCGCGGGACGATCCAAAGAGGGCATCATACTGCCCCAGGACATGCTCCACCAGGACACCAACTTCGGTGACAGTGAAGCTGGTGCCCCTCTGCCCCTCTGGCCTGGGGTTGCCACTGGTGCCAGATGTGGAAGTGCCCGACATGGCAACCCCAGAGGCAGGTGTGGGTGGGCAACTGGGTCCTGGGGCTGGGCTGTGGAGCGATGTAATCCCAGTTGGGAGTCTTCAGTTCCAGCAGGGGTGGACACAGCAACTGGACCCCTGCAGATGGCTGATGTGCAGGCACCAAATGGCAGGGCACGGTGGCAGCAGGCAGGCAGGCAGGCAGCAGCAGATGGCATGTGGGAGGCTGCTCGGGGCACTGGGGGGCAGTAACTCGGCCTTCTGGGCAGGAGCGTGGTCTTCCGTGTGTTTTCGCGTGGCCAGCTTGATACGGAGTGATTTGGCACGTGAAAATCCTGCACGTCAGCGTGAAATCCGAGGAAAGGCCCTCAGCGCGTAAGCGCGTCAGCACGCATACGCGATTCTATTGGACCAGAGTCCCTCAGCGCGTAAGCGCGTCTGTGACGTGACCCGCACGGGTGTTCCCCACTCAGCACGTGATGACGGGGCACACGTGGAAATACTGCACGTCAGAGTGTCATCGCGTGTAATTGGACAAAAGTGCGCGTACACGCGATTGGCCTATGTACGTGTATTTAATGGGTGCGCGGGCACTTACACACGCAAGTACGTCAGCGAACCTGTATCCCGTGGTGCGTGTGAATTTCCACACGCTATTGGACTGGGAACTGGATTCCAGGGGTGCGCGGGTCACACGCTGTATCCCGTGGTGCGTGTGAATTTCCACACGCTTTTGGACTGGGAACTGGATTCCAGGGGTGCGCGGGTCACACGCTCGCCTAGAACACGCGCAAAGCATACATTTGAGGACTTTAACAATAACAAGCTCAGACGCCAGGATGAACATACCGTTCCTAGCAGCAGTGGCAGTGGGCTACCAAAGGAGGAGGAGGAGGATAGTCAGGGCCAGAATATTCACACCCAGAACCAGCCTTTTCGGGATGCCTGATGACCAGGTGTATGGGAGGTACAGGTTTCCACCACACATTATACTGGACCTGGTGAGTGAGTGGGAGGATGACCTCACATCACCCACCCTGTGCTCCCAAGCACTCAGCCCCCTGGAGAAGGTCCTCAATGTACTGCACTTCTTAGCCACTGGATCATTTCAGCGGACAAGTGCCATAGTGGGTGGGGTGTCACAGGCCACCCAGTCACGCTGCCTACACCAGGTCTTAAACATCATCACTGCACGCCCATCAGTCCGCAGGCACATATACCTGCCCAGAACACCTGCAGAAAGGCATGCTGCCGCCCTGGATTTTTACGCTGTGGCACGATTCCCCAAAGTGCTAGGTGCCATTGACTGCACCCATGTGGCTCTACGTCCCCCCAGGGCATCTGAGCACATCTATAGGAACCGCAAGCACTGGCATTCCATCAACGTGCAGGTAGCATGTAATGCCAAGGGAATCATCACCTCAGTATATGCCAACTATCCCGGCTCCACCCACGACAGCTTCATTTACCGAATGTCCACCCTAAGCCGGGACCTAGAAGCTGGGCGGCATGGCGATACATGGCTGCTTGGTGAGTATGTATGCCACTGCACATGCATGCATGTTGGATACTGAGCAAGGTCACAACCCCACCAATGATACCAATCACCACCTCCACAGGGGACAGTGCCTACCCTCTCAGCCCACACATGATGACGCCAATTCGGAACCCCACCACGCCACCCCAGGTAAGATATAACACAGCCCACATTACAACCAGGGGCATAGTGGAGCGCACATTCGGAGTGCTAAAGTCACGCTTTCGCTCCCTTGACCGTTCTGGCGGGCAGCTGTTATACGCTCCCCCAGTAGTGTGCAGGATCATAGTGGCAGCATGTGTCCTGCACAACGTTGCAACACGCCGGGGCCTGGCCGTGGACATGGTGGTGGCCCCACATCCCCAACCACATGCACAGCCGCTGCACATGGGAGGGGAAAGGGCACGGGGGGAGGCAGCCCGTACACAGCTAGCGGCTAATTACTTCACATAGAAATCACACCCCTGTGGAGTGCACACTGCCCTGGCACATTCCATCTGACAATCAATGATGACTCAACCTGACACTGATCCCGAATGTCTGGAGAATGAACCGGGAATACCATGTCAGCCTGAGATTGTTCACCTGGAAGTGTCACAATGTGTGCATCCCTACCCACACAGACACCACCAATGCAGTTTTGTGAAGTTACACATTGAAGCAGCTAAAATGAATACCCACTTGCAAAATGCAACAAGAGGACAGTGCCATGTCAGCCAACCCAACCCCAGCACCGCCACACGACACACCGTGCCATGTCATGCTAATTTCAGGTAAACAAAGTAATCCCCACAACATGACATCAGTCTCACTATGTACAGTGTCCCTATTAGAAACCTGCAACACCTGAAATGCTCACAGCAATGCCGGACCAACAACATACTTGAGCACGTACTACCATTAACATGACATCACAAATGTTACATATTAGTAGTCTCACCACCTGGAAATGCCTGCACTCCCACCACTACCAACTGTGCAGTGTTGTCGCCATGTAGAGTTGTAGGTGCACTGCTGCCAACATGGACCCCATCTCCAGACTAGAGGTCCTTGTGTGGACATGAGGAAGGGACCTGCAAATTGGGAGGTAGACACAGAAGAAGAGTTACACATCAATGCAACATGCAGTGTACAACACAACAGCAATATGCACTAGGAATGTATACACAGTATTGACTACAGACTGGCCACACAGCTCATGGGAGTCCAACGTCACTGTGTAATTCACTGTCACTTGGGCACACCCTTTGCAAGCCCATGGAAACGGGAAGCAGGAGGGGTGTGTGTGACTCAAACCCAAGCATCTGAACCAAATACATTACAAGCCTGCATGTGCCCAGCCACAATGCAACGTATGCCCACAGGAACCACGGAAGCCAACAGATCGTCCCAAAAAAATTGGGAATAAAAGAAATCAAAATAAAAATAAAATTAAGAAACAATCAAAAATGGCCATTGATGGGCCCGGGGGGGTTGGGGAGGCCACCCAGGAGGTCCGAGGACAGGATGCACACCAGAACCCACCTGCGTGGATCCTGGGAAGATCAAACACCTCCATGGGCTCATGGCCCACACGGCTACCCTATTGTGGGAGTATCACTGCTGTCGCTATTATCACCCTGTGCAGCTGCATCCGGAGGTGGTTGCACTATGGGAGGCAGCCCACACAAGGCCCTAGTCTGCTCCTCCATGGCTGCAAGCATGCGGGTGTGGTAGGTCTGGTTCTGGAGGATGAGTGTGCGGAGGTCCCCATGCAACAACTCACGGGATGCCCGGACCTCCGCCCTCGTTGCCTGCATCTCAGCTGAGAGCGTACGGGTGAGACGCTCCAGCTGCTGTTCTGTCCTTTGGTGTGTTGAAGCCTCAAGCTCAACAAGAGTCGTCCTGAGGTGAAGGAGCTCCTGCCTCAGGGCTTCCCTGTGGCCCTGGGACTCAATGGAGATGGCCTCCTGCAGAGTCGCCAGTGCCGCCCGCCTGTCCCTGTTGGACCCCAACATGTCCTCCCTGTGTGACTGGCAGATGGAGTCAGTTGCCTGCTCTAGTCGCTCCATCAGCCTTTCTGGGGGGACAATGGAAGTGGCCACCCTATCCATGGCCTGAGCCATCATCTCGGATGATGCAGCCTGTTGGGTTGCCATACCGTAAATGGATTGCTCCCATGCGGTATTGCCAGGTGGCGTACGGCCACCACGTCGGCGGGCACCACACCTGTCTGGGGCAAGGCGAACTGCGCCTTGCTGTGCCGGCACTGCCTGAGGCTGCAGGACTGCATTCCCCCTCTGATCTGCTGGCCCAGGAACAGGATCAGATGTCGCGGAGTGTGACCCTGCATCCGTAACCACCGAAGGCGTAGCTGCCAACACTGACATCCCCATGGAGGGTTCTGACCCTGGTGCAGGTGGGTGAGACAGAACAGAATCCCTCCCTGGAACACTCACCTGCGACGGCACGTAGGTCTCATCCGAATCAACACCTGAGTACAGCTCGGGGGAGGTGCAGCCAGAGACACCCCTTGAGAGCACGACCTGCAGCACTTGTGGGTTCTCCCCCACCACCACACCACGTCCCTCACTGGTGGTTGGTCGGCCCTCGGACCCCTCCTGGGTCTGCACCATCTCCACAACCCCAGCAGTATCAGGTGCGTCTTCCCCTGCAAAGACATGAAAACAAAGAAATGGAAACAGGCATTAGCACCATGGCACACAATGAGGGCTGAGAAGCAAGAGAAACAGTACTTGATTGACACATGTCCCACATGACTAAAACCCTCCCATGCATGCACCCTCACTGCGTATGAAGTGCAGGCAAATGGCACACACTGATGACACCAAGATGGAAGATGAACACATTTTCTGCATGCTGCCTGGCAGTGGCATCACACATTGGCCTGTGATTGCCAGGTGAAACACACATGCCATCACACAGATGGCATGTACCATTGCTATTGAGTGAAGATGGAGAGGAGGGCAGCACCTATTCATTCAGTCCAGTTCCCGCATGTAATTGCTTTTCTAAGTCTAACAGGTCAGATTTTTCACCTGGAGCTGCCAGTCTGAAATGGTCCAATTGCACAGGGACATGTGTGTACAAATGATATCCAGGTAACAAAGTCACTCCACTTTACCATACCCATGTCAGACATGTGACTAGTGGACAGCGACATGCCTAGTGAAAGTGGTGGAATGCAAACAAACTGACTGAATGAACAGTGAACAATAAGCAAATATGTTGTGGCAAGGTGACACTTCAAGGGCAACTGGCGTGCAGTTGGGCTAGATGTCTACTGTTGGCAGAAGGGATACTGCTATGGCCAAATGCAGCTGCGCAGGAAGTATTGCATGAAGCACATGGCTGACCCATATGACTCAGGCGCACACACTCTCACCTGGCACACAAACAGAAGCCCTCACACACACACCATGCACATGGATGACACACACATGCATGTGCACTCACTGGACAATGCCTCGTAATCAGCCAGATCTCCCACGCCTTGGATCTGTTCCTCCGTGACGTAGGTCCCAGCGACTGACTCATGTGGAGTGAGTTCCATGTCTACTACTGGAGACCCACCTCCAGTCACTAGAGTTGCGGCATGACTTGAGGCCAGCTTACTCTTTGCCCTGCGCTTTAGGTCATTCCAGCGCTTATAGCAATCATTGGCTGTGCGCCTCACAATTCCAAGGGCACTTACGATGTCCGCAACGGTCTGCCAGTGTGCCTGGCGTTGTGCAGGTGTGGTCTTGAATCCTGCAACAATGACCATCTCGTTGTCATGTCCGGACACATACTCGACAAGTGCATTCAGTTCGTCATCCGTGAAGCTGGGCTTCCTGGACGGGCCGGACTGTGTAGCCGTGTCTGGGGCATCAGCCTGTGCCAGACGAGCACTCTTCCTCTTCCGCTTGGAAGGTGGTGGTGATCCTGAGTGTCCTGCGCCGCTCTGGACACTAGGGGCAGGAGCCCTGGTGGACTCTGTATCAGGAGTGTGGGATTGCACACTCAGCATGGGAGTTGGTGCAGGCATTGACTCTAGTGTGATGGTGTCAGGGGGAATGTCAGCAGCATGGACTAGGACCGACACTGTCCTGGCTGGGTGTGTGAGGGCTGGGGTGGATGGAGCCGCAGCTGCCCCTGCAGCCTCTCCGCCCTGCCTCCTTGGTGCAGCAGATGACCTTGCTGCCCCAGATCCACGTGGCATGATGGCATCAACGTGCACCAGCGCACGTGTCGTAGCCCTGCTGACCTGGAAGTCAGCCATGGAGTCAGCCAGGTCTGATGCCACAATGGGCTGGTCCAACTAGGGCTGAGCATGGATGGTGTCAGCCACATCAGCCTCAATGGGAGGAGGGGGGGATTATGGGTGCCCGTGACTGGTCCTCCACACATGAGGGGACAGGCTCACCCTGCAAGTTACGACCACGTCCCCTACCGGATCCACCACGGCCACCACTTTGGGCTCTTCCACCTTTGCCACCCTTACGGAATCCTCGCCTCCCAGCCATGGAACTGATGTTAATGTGCGTATGGGAGTGGATGTAGACTATTGTCCTGGGCAATTGGGGGTCAAAGGGGTTGGGTACCAGATGGTAATTGTACCCTAGTGCTGTAGCAAGGCTGAATGTAACCCCTGGGGAAAGATGACGGGTCACGCAACGCACAGGAGGCCCAAAAAAGGGAGATGACGTGCACGCAACCCCTCCTAGACCACGTGTGCAGAAAGAAAAACCTGCACTACGCTGTGGCACCCAGAAACACAAGAATGAACGTATGCGTGTCACACGCAGCCTAGAATGACCTCTGAAGGGGTAGGCTACACACGGGGCAAGCACAGATGTTAGATACGTGCGTGACTCACCGTCTGCCTGGTAAACGAGCGTGTAAAAGGAGCACGTTTGGTTGGCAACACCCCCGCCAAAAGAAGATTTGTACGCTGTCTGAGGAGACAGGACAACAGTAGAAGGGAACACTGTTTGAGGGAACAGGCCCAGGTAAACCAGTAAAAGCGAAAGAAGAGAAAAAGCTGTCAGAGGTAACAGGGAATAAGAACTTGAAACGCCGTGAAGTAAATTGCGTGTGAAACGACAAGAAGTACAGAATTCACCCACTCGCTCTCCACGAAAAGCACGTACAAGGAAGTGGTGTTCTACGCGTACCTTTTATACAGGCCCACACGTCCAGCGTCACTTACGCGGCGTGTACGCGCTAGGGCCATTTCCACCAATTACACGCTTTGTCACTTCTGCGTGTAGGGCCATTTCCACCAATTACACGCTTTGTCACTTCTGCGTGTAGGGCCATTTCCACCAATCACACGCGATGAGACTCTGACGTGCAGTCTTTCCACGTGTGCTCTGTCATCACGTGCTGTGTGGGAAACACCCGTGCGGGTCACGTCACAGACGCGCTTACGCGCTGAGGGCCTTTGGTCCAATAGAATCGCGTATGCGTGCTGACGCGCTTACGCGCTAAGGGCCTTTCCTCGATTTTCACGCTGACGTGCAGGATTTTCACGTGCCAAATCACTCCGTACCAAGCTGGCCACGCGTAAGCACACGGAAGACCACGCTCCTGCCCAGAAGGCCGAACTACTGCCCCCCAGAGCCCCGAGCACGCTCCCACCTACCATCTGCTGCTGCCTGACTGCCTGCTGCCCACGTGCACTGCCATTTGCTGCCTGCACATCAGCCAGGGGTGCTGTTGCTGTGACCACCCCTTCTGGTACCGAAGACTCCCGACTGGAATTCCATCGCTCCACAGCCCAGCCCCAGGACCCAGTTGCCCACCCACTCCTGCCTCTGGGGTTGTCATGTCGGGGCAAACACCATCTGTGACCACTGACAACCCCCGGCCAGAGAGGCAGAGGGGCACCAGCTTCAGTGCCACCGAAGTTGGTGTCCTGGTGGAGCAAGTCCTGGGGCAGTATGATGACCTCTTCGGAAGTTCCCGCGCCGACAAGGAAGGACGGACTCGGATCTGGACTGACATCGTGGCTGCCATCAACGCGGAGGGGGTGGCAGTCCGGGACTTACAACATGTCAGGAAGCGCTGGGAGGACTTCAGGTCCAGGACCCTGAACAAGGCCCGGCGCCTCTTGAAGGCAGCGGATGCCAAGGGGCGCCGGGGCCACTTGTCGGAAGAACAGATGGGGGTCCTGGAACGCATATCCCCAGCGCTCCACGTCCAGGTCCTGGAGAAGCAGACCCGTCTGGAGTCGAGCGGTGAGTGTACATGCATCCTGATTGTGAGCAGTGCGTGTGGTGATTATTCGGTATTGTGCAGGTTGCACATCTGTTTGTATGGGGTCGAGTATGGGTGGGGGTGTACATGGCCGTGGGGCTGACACATGCGAGGGCTGTAATGTGTGAGACACGGATGGTGCTTGTGTGTGTAGGCTTGCATGGCAAATGCAGTTGTGCGTGCACACATGTTTGTATGTATGTGTATGTAAGTAGACATGTCCGTGATGTCACGCATGTATGTTGTATTGGGCTGCATGTATGAGCACTGTGTACATGTGCATGTGTGTGTATTTGACAAGGGTGCAACAGTGATGCAACATGGATGCCTGTGACTGCGGTATGTGTAAGCCTGATTGGCAGATGTGACATGGATGCCCGTCTGAACAGTGCGACACTTGGCAGAGGTGTACACATACATGCAAGTGTGGTGGTGTGTGTACATGTGTGGTGCACTTCCTGTGTTGCATGTGATGTCTGGGTCACCTTTGGATGCTCATGCTGTTGTATGTGTATGGATGGTGGTGGCAGTTGCGATATGGCTGTGGTATGGCTCATGTGTGCGAGTTGCAATGACATGTGTGTTGGGGATTGTGATGACATGTCTGAGGTTTGCCAATGCCACTCATGTGCAACTGTCATGTGTGTATGTGTCCATTGTACAGTGCCCTGATGCCTGTGTTTTGCATCTCCCTGTCTGCAGCGTCAACTGATGAAGAGGGCGGAGAAGGTGCTGTGGAGCACAGCGGCGGGGATCCGACCGCCAGCCGGAGACGCAAGGCCCAGCTCCCCTCCCGTGTTGTCATCTCGTCGGGGAGTGAGGAGTCCGGTGCCGCGTCCCAGGCCGCAGCTGCCGGGGGGAGGTCCA
Organism: Ambystoma mexicanum; assembly: GCF_040938575.1. Taxonomy (NCBI): domain Eukaryota; kingdom Metazoa; phylum Chordata; class Amphibia; order Caudata; family Ambystomatidae; genus Ambystoma; species Ambystoma mexicanum. The sequence continues at coordinate 910,288,008 of NC_090932.1, forward strand.
AGAGGCAGAGGTTGGAGTTGGACTCCTCGGCAGCAGAAGGGGCAGCTGGGACCCCACAGGGCCCAACAGGGGAAGATGGCACGGAGTCATCCAGGTTGGTGGGGGGTCTGGTGGAGGAGGAGGCCGTGCAAGCACCAGAGACGGGGTCTGGAGGTGGTGATCCCACTGGTGCTAGTGGTGCAGTCCAGGACCAGGGACAGGAGGCAGCACAGGCCGCCGCGGAGGTGCCTGTGTGCAATCCTGTCCCCGATCCTGTCCCTGCATCATCTTGCACCAGCAGGGATGCCTACGTCCAGACCCGTTTCCAGGCAGGGGATGAGCTGACGTCAACTGGCCTTCCTCTGCCTGCGGACGTGGCTATCCAGGTCCGGGTTGAGCCTGTCCTGGCTGGTGTGGCGTTGCGTCAACGAGCCATGCGAGGTGACCTGCAGTCTTTTCATGGAGAGACTGCACGTCATCTCGAATGGCTCGTTGACCACGTCAGCCTGCTGGGACAGGTCACCCAGACCGGATTCCTCCGTCTGATGGGGCTTGTTCCGACCCCCTCCTCAACTGGACCCCCTACGCGCCAGTCGTCCTCTGTGCCATCATCCCACCCATCAGTCACCTGGGTGCCCTGTGGAGCTGCCTCTGACAGTGCGGCCAGGCTGGTGGAGGAGGCATCCCTGCCACAGTCGGGAGTCGGACGTCCAGCAGGGGTGGCCACATCAACAACTGCACCCCAGCCGGCGGAGGATGTGCAGGCAGCAGGAGGCAGTGCACGGGCAGAGGCAGAGCAGCAGCAGCAACATGGTGGGAGCCATGAAGGCTCGGGGCCTTCGACATCGGAGGGGCAGGCAGCGGCCAGAGGGCAGGAGGACCCAGGACAGAGAGTGTCTTCCGTGTGGCAGCGGTTGGGCCACGCCATAGGTGCGGAGCGGCGGCGGGCGGAAGAGGCGCGGCTCACAATGGTCAGGGCGGAGAACTCCATGCGGAGGGCCCTGAGGCGGGCCGAGTGCCTCGAGGCAATCCGCAGGGGGTTGGAGGAGGACACGGCGTCGTCCCTGCGGACCCTCGGGGCCATGGAACTGGACCGCCTCCGGGACATCGAACAGGAGTTCGATGATGCCCTGGCGCGGAACACCACGGAGTGAGCCGCTGGACTTGCCCGCCGCCTTTGTATATAGTTCTTTAGTTTTAGGTTTCCTTTGTTTTTTCTTATGATTTGGAGTCGACGGACACTGCTCCACTTTTTGTATATAGTTGATATTTAGGTAGGTTTTTTAGGAGGTTTCCTTAGTTCAGTTGTGATGATGGATCCTTGTTATTTTTGTACATAGTTCTTTGTTGCATGGAGAGTTTTTACATTTCACTTTGGACAAAATTTTATGGATTTGATTTTCTACTTTTGTGTTTTTATGCGGACATGCAGCTTATTTTTTCACATTTACATTGTAGTTATTTTTCTTTCTTTACCATTCGTATTTTTGTCCAATACATTTATTTTTCCATTGTTCACTGTGTGGTTTCGTCTCATTGGTTTCATGCATGTCATGTTGTGTGTTTTCCCATTCAATTTGAAAATCTGTGTGTGACGGACATGGGTTCATTTGCTTCATGAACATTGGGGGTGTAACATGTGTTTTCATTGCCATGTAGATGAATTGGTTACTTGGTAGGGCTTTTTGGCTGTGTAGGCTGACCATTACGCACATGATTGGGGATTGTGAGGACCTGGTGGGGGCTGCACATGGTGGCAGGGGGGTGGGGATGGTGGGAGACATGAGTGGGGGCCTGGTGGAGGGTGACCCTGCACTGCTGGGGGGTGGGGCTGCAGGGGGACATGAGTGGGGGCCTGGTGGAGGGTGACCCTGCACAGCTGGGGGGTGGGGGTGGTGGGAGACATGAGTGGGGGCCTGGTGGAGGGTGACCCTGCACTGCTGGGGGGTGGGGGTGGTGGGAGACATGAGTGGGGGCCTGGTGGGGGCTGCCCATGGTGGCAGGGGGGTGGGGGTGGTGGGAGACATGAGTGGGGGCCTGGTGGAGGGTGACCCTGCACTGCTGGGGGGTGGGGGTGCAGGGGGACATGAGTGGGGGCCTGGTGGAGGGTGACCCTGCACTGCTGGGGGGTGGGGGTGGTGGAAGACATGAGTGGGGGCCTGGTGGAGGGTGACCCTGCACTGCTGGGGGGTGGGGGTGGTGGGAGACATGAGTGGGGGCCTGGTGGAGGGTGACCCTGCACTGCTGGGGGGTGGGGGTGCAGGGGGACATGAGTGGGGGCCTGGTGGAGGGTGACCCTGCACTGCTGGGGGGTGGGGGTGGTGGGAGACATGAGTGGGGGCCTGGTGGAGGGTGACCCTGCACTGCTGGGGGGTGGGGGTGCAGGGGGACATGAGTGGGGGCCTGGTGGAGGGTGACCCTGCACTGCTGGGGGGTGGGGGTGGTGGGAGACATGAGTGGGGGCCTGGTGGAGGGTGCCCCTGCACTGCTGGGGGGTGGGGGTGGTGGGAGACATGAGTGGGGCCTGGTGGAGGGTGACCCTGCACTGCTGGGGGGTGGGGGTGCAGGGGGACATGAGTGGGGGCCTGGTGGAGGTTGACCCTGCACTGCTGGGGGGTGGGGGTGGTGGGAGACATGAGTGGGGGCCTGGTGGGGGCTGCCCATGGTGGCAGGGGGGTGGGGGTGGTGGGAGACATGAGTGGGGGCCTGGTGGAGGGTGACCCTGCACTGCTGGGGGGTGGGGGTGCAGGGGGACATGAGTGGGGGCCTGGTGGAGGGTGACCCTGCACTGCTGGGGGGTGGGGGTGCAGGGGGACATGAGTGGGGGCCTGGTGGAGGTTGACCCTGCACTGCTGGGGGGTGGGGGTGGTGGGAGACATGAGTGGGGGCCTGGTGGAGGGTGACCCTGCACTGCTGGGGGGTGGGGGTGCAGGGGGACATGAGTGGGGGCCTGGTGGAGGGTGACCCTGCACTGCTGGGGGGTGGGGGTGCAGGGGGACATGAGTGGGGGCCTGGTGGAGGTTGACCCTGCACTGCTGGGGGGTGGGGGTGGTGGGAGACATGAGTGGGGGCCTGGTGGAGGTTGACCCTGCACTGCTGGGGGGTGGGGGTAGTGGGAGACATGAATGGGGGCCTGGTGGAGGGTGACCCTGCACTGCTGGGGGGTGGGGGTGCAGGGGGACATGAGTGGGGGCCTGGTGGAGGTTGACCCTGCACTGCTGGGGGGTGGGGGTGGTGGGAGACATGAGTGGGGGCCTGGTGGGGGCTGCCCATGGTGGCAGGGGGGTGGGGGTGGTGGGAGACATGAGTGGGGGCCTGGTGGAGGGTGACCCTGCACTGCTGGGGGGTGTGGGTGCAGGGGGACATGAGTGGGGGCCTGGTGGAGGTTGACCCTGCACTGCTGGGGGGTGGGGGTGGTGGGAGACATGAGTGGGGGCCTGGTGGAGGGTGCCCCTGCACTGCTGGGGGGTGGGGGCGGTGGGAGACATGAGTGGGGGCCTGGTGGAGGGTGACCCTGCACTGCTGGGGGGTGGGGGTGGTGGGAGACATGAGTGGGGGCCTGGTGGGGGCTGCCCATGGTGGCAGGGGGGTGGGGGTGCAGGGGGACATGAGTGGGGGCCTGGTGGAGGGTGACCCTGCACTGCTGGGGGGTGGGGGTGGTGGGAGACATGAGTGGGGGCCTGGTGGAGGGTGACCCTGCACTGCTGGGGGGTGGGGGTGGTGGGAGACATGAGTGGGGGCCTGGTGGAGGGTGACCCTGCACTGCTGGGGGGTGGGGGTGCAGGGGGACATGAGTGGGGGCCTGGTGGAGGGTGACCCTGCACTGCTGGGGGGTGGGGGTGGTGGGAGACATGAGTGGGGGCCTGGTGGAGGGTGACCCTGCACTGCTGGGGGGTGGGGGTGGTGGGAGACATGAGTGGGGGCCTGGTGGAGGGTGACCCTGCACTGCTGGGGGGTGGGGGTGCAGGGGGACATGAGTGGGGGCCTGGTGGAGGGTGACCCTGCACTGCTTGGGGGTGGGGGTGGTGGGAGACATGAGTGGGGGCCTGGTGGAGGGTGACCCTGCACTGCTGGGGGGTGGGGGTGCAGGGGGACATGAGTGGGGGCCTGGTGGAGGGTGACCCTGCACTGCTGGGGGGTGGGGGTGGTGGGAGACATGAGTGGGGGCCTGGTGGAGGGTGCCCCTGCACTGCTGGGGGGTGGGGGTGGTGGGAGACATGAGTGGGGGCCTGGTGGAGGGTGACCCTGCACTGCTGGGGGGTGGGGGTGCAGGGGGACATGAGTGGGGGCCTGGTGGAGGTTGACCCTGCACTGCTGGGGGGTGGGGGTGGTGGGAGACATGAGTGGGGGCCTGGTGGGGGCTGCCCATGGTGGCAGGGGGGTGGGGGTGGTGGGAGACATGAGTGGGGGCCTGGTGGGGGCTGCCCATGGTGGCAGGGGGGTGGGGGTGGTGGGAGACATGAGTGGGGGCCTGGTGGAGGGTGCCCCTGCACTGCTGGGGGCTGGGGGTGCAGGGGGACATGAGCAGGTGTGCAGGGTAGTCCCCTGTTTTGTGGGCTGCCTGCTGGGGCCGTGGAGGGTGTACAGGGAACACCTGTGAGGACCCACCCAGCCTAATTGCGTGTGATAATTCCCGCACACCCCTGTAATACACGTACCTGGCCAAATCGCATGTGAGAATTCCCACGCACCCCTGTAATACACGTACCCAGCCGAATCGCATGTAGAACTTCCCGTGTACCCCTGTAATACACGTACCCAGCCAAATCGCATGTGATAATTCCCACGTACCCCTGTAATACACGTACCCTGGCCAATCACGTGTAGAACTTCCCACGCACCCCTGTAATACACGTACCAAGCCAAATCGCGTCTGATCATTACCACGCACCCCTGTAATACACGTACCAAGCCAAATCGCGTGTGATCATTCCTGCGCACCCCTGTAATACACGTACCCAGCCGATTCGCGTGTAGAACTTCCCGCGTACCCCTGTAATACACGTACCCAGCCAAATCGCGTGTGATAATTCCCACGTACCCCTGTATTACACGTGCCCTGGCTAATCGCATGTAAGACTTCCCGCTTACCCCTGTAATACACGTTCCCTGGACAATCGCGTGTTGAACTTCCCGCGTACCCCTGTAATACACGTTCCCTGGACAATCGCGTGTTGAACTTCCCGCGTACCCCTGTAATACACGTTCCCTGGACTATCGCTTTTTGAACTTCCCGCGCACCCCTGAAATACACGTACCCTGGCAGCCTGGCTAATCGCGTGTATAACTTCACGCGTACCCCTGATATGCACATTACCCGCTTTGCGTTCCTTGTTTGGCAGCCCTGTAAACTGGTCCAGGGTTAGCGCAGCCCTTTGCGATGATTTAGCGATTTTGATGGCTTTTCCTTGCGCGAGGGCGTTCTTGGGGGCGTTACTGGCGCTGCTGCAGGGTCGCTGCGATACTCTGCGCCACGGCTGGTTTGGGAGCCTAAAATCCATGAATACGCTGTGCGCGGAAATCGGTTTTAGCGCACGTGCCTGGCGCAGACAATCGCACGCGGACACTCTGCGCCAGCCGCTTGCGACACTTTTCTGCGAAATTCTATGAATTACCCTGTCTGTTTACAATAGACGTTAAGAACATATGCACTTCCATACCACATGATTTAGGTCAAGAAGCAGTAGAATGGCTTATTTTGCAAGAGGATGAAATCAGAGCTGAAAGATCTTTCTAATGGCCATCCTAGATTTCATAGCACAGAACTCATACTTTAGGCACGATAAACAATTCTATTTGCAGGTATCAGGCACCTCAAATGGGACCACAATGGTGCCAGCATTGCCAATGTTTTCATGTATACATTTGAAACGGAACATGTCCTGAACCACCTCATATGGCATAAATATATATGCTATTGGGGGAGATTCATAGATGACATTGCTTGTATATTGCTAGGCACAAAAGAAGAATTGAACATATTTCTCAAGTACATGAATGAAATTGATCCTCACATATAATTCACAGAAGAAATTGTAGTAAGGAAGGTCTATTATCTTGATGTAGCAATTGAATTGACAGAGTTTTGGTTTGACTACTGGTCTATTTTGTAGATCTACTGATCACAACCATGTATTGCATCACCTAAGCTGCCACCAACCCAACACAATCAAATGCTTACCCTAAATCCAGTTATTGAGAGTGAAGAGAATTGTTTCTGAAAGTGATCAATGTGATGAATAGCTAGATGCTTTGGGAGAAAGATATATGGAATGTGGATACAGTGCAAAGGAGACTAGGAAGGCCAGATTAAAAGCGAATGAACAAACAAGAGAAATGCTATTACAAAAACTAAGAATAGCAAAACACCAGATTTAGTATATGTGTCCAAGTTTTCAATGCAAAATCAAAACAGTAGGAAGATAGTGAACACACACACTGGTCGATTTTATCCGAAGATGATAAAATAGGTTGTTTGTTTAGAACAATATCTACATTTGCATACAACAGTAACCCAGTAATGCACAATGACAACAATCAGGAAAGAAGAAATCACTAACAGGACAGGGACATTCCTGTGCCTTGAGTGTGTTAACTGTGGGTACATTACAATGGGAAATGTGGTTTTCCACCCGAATACAGTGAAGAACATTTTATTGGAAAACTTTGCTAAATGGGAAACCTCAAGCATCATTTACAGTATGAAATGCCCATGTGGGCTATATTATGTGGTCCAGTCCACAAGAAAAGCAAAAACCACTGGAGTGAACAAGGAACATGAAATCCCTGGATGTATGCCTGTGATGATGGAAAGTACACAAATATAAGGGCATTTTCTGTTAATCACTCTCTGGCTCGTCAGGTAGATATCAAGAAAAATATATAAATGGTTTTGAACCAGAGTGTACAGGATGACAAGAACATCTTTTTAACTTATTCTAAAAAAAGTACATTCGGAAGTGCGGCTGTTGGGCTGTTCGGCTGGCGGCGGGTGGCAGGTGGAGGACTTAAAACTGGTGATTGTGTTGTAATAACTCTAAGTAGATAATCTCTGTAACTGTGGATACTGACCAAACATGAGGAAAAACAAACTCCCGCTTATACGTAAAGAAGCGGGCTCAGACTTCTTTACAGCTGTGAGTACTAGACCAGCAAGTCTTGCTCGCGCGGCAGCATTACTGCTGCTGGAAGCAAATGAAGAGGAGGTGGAGCTCCTGCAGTGTGCACAAGAGTGCTCATTGTTGGAGAAACAGAGGGATGATAATATAGACCCCTCACAATTACTGTTCGGGAAGATGATGTGCCTAATAACATATCGGTTAAAATGAAGGCTTTTGGCTCAAGTAACGATGCTGAGTCACAACCCTCCGAAAATGATAACTGTACTCCTAGTGAATTTAATTATGATAATTTGTTGGACTTTTCTAATAATCTTCCCACGCATGCTACAAATCCGGTTGGGAAATCTTTAACAAGTCAGCCTGACTCATTTGTTTCTGAATTCTCTGTAATGATGAGCCTTTTCAATCGGCTAATACTTACAGAATTACGGAAACAAACTGAAGCCATTGGGGATCTGGCTTCTGAAATCTCGCTATTACCATGTAAACTATCTGAGTAATTGATTAAAATACTGATGGAGAGGTTGGGGGACAGCCCTAAGTCAGAAGGTGTAAGTTCTGGGCCCGTAAAGTCTCTCTCGGCTTTGCTAGCAGATGAGATTATTGTTATATCCGCTACTCAGGAACCCAAAGCCGAGATAGGCTTGGACATTACTAACAATGACCTGGTGGAAATCAAACAAACTGATCAGGGGGTGAATAAATCCCCGAATATAAAGGGAATTGGTATGATCAAATCTAAACTTTCAAAAAGACAAGGGAAAAAGTTAGCCAAATTGAAGAAAAAAAATAATAATAATAAAAATGGGGGATTGTGGAAGTCCTCGAGAAAGTTTCTGAGGGACTGCAATTATGAAGAGGATGTAGATGAAGTGTTAGCTTCTGCAAATAAACAATCACAATGCAAAGTTCCTGCAATCTGTAAGGACCCCCCCTTGAACTCAAATAGAGGCACAGATCAATCAACACAGAGCACATACATGGAGGGGGAATACGCACTCTGTGAAATTATGAAAAAAAAGAACCATCGGGAAGATGTGTACAATATCTTTAATGCTATTCCGGCATAGGGAACCACTGTTGACTCTCATAAGCCACAAGATGGCGATGACAATACTCACCCAAATAGACAGGATGAAGTTATGTTAGAAAGTAAGATCAGAAATGTGGGTGAAATGGGCCGTGGTGTCGTTCCAGTGAGGAACCATGAAGGCATTACGGTCAATAATGGTCTAGGTAGCACTGATTGGAAAATCGCATCTGGTAAGGCATCTAATGATAACTATTCTGGTACAAACACAAGGGCAACCAGTTTAAATCCAGAAAAACTTCGTATAGATTCTATGAATATGACTAAAGATCAGGACATAAAACAGAATGTGAATGATGATGTGCTATATCAATCTATAATAAGAGTCCTTAAGGATAAGACCCACACAAAGTTTTACAATTTCTGGCCGAGCAAATGAAGGTCAAGAATTCGGTCGGGACATGTGAGGAATATTGTACAGATTCGGGTAGTGATAGGCATGGAATAAAGAAGCAGAGTGGTTATGGGGAGGTCGATGAACAGCTCCAGCGTCACCGGTTGCTTGACCTGAAAGATCCAGTGTGACCGGAGTTACCGGGGCTTGTTCTGACTAACTTATTTAATGACCCTGTTAACACCTCTCTAAATAGGCCATTTATGCTATCTTTATTCGGTCAAATTCCAGATCTAAGTTTGATTACTTTGGCAGTCATTGACCTAGTTGATTACATTCATAGGCAACGACTAGACTATGTCCGATTAGTGATTCGATCGCCATTGGTCAGAAACCTGCTTTTGAAAGAGGCTGAGCAGTTACAACGTAGAGGGTATGATATTTTTGAATTTGTGCATACTCAACCTCAGGTCAAACACTCATTGCCAACTAATAATAGATATGTGAAGGACGTTTTTCCTGATAAAGTGAGTAGAGTAACTGAGGCTGCTGTTGACAACATGGAAAAACAGTATTGGAGGTGGCTTGCCCTGTCCCTTCCTGAGTCCATTGACACCCTTAAAAAACCGGGGAATCCTCTCTAGTACCTCAAAAACTAACTCTGAAATTACTGAGTTGGAACTCGAGAGGATCGACAAACTTGCTGTATAATCCGATCCTCATGAGTGAACTTGCTCATTTTGATTTTGTCTGTATTCAAGAAACTTGGTCAAGGGTTCACCTATGTTGGGAGGGCTTTACTGTCGCTATGTGCACAAGGGGGCAAGCTTGGCCGCCCAAAAGGCGGTCTCGTTACTGGTGTGAAAAACGATATTAACCCTAGAATCACAGGTGAATGGGTATTTTCTCATCACTTTTTACTGGTGGTTTACATATTGAAGTTTAATGCTGTTAATACTGCGTTTCTGTTTGTGAATACATATTGGAACCCGATCGAACATACGGATCATCAGTTGTGGTAAGAATTCTGAAACTTGGGTTCATTAATGGAAAGTTGGTTGGCTGCTTATGTAGGAGGGCACATTGTGATTGTTGGGGATCTCAATGCTGATATTCTTGGGATCCTCTAATCAGTGATCTATACATTCGTAACCTTGAGGCGTTACCATCATTAGGGTATAACTCAAAGCGTCGGGGGAGAATCTGGTCTCAATTTACTGAGGTTTGGGGGCTGGAAATACTTATGAACCACCTGCCTACTTGGAAAGCTAGAGGCCTGAAATGTACAATTGATTATATTATTTGTTCTCTGGGTGTGTTTAACTGTACAGGAAAGTTTGATATCATTGAGACCAATCTTAGTGATCACTGTATGCTCTCCCTATAAATTGGCACTGTGGCACAACAAAATCCAAAAACGAGCTACAACTATGGCCTGAGTATCAACTGTGCAGGTAATAGAATCAAGTGGACAGAGAAAAGAAACACCTGCTTTACTGCCACTATGATAAAAGATCATGAGAGTTTCTCCGACTACCAGAGGGAGGACACATACTCAGCCCACAAATTCACAGATTATATAAGTAGCTCCCTTACGAAAATGGAGGAGTCTTTCAGCCACAGGAAGACTTTTAATAACCCTAAGACCCATAATTTTGATCTGGAAGTGAGGGACCATAAGCGTTTGATGAGGAAAGACATTAGAAAAATGATGAAAGACGGGTACCTGGCTACAGGTACAGCGGCTATGTTAAAGAAAATAAAGCAAAACTATAAAAATTGGTCTATTCAACAACACATTACTAGATGCCAGAGGGATGGGGAAGCTATGCTAAACTCTTTACGAGGAGCTAACCCAGCCAACTTCTGGAACTTAATTAATGATCTAGATAAATCTCAGAAAGAGGTACTCCTTAATCCTATTAATGAATCTACCTGGTTGGGGCATTTTGCCAATTTGTTGCGTACCAAAAAGGATGAGGTACCAGTAACCTTGAAATGTAAATCTCAATGGCTTCTGAACTTCAACACGAGGGACATTGAAGATTTAATTAGTAAATTAATTAGTAAATCAAAAAATTCAGGGCTGAATAACTTATCTAATAACATTTTTAAGCACGAACCTGTGATATGGGCAAAAATACTCACCATTCTGTTTAATAACATACTACTGACTAAAGTTATTCCTCTGTCCTGGAGGGTTTTGATTATTATCCCAATCTTTAAGAAGGGTTCACGACAATGTCCCTCGAGTTATAGGCCAATTGCCATTGCAGATCCGGAGTCAAAGCTGTTCGCGTCCTTGGTTCTTAAAGACATACAGAAGTGGGTGCAAGAGAAACAAATCCTAGATATGAGACAAATAGTTTTCAGGAAAAACATGGGAACCGAATGTGGTGGGTTGCTACTTAATTGTCTGCGAGCAGAAGCTATGAAGAAGGGTGCTAGCTCAATCTTTGTTGCATCCATGGATTTAACCTCTGCATTTGATCTTGTTGATAGAACAATTCTGTGGGAGGGACTGAGAGTATTGAATATGCCCCCTATCCTTCTGGACATAGTAATGGCTATCTATTCAGATACAGGACTGAAGGTCAGACTGGACTCTAAGGGCACTATCTCTAATGAACTCATTATACACAATGGTCTTCGTCAAGGCTGTAGGTTGGCACCCACGTTATTTAATCTTTATGTGAGTGGTGCGAATATTGCCCTGTCCAACAAAGGCTTAGTATTCCCCAGAATACGGAATATCCGGCTTGCCTGGTTAGCTTATGCAGACAATGTCCTGCTTACGGACAACACTAAGGTTGGTCTCCAAAGAATGCTTAAAGCTTTTGAAGAATTTATTACCACCATATCATTGAAAATCAATCCATCAAAAACAGTTATAGTTCGTTTGGGAAGAATAAATAAGAAGTTAAACATTTATACCTGGTCATGCGGTAACAACTGACTTAAAGCTCAGCCGGTGTTTAAATGTCTGGGTTTTGTTATATCGGGCACCAACTCTAGACCCTTATATAGGACACAACTTAGACTTAAAGCGGATATTGCTATTCGACAAATGCGCGCGATAGAATCTAAATTTGGCAATTTACAATGATCCCTCTGATGGAATTTTATATAAAAATAAATATTCCCCGATTAATCCATGGGCCGAAACTTCAATCAAATACTTGTGAGGGGGACTGGTCGTCCACTGAGAGCTATTTCTGGAAATCAGTTCTGTTTTTTTTACTAAAATGCATTCCATTTGAATTAATTAAGTATGAATTTGGTTTAAACTTTCTTATGGTTTGGGCAACTTGGAAAAGACTAACGTTGTGGAGGAAGTGTAAGTCAACTGAAGTTAGATCACTGTACTTCTGTGCAGGTCAGGACACTGAAAATCCTTTTATTCAAGTTTTGAATTCTAAGTCATTAAAGACCTTGACATTTCTAGGTATGTCGGTAACCTCACTTATGTATAAACCCTCCCGAGTTAAAGAAAGTGTTATGGGTTTCGATTGGTTACACACCAAAAATAAAATGGTAGAATCAAAATTGTACCATCAAGTGTGTGCACTGAACAAATGGCTGCTGGCTATGGAAACCTATTTATCTAAATATCCTAGTAAAAGAATTCGAAATGATTTTATGCATTTTAGGTTTAATGTCATTGCTACAAACCAGACTAACTCTATTAGAATGTCTCTGTCAGGTACTTGGACATGGTGTAGATTCTGTTGTATAGAAGGGATGGTTGAGAATTTACAGCATATCCTGCTGGTGTGTCCGGCTCTTAAGGCCAAAAGGCTTTTATATTTTGGTTAGCATGTATCAAACACAGCTGATGTTGACAGGGAATTTATCTGGATGAAAATGCCACATAATAGTAATGGTAACCTAAACATCAGGGTTGCAACTTTTTTGAGAAATGTTTGTGCTTTTTTTTAACTGATTAGAATTTAACTAATTTTAAAAATAGGCTTAATAGTGATCTTGAGTGAGGGTAATAATTGCTTTAGTTCGGTTGTGATGTTATGTGCTTTTGTTTTTCTTCTGTCATGAATTTATGTATCTTTGTGGTTAGTCTATGGGCCTCATTATGGGTCGGGCGGTCCGGAAATAACAGTGGCGGTAAACTCGCCGCCACTGTTAATTCCGGAAAGCCCGATCTCGAGTCCTGCAGGCAGGAGGTGGCGTTCCCGCCAGGTCTGACCTGCAGGCGGACGTGGAAACACCAGCACCATCACGAGATGGTGCCGGTGTTTCCACTTCCCCATTCCCATTGAGTCCTATGGGACTCAATGGGAATGGGGATTTACTGAATTCCGCCTCCGGAATTCCCGGGACACCGGGGTTGTAATGCCCCGGTAATTCCGGGAGTCACGGAGGCGGAATGGTAAGATGAGTCTGGCGGTAACCGAGCTGGAAAAATCAGCAGGTTACCGCCGAACTCGTAATGAGGCCCTATGTCTTTATGCCTTTCTTTTTGGTGTGAATCTAGTGAAAATCTATGCCATATTTAACATGATTTGAATTGTATACTTCTTCTTTTATGTTTTTGTACAATGAACCACTGAAATTGTGTTTTTAATATTTTGAAAAGGTTTTTACAAACCAAAACAAATAAAGGAAAAAAAATATATAATAATCATTAGCATATGACATCAACTCACAGTTCAAATCTCATCATACACACATTTCTCTCTTAGTCACTCATCTATTCTCATAGTGTCCACATTGGCAGAAACTCTTTTTCAATTCTTCAGTGACATCAAAACGTTTTTTATCACTGGTACAGTAATCTTTGTAATTGTCTCAACCCAATCAGAAATACAGGTGTTGTTCACTGTTCATTCTTATTGTAAACACTTTATGATCGCCAACATATGTTTCTGTCTTTTTAGGGACTGAAAATGTATCCCTCAGATTCTCGACCTTCTTCAGGATGTTAGAACAAAGATCTTGTTGTCTCTTTGCCTTATATAGACGGATATGAGTCACGCCACCTACACAAAATCATATAAACACTATTTTAAAAACTATAAGTACCTCTTGTCATCCATATTTCTTTTTCAGAAACACTACAATTGTGTTCAGCAACTCTATAAATGTTTTCCCCCACCTTGACTCACCTCCACATAAATTATAGGAGATGCACGAAAAAGTAAATTGGAATGAATCCGTCATTAGGGGAAAATAGTGATCTCTTCACCTTGGGCCTGTTAAAAAGTAAAACATAAATAGATGGATTCACCAATGCATTCACTTTTATCTTAACACTTCATTGTGACATATCTAAGTTCTCATCAGTCATTACCCATAAGTACCTGGATCTCAATTTGAAACATATGCAGAAGTTGCTTCTATTTTATGACTTGGCTTCTCCCAAAATGAAACAGGTATGTCTCCTTCCCGCCTGTTCCACCTGGAAACATGAATCTATATCAGTCACCTGTATTGCACATAGGTGTCATCTGCTGATGTTACCAATATTTTATTGTTTTTGCCAGGGGAACTCACCAGCTTACACTCCATGCCCGGCAGCCAGTCTTATACGGTAATAATGGTGTTTTTTCTCCCTGTATCATTAGTAGGCTTGCCGACTCGACGCCCTTGCGGGGCCAAAGGTCTTCACTAAATCTTTGCGGCAACGAACCATCATCGTTGAGGTGTACCGCTCGCCTCCCCTGTTACAGGACCTTTTCGATCACTCTTCTACAAGCACCGCAAGGAACAAAGCTGCTGCCTCAAAGACAACATTCACCTTTTCTTCATCTCGGAAGTTCGATGACCTGTGGCTTCTGCTCGAAAGGGAGTACACTGAAGAAGGGCCCTTCGATTCCCCGATGAAGAACTCTACAACACAAGGTACATTTGGGTTGCAGAACTATAGAAGAAAACAAGACTTTAATAGACAATATATGGACTGGGCTTGTAGTGCATCTTCATTTACAGGTTGCCAGGTGGGGGGATCCTCGTACAGAATTGTGCCTGACGGTAGGGGCTCAGTCTTTTGCCAATTGTCTAATCAACTTGTCCTCCTCTTAGGTCTATGGTTCATATCGATTTGCTGTGTTGATTCGTATGCTATTTGAACTGAGTATAGTTGATGCATTTTAATGGAATCCGAGTAATAGTGGTATCTAGGACTGTATATATATGCCATTTTAGAATTGTCGAAGCACAAAGAGTATTATCGTGATACTGTATATAACATTGAACCTTATATATATAAAGACAGTGTTTTAACTTATACAATGTGTGGACCTTCCTTTGTGGGTGCTGGGGGACGACACTGTACTTAAGAACCAGCCTGCATCACCTCCTGAGAAGCTAGGCCTTGATTGCTCAACCATAGCTACCCTATAGAGAACCTTGGCTGGGGTCCTCTGTGCCTATCCTCTGCCATATAGAGAGCAGGAGTACAGGCGCCCCCTCCAGTGCGTTTCTTTACACTGATAGCAGCTGTGGGATGCTTATGGTTTTAAGAATCAGTGTATAACCTTGCCACTTACTAAATATCTACACTTTGTTAAATTGAGTTTTAGTTGTGTACAAGATAACTACATTACAAGCAATGGAATCTTTTGCGAATGGTAAATTGACTTGGATGAGCTTAGAGGCTATCCAGAGTGCTTGTGAAGCCAGGGAGTGAGACTTTTTAGATAACTCTAGGGCTGAGCTAAAAGCCGCCCTGGTGGACTACCAGACTGATTGTGAAGCTCTTGAAGGGGGGAATGCAACCAATCAGGACTCTGCCCCTGGGGATGCTGTTTAATCTGTTTCTGGGAATGCCGCCATTCCGGTTGCCTCTGTTCCAAACCCCAGCACTGCTCTTCAGGGGGAAGCCCTAAAAATGTAACTTTTGAAATTGGAGCTACAACGAGAACAGTTAGCCTTTCAATACAAAAATTTGCCAACAGAAGCTGAATTGAAGAAAGAGGAGTTGGCACAACAAGTAGCACTCAAAGATAGGGACACTGAGCACCAGAAAATTCAGCGGGAGAAAGCTGGAGTGGAGACTTCAGTGAAACCAGTTGAGAGTGTCAGGTCCCCAGCCACCAAGTTTATGAAAGATTTGGTTGGTGTATATGCGGAGGGTTCTGATATCCTCCAATGGATTGAAGCGTTTGAGATGGCTTGTGGAATCCATTGGGCTAAGTGTTTGTTAAGCAGAGTGCCTTAGACTGGATATGACTGTATTCTGAAACTGAGCGTGGAGGAAAGGAGGCAGTATGAGTGCATGAAGTCTGCTTCAATTGCCAAGTTTGGCAAGACACCGACCCAATACCTTAAAAGGTTCAGGGAATTTAAGAAACGAGAGAATGTGTCTTGGGTTGACTGGGGAGTGCTGTGCACATGAACATGATGGGGTGGATTGATATTAAGGTAAAAACGTTTGTTGAGCTGTCACACCTTTTGTTTTTTGAGTATTTTTCGGAAGCCTGTTTACTGGAGCTGCATCAGTATGTTGCTGACCAGAATAACAAAGGACTCCAGTGGGAAGGACAAGGACAAAGAAAAGGGGACCTCTTAGAAGGCTGAGGAGTCTCAAAAGCAATCACAGTCGAGTAAATCAAAACCCTCCTCTCCTAAGACCCAAAAACCTAGTGGGGATAAGTCCTTTGTGGTTGGGAGTAAAGTAGTGGTCCACCTGCTGCAAATCAGGGTCCCAGTGGTTCCAGTACCGTACCCCACAGTCCTGACACTTGTTCCGACTGTGGGGTTCTGGATCACAAAATGGGTGACCCCAAGTGTAAAGGTAAGGCACTTAGAGTCCAGGCTGTCAGCGTGACCTACCCTTCCCCCATGCCTGAGGTGGAGGCCACTGTCCCCCTCTCCTCTACCGGAATCACATTCGGTGCTCCTGTAGAGATTTCCCTAGTGTCCTTTGGGGCCTGGGACCAGTACGCGGAAGTACTGGTGACAATCCCACAAAACACCTGCAGGTTTCTGAGAAGTGTCCTCTTGAATGGTCAGCCTTCTACTGGTTTGAGAGACACTGGGGCAAGCATGACAGTCGTGGACAGGACCCTGCTCATGCCAGAGGACTATGTAGGTGCTCCTCTGAGAACCACCAGGTTAGATGGTGGGCCTCCCAAATTATCCCCTGTAGACGTAGTTAACATTACAATTGGAGATACATTTGGAGACAAGATAGCAAAGCTTCCTGTCCTGGTTCAGGACAACGTGACTCCTAACATTTTGTTGGGAAATGATTTGGTAGAAATGGGGATGATCTCGGATGGTCTACCCATGGCTGCTGCGGAGGTCACCCGGTCACAAGGGGTCCGGCTGTGAGTCCGGTACCCTCGCAGATGGGGAAACCCAAGGTACCATGAAGAAGGAAAAGCAAGAAGGCTACCTCTGTGAAAGGGACCTCTTCTCTTCCTCAACTCCTGTGGGAGAAGAACCAGAAGACTCTCCTATGGGAGAAGTACTCAACCCGGAGGACCACCCCGACCTTCAATGCTTGTTAGCCGAAAGGGGACCCTCCTGGGTGGACTTCTGTAAGGGTCACAGAGAGTGCCACTCACCCGAGGGTCTGAGGAAACAGGCCCTGTCCCAGGCACAGGGAGAAGTGCCTAGGACATTCCGGATCTATTGGGATGGTGAGCTCCTTGTTAGTGAGCCCACTAAGCCTGAACCTGGTGCCCTCAAGAAGTTGGCGGTACCCCAGGTTTACCGGCCCTTCCTGCTGCAGTTGGTGCATGAAGTGCCCCTGGCTGGTCATTATGGTACCAAGAAGACTAAGCAGAGGCTCTCTGCCCATTTCTACTGGCCTCGGATGGGAGTAGAAGTGGAGTCCCACTGCAGGACCTGCCCAACTTGTCAGTTGTCTGGCAAGACTGGAGGCAGTGTCATTGCTCCACTGCAGCCATTGCCAGAGGTTGGCACCCCGTTTGAGAGGGTGTGCATTGACATTGTTGGTCCCCTTGATGATCACACTTCAGGTGGACATCGGTTCATCCTGGTCTTGGTTGATCATGCCACCAGGTACCCTGAGGCTATACCCCTTCTGACTATTACTGCCAAGGCGGTTGCCAAGGCTCTCCTGGGCATTTTCATCCATGTTGGATTCCCTAAGGAGGTTGTCTCTGACAGAGGATCCAACTTCATGTTGAGCTACATGAAAACCATTTGGAAAGAGTGTGGGGTAACCTACAAGTTCTCTTTGAACTCTGAAGGGCATGCTAGGTGCTTTGGAAGATCCCCTAAGGAGGAAATTGGATCTCCTCCTGCCATGCATGCTGTTTGCTTATAGAGAGATACCTCAAGAGGGTGTTGGTTTCAGCCCCTTTGAGTTACTCTTTGGACATCCAGTGAGGGGGCCCCTTGCGTTGATCGAAGAAGGTTTGGAAGCCACCCCTCCAGGTCCTGCCAAACAAGTGGGGGACTATGTGTGTGGCCTCAGACGGAGGAGGACACAAATGATGGGTTAGGCAACAACTAATCTCAAGGCCAGCCAGGAATTGAACAAGTACTGGCATGACCTTAAAGCCTCGCAAGTGGACTGGACTCCAGGACAGGAGATCCTTGTGATGGAGCCTACCAAGCCTCGAGATTTGGCAGTTAAGTGGACTGGACCCTTCAGAATCATCTCCAAGATGGGCAAAGTCAATTATCTGGTTGACATGGGAGTCCCTGGGGTAGCCCCTCAGATATTCCATGTTAACAGGCTCAAGCCTTTCCATAGGTGAGCCGAAGTCTCAAGTATCTTGCTGTCTTCAGAGCAAGAAGAGGATGAGAGTGAGCCCCTTCCTGATTTGCTGCATAGCAACCCTCAGGATGGCTCAGTGGAGGGAGTGCATCTCTCTCCAGATCTGACGACAGAGCAGTGAGGGCCTCCAGGGCTTTGCTCCAGCAGTATGCCTCTCTGTTCTCACTGGCACCAGGCCTTACACTGTGGTGTAGGCACGTAATTGACACTGGTCACACTGTGCCTGTCAAAAGAAGATGCTACCGTATGTCAGATACATTTAAGAATCACATCCAGGCTGAGGTCGCCAAGATGTTGGATCTGGGTGTTATTGAACCCTCAACCAGTCCCTGGTCCAGTCCATTGGTCCTTGTCCCCAAGGCAAGTTCCCAGGCCGGTACCGAGGATTGGAGGTTCTGTGTGGACTACAGAGAAGTCATGCTGTCACCAAAACTGACGCGCACCCATTGCCCGGGCAGATGAGCTCATGGACACCATAGGTGCTTCCAAATTTGTGAGCACCTTCAACCTTACCTCAGGCTATCGGCAAATAGCTATGACAGACCATGCCAAGGAAAAGACTGCAGGCGGAGTCAGTGCTGAGTCTCGAGAGTCTGCTGTGTGCTGGGAGCAGACACTGTCCACTTTCTACTTCCATTGAAATTTGGAATCTTGTGGCCATAATAACCTCAGCAACCCGCGGAGCGGCGCGGAGTCGGTGCTGAGTCTTGAGAGTCTGCTGTGTGCTTGGAGTAGACCCTGTCCTCTCTCTTTTTCCATTGGAATTTGGAATCTTGTGGCCATAAAAACCTCAGCAACCCGTGGAGCAGCGCAGAGTCGGTGCTGAGTCTCGAGAGTCTCTTGAGGCTTGCGAGACCCTCGAGGTTCTATCTACCTTCAGCATGTCCCAGGAAAAGCGGCATGAACGTAGAATTCGACAGCCACTTACACTTACACGATCATGAAGGAAGCCATGCCCAGAACACTCCACAGGTAAAAGAACCAGGCAATGAATGTGTCAAAGTACAATTAAGATCTGAATGCTCTGCTTTTGCTTCGAACTTTATTGCCGTCAATCAGACAAACAACCAAAGTCACTTGGTTGCACAGAAACTGGGTATGGCAAGTATGAGTGTGAAAATAAACCGCAACACTCAATTGTATAGCTTGCGCCCCATAGATTACGATTCCCAAGTTGCTGAGCATCAAGAGCACGAATGTGTGAGTGCGTGTAGCGGAGATGAGAGCAAAAATGAAATAAATCGAATATGCAAGCAGATCCGTGAGCTAGGAGTCACTTTAAACACCACTGCTGATCTAATGACCCTAGCTAGTGTCTTAATGAACAACATCAAAGAGCAAAAAGACCCTAACTCGCCAATATTTCCCCCATTACATTTACTCGCATGGGTGGAATTATCCAATTCTAAAATATCTGAAGCGCCGAAGCAGGACATTCTAAAAAATCGATTGCAGCGCTTAACATCAGAAAGCACAGGCCCATGGATTGAAAGTGATAATTTTCGCTAAAATGCGATTTCCCAAAAGAACACACCCATAACATAAGTGCTATCAAGTCTACTAACACTGAGTGGTTAAATAACGATGGCGCGACCCTAATTAACGAACAACAAGACTCATTGACTGAATGCTGGGACGAAGTCTGTGAAGCAGGTGGCGTGCCTGTTTCAAATGATGAATGTCTAAGTCCACTTTTTAGACCTAGCGCGGACGTGCTTGAGCAAGCAAAACAATCAGACATAATCAATGAAAGTGCATGCAAGGATTTGAGTCCAAATAAACGGCGAGACTCCATTGCAGTAGTAAATAAACTTCTAAAATACTTGACAAAAATGAATGGTGATCTAAACTCCAAAGCGATGGCAAATGAATCTTCCACACTTAGCAAAGAAGAAAGCCAAAGGACTGCCAAGGAGCCAAGATTAATCACGCTGCCTTATTGCTCCAACGTGGAGGTGTTTAGCTCGGGAATTAAAGAGCTGCCTGGAGCGTGAAAACTCAGGCAATTCAATTCAAGTCCCTCGTCGGAGATAAGGTGTTCCCAAAAGAGGAAGCACGATACAAACCAGACTTCAAAACCTAAGGAATCTTTGAGTAACAAGTCCTTGATTATCCCTCAGCCTCACTTTGAGAATGACTCTCAGGAGCAGCCTGAAGCAGTCTTGTTATTATCTTCCTCATCTGATGAATCCTCGCTTGACTCTTCCATAATGGACCGCCATTATCCAAAAATAAGACGGCAGCAAAAGAAAATACAGTGCAATCAGAATTGTAAAAAAACCTCCCTCAAGACTTCTTCAAAGAGGTCTTATATGATTTCAGGCCATACATAATGTCATCATTGTCCATTACGATAGCGCCCATGAAGAAACTATATGAACAGCTAAACGAAAACATAAAAGACCTATCAACATTGTCTGCACTGATGAATATGAAATTGATAAATGGTGAATCCAATGACAACTCTGCAAAATCCAAACTATGGGATAACATAAGCAGAATAGATAGATCATTGAAAGAACTTGCTGATCAAAAAAGAGGCTGTTGGCAGAGGTTGCTAGAGAAGCGCTGGGGCTCCTCAAACACAATCAAAGTATGTATGTAAGCAATATAGAGGTCACTGCAAACCAACACCCTAAGGAACCCGAAGCAATAAAAACATAGCAATCATGATAAGTGACCAGCATTCTATCAAAAACACCATGAGTGAGAAGGAAAAAGTGATAACAATCTCTGAGACTGTAACATCAGCAGAAGAAGTAAGCAATTTGGAAAATATCACGGATACTCAAGAAACGCATCTTCCATCTTTATCTTCCGAAAACGCACATGTAAACCTAGTAATGAGAGCTAGATCTACAAATGAAGTAGACTCGAGCTCTCCAAAACCAACAAATGCAAATGGTGAAGGTTTGATCGGCAACCCAGATCTCAACAGACAAAAAACAGCTGAGGAGAAGGACAGAACATTCTCAATTTTTCAAAAAAACAGCGTCACAGGAAATAAGGCGACACAAGAAAAAAAACAAAAAAATCAAAAATGCACAAGGAAGAGAAACAATCTTGGCTCTCGAAAATTTCTCTTAGAAACTTAAAAGCAGTATATGTTTTTGTCAACTCTGGAAGAGTGTTTGAGAAGCCTAAACAGCACGATCAAACAACAAAGCAACCCATCGCAGTGCAGCTTCCTGCGGATCAAACACAAATGGAAAATCTTAACAATCTACTGAACATGTCCACATATGAAGATGCAATCGAATCAGATGACACCCAAGATGACTCTGAAATTGAGCTAATGGAACCATCAACTGATACTTCAAAAGTTGATAACAACATAAAACCAGAGAGCTCCATAGATAATGTAAGTAACTCCCCAGCGCAAGACAGAATCTGCAAACTAATATTGCCACTGGAAAATCCTAATCTGCAAAAACAAACAGAAGGAGAAGTAAAGTTCTTAACCATGGACGAGAAAAGAAAACGTCTCACAATAATAACCAAAGAAAAATCCCTAACAACCGAAAAGGGCACTTTGAGACTGGAGGGGAGAGAACAACATATTGAATTACCAGTCTTCAGTGAAACAAAAAGGAACTCCAACTCACTTGAAGTTAAACAATTGAACCCAAAAATACATAACTCCACAAACAAGAATTCTAAATCTGAAGAAAATAGAGGGGCTACAAACCAGCTGCAAAATAAACCCCCTAAACGACAGCTAAAAATGGCAAAATATCGCCTGGTACTTGAAAGGATTCTGACAGCAAAGGACGACTTAATTCTCAATCAAAGTAACGTCCTTCGTTTATTACATCATGTACCTGGTCTAAGATCCATCGAATCCTGTAGAATTCATAGACGAACGCTATAAGGATCGAGCACGTCTTCACATTGATTCCAGACTGATATGTGACTAACTCATAAAAGCTGTCCCCTTCATTCTATCACTGGGATTTGATATTCACAAAGAAGCTGATGAATGTGTTAAATGAAAGCTAGACATGATGCGTCGCCCAATCAAAGTGTTAGACATAGAGGGGTGGAGTTAGTCAGTAAACAAACGCCCATAGAATTAAAGAGGACTGTTATTGAGAATGAAAATGACACAGGACGTAGAGAATCATCTGCGAGTGAATTTGATAAAAGTACAAATAAATTGATCCCGGGTAAACAAATTAAAATAACTTTCAAATGCAAACTGAATCCAGACGATCAAAAGGAGACCCAACCAACTGCAACCAGTTCACCAGAATTGCCAACACAATGGAACTGGCTAGCCATGTATTGGGAGGGCAGAAAAGCTAACGCCAAAAAAGACAGCTGCGATCTCAATATTCTTTCCTGGAACACCAGAGGTTTTAATCATTCTTTTGGTGACTTTTCAAAATGGATAGAAGATCTTACCATCATACGCCTTCAGGAAACATGGATGGCCAACTGCCCAACCTTTGAGGAATTTTAAATATCAATTAATCCTGCCATAATGAGAAAAAAAGGGCGTCCTTCTGCAGGGTTGATGACGATGATCAAAAAGAACTCAGGATGGAAAACTATCTCATCTAGTAATCCCTTCGCCTTTATACAGCATACAATCATAAAATCAACATGTAACATGACTAAAAAAGAAAATCAACTTGATTTAATTAATGTATACTGGCACCACGCCCTGACAGTCACAACCAAATTCATAACGACAGTCTGTGAAATAATTAATGATATAAACAGTGAACAAGAGCTCCCAAACATCATTCTCTGCGGGGACCTTCATCTGGAGTGCCTAAAAACAAATAATGACTGGAACAGCATAAAGACAGACTCTCTCGAAAACTGGCTTCCAGATAGTATAATGCAATGGACGAGAGAAACGTAACAGTCTTAAATGGTAATATCAAGGGTAACATCCCAGCTCATTCAACGTGGAGCGACATGAAGTCTACTTCAACTATAGACTTTGTTTATGTGTCGAATAACTTTACACAACAAACAAAGGTGCTTGAAATTACTAAAATGCAGACGAGCGATCACAGCCAACTTAAACTATCTCTTATATATGATGAAGGTATAAAGGCTGATTGCTGGAATCACAACATCCTGGTTGAACCAAATAGGACTTGTTTGAAAATAAATGCTACTGAAGTAAAAGCCCTTGTAAATGCATACTCTAAATACTCAAGCAGTCAACACCCATCAGAAGTGGAGTACTCTCATTTTTTACACCAGTATACATACCAGAACAATGGTTGAAAAATTGAGCTTTTAAATCGAAGCACAAATATGACAGCGAACTCGTAAAGAGAAGACAAAAACTGCGACAGGAGTTGAGAGCACTTAGAGACTCTGGTAATAAGAAACAACAAGTTACCAGGAAAAAATGCAAACAAAACTATAAAAACTGGCTAATTTCACATAAGATAATATTACAGCAAGGAGACACAGAGGCAATGATGCGCAGCCTAACAAATAACAACTCACAAGAGTTTTGGAAACTAATAAACCAGAGCAGCTGTGAACAACAAGCCATTCAAACCAACATGGTAACAGAAGCTCAGTGGGTGACACACTTTACGAAAGTGTATGAGAAAAAAGAAACCACAAATGACCCTGACTTTCCAAAACGAACACATTGGAACATTCAGTTTGATGAAGACAATATCTTTCAAAGCATTATGCGGTACAGTTCGTCACGGGCAACAGGTCGGATGGCCTGACAAATGACATCTTAAAACAGAATCCCAAAGAGTGGGCATCCTTGTGTTTCAACCTCCTCACAACCATAGCTCGTAAAATGGTGATACCGGCCTCTTGGAAGAGTGCAATCGTGGTCCCGATATTCAAAAAAGGAAATCCGGCTGACCCAAAGAACTACAGACCGATCGCACTCTTGGATGTCCTAGGCAAGATCTTTGCAATGCAAATAAAGAAACAACTATCAAACTGGATAAAAACCAGTGGACACCTAGACCTTTGCCAGACAGGTATTGCGAAAGGAGTAAGATGTGGGTTAAACCTGCTCACTATCAATGTGCTAAAAATGGAAGCCATCAGAACAGAACAAAGCATATATCTTGCGTTTATAGATCTATCGCAAGCTTTTGATAGTATCGACAGAGAGCTGTTGTGGCAAAAGCTAACTGCATGGAGATGCCCAGAAAGCTTAATTATGGCAATAAAAGAGCTCCACACTGACACTCAAATAAGAGTAAGATTGACCCAAAAGGGGGCTCTATCGAATCCCATACATACTGGTCAAGGAGTGAAACAGGGCTGCCCGTTAGCGTCAGTAATCTTCAACCTATTCATCTCAGATATTGGTGAAGCGTATGCAGGAGCCAAAGTCTTTCCACCTAAAAACAACGGTAAAGAAATAAATTGGCTGCTCTGCGCAGACAATCTTGTGCTGTTGGATTTAACACCGATTGGACTACAGCAAAAGCTAAACATCCTGCAACAGTACATTCAGGCAAAATGGATTATGTGTAAACACAAATAAATCAGAAATATTGATCATGCAAAATTTACAAAAGATCAAGCACACACCAGCTTCAAAAAAGTTCACCTGGAAAATTGGAACAGATTCCATCAAAATAGTAAAACAAACCTTATACTTGGGAATGTGTATCAGTTCCAGCATTAATGATGCCCCGTGGGTTCAAAAAACAAAGGACAAATGCAACCAATTTACAGTCCAAGCATGCCTACTAAACAAAAAGTATGGAACATTTTCGATAACGCCAGTGCTGAACTTTTACAAATTGAAGGCTGTTCCATCACTAATACATGGTGCTGAGGCTGCATTTGGCTGCAAACCAGAGTTCTGGTCTTCGATAGAACATGAATTCTGGTCAAGTGTGCTGTGGTTGCCGAGAGGTGTACCAACTGCATGCATACGATACGAGCTGGGCTTAATATCCATCAATGCAAGGATATCATGGAATACCCTAAATGAATATCGTAAAATGAAGATGCAGCAGTCGGCGCCCCAATATGCAATGTTGCAGAATCTTGACACTGGAAACAGGCTGAATATTCTCACCATATGGGCAAAACGTTGTGAAAAAATCTTAACCAACATAAGCACGGATTTCTTCACCTTGGAAAGTAACCCGAACAAAGTTAAAACCATGTTATGGATCCAAGATTGGATTGACACTATCGACATTCGTAGTCAACACAGAGCTATGAACCTAATTCCCATGGAAGTAAAAAGATACAACTTGGTAGAACATTATTTCGAAAAATTTCCTGGGAAAATTCGTAGACTTTTCTTTTTAAAATTCCAACTAAACCGGTTGCCAACAAGGGAAAAACTAAACTTCAGGTCAAAAGAAAAGTCTGTATCTTCATCATGTTGATTGTGCAAAAACTCAAATGAAACCCTGAAACATTTAACTTTAAACTGACCAGGGCTAATCAATGAAAGAAATCTGCATTTTGCTAAATTTGTAATCATGAGACCATCGTTAGACATAGAAGATTGGTGGAGAATCTTATACAGTGACTCTGATCGGAAACTAACCATTGAACTGACTTTCTACCTAGAAATGATAGTAGAAAAACTAAGCAACATTTCAGAACTATGAGTAGTCAATGAGGGTCTCGAGTTAAATGAAAACGCATGTTTTAAAATGGGGTAAAACTTGTTGTTAAACAGACTTTCTTTTTTTAAAGGTTTGTAACAAACCAATAAAAATAAAAAAATTAAAAAAGAAAAGAAAAGAAAAGACTGCATTCTCAGCACCTGAGGGGCTCTACTAGTTTAGAGTCATGCCTTTCGGTTTGAAAAATGCACCGGCCACTTTCCAATGTTTAGTCAACCATGCGCTCAGTGAGCTGGAGGTCTTTTAGCGCCTTCTACCGTTCCACTTGCAAGGAGCATTTGACCAGTGGAGTAACTTTGCTGAAAATGTTGGGGTGGAACATGACAACTGAAAAAAAGGTGCCCCAGCCAAATGAATGGGGACAAAATAGTGTGCCATGAAAGTTGGGGGGACAAACACCACTGTCCCCCCCTAAAATTACGCCCATGCATTTGACACACTTGGATAAAGTGTTTCAGGCCTTGAAAAGGGCTAACCTCACTATCAAGGTCACCATGTGCCAGACAGCACAGGGGAATGTCACATGTCTTGGTCTGAGGTAGGAGGGGGCCACATCCAACTCTACCCAGTAAGGTACAGGATGCACATGACTGGGAGACTCCCACTACTCCAACCCAGGTGAGAGCTTTTTTGGGCCTCACTAGGTATTATCACAACTTCATGGCAGACTATGGAACTATAGATGCACCCCTGACAGCTCTGAATTCGCCCAAACAACCGAGGATGGTTAATTGGACCGAAGACTGTCAGAGGGCCTTCAATGGCTTGAATGAAAGTCTTTATAGGGCACCTGTGTTGTGTGCGCCTGATTACAGCAAGCCCTTTATCGTTCAAACTGATGCCCGTGACACCGGAATTGGAGCTGTCTTGTCCCAGTTAGATGACAAAGGAAGAGAAGATCTGATCATATTTATCAGTAGACAACTCAAGGGTAGAGAATTTAGGTGGGCTACTGTTGAAAACGAATGTGTTAGTATAGTTTGGAGTTTTAGGGGTTTTAGGTCTTACCTTACGGGGTCTACCTTCAAGGTCCAAAAAGACCATAAACCCCGGAAGTGGCTTATGCAGAAGAAGGATGAAAACCCGAAATTGCTCAGGTGGTCCAGTAGCCTACAAGGGCTAGACTTCACCATAGAGCACAGACCAGCGAAGAGTCATGATAATGCAGATGGCCTTTCCAGAAGGTATGTTGACCATCTGGATGAGGGTGTCTATCTTGTGGGAGATTAGACACCCTAATCTCAGTCTGGATGGGGCGACTGTGATGCTGGAAATGCATCAGAGGGACAGGGCCTCTGAATCCTTGTCCTTTTTATACTTTATCATGTATGTTCTGACTTGTTTTCTGCGCAGGAGTTCATGCGGGACTCCTGGCGGTACTGCTCTTCCTGTATTTGGTTTGGTGAACAGACCCTTGGGATACCCTTATGGCACCCATGGGTGGGAGTACAACTCTGTACCCCTAGTGTATGTTTTGGGCGCCTGTGTGTGGCCCACAGAGCAGGGTACAGGCTGGTGGCAGCTCTGTGCTGAATTGACAGGTTCGAGGAGCGTCCTCAGTTTTGGGATGCAGAGGCCCTGTCATCGGAATCATTATATTCATGATGGAGACAAAATGTCCCCCGTGCCTTCCATCGCCTGTTACCTTGGTTTTCCTTAAGTCCAAGACTCTGTCCCTTCCCCCTGATTGGCTGTTGGGTATAAGTCGCATGTGTGGTGTTGTGGGGAACTCCAGTCCAGACTGGCTGGAGCCTTCCCAATGACTGTATGTTGTGGGTACGCCCATGGGGTGGGACCTGGGTGAATGGAGTGTGTGACAAATATGCATTATGTGTTATGGGTGTCTAGTATCTGGTGTTTGACACAATGACTGAGACAGCCCTGCCCGAAACTGGTATGAATGCAGTGTGTTGTGCTGAATGGCAGAGTGCTTGTTCGAATCCACATTCTGTGTTGTAAGTGTCTGGATGGAGAAGAATGGCCTGAATGCACCGTGTGCCTGATTGGCTGCCTGACTGCCTGAATGCTTTTCTTAGTGTTTGGTTGCCTGAGTGTGACCCAGCAGAGTGAATGGGAGATCAGCACTACATCTGGGAGCCTCTCACTGCTCTAAATCGTTCAGAAGCTAAAGTTGAATCTGGAATCTTAACTGTCGCCATTCAGAAGCTGAAGTTGATACCTGATGCTTACTCTCAGAGCCGAGCCAGATGAAGAAAGTGAACCACTGTTCCCTTCCGTATAATCTGAAAGCTTCTGTGCCTTTAAGAACTGATCCAAGAGAGGACCTGGTAAGGAGACCTCTTCCCGAGCTACGAGGGACCATTGCGCACAAGCTGATCTTTAGCCAAAGCTCCCTGGTAGACAGACCTACGAAAGGCTACCGACCAGAGAAGGGGACTGCCGAGGAGAACAAAGAGAAGCACTGGACTGTCGTCCACCGTCGATGACCGCCATCGCCGACTGGAGCCGCCGTGCTTCTTTGCCTAAGAACATCTGATCCAAGGACTCCCTTGTTCATCATCGTCAAAGGCTATCATCCTGCCGGAGAAAGTCAATGCCGCTGACGACCGAGGAGAATCCACCGGTGGGTTTCCCACCACCTAAAGACCTCAGAGACCCTGATGAAGCTACTGAAGCCAGCCGTGGTCCTTTCTCGTTCACATACGCCAGACGCCAAGGTTCATCACTAACTCTGTGTGGCAACGAACCATCGTAGTCGAGGGGCATGGCACGCTTCCCCTGTTGCAGGACATTTTCGATCACTCGTCTATGAGCACCACAAGGACCGAAGCTGCTGCCTCAACAACAACATTCACCTTTTCTTCATCTCGGAAGTTCGACGACCCTTGGCTCCTGCTTGAAAGGGAGTACACTCAAGAAGGGCCTGTTGATTCCCTGACGAAGAACTCTCCAAAACATGGTACATTTGGGTTGCAGAACTATAGAAGAAGACAAGACTTTAATAGACAATATATAGACTGGGCTTGTAGTGCATTTTCATTTACAGGTTGCTGAGGTGGGGGGATCCTCATACAGAACTGTGCCTGACGATAGGGGCTCAGTTTTCTGCCAATTGTCTAACCAACTTGTCCTCCTCTTAAGTCTACGGTTGATATTGATTTGCTGTGTTGGTTTGTATGCTATTTGAACTGAGTATAGTTGATGCATTTTAATGGAATCAGAGTAATAGTGGTACCAACTAGGACAGTATATATTTACTATTTTAGAATTGTCGGAGCACAACGTGTATTATCATGATAGTGTATAGTACATTGAACCTTATTAATATAAAGACTGTGTTTTAACCTACTCAGTGTGTGGACATTCCATCGTGGATGCTGGGGGACTACACTGTATCACCTCCTGAGAAGCTAGGCCTTGATTGCTCGACCATAGCTACCCTACGTAGAATCTTGGCTGGGGTCCTCTGTGCCTCTCCTCTGCCATATAGAGAGCAGAAGTACAGACGCCCCCCTCCAGTGCGTCTCTTTACAATGCCATTTTGGGGAACTGGGACCTTAGATGTCACAAATACAATGTCTGATCCTCGAAGTGATCAAGAAGGCACCACGTTGAACGGACATGAGCAGACTTTTCAAACAGAGAGAATGCTTTTAGATAGAGACTCTTAACTCACTCATCCCAGTAGGGATGAACGAGGAGTGCAACTGGAACTGTTTTATAGGTTGAGTGTGCTTAAAAGAACCAGTCTCCGTACTATCATAGAATGTCGAATTGGCTGCAAAATGTGATGATTATGCAGACAGTTGTTACATTTGGGTACTGAGTCATGGCAGTATGAACCTATAGAGATTCAGAAATTGCAGGTTTGAGGTTAAACACTAGTTACTTAACAGTAACTCGGCATGACCCACAGGAAACTCACACGTATTAAGCCATTCTAAACGTGATACAATCGTGGATGTTTTTCCTTCAATTTCAGTGATCTATATATTGTGTGTGTTCTTTCAGTTTGAAATATATTTGATGCATATGCATCACTAGTTAGAAAATTGTTTGCCTGCTTTATGTACGATATTTTGAGAGAGACGTGCCTCCATGGGGGTGACCTCGTGATGCAATATACAACATAGGAATATGCATTATGCACTATACATAACAGAATAGTGACGTTATAACGCCCATGAAACCTCGTCATATTACATGAGGCTCAATGTGGATATGGATATTATACTTATTCAATCAATGCAACTTTGTAAAACAAAGAATCCCAAAATATTTTTCTGAGTCTGTGCTTAGTTACAAAATAAACAGATTATTCTGCCACACGCACCATGCGGCCTGCACTGTAATGTGGTGACATAATCACGTTGATGATGTCACAACATAGTTATTCTGGAGAGTGTCACAAAATAGAGGCACACTATCAGGTAACTTAGGCGTCATTTGTTGCTGTGACAGGAGTAACAAATTGGTCACAGACAGGCTCGGACTGGCCTGTAGGGCAATAGGCCCATTGCTGAACAAAAACACAAAATGCTGGTGTGGGACTGTCATTCTGGTATAGTGGCAATTGGTATATGGCCAATTTGGGCCAGTTTGATGACTTAATTCACTCTGTGGCTTGTAATTTTGGCCAGTGTTGCTGAATAAATATTCTTTAAAATGCACAATTTGCATCACACTTTATCAGAAATCTCCCGATTGGTTACTGTTCAAACAGTGTCGCAAAAAGAAAGAATAGAAAGGATTTCTCTTCTGACAAGGTTAACGCATTTCTATTTAGCAGATTGAACGTTAGGTATTTCACTTGCATTAGGGGGTATTTTTCCTAATGCTGAAACCGTGTTTTGTTTAAGAGATTTCAAGCAAAGAGAATGATGGGACTAAGCTAGAATCTTCATTTCTAGAGAAAAAGCAGTGGGGTATGTGCAAACACATCTTTCTACATGGAGTTATGAGACATTAACTGAGAATTAATATCTCATCATGTATTGATGACATGAAATTACCCGAATAATTAGGACCAGTGGATTTCTCCTTTTTTCTTTTCTTTACAGGGCACATTTTAGATGTACACAGGGGCAGGTCGAGGTCACTAATTAGTGATTCGTGTACAGAGAACACTGTGGTATGATAGCAAGTACCATGCAATGTATATGTTTGTTCTTTATTTTTAATTATTCCAGATGCCTGAAGAAGAACCTATGTCCGAAATGCATCGGATCTTCATGCAATAAAAGCCTGGTCTCTTACGAACAATATGGTCTAAATGCTTCACTGTTCTAGTCCTGAGGTGTACATTCTTTTCTTTCTTAAAGACAAGTGATTGTTACAGAAATGTTATAAGGCAGTGCAAGTGGAGGTCCACCTGGGTTTATGACAATTCATTTGTCACACTTTCTTTTCGTATGTTCATAACCCCGGGTGCATGGGTGTAGCCATGGGGCCCAAATCATTTGGAGAAATGTGCCAAACAAGGTTACATGTAATGAAACAGTGGTGCCCACTGAACACAGTCTTCAGTTGAAGTTCCAGTTAAGACTACACTGGTCCAAAGAGGCTGCCAGGGTCAGAGTGATCTGTGGTAACATTTGGTGTCAGAAGTGGGACTCTATATTCTGAGCCATGAGCGGAAGAGGGGCATCTTGTGTTGGGAGACACCAAGTAGAGCACGGATGGGTGTTTCTTTACTCACGAGAGAGGCCCACACCAGAATCGTGTGGAGGAACCAGGAGCCAGGAAAATTTCTGTTGAGTAGGGATGGGCAGCCTTGTGTTCTCAAGAGAAGCCTGGCCATAAACAGAGTTTGTAATGTAAAGAACTCAGGAAGTCCCTGTGGTGCTGAGTGGCCCTCACTGTGAGTGAGAGGCAAGCATTTGAAGAGGCAGGCAAGCCAGTTTTACCATCACAGTGGATCTGGGTTTCTAATTTCAAAGCCTTGAGGGACACATCCACCGGAGGCTATGGCAGGGAACCAGTATCACAGACATGGCGGACTTTGCCACTATTTCACCAGCAGATAACATGAGTGGAAGGTGTTTGAGCTTATAAGTAAATAAATCCTTAGGATAGTTGGTCCATCTCCATGAAGAGATGCACATACCACAACATACTCTTATCATCACATTCTACATATTGCATACATACACCCCAAAATATAGCAAGAATATCAAGAGCTACTAACAATAGCAGAGTGATGGGACTGTTGGCACAGGAGATGGCCATAATCATAAAGGACGGTGCGTGAGTATTAGCAGATATTGATGAGGTAACGTTGCAGAAAAAGCAATATGAGTTGAATTATATGCAGTTTACCAACACCCTCATGAATACATGGGAAGACATAAGACAATTAAAGAAGGAATTAGATGAGCCCAAAGATTATTTTCACCTAAGAAGTCTCACCTAAATAGATTGTATGATCAGCAGGCTTGGGCAGTGTATGGGGAGACTGTGAAGGAGCACCTTTAGGGTGATATCTGTGTTTTCTTTATATATTGATAAAACAGGTTCACTGCCAGTGCCAGTGCCAGTGATGTCTCCTTTCAGAGGTAGGTGGTTAGTTGTTGGATGTGACGCTTGGAACAGAGTGTTGGGTGGAGGTCTAGCGCACCCTTGAACAAATACAAAGACCCTCTGCTAAGAATAGCCAACCCGAGCAGTGTGCAGATATGGTTAAGATTGAGTGGGGTTGTTGAAGAAGAGGCAGCTGGAGAATATCTTCACCTTATCAAGAGGGGGGGGGAAAGAGCATGGAGGAAGTTCCATAAGGTAGCGGTGGAAGTAGCCCTGCTTCCTGGGGGCTAGGGTAGAGATGAGAAATTTTGCAGAGTGATAAGTGAGATCAGATGGGTCTTTCTGATATTCAGGAAGCTAAACCTAGAAGCCGTTGCCATTGTGGTAATGAACTGTTACAGTTCTAAGTTGTTCTCGAAAATAATGTAAGCCTTGAGAGATGGTGTGAAGGCATATGGGGGAATACTAGAAGGGATGGCAAGGTGACTTCAGTGTTAGAATCTCGGATGTGGAATACCAAGGTCTGATGGAATTAGTGATCGATTTAAGCATGTACTGTTCTTTCAGCCAAAAATACTATTCATGTGGGAGTTTTAGGGCCATACCTGTTATGGAAAGTGCAAACCTATAAATACCAGACTCCAAAGTGCTTTTGGATAAAACTTTAGAAGTGCCTGAAGGTTGCCCGCATTTTTAGTTTTGTGTTTTTCTTTCGTTTAATTGGTTTTCATTAGACATGCAAGATGAAAGCAGCCAACAATGTTTTCATAACAAATTGCTAACAAGAGCATAAGCAAGGAGAAACTCTTTCTAGTAAACATTATTCACAAGCAAAACAGTTCTCTATCGAAAAAACTTGTAATTCCAATCCGAGAGGCAACACTGAGCCCACAACAAACAAACCTAACTGGCTAGCAATGGAGTGAGGTACAGAAAAGGGAGTTGAAAATACAGTATGGAGAGTGGGGATATGGAAGTGTCAAGGTAGGGTTCACAGGAGGAAAATAAAATGCATTCCATGAAAAGCAACATATTATTTTGAAAAATCTGCAGTACAGTGTGACACAATTGATACATTACCACGAGGTATGCCACTGCTCATTGGACCTGATTGATGGAATTTTCTGCATGGTACATTGGGACTTTGCGCACCAAGCTGCGCGCAAAATCTCATTTGTCGATTCATGAAATCGAATGTGCAGGACTTTTTCACACTTTGCACGGACTTCACACATGCTTGGCATGTCTCTGTGTGCAGTTGATTGCCCTGCGCGGGACACCTCCTAGAGCGTGGGCATGGCCTGCACAGAGACCAGAGTAGGGGGCGGAACATGCAAAATGGGGAAGAACATGGGGAAATGCAGGCGTAACGAGGGACGGGCCGCAGGCAGTCCAACGCATGGCATATTAATGGATCTGACTGCACAAGCTCTTGTTGGGGAAAGGCCCATGCAAATCTGTCAATCTATCCGCCACCCCAAGGCATGCATACAGACATGTGCACATCTGATTCACCTCTGCGCAGGGAGATTGCAAGTTGGATTTAGGGGTGCATGCACATAGACGGGGTTTGTAACTAATTTAGGGGTGAACATACGCAGTGTCGCCGCGTGGATGAACGGTTAACGGAGGTTTGCATTCAGAATTTCCAGAGTTTTACCTGAGTTAGGGAAATTTTTACACATGTTGTCGGGTTGCTGGTAATACTTACGCAGGACCCTGCGCAGCATCCCCGAGGTGCAGAACTGATTGTGGGGAACTCCACATACTGTTGCGAGGGTGCATGTGTTTGGGCCCGAGGAGCACGCAAAGCTAGCTGTATCTGGCTCTTTTTGATTTGCATGGGGGGCGTGTCGGGGGCATTCCGGCCGCGACTTGCATATATGGTCACTTTGCGCAAACAATTCCATGAATACGTGGAGCTTGCAGAATAAAAATTCTGCACACAGGCTCGCGCAGACGTGTTCTCAGAACGCAGTCTTTGCAGGATCTCTGAGCACTTTTCCATGAATTGGGCCCATTGACTTTAAATGAAAGTGACAATCATTGACTTCTTTAGGAGCACAGACTTTTAAAAATGCCCACCAGCGTGGGTATATATATATATTCAAGGAAAAAACTTTAGTTGCAAGGATGTTAAGGTGAGAACTTAACGCAAAACGAAACCCCTGAAATTCAACTAAAGCCACCTTAACTTTGCTCCACCTGTTGTGCATCCTATGACCACAGTGATGACGTCAAAGATCACATCACTGATGACGTCACTAATTACACTACAATAGTAACTGGCATTAAGCATCTCCTTCAGCCATGGTCAGTGTGCATGGCCACATATATTTTTAACACATGAATGGGTACTAGTCATGGCCTTCAGTTATGGACAGTGGTCACAACAGTCACCCATGTGCATTGAATATTATAAAAAACGAACAGTCTACCAACCATAGATTTTGGCCTTTACCGGTGGATACAGCTTTCAACCCTGTCCACTGTATATGATATGTACTGGTCAGGTACCATCCATGGACTTTAGCACAACACTGAGCAGTGGCTACACTCTTTGACTGTGCCCACTATATATTCTAACATCTAAATGGGCCACTAGCAATGGCCTTTGACCTTGAGCATTTTGTACATCTTTTGGCCATGTCCACTGTATATTTTAAAATAATACAATGAAATAAGCGATGGCCTTCGGCCGTGCCCGCTGTGTATTATAAAACACTAATCAGTCACTAACTTTGGCCTTTCGGCCATGCCCACTGTATATTATATACACTAACCAGCCACTAGCCATGGTCTTCAACACAGTATTAGCCAGTGCCCAGGGCCTTTGCTTGTGCAACTGTATATTCTAACATATTAATGGGCACTAGCTATGACCTTTAGCCATGGCCATTGACTACAGCTTTCAACGTTGCCCAATGTATATTTTAAAACAGTGACAGGCTACTAGGCATGGCTTTAAACCATGCACATTGGTATTTCCTAACAATAACTGGCCATTATCTGTGGCCTTTGGTGCTGACCAGTGACCACAGACTTTGTCATGGCCAAGTCCATGGTCTAAATTGTTATTAAGGTAATCAAAGTTTTCATGAGCTAACTTATAAATTGTGTTATGTCTAATTCTATTATTGATGTAATCAGTTATATACAAAGTAATTAGTGTTGTCATTGGTGATGGCATCAGTAATGTGATTTGTAATGCCATCAGTGTTCTCATACAACATGTTTTTAGTGATGTCATCAGTGATGTGATCTGTGATGTCATCTCTGTGGTCATAGGCTGTGCAACAGGGCGTGCAAAGTTAAGGTGGCTTTAGCTGAATTTCAGGGGTTTTGTTGCGTTAAGTTCTAACTCTAAGGTCCCTGCAACTATAGGCAGATATTTAGGCGGAAGGAAATATTTTATTTTTTCACCTGTGACCAATGTACTTGACCTGTGTTCAAAATACTCTTCCGCATTGTGCACGCTATCGTCAAGCCAAGAGCCAAGATCTTCGGTCCATATGTTGCGTGCACAGAAAAGTGAAAAGTAGTAAAATGAAACTTGTGAGCTGGAACACGGACTTTGATTGCAAATGTGTCACTAAAACATATGACTTTTTCTGTTTATTAACATTAAGATCACCCAACACAGAAGCATATATGCGCTATAGGGGGATAATACGTATGGAACATTCATTGTGTCCTTTGGAGTGATTTGCAGCACCGGGAGAATGTAATTCATTCAAATGAAATCTGAACATTGCTTTTTCCAAAATGTTTGCAATATTTCAGCGTAGCCGTTCAGGATTTTGAATCACATTAAAAGAAATTGCTAACAATTAAGTCCCTGCTAATCCTTCTCTGCTATTTAAACACTTCAGATTTTTAAAATAACAATGCCCCTGACAGCACCAGGGTATTTTTTGCATGTCCCCATGACATTAAATAATAGCCTGTGAAACAGTTGGTGAACTATTTAGGGCTGCAGCACTCTACCAGGCGAGCTCATTTTTTTTTGGGAACATAGGTCCCTAATCACAGCATTTTAAGGTTAGAGATTACTGGGTAGTGAAATTGCAAGAAACCCCTCAGACAGCACAGTGACTTGCTCACAGCACATTATGCCACTACTCTATAATGGAGATGTAAATGTCAGAATAACTGCAAGAACCCAGGCCTGCAACTGCTACATGTGTCATGAAGGCTAAAATAATTGACCGCGTTAAATGGAATCAACCCCCCAGCCAAGCAGGCTGACGAGGACACCCTGTTGTCTTACAATCCAAAGTGGTAACGAAAGGAGGAGGTCTGCAAAGTGGCTACAAATTTGGGAAGAAAAAAAAAACGCCAGGGCCATCACAAGCAGCATTTCTGATGTTCATGAATTACGCTTTATTTGGCAACAGCCCAGGGCAAGCCTTAAAAGCCTGCTCTACCAGGCAGATATGTGCAGTGCAATAGTGGAGGTGTTGTTTACAACAAACAGATAGTATATTACAAAAACATTGTATTTTTTTAATAAGTACTTTTAAAGATGTGTTTTCTTCTCAAAAGAACGCATTGCATTTTTGCATCGCAGTTTAGTCCATCCACTCCAAGTAGCATCATAAAGCATGCAAACATATTGAAATAACTATAAGTTATGAAAATTAGTGTACGATGATTGTGATGAAATCTTGGAATTGAGTGAAGTTGGAAATAATGGTTGAGCTGGGGGACATGGTGGTGGGTAGTGATTGATCAAAGCATTCAGAATACATTGATTTTCACTTATTATTAAAAGGCATTATTTAAGCCTTATTGTCTGTATTTGTTATTCATTTAGTTTTTGCATTTTTATAGCGCACATACAGCCCAGGGGCATCTTGGCGCTGTTACTTGTGGCAGGCTTAGTTACATACTTAGTTACATAACTTACAAGGTGTGCAATACAATTGGCATAGCATACTCAAACAGAGCATAATACAGGGTACATACTTTCTGACATCATCCCCATATATAGGGATTTAGTGCAATTTTCTTTCAAAGCATTGCATTTGGGCAGGAGTTAAGTGAAGAACACAGTTTTCATGGCTTTACGGAATGATAAGTGGGCGGGACATTCATGATAAAGCAGCCAATCAAATCACTGAAATGTGAGCTATTGCTGCTCTTTTCAGATTGTCTCTTTCGCAGCTTATTTTAGTTGCCCATTTGTCCCATTTCAATAGTGTTAACTACTACCAGTCCTGACAGCAACTTGGGTTCTGGAACATTCAATTCTGTGTTTCGTATTATCACTGTGGTGAAATGTCGACAGACTACCATAGCAGACACTGTGAAGGCTATGAGAGATTGCACGTCTGTCTACCATTCTGAACAGAGAAAGAACAATATGCTATTTCAGCTAGTCCTACATGCCACGGTGCCATCCAGTAGCCATCACTGGCAGTTCACTTCCAAGTCAGAGTCACATGAGCAAAGCACTGTGGGTATGCACATTAGTCCAAATATACGCCTTTAGCTCCAGAACATTTTCTTTTCTTACAAGTTTGTGTTATTTTATATGTAGCTTCTTCAACTCAAGATCCACAAAGTAGTACAAATGAATAGTTTGAGTCTTGGAATATTTTTCAGGATGGAATAGGCCCAGGCAATCATCACTTTTTTAGGAGACTGGTGACTAAGAGTAATAATGAGGATCACACCATTAAGAATGTGGGGCTACTACTCCACTGAATAAGCTGGTCCTACACATATGCTATGCGTCCCTAGCTGAGGTAAGGAAGCATTGGCAAAGCAAAAGTTTTGGCTTTTGTGTGGGCATGGGATAGGAATTTTTAAGGTACTAACATAATTGGTACTGCTTGGCCAAAAGATGGCAACTGCTGGCAAATGGTGTTATTACCTGGGCTTATTTTATTTATTTATTTGTTGGTAGTGCCCAGACCCAGAGGTATCACGGTGCTAAAGTACATGGTAGGGAAAACATTATGATGTTACATGTTACCTTGAAACACTTGTGTATAGGTGCGTTATAAATGCCATATCATATTGTATCATAGCGAAATTTTGGTTACATTACGTCATAGGACAAGAGTCAGGTACAGAGTAGGTAGAACAGATTGCAATACATTGCAGGTATTTGTTGAACAGTATGCCTTTTGCTTTCTTGTGGAAGATAACATAGGCAAGTTCATCTTGGATGTGCTAAGGAAGAGCGTTCCAGAGTGTCGAAGCGATGGTAGGGAAGCAATAGCCCCCAGCTCTTTGTCTGGCAAATCTGGGTATGCTCAAGGCAGAGGTGGTGGAAGAGCGGAGATTGCGTATGTTGTGTTTGTTGGTAATACAGTTGGTGAGATAGGGGGAGGGCAGTGTTGTGTAAACAGCATGGCTAATGGTGGGTAATGGCTTATGATGACAGTGCCTGGAAAAAGCATATCTAATGACTACAAAAGAGTCAAAACTGTTTCCTTTGTCAGTGAATTGTTTAAAAGGACTTCAATGTAAGTAATAGATATGAGGACACATATTACTTACAAACCAAGTGGCTGAACGCACACTTGGTTAAGACATTTTTATTATACCAGGAGACGATTTACAGCTGCATTTAATCCATTAGCTTTTAGAAAGTTCCTTAGGAGAAACAATCATAGCTTCATAGAAGCACATTATATGTTGTCACTGCACAAAAGTGCTAGGTCAAAGAGATCTCAGGAGGGTGTGTTCTGGTGAGAGAGGGGTGAGTATTCTGTGGCAATGCCTTTGGGATCAGCAAGGCTATGATTGGTCATTGGTGGGTAAGAAGTGAAACAAAGCCCACAGATGCTGCGTCCCTCCACTCGTCACATCTCCTTGCTATTTAAACTTTTATACCAAAAGTTTAAGTTTTGTTGCTAAAGCAGCACATGACAGACACACCTAAAAATGCAATCTACCAGCAGCTTCCAGGAATGGGCCAGGTGGTTTAGCCATTGATTTTTATTAAATTTCAATCAGTATTTTAAGCAACATCATTGACAAAAACGTTCAATGTATTTATTGATAATTGTATGTTGTGCATAAAGATTGTTCCATTGCCAGTCTTTACCAAGGTGGGAAAGATTGAGCCATCATGCTGCCAATCAACCATCTGAATACCTCGGCCAAGGTGCTGCCCATTGGTTGGCCCTAGAAAAAATCCCTACACATTGACATCCAATGAGGATTATCAGCTGGGCACAACAGAGCCCAACAATGTGCCAATTCATGCATGATATTACCCAAAGCGGTCAAGGGTGGCAAGGATCCAGTTTATATGGCATCCAGAGATTTGGGCGAGGCTTTTAGCAAAATGAACTGGTAGTAGAGCAGTAATTAGAAAGTGATTTGGGAGGAGGTGCTTGAACGGATGGACCTAGTGTTGAATAGTAGGCTAGATTGGGTTACATTGGTAGTACTCCTGTATCTCTTTGAGTTAATTGTGCTTTTATCATACCAGTGGGCTTATGGATAAGGAATGCCCTTATTGTAGCAAGGAAACCTATGATGTAGTATGGACATCTAGCCAATATCTCATAATTGAGCATTAAGTTTAGAAGACACAACTTCTAGATCAACGAGAGATATTAAAAGAAAGAAGGGACCTGGAGGTGTTCCCGTGCAATGTGGTTTTGGGATCTTTTAATAACAGTTATAGATAATAATTTGTATCAATGGATCAATGGGAATTACATTGATTTCTAAACGTGCACTACTGATGTTTGCTCAGTTCCCTTTTACGTTCTCTTTTCAAGTTGTGCTTTGTTGCATGTTCGCTTCTTCGCCTCTCTCCCTCTCTCTCGTGCACGCTTTCTCTCTCTATCCCTCTGTCTCAATCTTTCTCTTGCTTTCACTCTTTCTCTTTTTCTCTCTCTCTACCTCTCTTTCTATGTTTGTCGTATGCGGTAACTAGGGCTGGACATGTTGAAATTGTTCTGAGAGGTTCTACATACCTTTTTCCATAGAGGGGTGAACGATCTGAAATGTGTTAGTTGCTGTATTACCCACTATTGCATCCATTATGATCGACCAAGTTGTTTCATTGATCTGTCTTTGTTATCCAATTATCAATCAATCAATACATTGAAAAAAAGTGTTGCTTGTGATCTACAAGGCTATTCAGGCAGTAGTTAGATAAGGCTGGGATAGGGACATGACCAACTCCTTTAACAAATGGGAGTCACACATTGTTGTGTGTGATTGTCCAGCTTTTATCTAGCAGGCATTTTATGCAGTGTTAAACCTGATCTTCTACGAGCTGGTGGTAGTAACATTTTCAACTTCCTTTATCTGGACAACACAATGTTGCTGACAATTTACCATACTTACATGTGTCAATGGTAGGGAACTCGTTATTAATGCATGTACATGGAATGCTATGGTGGTGGGCGATGTGCATGAGGTCATAGGCACACGGTGGGTTGAGGGCTACAATTTGAGCTGGGTTGCGTGCATGCTTGTGTGAAAGTTTGTATGCAATGCATTACTTGGGCAGGTCATCTTGAGAGGTAATTAATTCAAAAGGCCCAGAATATTGCTGACATATATGCCTCAAAGCACCAGTCGCCTCAAGATGTCAGACTGTACCACACTGCAATGACGGTCTTGCTTTGAAGTATGCAACTTGGTGTTCCCGAGCCATGCATAACAACTTCCCCAATCAATGGCTGTCTACAATGTGAGGTTGATCATTTATGTA
This sequence comes from Ambystoma mexicanum, assembly GCF_040938575.1. Taxonomy (NCBI): domain Eukaryota; kingdom Metazoa; phylum Chordata; class Amphibia; order Caudata; family Ambystomatidae; genus Ambystoma; species Ambystoma mexicanum. The sequence continues at coordinate 910,329,011 of NC_090932.1, forward strand.
ACGATTACATGTGATTTTACTGAATAGATAATAACGGATAACATTTTGATCTAAATATTTGTAACGAAAAGAATGCAGAATTAGTATTTTTTATGTGCCCCCCAAACAATCGTTTACAATACCACCGAACCCCCCCCCCCGACCCATTTTTCTTTGAAAATGTTCAGATCAACATGTTATCAGTTATTATCCATTCGACAAAATCACTGCATGCCGTATATAACCTGTTATATAGCTCCATCAGAGGCTTTGATCACTGGTTTTGCGGCATTTATTTTTATAGTATTATATCAGCAATATGCCCCTCATAAAATGCTATCGTAAAACGTTCATTATCATACACCATCAAAGTTATGGTCGGTTTACAAAATATATGAAAACAGACCTTCTATAGAATAGGCCACTTAAGCCAACAAGAAGCAGAGGTCGAAGTGAGTGGCACTAGTTTTATTTTTTACTGTTGACAGCTCCACTACTTTTTGCAACCATTTTCACCATTCCGGAACTGTTATTTGTGAAGTTAAAGCATACTCCTCCACTTTACCACTGGATATCAGTAACTGCTAAACTCAAATCCATCGGCTGCCAACCAGCACGACTGCAACCCTTGAAAAATGTTGCTCCCTTCTTTCCTTTTCTGTCCCCCACCGGGGTCACAGCACCACCCAGTAGCACACAAAGATTGAAAACTGCCCCACACTGAAGATACAAACTACGGGTGAAAGATATATTTGGTCGTCTTCATCCTTGGGAGCTGTTTGCCTTTGGTTGACAAAGGTATGGGTACATTAATGCTGCCCTACAAAGCGAAGGCACATAATCTCACATGAAGCAAATAGGTATGCTTGCCAGATAATGTGCATACCCACAATGCATTGCTCAGTGTTTCAGATCTGGAGGTTACATTCCAGGGGTGGCTACTGGGTGGCAGAGTGACATGCATGGTTATTGTGTGAAATAGCCTATTTCATTGTATACCTTGGCAGTCTACTATTTATGTTAACAATAGTCAGTATGTACACAGTTGTAAATTGTCCTGACAGACAATGCTTAGGTAGTCAGGAGTACAGATTATGTGCACTTGACCTGCATAGTGCAGCACCCAGCCTACTTCACAGTTCTAGTACTGCTTTTCTCCTACTGCAACTGCCCTCGCATATCGGTAAAACAGGAACAGTATCCACCACTGCCCAGCACTGCACTCTGGTTCCCATTCTTTCTCTCTCTCCTCTGGCTTAGATGCTCACACACCCACCATGGCTGCCTTAAGGAGAGCAATGCTTGCTATGGCAACCATCCTGCCTTTATTCCATGTCATACCACCCTCCAAGCTTCAACCTTTATTGCAGTCCGACGCTGTTCCAACAGACATCCCACACCTAGTCTCCCCTACCAACTCTTATCCTCTCTCCCCAGCAGAATGGATTACCCTCTTCGCCTCCCCACCTACACCTTGGACTCCATGCCCTCTCCATTTGAGAAACGAAAGACTAGGCTCTCGCTTCAGCCATAGGATCATGACCCATAGGGTACCCTTCATACATATCCCCACCAAGACCCGTATACCCCTCACCTCAACTCTTCCTCCAATACCAACTGACCTACCCAGAGACGTCAATTCCACTATGGTCCACAAACTACCAAAAGGAGCCCCAGCTACAGTCAGCCTTTCCATTAATGGAGCTCTTATAAACGCACGTTCACTAGTGGCATACGCCCCTGACATTGCTGACCTGATCACCTCCAACCAGCTGAACTTTCTTGCTTTCACAGAAACTTGGCTACACCCTGTTGCTGGACCCACCTTATCTCTTCCCTGATAACTATTCTATCAAACGATCAGACAGAGGCACAGAGAAAGGAGGCGAAGTGGCATTGATAACCAAATCCCACCTGAACCTTAGAGAATTCTCGAATCCAGGACTTCCCTCAGCTGAACACCTATCAGTCAAACTTTCACTCTCTGACACCCGTGCTATCCTACTTCACCTCATTATCGACCTCCAGGGGCCATATCCACCTTTGAGGAAGACATTACCCACCTTCTATCCTTAAACTCCAAACCAGGTTCACAAATTATCTTACTGGGCAACCTCAACCTAGGTTTTCATGACCCCAACGATGCCAGCGCATCCACCTTGAATGACACTCTCACACAATTAGGATTCACCCAATGCATTAATGAACCCACTCATGACAAAGGCAGAACATTGGACTAGTTGGCTGAATCCAACTGCGACATCACTCTACTCCACATTACACTGTGTGCCTGGACAGACCATCACTGCATCACCTTCTCCATACCCAAAGTACTCCCCACAGCACACCGGCTATTACTGTACCGCAATCCTTATCCTGGAACAAATGTAACATAACCTTAGAGAACTTCTTACCTCTTCTACAACCTATCACTAACTTTCATCCCAACACCAACGCAGACCCATCCTCCCTGGTTAACCTTTACAATGGCACCTTGGAACAAGCCCTAAACCAAATTCTCCCACTTAAATTGAGAAAGGCCAAACCTGCTGCCCACTTGAACAAATGGTTCTCTGCCTCTGCAGAACTAAAAGCGCTACGCAGCAACAAAAGAATATCCGAAGCCAGCTGGAGAAAAGCCCCATCTTTACCTAACAAGGAAAGATTCTCCACTGCAGCGGCCACATACAATGTGGCCATTACCCATATGAAAAAAGAAATCTTCAATACTGGAATCCTGAATGCCAAATCTGCCACTTAAGAACTTTTCTCTATTTTAAGAGAACTACAGGCCCCCCGGCCACCTACCGACGACTGTATCAAGGACAAAGCCTGGTGTGTCAACATGCACCAAGCCTTATCTGATAAAATAGCACTCTTGCTAGCCTCACCTCTATTGCTCACACACACAAGGCGACAAGCCCACACCTGCCCTCCTTTCCACTTCTCCCCAGTAACGGCACAAGAAGTAGTAAATATAATTGCGAGCCTAAAACCTTCTAACTGCCAAGGAGACTCCTGCCCAGTGTCAGTTGTTAAGGAAGGTGCTAAAGAACTGGCACCCTTCATCACAGCACTGATTAATTCCTCCTTTAAGAATTCATCAGTTCCTAATAACCTAAAAGAAGCTTGGGTCATGCCCCTACAAAAAAAAACAACTTAGACCCTAACATACCGACCAACTACAGAACCATTACGACTGTCCCTTTTCTCCTGAAGGTCCTAGATATAGTGGCCTATCTACAAATCCAGCAACATTTGGAGGCCAATAACCTCCTAGGCCTGTGACAATCTGGCTTTAGACCTAGGCATGGGACGGAAAAAGCCCTCCTGGACCTAAAAATCCAAATGGTTGAAGCTAAAGACTAGGGTAGTTTGGCCATCTTGCTCTTGTTGGATTTTTCTGCAGCATTCGATCTGGTTGACCACCAAATCCTGAGCAAACACCTTTCCTAGGCTGCTGCATTCTCTCTAAATGCCACTTATTGGATCCAATCCTTCCTTTCTAACTAGAGTCTTTGCACCGTCGGCTGCGGCAGACCCAGTCCCCATCCAGTGCGGAGTCCCCCAAGGGTCCTGTGCTTCACCTACGCTTTACAATATCTTTACTAAGCACTTTTTGATCGTCTTGATGATATGGGTTGTCACGAACACGAATTACACGGATGACACTTAGGTCCTCATTACCCTCACTGGAAGCTATGAAAAGGATACTGTAAAACCTAATGAAAGCTACTTAGAAATTCAGGCTTGGATGGCTACTCACAGCCTCTGCCTTAACAACGACAAGACAGAATTGCTGGTCATCTGCACACAAGCCCCTCTTAACAAACTTGACCCCCGCTACCAAACTTTCACCATTGACAGTAATATCATTAAGGTTGCCAAAGAGGTCAAAAGCCTTGGTGTCTACTTCGACTCCACACTTTCACTTAAAAAGCAAATAAACTGTACAGCCTCCACCACAGCCTATACTAACAAACTAATGAATGCATGCAAACCCTTTCCACCAACAGCTGCCTCACTCTAGCGAGGGCCCTAATGTTGTCCAAACTGGATTATTGTAACACTCTATTTCTTGGTTCTACTAATCACAACTTGAACAGGCTTCAAGTTCTCCAGAACAATTCCCTTTGTTGCGCTCTTAACATACCACATGCTAATCACATCTCGACCATTAGACAAGAAGAACGATGGTTACTGGTATGTGACAAAATCAAATTACGCATCCTTGTCATCACTCACAAATGCCTGTCCTCAACAGCACCTCAATACCTTTCGGACAAATTCTCAAGGCACAGTTCGAGACCCACCAGAGCTCCCTATCTACACCGCCTCAACATACCCAAGTTCAACCTGAAAACTGGCGGAGGATCGAGCTTCCCGGCACTTGCAGCCAAGTGTTGGAACTCGCTCCCTACTGACGTTAGAGCAGATCCCGCCTCCTAGTCTTTTAGAGCCAAAGTGAAGGACCTACTCTTCTCCCAGCAACCTTAGCTATGTAGCTATCAGAATTGCTTTCCAGTAGCCGAACTAAGATTTATGTGCCCATTTTAACTAATGTACTTGTACTATCTAGCTGACTACAGCTATGACCATTCTGTAAGTGATCGTCTCAAGGTCCCTGAGTTGCCTATATTGCAACTTTATTTTAATTGTCTACTTATTAAGTACTGCATACATAACCATTCTGTAACTGGTCTTCTCAAATGTCCCAGCGGTGCTTATATCGCTATATTACTGTAAATGTCTAAATCTTGTGTACTGCATCTGTAACATATGTTCCGTGTTCAAGCGCCCAGGTACCTCAGTGTTAGGCTGCGCTAGAGCTATACAAATAATAAACTAAACTAAACTAAACTATTGCTGAAAAATTCTAGCATATAGTTTGTATTTTAAATTTGTGATTCACATGTGATCGTATAGAAATGAGCATTATACTATACCAGGCTTTTTATACAATCTTGTTGCTGGCTGTTTGAGATTTTGACAATGGTCCTACAAGAAGAGTGAAAACTACTGTTGTCTCAAGGTGACACTCAGAAAATGGGGACATTTGGGAGCTATGAGATGAGACATCCACATTGTTAACAAGGAGTTTCCAAGTTTGGCCCCCGAGAGCCCCACCCACATCAGGTCTTCTGAATAACCGATGATTATGTTGGTCATGTAAGTACCATGTATTTTTGTGTGGCTATCCTGAATACCTGGAGTAGATGTGGCTATTGTGAATCAGACCAGGAGACCCCATGTTCTATATACTTTTAAAGTTGTTAGTGAGGGCCAATTAACACAGACCCTACAACATCAGCCTTTTCTGACGCTGCTATCTTCTCCATAAAAAGAAGTCTGTTTGTCCATAACTAGTACAGTGCATTTCAGAAATGAGGCAAACATACAAGAAAACGCGTACCCAGATGGTTTGACTAATCTTTTACACATGAGAGGGAGGGTTCATTTGCAGTGGGTACACATGTTTTCCTACAACAGGAAGTATTGTTGTATCCACTTCCTGCATTGTTGATGCACCACGGGACAGGCAAAATGTGCGCTCCATTCTACTTTGCCTAATGCGATATTGAATTGTGTTGCTACTGTTTTTCACACGAGATTGCATTCATATTGATGCCTATTATTAAATAAGGATAACAGATAGTCAAAACTACAGATTACATTTCTTTCCTTCAAAATCTTTTCATTGTCGCTCTTTTGACAACTTTGATGTTTAAAGGGAACGTCTCACCCAAATTGGCTGCGCAGTATTTTGCCTTAAAATGCTGTTTGTTGTTCTTTTTTTTTTTTTTTTTACATCCTTCCTTGGTTCTGTTCTTTTTTTTACTTCAACCCCTGTAAGAAAAAGGCTCCATGGGTTTTATCTCGGACACCCCTCGTTCTGCCCCCTTACTTCTTCCTGTTTTGATAGACCACAGCAGTGGTGCATCATTGTTGGTCATGAGCCCACAGGCTCTCATGGAAGTTACTAGGACGAGTCTGTTCGGGCATAGGTAGAGCTCATTGATGCCTGCTTTCAAATCGGTTAATTAATCAAAATGTCTCTGCTTAGGGACATAACACCAGATGTCAGCACAGGAAGTGGCATCACATAGTCCCTAAACCCTCATGGCATCATAGGAAGTCATGCTACACTAACCTTGACGCTCGGGATAATGCAGAAAATGACATCTTTGATTTGAACAGAAACTACCATTTTTGCGAAATTAATCACATCACAAATCCTTACCACAGCAGGTTCTTTTTGTTGATCTACCAGCCATGCATTATCTGGAGGCTGCGTTCATCTGCACCCAGCAGAGCCACTGAATACAAGGGGGGCAGTCTCATATGCCAGCACAACTTCACATGGCCAGGCACTGTCCTATTATACCAGGTATAGCCTTGCAAGCCAGAAAAAGCATTAATGTGCTGAATGCTAAATACAGCCACATATATCAAGGTGCTGCCATTACATGCCAAGTACATCCAAACACACCCACTCACTCTTATCTTACACCCAATAACAGTTATAGCCTCACATGCCAGTTATAACATTCATATGCTACATACAGCCTCACATTCCAAGGTTCTGCATAATATGAGAAGTACAGCCAGTTATTGTCCTTTTAATTACAGATTCACATTCATTCAGTGATAGATTCATAGTTATAGATTGACCATGCTCTCCTGTCCTCTGGCCTGAATCTCTTAGGACCCCGGCTAAGACCCTGCCTGCATTGCCAGTCTCCTCCTCTGTCATCCGACCGATGAAGTGAGGATCAGCTGCTGCTATTGCTGCCATGTTCATTCCCCCTCCAACTCCTGCCTCTGACTCCCACACTGACTCTGCCTTGTTAATCTTCACCGCTCTATCACCAACACCGTGGACATCCTTCACCCTGTCATAAGGACCTGCATGAAGCCAGCCTGCAAGCGGAACACCAGGTCTGACTCTGACCTAGCCTCTCTGAAACGCAAGTGCAGAGTTGCTGAGAGGAAGGGGTGGTCGTCAGGCACATCCTCTGACAGACTGGCCTGCCGCCTGCTACAAAGGCAATACAGAGTCCATCTGCTCGAAGAAGAGGACCCACATCCAAGCCTGCATCTCTGGGGCCACTAACAACATGGGAAACATTTTTAAAGTTTAAAGTCTGGAAGGAACCTGGCAATCCAACTGCAGTCTTCACTTCTCCCCTGACATCCTTGACCCTCTGTACTTCACAGGCCCACCATTTCTTAACCAAACTTTAAGGCATCCTGTCCTCACACTACTACCCCCTCCTGCCTCCCCAGCTCTCAGACCTCCCTTGGCCCCCATGTCCCCTTCCCTTCTACTGTCCTCTTTCAAACCCATAGCACCGGATGAGGTCTCTAGACAAGTCCTCCCTATGAAAGTCTCCTCCGAACAGGGGCTCCCCTGCTCCTCCAGAACCATCAAGGACAACATTACCTCACTTGCGTAAGCCTTGACCAATTTATGTAACCACTCCTTTGCCACTGGTTGCTTCCTGCTACACCTCAAGCACTCCCTTGTGCATCCACTCCTCAAAAAGCCCTCTGTCGACTCCTGCTGCCCGGCTTACTATCATCCTATCTCCATTAAGCCCTTCCTGGGAAAACCCATGGAGAAGATGGCCATCTCCCCACTGATCCCACAGAATGAATTTGTTTGTTGTCTCCACAACTACAAGTCTTGCTTCAGAGCAGCCAGAGCCATGGAAACTGCTCTACTGAACACCTGTGAAGACCTGCTCTCAAATCTTGATTCCAACTCTCCATCCGTTATTATCCTTCTGGACCTTTCCTCTGCCTTTGGCATGGTCAGTCATGCCACCCTGATGAATCGGCTTTGTGACACCCTTGGCATCACGGGCCTGGCACTGAACTGTTTGACCTCTTTCCTCTCTGACCGACCCTCCCAGGTTCATATGGGCTCTTTTCTCTCCCCTATCACACTCTCCACCTGTGGCGTTCCTCAAGGATCCAGCCTCTTGCTGTGGCTCTTCAACATTTACCTTGCCCTCGTGCCCTCCTGATCGCCTCCTTCTCTCCTCACTTCCAGTGTTATGCAGACACATAGCTCTCCTTCAAGATTCCCTCTGCTTCCTCCTCTTCCTCCTCTCTCATCTCTGACTGTCTGACTGCTATCCAGGCATGGTGTGCTCCCAATGATCTCTGCTTTAATGCCAGTAAGACTGAGATCCTTCTCATTGGGACACCAGCTCCCTCCTTCCCTCCTATCCTCTGGCCGCCCTCTATAGGTCCCCTCCATTCATCCTCCTGTGAGGCAAAAAATGTGGTGTCATCTTTAACTCCTCTCTCTCCTTCTCTTCTCACATAGCTGACCTTGCCAAGAAGACCATCTTTCAGCTGCATCTCCTCAGAGGCATTCTCCCCCTCCTCACGTTCCCCCAGAAGCTCAAGGTCTCCAGAGCTCTGGTCCTCTCTAAACTGGACTACTGCAACAGCCTCTTCCACAATCTTCCTTTATCCTCCCTTCGCCCCTTCAACTAATCCAGAATAGGACTGCAAGACTTATGCTTGACCTCAAGCCCAGGGACCGCATCTCTCCAGTCCTAAAATCTCTCCACTGGCTCCCGGCTACTGATAGGATCAAGTTCAAGACCCTCTGCATCATGCACAAGGCATTCTGGGGCTTGAGACCCTGCAGAATCCAATTCTCTCTCCATAAATACCTCCCTGCTAGAGCCCACCAGTCTACTAGCTCCAACTCTCTGCTGACCAGATGCTTCTCTAAGCAGAGAGTGTGGGGTATATCTCTCTCCTCTGCTGGAGCCTCCCTCTAGAAGGGTCTGCCTGCCCTCTCAGGCTTCAGCCGGACCTCCTTAAGTTCTGCAAGCTCCTCAAGACCCTCTGAATCTCATCTTCCTTCCCTCTCCCCCTGCCCTGCTAACACCCCTGTCTGCTACAGTGACTGGCTGCCTGGCTCTCTACACGTTCTACAGGGCATCAGCCTCCCCGCAATATCCCCCCTCTACTAGCACTTAGCATGTGGACCCTCTCCCACTGCACCCCATGTGATTACATGGCACTTGCCCTCCTATCCTCCCCTTAGCACTTGCCTAGCCCCTGTGGTCCTCTTCCCCCATCATTTGCCCCCCTTTCACTTGCACTCTCTCCTCTTTACTATGCACTTCCCTTCCTACCCTTGCACTTCGCACTTTGCATTTTGCCCAGACTGGCACTTCCTCCCCCACCGTCTCACTTGTACTTCTCGTTACTGCACTTGCATGATGCGAATGTCACAAGGCCTAATAGGGGCATTATTGCTATCTTCTCCGTTGTCCCCCACCCCGTTTTTGTCTTGTGGCGCCTTGAAACACCATTTGTTGTCTGGGCACCTTGCAAATATCCAATAAATAAATAAATGAAAATAAAAATAAAAATTACATAGATGCTAAATACAGTCCCACAAAACAAAGTGCAGTGAATTCCAGGTTCACATGCACACTTAGTATGATCTTATTTCAGTTATTACCTCCCATATAAGGAATAGTTATTGCATGTACTGTAAAATATGACTTCTCTATGTGTTTACATCATATGTTATGTTATGCTATGTGATTGTGATTTCTACCGCTCACTGCTGCCATTTCCATGGTCTCCAGGTTCCTAGGCAGATCTGTAAAGGAAGATGGTTGAGATGGGTTTGTTAGAGGGACTGAGAGGGAAAAGCACAAGAGAGCTTTGATGTGCTGTTGGTAACTTCAGTTCAGAAAAAACTGTCACTGTGTGCTGATTTATTTTTAGTTGATTGACGTTGTGTGGTGTTTGGTGTGTGGTTGTATATGGGTGGATTATGTGTGTCTCAGGTGTTGTGGAGAGACAGTAGAGTACTTGCAGTTTGCAATGTTTTTTTTGTGGCCGAGTTAGGTGTCTGTCTGTCTGATGAAGTAATGGGAAAAGTCAACAGAGCCCTTCAACAGTGCTCAGAGCTACGAATTATTTTTTTAACAAATTTGCAACCATGGCTAATGTCTGCCAGAGATACTCCCAGAAACCCCCTTGTTTTTTGCATATTTAAGTAAGTTTGGGTCTCACCCTAAGTTACTAAGGGAATCCAGACGTGTCCCTACTGATGATGTCCAACCAGACCGAAACACGTGTCTGGATTTGTTGTTGGAACTCTTGTTCAGAGGAGAATTGTGTAGCATTTCGGTGCTGGACTGTCCCTGGGCAGGACAAACACTGATATGTTTGGTGTATTTATCTCCTGTGAAAGATAGTGAGCTAAAGAATCGGGGTAAGGCTCTCGCAACCAGGATTAATGTCTGGCAGAGAGACTCCCAGGAACCGCCTTGTTTTTTGCTCTGGAACAGAGAATTTGCAGCACTTGACTTATCTAGCCTGGGAGCTTTCGTTCTCCCCATAATAGGTGCTCCGCTGCCTGTTACTGGTCTCATTCTACAGCTCATAAGACCCACCCAGTGCGCAGCACATGCAAAGTAGTGGGCAAAGTCAACAGAGCCGTTCAGTAGTTCTACAGAGTTCTGTGGATTCTTGGTTTGGACACCATCTTTTGTGGCCATTCCATTCTGCCTGTGTATCAATCAGCTGTTCTTAAACGGTGGGAATTGTAATGTATTATTTTTAATAAAACATGGTAGAGCAGAGTGCACATTTGGGTGAAATACTCTAAATAGGACCCAAGAAGCGGGGCAAAAGGCAATCCTCCCTCAACTGTTACAGAGCTGTACCCTTCTGCTGCAATGTTATTCGCAGTCGAGTGACCAAAAGCTGGTCCTGCATCTCCAGTTACGGAGGCTGACATTTCAACAGTAATGAATCTCTCAATGGAATTACCGATTTCCCCCGAATTTTGTTCCTCTGCTCAGGAACTTGATTGTGTTCAACTTAACACTGACTTGAAGGTTAAAAGTCGTGACTTGGAGGTGGACGGTGTAATAGGTCTAAAAGGTGTTTTGAAATCTATTGCATCATACTTTGCTACTATACAAAAAAAAGAAATAATAATATTACTCATTTAGATTCACAAAAACCTTCGACTTCGACTTCAGGAGTATGACCCGAATTGAACACAACAAGTTGTATCCCTTCCCAACAATCACTCTTAGCAATGGAGAGGTCGCTTATGGTGTATGTCTCTACTAATGCTCCAGAACAACATCAAAGACTTACCACGATGATTGAGCAAATAGATCAATCAGTGATTCGATCTACGGACCCTATTATATTAGAGCTAAATTGGGTGCTGAGTTCTCTATTGTCATTAATTGAGAATCTGCACTGTGGCTCTCAAGCACATCCGCGTCCTTAGATTAAATATGGGCCAAAGTCAAAGGGAAAAGTAAAGACATTACCTACAGTTAAGGCGGGAAATGGTCAAATGTCTAGTAACACTATGTTTGTGGAGGCAGAGAAAGGTGTATTGACTTGGAAAGCAATGATTCATATGATTGCTGATCCGACCCCTACAACATAAGAAGTGATGTTAGTGGAGCTGACCGAAGATATGATGAGAGTCAGCTCCTCTGGGATCTCTCGACCTGTTAAATCCACTGAAAAAAAAGAAATGTAAACAATTGAAGAAAACGGAGATTGAAAAACAAGTGAAGATAATCAATGTTAGTACGAAATCATTTTTTAAATCTGTTAATCTACCTATTCAAAATGATTGAGTGTTTAACCCTGCGGGGGGTGGGGGGGAGAAATAACCTCCCATTGCAAGTTGGAAACGGGCAAGGTAAACAGATTATATTGCCACCTTTGATGCTTAGTTGCCCAGAGGGTAACTCTCAGCATGATCAGAAGGCAACTCATAAGGATTCTGCGGTTCAAACAGTCATTCCCATGGAGAAACAAATACAGTGTGATATTATTCCTCCCTCAATGACAATAGGATAGTGGGATAAAAGTAACTGGGGATTGTCAGTGCGGGTTCCTTTGGGGGTCATGAGATCTGTTCGGAAGGGGTGAAGGGTTGCTTAGTGATCCCAATGTGTTTGATGAATGCCAAGGGATAGGGAAGGCTACAATGAAGTATTATTCCCCCCTGAAGAGATTGTTAGGACCGAAAAGTCAACCTACCTCGAATCTCCATGGGCTCGAAATCAACAGATAACATCTGCAATCTGCAGTTGTTGGGCTCCCCTGTTTGGACACACTAAATAATGAGGGGAGGAGAAATGAAACCTGTCCACTCGGTATCTTGAGCGACGTTAATGGCCCAAAACAAAGGATCTTTCCAGGAACCAGGCCCTTTGTATAATTGGCAAGAGGTAAAGGGACAATTACAGAGTAACCACATAAATAATCATGTGAAGGGCACAAAGTTTAAGATTGAATGTATTGGAAAGGAAATGTTCTGTTGAATAGATCTGGAGTATTAAGGATGCTGTTTGTGAGCAATATGTATGAAGGATATTGAAAGAGTGGAATTTCCAGTATGTGACAAAACCGATGCTGTGGTGGTTACCATAACTTCAGATATTGTGGTTGCGCTCATTTTGAATGAGGTGTTATTGTTGTGTCAGCTGGGATTTGCCTTTACCTTAGTCAACTCCCAGGTGGACTATAATTCCTTGGGAAGTCAGCATAGTCAAAGGGACACAGCTGGAAGGCTGTGGAGACCACCTGTCAGGACGAAAAATCATGGAAATCACATTACCCACGATTAAGGAGTGGATAGAGTATGTAGAAATAATCAGAGGAATGATTGGTCGTGGGTGACTGAGGGGAACAATGACTTCTACTACTATGGCACCGTAAAATACACATATAATCTAGCAATTCTTTTTTGGAATAGTTGTGGACATATACACCTTTTTACCAATCCCCTATTAGGAGCATTTTTACAGCAACACCTGATCATCTTTTGTCATGAAACATGGCTAACCGAGGACCCGGTGGTTGATGCTTATACAACCATGTTTGTGGCCGCAGAGAAGGGGGCCAAGAGAAGACCTTTTGGAGGCATGGTCATACTGATAAAGAATGGTCTGGGATTTGTGATTGAACAGCTTTATTTGGGGTCCAAAAGCATGTTGGTTGTTCAAACAGTTTTAATTATCAATAATTAAACAGAGGATTTTATTATTGTATGTTTACTGGCATAGCTTAGCATGCAAATTGGAGACTGTTCTGAGTATAATGACTGATTTTATAGCAATTGGACCTCCACTTGGAGATATGGCTCGATAGTCATTGGTGGGAACCTGAATTCATTCTGTTTCTTAAACCATAATTGTGGTGTCCAAGGGGGACAAGTTCCATCAACATTAAAAATGAAACATGGTAAAAGATGGCTTGAGAGCTTGGAATCTCTTGGGTTGCAACGGTTGAATGGCTCCATATTAGGTGACATACTGAGTCAAACTACTTGGGGAAGGGGGTAATACAATTTCCACTCTATACTATCTATTTGTGGACAAGAACCTCTCCCATATGTGTCTTCAATTTATAGTTCATCCGAGTGAGTGGAGTGACCATAATATGCTTGTTCCATAGTTTGACATTCTCCTAAATAGGGGGACTAAGTAGATTATGCCAGTAATTACTGTTAATCAAGGGGCAAACAGGGTAATATGGAAACACCTTTAGAACAATTACAACAATCGAACTGCGCCACACACAAAAGATTTCTGCCACAAGGTACAGGTGTACAGTTGTTTAATTTATGCCATGAACAGCCTGACACGCGTTTCGAGCATAGCTCTTCCTCTGAGGCACGTATTCTTGTCCAATTAGAACCACAATTAAACAAGTTGTGTAAATCACAAACCGGAATCAAAAACCGTAACTGAATTAGCTTTTAATTGCCATTATAATTAACTCTGCCGGTTGGCTAAGAAATTAGTCCAAGGGATACCTACGTGTCTAACTCCAGAAAAGGTCAAAATGGAGCTGATACTTCTCCCTTCATATTTGGTCTGACCCTTATGTTTGATTTATCATGGAAAGCAATTAAACGTTTTAAAAGGCCCCCAGTAATAGTCCAGCTAGTGAGCTTCCACCATAACCTATTTCTATTTACCATATCAGAAGCTGCTGTTAGATCAATACTTGCCACATACATGACACTAATTTGGCCTATTACGTTTTGGACATATTTTAACAAAAGTCCATTCAAGTTGATACTGAGCTTCTTCTGAAAGCAGCTCTGCCATTTTTGGATACTGCCCTCCGCTAATGTCCAGGCCTCCATATGTTTTAATAGCAAGGCTGCAAGGACCTTATTAGGTGTAGGTTCCTATATTCTGTTCTCGAAAAGTAGGTATATCAATCAGCAGCTCATACAGAAACAATAAATAAAAGGGGGATATACTACCCCTATATCACAGATTTTGACAACAGAGAATCTTGCAGAGACTTAAGGGTCAATCTCTACTTTCAAGGGTGTGCAGCTATCCAATTGTTGGAAACTATTCAGTGTGCATATTCACACACAAACACTCAAGTGAGACAACTATCCGGTTTACCCCAAATGTATTAACAGTTTACAGAAACTGATTGATGCATTTGGGTAATACTGTGGGTCAAATAATCTTCTTATGAACCCTGCGAGGTCAAAGGTAATTAGATTTACAAGGAAAGGAAGTAATATATCTCAGGCTTGGTGGCTCGGAGTTCAAAAATTGGAAACTGGTGATTCATTAATGTCCCTGGGTTTTTATTTAACAGCAAAATGTACCAAAGCTGAAATTAAGGCGCACTTGGTACAGAAAACGATTGGCCTGATTAATCAAACTGAAAAGGTGCATGCAAATATGGGATTTTTTCTATACTGCTGTGCCTGAAATTGTACCTAGGGATAATAATACCTAAATTGCTTTATGGAAGAGAATTATACGACTTCCTAATCATGAGTATGCCCCCAGTCTTGGAATCATTAGTTTGGAGACAAATATTGAATGCACCAATGTCACTACCGGGGGTAGTCATTAGATACAAACTTGGCATTCAATCGCTCAGATCTTTGGGACTCTGGAATTATTTAAATGTATTTCGTAAAATTTTAATTGCAGAGAAGGACTCGCTTTTTGGGGACATTATTATCAACCATGAATGCCTTTAAAGGGGGACCCATTTTTAAGTACCCTTTTAAATTTGAAAAATATTGTGACGACATCTTGTTTGACATAGGTTTGAATCGTGATGAACTACAATTCGGGCCACAGCAAACTAAAAAACGAGTTAAAACATGGGACTGGATCAATTCCATTCGAAAGGTCCATGGTTATTCCTCTTCTGCTTATTTATGGCAGATGCACAAGAAATTGGGAGTTGTGGCACCCTTCTTGTCCATATATCCTGGTCGAGCATCCAGAAATGAATTCCTGAGGTTCCATTGGAATCTCATCCAGACTAAGGACATTCTTCTTTGATATGGGCAGATCGACCAAACAGAGATGGAATGCAGGTGCTGCAGGGACAGGAATGTGGTTGAAACTACCAGATACATCTTGGTTAAGTGTCCCTGCTTGTTGTGCCAGCATCAGAAATATTTCTGCAATTCTTTCGATTCGGGTGACTCTTCTGATGGGGATTTATTTTGAAGTAGGTGCTTGGAAGGGCATTACACCTCGGATATGATAGTGTTGTGTTTTTTTTTTAGGTTGCTTGAATTGAATTGAGCCTCTGATGAAAATTGATTAGGGTATGGAGCTTTATTTCAATTAGTACTGCTTCTAGGAGATATCTCTTATGAGAATTGGTAATGTTTCTTTCGGGTGATTGTAGAAACATTGCTAATTAGTTTACCTAGGATCATGATTTCTATATAGTTTATATGACGATTAACTAATTTTAAGATATTGGGATACATATTTTAAGCATGAATATGAATCTTATTGGATTTAGCATGAAATGAATAACAATTGTTTTCTCTTTTTTTCTTTATTTACTTTTTCCTTTCTTGACTTTTATAAATTGTGATGAATTGTGATGTAATATTTATTCTTATTTTCTTATTCTTATGGAAATATATGAAGCTTATTTGTGTTTTTTTCGAATGGACAGTTTTATCTGATACATGTTTGAATTGTTAAAGGTTGCATTGCATCCAAATAAACAAAAAAAATAAAAAAATAAAATGTGTCTGGTTTCTTCAGTGTTGCGGGTGGGTATGCCGAGTATTAGAGAGTGTTTAGAAGGGCTAGTCAGGGGTCGTCTGAGTCTTTTTCTGTGGGTTCGGTTGATCCATTGGGTTAGGGGAGTATGCAGAGTGCAGCAGTAAAGTACTAAGATTGTACTGTCCTACTTTTAAGGGCACTTCAGCAGGAGACCTTTCACATAGAGCTGAAGCCAGGTAAACAGAGGCACAACTAAACCTGGGAGTGATGACATATAGAATATTAGTACCTAGCAGAAGGGCGGGGGTGGCAGCCTCCCAGTCAATGGCCCTCATTACGACCCTGGCGTTGGAACATGGTGCTAATAGCACCATGGTCCATGCCGGTAACTTACCGACTCCGCCATGGCAGAATGGGGAATTACCGCCCCATTCCGAGGTTGGCGGGGCGGTAATTCCCCATGCCGCCATGGCCCTTCCCCATTCCCATTTTTGCCCCATAGAGCTCAATGGGAATGGGGAAGGCGCTAAGTACGGTGCCGCAAATTGCGGCACCGCACTTAGCACCAAGGTCCCTTTGCGGGTTGGTTTTTAACGCCTGCAAAAAGCAGGCGTTAAAATCGCCAACCCGCAAAGGGACCTCGTAATCAGGCGTTAAGGGGTTAACGGCACCGCCACCTTTTACGGCACCGTTAACCCCTTAACGCCAGGGTTGTAATGAGGGCCAATGAGGCGTCTTGAAATGGGGAAATTACCTAATGGTAATCCCCCTGATCCGAGCCTCCTCATGGCTGGAGGCCGCCATCTTCCCCTGCAGGGGATTCAGGTAAGTGATGTGCTTCCCTTACCCCTCACCACCCTTCCAGTCCCCCCTCCACAGATTTCCCTTCCCTCCACTTACCTGCTTTTTTGCTCCTCTTCAGGACCGGACGCGCTGGTAACACTTCTGTCTCCAGCACGTCCACTCCGATCTGAGACAAGCAGCTATAGAAAGAAAGAAGGGACTAAAAACAGCCCCTATCTTTTTTCCATGGCAGCCATTCTTTTTGTTTACTTATTTCCTAATTTTTTGAAAGGCCATCATGGAAAGGTAGACGGAACTACATACAGTCGCATCTACTTTTTCATGGCTGTCATTTTGTCTGTTTACTTTTTAAAATTATTTTCAATGGCCACCATGGAAATGCTTCCCCGGTGTCCATTTTTTTTCTTTTTTTTCTTCCTTTCCTAAACGCTGGAGCTTTTTGCAAAGGAAAAAACAACAAAAAACAAGCTTTTAGTAACCCTGTGCTCAGTCATGTAACTAGGGGCACTGGGGCATTATCTGGCTCTGTAATGCCCCTCACCCCATGGTTCGGGGATTATTGCTTAAGCAAAATCTTTGGTCCGGCATGGCTGGCAGTGACTGGAGGAAGTTAGAGGAAAGGGCAGTGGGAAGTCCTGCCCACTAGCAGACTTCTCTTTCAGCAATCCCTACGTCTTCTAGATTGCAATATTTTTTCTGCATCTGTTATGTGTAGATTCAGGACGAGTCCCCTCTTCATGCTCACATTTCGTCCCATTAGGAAAAAAAGAGGCTGTTTGGGGGAAACATCTTTGAGAACAAGTATGAGGGTAAGGGGTAGAGCACTGGAAAGGCGAGATGGCTGTGCTGATCATAGTGGTCTTGAGGTGTGGATCCTGCTGTCGGTTAATGGGTTCTCAGGAAACAGTGCACTTCTGTCGCAATGTTTAGGTAGGGAAAGATTTGTGGGAACCACACGCACCTTATCGCTGGATATTTAGTTATGTTGCAGTTTATTATGCGGTCACTCTCAACTCAGGAAGTTCCTTTCCTCCGAAGCAAGGTGGCGCACAATAAAGCACTTGTATTTTAGGCTCAGTTGGTGAGGCCTCCAACCCGTCTCACACCCAAACCCCTCAAACACCCTGTGTCACCAATTGACTAGGAACTAGGCCGGTGTGTAGTAAGAATATATATGTATCAATGTATTGAATCAAGATTTGACCAACATTCTAACATCAAGGTCAAGTATCAATGCTGTGGCAACACCCAAGATCACAACAATAACTCAATTATATAAAACAACAAAGGTGAAATTTTGAAACATGCAATAATACAGATTTAATTTCAATATAACGAATAGAAAACGCTCCGAATAATATACAAAATCCACAGAAATTATTCAATTTGAAACAATACTTTACTCCATGCAG
Organism: Ambystoma mexicanum; assembly: GCF_040938575.1. Taxonomy (NCBI): domain Eukaryota; kingdom Metazoa; phylum Chordata; class Amphibia; order Caudata; family Ambystomatidae; genus Ambystoma; species Ambystoma mexicanum. The sequence goes on from NC_090932.1 coordinate 910,347,252, forward strand.
CGCCACCTCCAGGCCTCAATTAAATATGACCCCTTTGATTGAAAGGCAAGGTGCAAGGAGTGTGAGCACAATCAAAAAATCATTTTGCTGCTGATTTAAAAAGGCGCTTTTTGGGAAAGGAACTCAATGTGAAAAATAATTTTGGACTTGTTATTTAAAAGGTAAAGTTGGGAAAAAAAGGAACTCAAATGAAAATCGTTTTTCAACACACTTGAAAATAAAAGGCAGGACTTGATAATTTGGGGTCAGAGAAAGATGTGAACCAAAAGGGAAATGTTGTGTTTGTGCCCACAGACAGATGAGATGCAATGCTCTGTCATTCTGAATGAAGAATTTTGTTTTTTGCAACCTCCACACTGACTTGAAAGGTGGTGTTTTGTGGATTACTTCTTTTTGGGATTATGGACACCACCCCCCTTTTCTATGTGGAAGTCAAGGATTTCAGAAACAATCAACCAAGTCTTTATGAGCTATATCAGCTATAACACACTGAGCATGAGCTTTGTTAGTTTAGAATTCTCACAACACTCATCCCATGATGTTCTATATGGGAATGAATTTACTTAATTTTGTCAAATGTGCTAAGGATCCAAACAGTTTCCCCCCTCCCCACACTTTAATGGAAATGTTTAAGAATGGCTGCTCCGAACACAATGCAATTTCAACAGAGGGGTGGGTTTCTATGGGGAAATACATTTGAGTGAGATTTAATACATTTGTGAGAAGGGCCAATCCAGTTTCACCCCCCAACCCACTAATAAAAGGGGATAAAGGCAGGTGGCACCCCACACAATTGATGGCATTGGGCTATCTACTTACATGGGAGGCTTTGGTCAGAGAACATAGCAGAGCTCCTCGGAGGACAGCACATGTCTGGTCAAGGGTTTCAGTCAGGGATTTTCTCCTGCACCCAGACTCCTTCTGCTCCTCTGGTTTGGGTCCCAGGTAGCTTCTCCATGTCCCAGCCACTGTCTCCAATGCAAGGATTGTGGCCTCTCTGCTAGTTGTTCCTCACAAGAGTCCAGCAGCAGCTCTCTCCCGGAATAATTCACAAAAAGCCCAGTTCAGATGCAAACCCAGCCTTTTCTAGGGCTAGTGACACAGCAACCTTGTCATAATTCCCATGGTCAGCATTGGCTAGCATGTTCCCTTCACCTCCCACCAGAATGCCCACTGGCTGCTGATAGGACCATATGTTGGGAGATATGTATGATGTAGGCTGAGGGAGGTGAATAGATGCATACTTTCAAATTGTCAAGGATTTGTGCATCTTTTGATCTGAAAAATCTCATACTGCAATAACCCCCATGTTTTTTAAATAACCCCATGATATATATATATATATATATATATATATATATATATATATATATATATATATATATATATATATCGGTTCTATATTTTACTGCGAATCCAGCCATTCCAATTTTACTTTGGCATGCCCTTCCCGAGAGGAGTTACCCTTTTCTGTGGTTTCCTGCTGCGCCAAAATGTCTAAAAATTAGACCTATTTTTACAATCTACCCCTGTGCCAACTCTACCATTGCTGAGGTGTATGTAAATGGCAAAAATCATACTTTCCTACATAACTTAAACTATGTACATCACACAAATTTCATTTTCACAATGAGCTTTTTCTCCTGTTTAATTTGAACCAGGGGTCCGGGGGGGGGCTCTATCAGACACACTCTGCTCCTCTTATTAAGGAAAAACTGTATCCAATGTTTAATCAATGGCAGGGCATAACATGGCCTCATTAGGTAGGTTTCCATTTCCCTGAAACCATGTGACCAACCATCTGGTTTATCCGTGTTTATCTTAACATTTTCTTCTGCTTGGCTTCAAAGGCCTTGCTCATTACTTAATGTACAGTTTTATGGGAAGCTTGACCTCAAGGTTACTTCGGCAGGACCTTTTATCAGCAACTAATTGACAACCAGACATTCTTCTTGGTAGGCCCAGCTCCAGAAATCGTGCAGTTCAGATTTCAAAGGGTCTTTGTTCAGAGTTAAATGCACTTTTTATGGGGAAGCCGACCTGAAATGTCATGTCTGTTGGCTGTGTTATCAACAGTTCCCCACACATTTGATCTCTAGTTTTATATATGTTTAAGCATATCTTTGAAACCCGTCCTTCACCTCTAGCATTCCTCAAACCGGAGGGCTGTGAGGTCAGGATCCAGACATACTTATCAAAGTCACAGTTCAATGGGGGATTTCAGCTTAGAGGGTAGAGGCAGTTTATCATTCTGAAAGGCTAGCATATTACATTAACTACTGTGTACCTGCAACTTTCAATACTGCACCAGGGCCTGTTGTTCATACATTCATCCTTTCCTTTATATAATATTAAAAATAATGAGTTCACTCTCTCCAGACAGATAGTCCATAGTTACATCAGGGATCAATATTCAAATCTACACCAAACGAAACAGGCTCTTCTTTGTTCATGCTGTCATTTTATGGTATGGAAGTAATGTCTCTTTCTTCCTGATTAATGTGCTATGTCCTCCATTTCATTTCTTAAATGTCAAGTATCATTCCTACTTTTTAGCTTCCAATTTCACAACCCTTTCTTTTCCTCCAATGTGTTCTGCCTCAGTTTTGAATCTGTCCATGTGTAATGTTTTTTTTTAATATAACAGTTGAAATAACATGAGTTTTGCAATGCTCTAAGTAGGCCTCTCCATTTAAATTATGTCATTTAAATGTTGACAAATAAGTGTTTTTTTTTCTCGTGACAAATGCAAAGTGCTTGGCTTCACTTAAGATTTCGGGATCACAGTATTGTGCTGAATTGCAGTCGATGTAACATGCTGCTATCTGTCACTTTAAGTAAAATTGTAGCTGTTCATAATTTATGAAAACAGCATTTTCAGCCACTTATATCTTTTGCCATGCATTGGCACATCCAGCACTTTTAAGTTTTCAGGCACATTTTCCTTCACTTGAGCGCCTGTTCATGCTGGTAAAGTTGAAAGAGGCCACTTTCTGTTCATGTCCCAGGCCTTAAGTCAGAAACAGAAGTGTTTTGGGATGGGCCTGCTTTTTCCAATGGGTAACACCAGTCAGCTTCACTCTTAAATACTGGCCTTGCCTGGTCTTTTTATTTCTGACATTCAGGGGCTATATTTTACCCCACAGTGATTAGAGTGGGTCCAATTTGATTAGATGCATGTAGCACAAGAAATTAGAAGTTTTTGTCAACTCAATTGGTTTTGCTAAGTAGCCTTGGGCATGGCTTAATTCATGGGGGTGTTTGCAGTGCTCAGACCTGGCACTTATTTTTTAGCCCTGGCATTTACTGTCTCAAACTGAACTGTAATTATTAAGTAGTGATAGTCACTGCATCCATCAACCACAATGAGCAGGTGTGAGCTGTCGTGTCACCCCAAATATGTCGACACTGTGGGGAACAGCTATGGGTGGTGGCAGGAGTACAGGGGAACTGCCCACCAGCAGTGTCCCAGGAGGGCTAGAAAATATTTGGGCCCTGGCACTTATCACTTTACAAATTAAGCACTGGACTCAGAGTGAACCGTGAAAGCTTCACCAGCAAGAAATGCTGACTGGTCCCAGAATCAGTGTGAAACACCGTACCTTTAGGTTGCATTTAACATAGCTCGGCTTTCTCGTGTGTGCGTGTATGTGTAGCCTAGGACACAACTGCTCCTATGTTATCTGCTTGAAGGATGATATGAGATTAAATTGAACCGTTCCTGGCAGCTTCTATTTAGAAATGTTTAAAAGCTGTAATTTCATACACCAACGGCATGTTGTCTTAATCCTCTGAACAGGTGCCATGTTTATCTTTTCCAATGTGTTGAAATGAGCTTAACATGTGTGCTTGTACAGATCCCACATGTTCATGGTACGATAGCTGGATGGGTTAATGCACCTACTACTGCCCTCGTAAGTTCAAGTGGGCCCAGTCTTTCATCCTTCACATGCAAACGAAATGTGTGTCTGTTGCATTGTGCTTATGTGCTCTGTATGGATGGAATGCCTGCAATGTCACGTGTCCGATCGGGAGCGGAACGTTGGAGCAAGTGCTTGATTGTGTGTTCGAAGTGTAACAATCCGAGTGGAGCTGGCTGTGTTCATGAATGGTCTGGTAGGTGTCCCTTATCCATAACCAATGTTCCAATCTGTAACTGTAAGTCAAGCAATAAAGACATAGGGCCTGCTTCATGGATTTTTTTTCTTCTGTGCAAAGTGACTTTGCAATGGTTCCAAGTGACTTTGCACTGCCAACAAACACCTTGATTCACAGAGCGTTGCAAAGTGTTTTTTGCAGTGTAAAGTGACTTTGAACGAGTGCAATGTCAGTGCACAGCCAGTGCAAAGTCATGTTTCACTGCAAAACATTCACTTTGCACCACTCTGTGAATCAGGGTTTTTGTTGGCAGTGCAAAGTCACTTTGCATCTGTGCAAAACAATACATGACTCATATTGTTGGCAGTGTAAAGTCACTTTGCACTGCACTAAAAATTCCATGAATCAGGCCCAAGAAATGTGTACCTGTCACTGGAGAGTCAAGTATGCATGATTAAAGGTAACCTTGACCTATTGAGTTGAGTACAAAGGACACCTTCCAATTCGGACATATTTGATAATGCAACACGAGCAAGAAGTACATATTAGGAGGAGGTCAATAATATTAGTGTATGTAGAACTTGTAATTGGGAAGAATGTGGCTTAAGTGTCTTTAAAATACCAGTTCCATGTACACTTTCTATTGGCCCGGATTTCAATACATTCATGGTTTCAAAGGCCAATGCCCAACATTGTGTATTTTGTGCTTGAACATATTAAGTGGCTGGATTACACGGAGAGCCGTGTATTTATAAATGGCAAAACAAGTTTAATGTAGTCATTTTAGTGGGATAGAGTTAAAGAACGCACAGTGCCGAATGTACATAATGTGTTAAACCCATGTTTCATTACTCATTCTTAATAGTTGTGCTCGTCCGATGAAGACATCCTTTAACTCCATGGCGATAAATAGTTCGTTAGACATAGATGTGCAAAAATAGTGTATTGCATAATATTATTCCAGTGGTTTTGCAAGCTAACATACAATACAAGCTTTAGAATTGTTTTTGCTGGTCAAATAAAGGATGTTGCAGGTTATAGCTGGTCAACGATGCCAACTTTCAGGTTACTGAAGATAGTCCAAATCTTCTATCCATTCTGCTTCAAAGCAACCTAAAATGCCACTACAGCACTGCTTCACAAGACTCATTAGTTTGGGTGATTAGGTGGTGCTTGTGCCACCTATAAACTGAAACTATTGCATTATAGTACAGATAAGGGCGAATGGCATATGAGGAGGGCACACCGCTTGTAGGTGTTGTTTCGTTGTGAGCTCACCCATTGACTGACAGTGGCCATACAAATCCATAGCACCATTTCCACCCAGTTGCTGCCCCTCCCTGTCCAAAATGCTGCCTTATGGGAACTCATTGAGCTCGCTTTATTCAAGCCTTATCATCAAACCTTATACTGGAAGTGCCTGCTAGTATTTTTTTAAAGCAGTTTTCTGATAGTTAATGACTTCATTGGAGCTGCAAACCTGCTACTGCTGTAATAAAAATGCCTTCAGCAGGTCTGCCTTCAGCCACTCGATTTATCTTCACTGAAGCCTTGTTAAAAAAAAAAAACATTAAAAAAATCAACAGTTTTGGCTTGTGCCTAAGTATTGGGCATTTGTCAGGCACTGCTATTAAATGCACAGGTAGAGTTTTGCACCTTCTACCATCAATGGCCATTTAATAATACCACTGCGGGAGTGCCTGGCAAGTACATTTCCCAGGCCTACACAACAAGCACACCCTGTTGGCATTGCCAATGCTTGTTTTAACGAATGTATCGATGCAAGCTACCAGTGTAGCGTCAGTGATGGTATGATTTATAATTGGATGGGTGTTGTTTTTTTTAATGGGTATTTAATGTAGTTATTGCTGGATTGTTAGGATATTTTCATGTGATTCTTGTATATATTTTTCATGGACAAGGCTTTTTGTGTGTTGTCCATCTTTTAAGACTAATTGTATGCACATACGTGTGTAATTTTAGTATGTAATTCTGCACCTGTGTGTGTTTTTGTGTGGATGTCTTGCTCATGCCCAATTTGTGAGTTGCCCGTCATTGCATGTTGTGCTTTTTTCAGTGTCTGGTTCCTGCTCATATTTTTTAAATTCTTGTCTGTTTCTGTATATTGTGCACATGCATGAATTGGGAGATGTCCAGATTGTTGTGGCATGTTTGTTGAATGTTTTCATTTAGTTTTACTATATTCCACTTCTGATTCTGCACATATGTGCTTTCTTTCCAAGCATACATGCCTTAATTGTGAGATGTCCATAATGGCATGTTGTGTGTGTTTCCCACTTCTACCTTGATATGTTTCTCTGGCTTTTCTGTGTGCATACCTGAATTTGCACGTGTGTGTGTGTTTGCTTTCATTTTCAGTATACATAGGCGTCCGTGGGGTATTCCGACAATGCTGCAGGTGCACAGCGTATAGATACATTTGAAAATTGGGAAAAATGAATAACGCAAATATCTATGATCTCACGTATTACAGTTGCAGTTTAGTTGCATTGCAGACATATCCAAAAATCGAAGCAGAACATTGTAAGATATTTCTCCTCAAACCCTTTTTTTGTTTATTAAAACACACGCAACAAATGTTTTAACATTTTGTAACATTACACCAAATTTGTTCTGATGTGGCCAAACCTTTTTGTTGGCCAAATGTGGCGAACGTTTATGGACAGATGTTTATATAGGAAAATGTATTCACATTGTCGAATGTGACATGTCACAACACCTTAACTGTGTCATCCGCTCTGCAACGACCTAATTTATGCAGTTCACCTAAAAAGAATGTGCCGAAAGGGCTGTCATGGTTGGAACTGAAAAACATCAACTCAATGAAACTCATCAGTTATGATTATGAAAGCAACTGGGAATTACCTACTGCCATGCTCTTATCACAGGATCACACATTGTGCTAATTGACACCTCTAAAATAATCTCTAGTCTATTTGGGCTTTGTTTTGTGTTGACTCTCCAATCAAAAATAAAGCTCAGACTATGCATTCTGGGCTACTGCTGTTCTTCTTAGCTGCTTTGGTTCCTCGTGCTATTTAGGAACTCTGTCTATGAGCATGCCATCTGTTATGAACACTGGGCTTCATTATGAGGACGTTGGTAACCCGCCGGAGCTACCGGCTGTTTGCCGCCGTCCTCGTCACACCGAATCCACTGCCTAACTTCCCTGTGCCACCAGGACATTACAAGTCCTGGTGGAACGGGAAGTCAGGCGGCGTAAATGCTAAGTCCCCATTCCTGTGGAATCCCACAAGACTCCACGGGAATGGGTTCACAGAAGCACCGGCACCGTTGTTAACAGTGCTGGTGCTTCCATTACAACTCTGCAGGCGGGTGCCGTTGCAGACTGCAGGTCAGACCTGCCAGGCGTAACAGCCCCCGCCCACAGAATCAGAGTGTGGCGGTCCAAAAATGGTGCTGGTATTTTGCTACCGGCCCCCTTATTTCCGGACCGCCACACTCATAATGAGGCCCACTGTTTGGCAGTGGCTGGATTATGGTTGCTTTGGGAACCACATCTGGCACATTTCTGTTATTATTTTATAGATTGCACTGTAACCATACCATCGCTTCAATTGAGAGAGTCTGTAAGACTTGCTAATGGTCAACAATATCATACACTAAGTACCCAATGGGCATGGAGCCAGGCTTGGACTGGCCTATAGGGCAATAGGGCAATGCCCGAACCAAAAAGGCAAAATTCTATTGAGGACCAGTTTTGTTGGTCAAAGCGGGACATTTTTATGCCCCGTGTGGGCCAGTTTGATGAGTTCCCTCACTATGGGCCCCATGACAACTTTGATGGTCTGGAACAACAGTGCCGGTAAGCTTACCGGCACCACTGTTTTCAGACTGGCAAAGTACACCTCTGCCTGCCAGAGTTGCTGTGCCTGGCAGGTCTGACCCTGCCAAGCACAGCGGCCATGGTAGGAAGACTTTCACGGAAGTACCGGCACTGTTATTAACGGTGCCAGTGTTTCCGTGTTCCCCACTCCCATAGAGTCCTGTGGGATTCCATGGGAATGGGGAACAACATTTTACCGGCACCTGACTTTCTAGACCGCCGAGGTTGTAATGCCCCAGTGTTTCCGGCAAGCCAGGCGCCAGTAAAATTTACATGTCTGGCGGCACCTGCCGGTTTTCCTGGCACGGCTACAGCCGGACTTGTAATGAGGCCCCATGTGTCTAATAGTTTTGACCAGTGTCGCTGAATAAATATCTTTAAAATGCACACTTTGCATCACGTTTTATCAAAAATCTCCCCATTGGGTACTATTCAAACAGTCTGTCACAAAAGTAATGAGTTGCCATTTGCAACTGTGGGCCACTTTTTCATTGGTGCCTAAGACCATTTGATGCCCCCGTCCGACCCTTCATGAAGGACAGCTGAGTCAAAGAGACTTGCTGATCATTGGAGGGTCGTTCTTTGAAGCCTGCAATGCCAGGCAATATTAGAGTGAGTGCAGTTTCTTAATGCCTTGCAATTCAGTACTAGAATTAGTTTGTGAGTGGGTCTGTGTTGGGGTCGAGATTTGCTCAAGCATTGCCATGAAGTTCAATGTTGTATTTGACCGGTTACATTTAACCAATCCATTCACAAACACAAGGACCTTCATTTTGGGACTGCCAAACCCAAATGACAGCGAGGACACGCGTTGACTGTCAAAAAGGTGATTGCAGTTGAGACAAAAGGGCTAAGACCTAGTGGGTGGGAGAATGACCTGTCCGTCCGCATTGCATAACTACTTGCCCATGTACAGAATGGCATGTCTTGCTAAATGAGGGTGAACAGTGTACTCCTTGGAAGGAACACCTTGGAAGTGTATGATGGACACAATGGGCCTCATTACGACCCTGGCGGTAAGGGGTTAACGCCAGCGTTAGCTGCGCCGACCCCTTACCGCCAATTACGAGGTCCCCTAGCGCCATGGTGCTTTTAACACCTGCTTTTAGCAGGTGTTAAAATCCATGGCGCTAAGGGACCATGGAGTTAATTACGCCACCGTAATTTACGGTGGCGTAATTAACGCCTTCCCCACTCCCATTATGCCCTATGGGGCAAAAATGGGAATGGGGAAGGGTAAATGGGGATTGGGGACTTACCGCCCCGCCTAGGTCGGAATGGGGCGGTAAGTCCGCCTACCACCATGGCGTAAACGTAGTTTACGCCATGGTGGTAAAGTCACGGCCCAGGCGGTAACTTACCGCCTGGGTCGTAATGAGGCCCAATGTCTAAAATCCGCGTGCGGATCACAGCAGACACATCCTTACCTTACAGAGAGAGTGTGAAGTCGCAAAGTGCGACATGGCTCACTCTGTCCAAGGCATGATCTACCCATTAATTGCATCACACACAATGTTCTAAGGAGCACATTGAGTAAGTCGGGGGATTTCCATATATTCTTATAGGTAACATATTAGATGTCCATTGTCATGAATAATGCCGAGATATAGATCCAAAATAGTGAAGTACTCTTCATGTTGAGTCGTTAACTGTAGAATACATAAGGCATTATGTTGTAGTTGGATCCCACCTCATCGTGGTATGGAGGGAACAATGCATGTTAATAAATGGTTACATGCATTTGCAGAGCCTACATTTGGAGGGGGGAGCCCAACGTCCCCTCATTAGCTTGACACTGTCTTGAGCTGTGAAGTCTTGTCAAGTAGCTTTGCCTATTCACCATGTGCGAATCCTCTACTGTCCAAACAGCGCATTCAGAACACCCAATAGACACAACATGATGGCACTGGAGATTCGTGGATGCCATTCTCTGCTTGAGAGACGGAGGCAGTAGGAGGGAAGTTCATGTTGAGGAACTAATACACTGCATTAAAGGCCACATCCAAGCCGCAGAGCATCCCAAACAGAGGCTCTAATATTCAGTACTAATTTTTTTAATAGCATCTTCCAGCTCTCAGGAAAGCAAAACTGAACACCAACGGCAGGCACACACAAACATGTGCAATGCCAACCGCTGTCAGGCATTCCGAAAGAAGGCAACACTGCATGGACAACAAAGAATACTTTTGGGATAATTACATGTCACTGGTTAGTGAAGTCACATTCGGTGTATATGCAATCCTTTATGGACAATGATTTAATTGCACAGAGTTTCACATTAAGGATATGCAGGTTGTTCGGACTGTCCTATAATGCTAGCGTGGGCCAGTTTTTAAGTTACTTCACCACTCGACAAGTCGTTTTGACCAGTGTTACTAAATACAGAGTTGGGCGGTAACGCCGGCACTATTGGTGGAAGGGTTATTTCCCATTCCCCATTGGGCCCATTCGGGAATTCCTCATTCCCCATTGGCCCAATGGGGAAAATGTGCGCTATTCCCGCCGGCGGAAATAGGGCCGAAAATCGTCAATTTTGCCCTGAGCTGGGGGAAATCCATCAAAGTCATGATCTGGCGGACCCATAAATGCGACGGTAATAGCGCTACCGCCGCATTTAAGGGTTACCGCCAGACTCGTGATGAGGCTTCCATTCTTTAAAATACACAACTTGCATCACAAGTTATCAAAAAGCTCCCCGGCATTGATTTCTACAAATGCCCACGCAGCGCTGCTGAGTGGGCATTTACAGATTTTGAGTGGGCTTGGCCCGCTCAGGCCCTACCCTGTCTAAGCATCTGTGTATTTGTCTCTTCAGCCTAGAAATAGCCATAGGTCATGTTGTCCCTGCACAGTCAAGGTCAAACCATTGATCATTTATCTGTAAGGTGGTAGGTATCACAAAAGCAACTGTGCTCGATTCGATTTGATCTCATTTGAGAGCTAGCACAATGTGTGTCAGCTTCGAGTCATAGGCATTGGGTAATTGGAAATATTTAAAGTATGGTCCAACCGTTGCCTTTGCCATTTTGCAGCAGAGAATCAGATTTTAGCATCCACGAATACGAAGAAGTAATTTTAACACGTCGGGGGCCTGGTTCTAAGATCGGGGGTTTAACTGTATTTAGTCAATGGAGTGTCCTTTGGATGCCTCGTAGTGTATGGGGCATGGTTGCGGGCAATGTCTTCAATTAGTCTGTTAGATTCTGAACTAGGACCCTTAACAAATCGGGGTCATTGTATGAACCCAGACTGTCTACTAACAACACCACTACCCCCCTACCTCAAAATTCAAGCCACCCGGTCCACAATAGGCTTGATTAGTTAAGCATTATGATGAGAATATCGCCCAGATGTACAACCCATATGACTGTTTGGCAATAACCGATGGAATTAAACTTCAAACAATTCTAAGTAGTTTTGTGTTATCTTTTCTTGCACAAAAAGACAATCTGAGACCCACCCTTATGCACAGCACATTACATTCACAGTGCCTGATGTTAAATCTTTTTGGGAAGCCAACTTGCTTATTAATCATGTAATTTAACTTGTTTTCCTTTTTTTCCACCTTGGTTGTGTAGGTTCCCTTCTAGGGCCTGGCTCCTGGGGATTCGCTTTTATTTGTGAAGTGTAATACTTTTTCAGCAGCATTTTGTAAAAAGGGGCGGGTTGCTCACTGTTTTCCTTGTGTTCTTTGTGAATCATCATTAACATACAATTTGCGGTCTGCCCAGGAACGCATTTCAGTAGCCGCAGTTCGCTATGCTCGTCCAAAGGTTTTGTGACTCGTGCCCACAGAGCATTCATGGAAGCAACAAGGGAAGGGTGACCTCACGTCATCTATTTGTTTCGTAGAGCGCGCGAATGGTGCAGGGAGAACAGGGCTACATGGGTACGGACTGTACTAGATGGTTTGCTTTTAGGTCACTTGACGTTCACGTTAATAGGAGGCAGGGTGAAACTTTAGTATCGTCTGACTGGTATCAGGTAAAATTATCCCCATAAATAATGTCGCCATACATATAGTTGCTGGAGCTTGCGAGGGTGTCCCCCTCTCCCTTTTAAAAAATGTGGGGGTTGCGGGGGTGTCCCCCAAAGATTCCATATGGCAACATATGGTGACATTCTTGTACGGGGACATTTTTGCGGGGATATTATCACATGGAACCGTTTGACTTAGGTAGGCCGTCGAGGTCCCTCAATTGAGGCTGGCGGTTGGTTATGGCATCTGCTGCCTACTGGTGCTGACACCGCAAGCAAGAAAACTGTGCCTGGAAGAAACATCATTTTAAAACCATACAACATTTGGAAAGGCAGCCACATTTGCTTTCATGAATGCCCAAAGTGCCTGCATGCTTTGCTACCATTTGTCAGAAAATTACGACTGGAAGACAACTTTCCAAGACCTGAAAATATAGGCAATGGAAGCAACAGGGCTGCAAGTCACTTGGACGCGATCTTTTTCTATTTTATTTTTTAAGCAAGGATTTATAAAAGCTATCAAATTTGAATGCAAGAGACAAAAAAAAAGTACTTCGCAGGCAGGAATACAAAAAAAATGTAAAAGCACAGACAGCACGAAAGAGGAGCAGTGCCATTCACTCACAAAGAATTTTGTGCATGTCGATGGCTGATTAATTGCTGGCCTGCCTAGACGAAGCTGCAACGAGCCAGATACTGCCAGCATGCCATCTGTTACCATGGAAATGAACAATGTTCCTGTTCCTGACAAACCCTTGAATACTGGATAGATTGTGCCATATGTAAATAAGGCAAATTAGTTTTTCTATATCTCCAGACAAGGTTAGACCAGGAGAAAATATATATGTTTAAACATAAACCCTCCAATGCCTTGAAGAGGACAAACCTTTTCACTCACGAAAAACCCGACGTGCGTTCTGCTATCTTAAAATGTGGTAGAATAAATGATTAATGAATGCAGACGCATTTTTTCATTTCAGCAAAGCCATTACAAAAACTAAGGGGTGTTAGCTGGCATATTCCTCCCACCCGCTCCTTTTCATATGTTGATAGTGTTCCCATGTGATCACGTACGAGCCATGTTCTTAGTCACTGCAGAATATTGTTGTATAATAGTAGATGATGCTATTTAATCTTGTTAGCAAACACATTGTCCAAAATGTGTCCCATGTCGCTCACCGCAACATTTGTTCTAACAGCTGGATATTGGCAATATTAGTATGTATACACCACGTGCAGCATGTGTGGATAACACGTGACGTTATCTGACCAACTGTGCATGCTGTGCAGCATACACAAGGCAACACAAACCCTAAAAACAATGGCATTCATTTATCCGGTATGAGTGGTGTTCATAATTCTGGGAAATGATGCGGGATATGGACGGCCTAATTCATACTCGAGCGTTGTTTAAGGCTAGCCCTAACCATAACCTGACATCTCTTAAAAGATAGAAGCCGTTTCCTTTGAGTTGTGCAGACAAGGCTCCAGTTACCAACAGATGCTGTGACTTAAAATGGTGGGCACCTGCTGTGCTATGGTATCGCAAAGCTTAGGTCTAGTTTTATGTTGGATCAGAAATACTTGTAAAAAAAACACCCACTAGGTGGCGGCGGTCAGGCAATCCTTGTTAGCAAATGTAAGAGCATTCACCTACTATTTGTGAGATCAAATTTGCACAGATGCCGACAGGACCCGTCTCATTCCAGAGGTGCTACTCGAGTCCTGTTTATTTGTTTACATTCTGGGACCCGTAGTCCAGGATTAATAATAGGGAAATCCAAAAAAGGATTTTCAGCAAGGTTCTAAATAATTAATTTAATTTTATATGAATTTTTGTTGTGCGCTGGCCCTACCCAAAGGGTTTTGGCACACCTTACAAAGTTCAAAGATTGAAAAAGTGGGAAGTGAAACTGAAGTGACAAATTATATTCAGGACAGGATAGCAAGATTAGGATACGCACGCGATTGCAGGGGCGGTGGAATGGCAGGGTTATGTGTGGGGAAACTGCTATGTTTTGAGGCTCTTTCTGAAAGTGGTGATGGAGGACACAGCGCGGATGTGAAGACGTATGGTGTTACAGGCCTTGGGTGCCAACTGAGTAAATGTTTGTTTTTGTGTGAATGCCAGTTTGCAGAGTGGAATGTATAGGAGATGCCGGCTTGCTTGTCTGGTGTTTGTGTGAATGATGGGTTTGAGTTTTTTTCGTGAAAGTGAGATAGGGTTTTGTGATGGATGGCTTTGAAAATAATGCAGACTCATTTGAAGGCAGGTCTCTGAGGTACGGGTAGCCTGTGGAGCTGGGCAAGAGCTGAGGTGATGCGTGAATGTTTGGGTAGTTGGAGGGTGAGTAATGAGGTAAAAAGGTAATGTTGATGCTAACCCCTGCACCATAAATTACCCGTTTTCATGATAACACCATTTCACTCTACCACAGATTTAGAGCAAAGTGGGACTATGCCCCTATGTCATGAATACTCTGTACGAGCACCTGCGTACAAGCAGCATTTTAGTATTGTTAAGTTAATTCACAATTACTGTTGAACAAACCTGTGATACAATGCACGAGCAGTAGCACAACTTGTATACTTGGTTGATTGCTGGTGGAGTCACCCGCTGGCCAATTATTTGCATATACTTGTTTGAGGGCTAAGACGGTCTGTCACAGTTTTATAACAGGGCAGTCTCCAGCCAGGGACTCCTTACCCTGACAATGAATGTTGCGCACAATAAAAATGCTTTTTATCTTTTATAAACCATGGGTTCTTTTATTTGATTAGCACCTCAAACCATCTCGCACCCAACCTTCACAAACACCCCTTGTCACAATGGATTAGGAACCAGGCCAGTGTGTATCAATGAGATATTTATTAATTTATGATTTAACTTTCAAATACAACAGCCACTAATATGTGGGGACACAAATGTAATGCTTTCTACAGAACAATTGTTTCACAAATCCAAACACAGTTCACACAGCTTTAATGGCAAAACAGGAAAACTGTTTTAAAGCAAGTGATAGCACTAAGGTTAAGCATTCCCGCCCTGCAACACTCACCCAAAAACATCAGCTAACTTAATACTTGTGAAGGGAAGGCAGTGTCAAGGAGTAAGAATAGAGAGAGAAAAGTCAAATTTGGAATAAAGCCCACCACCCCAAGATGGGAAGTCAGAAGAGAAAATGAAAACCCGTTTTTGAAGCAAAACGGCAGAATCAGATTTTGCTTATTACTAACACGGCTACTCACAACTGCTACTGGACAGCTAGAATGGAAATTTGTGTTGCTACACTTGAGGAGATAAGGAAGTTTAGAGACTACTAATGAGCACACAAGGGCAACGTGGAAACAAGATAAGACATTGCTTTTTGGGGAGAAAGCCGATATAAATGGAAAATACAAACGGCAAATGGAAATTCGTTTTACACAGGATTGGCAATGACAGGTAGCTAAGGAAAGGGTTTAGCTGTCAAAATCGGAATCGTTTTTTAAGGACAGGGACAGAAGCACATAACAGATAGGATTCTAGGCAAAAAGGATTGCTCTCAATGGGACTACGGTTTGGGTTTTTAATAGGACAGATGCAAGTTAGAAGTTCATTGGCTGATGCACACAATACAAAGGCAAATTCGATTTTCGTTTACACAGAGACTAATTCTGTTGAGGCCAGACTTTAATGACTATCGTTAAAAAAAACACTCAACAATATTGTTGATTTGGAATGGCAACAATATTGAATGTGAATTTCAAATGGGGTATTAACTGATTCATTTTAAAATGATACTAAGGACTTATACAGACAAATGAAAGATTTGTTCAAAGGAATACGCTAACATACACAGGCCAATAAGGATTCTTCAATGGAAAGGTGAATTAATTATACTGGCAATTTGGGAATTTCCATGGGATTTCTAATGGGGTTAAGTTGCAAAAAGGAAAAGATTATGCAATTCAGGCGTGGGTTATTGGCTACTTATAAAGTAAGCCTTGTTTTGGGATTCTGGAAAGTCAGCTGGATTTCAGGACCCTCTGGACAGCTAGGAAAGGATTCTGGTCTCTGCACTCTCCCGGATGGGATTCTGGACAGCCAGCTGGATCTCAGGACTCTCTGGACAGCTAGGCAAGGGGTCTGGTCTCTGCACTCTCTTGGGTGGAATCAGCTGCCTCTGTTCTCTTTCTCCTCTCTCCCGGATTCTTGTATGTGTGTCTGTCCGTCTCTTTGTCTAGTACAGTCCCCCCTTATGTAGCCCAAATGACATCATTCGTTTTACAATCTAGGTGAATACTCAGAATTACTCCTACCCCCGGATAGGACAGTTTCCCATTCCTCTCTCTGCACCCTGGCATGATTGATTCAAGGGGGTAGAGCACCATCTGTCTGTTTGGCATTCTTTACAGTCCTTTGTTCTCTTGGCCAACTTTTTAGCAAAACTGAGTTATGTATCATAACTTCAAACTTATACTAGACACTGTCATAAGAAATTGATAGGCAATGTCAGGGGGTCATAGGAAAATAACCAAGCGGATCACCAACTCTGTGCGAGGTAGCATGGCCCCTTGGCACCTTTTTGTCTTTTTCATGAAATGCATAACATTGTTAACTCTGCAAATGATAAAATATGTTCATAATGTCCATCTCCATCATTCCACCAACTTTCATATTTGTCCCATGTATAATCAGCCAGAAACAAGTCTTTACTGGCCATTTCAGTACACAAAGTCCTAGGACCATGCACTTAGTCTCTTCAGAACGCCCTGGAAATCACATGGATAAATATAATAAAACAACATCATTTCTTATTCTGAGTGCTGGGACAAATGCCTAAAAGGAATCAATCCTTTAATGTAAATTTGGAGGATCTGTCACATGTGGGAGGGCAGTGCTTCATCCCCCACAGCCAAATGTTTCCCCCCGACTCAGCTTGCAACAGAATACTTTTATTACACCCTTTGAAGTTTGTCAGTTTGTCCTTGGTAGTGGGTGCTGGAGGAACTCGCAATTCTTGGTCAAGCACTAGCCACACTTGCTTTCTTGTACTGTGTGCTAGTACTGCCTTCTAGTCTGGCAGAGCAGGGAATCATCACACCCTCAGTCACATTGCATGTCATTGCGGAATGGTTCACTTATTGGTGTGACTTCCTGTGGGAGGCAAGGCTGTCAATTGAGTTCTGTGCCTGAGCCCACAAATTGGTTTTTCTGGTATTCTGAGTCTCAAGGTGATGGAAGTCTTGTGGGGGAAAACATAGTGTGCATGGCTTTATTCAACACCCCACCCACAGCATATTTTACTGACATTTTCTATGTGAGCAAAGTTCCCTTTCACAGTGGTTTTTAAAAGTAATTTTTATTTACTTAGAACACGTGTGCAAGTCATTTTTCATCTAACATTTGAAATGTGGTTCTGTAGGTCATAGGATTCTTTTGAGTGGGTTTGCATTTGCTTCTGGTGCATTTTCTTATAGGGGTACTGCACAGTGTTCTTTGATTTGACATGGAATAAAAAGGAAAAACCAAGACATTATTTTCATTTGCAGTGTTTTGAGCACTGTGGTTCACATGAAAGGGAAAACTAAAGCTGTGTCGGGTTGCAACAATGACATCCTTGCCCATCATGTGAATTAACAGTAAGACAAGGCCATTTCGGATGTAGTGCATACTTTTTGTTATTCAGATGCAAGAAAAGCAACTGCAGAGACGTTCTGAATGCAGGGCATAACTTCTCATTATTCAGATGAAGAAAAACAAACGCAGAGCCGTTCGGAATGCAGGGCATAACTTCTTATTATTCAGATGAAAGAAAAGCAAACGCAGAGCCGTTCTTGGTGAAGTGTTCAAATGCTTGCCACACATGTGCCAAGGACAGCACAGCACTGCCATTTTTTGTGCCACTGTTTAATGTAGTTTTTCAGGTGACAGGGATTTCTGTTAGGGCCTTAAATGCACCCCACAGATTCCCGCACTACCCTTCCGTGACTTTTTGTTGGGGAAGAGTAGGGCAAAGTGGGGTTTCCTTCGGCAGAATTCTCTTTCACCAGGGAGTGGCACTCCAGGATCCCCTTCTGCCTTTGGGTTGGAGAGTATGGTGCGCATCATGTTTCCTTCCTTCTCTACCAGGTCCCCGTGGAGTTCCTCTCCAGGCTGGAATGTAAGGATGTCAATTCTCTAATAGAAGATAGAAAAAAAATAAATTTTAGTACTTTTTACTGACTTTTTCCTGGAAGATTTACAACAATGGAACAACAACAATTTTCAATTTTCATGACACATTTTTCTTTTTAATTTTTAAAATAACACCAAGTAAATTACTCCTTGATATATAGATATACCTATGCATCTAAATACTTACATCTGCTTTTTCCTTTTTCTTTTCATTCTTCCGATGGTTTCTCTGCTCGATTTTCATTTGGCTCATCAATCCACCGCAAAGCGTGTCTGGAGTGACAGATTTTCAACTGATTGATGTGACACATTTTTCTTCTGACAGTTCTCCTTTGGGGATGTGCATCTTATAGGCGACAGGTGAGTTTTGTCTACAATTTTAAAGAGCCCAGGATGGGAGGAGTTTCTGCTCCTTGGTCTGCGTACTCTGAAAATTGTACAAGTAGACCCTGTATCCTACTTGATATTCTTTTGTAGTAGTCTTTAAATTGTGGTGGGTTTTCATCCCCTCTGCCAATTTTTCCAGATTCCACTGAGCATAGGCAAAAGCATGCTGAAGGTGTTTTCTCAGATTTTCAATATATTCATGTGTCATGGATGTGTTAATCAGTGTCTGCTCTTGGGTTCTGTAGAACAGATGCTGGGGAAGCACCATGTTTAGTCCAGTCATTAGCTCAAATGGAGACATTTTGGTTGAAGAAGATGGAGTAGACCTGATGCCCATCAGGACAAGCAGTAGTTAGATGTCCCAACTTGGTCCAGAGTCCGCCACAGACATCTTAAGAATGCTCAAAATTATTTTATTGAACCCCTCAACTCCCCCACTAGAGGCAGGTGGTATGCAATATGGAGATTTCTCTTTACCCCAAATATCTCCCACATATTTGTCATCACCTCGCTGGTGAAGTGAATTCCTTGGTCCAACTCAATCCTTTAGGGAAAGCCGAAACACGAGAAGATGTGGTTGATCATCAGGGCAGCTGCTGTTTCTGCCTTGCAATTTGGGGCCAGGAGACAATCCACCAATTTGGTAAACAAGCATGTTACTGTTAACATGTACTTGTTTTCCCTAGAAGAGCGAATCACAGGCTCGATGAAATCTACTTGTAAATCTGACCAAAGCAGTGATATCCCGCTTTTCTGGAGGGGAGCTCGGTGTGTCAGTGAACTTGACTGAAATTGTGCACAGACAAGGCACACCTTCAAATATTGTTCAAGGTCCTGACCCATGCGTGGCCAGTATGCGACCTCTCGTAACATTTCCAAAGTAGTTTGAAACCCCCGATGACCAGCTGTGGCAGCGTCATGGGCATGACTTAGCATCAGGCTTTGGAATGAGGTAGATACCACCCACTGGTCACCTCCAGAGATGGATCTCCTTACCAACAAACTGTCTTGAATTCAGAATATTTTGGGAATATTTATCAACACCCGGAGATCCTCTTTCCCGATGTAATCAGTTTCGGCCAGAGGGAAATTCATGGGGTCTTCAATGTGTTGATAACATTTCCCAATAATCCCATCCCCTTTCTCTGCTGTAATCAAATCAGCATCTAGGGTCTCCTTAATCCACTTGGCAGTTGAGAGTTGATTTAGGGCAAGTGTTTGGGACCTGGTGACGTCAGTGACCTGCATTTCCCCCAACAGGGACTAGATCTCAAGGAGATCCCACTGGACAGCTCTGGTTTTGACCAACTGGTCAGCCAGGTCATTTCCGGTTTTGTCTGGTCCCTCTACTCTGGAATGACCATTGATCTTCTTCCAGTAGATGGTCATCCCATTAGAGGTGACCAGATCATCAATGGATTGTATTTGTTTGCCATGCTCTCGTGGTTTATTGTTTACACACAGCATGCCTCCGGTTTTCCAATTAATCTGTGCTCCACAAACCCGTTCCGGACCTAATCCATATTAGTGATTATGACCAGTTTGTGGAGTCTCTGTTGCACGGCAGTGAGGATGGCCTGATGAACTGCCATCAACTCTGCCACCTGACTACTTCGGGGACAGATCTTGTACCCAGGGGAGGGTTCTGGGGCATCATTCAATTCCCAATATCGGCCACCAGTTCCTTTTCCCCGTTGTTGTCAACATGGTAGGAGCACCCGTCCACATAAACTGTGGGCATCCACTGGCACGTGGATTCTTCATAGACTTTGTGCAGGGAATTAAGATACGCCTCCATGTTGTCTTGTGTTTTGAGATTTTCATCCTTGAGACAGTTTTCTCGGGCACAATCATGCAAGTCAGACAAACCTTGCGCAAGGGGACTCTTCTTGTTTTGGCCATATCTGAGCTCCACAGGAAAACCTTGCATGGACAGAATCCAGATTCTGTCACTTTGCAGGTATTGCAGAGGCTGGTGAGGAGTCTTGATGATGATATGCTCCCCCTGGATAAACAGGCGGTCATTTTTCATGCCCACACCGTTGCCAGGAGTGCCTTCTCACAATCATTGACTTTTTCCTCCACAGATGATAAAGTCTTATGCACATAGGAGATGACGTTATTGACCTTGTCATGCTTTTGGTATAATACTGCTGTTAAGCACGTATTCGAAAACCCTGTCTCCAAGAAGAACTCTTTGTTTTGGATGAGTTAAGCTAGACAAGACGCTTGTGAAAGGCTTATCTTCAGTTGTTTCACTGCCTCGGCTTGTTCTGGACCCCACTCCCACTTGACCCCGTCCTTTAATATATGGACCAGAGGTCTTATGTCCTCTGTGTAATCCTCTATGAACATTCTACTGTAATTAGTCAGTCCAAGAAGGCTCCTTAGTTCATGCACAGATGTGCAGTCTTTCAGTTTTAGTTGTGCTTCCACTTTTTTCACCTGGCGACAGAGACCCTCAGGGTTGATTTCATGCCCTAAGAAGTTCACATGGGTCCTGCACCAATGTGCCTTCTGAAAGGACAGTTTTGCTCCGGCAACCTTGAACTGGGTCAGAGCGTAGCGGATTTCCGTTATGTGTTCGTCCACAGTTGCGCTTTTAATTAGGACATCATCCACATAGGCAAGGTTACCTTATGCAGAAAGATGTTAAATTAATTGCAGTAGTTTATACAGCCAAAGGGAGTTCGGGTCCATGTGTACTGCTGCCCCCCAAAAGTGAAGGCCAGCTTGTACTGGTCTTCCCTTCTTACGGCTACTATCCAGTATCCATTGGTCAGGTCAATGGTGGTGTACACCTTTGACCCCTGGATCAGGGCCAGGTCTTAGTCAATGTAGGGAAGAGGCCATCGGGACATGTGGACACGTTTTTTCAGCTCCCTAAGGTCTGTGCATAGTCCCCATTGGCCATTAGGTTTTAGAATCCACAGTACCGAATTGTTAAAGGTACTGTGGACTGGACGAATTATCCCAGAGGACTCTAGATTCTTTATGATTTCCGTGAGAGACTATATAGACGCGAGAGGCAAGTGATATTGCTTCACAAATACGGAGTCATCCCAGGGTCCGTGGTACTGTATGTCGAATGTATCTCGGTGCGACCACAGTCGTACAGTCTACAGCAAAGATTTCTTGAAAATCTAAAAACACTTGCTTCAGCTTTTGCTTTTGCTTCTCGGTCATACAGGCATCATCGAGGTTGACCAGTTCCTCAAACATTGGTCTGAAGCCTGGGAAGACCTCAGGTTTTGCAATCTCTGCAGTATCCTCCAGCTGTGTGGAGATATCTCTGGTTATGTTGTTGGCCTGGACAGGAGGTTTCAGGTAGGAGAGGCAGTCACTGTGGACCTGGAATATCACCTCATCCTTCCTAATGTCACAAGTCACCTCTTCCTCCCCGTAAGGGCAGGCAGAGTACACCAAGAAATTCCCCCCTTGCCGGGTAAAGATCTTTTCTGGCGGTATGTCATCATGACGATCATAGCATTATCGGGGATCGGTCCTATGATTTCATGCCCTAAGTCAATGGAAAAATGCTGGTTATCAACCGCCATTCCAATAAAGGTGTCTGCGCCCAGAGTGATACTCCTAGGGTTGCTGTTATCCACCCCTATTGGAATGGAGTTGTGTTGTAAGTCAACTAATTGTGTCGGGTTCAAACCCTAGCCCTGCTGTTGGAGATGAGGATTTAAATGTACCTAAGCATCCGGGTTTTGGAGTTTCGATCCTCTCTTAATTTTTAGGGAAATTGTGAATTGTCGGGTCCGTCCTTGGATGGTGACCTCCTCTCCAATTTGAATTTCAAGTGCATACGGAAGAAATTGAGCTGACCGAAATGCCTTTTCAGGATTGTCAATGCTCCTGGTGTTGCCCCCCAGTCGGGACCAGGCTTTGCAATTAATGAGGTCCAAATTAATTGGGAACCGATTGCGAATGTTACTACCTAAGTAGAATGCACAGGGGACATCTCGCACAACCTAACAATTGTGCTCTATGCTTTTTATCACCAATAGATATTTTTACCATGCTCCTGCTAGGCAGGAGATGTTTGGAATAGGAAGTTTCCAGACCCATTTCCCACTTATCATTCAATTTTAAACCACAAACATTAGCCATAGTCACTTCTAGATAGAAATGAAATTGTTAGCATGTCCCACACTTGGAGGAGTTGCGAACATTATCCTGAATCACATCTAGATAGAAATGCAAATGAAATGTTAACATGCCCCTGTGTATCACTGTGTACCCTGCTTTCCTGTTCCCCATGTTCCTGTTGCTATATAGCCGCATCCCCCCTCCTGTCGCTGTAAGCCCAGCCCACTGTCTCTATGTGTTTGTGTGTGGCTTTTTTCCCTGCCATCCTGTTCACGTGCCTGGCTCGGGCGCTTTAAAAGATAACCATCATATCACATCACTACGCTTACTCTCTACTATACAGCATCATGCAACTAGAATAGAGCTATACCCCTGATTAATTCGGCCTAGCTGTTCACATCTGAATACGACCCCATGAACACCTTATCACCCTAATAAAACGCAGCTAGCCAAGCAGATTCTGGCCTTGTTTCTCACATATGCGTCCTTCAGGCCTTACACAGCCAGAGCCCAGTCTGGGTGTCCACCCACCAGACTGCATACATCCAACTGATATCTTCAGCACCACACCTAACCCTAGGATGCAGCTACCATGCAGCATTTACATCAGCTGCACACATATCTGGTGCACCCACGCACCCTATGACCCTATCTCTTTCTACTGACCAGAACTACGGTTCCGGAGGGCGTTCAACCTACCAGAGCTTTAAGGTCATACCAATGATATATAGAGCGCTATATAAATGGCAAGTAACATAACATAAATGTGGGAATTGTCTGATCTTTTGGGAGTTTCCTGAATAAACGCTCCGCTGATGAAGCTTTTTCCATTATTCAGGCATAGTCTGGCGAGAACAGCCCCCCCCCCCCATTTACCTGAATGGGGAGGAACAGCTGTTCCTCCCCAATATCGGCCGAGGTTTGAGCTGGTTTCTCATCACTTTTTATCATGGGACTTGGGTTTTCAAATTGATGATCAGTATTACATTTCAGGGTAATTCCTTCCAGTGTGGAATGCCACTTGGAACTGGATGGAAGGTTGATTTTCAGGAATGGAGAAGGGTTCCCATCACCAGATTGTTGTCCTACAGCAATTACAGTAATGTCGGGGACTTGATTGTTCTGAAAATGGAACTCAATTTTGTCAGATCACTGCTCAACCATTTGGCATGTGCCAATTAAACTGACATAGTTGGTGCTCTGTTTTAATTTTTATTGGCTGGTTAGCCTTCGTTGAGAGGACCTTGTTCACACAGTCTATTAGTGGGGACAACCTCTGAAGGAGGTCATTCCTTAATAGACAGGGGGTCCCCTCTGGAGTTACGACTACAACCAGGTGTTTCACCTTGTGTCACCCAATGTTGATCTCCAGAACTGCAGCCCCCTTGTTGAAGTTCTGGAGTTGTCCAGGAAGAGTTGTGAGGGGAATTTGGTGACTCTCCCCCCTACCTGAATTAAGTTGCTCAAATGCCCTTTTGGGCAGAAGAGTGGCTTGGGATCCGGTGTCCATCAGCGCTGAAATTGCACACTGCCCTTGCACTCGGACGGGGCATAAAACCTACATTCTTTCTCCTCTAGGGGGCAAAGGAAATGGGCATTTTATGGCAGTTAATTTCTTTATTTTGGACTCTTACACTGTCTGGGAATCTGTAAATAAAATTTGGCATCCTGAGATTGGTGGGATTTTGGAATCCCCTTTTTCCCTTGATTCTGTGCTGTCCCCTTTTTCCCGGAGACAGTCACTTAAACCGGTTTGGGGGGATCTCTCTTTCATCTCTGATCTCTCATGATGACATTTCTGGGGTTCAGGGATAGGTGGTTCTAGGTAAGTCCCCATGCCTAGCCAATCTGAGTTATGGTCTTTAGGGACCCATTTTTCTTTGGGAGGAATCCCCTCATCCATGAAAGAGAAAACTTTCTTTCCAGGATCCTCAAAGGATTCTTCCCTTTCAAACTGGAGCACGCGGACCTCCTCCACAAAATGGGTCTTCTTTGTCTCTTTGTTTCTCCTACTAACCCTCTGTTCCTTAGGTTGTAGCTTTTTGGGAGTAGGCGATTTGGGTTCAGGTTCAGAGGTTTCTAGGGGTTTTTCACAGGTGAGAAAGGAAGCCTCTTCTGGGGCTTTGTATCCCCCTTCCTCATGGGGCCTCCTCCTATGGAACCTGCTGGTTGTCAGAGTTCACGCCCCGTCACGGTTCTGGGGTGCAGGACCCTGGGTTTGAGCTGGTCTGAGCAGCCATGTTCATCTGATGGTTCTGCTGAGCCCTCAATATGCAACACAAGCCTTGGGTCAAGCTCTGGACCTGGCACTCCAGTTGTGACACCCCCTCTGGCTGATAGGGGGATCTGGAGTCAACTTGTTGCTGCTCTCAGAAAGGGTAACTGTCCCTTCTCCCTGAATAGCCTTGATATGGAAGGTTTCCCTGGTAACCCTCCATTCTTGGCCTTCCTTCTCCCTGATTTGGTGCTCTAGACTCCTGAAAGAGGGGAGAGAACAGCGGGTTGTTCTGAACATTGGTTTTTTGAGGGTATCTGGGGAAGGAACTTATACTAGAGTGTGGAAGATTACTGCCCTTCTGAGGGAAGTTTAGAGGAAGTTTCCTGGGGCTGTACTCACCTGATTGGATCGCCCCGCTTGGCCGGGGGAGTCCATATGTACCCCAAGATGGGTCCATTCCCCTTGTGCCTGGTGGCAGAGTCAGGTGACACATGTGTGGGGTACCCTGCCTGGCAACCACCTGCTTGAGACTAGTCAGAGGGTCTTCTTTGCCTCTGCTTTGGTTGGATAGTGGGAGGTGTATTTTTACGCCCCCCACTTCTAGGTCCAAAATGGGGGTGACCTTCACCTCTGCCAACAGCAGCAGGGGTGTTGGTTTGTTTGGGGTTTTTGGGAGGATTCCTATTTTCTACTGGTTTTTGAACCTCATAGATCCGAGTAGCTTGCTCTATTACCCAGCCCAGGTCCTTTCATTGTGGAAGTCCCTAACCAATTGCGTCATAATATACTTAGGAAGTGCATGGAAATAAGTAGTGATGAATTCCCTACTGTTTGTGCAAATGCCCGCTTTAATTCCTGGACAAATTCTCTCTGGGCCTGATCCTCTCTGTACTGCAGGTTGTAGGCTGCCTTATGAGCTTCCGGGGGTTTATGTGCGTGGAGAAGTGCTTCAAGATGGCCTACGTGTAGGTAGACCACCTTGAATGGTTTTGATCCTCCAGTCCAGCAAGGAAGCTGGAGTATACTTGGGAGAATTTCCATTTAGAAAACTCCATGGAATTCTGATAATTTTTAATGCCAAATTGCGTCATCATCTGGTCATACAGCTCCAGATGCTCCCAGAGTACTTGGTATTTTTATGGTACAAAGTCATGAAGTTTCTAATGGCTTTTATGTGTCTAATGGGGTCTTTTACCAAAGTTATTTTTTGTTTGGCAGCCTTCTTTTTACGCTGCACCTGAGTCCATTTGCCCTCAGACTCAGAGCTGCTGCTATTTGAGGTCTCTTCTCCCCTGTTGTATTTTGGGCTCCCTGGGTCACTTCCTTTGGACTCCCTCTTTCTCACAGGGGAGAAGTCATCTGACTCCTCTCTTCTTCCGGGGTTGGTGGAGGACTCCCCCCACCTCCCTGAGTAGTTGGAGGTTTTCAGAATACTCTTTTGGGGCCTAAACTCTGACTCTTTTTTATCGGCAAAGTGGACCAGGGGGATCCTTTGTAGCTGATGTTTCTGCCAGTCTAACTCCCTGATTTTCTCTTCATAGGAGTCTTCCTGGTCTGATACATGGACTACAATATTTTTGAACCTGAACAGGCAGTCCCGACCATCAATCTCTGATCGACGATAGCCTGCCGGCTCAATCATGCTGGGCCTAATTGCGTCCGGCTGCCTCATGGTTTCTAGTTCTTGTGAACCTGTGGACATGAAGTTAGCAGCGCCTTGCGCATAAAGGGTGGTAAATTGGCTTAAGGCCCTTGGTACAGAGGGCATCACACTGTGATCAGGGGTTACCCCGCCACTCTATAATTGTTCCAGGTTCCTCAAGTCTTTATTTAACGTAGCACACTCTTTTCCTAACTTCTAAAATTTCTCTTTCTCAGTCCCTATTTCTTGATATTATGCAAAGGTTTGAGCCTTGTGCTCTGCTATCAGGGCTTGACTGGCTTCTACGACCTTCCCTTGCGCTACTACCTGGCTCTGGAGTCCCCTGTTCTCGTCACAAAGAGCCTCATTTTCTTTTTGTGCTTCTTGTATTGTCTGGGAGTACTCAGACCATTTCTGTTGCAGGAGATTAATCTCCACGCACTGTGCAGTTTTGGCCTGTGTAGCCTGCTCTACATCAAATTCTATTCACCTCATATGTTCAATAAATGTTTCATACTCTGCTTTTAGATCAGGCAGTTCCTGAAAACATGACTCACTTCTCTCCAGGTCTATTTTTATTTTTTTCACACTTCCTGGCATAGGACATCTTTCTCCTGATACAGTGTGTAATTCTGTTCACTTAAGTTATCTCTCTGTTGTTTTATAGCACCAAACTTCTGGCGCTCCTGGTCAAATTCTGTTTGGGAATGGACTTCTTTAATGATTCATTTATTATTCTCCTCGTCCAATTGATCTGATCTTGTAAAGTACACATATCATCTATGCAGGCTCTATTGTACGTCACTTGTTGACTCAATTTTAGTTGACTCTCTTTCAGGGAATCAACCCCTTCTCAGCAGTCTTCTTTCAGTGCAGATAATTGGGCCTCCTGTTCTGAATTAGTTTGTTGCTGTACTGCCAACTCCTCCTTTAACTGCTTGATGAGGTTTCCTAACTCTAACTCAGAATTTTGGCTCTCTCGAATTTTCTCCTCTACCTGCCTTAACTCTCTCTGTATTTGATTTAAAAGCTCTGACTGATTTTGTGCGGAGGTTACCCTTTCTTGGTACTTTTCTTCTATGACTGCCATTTCGAAGTACATGTACGCAGTGAGTTGGAACATCTTAATCTGCTCATCTTTGATGCTCTGAGTCATATAGAACTCAGTAGGGGTTGCTGTAACAGGCCACTGTCCTGCCACACATCCATACTTTTAGAGGTCACCTGTTGCATCATACTAGACATCCAGGTTTCATGTTTTTGTTATGCCCATTCCCCTCTAATGAATAATTTGAACAGAAGGTGCTGCTTAGCCATGTTAGTTTCCACGGTGCACATTATGAAGTGTTCTTCCTTTGGTTATCTATGCAAGGACAAAATCTCTACCCTGCTCTTGCCTAGTTTAGGGTTACACTATTTTATTTTGAGACACAGGCCTGATACCTGCGTTCCAAGTTTTTGGATGACGCCTTTACAGTGTAACACAGATTTCTAACCACCAGAAGTAATACTACCTACAATGGGTTTGTCTGCTGTGTTGGATTGTCACGGGTGAAAACGCAAACCTCAATCACGACACAAGCCCCCACTTTGTCACAGTTTTATAACATGTCACACTCCAGTCAGGGACTCCTTCCCCTGACAATGAATGTGGCGCACAATAAAAATGCTTTTTATCTTTTATAAACCACAGGTTCTTTTATTTGAGTAGACCCCCAACCCGTCTTGCACCCAACCTTCACAGACACCCCGTGTCACAATGGACTAGGAACCATGACCGGTGTGTATCAATAAGATATTTATTAATTTATGATTTAATGAAAAAGGAAAAATATTCTAAATGCAACAGCCACTAATATATGGTGACACAAATGCAATGCTTCCTACAGAACAATTGGCTCACAAATCCTAACACAGTTCACACCAACCTTTAATAGCAAAATAGGAAAACTGTTTTAAAGCAAATGATAGCACTAAGGTTAAGCATTCTCCACTGCAATACTCACACTCAAACATCAGCTAACTTAATTCCTTTGAAGGGAAGGCAGTGTCAAGGAGTAAGGATAGAGAGAGAACAGTCAGATTAGGAATAAAGCCCACCACCCCAAGATGGGAAGTCAGAAAAGAAAATGAAAATCCGTTTTGGAGCAAAACGGTAGAATCGGATTTTATTTATTACTCGCACAGCTACTCACAACTGCTAGGGGACAGCTAGAAAGGAAATTTGTGTTGCTACATTTCAGGAGATAAGGAATCTTAGAGACTACTAATCAGCACACCAGGGCAACGTGCAAACAAGATGTGACATCGCTTTTTGGTGGAGAAAGCCGGTGCAAATGGAAAATACAAACGGCAAATGGAAATTCGTTTTACACAGGATTGGCAATGACAGGTAGCTAAGGAAAGGGTTTAGCTGTCAAAATCAGAAATCATTTTTTAAGTACATGGACAGAGGCACATAACAGATAGGATTCTAGGCAAAAATGATTGCTCTCAATGGGACTGTGGTTTGGGTTTTTAATAAGACAGATGCAAGTTAGAAGTTTGTGGGGTGATGCACACAATACACAGGCAAATTCGTTTTTTTGGTTACACAGAGACTAATTCTGTCGAGGCTACACTTTAATGACTACAGTTAATAAAAACACTCAACATAATTGTTGATTTTGAATGGCAACAATATTGAAAGTGAATTTCAATGGAGGAATTAATTGATTTATTTCAAAATGATTCTAAGGACTTATACAGACAACTGAAAGATTTATCAAAGGACTACGCTAACATACAAAGGCTAATACAGATTCTTCTATGGAAAGGTGAATTAAGTAAACTTGCAATTTGTGACTTTCAATGGGATTTTCAAAGGGGTTATTTAGCAAAAAGGAAAAGATTATGCAATTCAGGGCTGGGGTTACTCACAAGGTAAGCCTTGGTTTGGGATTCTGGAAAGTCAGCTGGATCTCAGGACCCGCTGGACAGCTAGGCAAGGGGTCTGGTCTCTGCACTCTGCTGGATGGGATTCTGGGCAGCCAGCTGGATCTCAGGACTCTCCGGACAGCTAGGCAAGGGGTCTGGTCTCGGCACTCTCTTGGGTGGAATCAGCTGCCTCTGTCCTCTTTCTCATGTCTCCCCTTATATAGCCCAAATTACATCATTCATTTTACAATCTAGGGGAGTACTCTAGAATTACTCCAACCCCGGATAGGACAGTTTGCCATTCCTCTCTCCACCCGCTGGCATGATTGGTTCAAGGGCAGAGAGCACCATCTGTCTGTTTGGCATTTATTACAGTTATTTTTTCTCTGGGACAACTTATTAGCAAAACTGAGTTATGTATCATAACTTTAAATTTATACTAGACACTGTCATAAGAAATAGGTAGGTGGTGTCAGGGGGTCATAGGGAATTAGGCAAGCCGATCGGCAACTCTGTGCAAGGCAGCATTGCCCCTTTTTGTCTTTTTCATGAAATGCATAACAGGGATAACTCTGTAAATGATAAAACATGTTCATAATGTCCATCTCCATCTTTCCACCAGCTTTCATATTTGTCCCATTTAGAAACAGCCTGAAATGAATCTTTACTGGCCATTACATTCCACAAAGTCCTAGGAACTTGCACTTAGTCTCTTGAGAACCCCCTGGAAATCACATGGAAAAATATTATAAAACAAAATTATTTCTTATTTTGAGTGCTGGGAGAAATGCCTAAAAGGAATCAATCCTTTAATGTCAATTTGGAGGGTCTGTCACATGTGAGAGGGTGGTGCTTCATCCACGTCAGTCAAATGTTTCCCCCTGGCTCAGCTTGCAACAAAATACTTTTATTACGCCCTTTGAGATTTGTCAGTTTGTACTTGGTAATGGGTGCTGGAGGAACTCACACTTTTTGGTCAAGCATTAGCCACACTTGCTTTCTTTGTACTCCCTGCTATTACTGCCTTCTAGTCTGGCAGAGCAGAGAATCATCACACCCTCAGCCACATCACATGTCATTGTGGAATGGTTCACTTATTGGTGCGACTTCCTGTGGGAGGCAAGGCTGTCAATTGAGTTGTGGGCCTGAGCCCACAAACTGGTTTTACTGGTATTCTGAGCCTCAAGGTGATGGATGTCTTGTGGGGGAGAACATAATATACATGGCTTTATTCAACACCCCACCCACAGCATATTTTACTGACATTGTCTATGCGAGCAAATGTCCCTTTCTCAATGGTTTTTAAAGTAATTTTTCTTCACTTAGAAGACGTGTGCAGGCCGTTTTTCATCTAACGTTTGAAATGCGGTTCTGTAGGTCATGGGATTCTTTTGATTTGTCCTTTTGAGTGGGTTTGCATTTTCTGCTGGTGCATTGACACATGGGGTACTGCACAGGGTTCTTTGATTTGGCACGGAATTAAAAGGAAAAACCAAGCCGTTTTTTTTATTCGCAGTGTTTTGAGCACTGCAGTTCACATGAAAGGGAAAACAAAAGCCGTTTTGGGGTGCAACAATGACATCATTGCCCCTCATGTGAATTAACAGTAAGACAAGGCCATTTTGGATGTAGTGCATACTTTTTGTTGTTCGAAAAAAAGCAACTGCAGAGTCTTTCTGAATGCAGGACATAACTTCTTATTATTCAGATGAAGAAAATAAAATGCAGAGCCGTTCTGAATGCACGGCATAACTTCTTATTATTCAGATGAAAGAAAAGCAAACGCAGAGCCATTCTTGGTGAAGTGTTCAAATGCTTACCACACATGTGCCAGGAACAGCACAGCACAGCCGTTTAGTTGTTCAGGTGACAGGGATTTGTGTTAGGCCCTTAAAAGCACCCTACAGGTCAACTATCTCCTAGGTTTGCCATTCAAAGCATTGCATGCTATGTATATCCTTCAATATGTAAAGTAATGCATTGCAAACAAATACCCCCCACATGGAATGTTGGTGAGTGAATGTTTCATGAATAAAGGGACACTTCATTAAGGCAGGGGATTGCATTCCATGAGTGCAATGCCCATCTCACTATAAAAGCCGCAGAAGATGAGAATCATGCGAACTGCAGAAAGATAGGGCTCAAAACATCTAAGCGTACACTTCCCCTAGGTTTAGGGGGACCACCAGAGGACTCTGGCAAGAACAGTCTTCACAAAAGGTTAATATTTTGGCTATGTCGTTGCTTACTTTATATCTGTTGTTGCAACAGCAGTTTTGTGCAGAACAACCCTCTTGTTTACGTCTAGCTAGATAAAGCTTTAGCTCTCGGCCAGAGTTCTTACTGAAAAAGAGTGAACGCTAGGTGACCATTTTTATGCTCACACCTGTCTACTTCCACTTAACTCTCTTTACTCAGCCTTTTGCAATTCATCACTTTAGAAAATATAACAAGTTTTCCAGGGAAATCACAGCAGTGTCTAATTCAAACATCAGGGTTGCAATAGTATGTAGATGAGACGTGGCTAATTTCTGGAGCATGTTGTCCTGTCCCAATCCTTCCACTTTTCTACTCACTGTTACCGATTGATGGCAGTTGACCTGGTGACTAGGGCAATACTGTGTTTGGGACTCCACATCACAAAGGTCATTGGGTGGGCAGACACATTCACGTAAATTCAACGACATCACCACACAACGCTACATAAACCAAATCCCATTAGTCCAGAACACAGTAGCCTGCAAGTCTGTCAAAAACAG
Source organism: Ambystoma mexicanum (assembly GCF_040938575.1). NCBI lineage: Eukaryota > Metazoa > Chordata > Amphibia > Caudata > Ambystomatidae > Ambystoma > Ambystoma mexicanum. Next base: position 910,379,376 of record NC_090932.1, read on the forward strand.
TTTAATTAAGCCAGACAGCAGTGCTCCTCACTGATTGTGGTGGCTCCTCTCATGCTTCTCGCTGCTTCAGGTGGCTCCTCTCCTGCTTCTGGTTACTCTGGATTCTATTGTTGTTTCCTTGAAAGGTGTCCTACACTCCGGTCCCATCCTGAGAACACCCACCCAGAGGTAGGTTAGTTAGAGGGGAGTGGCAGAAGGGAAAAACTACAAAAAATGAGAATTGCAGAAATTTTAATATCCTCTGTATTTTCACTCCATCCATGTGGTATTCCTCCTGACTTTTCACTTGAGCTGTCAGTACTGGAATGATGCTCTATTGTGGTGCCCTCTGGGTAAAACTTTTGTTGCTCTCCTAGTCGCATGTCTCTGCAGGTTAGTCCTTGATAGAGCTCGACACATTCATAATGGGTGCTTGTCAGAGGATCTAAATTACAAAATGAGCCTGATGAGAAAACAGGAACATTTGGCAGACATTATGAAGTGGAAGCATTGGTGTGATCTTCAATTGCAAACCTTCATTAAGACACCTTAGCAGAGCCAATGGGTCTCCATTTGCAACTGGAGAGAAAAAGCTATTTTTTCTGATGAGGGTTACACAAAAAAGTTCCTCTCTACGTTTAGAAAGCCAAACATGTTGAATTTGTCAATGTTTGTTATGTTTGAGTTAAAGGAATGCACAAAGCTGGAAAGTAAGCTAAGCAGACTTACCAAATGTTCAATGGTATTTTTGCCTACTAAATACACTCCTGGGGGGCAGATTTTCAAAAACATGCACACCTCCATGAGATGGGCAATGATGTCAAAATGCACCTACGCCTTTACGCATCTCGTTGTAGTTGGGAAATTCGCACAAACATGACCAAAACATTTGCTTTGTACAAGGGAGAGTAACTTTGCACTCAAACAGTGCTCAAATAAACACGCAAATATGGTGCATCCATGCAATGTGCATGTTTGCGGCGCATCTACTAAAATGTGCCTAAAACAAGTGCAAATGACAAACATATAAAAAAAAAGTACCGGAAAACGAGCACATTTAGTGAGAACTGCCTAAAACAGGCGCAATGGCAATCAAAAGTGGAGAAAACCCAGAAGTTCACTGAAACATGCATCCTCTTGCATCTTAGACATTGAGATATCATCCAGGAAGAGGAATGCTGATGATGAGGGTGAGAAAGAGCAGCGGTCCAAGAACTACACAGAGCAGGAGGCAGAGGTTATGGTTCTATTCATGAAGGACCACCAAGACACCCTGTATGGCCTCCAAGACCAATATCCCAGCCTTGCTGTCCGATCAGCATGCTGAGTCAAACTGATAACCAAAGTCAATGCTCTAGGTATTACCCAAGTAACCATGAAATAAGTGAGGAAGCACTGGGGGACATGAGGCACAGGACCAAGCATAAACTAGCAGACATGCACAGCCATGTCAGGAGCACAGTAAGAGAACCGTACACCCAAATCACCCTGACATCATTGGAGGCGGATATTGCTGCCATGTTCCCAACAGTGTCAATCGTTGGTATTGGGCACAACACACAACTGCAATACCATCAGGTGAGCAATACGAATGAACCATGACCTCTGTATCCATGTACATATGATGTGTGTAGCACTCATTCCTCGCAGACCGTGGCAAGTAGAGCAGAATGCCATTCCTGTGGTGATGATGTTGTGTCTAGCATGCATATGACATGCGCTCACATGACACACCTTACCAACTTAGATGACTTTAAATTGATTGCAATGACATGTTGGTCATTAGTGTACATCTGTGTGTTGAATCTTCAGGGAAACACCTTTGATAACATTCATATATGTTGACCTTAAAGAATGTATGCCCGGTGCACACCTCAGATATGTGACAAAGCATTACTTTTCAGAGATATCGGGTCACTAGATGACATGGAACCAGAGATGTCGCCCCTTGAGAGGGATGAAGAAGAAATGTCAGGTACAATGCAAGGCACTGTCACAACCTATGGGGCAGATGGAGGCCCCCCTGCTATCACTGGCCATTCAGAAGAACTGGCTAGACCTGTGGACATCATGGCAAGATCATCCTCAGAGCAAGAGGATAAAGTGCCTGAAAGACTTCCAATGCATGCACGGATAAGAAGGTGACCCGGTAACAACAGGTCATGTTCAAACCCACACACCACCTGAGAGGAGGACATGTGCTAATATCAGCTGGTTATAAATACCCAGATAGATTAAAGCCAAAGGAGTGAACCAATGTATTAGAAATAATTATTTTGTTAGGTAAAGCCTTTAATCTAACCAAAAGTTTTATTTTTATCCAGCCAAAGTGTGAGAGCAAAATAACAGTACATAGTTTATGTCTTGTGCAGGAATTTACTTCAGATCATTGTAATTCATTATTGTTCAGAAAACACATCCTGTTCCCAGCTGACATCTATCCAGTCTACACTAGGTGAGGGTCTGCAGGCACTAACTACTTAAGTGGTTGCAAACAGGGAGCCTCTAGTGGGAGAGTTGCAAGTGCTGAGGCACAGACAGATCTGTATGTCCCGCCGATGATTAGGCTGAAAATGCATCATCACGCAGAAAACATTGCTCCAGCCAACAAACTGCCATCTGCCTTAGATGGTTATGTGGTGGCCATGACCACCACATCCAGCGGTAGCTCTTGTCCCATTGTGGTGTACTCAGAGCCACAGGGACAGCACCTTCCTACGGTATCTGCAACACCGTCTGGCCCTATGACCAGAATCAGCCAAGGCACTACAGTGAGATGTAGCCAACACCATTCAAAATAGACATGTTTCTGTGGAGGAGCAGGTGGACACCTTCTTCCTGGTCTCTGTCCCCTTAGCACCATCCCATTGGAATGATGGACAAAGAGCCACAATTGGGATCCCATGCATGAATCCTTGCAATATTTCTGTACCACACCGAGTATATGAGAGACAATATGCACTCCGGCAACCATTTAGCGTGTACCGCCAAGCTGACATAGCGGAGGAAAGCTATCAAGAAGGATGCCCTTTGCTGAACTGTCGAAATGCAGCCATGAACAGAATGGATTTGTGTTAAAAGAAAGTCTGACGACAGCAAAAGAATGTCATAAAGAAGGTGTAAGAACCTATGCTGAACCGATATGAAAATACATAAGGATGACGATGTAACTGAAGCACTAAGAGAAACATATACCCAATGATATAGTAATCATGAACACAAAGAAGAATGAAGTGACTCACTGGTCAATAACTGTAAGTACGCTGTAACACAAGGTAGAAACAAAATATAGGAGTTTGGTCAAGAGAGGTATATATTCACCGTTTAGGACGACCATTAGAAGAAGGTGGATGATGGCTTATGTCAATCAGCCCAGATACCTCAAAATATGAGCCCAGGATCCTGAATTGAAAAGACAACGAAGAGGCTGTTTTTCCCCTGCAAAATAGAGGAGTACATTGGCCTGGGACCAAGGATGCTATTTCTAGAGATGAAGTCAAAGGACAAAGGGACTCCAACGAGCAGACCATGTACAAATGACATATTTCTCAAGATTAGGAGGAAGAAGAACAATTACAATTGCCAAATATTGGACAATTAAAAGTGCATAAAGTTTATATGGGATAGAGTGAGCAAATCTCTAAAGGCCAAGAGGAGCAATTGCACCCAGTATAAATTAATTAAATAGTGCTAAATACACTGTTGAAATGGACACATTTGTGGTCTCTTAACAAGTGATGTAGAGCTCGCAAACAAGAGCTATTCGTTAGGCTTGAAACTAAGATAATGGTGTGCCTACACTCCCTTGAATGTTCTGAGACAGTGCAGACTGACAAGGTCTGTCTTCAAACAGAGGACACTGGCACGAGGTCTAACGATGAGAGAGGGTAGACTAATTGGGAAAACAAGGGGAGGGCTGACGTATCTCAAAGCACCCATGTTTCGTTTCTATGTACATGCTGCGAGCGAGCCAAATGTCCAAGGTTGTATTTGAGTTGCCAACCAATCAGAAAAGCCTGCCATGATTATTTACATCAATGTTGCATGTATTATTCTGCTGCCATATTCTTTGCTGCAATGAGTGTGCTACGTTTGTAGAAGTAGCTCACAGTGTATCCCACAGACAAGTGACAGCCAATGGGAGATTAATATTCATGCATTCTATATGTAGACATGTTTCCCTAATCCAATCCCACTTCTTGATATTTTCTGTGATATGCCACATAGGATGATGTCTTGGATGACGCATCTAGCATGATATAAACTAAGTATAATCAAGAAGACCTTGTGATCCTGCATGAATCAATTTGATGAATGACGATTTACCCTGCTTTCTTCCATTGAGATAAAAGCAGTATTTCACCATCTTCTTTGAGTCTGTCCAGTTATTTGGTCTGAGACATTTTATTGGTAATTCCATCTACCACAAAGATTCTGAAGGTGCTAGAGCACATTTGGTAACAATGCAGATGGTTCCGGTCTAACCGACCTAGAGCCCAGACCCAGATTCCCAGACGATCGACGACTCCCACCACAAGCCAGACGATTAAAGAGTTTCATGTGGAGAGCGGCGCGCAAAGAATCACGTGATCAACATACGGTCGACAGGTCCTCAGTTGACAAAATTCCTTTCCGGTCCCTGCAGGTGCCTCACGGACTAAAGGCGAACTGGTCGATTGAGGGAGAATCAATGCCGAGGGACTTGAGCTGAGCCAGTGATGTAAGTAGACCAATGCAGCTTGTATAAATATAGAGGCATAGGAACTGTACTTGTGTTATATTGTACATATAAGAGACATAATGATTAACTGGATTTTGGGGATTATAAAAGGAAGAGCGATAAGAATACCCCAAATTCACAGGCCCAAGAGGGTCGAAAATGGCACAAGCAATAGCTCCATATCGGAGCATTAATGATTCCTAATGATAGAGCCAATTAGAAGAGAGGGTGTCAAATTACAAGAGGGAGTAACAAAAAGAGAAGAGTTGCATTTACTAAGACAGTAAAGGAAGATGTACGGAAGGGGAATAAATATACGTATATTGAAAGAGCACATATGTAAAAGGTATAATATGTTTGCATAAAGGATAAAAAATAAGAAATAATGGTATAAATAAATAACAATGTTTTCCTTACACTTTTTGGGCAAAGGATTGACGTCAATCAAAAAATCTGATTTAGACGAGAACAAATTATAAATAAAGAAGACAGCTTAAAGATACTAAAAAAAAGAACAATATAAAAACAATTAACAGAAAGTGTAAATGAGGGAGCAGGAAGAACAGTGTCAATAGATTTTTTCAAAGAATAATCAATAAAGGTAAGGAAAATATTCCGATTTACTGGAATACAAGTGGCCTGCTCAAATATATTAAAACAATATATTTAATTAGTTGGAAGGAAGAGGGTAAGTATTGGCAGTCTGAATTGACTTGTCATCATGGAAGAAACACGTTTCACAGATGTATGCAGAACATTCAGTGGTTTGTGGATAACACTCAGCTTTCCTTCAGGCTCTCTCACTTATTCCTGTCTATCTGCGATTCAGGATTTGTGCACCTCCAGCGATCTCTGCCTTAATGCCAGTAAGAAGAAGATCCTTCTCATTGGGACCGTTGCCCCTGCTTTCCCTCTCACACTCTAGCCTCCTGCCTTGGGCCACCTTCCGTCGCCTTCCTACGAGTCAAAAAACCTTGGTGTCATCTTTGACTGCACTCTCTCTTTCTCTCCTCACATCTCGGATGTTGCCAAGAAGTCCCACTATCAGCTGCACCTCATCAAAGGGACTCTTCACTTTATGACTTTCCCCCATAGGCTCACTGTCTACAGAGCCCCGATTCTCTCTAGACTGGACTACTGCAACAGCCTCCTTCTCAATTTGCCTTCCTCTACTCTCTACCTTCTGCAACTAATCCAGTACAGGACTGCAAGACTAATCCTTTGCCTCACGCCCAGGGACCATATCTCTCCAGCCCTGAAATCTCTCCACTGGCTCCCATGTCTGCAAGGATCAAGTTCAAGAACCTTTGCATTGTCTACAAGGGCTTTTCTGGGGCCTGTGCCTGAACTACATCCAACACTCTCTTCCAAAATATCTTCCTTATCAAGCCCTTTGCTCAGCTACCTCCAACTCTGATAGGGTTAGACACTTCTCCAGGCAGAGAGTGAGGGGTAGAACTCCGTAGGTGCCTCCATCTGGAATGGCCTCACTACCCATCTCAAACTTGAGCCAGACAACCTGAAGTCCTAGAAGCAGCTCAAAACTTCCCTCTTCTCTTCTGCTTTCTCTCGCTCCTTCTCCTGCTGACCTACCTGACCTACCTGTCTGCTGTACCGACTGATTGCTTGGCTGCCCTCAGAGTCTCACTGGGTACCACACTCTTCCTTGATCAGTCACCCTTGCACTGCCTCCGGGCCTACCACACAGTTAGGGGCTGCAATTGTAACCCTACAGTCCCTTGTTCTCCTTGCACTACCCAGAGTGTCGCTGCCCTGGCTGCAGTTACTCAGAGCATTGCTGCCCTGTTTTTCCCTCCCCTCTTCTTGCACTTCCCCCATCCCTTTCTCCTTGCACTTCTCGTTCTCGCACTTGCACGATCTGAATGACACAAGGCCTAGTGAGATTGTTTGTCTTGTCCTCCCTCTACCCTCCTTGACTTGTCGCCCCTAGAAATACTTGTGTGCAGGCACATTATAAATGACTTATCATATCATATCATAACATTACCAAGAAATACAGCCATAATTAGGCTGTTTCATTCTGAATGGATTAAGGGCATGACCAATAAGCCATTTATGCCCTGGCTTCTAGGAGGTTTGTTGTCAAATATGCTATTGCGTAATCTGGTGACATATTTAAACGCCAAACATAAGGGAAAGAAGCTAGAGAAAAGATTTGCATTATTAGAGCACTGAAAAATGTACCAGAATGAGAAATAAGACCCAGTCTATAGGGAGTGGATGCTTAATCAGCATAAAGGAGAAGCTGTAACAACTTCAGCTCCTCTTTCCGCTCCCGAGAAACAAGATGTAGAGGACAAAGAGAAGGGATTATACCCTCTAAAGAAATTAAAAGCAGCTGCAAGGTATGTTAATCCACAACATGAACCCCCTGCCTAAAGTAGTGAAGAGACAGAGGAAGAGAGTAAAAGTGAAGAACGCAAATATATAGAAACATTATGACAGTAAACAGCATAATGAGAAAAGGGATGGACAGAATAAACAGATAGAGGAAGAGGCAGAGAAACAAAAAGAATACAAGATACAGTTAAAGATACAGCAATAGTACAGAACGAATAGATGGGAGGACAAATATTGCTTAAATTGGATGATAAAGGTATTGATGGAGTTCGAGAAAGAGGGGAAAGGGAAGTGCAAGATACGAAAGCGCAAGAGAAGGAAAAAGAGAGGCTATACAAACAAGAAAGGGACAAAGAATCTGATATGATATGATATGATATTTTATTTGTATCGTGCTCATACACAAGTGTTTCAGAGCGCGACAAGGCAAGGGAGGGGAACAGGGGAGAACACATCAACGATCTTATTAGGTCCAGTGACATTGAGAATGTGCAAGTGCATGGGAAAAGGAAAAGGGGAGAAAGTGTTTGGGTGAGGTTGAGAAGAGAGTGCGGAGCAGAGGAGAAAAGATAAATAATAATGAATACAAATAAATAGATAATAGAGGCCATAAACAGTGGTAGTGCAGCCAGAAAGTGACAAGTTCAGTGTTTACGGCAGCAGACTCGGTTAGTGTAAGTAAGTGCAGAAAAGGAAGAAAAGGGAAGGAGGCGGGGGACTGTATAGGTACAGATACAGTCCCCATTTCAAGGGGTGGGCAGGTGGCAATGCAGGAGGGTGGCACGGTGAGCAGATACCTGGGCCCAGGGGAAAGAGGGTGGCCAGGTGCACAGTGCCAAGAGAGAGCAGATCAGCAGGGGAGAGAGGGAGCGACGGCAGAAGCAAAGAGCAAAGAGGAAGGTCTTGAGGTGCTTACAGAACCAGACATGGTTCTCCTCATGTTTTAGAGTGGCTGGGAGGCTATTCCAGATGGAGGCTCCAGCCGAAGACAGAGATCTACCCCCAGCTCGTTTCTTTGAAAATCAACTGACCCTGAGGGAGTTAGAGGTGGAGGAACGAAGAGCTCGAGAGGGGAGGTATTTACAGAGGGATAGCTGAAGGTATTTTGGACCCAGGTCCCAGAAAGCCTTGTGGACAATGCAGAGGGTTTTGAATTTAATCCTTGCATCCACTGGGAGCCAATGGAGAGATTTCAGAGCTGGAGAGATACAATCCCAGGGCTTGAGGCCAAGGACAAGTCTCGCAGTCCTGTTCTGGATTAGTTGCACAGGGCGGAATGTAAACAAACAGAAGAATTAAGCAAGTATGAGGCAAAAAAGAGAACTAGAGAGATTAGAAGATAAACAAGAAGTAGAAGCCCAACGATTGAAGGCACGTAGGTTACAAAGAAGATGAGAGGAAGAGGAAGAGGAGTTAACGGAAATAAGGAAAAGAGAGAAATAAATTAACATAAGTAGGGGATTTGAAGATGATGAGATTGAATATCCATGCCGTAAAAGCATGATACCCATAGAAACGCAAGAGAAAAACGAAAAAGAGAGAGGCTCCTAACCGTCCCTTCGAGGGTTGCAAGGATTATCAGACATACCAACGTGGAGAGAAGAAGACACAGACACCATAAGGAGAAGGGTGGGGAAATTATATAGACAAATGAGGGACAATGAAAGATCTAGAACTCAAGAGGGTGAACAAGTTCCTCCTTTAGAGAAATAGGAGGAAAGCTTAGATGACATCACAACAGACGTTCATAGAACATTATCTTTAAATAGGTTTGATCTTGAGGACACTGGACAATAGTGATATGAGTTTGTTTGTTTGTTTGTTTGTTTATTTATTTGATATAGCGCGCAAAACCCAGAGGTAACAGGGGGCAACAGAGAACAGAGGAGTAAGTATACATAAAGACTTGGTTACAGGGTAGGAAACAGTTGAATGGTGAGCAGAGCATTACATTACTTACAGGGTCTGTTCTGTTAAGTAGGCATATATACAAATATACATACAGTATTGTACATTTAGCAGGTCAGTTCATATACATATATACAGTGTGGTAGGCTAGGTGCAGGGGCATTGTTCAGTCATGGGATCGTTGGAGCATAACCAGGTTAGGGTGTTTTGCCTAAAACTGTAATAGGATTGGTCAGTTCTGATGTTGAGAGGGAGGGCATTCCAGCGTTGGGCTGCCATGACAGGGAAGCTGCTACCGCCTGTTTTTTTCTGTCTGAATTTGGGTACCTGTAGGCAGTAAGCGTTGGTCATCCTCGTGGGTCTGGTGGAGGTTCTTTTTACTATTCTGGTTGCCAGGTTGGAGGTGGGCAGCTTTGTTTAAGCATTTGAAGGTGAGTGATGCTGTTTTGAGTGAGATGCGGTTGCATATTTTGAGCCATTTGTGTTCTCTTCTTTTGTTGGATATGTGTTCCTTGTGTGGTAGGTTAAGGGCTGTCCTGAGTGTGTTATTTTGCAGAGTTTGGAGCTTGTCAGTTATGTATTTGTTGGCTCCTAGATACATGGCATTGCAGTAGTTGGGGCATAATATTGTCAGGCGAGGTGAAACCTAAGCTAGGTAGCACTGTATGCAATGGATGGGGATGCAGATTTTACTCTCACACCAATAATAAGACTGACTCAGGAAGTTGGCAAATCTTTTGCTGTTTTATTAACAATTATCTAAAACAGGGAATACAAGGGACATCAGTGGAAGTTCGCTGAAGTCTATCCAACTCACTCAATGCATTTCATTAAAAAAATAGACTTTATATAAAATAATGTCTCATCATTGTCATCATACTACGTGGCAAAATAAGAAAACCTATCTGGGGTTGTGATAGGCTTAAGGGAAACAACTAGGTATACTTTCTATGGGGATCGGATTGTGATTGGGTCTCTAAGGTCTGGTGGACAGCTATGCCCACCCCTAGTGCAAGTCATCTTCGTGTCATAAAATACATGATGTTTCATTGGCTCTCAAATTATAGGGCTTTTTGCTACATGGCTCTCTACAATTGGATGGCACGCTTGCACCCTTCTGGAATATTCTACTCGCTAGCAGCATGCAAGCTGGTATCCAACGTGCTGGAGGGTTGGACTTGACAATGCTTCCCACCCAATTAGCCCATCATCCATCATCACTCCTGCGGTCTGCCATTCGAATTGTCTTTAAACTCGGCTTTGCAAAGTATCACTGTGCCTGAGAATAGAAGGGAGTGTGAGCATGGTCTTATCTTCAAGTCTCGGTGTAGCTTGACCAAAGTCTATGTTCATCTAGTCCATGTGACAGGAGACCGTGTTTTGAGCTCCTTCTTCGCATTTAACATTATTACATGAATAAAACCTGGCACTTCTAGTGTTTTTCCATTACTCCTCAACAGGAGCTTGTCTTGCTTCTCGTGTTCATTGTATCTTTTTTCGAATAGATAACCTGTTTTTTGGCTTCCCCAACCCTTGACATTGGGCCAGACAACCTTTCTCGAATCTTCCCTCGTAATCAGCTGGTTTGTTCAACTGCACCACACTTTCAGCCCTTCTGTTCATGGGGTCCTAGTTTGCTAAAACATGCTGTGGAACATCCAGATTCTATACATACATAAATACATATTGGCGAGGACCGCCTGCAGTCTATTCATTACGTATATCCAGCCTTCATGATTACTTAGTCTACTTGCGTTCAGCATCTGTAGAGTTATAAAATGGCTTGCATTTGTATTCAGTGCTCTTTGCACGTGCAATCTTCATTCTGCACATGAAATATTGCTCAATTATTCACTTCACCATCAGATTCTATAAGGTCTATACACTCTCGTCATTGGCATCTTTTTAGGGTGTGTCATTTCTGCTTCATGTGACGTCACCAGTCCTCCTCTTACATTCATCTTCACGCTTCTTCCGGAACCTCTTTAAAAGACTTTCATTTCTCTGTGGGTACATCATATAGGGTCTTTTCAATGGATACCTTATTCTGAGGTTTCTTTGCAGTATAGGGACCATTATTGGTGTTGTGCATGTCGCAATTTCCGATTTCCAACATATAGGCGAAATGAGGGTGGACTTCCGGTAGAGGCACTTGGCTCCTCCTCTACCCTCCCCCCTCTGGTTGATTGATGGACCACTCTCCCATCAGTCTTCACGTCTAGACATCCTTGTCTGAAAAAGTGCTTCTTCATAGTCCATATCTTTATTAATCCTTTCATAGATCCTGCTGATTTCACATGGTCATCAACACTCCAGGCCATGTGACTACACTGTCCATTCGGGCTGCAGTAAATCCTTCTTCCCACATACTTCTTGTGGTTTCTTGGATACAGCAACTTTTTTCCCTCAAGTGCTAGAATACTTGCTTCTATATACTTTCTGATTTCTTCATCTGTCAGCTCTTTGGGACCAAACCCTGACTCGACATCAATCATGATCTTCATTCCTGCTGCTTTCTTTGCTGTCTTCTTGCACTGAGTGATTATTATTCTGATCACACAGAATCCAAACATGATCTTCACCAACAATGCTCCGAGGAGCTTGAAGATATTCGCCATCCATTGCGGAACCCATGAGAAGATTGATGCAAACCAGCTGTCATCTGCAATGTCTTCTACTTCGGATTCCATCTTGATGTGTTAGTTCATCAGCATCGTTATGGACTCTGTCTAGGTCCAATTCTTGTCATGGTGTGCATGATTCTCTTATTTTGGCACAAACACCTCCATTCATAGCTCTAATCAAGTCCAGCACATATCTATTCTGCAGTGTCATCTGTCTAGGGCTCTCAGTTCTTACTTTAAAGCATTGAATCCCTTTATGGTAGGGTTGATCGCCTCCAGGAGCTCCCATCTGATAATCTGTAACCTCTGGCATTCACCAGTATCTGGATCCCTGGAATGAATATTTTTGCGAATACTGCTGAAGTCTGATTGAACAACCTTTGTTCATATGGTATCAAATCAAAAGCTTCTATTGATTTAACTGAAAATAAGTTCTCCCTCTTTGTTTGTTTGAGAAATTCAACTGACCTCCTCTTTCTCAGGTGAACAACTGCTTTTGGGAACTCTCCAATATTGAGGTCACTCTTCAGAATCACCAATGCTAGAACATGAACTATCAATATAGAACACAGCCCTCCCCCTTCCATGGGCAATTTCATATATGCTCTGGATTCACAGGCCTAGTAGTTGTCCATTTTCACTACTGTTCCATCCTTCATTCCTGGTAAATCAAAAATTCGACTGCACTGCTGATTCATTCCAACCTTTCTGGTGCCATTGTTTCTGAAACATAGTTCTGCACTAGTTAGGGATACTATCTGCAAAGGTCCTCCTTTATCATCGACCCATGTCAGCAACTTTGCAATCTTTGGACAATGATGTTTGCATTCATTCTCTGCAGTATTTATAACTAGCGCATAGTATCCTGTAAGTGCTGGCATCTTACAGACAATCAGGCCTTCCTCCCATCCATCTGTAGAAAGCACTGTCCCCTTGATTTGCAGCTGACCTCTCTCCTTGCATCTTTGTATTTCTTCAGAGTACTTTCCTTAACAATTGAGCTTTTTGTTTATTTCCCACCTGATTCCTGCTCCAGTCATTCCAAGCTGTTCATATCTTATCACATGATCTCTGGTGTGTGCCCTCTCTCCTGTCTTCAGATCTTGCACATAAACATCTTCTTCTGCAGCTCTGCACTCGGTCACCCATACCAAGGATGCTGTTCAACCCTAGAACTGACCTCTCGTATGGCAGAGTGCATGGTGCGTCAGGCAGTGAGCTTTCTGGTCTGCTATTTCTATAGCTATGAATATGTAGGAATTCCCCATGGCATAAGGTATGAGAGCACAAACATACCAACTCTCCTTAGAGGTACACTCTACCACCTTTTTCATGTGCTGATACCACATGTTATTCCCCAAATGTGCTGTACTGTCCAGGTAATTATTGAATTCATAATTGTCTTCCCTTGAGCTTCTCCTGTGTCTTCCTCTTGCAAGGAAGGTGTGCGTGCATAATGCTCATTCAGTACATCAATTTGGGTCCTTTCTACAGGGGGAATCATAGGAACACTCGTCCGAGAAATGGGTGACCTTACATGTGTCAGTGGTGTAGGGATAATCACAAATGGCCTTGCTCTTTCTGTAACAGATAATTCTACATAAGTCACTGGAGTGGGAAGAATCAAAGGGATTTCTATCTTACTTGGACCAATCAAGTAGAGAGTAAGCAAAATCAGAAAAATAATAATAAATGTTGAGCACACATATATTATGCACCAATACATTAATTCCCACCATTTACGATTCTCCACATGTCGTTGAGTTTACCATTCTCGTCAGTCCCCATTATGCCTCTGTACTGCTTTAAGGCCGGGAAAAACATTTTTAATCAGGCAGCCTTGCTAAATGATCAGTTAACTGCAGGATCTTTTCAACTATCGCCATAAGAAGCCTCCTAATTGCAGGGACATTTTTAGGATCTTGCAGAAAAACATGAAAACATGTATATTAGTACTATGTCCAACAAGAACAGGATAAGCTTGAAATATGTAAACAAAGTCAGCAAGAAGTAGTCTATTGGCATCTGCATCTGACAGGACCATGGATTAACCAAAGAGAAATTCAGTGAGGAATGAATCTGGAAAACTGCTCACATTTTCAGTCATCAAACTCACACTCCAGATTTGGCATATTTTGCACATAAACACTTTATATAGTCCAATTCAAAGATTCATTTGACTCGAGAACTTAGTTTTGCACTCCTACTATGATATCTATAAAGAGTGTCCAGGGTGAGCCACAGTCCAAATGCATACTTGCATTTATTCAGGGAGCAATCTTAGTGTCCTTCTTCCTCATCATCGATCGAGTCTGCATGTGCTGAACTTCTTCTTGTCTTGCTTCTGAATCAACGGGTGTGGGTGCGTCGTTCTCACCAGCGTAAGGCTTTCCATCACTTAAGTGGATTGAGGCATGTTTTATTTTTGGAGTCTTACTACTGAGGGAGTAATGTTCTAAACAATGTAGGGACCACTAAAATTGGGCTCGTGCTAGGACTGAATCTCCCACAAATAATCTAGGTTGCTGGATTCGATATAACTACCGCATATGCAAAAGCCCTCTGAGATGTCAATGTACCCTTAGGTTTCTCTAAAATGGCAAACGAAGCATGCTCACCAAACAATGTCATAGAGCAGCCCATTAGAATACTAGTAGACTTCTCCATTGTGAACACGGCTGTTGCTAGCGACTGTTCGCAAGGAAAGTGCCCTCTCATAACTGGATCTAAAATCCCACTATAATATGAGACGGGATTGTACCCTAATGTAGTCCTCTGTGTAAGCACCAATGTCTTGACTGTCCCATTCGTATGTGAAAACAAAATGAATTTCTCATCAGAGTTGGGAATACCTAAAACTGGAGCGGCACAAATTGCTTTCTTCAATTCTTCAAAACCTTCTGCCATTTTCTCAGTCCATTCTATTCTTTCCTTGTTCACTTGTGCTGTCTTCAGAGCCTGCAAAAGGTGTCTTGTGTATGAACTATAATCAAATACCCACGCTGTAACATAGTTGCATAATTCCAAACACATCTGCATTTGTTTTCTTGTGTGCTGTATTGCTGTTTTCATAACCGCCTCAGCTCTTTCAGGTGTGACTCTCTTACACTCATGTGAGATTAACTGACCTATGTACAACACCTCTTCTTGACAATATTGCAACTTCTTGTCTACTCTATATTCATTGTCTGCTAGAATAGTCATTAACTGAATTGAATCTTGCCTGCACTCATCTTGTGTTGTTCTACAAACCAAAATGCTGTCTACGTACTAAAGCACAACACTTTTCAAATCAATATTGCCTAAGTCCATCTGCAGGACCCTATTAAAGATTAATTGAGACTCACAGTACCCTTGGGGCAAATGAGTGCTCTACAGTTTAGTTTGGTGAAACGTAAATGATGTAAGGTCTTGGGAGTCCTTATGCAAAGGGATTGAGAAAAATGCATTTTACAAGTCAATCAGTCGTAAAACTACCATGCTTCTGCTGGGATACTACATAATATCATCACCGGATTCAGAAATAAAGGAAACTCTGCCTCTACAATCTAGTTAATCGGTCTCATATCTTATATGAATCTCCACAACCCTCCCTTCAATGTTTTCATCGGATACACCGCAGTTTTACACTGCAACTCTGATGCCACTAAAATATCTTGTTTCATCAGGGCTATATAGTCATAAAAATATCCTCATCTGCCTCTCGAGACATTGGGTACTGTCTTGCTTGAGGTAAAATTGCTCCTGGCTTCATCTTGATCTTAACCTCTCCAATCCCCTTGAATAGGTTTACGTCATAAGGGCATGTAGTCCATAAAGGTTTTGCACTTTTTCCAAATCTTCATAAAAATATGCTTGGCACTGCCGCACTCTCACCATTCCCTGTGGGATTTCTCTTTTCTCTTTTCTGATCCAATATGTTATACTCATCTCAAATATTATTTCATCATCTGATGGATCATCTATAAACATATCCTCGTCAGTGATGTCAGTCAATCTATACCCCTCGCCACTGGCAATCACTGTTCTCCATAGCCTGCCCTCTTCATCTGTTCCTTCGAGAATGGCCAATTCCTCTCGCTCTATGGCTGCATTTAACTCCAGGGCAATAGTCTGTACCCCTTCTTCATCCACAGGTATCTGTGGTGTGAATAAAAACTCATCAGGTATTCTCATACTCTCCCACTAAGCCGGGTAGCCATGTCACCAAAATGCAAACTTCATAAAGAAAAACTTCAGGCTCTACTGGCTTCCTCGCAGAGCCATTTGCCCTGTAAATGCCAATATACATTTGCCCACTTTCATATAATGTATCCCTGGAGTAGAACACACTATGCCTTCATCAGTAAAAGAAACTGTCATACTAAGCTTTGTCAATAAATCTCGTCCTAAAATATTAATCACTGTCTGCCTTGAATATCATAATGGAACAGACATGTCACACTCTCCTATGGAGACTGGTATTTTGTCAGTAAAAAGAACTGTGCTTGTAGCTCCAGAGAAACCTTGCGCATTCATGGCATTTCCCGACATTGGGTATTTTCCTTCTTGTATACATGAATTTTGCGCCTTGAAACACTTCTGTATAGGCGCGTCATAAATGCCTTATCATATCATATCATGAATGAGTAGCCCCAGTATCTACTAAAAAAGAAAAAGATTTGTCTCCTATCATCACATTAACCATTGGTTCCTCTTGGGGGTCTGGTGTCACCGATAGTACTGAACACATCAAGTCACCTTGTGAGCTGTCCTATTGTGGGTACATACTTATCGCTGTACCTGTAAAAGGACTTCTTCCTACCAATCTGACACCCCGTACTGTAGGTGTCAATAACTGTCCTGTGTTTGCATTTTGCTGTATCTGCATGGGTGCGTGCTGTAACTGCCCTTGCAGTGGATTCAATGGGGCTTGCAGTGGCTGTAATGCCTGTTGCATTTGCAGTGCTTGTGCTTGAAGCAGTTTCTGATATTGGGCAAACCTATCCCTAGCTTGTGAGCTATATGCTGGAGGATAAACTGTCCCCCTCTTGAGAATTTCCCATTCTGTACATGCCCTTGGCTTCCACATGTGTGCGCAATCTGCCCTGTCATTCCACATGTCCAAAATACAGGAGGAGCTCTTCTGACTAGCCCCCATTGGTTGAATCCTCCTTGCACATTCCAATTATCATTCTGCATATTCTGATGACTGCCTTGGTTATTCTGAAAACCACCCTTTCATCTCTAGCCCATTCTTCTGCCTTGCGGCATAAACCCATTCCCTCCTTAATCCATTTGGCGTGGATCATTCACCTGCAATGTACCCACTCCTTGCTGCATTCCCAATCATTCTCTTCTTGTCAACACTGCCCCTTCTATGGTATATTTTGACAATTTATTCTGAGCTAATTTGGCTTCCTCAAGTTTTCTAGCATCATCCTTCTTCTTATTTTTCTCTTGTAACAGCCGGCAGTGATGTGCTATAGTCAACTGTATCTCTGTCCATGGCTTCGCTTCTATTCCCGCTAATTTCTTGAGCTGTTTCTGTACCAGTTCTGGCAATCCCTGACAAAAAAATGTGGTCGAATACTGTCACTGATTTTCTCCACAGCTCCCGCATTTCAAGAGTCCACCATTCCTGAATACTTTGAATGTAAGCAAGTGGATCTTCATCATCTTTCATCTTACTTGCCATAATTGCACCCATATCTGATTTATCAGGATATTGTACCCTGAGCACCCTCCAGACATCTGCTCCACAATTGTTAAATGGTGCTCCATTGTGCACTGTATTCTGTACCATGACACTTGAAGCGCCTGCTCTTGTCCAAATATCATCAGCCCTTTCCCCAAGAATGGCTGCTAGGAGACCCTTAATGTCCCCTATTGCCAGAGTATTTCCCCTGTCATCTTTTCTAGCCCATAAATCCATTTCCGCACACCCTCCATTAAACTGGGAAGTTTACATCTTAAATTGTCTTTATCCATTTGTTGCCAGAGAATATACTGCGGTCTGGCCCGTCCTTTCTCCAATAAAGGGAACTGCATGAACCCAAATCCACAATCAGCTCCCATTGTTTGCCTATCCATAGTGGGAACAATGTTTGCTGATCGCCTTCTGTCTGGCAATGACCTCGGCCTGCTCACATATGGTGGTGACTCTCCTTTCTCACTATACAACCGTCCTTTAGGTCGCTTTGGATATGCAATAGGATATGGTGTCCTATCCTTAGGCTGCTCTAGACCAGACCATATTACTTCCTTGTCTGTCTGCAGACATACCTCGGGACCGCATGCTCTTCCTCCCTCCTCCCCATGGAAGGTTTCTCTCTCTTCATCTGACATATCTAGTACCCAACTAGTATAGCTTCCGTCCCCATCACCCTTATTTAAAGTCAGCCTGTCTAAGGACAAGGCTCTCTGCTCGAGACTGAACGTGTCTCTTTCCTCGCTTCGTGATTGGAGGACCAGGGATTGTTCCCTTCCCTCGGCTTCCCAATTTGCTACTTTCTCTTAAGTCTTGATAGGCTTTATCGAGCCTCTGTCCGATACTCCCTATGTCAAAATGAGGGTTATCCTGGTTGGTCCTGATGTTGCTTCCTTTGATGGGAGGAACTCCTCTATATTGCCCCATGATATTACTGGACTCGGTTCCATTAACTCTTTCTGAATGCGATCAATATCGCATTCCCTTTGTCTTCTTTTTTGCTCTTTTTCTTCGTCTAATTCTCTTCGCATTCTTGCTTCCTGGCTAATTATTTCCTCTTCTTGTCTTTTCTCTTCCCTTCTTTCATTCGCTCTATGCTCTTCTTCTTCCCTTCGTCTTTCTATTTTTTTATCCCTTAATGTCTGTGCTTCCTCCTCTTCTCTCTTCTTTTCTTTCATATCTCGTTCTTCGATTGCTCTCTGCCTGTTGTCATACTTACTTTGCTCCTCTTGCCTTTCTTCATTCTTTTGCTGTTCTTCCTGATACATCTGTTCTTGTTTTTGTTTATTCTTTCGCTTATGCTCATCCTCTTTCAATCATTTCTCTTGTTTCCTGTCTTTTCTATCCTGTTTGTCCTGATATTCTCTTTGCCTAACTTCCTCGCTACTTTTCCCATCGAGCTTGAGGAATATCTGTCCACATATCCATTCATTCTGCAAGAGCGTTACCTCATCAGCCTTATCCTTATCCTCTCTCCATCTCTTAATCTCTCATTCTATGTCTGTGGTCACATTCGATCGTCTGCTATTCTCCTCCTTGTCCTATAAGGTCTTAAAGATCTCCTCCTTTCTTTTAGTCTCTTCTAGACTATCATCACTGCTGTAGGCAGGCGGTTCGTATATCGAATTACTATACCCTGTCACCACTTTTAGTTCCTTTAACGGATATAATCCTACATCTTCTGTATTATCACTGTTTACTTCGGGTGCGGTAAGGAGAGCAGAAGGCTCAACACCTTCCTCCTTACACTGATTAACCATCCAATCCTCAGGAGGAAGAACCTCCAACTCCTCCTGGTACATCTTCCAGAGTTCTAAAATAGAAAACCTCTTCTCCAATTTCTTCCCTGTGTGCGCAGGGTGAAGTATGTGGTCATGTGTTGCAAAACCGCTTTTGACAGCGATCCCCTTGTGGCAATGGCATGAACATTTTGTCTGCTGTGCCCTTTACCCACTCCACCCTATACTGTTTAAGCTTAAGGGCGTGTTTTGGCAACATTTTGCACAGATGCATCAGTGGAGTAACTTCCACCATTGTGACAAGTCTCGATTGACTGTCAATACTTACCGTTAGTTACACAGATACATTTTAGAAAAGCAGCAAATATGAGCGCACGCCTACCTTCACCGCTCAAATCCTCTACTCAATTATCTCAATCTATCTGTTCAGTCGGCAGCGAGAATGACCTAGAGTAGATGTTGTATCCCTTCTGTAACCTCACAATTTATTCTGTTCGCTCTTCAACACCTCTTTTCAATTACAAAATACACATACAAACAGACTAGTCGACTTTTCACATGTACACCATGGTGCTTCTTTTCTCCTAGCCCCTAAAATACCCTGATTGGAGTTTGAGTCATTCTCTATAATAAACCTGTTTATGTGCCGCCTATTTACTCCCTTGGGGTTTTGAAATTACTCCTTCTAGGCCTGCCTTGAGGTAGGAAACCGGGCTCTATAAAATGCTCCTTGTTTAAACGCTCCTCATTATAAACTAGACAAACCCCTGGTTACTTTTCTCTGTTATCACAATCCTATCCCCTTAATTTGCCAGTCCCCACAATCTACTCACCATTTGCTCCTCAGCTCAAGGCCTTCAGTATCGTATCCCCTCCTCCAACTGACCACTGTTGCCTTCAGTCCACTCAGCGCCTGTGGATACCAGGAGGGATTTCGTAAAAGAGGGACCTATGCCACCTGTATTCAATCTTCTTGCAAGTTTTCTATATTGGCCGATCTCCACAGGAAACCTTGCGATCTTCCGGCTAAATGGCAGAGGATGTCTGATCATCTGAAAACTTGAGACCTACTAATCAATGGGTCTTTTATAGAACTAACCTCCCTCTGTTATCACGTAAACCTGTAGGCTCTTAAAGCAATGGGATGGATGGGTTGCAGATTTTACTCTTACACCAATAATAGGACCAACTCAGGAAGTTGCCAACTCTTTAGCTGTTTTATTAACGATTATCTAAAACAGGGAGTACAACGGTTGTTCGCTCAAGTCTTTCCATCTCATTCAATGCATTTTATAAAAAACATAGGGCCTCATTACAAGTCCACTGGTCCGGAATCCGGTGATTCCGTGACGACGGTGACACCATTTCCACGACCGCAAGGTTGCAGAATGAATGACCAATTATGGCTTGTGGGTCGCGCGTAACACATCAAGGCGGAAACGGTGTCACTGTCGCCACATAAACACCCACGTACACGGACATACCACCACAAAAAGTGGTGCAAAACCCGTGTCCGTCACCGCCGTCACGGACACGGAATCACTGGAAGCAGAAATGCTGTGGCCGCGAAAAAAACAGAAACAGACAGGCGGTCATTATTTAAAGCACAATCCACTGGTCAGATCACCTCCCTGAGACTGAGAATACATCAACCACCATGGCATCTAGGATTCCAGCATGTAGACAGCGAAAGCAGCGCTTCAGTGAGGCCAAGCTGACAGTACTGGTTGAACGCATTGTGGAGCATGCAGAAATGCTCTTCAGCGCAGACCAGCGGCGCTCTACCCAGCAACGCCGCAGGGAGATGTGGGCTGAAGCAGCACGTGGTGACAACACACACTGTGAAGGGCTCCCCTAAGAGGTGGGATGACCTCAGGCTCAGGGTGCGCAACCTCATCGCTAAACACCGCCAGCACAGCACTGGCACCGGTGGAGGCCCTGCATCCCTCTCAAGTTGCAGTCGTGGGAGGAGCGTTGCAGTAGTGTCCAGCACCTCGAGGGCATACACAGCATCAGAGAAGCAGAGGCAGGAGTGAGCCCACCTGCAGATGCCGGTAAGTTCACAAAGTACAAAGCCATAAGTGTGAATGCACCCCAGGAGTAACCTAATGTACCCACTGATAACCCCCCCCCCCAGCCAGGGCAGGAGTAACCCAATGGACCCACTGACAACCCCCCCCCGCCAGGGCAGGAGTAACCCAATGGACGCACTGAACCCCCCCGGCCAGGGCAGGAGTAACCCAATAGACCCACTGACAATCCCCCCCCCCCAGCCAGGGCAGGAGTAACCCAATGGACCCACTGACAACCCCCCCCCAGCCAGGGCAGGAGTAACCCAATGGACCCACTGACAAACCCCCATCCCCCAGCCAGGGCAGGAGTAACCCAATGGACCCACTGAAACCCCCCCAGCCAGGGCAGGAGTAACCCAATGGACGAACTGACAACGTCCCCCCCCAGCCAGGGCAGGAGTAACCCAATGGACCCACTGACAACCTCTCCCCCCCAGCCAGGGCAGGAGTAACACAATGGACCCACTGACAACCCAGATGACAAATAACACACCCCCAATGCACACCATGCCTGAGTAAAAGCAGACACACACACACCTGAGTGCATCAACAGTCATATGTGTGGACATGCAAGTGATGACAGATCGTTCAGTTTCATGCATGTGATGGACACATCAAGTAACACCACACAACTAACAGCATGCCCTCTGTATCCCCACAGCCATGCCAAGTGACAGCGACGAAGGCCAACAGGCGATGCAGCGTCCACCTGCACGTGGCCAACGCAGCACTCCTGCCCAGGAGGACAATGCTAGCTGCTCTGGCACACAAGCACCAGCTGCATCGGGCACAGATGCACCAGCGGACACCAACATCCCCATGCAGGCACCCACCATGGCCCCGGATGCCATCCTGCAGCCCATCTGCACTGCTGAGGAGGCTGCATTGAGTGATGACAGTGCCTCAGCCATTTAGGCCGAAGTTGTGCAACAAGGTGAGGGGGACAACACGGATGAGCTGTCATCCATCCATTGCCTACAATTCAGCCCCCAAACAATGCACAGCCCCATGCGCTCACCAACGCCCTCCATGGCTGAGCTCAGTACCCGCATGCAGCGGATAGAGGAACAACAGGCCACCCTGACACAGCTTGTGGAAAGGCAGCTGGAGGAGGCCAGGCTGCAGCGTGAAGAGGCCATGCAGCAGAGGGAGGATATGATATGATATGATATGGCATTTGTAACGCGCCTATACACAGGTGTTTCAAGGCGCGACGAGGCAGGGAGGGGAGGAACAAGGGGAGACAGACAACGATCCTACTAGGCCAGGTGTCATTCAGATCGCGCAAGTGCAGGGGTGGGGGAGGGGGAAAAGTGCAAGGGGAAGGGGAGGGGGGGAAGTGCAGTACAAGGTAAGTGGCGTAAAGTAATAAATACATAGGGCCAGCTGGTGGCAAGTGCAAGGTAAGTGCAGAACAAGTGCTGGGAAAGGGGGGGAGGCTGTAGGGATACAGAGACAGTCCCGCAGTGCAGAGGGGTTCCAGTGCATCAGTGCAAGTGGAGAGTGGCTGGGCCCAGGACCGAGGCCGTTAAGAGTGGTCCAGTTGCAGAATCAGTGCAGTTTCAGTGAAGGATATTAGCTGTTCAGCAGGGGAGAGGGAGAGAGAAAGCAGAAGCAAAGAGGAAGGTTTTGAGGTGCTTCCGGAACCGGAGATGGTTCTCCTCAAGTTTCAGGGAGGCAGGAAGGCTGTTCCAGAGGGAGGCCCCTGCCGCGGAGAGAGATCTACCCCCAGCTCGTTGCTTCGAGAAGCGGCTGACCCTGAGGGAGTTGGAGGCGGATGAGCGAAGGGCTCGGGAAGGAAGATATTTGGGAAGAGAGAGTTGAAGGTATTTAGGACCCAGGCCCCAGAAGGCCTTGTGGACAATGCAGAGGGTTTTAAACTTTATCCTCGCAGCCACTGGGAGCCAGTGTAGAGATTTCAGTCCTGGAGAGATACGGTCCCTGGGCTTGAGGCCAAGGACAAGTCTCGCAGTTCTGTTCTGGATGAGTTGCAGAGGGCGGAGAGTGGAGGCAGGCAGATTAAGATAGAGGCTGTTACAGTAATCCAGCTTCGAGAGAACCAGGGCTCGGGAGACAGTGAGCTTCTGGGGGAAGGAAAGGAAGGGAAGAATACCTCTGAGGAGGTGCAGCTGGTAGTGTGACTTCTTAGCGACGTCAGCAATATGAGGAGAGAAGGAGAGTGTGGAGTCGAAGATGACCCCAAGGTTTTTTGCCTTGCAGGTAGGAGCAGGGAGGGGGCCAAGGGAGGCAGGCCAGAGAGCTGCAGGGAAGGAGGGAGTGGGTGTACCGATGAGTAGAATCTCAGTCTTACTGGCATTAAGGCAGAGGTCATTGGCGGCACACCATTCCTGGATAGCAGACAGACAGTCAGAGATGAGGGAAGGAGAGGGGGAGGCTGAGGGTAGCCTGAAAATGAGCTGGGTATCGTCCGCAAAGGACTGGAAATTAGGGCAGAGAGCGGTGATGCGGTGGGCAAGGAGTGCCAGATACTGGTTGAACAGCCAGGGAGAGATATTAGATCCCTGGGGGACACCACAGGTGGAGAAAAAGATGTCGGAGAGGAAGGACCCCAGTTGGACCTGGGAGGGTCGATTTGAAAGGAAAGAGGTCAGCCACGCCAGAGCCTGACCAGTGATACCCAGGTTTTCACGGAGACGGTTGAGCAGGATGGCATGGTTGACAGTGTCAAAGGCAGAGGAGAGATCGAGCAGAATGAGAACACACGGAGTGTTGGAATCGAGGTTCAAGAGCAGGTCTTCACGGATGTTCAGGAGAGCAGTTTCCGTGCTTCTGGCAGCTCTGAAGCCAGATTGATGGTCATGAAGACTACCAACAGATTCAGCATGGAGGTTAAGCTGGGAGATGGCCAGTTTCTCCAGGAGCTTGCACAGGAAGGGAGTGATGGAGATAGGACGATAGTTAGCCGGGCAGGAGGGGTCGGAAGAGGGTTTCTTGAGAAGAGGGTGCACAAGGGAGTGCTTGAGGGGGGAAGGTAAGACTCCAGAGGTGAAGGAGTGGTTGCAAAAGTCAGCCAGGGCAGGAGCCAGGGAGTCGATGTGGTCCTTGATAGTTTTGGAGGAACAGGGGTGAACCTGTTTAGACGAGACTTTCATAGATCGGACTTGTCTGGAAACCTCGTCAGCAGAGAAAAGTGGAAAGGCAGAGAAAGAGGGAGGAGGGGTGACTGCAGAAGGGCCAGAGGAAGAGCCGGGAAGGGAGGGAGGGAGGTGAAAGGAGGAGAGCGAGGACAGGATGTCCTGAGTTTTAGAGATGAAGTGAGAGGCCAGTGCAGTGCAGAGGGCCTGGGAGGGGACAGGAGAGGTAGAGACTGCAACAGGGTTGGCCAGCTCCTTGCAGATTTTAAAGAGTTCGGCGGAGTTGTTAGATGCCGCAGAGATGCGGGCTTGGATAAGGGCTCTCTTCTTGGTGAGAACGGAGAGCCGGTACTGCCTTTGGAGCAGGCGGCAGGCCAGTTTGTCAGAGGATGAACATGAAGCACGCCATTTCCTCTCTGCAACTCTGCACTTGCGTTTTAGGGTGACGAGATCTGAGTCATACCAGGAGTTACATTTGGCTTTGGGCTTCAGGCGGATTCTCATGACGGGGGCAAGGATATCAAGAGTAACAGATATAGCAGAGTGGAGCGTGGAGAGGGCTGTGTCAGGGTGGGAGTCAGCCGAAGGGGCAGGGGGGGCGAGAAGGTAGCAGCGAAAGCCTCAACTGACACACGCTTCATGGGTCGGATGACCGAGAAGGTGGGTGGCAGTGAAGAGGGTGGCTTTGCCTGTGGAGTAGGGAGGGTGAGGTGGGAGGATAGGAGAAAGTGATCACTCCAGGAGAGAGGAGTGGAGAGAGGGACGGAGAGGGGAAGGTCAGAAGAGATCAGAGCATCAAGAGTGTGCCCAGCAGAGTGAGTAGGCCCAGACGGGAGAATAGAGAGTGAGAGAGAGTCGCAGAGGTCACGAAAGAGACCAGTGGGGGGACTGGAGGCATCAAGGTGGATGTTGAAGTCGCCAAGTAAGAGGAGTTGAGTGGTTGAGGACAGGAGTGAGGAGGAGAGGTCAGCCCACTCAGAGAGGAAGGAGGAAATTTGACCAGGTGGCCGATAGATAGTAGCCACGGTAAGGGAATGGCTAGGAGAGAGAGAGAGTCGGCAGACAAGACATTCAAAAGAGGAGTAGGTCTGCGTAGGAGTGACAGTGGCAGGAATCCACTCAGGGAAGATAAGGGCAACACCACCCTCTGCACGGTTAGGCCTGGGCATGGAGAGGATCTTGTAACCGTCAGGTAGGAGTGTGTCAAAGCTGGTGGCAGAGCTGGCTGTGAACCATGTCTCAGTGAGACAGAGGCCGTCGAGGTCCAGTTCCTCAAGAAGGTGACAGATATCAGAGGAGTGCTTGATGGCAGAGCGAGAATTTAGAGTGGCAATGTGGAGAAGGTTGCCATCCTTGAAGAACTTCCGGGGAGGGGTACAGATCAGAGGTACGCCCTGCGGAGGTGTTGAAGAAGGCGGTGAAGAAGGAGCACGAGAGGGGGCAGGGAGGGAGGGTAGAGGCAAGGTAGCCAAGGATAGAGGAGGGGGGGGGACAGCAGGAGAGGAGAGGAAGTTGATGAGGTGTGGGAGGCGTCTATCAAAGAGGTGAAGGTTGGCCTGAAGGCCTTGGACCAAGATGGTCCCATTAGCGTAGACATTAATGACGGCCTTAGAGGAGCGGAAGGGGGCCAAGAGGACATCCCAACGGGTGCCACCATTAATGGGAGAGGAGGAGAAAGGAGAGAGCACAGAGACCATATGAAGGGTCCATAGGTCAGGCGAAGGCACGAAGAAGAGGATGTCAGTGAGAGTTTGCTTAGAGCAGGCACTAGTGTAGGTGTCAGCGATAGGGAGGCCTGGGTTGGAGACCAGGATGTCCTTTTTAAACTTTTTCCTACCAGATTTAGTGAGGAGAGCAGGATAGTCAATGGAGAAGCAGTTAGAGAAGATAGGCGAGACAGAGAGCACCATGGAGTAGGAGGGAGGGGGGGAGACAGACGAAACGAGAGCACGCAGACAGGAAGTGAGCGGCAGGCACAAGTTACCACAATTAGAGCAAACAAACAGTAATGCGTATTAGGTACCGGAGGCAAGGCTGCAGCGCGAGAGCAATGCAACGTCAGTGCATCGGCTCTCCAGGGCCATTGGATGTTTTGCCACAACCATCGTCACCCTGGCACGCCATGTCAGGGAAGGTAACAGTGTGCAATCCAGCATAGCGGAGTCAATGTTGGTTGCCCAGCAGGCGATTCATGGACGTGTGCCCTCAGTCACAGCAGCAGTCCCCTCAACCAGCACCACCCCATCAAGCTCTGCCACTGTCAGCCCACGGAGGCGCTCTAGTCGACTGAGTCTACCCACTGGCAAGGAAACTCCTGCGCATAAGCGCCCCCGGAAATAGTGCCATGTGGGGATGGCAATAGACATGACATTCAGGGACACGATGGGTGTATGGGGGTGGGTACGTTTGGGTGGTGGGGGAGGTCCATTAGGAGGTTACTAGTTTGGGGCCTAGTTGGGAGTGGCTGCGTTTGAGTGGTGGGGAAGGTCCATTAGGGGGTTAGTAGTTTGGGGCCTGGTTGGGGGTGGGTACGTTTGGGTAGTGGGTGGGCACAGGTGTACAGCTTCCCTACCCAATGCACCTTCTTTCCTGTTTTGTTTACAATATATCATCTTTGAAAAATTCTATGAGTGTAGATCCGTCATTTCATTTGCAGTCAATCCATTAGTTAACCGACATCGTCATATCAATGCAATGTTGTCAATGTGCAGTCTCTCAAATGTAAATGCGAATGAGTGTATCCCTTGCTTGTTGGCCATCTTGTGCACCCCCGGGAGGGAGTGGAGCCATCCCATCCCCATCCCCATTACCATCTTCATCATCAACTCCATCATCAATCTCTGTGTCTGGGGGCAGCTGAATGATCCTGCGCATGCACAAATTGTGCAGCATGGCACACACAAGCACAATTGTACCCGTCTTCACTGGGTTGTAGAGCAGGGATCCGCCAGATCTGCTCAAGCAGCGGAACCTGGCCTTCAGTAGGCAAAATGCCCTCTCAATCATGCCACATGTGCGGACGTGTGCCCTGTTGTATGCCTCCTCATGCCTGTTCCTTGGCCTCCGTACAGGCGTCATCAGCCATGGCTTCAGTGCATATCCTGCATCACCTACATGGGATGTAAATGCGGGGGACATGTCAATGTTTGTGGTATCATGTCTTGATCAGATTCAGTGCAATCTTGTGTCATCATTCATTCATCCATATGGGCCAAGCAATGGTCGGACCGGTGGGTGATTACATTCCTGGGTCATTGTTGTCGACGTTGGCATTTGGACATTGCCCAATGACTTGCTGTGCATATGTAGTTACCTTCTGGAGGTGGGGGGATTGCAGTCGAAATGCCAATGTGGCTGCTGATGTTGTCCTCAATCATGGTGGTGATGTACATGATTGTTGGATGGTTCAGTCAGTATAATGTGTGGATGCGTCCTGGGGTCAGGTTCTAGGGTGAGGCCCTGATGCGGGTTATTGCAGGCTGACTGCGGGATCGTGCTGGATGCACAATTGGGTTTGGCATGGGTGCAGGGTCTGCTAACTGCTGCATGCGCCTCCTCCGCCTCTGACTCATTCTCGTCTGCACCATTACTGCCACCATGTGTGGGGCTGCCTGTAAGTTCAATAGCCCCAGTCCCAATGCTGCTACAGCTGCTGCCTGCATAGTTGTGTTTGGAGCTGGCCTGGGTGTGGGCCTTTTGTAGACTCCCAGTGGCCTGCTGGGTCCAGCTGGGCTCATTTGGTGAACCTGTGGCTTCATTCAGCTCACCAGGCACTGTTTAATGTCATGTTCACCGGCTATAAAGATTCACAGATCTTTATTCAACTGTACAGTTTACAAAGAAACACAGATACAGATAGCTATCTAGCTCTCAACACCCCGCAATGAGTACCAGCCTGTCAAAGAGAGGAGAGAGAGTGCTGGACATCTAAAAGTTTGTACCTTTATACAGTTTTGAGAAATATTGCCCAGCCCCTCTTACGTTGATAATCTTTGGTCTAGAGTTTGTGCCTAGTTCACATTCGGTTCACATAATATTTTACAAAGGATTATACATGTTTATGTTTCCACAGTGATACAATGGCAACGTATGTTCCCAAATCCTACAACAAGCTCCCTTTACAAATTGCATTCAATCAAATTCGGCCTATGTCCACATTCCTGGGTCATTGTTGTCGACGTTGGCATTTGGACATTGCCCAATGACTTGCTGTGCATATGTAGTTGCCTTTGCGGACAATAGTGGTTGGTAAGTATGGCATTGTGCAGTGATGTACACACATGGAGGAGTCAATCAATAGACTGTGATGATGTGGTTGATGTAGGATGTCTCATGTGCAAGCATCATGTGCATTGGGGAGGCAGTGGTGCATAGTGTGGGTCCCTGTATTGAGTGGCTCAAGTTGTATGGGCTTGTGGTAGTATTGGTTGTGTGTCTCATTTGGCAGGGTGTGTACGGGCACACTGTGGCAACCTGTCATGTGTAGCTCTGTGATGTGTGGGTTGTGCTCACTGTCCATTACATGGGCTGGGGGGTGATGCATGTGCAGTTGTAGCAGCCCACTCATACAGGTCATTACCCTGGACACACATCCCCTTCCACAGGGCCTGCACATTGGCAGTTGTACTCACCCAATAGCCATGTGCTTTGACCCGCGTAGCGTTCCATGTACCGTGGCAATGTTGAATTCCGCAGGACCATTGAGTCATGTGTTGACCCCGGGAAACGTGCGCGCAATTTGTTATCACTTGTCCGGCGTCACATATCATCTGTACATTCAGTGAGTGGTACTGTTTCCTATTGCAGTACACCATCTCCATTGCATGTGATACTGTCAGCTCTATGTGGGTGCAGTCTACTGCATCTATGCGATTTGGCATGGCCACAATGGCATGGAAGGCCAACTTGGTGGCAATTACCTGGGCAAGGGTAAGGGGTAGGGCCATGTGTTCCGACACATGGCGCAGCAGGGCATCCAGTACCTGTCCCAATATTTTTGAAAAACAGGGTTGTGATAGCCCGTGCAGCTCACCAACAGTGTGCTGATATGTTCTGGTGCCAAGAAAATGCAGTACCGACACCACCTTCTGGAGGTGGGGGGATTGCAGTCGAAATGCCAATGTGGCTGCTGATGTTGTCCTCAATCATGGTGGTGATGTACATGATTGTTGGATGGTTCAGTCAGTATAATGTGTGGATCCGTCCTGGGGTCAGGTTCTAGGGTGAGGCCCTGATGCGGGTTATTGCAGGCTGCCTGCGGGATCGTGCTGGATGCACAATTGGGTTTGGCATGGGTGCAGGGTCTGCTAACTGCTGCATGCGCCTCCTCCGCCTCTGACTCATTCTCGTCTGCACCATTACTGCCACCATGTGTGGGGCTGCCTGTAAGTTCAATAGCCCCAGTCCCAATGCTGCTACAGCTGCTGCCTGCATAGTTGTGTTTGGAGCTGGCCTGGGTGTGGGCCTTTTGTAGACTCCCAGTGGCCTGCTGGGTCCAGCTGGGCTCATTTGGTGAACCTGTGGCTTCATTCAGCTCACCAGGCACTGTTTAATGTCATGTTCACCGGCTATAAAGATTCACAGATCTTTATTCAACTGTACAGTTTACAAAGAAACACAGATACAGATAGCTATCTAGCTCTCAACACCCCGCAATGAGTACCAGCCCGTCAAAGAGAGGAGAGAGAGTGCTGGACATCTAAAAGTTCGTACCTTTATACAGTTTTGAGAAATATTGCCCAGCCCCTCTTACGTTGATAATCTTTGGTCTAGAGTTTGTGCCTAGTTCACATTCGGTTCACATAATATTTTACAAAGGATTATACATGTTTATGTTTCCACAGTGATACAATGGCAACGTATGTTCCCAAATCCTACAACAAGCTCCCTTTACAAATTGCATTCAATCAAATTCGGCCTATGTCCACACTTGGAGTTTGCTTTGCATTGTTCCAGATGTGTATTTGTGGATGAGGCTTGTTAGCATAGACAATGCTTGGACAACAGTTCATGTATAGTACAAGGCCTCATTACCTAGTCTAAACAGTCGGCTCTTGGACATCTAAACATTAACAGAACTCAAAGGTCGGGAGGCTTGGTTGCAAGTCCCCCATTTTAGAACAGAGAATCGTACAAACAGAAATCAAAATGGCAGATGACACTAAAATGGCGGCAAAGTCGATCCAAAATCGGAACTTTGCAACACGGTTTTCCCCATAGAGCAACTAGGCTTAGGCCAATATAAATCAGAAGGAGGCACTATATGATTTCCGTTTAAATATATATATATATATATATATATATATATATATATATATATATATATATATATATATATATATATATATATATATAGGCGGCACCGCCTGCACTCTATTCACTACGTATAGCCAGCCTTCATGATTACTTTGTATACTTGCGTTTCAGCATTTGTACAGTTATACAACGGCTTGCATTTTCTTCAGTGCCCTTCTCACGTGCAATCTTCATTCCGCACATGAAATAATGCTCAAGTCTTCACTTTGCCATCAGATTCTATAAGGTCTATATACTCTCTTCATTGTCATCTCATTAGGATGCATCATTTCTGCTTCATGTGACGTCACCAGTCTTCTCTTTCATTCATCTTCACTCTTCTTCCAGAAACCTCCTTTAAAAGACTGCAATTTCTCCACAGGTACATCACATAGGTTATTCTCAATGGATAACTTGTTTTGAGGTTTCTTTGTGTTATAGAGACCATTATGGGCGTCGTGCATGTGGCATTTTCTGGTTTCCAACACATAGGCAAAATGGGTCTGGGTCTTCTGCTAGAGGCACTTGGCGCCTCCTCTTCAGAGGAAAGGAAACACAATAAGAAGACACGAGAAGAGGCTGCAAATGGATTTTCAAGAGAATCGAGTATAGATAAATGGGAATAATAGTTAGATTTAGAGGACCCTATAAGAAAAACACCACAACCATTATCATATACTGAATGACCACAAGTACGATTGTACAGCCCCCGCCCTATGTGAGCAGATTAAGGGCACAAGCAGGCGATGATAATGCTGCCTGGAGAACAAGGAGTGTGGGTAGGTATGTCCAAGGACAAGGGTTTTCACAGTGTCCACTATTAGAGAAAGGAGGGGGCGACCACAGTATATACCATGGCCCCAGATGGAAAAGCAACATTTGAAGTACAAACTACTGAGTTTGAATTCCGGTGCGGGAAATGGATTAAAGAATTAGAGAAAAGAACATCAGGAATGACTTTAGCTATTGGCTACATAAAAGGCCTGTTATCAGCCATCCTGGGGGAGAGAGCTGATGACATTTAGAGAAGAGCGTGGTACCCAAAAGTAACTGCGCAAAACACAGTGCATAATGGAGTGCCATTCACTAATTGTAGAGCAGACATATGGCGAGTGCTTAGAGTGCAATATCCAGATACATCGGATATTAGAGCGATAATGACTAGTAAGATGAGGGTGGTTGAACACCCCTTTGCTTTTATTCGGGATAGTCAGGACAGATGGAGTTCAGAGATGCACGGACCGTAGGATAACGTGTTAGTGTTATTTTACCACATATTATGTCAGGGACTGCCAGAACCAGTACAAAGGCAGTTGAAGAAGCAGGTGGGAATGGAAGCAAAACAATGGCCAGAGATACAATTGACAATTATAAATTATTGTATAATTCTAAAGGAAAAATGATAAGAAGAATGCAAATGGTAGAAGGCGGGAAGAGGCGAAGTTGTTGCAGAAGAAATTATCAAAGTTACCCATAGTGGGAGCAGTGTTCATAAGTAATGAGGGAAGCACAGCGCAAGTGGTGCAGTTCTCACAGCAAAATAGTATAGCCAATGCCCAAGATCAGAATGGGTATAATTATATGTCAAGAGGCAGAAGAAAGGGGCTTCGAGTATTAGGAGGATTATAAAACCCTCAAGGAAGGGGAGGATCTAATGGCGGACAGCCTTAACATATTGGAATTGTGGAAAAATAGGACATATGGCTAGAGCATCCAGAAGCAGAGGAGGCAGGCAACAACAGAATTGGCAATCTCCAAGAGGGGGGACAGCATATGCTCATCAATGCAATACAGACTCAAAAGGATATTATGCCCAAGATCACATGCCCAATCATGCATATGCGCCACAACCACAGCAGTTTCAGCAAGTGCGAATACAGACACAATTGCCACAGCCCCAGCAATTCCAACAAGCACCAATGCAGACACAGTCATTACAGGGGCAGCAAAAGCAAACACCTATGCAAATGCAACAGGCACCCACTCAACAAATACAATGCATCCCAATGCAACAGACAAGCACATCACAATGGCAAATGGACATGGGAGCTACACAAGTAGTAACACCCAAATTAGGGAGTGTGAATGTGGTGGGAGGGAATCCTTTAACCACACAGGGATGAATGTGTACTCACAATACTATAGTGCACAGGACAACCTGATGTGTTCAACACTATCTGTACTATTTGTAACACCAGATCCCCAAGAGGAACCAAGGGTCAAGGTGACAATAGGAGGCAAGACATTCTCATTTCTTGTAGACACTGGAGCAACTCATTTGTGGTAATGTGGGATAATATCCAATGTTAGACATTGGCATGAATGCTCAAGGATTTTCTGGGGTGACAATTTTAGTTCCATTTACAGGTGAATTACCCATTTCTATAGGGGAACACAACATGTCTATGCCATATCTTTTACTGGTGAAGCCATAGTGTGTTCAACACCAGGGATAAATCACATGAATGTGAGGAAACTTATATTAGCCTTTACAGGAAATAAATCCTTAAGGGGAGTCCCTCTAGACAAGGAAGTATTTTTATATGGAGTGACCATTTTATTATCATGGTTACCTAAATTGGTAGGTAAATTATTAAGGATACCTGATTCATTTTTGTTCAGACCAGACATTCATATGGATGATGGGGAAGTGCAAGTTATTCCTTTGGAACTAGAAGCAGCAGTGGTAAGAGAAGAAAAGGTGATGCTTCATGGGACAGACGCTGCGGGAACTAGATGGAGAACAGTGATAGCCCCAAATGAAGGATATCTACTGATATACTTGACAGATGAATAACTGTTTAGGGATGACTATTCAAATGATGAGTTAGTATTCTTAATTAAGTCGCACTTATTGGATTAAAGTTGAGAACGTAGACGTACCACAGAGAATGGTGCTGGTAAAAATGAAAAGGCACTTTTTTCAGGAAGACATGGAAAAGGTGCCAAGTATTTTATGAACTAAAAGTCCATATGATTTGAGCCTACTGAAAGGAGTGGGAGCAGTGAAAATTAAACATAAAACCCAGAACTATTTTGCCACGTGTGAAACAGTACCGATGTCCAGAGAAGCGGATGAGGGGATATTCAAAACTATATCCTCCCTAATGAAACAAGGCATTCTAGTACCATCAGATTCTCCATGCAATACGGCTGTGTACCGAGTCAAAAAAATCAAAGAGGAGTCATGGAGATTCATACAAGATCTTCACCCCTAAATAATATAGTCAAAGCAGAGTTTCCTTTAGTACCAAACACTGCAACAACATTGTGCAATATCCCGTCAACAGCCAAGTGGTTTACTGTTATCGATTTGAAAAATCAATTTTTCTCAATGCGCCTAAACGAAGACTCTCAGGATATCAATTATTTTTCATATAGAACGATTTATCTAAAAGATACTCGTTTGCATCAGGAGTACTGTGAGTCCCCTTCAATTTTTGACAGAGTCCTTCAGACAAACTTGGTAAATGTTCAGCTCGAAAGTGCCATAATTCAATACATGAATGACATTTTAGTGTGCAGTGAGACAAAAGAAAAATGTACAGAAAACTCTGTCAAACTTATGACGATACTCGTAGAGAAAGGGTACAAAGTAGACAAAGAAGAATTACAATATTGTCAAGAAGAAGTATTATACATAGGACAGTTAATCTCAAATGAAGGAAGAAAAGTGACACCTGAAAGAGTTGAAGCCATTATGAGATCCGTACAGCCAAAAGCAGTGAGACAAATGCAGCAATTTTTAGGTCTACGCATTTATTTCAGGACCTGGATCTTTGACTACAGTACATATATTCAACCACTTTTAAAAGCGCTTAAAGAGGCACATGTGGCTGAAACTAGATTAGTGTTTTTTTGAAGAAATCTGAAACCCTGTTCTGAAGTTCTGTTCTTCTGTTTCAGCACCTGGATGCCTGGGGGCTAGATAGGACTGAAGACATTACTGAAGGATTTAATTGATTAAGAAAGGGATTCCAAATTAAAAGTGAAAAACGTTACTAACTTTCCCATTCAAATGGAGAAGTCATGACAGCAGTCCTTACACAGAAAACATTAGGACCTGGTCATAAACCATTAGCCTATTACAGTGGTATTTTAGATACAGCTTTGAAAGGACACTATCCCTGCGAACAGTCTTTGGCAGCTGCTACATTTGCCATAGAAAAGGCTTCAGATAAAACTATGGGGTGTTCCGTAACTCTATTTGTAGAGCATGCATTGTTTGAAATTTTAGAAAAGCCCAAAAGTACAGTGACTACTCAAACCCTGCGACCACAATTGTTAGGTGTAGCACAGTGAATCCAGCAACGTTTATAGCTGAACCATCACTGTGTTACATACACTAAGTGCTATAATGATATTCCCCATGTTAGAGAGAATGTTCTAGGAAGGGGGAAGTGGTTTTCATTGATGGTTCATCCAGAATCGATCAAAAAACAGGGGTGAGACATTCGGGATCAGCATTAGTAAATCTGACCTTGAGCTAATGATTAGTAGAATATTGCTGTCAACCTATTCAGCAGAGGCTACACAATTATCTGTGCTTAATGATGCACTACAAAGTTTTGAGGATGAGGAAGTTAGTTTTGAACAGTAGCGCGCGTATCTTCACGCGAACACTCTTCAGTGCAAAAGACCGGGGGCACGGACCATTGTGTGCCGTATGTACGTGGTCACACCTAATCTCCAACATTGACCACCTGAGCAGGCACTAACATAAGGTTCCCTCTCCATGTGATGCAGCCTCACGGCATTTACGACTTGGGGGTAAAGTATTGACACTCCCTATATGTCGAATCATTACTCCCACAATATGGTCAGTCTTTCAATTACCCATACCAAACTGTACTGATTGATGTGAGTAGAAGATTGTCCTGATGAAAGTGGCTTTACTCGTATACATGCCACTGAAACCGGTCGACGGTGGTTGCTACTTACAAGAGGCACAAATTAGGCCTACCTTGTAGTTTGAGCATTCCTTTTTACCAACTACACATGACCCGTCGTACCTACATCATTCCACGACGGATTTTGGAACTTGGTGTCTTCTTTGTTTATATTTATGTTGAACATTGTATGTCATTGTGTTCGTGTCATTTTTAGACCTGAGTGCACCATGGCCAGAGAGACAATCTAGTGGCTAATAAACTGATAGATACCCCACAAGATGCCTCTCCAATTGACCATGGGTGTACCTTTTTAAGTGACCATTGAGTACTTCTCTTCCTATTTTCACTTACACATAGTGGAAGAGAGTGGCACAGGTCCAACAAGGCTGAAAGCCTTACCTACCTAGAAGTGGCTAGTTTATTTCTTTTTCTATCCACTGTTTGTAAGTGGCACACCACCGTTACCTAGAGGAGGCTTTACACTTAGGCAGGGATAGTTAGATATTCACACTATCCCTTTACTGTCTTTCCACTACAGCCTTGTGTGTACATGTACCCTCCTTTGGGTGCTAGTACACTGGTCCTGGTCCACAAAGGCCTCTGGATTTCTTGATGAGCTATAAACTACTTTGCCATACAGTGGTGTGCACCCTATTTTTGTGTTAAAACTGTTCTAGAGTAAGGGCCACACCCTGTTTACTCTCTCTCTCCTGCCCTCGCGTTCTCTCAAGCCATTCCGAAATCAATTCCAGATATCACGCATCCTGTCGCCATTGTCATTGACTCTGGGGCCACTGGGAACTATATCGACATTACATTGGCTTTGTCCCTGAACCTCCCATTAGTGAACAAACCACGTCCAGAACCTGTCCAAGCTGTTGATGGCACTGCCCTAGCGTCTGGCCCTATCAAACAACAAACCGCCCCTCTTACTATGGTCATTCAAAATATCCACAAAGAATCCATATCTTTTGACCTAATCTCCATGCCACAGTTCGGTCTCATTTTAGGTATCCCATGGTTAAAGGAACACAACCTGCTGATTGATTGGAAATCAGGGCAAGTGCACTTCAAGTTCGAGGTATGGCAGAATGTCTGTCCCACCTTGCCTGAAGGAGACCATCACTGTCTCCTTCAGGCAAGGTGAGACCATCACTAGTGTTGGGTGCCGTCGGACAACTCACGTTGGAAGATGCTGGGGATTCCGCTTCTTTCGCATGTGGTAGGGGAGGTCGCTGTGGGTGTTCCTATGGTTTACCAGGACTTCCAGGAGGTCTTTGACCAGGGGACATCTGAGATCCTCCCTCCACATCGATCCTATAATTGCCCTATAGATCTGCTTCCCGATTCCACTGTTCCTACTGACCGCATATTCTCCCTATCCCACTCTGAAGAGCAGGCCCTGAAAACATACATCCAGAAGTCCTTAAGACTAGGACACATACGTCCTTCCATAACACCGGCAGCCAGTCCGATATTCTTGGTCCCCAAGAAAGAAGGAAATCTATGCCCATGCATGGACTATCGTCGCCTAAACGCTATCACTGTAAAAAAATCGCTATCCAATATCCCTCAGAACACCCCTGCTGAATTGACTAACACATGCCTCTGTGTATTCAAAATTAGACCTCAGAGGAGCCTATAACCTAGTTTGAGTTTGCAAAGGGGATGAATGGAAAACCGCGTTTTGTACCCGATATGGCTTGTTCGAGTATACGGTCATGCCATTCGGGCTTTGCAATGCCCTGGCCACTTTTCAGCGTTTCATGAATGAGATATTTAGTGATATTTTGGATGTGTACGTGGCTGTGTATCTGGATGACATCCTCATATACTCCCAAAATATGGAGGACCATGTAACACATGTTCGAGAAGTACTTTTGCGCCTACGTAAGCACTCACTTTTTGCTAAACCAGAGAAATGTCAGTTTCCAACAACAGTGTAGAATTCTTGGGTTTCCACATCACACCAGGGGATTAACTATGAATTAATCAAAAGTCCGAGCCGTGTTAGATTGGCCAACACCTGTTAATCTTAAAGCCCTACAGTCATTCTTAGGCTTTGCGAATTTCTACAGACGGTTCATCTATGGATTCTTGTCTATCATAGCCCCTCTCACAGCCTTGACTAGCCCTCATGTCCCGTTTCTTTGGCTAGATGAACATCAGAATGCCTTTGAATCTTTGAAAACCGCCTTTACCACTGCCCCGGTCCTTCAACATCCTGACCCTGAGTTGCCTTATGTGGTGGAGGCAGATGCTTCCTCCTTTGCTTTAGGGGCTGTTCTGTCTCAAACCTGTCCTACTTCTGGTCATTTACATCCTGTGGCATTCCACTCCCGTAAATTCACCCCTGCAGTAGCCCATTATACAGTCACAGAAAAATAATTAATGGCATTAAAAGATGCGTTTGAGGTGTGGCGATATCATCTTTTGGGCTCGAAACATCAGATAACCGTTTGTACGGATCACCACCAACTTCAGGACCTGGCCTCTCTCAAATGTGTCAATAGCCGTCAGATACGCTGGCATCTATTTTTTGTGGCTTATGACTTCCAGATCAAACATCAGTCTGGGCTAACACATGGGAAGGCAGATGCATTGTCACGTTCCCCTGGGGGTGTCTCCTTACCAGTGTTTCCCGAGATCTTAATAGAACGGAAAAACGTCATTTGCCTTTACACCCCACCTCTGTCCCTATTGACCTCTATCCATACCTGGGTGGCCCAGCATCCTGACCATTTGTCCGAATGGGATCCTGTGTATCACGACGTCCTACCCTTTGTGCAGAACAGACTAGTACTACCCACGACTGAAACCTGCAACCTCGCATTAGAATGGTCCCATGACATCGCCATCAATGGACATCCCGGTCAGAGACGGACACTGGCACTGTTGAAGCGCTGGTGCTGGTGGCCATCTATGAAACGGGATGTTGACTGTTATGTAAATACCTGTTCAGTGTGTGCCCAGTGTAAACACCGTAGGGGGCGACCGGTAGGCCTGCTGCAACCCCTACCCAGACCCCCTAGACCATGGTACACTCTTTACATGGACTTCTTGACTGATCTTCCTCGAGTCCAGGTATATGACACAATATGGGTGGTGGTGGATTCATTCACAAAAATGGCCCGCTTCATCCCATGTTCACGCATCCCTTCCGCACATGTGTTGGCTGGGTTATTCTTCAGGTCTGCTTTTTTGTTTATTTGGGTTGCCCACCATAGTGGTTTCTGATAGTGGTTCCCAATTCACGTCCTGTTTCTGGCAAGGTTTAACTAAACTGCCTGGTGTAGATGCCTGTTACTCCTCTGCCTATCATCCGGAGACAGACGGACAGACTGATCGAGTGAACCAGACTATGGAACAATATCTGCGCTGTTTGTCTTTACAACATCAACAGTCCTGGCTCCGCGTATTACACCTCGCCGAGTTCGCCTACAATAATGCCTTGCACTCCTCCACTGATTTTCCCCCTTTCTATGCCCTTTACGGCCAGCATCCACACACCTTGCCTGTCCCTGACCTCTCCCTTTCTGGCATTCCTGCCACTACTGCCTGTGTCCGGGATCTGTCCGCTGTCCATTCTCATACTCTTGCTCATCTCCTTGAAGCACAGGCTTCCCTGAAATCCGCGGTTGACCGGAGACCTTTGGTTGCTCCTGCCTATTCCGTGGGAGATAGAGTGTGGTTGTCCACCCAACACCTCTGTTTACCGGGCTGTTGCAAACTTTTGCCCAGTTCATTGGGCCCTATGTGGTGTCTAAGGTGGTTAACCCTGTGGCCTACTGCCTTTCAATTCCTGCTGCTTGGCACATTGATCCCGTTTTTTCACACCTCTCTGCTCAAGCCTTGTCCTGGTCCTACCCGCCTCCGTGCTCCCACCGCTCCTGTTTCTTTGGACTCCCTGATGTTTACAAGGTCTCTGGTATCCCGAGTTCCCGTTTATCTAGGGGGAGGTTGCAGTACCTGGTGGATTGGCTGGGTTTTGGTCCGGAGGAGCGTTCCTGGGTCCCTACTGCGGATGTCAATGCTCCGTGCCTCATTTCTCGTTTCCACCTTGAGCACCCGTCCTGCCCACGGGGTCGTGGGCCTTTGGGGGGGAGCTCTGTCATGCATCATATCCCTGATCCCACTAGGGTCCCCACAACACCCTCTGTTCCAAATAGGTTCCCCGCAACACCTACCAGCTCTAGTACTCATGAAGCGCGGGGGCCGCGTGAGCAGCTTGGGGCCCGTAATCCTCGAGTGAGGTATGGTAACATACATCAAAGCTGGGGTCATTTTTGGTCCTGCTTGTATCCATTCCTACATTGGCAACTGCCGTGGTGTGTGGGGTCAGGCAGAGTCAGGCGGTCACATCTGTTTCCGGATCATGTGCCGAGGAAATCCCAATCATGTGACCCTATTTTTGGTCACTTGACAAGGAAACTATCGGTATAAAAGCAGCATCCTTGCAAACTCATGTTGCTTCACACCTGTTCCTTTGCAACTCTGTTTGGCGTTTGCAAATCGATCAGGACTTTTGGCACTTCGAACTCGAACCTCAGACTACGGACTTCTTTGGGCTTTTCCCTTCGGATTTTGCGCCTTGTTTTTT
Source organism: Ambystoma mexicanum (assembly GCF_040938575.1). Taxonomy (NCBI): domain Eukaryota; kingdom Metazoa; phylum Chordata; class Amphibia; order Caudata; family Ambystomatidae; genus Ambystoma; species Ambystoma mexicanum. The sequence goes on from NC_090932.1 coordinate 910,419,349, forward strand.
GTGCTTACCTGGCTGTTTGACCTCAGTTCTTCTCACTGGACTTCTTTTGCCCCACCCTGGATTGACTTACCTTGCTCACAAACTTACCTGAATCCACGTCTCTTGATCAGATAATCCTCTGGTTGTTCATTTCATCAAGGACTACTCAGGTGTGCCCAGTAGCTGGTGTTCCATCTTGGATTGCCATTCCAATTCCACCATTACCAGCAACTGAGGGTGTTGCTCACGCGCCCCCACGCAGCAGTATCCCAGGTCCCCATGTGGTTAGCAGTGCCTTCACTACTACACTTAGCTAAGCCTCTGTCCAGACATTCCTATTCCACCCTGTATTCTGTTACTGTGATCGTTTGTACTAATCATTATTCTCCTTAAAGCGGCCTTGGGGTTACCAGTGCTACGTGGTTCCGGCATTCCAGCATCTCACACCTGTGGCCTCAAGGATCGCATAGGGAGTACTCTTATTTCTCTCTGTGTGGTACTTGGGGACGGAGGCCCCTCAAATCTTCACGACAAATCAAGTCTCGACAATCTGCAGCTTACTGGATCTTCCATGGGCTGCCAGCTACATGAAGTTTAACACCAATAGGTCAACCACAAACATGATCAACCGGAAGCACCAGTGATCCATACAGGACTGGAGCATCTGCTGAAAAACCCCTCATGACTTTAACCAGCCCACCCATACACTTGTGATAAGTGAATGCAAGGGCAAGTTGCATGTGCATGTTGGCCATGGCACATTGCCAAGGCATCAAAGCACACTAACTGAATGAGTGGCCAAGATAAAAGTAAACATAGTAACAATACAAACAATGCCCATGTACGTCATCACCTGAGAATCAGTGACCTGGGTGGAAGGTGCATCAAATTACCCAGGGAACAATAACATGACAGGGCCATGCATGGGTGATGGGAGGGCAGTCAGAGAATGCATGAGTCACAGAAACTGGAGAATCGTGACATCACTCCAAAATAGCAAACATGGCTCACTACTGCATTCCAGTGTCTGAGGAGGAGCAACACATGAAAGAAGGCAGTTCGTGACTGCACATGCTGATAGGCGTGTCTGCATGACATGGGTTTAATACAGCAATGGCAAACAAAAGGGCCATTAACGGGACAATGGAACATCTCAACAGTGTGCCCGCCTACCTCCACCCCAACCACACTGATGGCAAACACACAGTGATGCTGCACAGCTAAAAGCAAATGAAAACATACATTGCAGACACATCCTTCTGATGGACCCACCCCCACATGTGTATCCTTCCAGCCGCAACCATCACAGCAACAACACACGTGCATGCATGCACGCTACAAGGCACATGACTTGCAATGGCGAGATGCACTTGCTGAAAAGTTGCACACAGACAAATGAACTACATGAAGCGTGAAATGTAACCAAATCAAATATGTATTGCATAGAAATATTTAAAATAAAAATGGGGAAGGAAGTTGAAAGCAGTCAAGGGGAAAAAAAGTAAACACTAAACACCCTATGCTTAACTATATAATTGAAAAACTGAGAAGGAAAGTCTAGCAAGTCTAGGGGAAAATAATAAATAAAAAAGGAAACACACATCTAAATGACTATTTACATAGGCAGCGGGCTAGTCCTCCTTCCAGATCTTAATTAGCCTTTGCCCCAGGGCTGGGTCCAACGCCACATCTCATCCGCCCTCAGGCGGGCATCCGTTCTTGCCTGGAGGGCTTGCATGTTGTCCAGCATCCGTGTCTCTATCACGTCTGCGTCCCTGCAAGTTGTCTCCAGAATGGCAGCCTGCCTCCTCGCACGATGCAGCGCAATCCCAGCCCTGGCCATCACCACTCCTGCTTCCTGTTCCTTCTGCCTCTCTGCCACGATCAACCTGTCATAAAATCTGAACACGGAAGACAATCTGTGCCTGAGGCGTGTCCCCTGCCTCACACTTGCCGACTGCCTCCTTTGGGAGGTCTGCCCTGTGAATAGTCGCCTCCTCATTATTTCCCGCTGCTGCTCCAGTGTCTGGTTCCTGCTATGTTGAAACGCCCTCCGAGCTGATGATGATACCCGGGGCATACAGCACCTGCACTGCTCATGGGTGTCTGCCGTCCCTCCATTGCCTGTGCCCCTGTCGTTCCTGGGTATGCACGGAGGCCACCTCTGCTGTAATGACTTGGACTTCCAACGTGGTCAGAGATGTGATCTCCGCCAGATGGGATGATGGAGTGAGACTGGTGTACAGGGGGCCCTGCTGGTACCTGTGCCGGAAGGCATCTTGGAGGACGACTGACACACAGAGGAGAAAGTTGAGGAGATGGTCACATCAGGGACTATCCCACGTAGTACAACACAGAACAGGCATGTTGCGAGCCATGACACAAGGTGGTATAGCTCACCTTAATGATGTGCAAGTAGACTATGAGTAGCCTGCAGATCATCATGAATGACACCTGTCTGCCTCGTCAATCTGGCCAGCAGGGGTAGCACATAATCCCAGATGTACACATCACATGGTAATTAGGTGTCGGTCTGGATGGACACACCAGCCAACAATGGGGGATGGGTCTGGGTGGAGGCATCCTGGCAGGCACACACTGCTGCATTCGATGGCCCAGGGACCGAATGTTGCACATGCACCTCCAGGGTGGCCTGCACAGCCTCATTCCCCTAGGCCAGGACTGCAGTACGCACACCCACATCAGCACCCCCCACCTAACACCATGGGCTGTGCTTAAACAGCCACCACCTCCACCTCCCCTCTGTCAAACTGGAGGACTCTGGAGCATCTTCCACCACGGATGGCCGGTGTGTGGTATCACCTGGCCCCACCACTGCAGGGGCTCCACTCCCACCTTCACCTTCTTTGACTTACCCCAGCAGCCATGCCCAGTGTCACTGGTACTGCCACAGCCACAACAATCCCCGAAGATGGGCTGTCATGGGTGCATGGCAGTGGCCTGTGCCTCTGCCTGGTGGAGGTATCCCTGCATCTCTGATCCACAGCGCTGTTTCTGCCCTCTTCATCAGATGCAACTGTGGAAAAGGAGACACAGAACAGCAACATCATTGTACTGCACCAAAGCCAGTGTGGCATCATCAACATTCATAGGAACATGTCTTGTCAAGGGAACAACTATAAACCTCCACACCCACAAAATCCACATCGATGCAGATACCTGCTGGCCATCACTCTACACGATCACATCCAACTACATGCCACTGTCACAACCAATCAATTGTGTATGTCATACACACATGCATCAATTGCACATAAACATGAGCATCATGCATGCGCATGATGTGGGCAACACTACCTCAACTGGCTCACTTGCCATCCTGGAATGCTTCAGACACAAGTAAGATTGCATGTTCATGGTCTGCAAGACAACACTACAACACACAATGCAAGTAAGAGCACATTGGGGCATGCATGCAGAAATCCGTCTCAGAAACATACTTGCTGCAATCCTAAGGGGATCACTGCCAACATGCTGGTGCATGCACAACACACATGTCCTGTACAGCAGTGCACCACATGGCTACTCTTCAGTCGACTCCAGACATTCCTCTAATTTGCAGACGGGTGTGCAGCGCCGGGTAAAAACTCTCCAGGACCTGCATATTGTTTTGTGACTTCTGGCACCTGCATGCACGGTGCACCTCCACGGTAGCACCCGGCTGGATGAATCGCAGTGCCTTGCCATGGGTCCTGGATTTACAATCCTCCCAGTGCTTGTGCACGGTCTTGAAGGAGCGGACTGCCACCCGCTCTGTATTGATGGCATCCATGATCCCGTCCCAGATCTGCTACATCCTTCCTTGCCACGTAGCATCACAGGGTCGAAGAGGAAATCATAATGCTACAGGACTTTTGCCGCCAGTATGTCAACTTCACTGGTGCCGAAGTTGAAAGCCCTCTGCCTCGCTGCCAAGGTGTTGCCACTCTTGGTGCAGACATAACAACCCCTGAAGCAGGTGTGGGTGGACAAGGTGGTCCTGGAGCTGGGCTTTGGTGGTGGAATGGCACAGCGGGAGTCCAAAGTAGCAGCTGAGATGGTCACAGGGCCAAAGACAGGAGCATAAGCAATGGCTGGACGGCAGGCACTCCAAACACAGTGCAGGCGGGCAGCAGGCACACACACTGCACAGGCAGCAGCAGATGGAAAAGTTGGAGGCAGCACAGGACAGATGGAGACAGGTAAAATGGCAGAGAGGTAGAAGCGTGGATCTTCAAGTGTAAATCAATTATGGCAGACGTGAACAGAGTGGCTCTGCACGTTAAAAATGCAGAAAGTGTAGACGCGAGAAATCAGAGGAAAGGCCCTCAGCACGTAACATACGTGACACGAGCTGCGCGCAGGCGTTTGGCACGCCATATTCGGGGATACAGTAGTATGTTTAGAAGCAACTCCGAACATGTGTGTAAAGGGGAGGAGGCGGACGAGTGGAGTACTGCATATTATGGGTTGCCACGCATTCCATTTACTTCAGGGACCGTACACACTTCTTATTTTGGTGGGGGAATTGTCTCAGCACATACGCGCATCTAACTGATTTTTTTTTTCTTTTTTTCTTTTTTTTTTTTTCCAAGCCTAACAGTGAGTTCTAAAAAAGAAAAGGTGAGACGCGCACTCCAGTTCCCAGTCTTTTTAATCCTTAAACTAGTAATAACAGGGTTTGATCCCAGCAATGCTCAAAAATAACAGGGTTAAATCCCAAATGTAAGTGGTAACAGGGTTGGATCCCACACAATGTTCAAAAAATATACCAGGGTTAAATCCCAACTGCCAGTTCAAATGCACAGTAGTTCTGCTCCTCCAAGTACTTTCGAGTCTCCAACTCTCTTAAGGGAGGCTGTTTCTTTTCAGCTGTTGCCAATTGCTTTTCTAATTACAGTCTCAAGGAATTCTGGTCTTTGTAGTGATGGCACAATGTTTTGTTCAGGAGACCAGGAACTAACTCCCCTCCAAACACACACATCTTACCCAAAATTGGGGTAGGAGGGAAAAACCATGATTATGGCTCTCCAAAGTGAGGGCATGACAACCCCCGGTGCTGCTGCCTCCAGGACCCGGGCTTCCTGCAACATTAAGTAAAAAAGAAAAGGTCAAGTGCACACTCTAGTTCCCAGTCTTTTTAATCCTTAAACTAGTAATAACAGGGTTTGATCCCCGCAATGTTAAAAAATAACAGGGTTAATTCCCAAATTTAAGTGGTAACAGGGTTGGATCCCACAAAATGTAAAAAAATATAGCAGGGTTAAATCCCAACTGCCAGTTCAAATGCACAGTAATTCTGCTCCTCCAAGTACTTTCGAGTCTCCTAACAGTGAGTTGTGTACACATTTTTCTCAACTCTGGGTGCTCCTGTGTATCGCGTCTCTCTATTCTTACCTTTCGGGTAGATCTCCGGGGTTCGCATATGCATTTTTTCTGTTGCTGGGTGCCACTGCGTATGGCATACCTCTTTTATCTTTTTCCGGAAACTATCATGGTCTCAAGTACGCATCTATTTTTTTGTTGTTTTTTGTTGGGGTGCCTGTCCGTTACGCAAACCATATTTTTCACACCTGGGGTACATTTGAACAGGCAGGTGGGTATCCTGTGTAGGAGAGTGAAGGGCATTTGCAGACACTTGTGTGGTGTTTGGCTGGGAGTCTTGCACTGTGTGGGATCACTTGGGATTGACTTGTCTTGTGGGGCACCAGTACTACTTCATGGGTGCATGTTTCACAGGGGGTGGTTCTGGTGATAGGTCTGGCCATGGTGTTGTTTCTATGGATTGGTGGGGTTTCATATTCAAAATTGTGGGAGTTTCAAATGTGTGGGCCTTTCTTGGGTGTTTGGGAGTGGGTGGCAGGCCCGGTGCTTTGTGGCCTGTGACAGGTTGTGCTGATGTGCATCTCATTGCACATTGACCATGTGTACCGAGTAACACTTCACATCCCTTGCAATGTTTGTGGGGTAATGATTCGATGGCACATTTGGCCTCTCTTGCTTAGGGTTCCGCAATTATGATGTGCAGCCCCAATTATGAGCCACAACCATGGAAACATTGATGCACATTTTTGGGATGCTATGTTCTGTACCAGCACATTATGTTTAGTGGTGCTGGTGTTTTCGCATGCATGTCCCAGACATGCTGTACCATGGTGTTTGCAGCTTCAAGTTGACCGGAACTGGGTGCATGGTATTGCAGCATTCAATTGAATGCAAAATTGGACCAATTGAATGCTGTCACAATGAAGTCTGCATTGACCTTGCACTTTTAGTTTGCATCCCACGTTTACCATGCATTTATCCTAGGGGCCAAGTATTCAAGGTTACTCACATGAGTCGATAATGAAGCAGAACCGGATTCTATAGTACCACAGAGAAATGCACCAACATGCTTCAGGAACGCTGGCCTGATCCTGGTTGGGAAAAATAAAGGATGTGGACAGATAATTGAAGTACCAGGAATCAATGGAGGAACTGCAGTATTAGTCGATCAATGTTGGGCCTATGGATCTAGGGCCTACATGCAGTTGCCTAGGAACTGGAGAGGAATGTGCTCTATGTTAATGATATATGTACCAGCATTGGTGATTCCACAAAGTGACCTCCATATTGATGAATTTTCAAAAATGGATGAACATTTAAGGAAGAAGAGATCACCTGAACTCCGCTGACTGAAGAGAAGTAATTATTATTCAGCAGAATCAGAGTCTTATGGCAATATCCCAGATGAGCATAAATTGTTCAGCAAGACGGCAATGATAATGACAGCTATATTCTTGCCAGGAATTCACACTGCAGTAAATGCCAAGTGGCTGCAGATTACCAGATGGGAGCTGCTGCAGTCAATCAATGCAACAATAAAATTATTCAAGGCAATCAGAGAATAATTAAGAGCCATCAGGCTGATGACGCTCCAGAACAGGTATGTCCTGGACTTGATAACAGAAAGATCAGGCCTTCATGCTGTACATTCATACCTTCTTATGAAGGATACAATGGAACCCTGACGGAAGCAATAATCATGCTGTGAACTTTGCACACAAAAAGGTTGAGGAGGTTGACGAAATTGAAGATGATTATTTGTTTACATCTCTGTTTTTATGGGTTCCGACCTGGCTAGCAAATTCGCTCAAGATGCTTGGAGGTCACCTGAAACATGATGTATTTATAACATGTTGAAAAGCATGATTGTGAACATGCACACTGCTTTAAGAAGACTGTAAGGATATTTGGCATGTTACAGCACAGAGTACAGCACTACTGCACAGGTAGCAAACAGCACAGAGTACAGCACTACTACACAGGTAGCAAACAGCACAGAGTACAGCACTACTGCACAAGTAGCACATTTTTTTTGCAGCACCACCACAAGGGTGCGGTGCATTGCTATATGGGTTACCAGATTAACAAGGAAAGACAGGCTATTCAGTCAAAAACGATTTTAACATATAAGATGCAAATCTATTTTTACAGTTAAAAGCACACGTGCTCATTTAAAAATGCACACTATTTTTCACCTGAAATGCCTATGGTGCGAGAGACACATTTGAAAATTAACAGCTAACCTATTAACCATTAACCTGACTAATAAAACCTTATTTAACATAACCCACTAATAAAATGTGTTCTCCACTGCAGAATTAGGCATACTCTGAAAGCCATTTAAATGTGTGTGCAGATTTTTTTTCTTCTCTTCTCTGCCTGATTCTCCGTGTTTTTGTGCACAGTAACTGCAGGAAGAAGGAAGTCAGATTTGCAACAATTGCAAATGTATAAGCGAAGCTATTGTTGAGAGTAGGAGGATGAGAGATGATGGATTTCATTGGGACACGTCATACAGAGGGCTGAGATGAAAGTTTTAGTGGGCAGTATCGGGGAAAAAGACAGGCAGACATTTTTCTGCACTACTGGGGAGAAGACTTGGCTGTGGGACTCCTGACTGAATGCAGATCCCTGCGTCCTGCTACAGTCAAGATTTGGCAGTCGAGATTGGGGAGAGCTGAAAGAAGGACCTTTCCACTGGCTGAGGCGTTCCTATCTGCAAAAGCTGAGAATTCCAGGCAATGACCCCGGTTTGAGAAGGCAAGCGTTCCTTTTTGCTGGAGTTAATCCAAGGGAGCCACATTCACAAAGAGAACAGCCAAAGAGAACAACTAAAAAGATAAGGTAATGAGAAGTGTGGGAGCTGAGTGTGTACGGTAATATGCAGTCAGTGTAGGATTCCTGTGCATGCCTTAATCAAATGCTAATGTTGCAATTTGAGTTCTGTTCTCCGCCACTCTCTTTGCAGTGTGTCATAGACAATGCTTTTACTGTACCATTTTATTTATTTCTGTAAAGAGTGAGATCATGTTTAAATGCAACTTTTATAATACAGAAAAATATTTGAAAACAGACGGGTGGTGTATTTACTATTTACCATTACAATGCCGATGATGTGGGGAGATTTTTAAACAGTGCAATGGTCATTTTAAGGCAGATGTGTGCATGTCAGAATCAGTATGAACAGTTGTGAGTGACTATAGCATAGCTTGTTGGAGGTACATGAGCCAACGGGAAGAGAGACTCTCTGAACATAGCTCCCCACCGTATATAAGGTAGTGGAAATTACCACAAGACTACCATATATAGCTCTCTGTCGTAAATAAGTCAGTGAGTTCGCCCATGGTGGCACACCAACACTATCACTGAAAATGTGGTATTCCTAAAATGTAGGTCTGAGGTCTCTCTAGTGATCACACGAAAAATCTAAGCAAAGATAAGGGATTCTGGACATTGGGGCCACAAATAAAACAAGGGAATTATGCTCACCAAAATACCACCAACCACGTATACCAAATATGCAGGTCTGGGTGCTGAAATAATGCATGTCCATTGTATTATTGTTGCACATGGCCAAATCTGAATACAAAGAGTGATTATTGCTAAGTTATTTTTCAGCGGTAATAAAATACCGTCAGGCCCCAAATCTCCACAAAATACCCTACATATTTATGGTGCGTTGCAGGCCGGGAAAGTGATCATAGAGTACCTACTGGGCGTGGCAAGTGTGTCTCACACTGCCATTTGCACATTAAAGGGAACCCATTTTATAATAGCAGTGTGCCACTAAAAACGAATTTCAGAATGTCACAAAGGGAAACCACATTCTCAGATCTAGTGCAATATTTAGAGGCAAAGTTATTTGCACATGGGAATTGGTCTTCGAATAGCACGTTAGAATGGAGTAACCGCATTCAGGGTGAGGTGCAGAAAGAAAAACTAGACAATATTTTTGCAGAAGGTAGCATAATTCAGGTCTGCCTTACAAGATTATTGAATGCAGCCGATAAAAGTGCAGAGAAAGACTGTTTAATACGGCTATGCGGCAAAATATGGTTTATTTTAAACAAGTCCCTGCGAATGCAAGAGAATGATACTCAGCTAATTAACAGGTTAAAGACTGAATTAGAGGGGGCAAGTAAAAATCAGGAAATGTTGAGAGCAGAATTGGATGTATGCCAAAAAGACATGCAATTAAAATGCAGAGACTTTGATACTCAGTTATCCAAAAGCAAGAAACAATTTGAAGATAGTGAGCAAGAATTGGCACACTTAAAAGCCTTAGTGGATCACATTAGGCAGGATAAAGATGAGGTTGTTTCAGAAATGCAGATTTTACAAAAAGAACATTGTGAAAAAGAAGGTGATCTCCAGAGTGCAGAACAAGAAATGATTAAAATGATCCAAGAAAGAGACAAGAGAAATAAAGAGTTCAATGAATGCCAAATGCAAATGTGCGAAATGCAGGAGGTGATTAATAAAATGAGTGATGAAAATAATTATTTGCATGATGAAGCCAACAGACTCCTTAAAAAGTGTAAGGACTTAGAACAGCAAATGTGCATTCCCAGGTCCCAGGAGAGGCGGCAGGGTACCACATTCAATGGAGTGGAGGTGAATTCTAGCTCTGCCCAAAGAGCTAGTGCCCCAGTGACTGGGCCGGTGACTGAACTTGGTTGCAGCGCCCTTGGGGGATTTGATACTCCCATTGGGGGCAGTCACCAATCTCATACACCTGAAAACAGGATTGACTCACAAAATAGTGCAATTCCATGTATTGCAACAAGTAGCCCCATAAAAATAATGAAATCCATTAAAGCCCTGATCAAACCATTTAAAAAGGGAGGTGAATGCTGCATTGAGGATCACTTAGAAGCGGTGCATGACATTTTTAAAGCACTCCAGATACCTAGGGAACAGTACAGACAATATTTTCATTTAACTTTAGATGCCCCGACGGCCAGCATCATAAGGGGATTAAATGAACAGCAGAATATGACATGGCTGGAGTTTGAAAAAGAAATTAGGCATCATTTTTCTCCTTTTCAGTCATTGCAGGAGGCAAAGAAAGTCGCGTACACAATTACTGCTGGACCTAATACATCCCCTCGCCAATTTTTACAAGACTTAAAAAGAGCATTCTCTCGCTTTGATGTATCTTTTGACTCAAATTCCAATGAGTTTAAAACTGCATACTTCTATGGGCTACAGAAAGACATCATATCCCAATTGGTCCGTGAATTTGACCGTGACAAGTCCCTTGAATGGATTGTACATCAAAGCACAAAGCTATATGAGGTACTCTATTGTCAGGGTAGAGAAAGTGATAAAATGAAAGATACCAGGCCTAAATCTAAAGAACCCTCAGCCACAGTAATGGAAATCAGGTCAGCCAAAATGTCCCTTGAGTCTGCTCAAAGCCAAGGTAAAAATAATGTGACACCTGAACAAAGGGGTAATCAACAAAGATCGCCATTTCCTGTACCAATGTTCCAAACACATGATCCTAGTAATAGAGAGAGCTACATCAGCCCTAGATATTTAGGGGATAGACCCCGGGTAGGATATCGGCCTGATATGGCAGGTATGAACAATAACCAGAGACAAAATCAAGATCAAAGAAATGATGGTCCCTACCAGTCATTGGGGACACAGAGTAGGTTTGATCCCAACACCATGATATATGGTAATCAGGATAGGCCCCGATATGTGGATCGATTTACTGATAATGGAAATCAACATAGGGGCCAGTACCCACAATCTGAGAGACAGGACATGAGGCAAAACGTGAACTACAGTCCACGCCAGTACAATGATTCCCCACCAGGGGACTATAATCAAAGGATGGGTGCAAACCGCTCCCCTCCACAAATGAATCAAGAGTTCAGAAACCATCCCAACCGACATCAATCACCTGAGAGGTATCAGAATAGATCCAATCAGGGGGAAAACAACCAATATCGACCTAGGCCACAGAAAGAGGATCCTAGAGAGATGGAAAGGTTCCAGTGCCTTGAGGCCCAAGTGAAAATGTTAGCTGAGCAAATAGGAAAGCTCTATACAGCGCAAAAACAACCTTCCAAAGAGGGGGCTGATGGCCATAGCAATGACCGGGGGGCTTCCGAAAAGTGACTAAGTACTCATGATAATCGCAGTACCAAAATGACAGATTGCTCTGATATAATTTTGCATAACGACTCTGAGATGCCTAATGGATTAAAAATGAAAGTACCAGTAAATGAAATTGTGATAGAAAGTGCAAATACTTCTAAAAAAGAGGTACGGTTTAACTTAGAGCTTAATAAAACAGTAAAGATTTGCACAAATGAAAAAGAAACATTAGGAATTCCAAAAGAACAAAGGAACAGATTTAAGAAAAATGACTCATGTATGGGGAATACCAGTGAACAGGGAGTAAGTGGGGATGCCATAGCTCCTTCCCTGGGCAAGCAAAACAATGACCAAACACAGACAGAAAAAGGAAATACTCACAAGGAGGGTACAAGTCAATCACCTGAAGAATTCTTTGAGCCACATATTTTTGAAGAGGCTGAAAGGGCTGGTATTACACTAAATGATCACAAATGCACAGAATTAAAAAATGACAAATTGCTGAATGATGTTGTTACACATGTTCAGTTGGAAGGTTGTAATGTGGTCTCTGATGTTACCCAGATGGATGGGCGAACAGTGGCCACACTCCAAAAAACCTCTGAACATGGAGAAATGAATAAAATATCTCGCACAGAAATGGGTAAAAAGGAGGGAAAAATGTCTTTTCATTTACCAATGTGCTTAGCCAAAAGTGAAAAAGATCTGAGAAAGGTGAGCCCTGAAATCAGTAAGAATTCACATTTCTTATGTGTATTGGAGGAAGTTGAGGACAGATATTATGCACCCATCACTGTAGAAGAAAAATGCCACACCTTCGCTATGATTGACACTGGCGCACAGGCCACAATTATGTCCAAGGAGCTGGTAAAGAGTATCAATGAAGGGAGGCCTCCACAGGGTCAGATCACAGTGAAGGCAAATCAAGGCCCAGTGCATAACTTTAATGGGGAGGAGGTGCCCATCATAGGTGTAACTGAGGTTGACATAAAAATAGGAAAGCACAGAATGAAACAAGAGGTATTGATCACATCTATTTGTGAAATTCCATTTCTGATGGGGACAGATTGCCTGAAAAGATTGTCTCCTCTCATAGATGGGGTGAATGGAGTGCTGTGGTCCTTAACCAAAAAACCATTGAGGCCTAAGAAACTAAAATCACAAAACAGCAATATAAATGAATGTCACACCGTTGCCAAAACAAATGATGCTGTGGAGGTATATCTCCAGAATAGCTGCATACCTAGTGTCACTGTTATATTAATGTGTCAAGACAAAATGCAGAGCGACAATGAAAAACTACCTGTACAAATATACTTGGACCCAAGGAAAGATTGGCAGACTGCCATAGATGAGCACACATTACGTTTCTATTTAAAAGAGAAAACATGCAAACAGAATATTGCTCCTAAAACAGATTCAGAAAAACACATTACCACTCTGGCAGAAATACACATGGAAGATGAGCGACCATGGGTTCATGTTGGTATAAATGATTATCTTAAAACAATAAAAGCCACTTTAGCACTTGAACATGAAAGGAGTTTCATTAATGAGAAATTGTTGCAAAAAATTATGGAGAGGGAAGAAATCCCGAAATTTAGGATTAAAAACCAATATGTTTCTGGGTTGGACAGTCCAGACTTTGAAAACCGAATTGCAGGCAGATGCATGCTTAAAATTAGCATTGGGCAGAAAACAATTTACCATAATGTATGGATAGTGAGTGGAGCACAAAATGAATTTTACATGGGCAATGACATCATGCACAGAATGTGTATGGTGTTAGATTTCCTTAATCAAAAAATATGGTCACGCCTAGGTGGTCCGGCACCTGAATTTGAAGACAAAAGAAGGGCTTATCATTGTGCACAACTGGTTCCTTATGCAGTCCAATTACAAATAAGGAAAGATACTATTATTCCTGCATTTACAAAACAGTTTGCAATAACACTGAAATGCAAAAATGGGCAGCAGATGAAAGGCTCTGATGCATTTGTATGCCTGAATGAATCCATAAAACAGCAAGGCCTGGATTATGAATACATTCCATTGGTAGACATTGGTGAGGGATCTGTAAAAATCATGGTAAATAATAAAGGTTGTCAGGATATTCATTTAGAGGAAAACTCCCCATTAGGAATGGCCATACAAAAATCACATTATACGGCAGATTTAAATAACATGGTGATTGGGAATATTCCTGAAAAATATGTAGATGCCAAGGGCGAGTTGCCAGAACACCTGGACTCTCAGCCCAAAGGAATATTTAAAATTCATTCTGTGTATCCTTATGATTCAAATGAGACAGTGTGCTGCCATCAAGAGGATTGCATAATATTTAATTTAAATGAAAATGAAACAGGAAATCAGCCCATTGAAGTGGAAGCTGATATGCCAAAATATTTAAAAGTGGCAGCTCTACAAAAAGACACAGCCACACAGTTAGAGGAAAGCGCTGAGATTCCTTTACCAGAAGAGTTTCCAGAATTTTCCAGAATGGTAGAAGAGCAGATCTCATTAGCGGATGCTTGTGACAGCGATAAGGATAGAGACGACCTGAGGGAAATATTTATGGAGTTTAAGGATGTATTTGCAAAAGATGCTTATGATTGTGGTTTAACTGATTTACATGTGGCCACACTACCAGAAGGTTGTAGCAGGAATCCAGTGTTTGTACGCCAGTATAGACTACCGCTGGCATGTTTAGAATCATTGGCAGAGATTATTAAAAATTTGGAATCACGGGGAATAATCAGGCCCATTCATAGCACATCCAATACGCCTATTTTAGGTGTGTTAAAGCCAAATGGTCAATGGCGGCTGTGTGCAGACTTAAGAGAGTTAAATAAAAGAGTACCAGTATCTAGATGGCCACTACCATTCATTGATCAGGGCCTAGCTCAGATACATGGTTCAAATGTATTTACCACATTAGATCTCACATCTGGATATTGGTGTGTGCCATTGGCAGAGGAGATACAACACTTATTTTCCTTTACATTTGACAGGACTCAATATGCCTGGCTTAGAGCTCCGTTCGGGTACATCAATAGTGAGAGTGAATTTGGCATATTTTTGAGAAAGGCCATGCCGGATGCAGCGGAAAGAGGAACAATAGTTTATGTGGATGATGTACTGATAAAAAATGAAAGCCTGAAAAGCCATTTTGATGAAATAAGACATGTACTTGGCCAATTGCAGAAAGCAGGCGCCAAAGTATCTTTGCAAAAAGCACAATGGTGCAAGAAAAAAGTGAACTTTCTAGGGCATGAAGTGACTGAACGTGGGCTAAATCCACAAAGGAAGAAAATAGAGGCCATACAAAGATTAAAAGATCCTAAAGATGTGACAGGAGTAAAAAGTTTATTAGGGATGACAGGCTATAACAGAAAGTTCATTGAGAATTATGCAGAAATCACTCAACCATTGACTAAACTGCTTAAACTAAATACTCCCTGGAGATGGGAAAGAGAGCAGTCTGATGCAGTGGCTAGATTGAAGGAATGTCTTGTAAAGGCACCATGTTTAGCATACCCCATAAAGGACAGGGATTTCTTTATAGAAATAGGTTTTTCTGAACATTGTATGTCAGCAGTATTATCACAAAAACACGATTTGAATCACAAAACCATTGCATATGCAAGTAAGGCATTTTCCCAAGTTGAAATGAAATTTAATGAATGTGAAAAGGCCCTATTAACCACTGTGTGGGCGCTACAACATTTCCGCCCCATTGTTCAGGGAGAAAAGGTGATTATTGAAACAAATCATCAACCTTTGCAATTTTTAGAGAGTAAAAGAATTAGATCAGGCAATCTAGCGCAATCCAGAATCACTTCATGGACGCTGGCATTACAAGGTTTTCCCGTAGAAGTGAGATATGGACAAAATAAAAAGAGCCCAATTGCTCAAGGGTTAGCTGACTTACATGACTGTGCAGCTGAACAAATACCAAATGAAATGGAAGTGGAAACTAGTGTGCAGGAATTTGAACAATCATCACACAAAGCTTTTGATGAAAAAACATGCAAGGATTTGCCAACTGTATATGTGGATGGTTGTGCTTTTCACATTGAAAATGACAGTAATAAACAATTAGTGGCAGGAATAGGAAATGTCTGGTTGAAATGTGAAGGCGTTCCCAGTATAGGGATGAGGATTGGAGATAGGAGCAGTCAGGTGGCGGAACTGGCAGCCATTTATAAAGCAATTGCTACTGCAGTTGATAAAAAGTTCAGTGAAATTGTCCTGGTGACTGATTCTGACTATGCACGGAATAGCTTTGTGGAGTATTTGCCTGGTTGGAAAGCAAGAGGCATGGTTACATACAACAAAAAGCCACTTAAACATGGAAAAATGATACAAGCCATAGACAAATTGGTGTCAGAAAATAATTTAACAATATACTGGAGAAAAATTCGTGGGCATTTAAAAACACCAGGAGAGGATAAGGAGGGAAATGATAAGGCAGACCACCTGGCTAAGATTGGGGCCGTGATGGGAGAATTGCTACCTATTGATTATTTAATGGGTGAAATACAAATTGATGAAGTCACACGTTCTAAAGCACCAAAGGAGGTAGATCAACCGGTGGTGCAGTGGAGTCATGACACGCCAGACCAAGATTTGATTGAGGCACAAAAGAATGATCAAATTTTGGGAATCTATTATAATCATTTGATAGATCCTGAACAAAATCCTTTAACAGAAAATGATTGTATGGGAAAAGAAGAGTTGAGGGTGTTATTAAAGAACAAAACACGAATCAGATTACAGGATGGACTCATGATTAGAGAGTCCATAACAGGACAAATACAGTGGGTAGTACCCCTTTCATTCAGAGGACTGATGCTATACCATGCACATGATGCCATAACTGCAGGCCATAGAGGTTCACAAAAAACATTAGAAATATTAAAAGATTATGTTTACTGGCCACATATGTCCCAGGATGTGGAATTATATACTAGAGGATGTCTAGTATGCGCCCAATTTAAACCTGCTTCACCAATGCATAGAGCACCATTGATGAAAAGAGGCCTAACTCTGCCATGGTCAGATTTGCAAATAGACTATGTAGGTCCTTTAAAAAGGTCGAGCAGGGGACACCGTTATATTTTGAGTGTGGTATGTTTGATGTCAAAGTGGATTGAATGCATTCCTGCACCAGATTGTAGTGCGCAAGCAGCAGCCACATTGCTGGTGAACCATGTGTTCTCAAGGTTTGGGTTGCCACAAAGAATTGAGTCAGACAGAGGAAGTCATTTCACAAGTACTCTAATGAGTAAGGTATGGCAAATACTAGGTGTAAAAAGGAAACTACATATCGCATATCGGGCGGCGTCTTCAGGTACAGTTGAAAGAAGCAATAGGTCTGTTGTGGATATTTTAAAGAATTTTGTGGCAGAAGCAGGTTCCAGCTGGGATTTACGTTTACCGTTGGTTCTGATGGCAATCAGGTCGACTCCTGCCAAAGCAACAGGTGTTAGCCCCCATGAGGTCTTAACAGGTAGGAAAATGGTGTTACCACAACACCTACTATACAGAACACATGAGCAAACTCTAGTGAGTGCATCCACAGTTCATGAATATATTGATGAACTGAGGAGGCATTTGCAACATGCATTTGCTTTTGTGCAGAGAAATCTGGAAAGAGCTGCTGACAGTGCAAAGTCATATTATGATAAAAAGACATCAGCAAAGGAATACAGTGTAGGGGATCAGGTGTACAAGTTTCATTTTGGAAAAAGTAAACAGAAAAATTCTAAATTTCTAGCAGCCTGGCAGGGGCCATTTCGGATTATAGATAAGGTCTCTCCTGTAGTGTATAAAATTTTGAAAAATGAAGGTGAAACAGCAATAGAGCAGTTTGTCCATGTAAATCAAATCAAACCATGCCATCCCAGACATGAGATCAGGCGGCTTGAGCATGTAGAAACAGATAAAATCCCTTGAACACAAAAAGAGAAAATAAATGGGTACAATCAGGAGGCAGTGACAAAGAAATTAAAAAGTTGATTGTTATGATGGCACATAAACACTGTAGTATATGTAAAATATAATATAAAATAAATATAAATAAATAAATAAATAAATGCACATATAATGGAAGCTCATGGTTGGTGTGCAGAGAGAAAGTGTGTTAAATATTGAATATCTGCTTGTTTTCTTTTAACTTGTGTTTAATTTCAGAAAAAAAAAAAAATGAAATATTTTTACCAAGCATGTTTTATTTTTGGCAAAAGGATGAAGTTAGTATTGTGCTATGTACTTAATCTGTTTATTTTCTATTTTGATTTAGACAATTAACATTATTTGGTCGGAGGTTCCGGGATCAGAGGCCACGGGAGACGATGGAGTCCTGGAGTCCCCTGGATGAAGACCAAAAGATGCCTGCCTCCAGGTGGAGGTGAAGACAAAATAACCGGAATGCCAAAAGAGATGACTACTGTGGATTCAAGATTGCCAAGATGAAAGAGTACTCGAATGAACCGAATAACATCGCTGGTCGGGACATACCAAAAGAGACAAAACAAAAGTTCCGGCATATGAAGTTCCACGTATTTATTATTTTAATTATTTATTTTAATTTGTTATATTAATTATTTGTTTTAGTTAGTTGTTTTATTTCGTTGTTTTTAATTGACTTGGAAAATGTAAACTTAAAGTAATGCCACTTCCACTGAGAAGGCAAATGTGGAACATTTTATGGACTGATGGACTCAGATGAAATGTTGATTGCAAATTTTCATTGATGCACATGAATATTCATTTTGTTGGATTGCTATATTGTAAAAAAAAAAAAGAACAAGTTGTTTTTAGGAATTGGCTTGGATTATAGCCAAGTTCTAAAAACAAAAGGAGGGTATATGTAAGGATATTTGGCATGTTACAGCACAGAGTACAGCACTACTGCACAGGTAGCAAACAGCACAGAGTACAGCACTACTACACAGGTAGCAAACAGCACAGAGTACAGCACTACTGCACAAGTAGCACATTTTTTTTGCAGCACCACCACAAGGGTGCGGTGCATTGCTATATGGGTTACCAGATTAACAAGGAAAGACAGGCTATTCAGTCAAAAACGATTTTAACATATAAGATGCAAATCTATTTTTACAGTTAAAAGCACACGTGCTCATTTAAAAATGCACACTATTTTTCACCTGAAATGCCTATGGTGCGAGAGACACATTTGAAAATTAACAGCTAACCTATTAACCATTAACCTGACTAATAAAACCTTATTTAACATAACCCACTAATAAAATGTGTTCTCCACTGCAGAATTAGGCATACTCTGAAAGCCATTTAAATGTGTGTGCAGATTTTTTTTCTTCTCTTCTCTGCCTGATTCTCCGTGTTTTTGTGCACAGTAACTGCAGGAAGAAGGAAGTCAGATTTGCAACAATTGCAAATGTATAAGCGAAGCTATTGTTGAGAGTAGGAGGATGAGAGATGATGGATTTCATTGGGACACGTCATACAGAGGGCTGAGATGAAAGTTTTAGTGGGCAGTATCGGGGAAAAAGACAGGCAGACATTTTTCTGCACTACTGGGGAGAAGACTTGGCTGTGGGACTCCTGACTGAATGCAGATCCCTGCGTCCTGCTACAGTCAAGATTTGGCAGTCGAGATTGGGGAGAGCTGAAAGAAGGACCTTTCCACTGGCTGAGGCGTTCCTATCTGCAAAAGCTGAGAATTCCAGGCAATGACCCCGGTTTGAGAAGGCAAGCGTTCCTTTTTGCTGGAGTTAATCCAAGGGAGCCACATTCGCAAAGAGAACAGCCAAAGAGAACAACTAAAAAGATAAGGTAATGAGAAGTGTGGGAGCTGAGTGTGTACGGTAATATGCAGTCAGTGTAGGATTCCTGTGCATGCCTTAATCAAATGCTAATGTTGCAATTTGAGTTCTGTTCTCCGCCACTCTCTTTGCAGTGTGTCATAGACAATGCTTTTACTGTACCATTTTATTTATTTCTGTAAAGAGTGAGATCGTGTTTAAATGCAACTTTTATAATACAGAAAAATATTTGAAAACAGACGGGTGGTGTATTTACTATTTACCATTACAATGCCGATGATGTGGGGAGATTTTTAAACAGTGCAATGGTCATTTTAAGACAGATGTGTGCATGTCAGAATCAGTATGAACAGTTGTGAGTGACTATAGCATAGCTTGTTGGAGGTACATGAGCCAACGGGAAGAGAGACTCTCTGAACATAGCTCCCTACCGTATATAAGGTAGTGGAAATTACCACAAGACTACCATATATAGCTCTCTGTCGTAAATAAGTCAGTGAGTTCGCCCATGGTGGCACACCAACACTATCACTGAAAATGTGGTATTCCTAAAATGTAGGTCTGAGGTCTCTCTAGTGATCACACGAAAAATCTAAGCAAAGATAAGGGATTCTGGACATTGGGGCCACAAATAAAACAAGGGAATTATGCTCACCAAAATACCACCAACCACGTATACCAAATATGCAGGTCTGGGTGCTGAAATAATGCATGTCCATTGTATTATTGTTGCACATGGCCAAATCTGAATACAAAGAGTGATTATTGCTAAGTTATTTTTCGGCGGTAATAAAATACCGTCAGGCCCCAAATCTCCACAAAATACCCTACAAGACGTGGGGAGCATGTTTTAATGATCATATATGTGCATGCATCTCCTCTACAGTGAGAGGGTTTAATTTGTTCAATGATTTGTGTTAGTTCATTCTCTGACATTGGATGGAAGTTAAACTGAGGAACTGATCGCAAGTGTGTATTTTAATTGTTTCCTTGATGGAGGAAGTAGTTAACTTCTTCTTTTTTTCAAGCATAGCAGTCCAGATTTTGTGCAATTTATTATGTAGTGCATCTTGAATAAGTTGGCACCATTGTTTGTCATTTTTTGCCGGGGTCTTAAAGGGCATCAGTAGTCTCCTGTTCTTTCAAGATCTTAAATATTTCTCTGGTGTCTGACTTAGCGTTGCCAATATGATTGCCAATATGCCAATATGATTGCTGTGGAAAATTCTTTTAGCTTCTAGAATGGCATTTTTGTAATCTCTTATTGTATTCTTATTTGGGTGACCTATGCATTTGCCCACTTTTTGAGGGCATTTGCTCCTGTTTTGTGTCTGAAGCAAATGAAAGTGTGCATGCTTTGGTGTAAAATCAGGAGGCCCAGATTTGTGAATTAGTGTTTTTGTGCATCTTTAGAGAACACTTTGTGCTCTTTTTCTAAAGTGGTGCATCTCTGAGAGGTGCACTTCTGTGAATAAGGCACATTTATTTCTAGCCCAATTGTGCAGCATTCATGGTGTATCTCAGATTTTCACACTTTAGAATTTTTGAGAATCTGGTTCCTGGAGAAAAAATGTTGACTTGTACACATTGGTGGGTGCTTCCTATATGAGAGGTCAAGAACAAAGATGTCTGAACACACATGGATTTAAGAGGGATATTTAAACAGGAAGATACAGTGTTGCATATAGTCAGCACATGACAGGAGAGAATGTGGGTCTGCACAACTCAGAAGAAAGAACTATTGTCCAACTAATCGTCAACTGTTCTTTTTCTTCTTAAGATTGCACTGGGGCAAATTCTATCCTAAGGATTAATAAGGTGTGCCCACTTCTTGCTACTTCAGCCTATTATAGTAACTTTCCACACTTTTCTGTATCAGAAATGTATTTTTAAAAATGTTGAATTTCCAACTTTCCTTTTTAAAGATATTGTCTGTTGATGCAGCCTGAATCTCCATCCCACTTAGTTCTTCTATCAGCACTATTCTTTGAATTTCTTTGAGCATTCCAATAAATAGTGTCATATAGTTTATGCTTCACTTTAGTACCAACATTCTCCAGTTTTGTATATGTCAATTTTAGGTAAATGTTTATTTCCAAATGCTTTTCTCCACATAATCCCTCTTTCCTTCCTTATCTTCTAGGGATCATTAGAGCAATGTTTTATCCTTGTAATTCCTTTCCTTTTTCACTTTGTATGCATATGCACATTTCTGTTATCTGTGTACACTAAAAGCCTTCAGAAAAGTAAAAATGAACTCTCAGAAAATCTCAAACCAAACCATAGAACAATAAAGAAGCAGCCTCCACTTCCAGCTGCCGCCATGAAGGTATTGACAGACAAAGGATATTGCAGGTTAGACATGGTTTTTCATGATATGATATGACATGATATGATATGGCATTTTTAACATGCATATACACAAGTGTTTCAAGGCGCAACGAGGCAAGGGAGGGGGAACAGAGGGAAGATAGAGACAGCGATCTTACTAGGCCAGGTGTCACTGAGATCGCGCAAGTGCAGGGGAATGGCGAATGGGAAAAGTGCGGGGGGAAATGGGGAAGGGGAAAAGTGTGGGGGGGCAATGGGGAGGGGACAGTGCAGTTCATGGGATCGGCAGTAAAAAATAAATAGAATAAATAACGGCAATAAATTAAAGTGCGGCCAGCTGGTGGCAAGTGCAAGAGTTAGTGCAGTGATCAGGTGCTAAATGCTGGTAGGGGACTGAAGGGATACAGAAAACAGTCGCCAAGTGCAGAGGTTGCCAGGGAGGCAGTACAGGTGTGCAACTGGTGGGGGAGGGGACCTGGGCCTGAGATCAGAGGGTGGCCAGGTACACCAGTGCAGTTTCAGTTTCAGCCAGGAGTTCAGCAGGGGAGAGGAGGAGAGAAAGCAGAAACAAAGAGGAAGGTTTTGAGGTGCTTCCAGAACCAAAGGTGGTTCTCCTCAAGTTTCAAGGAGGCAAGGAGGCTGTTCCAGAGCAAGGTCCCAGCCAGAGAAAGAGATCTACCACCAACTTTGCTTGGAGAAGCAACTGACCCTGAGGGAGTTGGAGGTGGATGAGCGAAGAGCTCGAGAAGGAAGATATTTAGGAAGAGAGAGTTGAAGGTATTGAGGCCCCAGCCCCCAGAAGGCCTTCTGGATAATGCAGAGGGATTCTAACTTAATCCTCGCAGCCACTGGGAGCCAATGCAGAGATTTAAGTCTTGGAGAGATGCGATCCCTAGATTTGAGGCCAAGGACAAGTCTTGAAGTTGTGTTCTGGATGAGTTGCAGAGGGCAGAGTAGAAGCAGGGAGATTTAGAAAGAGGCTGTTGCAGTAGACCAGCCTAGAGAGAACCAGAGCTCTGGAGACAGCAAGCTTCTGGGGAAAGGAAGGAAAGGAAGAATACCTCTGAGGAGGTGCAGCTGGTAGTGTGACTTCTTAGAGACATCAGAGATGTGTGGAGAGAAGGATAATGTGGAGTTGAAGATGACACTGATGTTTTTAGCCTCAAGTTGGAGCAGGAAGAGGGCCAAGAGAGGCCGACCAGAGAGTGACAGGAAAGGAGTGAGCGGGTGTGCTGATGAGGAGAATCTCATTCTTACTGGCATAAGGCAGAGATCATTGGTGGCACACCAACTCCTGGATAGCAGACAGACAGTCATAGGTGAGAGAAGGAGACGAGGTGGCTGAAGGTAGCCTGAAAATGAGCTGAGTGTCATCCGCATAGAACTGAAAGTTGGGGCAGAGACCGGCAATGCGGTGGGCGAGAAGTGCCAGGTATTGGTTGAACATCCTGGGTGAGAGGTTAGACCCCTGGGGCACACCACAGGTAGAGATAGAAATAGAGGAGAGGAAGGACCCCAATTGGACCTGGGAGGGTCGATCAAAGAGAAAGGAAGTCAGGAAAGCTTGGGCCTGACCGGTGATATCTAGGGTATCACAGAGACGGTTGAGCATGATGGCATGGGTCACAGTGTCAAAGGCAGAAGTGAGATCACGGAAGATGAGGACATAAGGGGTGTTGGAATTGAGGTTGGAGAGCAGGTCTTCACGGATGTTCAGGAGAGCAGTTTCTGTGATTCTGGCAGCTCTGAAGCCAGACTGATTGTCATGAAGACAACCAACAGATTCAGTGTGAAGATTAAGTTGGGAGATGGCAAGCTTTTCCAGGAGTTTGCCCAGGAATGGAGTGATGCAGATTGGGCGATAGTTAGCCGGGCAGAATGGGTCGGCAAAGGGTTTCTTTAGAAGAGGTTGCACAAGAAGTGCTTAAGGGGGGAAGGGAAGACTCCAGTGGTGAAGGAGTGATTGCAGAAGTCAGCCAGAGCAGGAGACAGGGAGTCAATGTGGTCCTTGATGGTTTTGGAGGAACAGGAATGAACCTGTTTTGACTAGACTTTCATAGATCAGACTTGTCTAGAAACCTTGTCTGGGGGAGAACAGCGGAAAGGCAGAGAAGGAAGAGGAGAGGTGGCTGAAGAAGGGCCAGAGGAAGAACAGGGTATAGAGGGGAGAGGAGAGTAAGAGAGAGAGGACAGGATGCCCTGAGGTTGAGAGATGAAACAAGAAGCCAGAGCAGTACGGAGGGGCCTGGAACAGGACAGGAGAGGTAGAGAGTGCAGCAGGATGGGCCAGCTCCTTGCTGATTTTAAAGAGTTTGGCCGAGTTATTAGATGCCGCAGAGATGCAGGCATGGATGTGAGCTGACTTCTTGGTGCGGACAGAGAGCCGGTATTGCCTTTGGAGCAGGCAGCAGGCCAATTTGTCTGAGGATGTACCAGAAGCACGCCATTTCCTCTCAGTCACCCTGCACTTGTGTTTGAGGGTGACAAGGTCTGAGTCATACCAGGAGTTGCACTTGGTTTTGGGCTTCAGGCAGATCCTCATGACAGGGGCAAGAACATCGAGAGTATCAGATATAGCAGAGTGGAGCATGGAAAGGGCTGTGTCAGGGTGTGGGTCAGCCTAAGGGGGAGGGGCTTGTGAGAAAGTGGCAGCAAAAGCCTCAACTGACACACGCTTCATGGGTTGGATAACTGAGAAGGTGGGTGGCAGTGTTGGAGTTGGCTTGGCCTGAGGGGCAAAGAGTTATGCTGTGAGGAAAGGAGAAAGTGATCAATCCAGCAGAGAGGGGTGGTGAGAGGGATAGAAAGTGGAAGGTCTGAAGAGATCAGAACATCCAGAGTGTGCCCTGCAGAGTGAGTTGGGCCAGAGGAGAGAATAGAGAGTGAGAGAGTTTTGGAGGTCGCAAAAGCGTCCAGAGGAAGGACAGGAAGAATCCAGGTTGATGTTAAAGTCTCCAAGAAGGAGGAGTTGAGTGGTCGAGACCAGGAGGGTAAGAGAATGGCTAGGAGATCGAGAGCGCCTGCAGACGAGGCATTCAAAAGAGGATTAACCTAGAAAATCATGAAATAAACTAGAAAATCGATCATGAACACACAGTTGTGTGCGTCTCCTTTTTTTAGTCTTGACATTTTGAATGTCCTCCATCTCAGAGCTAGCAGTGCAGAGAAAATCCAGACCAGTACTATGAGACATGTGGTCTGGCATATTCGGTTCTTGTACAGGATCCCGTTTACACTGACTTGTAAAATTGTAACCCCAACATAACCAAATATGTTTTTTCTGCATTCCAACACGTTTTTATCACAATGATCATTTATAATTTTGGATTGGAAAGGTATGATTTTCGAAATTCTGTCACAAAACGAGTAAATAATAAGGGATACACATTTAATCTGTGCAATCATGTTTCCAGCAATGCATACAATACTCTACACTGCATTGTAATTCATTTGATTGTGTATTCTCCATCAGCATCTTCCGTTACTCCCTGATAGAGTAATGATGGATGGTGAAGATGTTTTTTTTCTTTTTATCTCACTTGCTGTTCATATTTTCTTTTTGGATATGCAGACATTGTGGCTGCCCTGCTCTAAAACTCTTTTTAGTTTGAGATTGTTTTTTTACTAAACAAGGTAAAAGGAATTATCAAAAACCTTGGAGTATGTCTACCGGTCAGCCATTTAACATTCAAAAAAGGCCACACATTTAAAAATGAAAGAATCCAGTGCATTTTCCCATGATCAATTACTGTTGAATATGCTGGATAGGCGTGATGGACGTTGTTGTCCAAAACATATGAAGAGGCAAATGCTTCTTAATCCTGCACTTTAAAGATCCATACCAGTGCTTTTGATTCCCATTTTGGGATAAACCCAAAGTTCTTTCTAGTTCCTTTAATCACACGGCACCTCGGGCAATCAAATAGGATAATTTGCTCAAACACGTACTCATCAAGACATAAATTAGTGCTGATTTTGAGCATACAAAAACACATGCTAAAAGTGTACAAAAATAACTGCTTTACAACCAGACAAATTAGATGTTCCCATTAATCATTGGCACAATTTCATCAAAGCAGTTCTCCCTTTTTTTCTGACAATCTTAACTTAAAAGGCCTGAATATACCACGTACGCTCACCACTTCTTGGAAATCTTCGCAGATTTTTTGAAGCGTTTGAGAAAGTGGGGGAGGACAAAAGTGGAAATGTTAACATGTCTTCTTCAGTCTAACTCTTGCAGGGAGGCTGAAGGTTTGTGCGTGACATCTTCCTAGGGAATGCTCTTTTAGTGAGTTCCCGTGAATGTTCTTGTGTCTGACATCCTCCAAGGGAATGTTAATGAGGTAGTATGAAACCCATGACGGTCTGACACCTGAGGAGGAGGTTCTTAGCCACCCTTAGGAATCTGACCAGTATGAAGCAAAGCCAGTGGATGAGAAAAGGCAGACATTTAACCAATCAGTTTTAGGAGGCAGTCAACAAAAGTATTATAGGAATGTCTTCACCATATACAAAGCAGATGGGGCAGTCTTTGAACCCCTTCTCAATCTGAGGAAGTCTGCCATAACAATTGAATTTGGTGGGTCAGTGATCCAACGTTTCTAGACACGGTATTCAAGAGTTCTGGATTCACATTTATTTACCTTTTTGGGCATTTATTATTGGCCATTTATTATTGGCCAACCGCAGGCATCTGCATGGATGTGACGGTTGGAAAATCCTGGGGGGGTTCCACAACTGTGGCCATGGAAGGATTTATGGACCAGCACAATGCAATTAAATTGTCCATTGCCTTTCTTGTGAGGCAATGTGAGCATTCAGTGTTGACATTATCTGAACCTGTTGTCTAAAGCCAGATGTGACAAGTATGGCGTAATGGAGGACTTTTTTAGTTGTACGGTAACATTATGTATAAAATGTTGTTTGCAGTCCCAACAGGATGCAGATCTCAAAGAATCTTAATAGCAATAATTGTGCTCTACTGTCATAAAAGAATGTCAATATCCATTACTGGAAAAGCAACAACGACCACAGTACATAGATACGCAAAGCTGCTGATTCACATACCTCAACCATGTATAAAGTTGAACTCAACTCAACTTGCTCCTTTCCTTCCCTTCAACGTACATCCAATATTTGGAGTAAGGTGCAGTTACAAGGTGCCTGGCCTGATTCATCTGGTGAATTTAATTAACTACCTTATGGTGTGCAAGTAGCCCACCAGGTCCATATATCTATGGGTAGCTATCGACAATGGGGATATATTCCATTGAAGTTTTCTGAGTGGCATCTGATAAACAACAAGTGTGATGCTGGAGTTGTTATAATGTTGCCCAGAATACACAAAAAGCTGGAGCAGACCTCATCGTTACTATGTACCAATCTCTAATTTGATGTTGTGTAAAACACCCCTGCCTCTCTTTCCCCTTGCAACATTGTCCCCATGGACCAGGATTGCGTAGAGCTGAGCTGGGTGGCAGGGTTGACTCTATGCAACAAGTCAACTCCATTCCTTTCCCAAACAGGAAAACAAATACCTTGTTTCTAGGCTCCTCCCACAAAGCCCTTGTGTATGTCACTCTCTCTCCCCAGCATCCAAAGGAAGAACATATGCCCAGGATCCTGCCACCCTCATCCATGTTCCTTATATGTGTCCCTCCTTTGACAAACCAAATCAAGTACTACCTGGTATCCCGCCACTCTCCCACACCTTGCTTGGTCTCAGGTATGCCCCATCTCTAAAGAATCAGAAACAGTGTTCCATGTCTTGCCAACCAGCCTAGTTCCTTCATCTTCAACACCCCCTCCCTGTCATTGTCACTCTCTGAGAGAGTGGTAGCCACATGTCGTATGGTTTGTCAATTGTGCCTCTGCAATTGATAGAGCAGAGCTGTCTTTCATAGTGTGCAAGCCTGAACTTTGTCAAATGTCAGAATAGTGGCTCCTACAATGACAGAGGAGCCAAAGATTCTGTCACTTCCTCTATCTTCGAGTCTCAGGATACCCAGGAGAGGCTAAACAAAATGGCATATACCCTTGCAGTAACCTCATAGCATTGGGATATGAAATCCACAATCTTCTGGTGATGTTTCGGTAACAGAATATCTAATTCCCAACTGATCGTTGTGGCTAATGGCTTCCAAATTAAGCCAAGCACAGCAAAATTATGTATCTACAATTTAGCCAATGCCATTATACCCCATGCCCATATTAGTCCTACAGTGCTTTCAATTCCTCTTCTGAACCCTGCTTCCAATCTGTTCATAACTTTTACACAACAGCATATCCTCGGCTTGCTTAGTCCTTTGGTGCATCATAACCTCTTAATAGTTCCCCAGCGATTCTCATCATCCTAGTTTAAGAGTGGTACACATCATTTAGCAGGAAACAGCTGTGCTTTTTGTATGTCGCTGGCTTGAGTGTTTTGCATATTTGAATTAAGGATAGTGACCACTGTTCTTCTTAGATACTCAACTCTAAATACAGATCCTCACCTTTCCCTTTTATGGTATTCGTGTCCCTCAAAGAACACCAAATGGCCAGGAATGCAACATCGAGGTTTTGCAATTTACCAACCTTCTTGTGATGTGCTACTATTCAAAACTAAGGTGCTAAATCTCAGATCAATGTTTTAATATGAACCTCTAGGTGACATGTCTTAACAATGATGCATTTGCATACTTATGAACTGGGAGGATAGTTCAATGGCAATGCAGAGCAACATAGGTTCCAATCCCAGTGCTTAGACCGGTCTCTGATATTTGGTGTGTTATACAAGATTAATTAATGTATGTATTTGCTTCAGTGCATTTACATCTTTATATTGGTATCATGTTTTTCAGGGAACATGCAACACCGATGTAAAAAGGATTAGAGGCTATAGAATAATTTAAAATGGAGGGCGTGAGGGGACTTGGTTTTAAAAAATGAAAAAAAAGATAAAAATGCATGGATCAAAATGAACTGATGCAAATGCACATGTTTAGAAACATTAAATCCAACTTCTACAAAGTCCATATAAAAATACCCAAATTATTCCTTTGGCATAGATTATTGAATTCATCAAATCCAAGTAACCTCTTCTCTGGGCATAGTTTTCTCATCCAAATGTTTCTGGCTATCAGGAATGTATTTATCAAATATTCAGCAAAGAACAGGATAAGGAATTTGGAGTAGATTTGGAGTAGTGATTTAAAAAAGCTGCAACCTCTGCCTGTCCTGATGTCAATCCATACACTACATCAACAACTGAGGTACTTTAAGAACCTCTCTCTAAAATACATTGGGCTAGAAAATGTTTTGATGAATCCCTTCCTTTCGGGATTTATATTGCTTTGAGCAAGCTTGCATCTAAATTCTATACGAGGAATTTCCCCTGAACTACTAACAACAACGTTTGCTGCAGCTATGGCAATGCAATAAGAAATTTGGCAATAGCCACCCAACTTGTCTCAATGGTCACATTAGTTTCTTCCAAACCACACCAGGTACTGATAAGACAAAGCAAATACGCTGAACCATACTTGTTAACTTCATGAAGAATTTATGGAAGTAGATTTGGCATTATTACAGATTTGGCTTAAATCTATCGAAATACCACAAACAGATTTATTGTTAATGCCACTTGGTCTGGCATAATTACCTCCGGATCACAAGTGCTGGTATGGCAGTATTAGTCCCCATTTACAGAGTCCATAGGACTCCATGGTGATTTTGACAGAATTATCGCCGACAACTACAGTACGAGGTGCAGTAATGCAGTGGTAATGGAGTTACCTCTGTTTTAATGCTGTTTTTTTACTGCAACCACCATACTTGTTGTGAAGCCCATTGCAGCATTTATGCTCAGGTTTATTTTCTTTTAATGCACAAAGCTTTGTACTCATCAGATATCAAGAGGCAAACACACTAAGGCGTCAACCAGGACATGAAAAACAATCTTTGGCAAAGCCAACAGTTTTGGCAATTGACATATGATTGGGGAAGCGGCTCATGAGAAATAGGGCCCTAGTTGGAGATTGTGCATGGGCTATTTAGCATCACTTTAATCATTTTAAATATGAGAAATTGGTAGCATTTAAAATACACTTCAGGTAGGTACATTTTGTTTGTAAACCTGCACAGATGTGTAAATGTGCATTGTTAGTTTACATAAAATTAGCCGAGTGGTTTTGCTTGCTGTGGACATTTTCCTTTGCAAAAGATAATCACATAAGAATGGTACACATTCATATGCTTTGTTTGCGGTCTCTCGCCGTAATGGATTTATAGTGAAAAAAGCAAAACTACAAGTACCATAATGAAAAAGGACAACTGTTAATTATGTACCCAAGTACAGTGCTGCTTTAAATGAACTACCCACAAAGGGAGTCCTCACAACAAGCTAAAACTAATCCCTCCTCTTCCTTATACAAATACATTTATTTCCGGTACACATAGATACAAGTGGCAGTATTCATCCAATAAGGATAACTTGGCAAACACATGAAGGCCTTTATCAATATCTGCTTACGTCCGACTCAGTGACTCTTTTTTGTGTTTTTTTCTATTTCAAATTATATCACTGCATTCAATTTAAAATGGTAAGAATGTGCAAGTGAATAGTCTTCGAACATCAGCATCTAGTGCGCACATACAAAGTGCAACTTAAAGAACAAGCAACACAGTGCAAATTTTGTAAAGTTTCCTTGGTCCATAAATCTGTCCTCTTGAATGCCCCTTTATGTTAGCTTTTTGCATTTTTCCATTTTTCAATTTCATCTCTGCATTCATTTGTTTACACTTTATTTGTATTTGTATTTATTTTTCGACACATCATATATACCAAAATTCCAAAGTTCCAACTTCCAGCCAATAACCACTTGGTATTAACCTCTACATCACTTCCCACTCCCACCGGCAAAACAATGCCTTAAACAATATAGCTTAAACATTCTCAGAACAGACTTTTCAAATCCCTTTAACGTGTTCTTCATTCGTTGTGGCCTTCGCCAGGCAAAGTCCATAACCAGCAATTTGCAACATTAGCTCTTTCAAACCTTTATATAAACCTCATTGAATTATTTCCATTGACTTACTATTTCCTTTCTAGCTCTGGCCAAAGCTATGAGAATCCATCTCGCTCACTTGTGGAGCAGGTCCCGTTCATGTTCAGCCAGACTCATTTTTGTATAGTAAACCCTGATCTACTCTCTATGGACCTGAATGCCCTTTGCCAGAATGGAAAGACTCATGGGTATGACCACAATATGTGAATGAAGATGCCCTTCCTTCGGCATCCTCACTACCATTTGATACCAATGTTGGCCAGATGGTTTCATTCTAGATGGATATACATAGGCCATATGTATAATGCAATATGAAGACCATCTTGTGTTCATAGTCATTGGGGCGTCTGTCCACCCTCCGATAATCTCTTGCCTCATCCCAATTGCAGTTTGAGTTCTTCTCCCATTGTGTATTTTTATTTAGTAATTGGACCTATTGCTTGTTAGTCAATAATTGATATGCCATGTAGATCACTTCCTCACCACCCCCCGGCTTGTGTGTTGATGTAAGGTTTGCAGGGTGAGCCTGCTGTGCCTTCCATGAATAGCCCAGGCTGAAAGATCTTTAGACAGTCGCACAATTGGTGCTTTTTCCAGAAGTCTTGATTATGGTGGCCATACCACCTTGACATATTCTCAAAGGAGTTCAAAGTGTTCCCCCGAAAGCATTGGGATGGTCTTAAAATTCCCTTCTACAGCTATGTAAGTCAGATTATTGGTTGTTTCTCAATCTGTGTTTAGGACTTTTAATTTGAGCCCTATTTTAATGCCGCTTTTCGTATGGATTGCCCTCCACACCATACCAGTGTGTGCCAGAATCTCCTTTGTGCATTGTGTCCTCTAGTTGACAAAGTCTATTGTAGTGAATAGG
This sequence comes from Ambystoma mexicanum, assembly GCF_040938575.1. Taxonomy (NCBI): domain Eukaryota; kingdom Metazoa; phylum Chordata; class Amphibia; order Caudata; family Ambystomatidae; genus Ambystoma; species Ambystoma mexicanum. The sequence goes on from NC_090932.1 coordinate 910,450,824, forward strand.
CGTAGCAGGTAAATTCATACAATTCCCAAAATGGGCGTTCCCACCATGTAATGGCAGCTCTTACTAATTGTGCTAGTCTGGTGGCCCATAAGTACATTTTGGCATTACACAGGTTTATCCCTCCTTTACCTTTGCTCCGATATACTTTCGCCAGCTTTCCCCTAGGGTTTTTTTTTTTTTTACATATAACATTGCCAAACATCAAGTTCAATTTCTTAAAGTATAGTATGGGGATCATAGAGGGGAGCATAATAAACATATATAGTAGTCTTAGTAGTGAAACTATCTTGTATAGGGAAGCCATCCCTGCAAGTGGAAGAGGCAGTGTGCCCCACTACCTAAAGTCCTCCCTCATTTCCGACCGCACTTTGTCCATATTCCACATAACCATGCTTGGAATTGATTTAGTTAGAATTACACCCAAGTATGTAATTTGATCTGTCACTGTTAGCTTTAACGTGGATGGTAGTAGCACTTGCACTGTCTTACCTTCCCTCTCACCCTCTGCCTTCTGTTCCCCTCCTCCCATCATTCCTACACTCCCTTCTCTATCTCACTTCTCTCCCACTTCCCCACTAAACATCTACCCGTGCTTCACTCTGTGAACTCATTCTGCATTCCTCTTGATCCCTTTGCACCACACATTGTTAAGTCTTTTCACCTACAACCCTTATTCAACCTATCCCTCACAACTGATATCTTCCCAGTCTGTTACAAAATAGACAAAATAAGATCATTTTCGTGTGAGCACAATAACTATATTTGTCTTAGGTACTTTCATCAAATACATGTCGGAACCTCCGCTGAGTACTGTGGATAAAACAATCCCTGGTCCTGGGCTGCCATCAATAAACTGAATAAATAAGGATTGCCTTGGTATGACTTGGTATCACTTATGTTACCTTTGTATTCATTAAAACTCCATTGTCCACCATTTTAGGTTGGTATCTGACAAACCAGCCAATTCGAAGTTATTAATTATTCTGTTCTATCCTGAAATTACTTTAAAGTATTATTATATGAAGATTAAAGACAGGATTTTAGGTTTATTAATCTAGGCTTACTAGCATCTCCTAACAAAAACTCTGCCTGGCAGCTTTACTTGTGAAATGTATACTATAACGCTCATTTATTAACCTATGCAATATATTGTTCCTTTAACACAATTATCAACTTCCTTTTTTTGATGGGCAGTTATATCTGAACAAGGCATGTGCCAGATTTGTTTGATATTTTAGGGATCCCGCATCCGTTGGGGAAGGGTGGCTCTGCATAAGTAAACATAGTAAAGTGGGTAGTTGTTTTAATGACATCTTTTTGGTATATTCCCAATGAGACAAGATGCTCTAGTGAGATAATTAAGGTTTTTAAACAGAAAACTGTTTTGTACTTTTATTTCCATATTAAAAAATGAAAGCATAGGCGAACATGTAACACATGGAATTAGGACACGATTCAGGTTTGTAAAAACAGTGTGACCATAAAGTTTCAGCTCTAATAATATCATTTATGAAATGAATGCTCTCGAGGCATGGTCAAAAAGGCATCTCCATTCAAGAAATGTTGCCCTGGTTAAAACCAGGATCATGGTTGTCCTGAGGAAGGCTGGGTTTTATTGAAAAGATACCTGAAAAACCGAAATGTATAGACATGCTGGGTGTATGTTAAGGACTTCACAAACCAACATGTTAAATAATGATTGATCATGTATGTACACCGAAAGAACATTTTAGCTTTCTTGTTTATATGGACGACACAACATTTCAGGCTGTTGGATATAACTGTCCTAATTTCGAGATGCAAATGAATATGTCTGATAGATGACATTAGAACAAATCTAGCACTTTGTTGTGTAATGTGATTGTAGATGTATATTAATACTCCGTTTTTAGGTAAGCATGTATGTACATACGAATTCCTTTTACATCAGCATTCTGTTAATACAAAATAAAAAAATATAGATTTGGATTGTACACAAGTGTGTTAGAAAACATAATTTTTATGTGCAATGGTTAGTCCTTTTGGGAACTCTCTTTGTGTATGAGAGTATTATCTGCTGAATTTCTCAATCAGGGTCAATGGGGCATTTCCTGCTCTTTTGTATATTGGCAGATACATTACCTGAGAGATTGAATATCAAATGTTTACATTGATGGGTACACTGATGGCACATGGTATCCCCCCAACCGTCCTCTGGCAGAGCATTTCAAATTGGTATCTATTGCATTCCACAGAGACCTTTCTTGTTGCCTGACGGCCTTCAAATGAAGGAAGGAAACACCTCGCCTCTTGCTGCACCTCCTTCTGTTGCCAATGGTAGCTGGCCTTGTTTTGCGGCCTCTTTGCCTGCCAGTGCGTGCCGGTTCAGTTGGTTGGTGTGATGAAGTAAACACATTACTAAGGCTCGTTCTCTGTATGTTGTATTTGGACCTACATGTGAAAACCTTGTCTGTGAGGCAGGCACCACAATAACATGTATCCACATAGAGTATTTTCCTTTATAATGCAATTTCAATAGAATTTGACTCCATTAACTCCATTGCTCAAAGAACCAACAAATAAGCAGAAGTAGTTTTTTTTTCCAGAGGAAGAGGTCTCTGGCATTATATCTTCAATAAAAGAACCTGAAGGCATGTTCAAAACCTAAGAACATCAGAATCAATTAAACAATTTGAACCGTTGTTAAACAAATAGATAAGCAGTAAATGCAGCCACATTAGTGGGATATTATAAAAACAAATGATTCCACATGTGTTCAGTAAGTGTTCTTTGTATTTGTTGTTGCTCATGATTAATGAATTATGAACGACTTTAAATATATTACTAATTACAGGAAATCCTAACAGGTAGCTCTAGGAGAACAACTATTTGAAAAGTCGATCATTACCAAGTGATCTGGACCTGAGACAAGTATGTAATGGATAAGCCACTTTGCTGAAATTAGAGACACATTAAAACCCTTTTAGAGGCCATATTGTATTGGGGTGCTTGTCTTCCATTCCAACATGCCACAGAGCAAGCCAGTGTTTTAGACATTTTCATCTAAACAGCAAAGTTTGTCTCATGATGTTGCATGATTTGTGGAATGACTTAATTACTAAAACTTTCATCTATATTTAGCAATTATATTTAAGAGGAATTTGGTTCATAGTTTGTGTTCATCAAAGGATTTGCGGACGTCTATCAAATCACTACAATTGCTGTCTCTTAAAAATTCCCCTCGAGATCTATCTCAGAGCAAGAAGAACGAGGGCTCGGGGACCCTAACGCCCACATTACCATAGAAAGAGATGAGGTGTACAAGCTGCACATTTGTTGTGAGGCCAGGAAGACCAAGTTACCCACATCCCATTGAGGAGAAATTCATCAAAGGGTGGTTAAATTGGGACACAATCCCCATTTACGAACAAACAGATATTTGTTGTATTGGACATATCTCGTTTGCATTTTGAGATGCCCAACCTCTTTTTTTTGTAATTATTGTAATAATTCTATCACAAATAAAGTAAATCCTTACATCCAGTCTTGGCGTCCATGTGATAGTGGTAAGTGTATATAACATGTATTTTCCAAATACTTTGGACAACAATGATTTCACACTGACAGGGAAAACAGGATTGCAATAATGTGTTTAGGGTGTGCTAAGGATATGGGGCTTGAACAGTGGGTATAAGTAAGGGTATACATACTAATTGTGGGACGTGCAGTTAGGGTGTGCCTGAGAAAAAATATAAGAGAATAATATAGCCAGGTCATGAACACTAGATGTGGATAGTTTTTATTTTTGTGTTTTAGACTTTTATTTGGTTTAATTAAAACTAAGATGTTGATAGTGCACGTGAGGCATGAACACGGCTCAAGTCTCAAATGCCACGTGCGAAAACAGGAAATAGGACCATTTCTGGTTGGTGCTGTATGATCACAGTGTCCAAACCCATGGGCGTGGCTCATGCCCTAGATACAGTGCCCAAGTCAACACTAGAATGATATTGATTGAGTAAGGCAACAGGCAGTGATTAGGATGGAGTGGCCACATTGCATAGCCGTTGGTCATGCTTTGTCAGCATTTTTGATGGATCCAGTGTAGCTACACACGCCATGCAAGCGCGTGGTAGCAGCAGCTGACAGCAATAGAAATGCAGTGCATGCACAGTGCCAGGTGCATCCCTCAGCCAGAGCCATGCAGGCAGTGGGGTCAGGTTTACATGAGCAACCTATATAATTGCACAATCCAATACAAATCAGACAAAACCAATGCTTAAAGTAAGTTATACATACCCACTAAGACTACATAGCAGCCTATATTAATAAATAAAAGGGATGTTATGGTTAGGATGCAAACATTAAACATTAAATGAATTTGGTCAGAACCACAGTCAAAACTCGTCCTTCCCAAACAACTTGCCCCGCGTATGGCGTAAAACGTGCAACATCACAATGTTTGCTGTGGGCAGAGACCAGCATTATGCCTTTGGGTGCAATGCCATGGCAACAGAGTTAGTTACAGGTGACAGTAATTGCCCATGTAACAATGGGTACCATCAGGATGTAAGCAAGTCCAATATTTCCTCAGATGTCTGCAAGCATTTCCGATCCTGTTCCAGAATGGCCAACGTTGAGTTTGATTGCTTATGTTTACCTGTTTTCAAATGGTTGTGATCTGGTGCATGTCCACCCCCTGTCATGTGCTTGTTCTTATTATATAGGCGGCTGATGACGGAATGGAGGTGCAACAATTCTCCTCCAGCAGATATATAGCATGGCCGAAGCAAATAGTTATAACTCACCCATGTTTGCAAACTGAGTTTGCTTGAGGGAGTGCCAGGTGCAACTCAACTATGCCCCACTCGTACTGCCACTGTCGCTGTAGGAAAGTTAGTCATTACCCTCGATGTCGGGAAAAGGGACATGTTTTCAAAATAGCAGACAGTTATAATTCACCCATCTTTGCAAACTGAGTTTGCTTGAAGGAGTGCCGCGTGCACTGTAGGGTAGTTTGTCATTGCCCTGGATGTCGGGAAAAGGGACATTATTGCAGAATCACACCAGTGGTGGGCTGACCTGTTCTCGGTGGTACCCTTAAGGGGTGAGAGGGTTGCCTGTGGGTCATCTCAGTGATCACCAGGGTGTGTGGTATCCTTGTGGCTCAGCCCGCCTTCAAGGGGACAGAGGCACAGGGACCCTATACATGCAAGTAGCCAACACCAATCCTCTTCCACCTAGAAAAAGGCAGACATAACATCCTGGAGTAATGCCACTTTCCTAATACAGAAAACGATTTAATGTTTGCAACACCTAGTGATAAAAAAGAAATACTGCCTCCATCCACTACAGTGAAGGGCAACAGCCTTAAATCGAAACACTAAACATCAGCCAAGCAGCCATTATAGTTTGCAAACACAACACGTGTATCATTGCAGGGAAATGATTGACAAATCAAGAGCCCGTTGAAATAGCAACTGTTATTGGATGATCATAAATGTGTTATTGTATTACACTGTGTCACAATTACACAGCTGCAGTTGTGACAGGCAAGAAAAAGTGCCAATAAGCAGCCGGCCCCTGTAGGATAACAAGGTAGGTATTGCAGAGACTGTAAAAAAATATTGGCAATGCCCCACGCTGATTTAATAAGGAGGTTTACTTAATAGCAAAGCCTATTTCAGAATCGTCCTCGTAACTACACAAAGGCACATATTAACCGAGCTACATAATTAAAACAAATAGCTCTGCGAATGTAACTTCTATAAATAACATTTGGTATTTACATTCAAATTGCTACTGTTCCAGTCCTAGCTAGTTGCAAGATTTACATATTTTGTCTCATAGAGGCGGCTCTTATCTCCTAGCCAGTTGCGCGAGCCCATTGTCACAGAAGGAAATTATACAATATTTCCCTTATTTCATTAATAGACAGCAAATAGCGTGCGCCAGATATGAATATGTAACTTTTGCTCTGCCGCATTTACAGAATATTACAACAATCTGCATTACAAATTAAGAGCCGGCGACCCCCCAAAAACAGCATATTTCACATGGCAAGCTATATTAAGTAACTGGGCCCAGTGTTTCACACATTAGGGTTTACCCTATTCTTATAATATGCAACCAGATTACAAGAGGACCCAGTTTAACTTTCCATGAGTCAAGCAGCATGGCCCTGCTATAAAAAAAGCATGAACGCGCATAAAACATGTGCTTTTTACACAATGAAGGCATACTTCTCAGATCAGAAACAATAAACACACTGTTCTGGCCTGAACAACAAGGAAGGATACTACACCCCCACTAAATCGAAGAAAGAAACGACTCTTTGTTCCTGGAGACAAGAAAAGGGGACTATTGTGTTTCATAAGACCCCTGCTAATGTGTTCCTTCACAATGCATCTAGCAAATTACTATCACCGCTGAGATCATGCCTCATCGCGAAAGCTATTAGCATTTGATTCCATTGAGTCTAAGGGCCTCATTACACGGACGGCAGTAAGGGCACCGGTACCGGTAAACCCTTACCGCCTTACTACGAGGTCCCTTTGCGGGTAGGTCCTTTAACGCCTGCTGTTTAGCAGGCGTTAAAAACCAACCCGCAAAGGGATCAGGGTGCTAATTACGGTACCACAATTTGCGGTACCGTAATTAGCACCTTCCCCATTCCCATTATGCCCCATGGGGCAAAAATGGGAATGGGGAATGGCAATGGGGGAAGGGGGACTTACCGCCCCGCCAACCTTGGAATAGGGTGGTAATTCCCCTTTCCTCCAAGGCGGTGCCGGTATTTTACCGGCATGGACCAAGGTGCTAATAGCACATTGGTCCTCTTCCTACCGTGTAATGAGGCCCTAAGTGCTGGATCAACCTGGATCCAAAAGGCAAGGTTTTAGTTTATGCTTTATTCCTTATTGTTATATAGTTAATGTTGCGTTATTTCACTGCACTTCAATGACGTTATCTGGCTCAACTTCAATTGATCGTGCGAGACTCGGCCAACATGACCCATTCCAATCTGTAGGTGATTATCCAGTCCTGTTTTTTTCTTTGCATTCTGGGATTTCTTGGGCCACATCTCCCATTATACAACTTGCACTACAAGTCCCAGACTGCAGAGAAAAAACCAGGAGGATAAGCACCTACAGATTTGAATTGGTTATGTTGGCAAGTATGCTGCAAACCAATCTCAGCTCAGTAATAATGAAGGATTACTCAGCCCTATGCATAACACAGAGAGCTTACATGCACCTTTTGTACCATTGGGCGAAACATTCTGGAATTAGAAGTAAAGCCTGGAGGATCATGAAGAATCAGGCTGAACAACAGCTGTGCCAACACACTTCCCTGTTCACCCCCTAACTCTCAGCCTGACATGGAACCACATATTCTCATGAAGGAGTAGTAATCGTGTTATTGGGATGTGGATGTATTGCAGTGTGTGCCAATGACCAGTCTACTCTGTAAAAGATCAAGCTCAGATCTTTAAAAAAACAATTACCTGTTTGCTTTCAGGCTCATGCTCTGTAAGTGATATACAAGAGTACAGTAATGATCCAAAGTGAATATCACTCCTTAAATGGATCAATGGCTTGATAGATCGGTAGAAGTCTACAGCCAGCCTCTGCAGTCTTTTAGCACAATTTTCTAAATAGTTTTTAATTTTGGCTATTAGGTTGCACGGAAAGCACTTCCTAAAACCAAAGAATCATGATTGTGGAATGTGAAGATAACAGAGAGATGAGATGCGAGGAGGGACACACAGCCAGTGGGTGTTCTTTGGATGTTTACCTATCCATTGACAGACCATGGACATATTACCCCCTAAGGCTGCCCACCCACTACCTACCCCTCCAAGGCTAACATGCACCCTCCTTGGATCTCTTCACGTCCAGCTGTGTGCTTTCTGAGCGATCTTCTGAAAGATAATGGCTACGCTACAGTTATAAACCAATTTAGCCTGCTGCTGATGTGAGAAAACTGTCATAACCAAGTGTGTCTTCAGCAACTTGATTTGTGCACAGCATGCATGGCCTTGCATCTGCCCTTGTAATGAATTCCCATTAAAACAAGCAGTGGCAAAGCCAACCGTTTTGACTATGTATAGGCAGAAGGTAGGCATATGCAAGTCACTGTCATAATATGCCTAGGTGCTAGCTTCATTTGTCAGCTTTTGCTATGTTATGGCCCGGTAGTACCGTTATGGCAGTGTCTCAAAACATGCATCTCAGGCCTCTACACAATACCAAACCATTGGCTTTGTCAATTCATGCTCTGTTCTATCCAAAATGTAAACATAGTTTTAAGTGTGCAAATCCATAACAAAAGTCAGTGAAAAGGAAAACTGACTATTTTCCGAACCTCTCTTGTATCTTGGGATTCCAAAGTACACTTAAGAGGTATCCAACATTGAAACCATTGATGAAAACTACATAGAAAAGGGGCACAGGAATTTTGCCAATTAGCTAGGCTGAGCTAGAATTATCAATTTGGGGAGTAAGGAGGGCCAGCTTGTTTGCTGGTCTGTATGTTCTTAATCTTCTTCCTGCAAGGCTTTAGAACTACTATAGCTTCTGTATCCCACTGCCATAACTGCCTCAACTGGGATTGTAGCATCTGTGGGTATGAAGTAGTATAACGATGTATTGGATGACCACCCTAAACACAGGGAGTTCCTTGGCTCTCCAAAAAAGGGGTCGCTCAACAAAACGTCAAACGGATTCCTATATGGGTTGATTCCAGACCTGTATAATGCCACCCTACTCCCTCCCCCTGTGCCACCAATGAGCCAGGAACCAGCCCAGTGTATAGAAGTTATCAGGTAATAATATCCCTACATATGGTCGCCGTATATAATGTTGCCGGGAAAAGGTCATGGCAACATTATATAGGTGACCATATATATAGGGACAGGGGGAGTGGCGGTTGCAGTGGTGTCCACCGCTCCACTTGGAGAAAATAAATGGGTTTGGGGGTTGCTGGGAGTGTCCCCCACAAGTTTCATCTGATAAGGTTCTGGCAAAAAAACACAATTTTGTGGCAATTTTTTGGCATGCCGTTATTTTTGAGGGGACATTATTAAATGGAACAGAAGAATATATATATATATATATATATATATATATATATATATATATATATATATATATATATATATATAGTGATTTATTTAAAGTATGGCATTAATAAAAATTACACTGAAAATAACACAATCCACCTACCCTCTGGCACAACACAATACCTTCTGTGCATCGGAAACTTTCTTGTGATAATGAACTAAAGGCATTTCTTAATACGAGTTCAATTGCTAAAACCACAGGTAACCCCCTCCATGGTGAAGAGGGTGTCATGTCCTCTCATAAACTCTGTCTCTTCCAGCTTGGATAGAAAGTGCATCTTATCCTTGATGTATGTGGGATTATTTTGGATAAGAGGCTGAATTACCTTATCCAAGTATTTAGCTACGGGTTCTAGCACACTCCCCATAGCAGCAACAATGGGTCTTCTTTTTACCCGAGAGATCTTGACACTAGCCTTTGTACCCAGAGAAGGGCATGAGAGACAGCAAGATTGGGAGCTGAGCCCTTAGTTTGAGGTCGGACAGGGAGATGATGCATACCAAATGCTCTTCATATGCTTGCGCTATGTGTAACTTTAAGTTGTCTGCAATAGGTGGTACTACCACTCAGGGACATACATGAGTGGACCATGCATCAGAAGTATTTAGGGACTCGTTTTGACAGTGGCCTTAATTGGGCAACACATGTATCAACTGCTCTGCTCAAGCGTGACATGGTTCGCCAGGCCATGTGCCCACGACCTGGATGCCCCATCCTCATGTAGTGAATAAACACCGTTTACCAGGGGGCCAGCACTGGGATGGTCACCATAGGGACAAGTCCCCTACCAAGATGGCTTTGGCTTGGAGTTGCATGCATGCACATGGTTGCCATGACAGCAAAAAACACATACAAATCAGCGAATGACAGGGCGGCTTCATGGCTGTCTGCCCCACGTGTGTGTATGTGTATGCTGAACCAGGTATGACTGCAGCTTTCCTATTTACAGGCACGTTATTTAAAAGGCTTTGAATAGTCAGAGGGAGTTGGGGACATCACATAATACACATATTGAACACACGGTGGTGGATAAGCACCTGGAACCCACATTAAAATGTGTATTTCAGCTTCAAGCCACTACGATTGGAACTTGAGCGGTGACACATTCAAATCAGTATATGCATGGTCAAGTCACAGAGCCCTCGACTTTAGAGTCATGCAACTGTATAGATTGCACACAAGGTTTGTTCCATGCTTTCCACTTAGTACAGAACGAAGAGAATCCGGAGCACAGACACACTCTTATGGAGTATTTCTGTAACTTCAGCCTAGGGATCACAGCCTTTAGCTGCATTTTACATGGATTTGGTCTATACATATCCCCTTTTAGGTGACCAAGGAGAGAGGCGGGAGTGTTCTCTAAATGGCACTTCGATTCTTGCCAAGTATACAAAATATTGCATAGCCTTTGAGGCTGGCTGATAACATTGGAGGTCAGTTCCTAACTACACATATTTATTATGTTCTTTACATGACATTACTTATAAACATCCTGAATTGCAGTTTTCAATGTATTTTAGGTACACAGATGAAAATGTATTATTACCACATGCAAGAGAAATTAGAGAACAAGCCCTGATGATGGATGGTTAATCTTAAACGCGTCGGCTATTTTATGAGTATTTAATTTGTGGAAATAGGCTTAACAATGGAAATATAATTGTACACCTGAATTTAACATACCCTGCTTGGGAATTTGTTTTTGTTTTTGAATGTACCAGGAGGTTTTACTTTGTATGAACTTATCCAACACTATTGCACAGTTGGATATTATTGGATTATGATTTGTGAATGTTATAATACATTTTGATTGCTTATAAATCTGGTACACAAGAGAGATGTCTTCACTTGTTGGAGTTCTCTCTGGTTATTTAACATACACTTTGCTCTTATACTGAAGACAAAGCTGTTGGACTCACTATTTGAAAACAAGCAATATTAAGTATGAGGTTGATTGTCCTCTAAGAGTGCACAGAGGCTACCTGCTGGCAACAACAGGGAGGTGGTAGTAGTTTCTCTGCACATTAACACATAGGACATTTGGAAAACACACAGTCAGTAAGAATGACCATCATTCTGGCTTCAGAGCAGCCAGAGGCAAGAAAACTCCTCTCCTGAATACCCGTGAAGATCTGCTCTCTAGCCTTGACTCCAGCTCCCACACTGTCCTCATCCTCCCTGACCTTTCCTCTGCCTTTGACATGGTCAATCACACCACCCTGATCAATTGTGAACCTTGGCATCACGGGTAAGGCTCTGGCATGGCTGACCTCCTTCCTCTTGGACTGACCCTCCTAGATCCAACTAGGGTCCTTTCTCTCCTCCACCTCTCTTTCCACATGCAGTGTTCCCCAGTACTCAATCCACTCACTCTGGCTCTTTAATATCTATCTGAAGCCCTTGGCCAATCTGATCCCTCCTTTCTACTTTAACGTTCAGTGTTATACAGATGACACACAGCTCTCTTTCATCCTCCCCTCACTCTCCTCTGCCTCGTCGATCATTCCTGACTGTCTATCCGCTATTCCAGGATGATGTACCTCCAATGATCTCTGCCTCAATGCCATTAAGACAGAGATTCTTCTCATTGGGATCCCTGCTCCCACTTTTCCTCTCTCTCTGGCTGCCCTCCGGGGTCCCTCTCCCCTCATCCTCCTGTGAGGCAAATGACCTGAGTGTCATCTCCGACTCCTCTTTCACCTTCTCTCCTCACATTGCCAAGAAGGCCTACTTCCAGCTGCACCTCCTCAGAGGTATTCTACCTTTCCTCACCTTCCCCCGGAAACTCACTGTCTACAGAGCCCTGGTTCACTCCAAGCTGGACTATTGCAATGGCCTCTTTCTCAATCTTCCCAACTCTACTCTTTGTCCTCTTCAACTTATCCAGAACAGGACTGCAAGTCTTATCCTCAGCTTCAAGCTCAGGGACTGTATCTCTCCATCTCTGAAATCTCTCCACTGGCTCCCGGTGGCCGCAAGGATCAAGTTCAAGAACCTCTGCATCATCCACAAGGCTCTTTGGGCCTGTGCTCCTCACTATATCCAATTTCTCTTCCTCAATACCTTCCTTCTAGAGCCCTCAGCTCAGCTACCTCCAACTCTCTGCAGGTCAGATGCTTCTCCAAGCAGAGAGTGGGGGGTATATCTCTCTCCTCTGCAGGTGCCTCCCTCTGGAATGGACTCCCTGCCCCTCTCGGATTTTAGCCGGACTACCTGAAGTTCTGGAAGATGCTCAAGACCTTCCTTTGTTCCTCTTCCTTCTCGCTCCCACTCCCTTGGTAATCTGTCTGCTCACCCTGACTGGTTGCGTGGTTGCCCTCAGAGTCACAGAGAGTACCATGCCCTTCCCCAACCCCCTCGACCAGTCCCCCTGCACTGGCTCCTGGCCTAGCCACCACTCCCTGTCAGTGATTGCACCCATGTAGTCCTTGCAGTACTTGCACTAACTCAGAGCCCCAGTGCCCTGATAGCACTTCCCCTTCATGCCCTTCCCTTCACTTGCCCCTGCACACCCTCACCTGCACTTCTCATTTGCACTTGCATGATCTGAATGTCACAAGGCCTAATAAGATTATTTGTCTTGTCATTCCTCTTTTCCCCTTCCGTCTCGTGGTGCCTCGAAACAATTGTGTAGAGGTGCGATATAAATACCAAATCATATCATATATCCTCGAACTGTAGACTAATGCTTGATTTAATTTGCTTAGCAAAATTCTCCTTTCTCCCTGCACCCAACACAGGCATCAATTATGTGTGACACCCCTTGGTTAAAAGGCAAAGTTTAGGGAGCAGGAATATAGTGGGTATTTCGTTTGGAATAAAAACGACTTTTTTTATTTTGAAAGGCAAGGTTCGAGACCATGGAATGGATGGGGATTTTCGTTATGGGGACAATGGCACATTCAAATGAAAGGCAGGATTATGGGAAATGGAATTGATGGGGACATTGGTTTTGAGACACAGCACATTCAAATGAAAGGCAGGGTCTTGGGATTTTCATTTTGGGACCAGGGACACCCCTCTTCTGTCAAGAAGTCTGGGGTTACAGGAAAAATAGGGTTACCCAATTTCTTTATAGCCTCTAGCGGTAAAAGTACACTGGGAATGAGATTTGTTAATTTCAAATTTTAACAAGAATCATCCTGTGATCTATTATATAGGGGAATTAATTAATTATTTTTAATCAAATGTGCTAAGCGTCTCCACAGTTTTCCCCTCCACCCACAGTTAAGGGAAACATTAAGGCAGGTAGTTTCCCCCAAACATTTAATAGCATTGGGATATGTCTACTTACATGGGAGATCTCTGCTATTAGCTCAGGAGGCCAGCCAGGTATTAGGACCCACTTTTGGGACAGGTAGGCGTCAGCTCACACCTCAGGCAAGGAGAGCTCAGCTATTCACAGCAGGGCCCAGTCATATTTTAGGCTGTCTCCCTCAGATGGTATTCCCAGCCTTCCAAGTGAAAATCTCCAGCACAAGAGTTCAGCAAACTCAACTAAACACAATAAAATATATATTTTCTGATTCAGCTACTCATGCCAGACCTAGAGAAACTAGTTTGGTCTCGGCACGAATGTCCTGGAGCATGTTATAATTTTTCACCTTTTATACCAAACCGACTATGAAACTTCATAATCCAAACATTAATTTCACATTCTATTATCTCTCCAGTTTTCAGATTTGTATCATTTATAGGAAAACCAGAAAAATATTTGTATCTATATCTCAAATTCTACACCTTACATGGAGTTGATATTTACATAGAACTGACAGGATTGTTGTGATCTTCGAAATTACACCTGGATGAGCTCAGTGGGATACATGGTTCTCTTTTTATTAAGGAAAATTAATTGCTCAATTCTACTCAATAGTAATGCATTCATATATGAACCCTTCAGTTTCCATTTCTTGGCAGTCACATGGTAACATCTGCTTCTCAAGCTGGCATTGATGTTTATGTAACAGTAATTTAAGTCCATTAGGATCTCTCTGTTTGATTGATTGATTGATTGATTGTTTATTTGCGCACAAATTGATTGATTGTTTATTATACACAATGTGTTTCAAAGCGCTTCAAGGAGGGGGGAAACAAGGAAAAATACAATACATTACAGGTCCTTGTAGCAAATCAGAATCTGAGGAATAACTTTCTTTTCATAACTGATAGTATAAGTGCATGGAACAAATAACGGAGAGTTGAGGGAGGAAAAAAGGAGACAATACAAGCAGTAGCATTACTATGCCTGACAGCAATTGTTGCAGTGCAAAAATGACAAAAGGAGGGGAAGAGGGGGTCAAGAGGAGGAGGGGACGGAGTGGGAGGGGATAGGAACAAACAGGAGAACTATCTTGAGGGTCAATGAACAATCAAGGTAGTGCTAGCGGGAGGGGAGGAGAAAGCAAGAAGGGGGAGGGGGAAACAGACAGCTCTTTATCAGAGGTCAAGGACAGTGATAAGAGTAAGTGCTTGTAAAGTAGAAGGAATAAAAAAGGGGAGAAGGGAGGATGGAAGCAGAAAGCAGGCGCTACACTTAATATGCCTGACGGCAATTGGGGGTAGTGCCGGAGAATAAACAGAGGGGGGAGGGAGGGGGAGAAAAGAGGCAGCAAAGGCAAGGATAAGGGGGCAGGAGGAAGAAAGGGGAAGGGGGAGGAAAAAGGAAGATGAGCCAGAGGGGGAGTCAGAGGGATACAAGGGGGAACAAAGATGAACATGTGGCAGGGGTGGACAAGCAACAGTGGATGCAGGGGCAAATGGGGGGAACACATAGAGACGTAAGAGGCAGTGGGGGGCAAACACGATGTACAAAAGGGCACAGAGCCAACAAAACAATGAGGGGTGGGCCAGGGGGCACAGACTCAAGACTATATTGAATGCAAGTGGGTGGGGGACACAAAGAGACAGCACAGGGTATAGGTGGAGGGGATACTTAGAGAACATGGGAATTCTGAGGTGGGTGAAGGTAGAAGGAGACAACACCGGGCATCCTAGGGGCTGGGGGGAACAGGAGAGACAACAAAGGGCATCATAGGGGTGGGGGAAACAGGAGAACAACACGTTTGAAGCTAAGCCTCTGTTTATTGGGGTTGTAAATATATAGTATGTCTTCAAAGATAAGGCCTGCCTCTGCTACCTGCAGTGACCACAAATTCAATCTAAAAACTGTATTTATCTTTGGATTTTTCAGTCCAAGGGCAGCTCTGTGACCCTCCAGCCAGGCTGTATTCCTGGTATGCATCGCCAAAAGTTCTCCCCCAAGGGACAATTCAGCAGTCCATTGGGGGATGCAGCAAAACAACCTAAATGTACATTCGGAAAGAAACAACCTTTTAAATTGGTAACATGGATTCCTCATGTAAAGTCTTTTATTTAGTTCATCACAATGCATCTTGTCCGTTTTACCAATTGTAATTCTATTTCTTAGGCCTAGTATTAATTTTTCCATAACCATGATGAAAGACAGGGCTGTTCATTTTGAGGGATTCACAACAGACAGTTCAATTTAACATGACCATTGTCCACATGTAAAAGTCAGGCCCTTTCCTTTTACATAATGCCAATTCGTATGTTGGAAAGTAGGTGTTTATGTATTTCAAATGACATGTGTGACTTGGCTTTGCTTTTTCATATAAAGCAAAGTTTCACCTTTCTTCTCCAGATGCATACCCTTGTATTGTATAGCATTCAATGTAAAATGCTGCTGCTTTGTTCCTCAGTCATACTGTGCCTTTTCCCTTTTACATGAAAGCAGCGCCATTTGCAGAAACACATGTCTCTAAACAAGTCAGGCACATGTAGCTCTATTAAAGTTTTGACATGCTTTCCTTTACCTGTGTGCCTTTCCATTTTTGTAATGTTCCATGAGGCCCACTTTTCACATTCACTGGGTCTCAATCCTGTATCAAGGTTATAGCTGTCTTATAGGTTCCAATGTGCCTTTTCTGTTAGCCACCTCAATTCTCACAGTTGATGCCTTGTTTGGCCTTTCAGTTCATGCCATTCTGGGGCTGAATTTACACCCCAGAGATCCCCCTCCCTGGATCTTTGACTTGGGTCACTCGAATGAAAGAGCAAGGGAGAGTGGAATTTTTCTTTTCTCTTTTTTTCTTTTCCCTGGAGCACATCTGCTTCTTTTCCATCCTGAGGGAGTGGGTTCTCGGGCCTCCACCCCTGTCTTTGGATTTTGAGGGATGGTCATGGTACCCCTCCCATTTTGGGAACTCCTTCTCCAAGGTTGTGAGGGAATGGGGTTATTGGGCCTGCAGATAGGAGTAAATGAGAGGTTAAGTATATTATATAAAACCCCTTTCTCCAGTGTTATGGACAAAGAATAAAAAAAAAATAATAACATTGCAAGATCATAACAACCAAAACAAAACATTGACATTTATGACATTTATTTGAATTACATAGAAATTATCCTACAACATTATTATCAGTCTTTATTTATATATGTATTTATGAGTGTTAATTATTTTACTCACTTTGTGTATGCTTTAGTTTCCATCCAGGTTTCCATTCTTCCCTTTCATCCTTCAGATGGTTCCTGGGTTCTCCTCAATCAGTCATAAAGCTTGTCTGGTGTGACAGCTCTTTAACTGATTGATGAGGACCCATTTCTCTTCTGTTTCTTCTTCTTTAGAGATGTGGAACTTATAGGCAACAGGTGAAATTGTATCAACAATTAAAAAGATCCCTCGCCAAGATGGAAGAAACTTCTGCTCCTTGGTCTGGTTTCTCTGAAAATTGTCCAAGTAAACCTTGTTGCCTACCTCGTACTCTTTGTTTGTGGTCTTCAGGTCGCAGTAGGTTTTCATTCCTTCCACCGACTTCTCTAAATGGCGCTGGGCATAAGCAAAAGCGTGCTGGGGGTTGTAGCCTTACATTTTCAATGTATTCATTGGTACTGGATGCAATTATCAGTGTCTGCTCCTGAGTTCTGTAGAGCAGATGCTGAGGTAGCACCATCTTTCATCCAGTCATGAGCTCAAATTGAGACATTTTTGTTGCAGAAGATGGTGTAGACCTAATCGCCATCATGTTGGGCAGTAGGTAATGTGGATTTTCTTTTTTTACCCTTGGAATCTCCCACATTTTTGCCATCACCTTGCTGGTGAAATGACTTCCTTGGTCTGACTCATTCCTTTGTGGGAGGCCTAAATGCGAGAATATGTGGTTGATCATTAGTGTGGCAGCTGTCTCTGCCTTACAATTTGGGCCTGGAAGTCATTCTACCCACTTGGTAAACAAACATGTTACAGTCAACATGTACTTGTGTCCTACAGAGGAGCGAATCCCTGGCCTGATTAAATCGACTTGCAAATCTGACCCAGGCCGTGTCGTCCCCTTTTCTGTAGGGGAGCTCTGTGTGTGAGCACATTTGGCTGGAATTGAGCACACTCAAGACACCCCTTTAAGTAGATATCAGGGTCTTAACCCATGTTTGGCCAGTATGCAACCTTTTGCAAGATTTGTAATTTTGTATGAAACCTCTATGACTGGTGGCAGCTGCGTCATGGGAGTGACTCAACATCAGGCTTCGGAATGAGGTAGGTACCACCCACTGGTCACATCCAGATAGTGATCTCCGTACCAACAAACTGTCTTGGATTTAGAACATTCTGGAAAACTTCATCAACACCCAGAGATCCTCTTTCCTGGTATAATCCAATTCTGTCAGAGGAAAATTCACAGGGTCTTCAATATGTTGATAACAATTCCTAATAATTGGGTCCTCTTTTTGTGCAGTAATCAAATCTGCATCTGGGGTGTCTTTACACCACTGGGCAGTTCAGGGGTCATTGGTGGCATTGGTTTGGGACCTGATGACAGCAGTGACTTGGATTTCACCCCACAGGGATTCTGGTTCTATAAAATCCCTCTATAGAGCTCTGGTTTTAGCCAGCTGATCAGCCAAGTAATTTCCAGTGTTATCTGGCCCCTCTATTTTGGAGTGACCTCTGATCTTTTTCCAATAGATGGTCCACTTGTTAGAGGTTCCCAGATCATCAATGGACTGGATTAATTTCCCATGCTTTCATAGTTTATTGTTTGCGCACAGCATGCCTTGCTTTTTCCAGTTAATCAGGTGTTCCACAAACCCATTCCTGCCATAATCGGAGTCAGTGATTATGACCAGTTCTCAGAGTTGTTGGTTCACTGCAGTGAGGATGGCTTGAAAAATGGCCATCAACTCGACCGCATGAATACTACGGGGGCCTATTTTGTAACCAGCAGATGGTTCCAGGGCATCATTCGCCCAGGCATTAACAATGCCAGCCACTAGTTATTTTTCCCTGTTATTGTCAACAAGGTAGGAGCACCCATCCACATAAACTGTAGGTATCCCTGACACATGTCTTCTTCATAGACCTTGTGCTGGGAAGTAAGGTATGCCGCCACATTGTCATTGGTCATGAGACTTTCATCCACAAGGCATATTTCTTGAGCACAATCATGCAAGTCTGACAACCGCTGCACTAGAGGACTATTATTGTTTTGGCCATATCTGACCTCCACAGGAAAGCCTTGCATGAACAGAATCCAGGAAGTAGTTCGGGAATGACTGACTACCCCTGCCCAGATTCTGTAGATATTGCAAGGGTTAGTGAGGAGTTTCTATGATGATGTGTTCCTCCTGTATTAATGGGCGGTAATTATTCAATGCCCACACCATTGCGAGGAGTGCCTTTTCACAGTCATTGAAATGTTCCTCCACAGAGGACAAAGTTTTGCTCGCTTAGATGTCTTGGTTGACCTTCGTGTGCTTTTGGTATAATACCGCTGTTAGGCAAGTATCCGATAACCCCATCTCCGCCAAAAACTCCTTGTTCTTAATGGGGTAAGCCAAACAGGGAGCCTGGTAAAGGCTTCTTTTCAGTTCGTTTACTGCCACGGATAGTTTCAGACCCCACTCCCACTTGTCTCTGGCCAAAAATGTTTGGGTAGTCTTCAATTAACTTGCAACTATAATTAGTGAGTCTGAGAAGACTTCTCAATTCTCATAGAGTAGTTGGGTCATTTAATTTCAATAAGGCTTTCACCTTCTTCACCTGGGGTTTGAGATCCTCAGAGGTGATCTCGTGCCCTAAGAAGTTCACTCGGGTCTTACACCATTGTCCCTTCTGGATGGACAGTTTTGCTCTGGCTTTCTGCAACTGGGACAGAACATAGTGGATTTCTGCTATGTGTTCCTCCACAGTTGAAATCTTGATCAAGAAATTATCTACATAGGCCAGGTTTCCCCTTTTGCCTAAATCGGGCATGGACTTATGCAGAAGATGTTAAACTCATTGCCAGAGTTTATTGCCATGTGTATTGTTGCCCCCCGAAGGTAAAGGTAAGATTGTTTTGGTCTTCCCGACTCCTGGGTACTGTCCAGTAGCTAATAGTCAAATCAATGGCTGTGTACACTTTTGACCCTTGGATCTGTTCCAGCCCTTGATCAATGTAGGGGTGTGGCCATCTTGACATGTGGACCCATTTGTTCAACTCCTTCAGGTCTGCACGTAGTCTCCATTGGCCATTGGGTTTGAGTATCCCCAGTACCAGGTTGTTAAAGGTACTGTGGATGGACTAATTATCCCACTGGTTTGTAAATGTGTATTGATCTTCATGAGTGACTTTATGGAGGTGAGAGTAAACTAGTATTATTTCACAAATACTGGTCCCATCTCTGGGTCTGTGGGTATGGTAGTTGAATGTATATCTGTGCATCCACAGTTATAGGAGTCCACTGAAAAGATATCCTGGAAGTCCAGGAACATCTGTCAGGAGCTTCTGCCTTTGTTCCTCAGTTGTACAGGCATCAGCAAGATGGATCTCCTCCTCGACCATCTGCTTGAAACCTGGAAATACTTTTGGTTTGGCAATTTCAGCTGCATCCTCCAGTTGAGTGGGGAGATCTCTTTTTATGGTGTTAGCCTGCATAGGAGGTTCCATGGATTTGAGGTGGCTACCCTTGACTCTGCAAACCACCTCATCCTCCCTGATGTTGCAGGTCACGTCTTCCACTCCAAAAGGGCAGGAAGAGTACAACAAGAAATTCCCCACATATTGGGTAAAGATCTGCTCTGGAGGAATACCAGTGTAGTGGTCAAATCAGTTGTTTGGAATTGGCCCAATAATTTAATTACCTAAATCAATAGAATAATGTTGGGCATCAACCGCCATTCCAATAAAGGTGTCTGCATCCAAGGTGATACGTTGAGAGTCGCTGTTATCCACCAATTTTTGAATGGTTTCATGTTCTAGTTCGACTAGGGGTGTTGGATGTAAATACAAACCTTGTTGTTGGAGAGGATAATTCAAATTTCTATAGGCGTCCTGGTGTTTGAGGTTCTGTCCTCGCTTAATTTTGATGGGAATTGTGAATTGTCACACCTGTCCTGGGATGGTAACCTCTTCTTGCACTTCAACTTCAACTGCATAAGGCAGCAATTGAACTCACTGGAATGCTTTTACAAAATTGGCAAAGCCAATGGAGTTACACCCCAGTTGTGAGCAGGCTTTATTATTAATTAGGTCTACATTGATTGTAAATTGGTTGAGAATGTCGCTATCTAAATTTGAAAAAGGGACATCGCTCACAACCAAACAGTTATGTTCTATTTTTTTGTCGCCAATGGACATTTGTAGCATACACCTACTATTCAAGAGATGTTTGGAATTTGGGCTTGCAGACCACCTTCCCATTTATCAATCAATTTAAATGTGGTAATGGTCTGATCTTTTGGGAGTTTCCTGAATAATGCTTTGCTGATGAAGCTTCTTCCATTATTCAGGCATACTCTGGCGAGGACAGGCTCTTCCCGTCATTTATCTGACTGTGGAAAAACAAATGCTCACCCTTTTTCTGAAGGTCAGTCAGACTTTGTGCTGGTCTTTCATCATCTTTTGTCATGGGACATGGGTTTTCTTCTAGTTTTGAACTATTATACAATGTCTGGGTGTTTCTTACCAGTGTGGAATGCCACTTGAAACTGGGTAGAAGGTTGATTTTCAAGAATTGAGAAGAGTCCCCATCACCAGTTTGTTCTCTTACAGAGATAACAGTGATGTCTCGGACCTGTTCTGGAAATGAAACTCTACTTTCTTGGAATGTTGCTCAATCAAATGACATGTGCCATTCAAACTCACATAATTTGTGCTATGTTTTAATTTGATTGGCTGGTTAGTCTGGGTCCCGTATTAAGTCTAGTGGTTCTAATGACGCACACCTGAGCAGGATTTAAGGCCCCCTCAGGTGCAGGCCATTAAAAAAAAGGCAGAGCAGTAACAGGAGTTACAGTCTGCCATTGCAGCAGCAGAAGCAGAGAAATGGAGCCGCCTGCCCGCTCTGTATTTGAAGTGGACATCGGTCCTTAGACAGACTTTGAGACTAATAATTTGAAGTGCAGAGTTTGTGCAGCAGGAAGCAGTGTTTTAGCAGGCTTTTCCCTTGGGGTGAGAGGCTCTCCTTATTGTGTGCCTTGGGCACCGCAGTGCACTGGGAGCAAAAAGAGCTCCTTTCCCGATCGGTGCGGGGTGCAGGAAAAAGACTGAAACAGTCAGCCACACAGAATGCAGCTGAAGAAGCAGAACTGGCAGTGGCAGTGGATTGAACAGCTACATATAAAGAAACCGGTAAGTTTACCTTTGTTGGGAATTCCCAGACTGCTCCATAGTCAACTGCTGGCTACTGATAATTATTGTGAATACCAAACTAAAATAAGAAAGTCATATTGGCATAACAAGAACTTTTCAAGAAGACAAGTCGAGAAAGGTTATCATCATTATTCCCAAAGTCAAGAATATTGCCAAGATAAAGAGGGGACAATATTGGAGCAAGCTAAGAACCACCATTGCCAAAGTAAAGAGGGGGCAATACTTGAGAAAGCATATAACCCACATTGTAAAAATAGCAAGAGAACACCATTGCAGAATGATTGTAAACATTATTCCCAGAGTGAGTAAGAGGAAATAGTTGAGCAAGACATCAACAAGCTTTACCTAAGCCAAAGAGGGGTAAGTGTAATAAAAAGACATTGTATGCAGTTAATTGATATGAAAGTGAGAAGACAAGAGTGGGAGGAAAGAAGCCCTCCTGGTAGAAAGTATCAAGGAGGAGAGGAGCATAACCTACATTTCATGTGGCAATTAAAACAGTGCAACACACATCATCAATGTGTATTATTTCTTCCAAGAAGAATTTCGATGTTGTTGTAAGTCTAAAGGTTTGAAGCAAGCCTCACTACACAGTACTTGTAGTAGTGTTTGGAGTTTTGTCCTGGCCAGCGACAATACCAGGAAGAAATCGTTGAAGTACTATGTTGTGGTTGGAGTATGTGGAGAAGAGGAAGTGGTAAGGCCACTAATGTGTTGTATGAATTGTGGTGAAATCATCCTGACAAAACATTGTTGTTGCTACAGAAAAATTGTGAAAGTGTTTGTTTTCTCGAAAAGAAGACGGTACATTGAACTATTGACTACAAATGGAGAGAAAAATACTTTTTTCGTTTGGTTGAACGTTTGTTGAAAACCAAGTAAAATACGTTTTGAAAAAGAAGAACTTTATGACCCCAACTTGACTTTCTTATTTAGAACTTTGATTGAAAATCCTTCTTTGAATCTGGCAAAGGGGATCCAACCCAGGTTACATGGATACACAGTTAATAGGTTTATATTGAGTATACGTGTTATTTCTGTTAAACCTACCTTTTTGAGTTTGATGCATCTGTAAGTGGAAGGAACACATTCCTTTTATAAGAGTGTTTTCCTTTAGCTTTAGTTTGATAGGCAGGGACATCCTCTTTAGGTTAGGTATAGCGAGACGTTTGTCACACCCTTATGAGTTAATAAAATGGCTACTTGTGAAAAACCTTTACTACTTTGTCTACCTCACATTTCTGACCCATCACAGTATCCACAAGGACTTTCCTTGTTACCCATCCTTTTCAAATGTATGTATATATATATATATATATATATATATATATATATATATATATATATATATATATATATATATATATATATCCCTTTAACTAACTCATCAACTAGTTAGATTTGAGTCTGTATTTTTGCCAACAACATCAACACCCTACTTCTTTTAACATGAGATCACATGTCATTGGCAGCCAGGGAGAGGATATGCTTGTAAGTGATGGACAGCTGGACGAAGAGGATTGGTTGAAGCTGAATCTTCTAAAAATCACATAAAGCAATTCCAGCAACAGCCAGGTGTACATGACATATGATATTAGAAATGATCATGTGAAACAACAATCACCAGTTCACACAATATAATAAAGCACTTTGTGTGGTGGTAGAAACACTTGTCACTGTAATAAACACATCATGGTGCCGGGTATGTCCCATCATGGGGCAAATGCATGTCGTCATGAGTGGAGGGTCATTCTGTAGGTAGTGATGGGCCATTAGCAGTTTAGCAGTGACTGTGATGTGTGTGTGTGTATCATTTTAAATTGTAGGCATGTTTGCCATTAATGAATTGAGATGAAGGATTTGCATGTGCAATCAATACTGATCTTTGCACCTGTGGGGTAAAATATAGCCCCTGAATGCCAGAGATTAAGAGGCCAGAGTGATTTGAAGGAAACTGGCTAAGGTGGAGTCCGATTGAAGTTTAAAGCCAACACAGAAATGGTGATATCAGACATGAGGCCTTTTGAACTAAAGGCAGGCCTAAATCTCAAATGAAGGAAAGATATGCTGGGAAGTTCAAAAGTGCAAAGATATGCACAATGCATTTCAGCCAGGAAAGAGAAAGACATGTGACTGAAAATGCTGTTTTACTAAATCATGGAGCGCTGCACTTTTTACTTAAAGAGACAGATATCATCATGTACATTATCTTCAATATAATACCAGATTGTGCTCCAGAAATCACAAGTGAAACCAAGCTTATTGCAATTATAAGAAATAAAATAACTTCCTTTTTCCTCAGACAAATAGAATTATGCAAAGAGAAGTGCTCACTTGGTTTGAAGGTGAACATGGTGTTCTCATATAACTTCCCTTTGCATGGACAGTCCAGAATGTCTTTTGCAATTGTGAGATTATAGAAATACATTACACATGGCTATAAAGCCCGGATGCCTTATAAAATGCTTCATGTAAAATGTATTGTGTGTGAGTTTAAAAACAAAGCCATTTCTTGCAGAATTGTACATACAGCTGGGCATTTCTACTGAAAGGACACTTTATCATCAAAGACCTTTCCTCTGCTTGTCCCGGAGAGGGGCCTCTGGTTGTCAAGAATCAATCAGGTCCATTGCTTAAAAATACAAAGGAATACACTGCCACTGATGGAAACCACGGCGGAAATAGATAAAGCCCTGCCTGTTTTTTATGCAGACGTGACCTTGAGACTACAACTCCCATAAAATGTTTGTTAAAGCTATAGCCAGGAACATTGGGAGCCAAGATGGGATTGGCTAATATAAACATGAGCCATCATCTGGCTGGTGACATGCTTAAGGGTAAATGAAACTTAGAAAGATAAAACTGGGGGCTAGACTGAGCGAGCCATGTGAGGCAGGGGTTTAATTAATAGAAAATACATTTTATTGTATAAAAAGGGCAGCATATACGTCACAACGCTCATTCCAGACTTTTATTAAAGGTGACAATAATCCCCTTTGAAGCAAGCCAAAACGAGATTTGATTTGGGCCTTCCCGTGATTCCGAGAGATTTGAAAGTTGCTTTGAGGGTGAAGGACAAAATTAAAATGGGATCTATGAAGTGGCATATTTTTCACTAATGTGGCTCCTGAATAAATGAAGAAAATTTGTATCTCTGCACAGGAAGGATGTGCCAACTTCAGATTAGCATCATCTGATTTGCCTTAAAATGTAGTTCTTAAAAAAATATCCATACATGTAAAGATTTGAAAAATGAGGGTACTTGCCATGTTGATAGATGTTCATAGTTTTAAACATGCCAAACCCACATGTCAGTTTGGGATGACAAAGCTTTCTCCTACCTCAGCTTTCCTAACTCACACCCCTCAACTTGTCCTATTAGTACACAGGTGGGAAGTGGGTGGAGCGAGCCAACCAATCCATTCTGCGGGAATAATGACAAGTTTTTGATGTCATTTGCCCTATAAGTAGACTGGTTTGCATCAGAGCGGGGCTTTTTCACTTATTCCGGGAGATAACCTGCCGCTGAACTCTTGCAAGAAACACCCAGTTCTTGCATTGGAGACAGGGACTATCCTTGACTGACACCCTTGCTGTCCCAGAGGTGCCCTGCTGTTCACTGATGTCCACTACACAGCCTCTACTGTAAGTAAAACTATTCCAAAGCCATAGCATTTGTAGGCCCTGCAGTCTCAAGTATTGTTTTTGTTATATCACCATGACAAAATACCCTGTCTGTCTGTTTAGTTTATTAGCATATTTAATTAAAGTAAATTAATGAATTCCCCTATAACAATCATGGGATGTGTTTTGTTAGCCTTCAAAAGTAAAACGACCCTGCCAGTGTGTTTCGAGCTGTTATATACATAAAGATTTAATTGACTATTTGTAAGAAAACCCCTGACCTCAGTACAGAAAGGCGGGTCCTGAAACCAAAAGAACTAATCCCAAAACTCTGTTTCCAAATGAGTGTGCAGGGGGCAAAACGAAATTCCCCATTGACCCCTTTCATTTTAAACCAGAAGTGTGAAGCCTTGTATTTCCTTTGCATGTGTGGTGGAAAAAACTAAATTGTTCTTTGTTCCCATCGTGCTCTGATCCAAACCACACAACCCTGCCTGTTCTTTTTATGTTTGGCAAAACGAATTTTCCCATTGTTTTTCTTTCCCTCATATTGCATTTGTAGTAATAAGTGCAAAAATGGTTTTTCCCCTTGAATATCTTTTCCAAAGAGTGCATTTTTCTATCAGAACCGAAAATGATTTTTTCATTGCGTTCCCACTCTCTGCCACTTGCCTTCAATTCAGAGGGGTCATGTCTAATTGATGTTTGGACGGTGGGGGTTTGCTGGGCGAAAAAGCATTATAACCAAATCAGCAATCACTATGTGCCTTGAATTGTTATTTTTCTGTGTTGGTGAGTGATTTGAAAAGAAAGCTGCACGAAATAGTGACTGCATATCTTAATATTTTCTCTGTGTTGGTGCCATTACAGTAGTCATTTTTTTCCTGGCGTTGCCACAGCATTGGTTGTTGGTGTTAGTCTGTTTGTCAAATTTGATATAAATTCATTTATAAATATATATTCTTACTACACACCAGTCTGGTTCCTAGTCCATTGTGTACCGGGTATTTGTTGGGATTGGGTGCGAGATGGGTTGGAGGCCTTACCAAAGTGAACCTTAAAGGATAGTTCCGGGACTTTTTTTTTATTGTCCCTACGGTTCGGCCATGTGTTTTTAAGCATAAATCGGTAGATCGTAGAAAACTTTCCTATGGACCTTACCCGACTTTTCGTCCATTAACGCACTCGAAATCAGCCGCCATTTTCTGATAATCCTATCATTTCCCCCCATCGCCCTGGCTCACCTGCTTTTGCGGCACTAAATCAAATCCCCCGCCCCTGAAACAGACTTTATCAAAACATTCATATTCCCCGCCTCTATCCGTGACGTGACTGTGCTGCGTAGGCAAACGCGCCCAGGCGTCTTCTACGCGACTCCACACAGAACCCGGAAATCAACACAGATCAGCTCACAACACAGCGTGCCACAATTCGGAATATGAAACTGTACTTTTAAATCAAACCGCAAGATTGTAAATTTGGTAAAGTACATTTATTTGACATCAAATGTTTAGAGAACATTCAGCGATTTTCATTTTTATTTGCTCACGTTCCAAAAAGTTCGTTTTGAGGCACGCGATGTTCCTTTGCTGTACACAGGGTCTTAGATCATCTCACAATACAGCGCCACAATTCGGAATATGAAACTGTGGTTTAAAAGCAAACTGCAAGATTGTACATTTGGCAAAGTACATTTATTGGACATCAAATGTTTAGAGAATATTCAGCGATTTGCATTTTTCTTTGCTCTCGATCCAAAATAGTTCGTCTTGAGGCAAGCGATGTTCGTGTGCAGTACACAGGGTGTTGGTTTACGATAAAATAAGCTCTTCGGTCGCACTGATAATCGCATGGCTGTTCCAACAACGAAGCACTAGGCCACCACAACGGTCTGTATGTTGCATCTAGCCGTTAGTACCGCGTAAGGGCATACTTGTACTTGGCGATCGTCCCATAAAATGGTCAGGGTGGTAACATTGTTCACGCGGAGAAGCAACTGGCGGTTGAAAAACCCATCCGCCGGTGTCTGGTACTCGTGACACAGACAATAATGAGTGATGTACCTGTTTTAAAAACATAAAAAATGAAATTAGTCTCACCATCAGATCTTTATTAAAATTATTCATTTTATATATTAGGTCGGGAAATTATTTCATAGCTAGGACAGTGCAACTGGGTATTATACGTCATTTCCTGTAACCCACCCCCTCTCCTCCGCCTTTTTCACAGCCGCCTGAGCGCCAGTGGACCACTTCGTCACTGATATGATATAATATGGCATTTGCAACGCGCCTATACACAAGTGTTTCAAGTCGTGGCGAGGCGGGGGGGGGGACAAGGAGAAGACAGACAACGATCCTACAAGGCCAGGTGTCATTCAGATCGCGCAAGTGCAGGGGTAGGGGGAAGGTAAAAGTGCAAGGGGAAGGGGAGGGGGGAAGTGGAGTACAAGGTAAGTAGCATAAAATAATAAATACATAGGGCCAGCTGGTGGCGAGTGCAAGGTAAGTGCAGAACAAGTGCTGGGAAGGGGGGGCTGTAGGATACTGAGACAGTCCCCCAGTGCAGGGGTTGACAGGGAGGCAGTGCAGGTGGAGAGTGGAAGGGCCCAGGACTGAGGTCGCAGACAGTGGACCAGTTGTAGCAGGGGAGAGGGAGAGAGAAAGCAGAAGCAAAGAGTAAGGTTTTGAGGTGCTTCCGTAAAAGGAGATTGTTCACCTCCTGCGCGGTACAAAACAATATGCCACATTGAACGAACAAGTACAACTTAACCCGTCTTTAAAGCTACTGTATAGTAATTAAATTGCGGTATAAACTCACCTAAAGAGTTACTTACATTATATTTGCATTTTCCATTGTGTCTGTGCGTAGGGCAGCCCCGAAATACCACTCCTTCTATGCCGACGTTATTTCTTCTAATGAACGAACATTAAATGGCTATCGTTTCTGAAATTTTATTCATTATCGTTTCTTACGTTATTGCACCACACCCCCAAAAAGAAGTCTTTCGGGATGGTCCCGGCCTGTCAAGGTCAAATAACAATAGAACCTTATACTGAGTCGTGGGCCATTCCGGCACCCGAGCAAATAATCAAAGCAGCTGACCTTCACTTTGAACGAGCACACATTCCTAGTTAGCTACATTCAGTGTAAGGCCATCTCACAGGACTTGAAATTTACACTCCATCTTTGCATTTTGTCTGCGTGCTTTGCAGCCCCAGAGAACCATAAATACGGAGACATTCTATATTTTTTGAAAAATGATTTATATTACTGTTTGGTTTAATTTAATGCGCAAATGAACAAGGTTGGATAGACACATTGCATGTACACTGAGCAATCACTTTTATTTACACAATACATAGCTACACATATTCAATGGGCCTGCGACATGAGGAGACTCGAGAGCAAAGTCAGAGGTGACACCCGGGTGGTTCGCACTACTGCACGGTGAAGGGAGGGGCAAGGGTGGAGAGACACATTGCATGTACACTGAGCAATCACTTTTATTTACACATTACATAGATACACATATTCAATGGGCCTGCGACATGAGGAGACTCGAGAGCAAAGTCACAGGTGACACCCGGGTGGTTCGCACTACTGCACGGTGAAGGGAGGGGCAAGGGTGGAGAGACACATTGCATGTACACTGAGCAATCACTTTTATTTACACATTACATAGATACAGATATTCAATGGGCCTGCGACATGAGGAGACTCGAGAGAACAGACAATCAAATTACAATCATTTAAACCGTGATGTGTATTTCTCAATGAGCTCTTCTTTAGGTGGACATGGAACAGAGGCAATGTTGGGTGGCAATGCAGTTGTCCCCTGCACAGGTTCGTTCACAACTCCATGTATGTGCCTATCTAGGACATCAACAATAAGTCTCTCAATAAACTCATATTGCATATCCTCAAACACTCGTTTGATCACCCATTGTTTACTTCTTTTAGTGAAGGCCTTATTGTAGCGAAGCGTCCCTAAAGTTCCGGTCGTCCTACTTTGTTGACGGCCAACATTATGGTTATGTGCCAAGACCGCTAGAAGAGTCCGATTTATCATGCCCTCCATGCCAAAATGCAATTGTTTTGGCCTGTACTTTAGGCACATATTGTGAAACACCTCCAAATCTCCTGTGTGGCAGAATTCCGTGAGTCCCCTCAAATCTCTTGTTATAGTTTTATCAAATACAATCTTTTCAATGGCTTTGTGAGTGGGTGATGAAGGAATCAACCACTTCTTCTTCCGTGCCTCCTCTGTGGACAAATGGCCATGTTCACAATTGTGGAAATGTTGGTTTGTGTTCCAACGGTGAACGTTGGTACAGTGTAGCATTACTGACCGCCATTTTTCCAGTAGAATTTCCAACGACCCTCCACATGTTTTTGAGCTCCACCAAAGATGGTTGCTGATTGACTTGGACCACTGTGAAATACCTTGCATATCTTTTTTTTTTACCTGCAGCCGACATTTTTTTATTGATTGTTTTTGCAAGATGCCAAACGTCAAATTGGTGATTTATATTTTTGTACTCTTCTCTCATTGTCTTGGCAATTGAAACGTGTCTGTCCGTGGCTATCAGGTCGATCACCATTCCCCGCGATTGTAGTTCTTGCAATGATGCTACAAAGCCAACTTTCTCCATGGCCACTGAGGATGTACTTTGTGACACCTGCACGACCACCGAACTCACAATTTTCTTACTTTCCATGTCCTGAAAGTGGTAGGTGCAGTACTTGGCTGAAAATCCTGGGCTGTCGCACTGTCTATCACCGGCTAGCCTGAACCGTTTGCCCGCGAATGTACGATCAATAGACATTTTTTCCATTCTCCAAGCTTCGCTAATGGCTGGAAATAGATAATCGGTTTGGTATTTGTAGAACTGAGTTTTCGCAATGAAATGGATTCCCACAAACTGAAAGAAAGACTCTAACTTTTTAAAACTTGAACCACTAAAAAGTGCAGCCGCTGCACAAAGTAGATTGCCTGCTGGCAGTTGCCCCAGCATGGGTTGTGCAGACCATGACAAAGGATGATATTTTGTACAGGTGGCATGTATTTTAAGGTTAGTGCCTCGAATTGCACGAGTCACATTAATCAATGGCTCCCCACATACTTCCCCACCAACCGAATGCCCACATTTCATCCGAATAATAATATCAATCAAACAACTATCGAATACAATGAATTTGGCCTCTTTCCTTATACTGTCACTCTGCATCCCAGCTGGTTCGGCCTGTAACGTTGAGGACATGTCACTCACATGAAAGGTAGAATCTCTGATATCGTCTTCCGCTATGTTCAGTGATATTGATGGTGTTTCATTGTCGTCCACTTCATTCTCTTCCATTGCAACATCTGTTCCTTCTCCGGCGATGGGTGAATAAAACAATTTCTTCAACTTTCTCGCGGTCTTAGTTTTTGCGGGTGTGGATTCTGTGAATTGATCTCCGACTGCATCCGAACTACCAGGAGGACATTCACTATCAATGGCTGGTGGTGGTATAGCTCCGTTGTCAATCACTTGATATTCTTCCCATTGGCACGATGCATCTCCAGTCTCAAGTCCCTGCCAAAAGGTTTGACAAGCAACATCTCTCGTTCGCTTCACTGTCTGTGTAGATCTAGTTCGTACACCCACTCGCAACTAGAGGACAGATTGGAAAAGGGATGTTCAGTTTAAACACAACTTACAGTATTGAACTAATAACAGTGAAAAACAACATAATGTAGTGACCAGGACACTAACCTTCTTTTGCTTTCTTTTCTTTGAAACTTTCTTGCCTCGAACTTCAACATCAGGACGCTGTTGCTCCGACTCGTGTGTGCATGTCTCCACTTCCTCTTGCGCTGCAACGACTATATTTTCATGATAAGCACATCCATCACGCACTGTCGCTCCATCGACTCCCTGAAACATAGAACTTTCATTAGTATGTATAATAATATCGAAAACACAAAATGTACTTGGGGACCAATACCCACGTACATCTCAATAGCAAAACACGAATGAACGCTTTGTGTAGAACATTCAAACGACAATTATTCACGCATTGTTGATCTAGTTAGATGGAACTGTCAAGATCCATACCTCGGGCTCCTCATAGACTTCCATTGATGATATTATTGAAGATGATGCTTCAGTAACTCCCTGAAACACAGTAATTGCATTAGTATGGTTTTCTATTTTGTTAAAAAGAACATAAACTTTGTGCAGGCGTCAACGGCTCATCTAAATAGACCTGCACAAATGATCAGTTGTCTAAAATAAATAATGGATATGTAAATATGATTCGATTTGCTCGATCGTTGGAAGTGTCACCACCCAGAGATCTGCATCAACTACTAGGGGTGATGTTCTTGTAGAAGAAGCTCCGTCATCTCCCTGAAACATAGTACTTGCGTTAATAAAGAAGGAAGTATAGCGGATGTAATCACGTCATATGATTTCGCTTGATCGAACTGTCAGTATCCATACCTCGAAATGCATAAGAACATCAAGGGACGATGTAACTGCGATGCACACTTCTGCAAGCTGTTGCGCAGACCCGTAACTGCATGCTCCCCCTTCTTCTTGGACTAATGCTCCATCGACTCCCTGAAACATAGGACTTTCATTAGTAATGAACACAATATTGAAAAAAGAAGACACATAGGAGGGCGACGACAGAAGGACATATCAATGGCTAAAAACGAAAGAAACATTGTGTGTAACAATCACGCTACAAGAATGCAAGATCTGATGATCTCCATCGATGGAACTGTCCGGAAACGTACCTCGAGCATCTGAGTGACATCAACGGTTGAAAGACAGTACTTGCATTATTTTTGGATAACAATAATTATAACTGAAAACAAAGACTAGAGGACGAGTACAAGGGTGTACCATTAGGTAAAATAATTACACGATAAATTAAAACTATTGATTTACATGCCTAAAACAAGTCAGTGGCAGAATAGCCAAGTAAGATTACCCGATAGGCGCTTGAAGTGGCTGATGACTGCAATAACGACACGGATGGAGAATCTTCCGCCTTCATATTGAGTGGATACATAAATGGGGAAATTATTGTTAGCTAATGCTACACACTACCGCAAGGCCGAGAGATAAATACGTAAACTTGACTCACCAGTGGAGGGATGTGGACGAATAGAGTGGGAATAGCGGTTGAGAGCAATTTTCGCCTCGCTCGCGGTGTGTTCTTCTTTATTAGCAATGATGTGGAGTACATGTCTGAGCTAAAGTGCCTGCTGCAGATGCGGTATCGATCACCCCTCTTGTCCGCAAAGACTTCTAGGACTCTACTTTCAAGCTCAGACGGTGGATATCCGCAATATCGGACCCATTCTCTTATCTGATCTATTGTCTTAGGGAAAACATGCATTATAGTACCTTCAGATTTATTATGGGTCTTCGAAGGGCAACCGCCAATGGAACAGGCAAGCATTGTGGAAAGTTCTGAAAAGTAAAGATCAACAATTCTCTATGAATACCAATGTAAACTCAGAACATGTGACTAGTTCCTTGCATGTACTGTCTTGAACGAAAAGAAATTGGACGCAAAATGATTATGGTACATGGCCTTACCTTGACGAACAAACAGTTAGATGCAGGGATCAGAGTAGTTTCTTGTCGTAGAACAGGGAGCAGTTCACAGGTTGCAAACTGAGGAGTTTCCTCGAAGTGTTCACGGAAGTTCACAGAGACGAAGAGCAGATAACCAGCACCTTCACGGGTTGACTAGCAAAGCGCAAAGAAGTGCTCATTAGAAATATGAAGTGGGTTATAAAGAATTCGAAACAGGGGTGTGTTTGTGAATGAATGACGTGTATATGTCGTGGCATTATGCGGTTTGCAGGGGGCCGTCCAGCGTGAGGGGGGATGCTTGGCAGGAGACACGGGGTCTGGAGGTAGACATGGGAACAACAACCCATGCTCTATAGACCACTTTGAAGTGTACATGGTGTTTGGCACCTCTTGGCCTTTATCGCTCCCTGACAGCTCCACTTGCCAGCACAAGTACCCCGGTGCGAACTGCCTTTGATAGGGCGGGGGTGGATTGGGGCGGTGGTCGTGCAGACAAGACAAAGGAAGACTCGTGAATGGAGACACACTTATGTGGATTGCAGGGGGCCGTCCAGCGTGAGGGGGGATGCTTGGCAGGAGACACGGGGTCTGGAGGTAGACATGGGAACAACAACCCATGCTCTATAGACCACTTTGAAGTGTACATGGTGTTTGGCACCTCTTGGCCTTTATCGCTCCCTGACAGCTCCACTTGCCAGCACAAGTACCCCGGTGCGAACTGCCTTTGATAGGGCGGGGGGGGGTGTGGATTAGGGCGCTGGTCGTGCAGACAAGACTCGTTTGCCGCAGGGCCTCACCAAGGAGAGGCCATCTCACTGCATGTAAGAGGCAGGCTGAAGGATCTAGTACATGGAAGGCAGGGGGGTGAGTTTATAAATACCTCAGCCTCCCAGGAGAATATATGGGTGCAGTTCACCCTGGAGACCCTGGATGCCTAGGCAGTTAGTCAGCAGCAGGCTGGTCTGTGGTGGCAAGGCGGCACGGGCCAGAGGGGGTCATCTCTGTACCCGGTTACCAAAGGGATGATTTATTATGATCAACCATATTGATTATTTACCTATAACCATGTTTTGTATCAATAAAATCCAACGGCCTTCCTTTTATTGCCAACGCTTGAACAAAGTGGTGTGGTAAGTATTTTTGGGGGAGGAGGCAAGGCCGGGAGGCTTGATGCCAACCCGCAAAATAACATATGTATGTCTGCTGCATATGGGTTCAACGGTTATGTGGATTGAAGGTGGGCGGCCAGCGTGAGGGAGGATGCTGGCCGGAGACATGTGGTGTGACAAGACAAGGCACAGGAAGACTATTCAATGGAGACACACTAGATTCATTTAAAAAATCAAAACAACCATTGTTAAAATATATGTTGGGTTTTATTTTAGATCTTAATTTCAATTGAACATAAATAATAAACATTACACATTGTAAAGTTCCGGTTGCAGCACATCCAGGGAAAATCCGCGGTATTGTCCACTGTCGCTGGGGAAATGTTGTCTAATGGCAAGTACCGCACAGGCTGGTATTACTCTCCGAACGCGGTGTCCGAGCCTCCCGTGAAGCCACCAAGTGAAGCAACGATAGGCCACCAGCCTGTACCACCTGTGAAAATGAAAGATGCAAACTGTATTAAAATGACAAAACTTTCTTATCACTGTCGATTCAGGTAAAAAATGTCATTCTGCTTTGAAAAAAATTCTATCTAGAATATGACATAGTAGTGGCATCACTCACTGACATCAAAACCAGAGTATACTTACTCGTTACTCGGATTACGCGGACGAACAGTGCCGCGAAGTTTGTGCATAAGCACCATCATCATCCTCAACACTGTCCGTGAGAGGCAGGCTTCCCTGAACTCTGGCAGCTCGGTGATGCATTGCGGACTTGGCTCGCCTTCCGAAATGTAGGCCAAGCACCCGGAATTTTCACGGCAGCAGCAGTTCTCCTCCTCAGTTGGCATTAGCTCGCACCGATTGCACGTGCACCAGGTGGAGACGCCGTCCATGCGACATGGTCCAGGCTCTTCATCCGTTGACTGGTCCTCCCAACTGCCGTCCGAATCCCCATCGTTTTCGCGTGCTTGCCTTTCCAGTAGTTCTTCCTCGGTGTACTCGGGCTCGTACATATACGGCATTATTGTAGCCATTGTGTGGTAAAGAAAGTAAAATAATTTACAGAGATGGTACAGGTGTTCACAAGGCCTAGAAGCGGCGAAGGTAGCTGACCAGAGCACAGAAACGAGTCACAGAATACTCAAAGTAACACAGAGAGAGTAATGGAATCGAAAATCTGCTGCTGTGTGTTGTGAAACGGTGTGTTTATACTTATTGAGGAAAGAGGCGTCCTGCCATTTCCATGGCGACACTTCATTAGCTGAGGCACAGCGATTGTTGACACGAAACGTGCTTTGGCGTTGGGAAATGGGTGGTACGCGTCTGCTGATGTCAGGCTCAGGGGCGGGGGATTTGATTTAGTGCCGCAAAAGCAGGTGAGCCAGGGCGATGGGGGGAAATGATAGGATTATCAGAAAATGGCAGCTGATTTCGAGTGCGTTAATGGACGAAAAGTCGGGTAAGGTCCATAGGAACGTTTTTTACGATCTACCGAGTTATGCTTAAAAACACATGGCCGAACCGTAGGGACAATAAAAAAAAAGTCCCGGAACTATCCTTTAACAAAATAATACTGCTCTGTTGTGCGCCACCTTGACTGGAGGGAAAGGAACTCCCACAGTTGAGTGTGACTGTGTAATAAACCGCACCAAAATTGGGGGCTCATGCCGGATTGGTAGAGTTTTCACTCGTGACAGTGCAGTATCATCAGACAATTCATTTGGGTGTAATTGCATTGCAGTGAATGGAAGGTTGTATTGCATTGTGAAGGTGCCATTCAGACCTGTACCCTGGGTTTCACGGCGGTGTTTAGATAGAGCAGTGTTTATTTTAGTTGTCATTGTGAGTAGAAACTAAGCAGGAACAGGGTTGAGATTGATGCCCTTGCATAGAGATCATATTAGGTGCAGAACACATTTTAGAATGAGCACCATAGAAATCAATATGGCCAGAAAGCACCTTCTATCCAGATTGTTTATAAAAGGTAAATGGGTAGAACAGGAACATGAAATGTACCAAGCCAGAATGCTGCAGGAGGTTACCTCTGCACATGCTGATATGTGGCAGGATAAAGAGATGTTACATCAGGCCCTGACAAACTTTTACATGACATAGACCAGCAAAAATGAGCAAATTAAAATGGCTCAGCTCAAAGCATATATGTACTTCCATATGTTGATCATGGAAGAAAGGTAACAGGATAGTGTAGCCTCTGTGTAAAACCAGTCTGAGCTTTTGGATCAAGCACAGAGAGAGCTGAAACAATTAGAGGAAAAAGCGCAACAGAGCCAACATTCAGAGTTGAAATTGGAAAACATTATTCAGCTGCTAAAAATGAGTTAGTGACACAGGGGCAAGGGAATTTAGAGCGAGTGGCTCAATTTTCTGTACTGAAAGGAGAGTATCAAGAAGGGGTTGAAAATTTGAGCACGAGTCAACACATATTATGTG
Organism: Ambystoma mexicanum; assembly: GCF_040938575.1. NCBI lineage: Eukaryota > Metazoa > Chordata > Amphibia > Caudata > Ambystomatidae > Ambystoma > Ambystoma mexicanum. The sequence continues at coordinate 910,487,364 of NC_090932.1, forward strand.
AGCAGGTTTTTCACAATAGAGCCTGCTTAGGGGAAATGTTCATATTTCAAACTCAGATTAAACTACTGAAAGTTGTAAGTAGCCAGTTGGTCATTAGGGATGTCAATTTCCAGGGTGAATTCAATCAGATGCGCCATGATCTGAACACTCTGAAACAACAGAGAGAGCAGTTCAGGGAAGAGAATAGCAAATTGAGTAAAGATAATAGTTCCCTGTTTCGGGACGCGCGTCAGTTAAAGATGGACGTGGAGAAAAGTGAGTTATGTTCTCAGGAACTGACTGACATGAGCATAGAACATGAAAAGTTAAGGGAACATGTGAGGCAAGCAGATGGTGACATAGAACAGGCAACCGAGGCCAAAATTGCACAAGGAGAGGAGATTAGTCTCCAGAAAAAGAAGAGGTCTGAATATGCTCAGACAATACAAGCCTCACAGAAGGAAAATGAGTCCCTTTGTGAGGAGAAGAGAGACCGAGTATTTGCACAAAATAAAGTTCTAGGAGCTACTCAAGCACGGGTAGCAGAGTTGAAAACTCAGGTCTCTATATATCACCAAGAGACAGGGGCTGAGAAAAACAAACCTGAGAGGTTGGAAGGGGAAATAGCCAAATACAAACAGGCTTTGAGGCACCCGGCCAATTAGAGTATGGAAAAGCATCCTCCGATCACTGATGTATGACCTCTGCACCAGGGACCTCAAGTCAACTGTCAGGAGTAATCATGGTGCTGGACTACTGATAGTGAGGGTAACAATAAAACTAGCATTTGGCAATGGAATAGACCCAAGATCAAGTACACCAGAAGACTTCTCTGTTTATTGCAGGGAGAGCCTTGGGAGATCAAGAAGGGCCCAGGAACTACATTTCGCAGCAGGCCTGTGTAAGCACGAGCCTGCCGACAGTAACAGAGAGACTCCCGGGAGTGCGCGCATGCGTGAGCCACACCCGTGAGCTCCCGCTCGCACTACTGATTTCAGAAGGGATTGGACGTGTATGAGAGGAGATCCTGCAGGCAGACCAAACCAGACTTTCACCCGCCTGATAAACCGCAGGCCCCGCTGACCTACTTAGATAAGTGAACACGCTGAATCCATGTACTATCCGTGGCTATTAACAACATGCGCATGCTTTTGAATGCAATATGCGATTGAGGCACAGTCCGCTGCAATTCGCAAACTGTGCCGAACAGAGAGAGACTTTAAACTGCATGATTTTGCATGCTCACTCAGTGAGGGCAGGTCGTGAACGTTGTATAAATTGCAATCTCTTTGAGGAACAATACAAACCCATGGCAGCAGCAGTCCCGGGTAGAAAGGTTGCAGTGCTAAACGACCATGTGAACGCATGAACCTGTAAAACGACTGTAGTTTTCCACAGTTACATTCCGCACAGCTACTGCTGTGTATACTCATTATTTCTTTGGTATTTTCTAGAGGAACTCTCGGGACAATCCCTGACCGGCATGAACTTGCTCACATGGTGCAGTGGGCCAGGAAATCCGCAGCTAAGTAGCTTTAATTTGTCACAATAATGTTGTGTGAAATGCAGCAATTGTAAAGGTCTCTAAGAAATGTTTATTTCATATTGAATTGTGCAAAAGCTAGGTGCAGCCCATTTTGAACCGACATGAAGCAATGCTGGTGATTGTATGAATGCATGTAGAGAAAGCAAAGGCGGAGATCATACAATCCAGGATGGGCTGCAGGAGCTAAGGAGAATGTGCACCCTAACACCTCTTACCCAGCCACAACCTTTAACTAACACTCTTTATGGGTACCCTCATACCCCCAACCCATTCAACCCGTGCTTCCTAACCCTCTTCCCCAGTGGGTTAGGGAGGCCTGTGGTATCTGCTAATCCCAGGTGCCAAGACCTAATGGGGAAGGAGGTGTTCGTGCTGCCTCTTCGCAAGACTTTGCCGGGACCTGACAGAAATGTGAGCCAATCAGTAATTAAGCGCCCAGGTAGCACTATCAGCCATGTATGATATGTTGGCCCTGTTGCAGGAGCTCAAGGAGGCTAAAGGAGGCAAGATTATGTTAACATGGCAGGTCAGGTACAAACCCTAACAACTCAGAATTTAGTTCAAGCTATCCTGTTGGCCAGGGCCACCCCCCACTCCAGTACAGGTTCAAGTGTCCACCGAGCCCCCACTTCTGTTAGTGCCACCAGAGAGATACCATGGAGATCCATAACAGTTTAACCAATTTTAATGCAGTGCCAGTGGCATTTCTTAACCAAGCCCACTGTCTTTCGGACCTCCTAAGCGTATACTTCTTTTGTGATCTTGTATTTGGTCGGGGATGCTGCTTCCAGGGCTACGACCTTGTTATGCAAGGACAATGCACTCTTGTACAACTGGGATGAGTTTCTGGAAGAATTTGGTGAAATCTTCAACCGACGATCAGTGTCGTTAATCAAGGATACGGAGTTGCTAACCTTTCGCCAAGGAGGTAATGACCTCGTAACCCATGTGACTACTTTCAATCGGTTAGCAGTGGAAACAGATTGGCTACAGGAAAAAGGGATGGCTCTATTTTATCAAAGCCTAAGGGACGAACGAAAGGATTTAATAGCACGAGTAGATCCACAGCCAGATATTTGCTCCACAATGATCAATCTGGCTCTACGACTAAACCAGAGGCAAAACGAACAGAAGCAGGATCGAAGAAAGTGGCAACCCAGGCCACTAGTACGATTGGACCAGCAGAAGCCTTCCAAGGTAACTGAAAGAAGCTCAGAAGAACCCACGGAGATAGGGTCAGTACAGGGGCCGCTGTATAAAGAGGAGAAGGAGAAGAGATGATGTGATAAGTTCTGCCTGTATTGTGGGAAATATTGCCACTTTGTTCGAGAATGTCCCACAGAGCCAAAGGGAGAGTCGTCGGGAAATGCCAGCACTCGCCCCTGAGAGTGGTCCAGGTGAGCACATCTAAAGACACCCCAAGAGTCCTGGCTAATACTCATCAAATTCAAATACCCCATGTGATGATAGCAGGCCATTTAAGTTGGCGGGATAGACGAGTTCCTGTGTCTTTGATGGTGGATTCCGGAGCTACTGGCAACTTCGTCGGCGAGACTCTGGCACAGCAGTTTGGTCTTCCATTGATAAATAAGGAACAAGAAGAGTAGATCAAGTCAGTGCATGGTTCTGCACTGATATCAGGCCCCATTACCAAGCAAACACAACCTGTGCAATTGGAATGTTGGTTACAACACCAAGAAACTCTACAGTTCGATGTAATTACAGTGCTGTAGTTTGATTTAATCTTAGGACAATCTCGGCTAAGAGTTCACAATCCAACAGTGGACTTGGCCTCGGGAACCGTACGATTCCAGTCAATCCATTGTGTCAAGCATTGTAGTAACATGGAAGAAATGACCAAGGCGATAGGACACACAATAGGGAACATAGAGAACACGCTACCTGTTGAGTATGAAGACTACAAGGATGTCTATAGTAAAGTTGCCGCCGAAACCTTACCACCACACCGGACTTCTGACTGTTGAATTGATATTGAACCTGGGGCCATTCTAGCCTGCAGCCAGAAAGCAGAAGCAGAAAATGAACACCTGAAGGAATTCATTGAAACAAATATAGCCAATTGATTCATAAGGCATTCAACCTCACAGTATCCTCGCCCTTATTTTTTGTGCCGAAGAAAATGGGGGACCTAAGAATGTGCATAGATTACAGGGCAATCAACTGCATCACTGTAAAGAACCGGTATCCACTACCTTTCATACCTATCTTATTAGAGCAGGTACGAGGATCAATGGTCTACACCAAACTCGACCTACGCAGAGAATACCATCTCGTGCGGGTGAAACAGGGAGACTCATGGAAGACTGCCTTCCAGACCAAGTTCGGATTATACGAATACCAAGTTATGACGTTCGGGCTCTGTAATGCGCCTGCCGCATTTCAACATTTCCTAGACGAGGTATTACGGGGCTATCTGGACGTCTTTACAATCGTCTATATAGATGATATGCTCATCTATTCACGAAACATGGAAAAATGCAGAGAACATGTGAAAGCAGTTCTACAATGGTTGAGGGAACACAAGCTTTATGCCAAGCTAGGGAAATTTGATTTCCATCAGTCTACAGTGGAATTCTTGGGATTCATTGGGTCACCCCATGGAGTCAATATGGACAAAAAGAAGGTGCAGGCCATAATTGATTGGCCGCCTCCAGCCTCAGTGAAAGATGTACAAACTGCGTTGGGGTTCGGCATATCCTGTGCTGATTGAAACTCAAGCTCTCCATCACATCCTTCTTATTGGCTCCCATTCAGACTCCGGCCGCTCTGTTGCCTGCAATGCTTTTAAACTCTCCCACCTGTGAGATGCCAACTTCAGTTCAATGCACACTGTTCCTTATGGGCAGGGTGCTGATGGGGTATGCTCTTGATAGGTGGTACCGCCCAACCATATTAAAAGAGATAATGGAATAAAAGAGTTGATGGTCAATATCAAGATTGAAAACCTGGTTCTGCCATGAACGGAAAGAGGCCAAAATCAGAAGAAACAGGGCCTAGGAATACAAGTAGGTTCCACAGCAATGCATACAATACAGATCAGGCATGGTAGTGGTGATTGCCATGTTATATTTTACCCAGAATCAATCCGTTTCAAGAAAGAGAACTCCTACCAGCGATAGATTCTGATGTAAGGCTGCCTTTGTGTTACTACTATACATGTATTTAGTTTATTTATTTAACTGTTTTTTTATAACGCATCTAATACCATACCTGAGAGTTTCAAAGCGCGGATCGGGGATTCGAACCTCTGTTGCTCTGCATGGTTTTGCCTCCAAGACCAGTGTGCAGCCCAAGTGCTATCTATGGGTATACTCTTGTACATATTATGGCTTTTTATTCAAATATAGTTGGTATTACATAATGTATTCAATGTACAGTTAAATCATCTTTGTTTCCTTTCAATGTGCTAGTCTACTCTAATTAATTGTGGTTTATAGAATTAATATTGTATCATCCACACACACATAGTGGTACTTGCTTCTGAAGCGGGATGTAGCCACTTTGCCAATTTACTAGCAGTAAGTAGAAACAAATAGTAAAATATATATAAAGAGCAACATTACCAAAACATGTCAGCTTCAAAGTTCTGCATAAAACAGTCACACACATACAAATACAAAAACTAGAATAAAAAGTTATACAAAGATTATAATGACAGAGATCAAATATTGAATCTGTAGCCATAGAGCAAAAAACAAATGACTACGTTGCAAACAAATGCCACTTAAAAGCACATAAATAAAAAGCAATCACTCTCTGAAATATACCAAATAAATCATGTAAACTGCAACAAAATCGAAAAGTGTCAAACATTAATGTATCGAATACACAATAATGAAGGGGAAAAAGAAATGCCCAAGGTACTTGATAAACATTCACGTGGTTATGATTTCAAAGTATTTTTTTAATTAGTCTTTGAAATATATGAGCATTTGTTGACTTCACTGGTAATTTGCCTCATCTTCAGTCACCCTCATGTCATTGACTTAATTAGCGACATATAGTCCATCACTCAGAACCATGGGTGCACATTTCTTATTTGGAAAATGGAGGGAACCACCCAACCATATTAAAAGAGATAATGGAATAAAAGAGTTGATGGTCAATATCAAGATTGAAAACCTGGTTCTGCCATGAACGGAAAGAGGCCAAAATCAGAGGAAACAGGGCCTAGGAATACAAGTAGGTTCCACAGCAACGCATACAATACAGATCAGGCATGGTAGTGGTGATTGCCATGTTATATTTTACCCAGAATCAATCCGTTTCAAGAAAGAGAACTCCTAACAGCGATAGATTCTGGTGTAAGGCTGCCTTTGTGTTACTATACATATATTTAGTTTATTTATTTAATTGTTTTTTTTATAACGCATCTAATACCATACCTGAGTACAGTTTCAAAGCACGGATGGGGATTCGAACCTCTGTTGCTCTGCATGGTTTTGCCTCCAAGACCAGTGTGCAGCCCATGTGCTATCCTCCGTACTAACTATAGGTATACTCTTGTACATATTATGGCTTTTTATTCAAATATAGTTACTATTACATAATGTATTCAATGTTCAGTTAAATCATCTTTGTTTCCTTTCAATGTGCTAGTCTACTCTAATTAATTGTGGTTTATAGAATTAATATTGTATCATCCACACACACATAGTGGTACTTGCTTCTGAAGCGGGATGTAGTTACTTTGCCAATTTACTAGTAGCAAGTAGAAACAAATAGTAAAATATATATTAAGAGCAACATTACCAAAACATGTCAGCTTCAAAGTTCTGCATAAAACAGTCACACACATACAAATACAATAACTAGAATAAAACGTCATACAAAGATTATAATGACAGAGATCAAATATTGAATCTGTAGCCATAGAGCAAAAAACAAATGACTACGTTGCAAACAAATGCCACTTAAAAGCACATAAATAAAAAGCAATCACTCTCTGAAATATACCAAATAAATCATGTAAACTGCAACAAAATCGAAAAGTGTCAAACATTAATGTATCGAATACACAATAATGAAGGGGAAAAAGAAATGCCCAAGGTACTTGATAAACATTCACGTGGTTATGATTTCAAAGTATTTTTTTAATTAGTCTTTGAAATATATGAGCATTTGTTGATTTCACTGGGAATTTGCCTCATCTTCAGTCACCCTCATGTCATTGACTTAATTAGCGACATATAGTCCATCACTCAGAACCATGGGTGGACATTTCTTTGTTGGAGGAATCAGAGCCTTATTCACTGTCTTTATATCTTGTGAAACCTCAACATTCCATAGTCTCAGTATCCAGAAAAAAAATTGCATAACATTACAGATTTTCAAGGAACAGATCCTGTGTTTTACATCCTAAGGAAATACTATTAAAGCAAAAAAGTACCTGACGTACGTGCTGAAGGTTGCAGTAGAAGTATGTTAAAGTCTACGAAACATGAATTTGAAACACAAACACACTTTAACACAGGTTAGGGCATGCTTAGCAACACCAATTGAATACAACATAAAGTGTGACAGGATGTGAGCAACTTCCTGAGCCAAGTGTATCCAAGCAAGCAAGAGCGCTGGCAAATTGAGGGTACCAGTAGTATTATGAGCAATGCAATTCTTTTGCCCAGATACACCAAAAACATAGGGGAGGAGAACATTTTGCTCCTAAATGGCGAATGAAGAAATAGAATGTTTCCACATATAGCGTATAACATATCCTCTTCAAGAGCCAGGAAGCATGGTTGCTGAAACCCCAGTAAATCTCTTGATGCAGGAAATCTGTGAAGCTGGTCGGGCGCTGAAGCTCTCTGTCCCACCAATTGGTCGAGGTTAGTCTATTTTTCTGTTTCACGGCTCTGTTTTCAGTTTCATGATTGAACCCATGCCCCCTCAGATTTCGGAAAGTGGGTCTGTAGTACAGGTTCTCTCTCCACAGGAATCAAGGCTACCCTGATTTAAAGGGGGAAGTCGGGATGGAGCAAGAGAGCTGTAGACATCAACAAAACATCTGGTGGTCCAGGTAGAACCCCTTGCATCTAGAGAGGGATTGGGGCATTGTTTCAAATCTCACAGGGCACAGGCATTACAGATAAGTCTCCCGAGCATGTTTGTTTTCCACTGTTGCAGTACATATAGTCCTGGGTATTACCCTAGTGCCTTCTGTTCTGCTGACATCTGATGGTGATGCACCTTTTTCTCCTTATACCCAAGCCCACTCAGGAGGATAATCCAGTGATAGTGTCAATTATGTGCATTACCTGCTCTTCCACTGCTTTTTTAATTGACACCGATCCTCTCCCAAAGTGACAGTGAAATCACCTACAACATGTAATCAGAAGATAACGCTAATATGTGTTGACACATATAAGACATGTATGACAGCAAAAACATGGCTTCTAAATATGAGCATATTAAGAGTCAGCAGGCGATTTGATACCTAGAGGAGGCTTGTAGAATGGCAGGAAAAGCTTGAAGAGAGCTTGACAGCCCACTCAGTGTCAGGATCCTTGAAGAAGCTTGTGGGATTCCCGGTGCATCCTGGAAGTATTTAGCACAATGTCGGGTGTGTTCAATAGTTCCACTGGGACCAATTAAAAGGAGGCCACCATTTTAGGTTGGGCAGAATGCAGCTGAAGAGGAGAATGAAAACACCATGATGCCTGATCCCTCAAAGTACAAGGGAGTAGAAGCTGCAGCATGTTGCACAAAATGTGGCAATGGCCCTGGAGTAATCTTGAAATTGCATTCCACCTGTTGTGAAAGAGAGGCAGGTTGAATGTTGCACAGTATCCGTGGTGAAAGAGAAGCATTTGTGTTGTGTGGCACCTCCTGCAATATTGCTATCCCTGGATGTTGTACTGCTCACTTGGTGGGACAGCACTCATTTGCATGTTTGGCCCCTACAACAGTACAGGCAGTTGACTCATTTTCCAATGAGGCTAACTGTCCACCGCAGGCAACAGGATTCAAGCAAGATGACAGGTCCATTATGATATCTAGAATAACAACTATAGACAATAGATGAGTCTCTGGCCCTGAGGAAGATAGGTCCCCCCAGGAAAGTCGAAGTTGAATACTGCCCTCCTGACACAGGGCTCACACCCTGTCCTCAGCTACATAATCATAATCAAAAACCAACATCTTTCCTCTCTAAAATGGCATCTGTAATGCAGGGCCATAGAAAGGAGTACACATGTGGGCATCTGTTTCTCTTCAACTTGAATTTAAAAATCTTTGTGTCATTTCTTGCGCCTCTTGGTCTTCAAAGAGTTGCTTGGGGGACTTCTTAGTGTCTGCATAGTATTGCAAGAGCCTCAACCACGAAAGGAATCCTTGATTGCATTCCACCTCAGTGAGCTGCCTCCTGCAATGGCCTAATAAACCATTAATTTGCCACAGAGTGCATTCTAAAAAACGTTGTCTTCCTTGGCTCAAGTATTAGACTCTCTTTCGCAGCTGGAGAAATTTCTGGGTATGGAGAATGTAGTAGTTACAATAACAGAAACCTATACTCAAACATTTCTTCCTGATTCATTCACCTGCATGTTCTTCTATAGACACAAACCCGCATACCAGTGGTGGCTGGTGATTCATTTAAATTTTGGGGGACGTAAATATAGGTCCCAGATATGCCACAGCAGCCGGGCGTAGCGAGGCAGCCTGCACTAATAAAGGGGCTCTTTAAAATAATGGGTTAAAATGGTGCATTTTAGAGCACACTTTTTAGAAATATTGGGTAAAAAGCCAAACAGTTTGCAATTGGGTTCTGTACGGTAGCTCATGAAAAAATCCAATAGATGCAAGTCACCAACTGTAACGCTCACCTGATTCCCGCAGAGGTGCCGGTCTTGACTGGGTGAATGCCGTATCTTCAAAGGTGATGTGTAACACACGGTTGGCTCTTTGGTCTGGACCTCTGTGCACTGTATGTCTGACTCGAAGAGTAAGATGTCTGCAGATAGAAAATATGGGATTAATGAACTGGGGTTATTGGGTGCCTCTCTCCTCTTCCCTTTCTCTTCTCCTGTAGAACCCCAAAGGTTAACGCCCTCACCTTAGGTAAGTGAACGCCGAGCTCTCCATCTGCCTCGGGGCAGGGTGCCGTAACCAGTTTCTTCACTGGATAAGTGTGCAGGCCTCTTGACCTCAGAGGACTGCTGTCTGTCGTTAACTGCACGAACGGTAAGTTCTGGGCACTTCAAATGTCTTAAAAGTCTTTTGTAATGATATCTCTTGTTTTGCAGGGTTCAGGCGATGGCGGATGGAGGGCTGATGAGAGTTGAGGATCGAACCCGCGTGAGGAATAGAAGCGCCTGGAAGCACGTAAGAAAGCGCTTGTAGCCTGCTTCACGATGCGCACTAACTGTCCCTTTTATCTTGCAGGTACAAGTTCGGAGCTTTAGAGAAGCTGAAGGGTGCTGGAATACCCACTGGATTCGGCGTGGGAAGGAGTAATGGCACGTGAGTAATAAAGTTGCCCAATGTCTTTAAACGCACCTTCTTTTGTCTTTCAGATGCGGGATGCAGCGCCGAAGGCCTCCGGAGCGTGCGAAGAGCTGGTAAGCTTTTGTCTTTCAGATGCCGGAATGCAGTGCGAAGACCTCCGGAGCATGCGAAGAGTAGGTAAGCCTTTGTCTTTCAGATGCCAGAATGCAGCGCGAGGCGTTGGTGACAGCCGATGGACCAGGTAAGAGATGCGCTGCCACTGAAGACCGTAGTGCTAACCTGTTCTTTCTTTGTCTTTACAGGTGCTGCTGAAGACTGGATTCCAGGATGGTAAGCCTTTGTTCCCTTAGGCCCAGGATCAGAAGCAGAAGACACGATGAGCGTTCTGCTGCAGAGAATGCAGAATAACACAAAGCAAGATTCATCCATCGGGTGTGGTTTAAATAGCCTCCTGTAGTGCTTAGGTGTCTCCTTCCACAGCCACGCCTAGGTAAGAAAAGAGTTCCTGCTTTCCAGAAGAGTTCCAGTGTTCTGAACCTAGGGAGTGGCTCCTGCCCCACCCAACAGGAAAAGTAGTCCCAAACAGAAGAGGATCAGGGGTTCAACTGGCAGGTAAGTAAGCAGCATGGTCTACTGCAGGTAAGTCCACCCAAGCATTATGAGCCCGGCGCTTCCAGCGCTGGGACTGGGCATCTTTATGAGCCTGGTGCCACTGGCGCCAGGACAGGGTCCAAAAGGTCCCAATTGGGACTGGCTGGCACTCGGAACCGGGGTTATGGGTCTGCTTCCAAGGGAGTCGGGCAAGTCCTGATCTTTTGGAAGCAGAGATCATGACACCAACAGTGCACAGGAGCATTTCTCCAACGCGTTTTCATGATGCCTTTTTACACAATATGTGCCAGTATTAAACATGTTTACACTGGCTCTGCCCATACATTTCCTTACTGACTGCACCATTATACCCTAGTATTCCCATATAAGAACATACTCAGGTTAGCTTTGCACCTAATGCCAGTAATGATACTATAAGAAAACATGCCCATGTTTGTTCTGCCAATATATTGGAGTGTTCCAACGTAAGAACATACTCTAGTTGGCTTTACTCTTAAAAATGCATGCCAAAGAATGAAAACATGTCCAAACTGGCTGTACTAAAATGCCAGTTGAGCTACATAATAACACTTGCCATGCTTGCTTCATCAAAAATGCCCATTACAAAATGTCATACCACAATAAGAAATGGCTAGACTGGTTGTATATAAGTGACAGTCTTGCTTCATAATAACACTTATCATGCTTGCTTTACCAAAGATGCCCAATACAGAATGTAATACCACAATAAGAAATGATTACACTGGCTGCATTGAAATGCCAGTCTAGCTACATAATAAGACGTATGCTTTTTTAAAATTTTTATTTTTTACCTAAGATGCCTAGTACAAAATGTCATGCCACAGTAAGAATAATACCACTGATCTGGCTTGCTTTATCAAAGATGCCTAATACAAAATATCATGCCTCAGTAAGAAATGGCTAGACTGGTTGCATAAGAAATGCCAGTCTTGCTTCATAATAACACTTATCTTGCTTGCTTTACCAAAGATACCCAATACAAAATGTCATACCACAAAAAGAAATGGCAAGACTGGCTACATAGTAAAACGTATAATGCCAGATTTATCAAAAATGCCCAATACAAAATGTCATGCGACAGAAGGGATAATACCACTTATCATACTTGCAACATCAAAGCTGCCCAATATAAAATGTCATACTACAATAGGAAATGGCTAGATTGGCTGCATTACAATGCAAGTCTAGCTACATAATAACAATTATCATGCATTATTATCAACCATGGCCAGTAAAAAATGCCATAGCTGCTCCATGGTGCGCTAATGCCTTGCACTCATACTTAATCACATTAATGATGAATGTGAGTATGTGGGATTGCGAGGCACTGGAGGCCCAGGGGGCAGATGTGTGTCAGGAAGTGGGGTCCCAGGGTACAACCATGGTATTTTTTATTGGGCATAGATGCCGAGGAACAACTGACATGCCTGCCCCCTGAGGCCTGAGTGCCTCACAGGCGCACATTAATTGTGTGCGTGCAAGGTGGTGGAGGCCCAGTGACGTCCAGTGAGATACATGCACATATAAACAATTGTGTGTACATGCAAGGCACTGGGGGGGGGGTTAGGGCCAGGCTTGACATTGCATGTGAGGCACTAGGAATCCCAGTGGACGGGGCTGGCATTCGTTACTGGGCATACCCAGTAAAACATTCCATGCCTGCCCCATGTGCCCCAGTGCCTCACACGCACACAATGAATGTGATTGTGTGTATTCGAGGCACTGGTGGGCACTGGAGTCATGCATGCTTTTTTTACTTGACATCTATCATTAATGCCCAGTAAAAGAAATGACATGCCTGTCCCCTGTGTCATGAGCTCCTCACACACACACACACACACACTGTGCTTATGTGTGAATGCCAGGCACTCGGGGACCAGGGGGAAGCGAAGGTACTTTTTTACTGGACATCTATCATAGATGTCCAGTAGAAAAATACCATGCCTGTCCCCTGGGCCCCACAGCGCCAAACACATGCACAAAATTAATGTGATTACATGTGTATTTAAGGTGCTGCGGTGTCCACTGGTCAGACATGGTATTTTTGACTACACATCTATGATAGATGTCCAGTAGAAAAATGCCATCCCTGTCCACTGGCCTCACAGCACCAAACACACACATACAATCAAAGTGATTATGTGTGTATGCAAGGCGCTGGGGGGCAAGGGGGCAGGTATGGTATTTTTTTACTCCATATCTATCATAGATGTATAGAGGAAGTCTATACCCCCCTCTTATGTCAGACAAATAAATGTGGTAGTTAGTGCTAATAGCCCACTCTCCTGTCCAACATTGTAAAAAAAAGGATTATTGTGTGTTTTGGTAGTTGAGTTGCCCTTATGATGGGCAGAATTCCCAACAGGCCACTGAGCACAGCACCTGAGCATGATGGAGACATCTGTGATGGGTCTCTCAGCCTGCCAACCAGCATGGTATGAAGGCAACATGGGTGATTGAGGCCCCACATTTCAAATAGCACTTTCTCTGAACCAAAGGTTCTTGCCTCCCATAACCCTCAGCTGCCGCTTATGGCAAGTGACTGATGTTTACAGACTGTCCCTTCCCCCTCATCTGCCAACTCACAGATGATTGTTTTGATGCACATGGGATACCATATATCAATGTGAGTGAGAGAGAGAGGGCATGACAGGGGCAGTGTTAGCGACTGAAATGGGACTTGTATGCAAGAGGCCAGTGGAGGGAGTGCAGGGTTGTAGGTTGTCTTGCCTTGTAAGTCATAATAGTGAATATTGCAGACCTCTCAATTCAGATCGATAGGTCCTCATCCCCTGAAGTTGGATATCACTGCATATTAGCTGGGAAGACACGCGTTTATGACTCTTAAAGAACCAGGCTCAACTCGCTTCTGATAGTTGTCTGGACAGTCACCCAGAGGAATCCCTTGGGAATTGGCAGGTTATACCTACAATATTAATTAACAATCTAGCTTTCATGCTTCAAGGGTACACCTAGACACATCTTTGGACCATCGCACAACCATGTTCTGACAAATTTGAGTACCACCATCCAGGTACTAGAGACTGCCATCACTGGAAAATGCTCATTTTCAAGAGATGTTCTATTTTCCGTCTTTTTGATCTGCGTTTAGTTTGATCCACTACTACACATGCACCCCTACTATCAGAAGCACCACTCCCTCTGTCTTTCCGATTGTTAGTCTACCTGTTTAGTATCCTTACTTCTGAGTTTCCATCCCTTTTAACTCTTCCCTCTTTTTTACCACCAGAGACCAAGGTCTGGATCCACCAGGAGAGAGCAAAATGTGGCATTTCCTGAACAAGGCTCAGTGCTGCAAGACCCTGGTGGTGGTGGTGGTTGCATTATGAAAGCTCCTTAATACAACATAATCTAAAATAACATAGCATACTGGTGACTTGTCACAGTATCTAGCTTGTATGCATACTGGAAAGTTAAAACAGCTTAGCTACAACACAGTGCTGCCACGGTTAGTCAAATGAGAAATTCGCTTAGGGCCATTGCAAACTACAGGTTGTCCATGATGAATGTATCTTTTGAAAAGACAACGTAGCTTTCGTAGTCGACAGAGGAGGTAGTGCACAATGAACAGTGCGGCTGAAAATGATGCCATGCACACCACGGATTTGTATGTCTGCCTCACACAGCATCATAGTTCAGCGTGTACGAGGACCTTTTCAGTAAATGTAGCATGCTCGGAAGAGGCTGTTATTGACGCGGAATTATGCCCTTAAGCTTTGAGAAGGTTACCCGTTTTTCCACGTGTGCCAAATTCGACATTTTACTGAACACATTTACCATAGTCCATTGACTAAATATTTTTTGTCTTTTTTCCTGTAATGTAATGTTATATATGTGTAATTTCCGTCCTAGTGTTTTCAGGGACTTTATTAGTATGCATGGCGCCTTTAGAGGTTCACACACGTGCACCGTCGACTCGTGCTTTCCCAGGATGCTTCTTCTTCCAACAGGGAAAATGCACCTATTATTAAAAAAGAATAGAAAACACTTAAGAGCGGCTCAGAAAGGGAGATGCTTACAGCATAAGTGTCCACTGGCAGTTGTGACTTGCTCTGTGTCCATTTATGTGTTATTTCTCTTGCAGTATTGAATGGACGTGGAAACAGTAATTAGGGGATGGCAACTGCCCACGGATCATATTATGCTGAAACCTACAGTTTGGTTCCTTGAAACGGGGACAGTGACAATTTTCACCTCGTGAATGTCAAGTTGATTATACCTACATCTAATGCTTCTGTGCCTTGATAGGGCCCAGCACAGGCACACGCAGGGTATTTTTTTTAGGTGGAGAAGGGAAAAACAGAATTATTGACTCTTGGGGGAAAGCACTGAAATTGTGGCGAGCAAAAATATACCGTGGTTTAAAAAAAAAAAACTCAGAGTAGAACCCCCAATGAATACCCTGGGGGGCGTGATTGCTGCTCTTTTAATAGCATTTGTGAAATGAATAACATGTCTAAGTCCCTTCTAATTCTCAGAGGGACAGCTTTGCAATTCTGTAACCCACAATGTGTTTTTTTGGTTGCATGGTTAATACAAACCTTTCAAATATATAAACATTTCAAAACTACTGTCAATTAAAACAGTATAATATCATAAAGCATCGAACAATTCAGACACTTATAACATAAAGTGCAGCCATATAAAATATTGAAGGTTGTCACTTATGACCAACGCTAAACCTTGTTAAAAAAAAATGTTACGTTACAGTGCTGACAATAAAATGCAAGTGCGCAATACTATAATCAAGCAATAATTCGACCAAAAATTAAGACCGTTATAAGTGTGTGCTTTCTGATAATGGCTATCATCGCTTTATAAAGTATACCATGGTTCCAATGAAGTAAATTACTTTGAGGTAACAGTCACTTCTGTAAAGATGTTTGAAGGGTAAAGCGGCATAGGGTTTGGAGGAACAGGATCAGGGGTGGCAGTGGGAGGAGAGGGGGAGATGAGAGGGGACCCACATAAAAAATGTGGAAATAAAGGTGCAGTAATTCGGACAAAGTAAATTACTATGAAGTAATGTATTTCTTAAAACCCAAGTAGAACCCTCTACATTACAGAACAAGAAGATTGTCTTGATTGATACGGATTTGTCATTCAATTACCATTGACCAAATGGGTCTCAGTCCCCTGTAAGAAACAATTCTAGTAACATTCCAAGGATAAGAATGAAAATTCATGTATAAATTGAAAAAGAATATTTTTGTTTGATGGTCATTGCGTCGAGACAGTCTATTAGTAGATGCTAAGAATTACTTTTTGACAAAATCTACAACAGCTCTAGTCTGTATTCAGATTCCATCTCAGATATATGATTTCTAAGATAACAATAATAATATTCAAGTGGAAACGTATATTTACTCATCTCAAGATGGGGGATGGAAGGGATATGATATACTTTGGAAGGATCCCACTTTTCGGATGGAGGTAGGGGGTATTTTTCGACTAGTACTATATCAGAGTGCAAGTCCCATTAACATAGTTTTTCCTTTACTAAATGTGGCTAGCTCATCAGCATTTCCTCATCGCTTTCTGTATCAATGTTCCTGCTTGCTCTGTAACTGTATCAATCTCTAGTACCCCTTTGTTCGAAAGAGGGCTTCTGATATCTTGAATTAAGGAGTTATCAGGAAGGTTTAAGACTGTTGCCAATATCTGCAATTTCATTAATTTTTCTATGGCATGATATGATATGATGATATGATAGGTTATTTATAACGCGCTTAATACCCTGAAGTTTCTAAGCGCAGACCCAGGGATCGAACCCGTGTTGCTCCGTGTCGTCTTGTTTCCTAGGCGAGCACGTTGCCGCTGAGCTATCCTCCAAGGAGAGTAGTCGTCGAAAATGGATCTGTGAATGTTTGACTTTTTTTGTTTTGCCGAATGGCAAATAGAAACAATACAACAAGCCATAAATGCATCCTGCAGGACCACAAATACCCTACCAGAAACTGGCACCCCGACAACCAGAACAACATTCAAACAATTCAGAACTATAAGCGATGACATCTTTGACAAACTAAATTAAAAGATACCAACATAGCGGGATCTCCCAGCAACCCATGCCCACAGAAAATCTGCAAAAAGCTACTCACTCACAAAACACCAGCACTATACTTTGGACTACTAATGAATCTATCCCTTAACACAGGAATAATACCAAAATCATTCAAATCACCATATATCAAAACCCTTCCAAACGATTAGAAGAGTAACACAGATGACCCTACTAACTACAGCCCCACATCAGACATACCATACCCAGCAAAAGTCTTGGAGAACCACTTGTACATAGAGCTACTCAATCATGTAGAAAGCAATGGAATACTTTGCCAATCCTAGGTTGTTTGCACACCCATGAAAGTAACAGAATCAGCACACTTCTCTATATGGGATGACTTAAAAATCAACACGGATATGAGCACTCAATCAGCCCTCATATTGCTGGGCATTTGAACTGCCTTTGATAAGATCAAACACACAACTCTAATGAAGAGACTGGAGGAATCTGGCATACACTACAATGGCTGAAATATTTCCTCACCAACTGAATAGAAATAACCTACCTAACGCTATTTACATCAAACACAAAAGAGCATCACCTGTGGCATGCCACAAGCATAAAGCCTCTCGCCACTTCTCTTCAACATTTACATGACCCCCCTTAATGAAGCTCATTCAAACCCATAGACTGACATGGGATGACTTTAAAATAAACACGGATGTATGCACCCAATCAGCCCTCATATTGCTGGGCATATGAACTGCCTCTGATAAGATCAAACAAGCAACTCTTATGAAGAGACTGGAGGAATCTGGCATACACTACAGTGGCTGAAATATGCCATCATCAACTGAACAGAAATGACCCACCTACCGATATTTTCATCAAACACAAAAGAACATCACCTGTGGCATACCACAAGCATCAAGCCTCTACACACTTCTCTTCAACATTTACATGAACCCCTAATGAAGTTAATTCAAACCCATAGACTGACAGTCTACAACTACGTAGATGACACCCAACTCATCTTCAATATAACTACTGACCACAACTCTGACAACACCCTCAATAAATGCTAACTGGATTGCAAACAACATCAAACTAAACCCAACCAAAACAGAAATAATGAACTCCCTGTGAGATGTCAATCTAACACAGACATGCTTCACCTGGCCATCGAGCATGGGAACTCAACCGGAGACGTCAACACTGACAACAAATCTGGACATCCTCATGGACAATGGTGTCACTTTGGAATCACAAGTCAACGCCATAGCAAAAAAAAAAATGTCTACCTACTACAAATAATAAGAGGGATTCTCCCTTACCTCAATTTCGCACACAAAACCATTGTGATCATTTACTTGGTATTATTAAGAATAGACTATGCAAGAAGTCTTTACCTAGGAATGCCTGAACACCTCACCAAAACACTGCAGCAAGACTACCCCTGAGATCAAAAACCAAAGAGACCACAGAAGTGGTCCCTGTAACGTCCACAATGGCCACTAGTAAAGAAACACATCAACTTCAAAGCCCTGTGCATTGCCCATAAATCCCTACACAGAAAAATCTCCAAGCAAAAATAACCTTATACCAACTGAAAAGAGACTTCAGATCTAGCACCGACCTCCAAATAGAAACAATACACTGTGAGAAAAGAAGATTCAGAGGAACCGCCTTCTCCTTACTATTAGCCAAACTATGGAACTCAATCCTGAAGGAAATAAGAAAAACAGAAGACCACCTAACTTTCAGGAAATTACAAAAAAACTGGCTATTCAACTCACCAATATAAACATAGAAGAACTATATAATTACCACCCCACAAGAGAAGACCACCCTAACCTCACACAATGCCTGCCTCTAGAAACCACAATCCAGAAACTAAGAAAATACAGGATGAATAAAAAATGAAGAATCAATAACATATCTATCCAATACCCAGAGAACACCCCAAACCCACTAACCATCCTCCTTGTCTCTCTTCCACACCCACACACTTCTCATCTAAAACACATCCAGAGGGCTAGTGAAACAACACACCAAAACACACAAACCACACCCCCACTCCAGCCAATCTACAAACACAATACAGACCCACCACCCTGTGACAATAAACAACTCAAACACAGGATGCCACCCTTTTGGGCACAACAAGCCCCAGTTCACAAAACAAAGCACAACAAGAAAGCTAACATGAACAGACACTGGTTGCTTCTGGTTCTGCAAGCATCAACAGATGAGCACAACATCTATCCTATCCCTCTATTCCTCACTAACTAACCCAACCTACTTTAACTTACAGAGCCACATGAGTTCCTAGAGACCATGAAAATGGCAGCAGTGTGCAGTATAAATCAATTTAAAATAACATAACATAGCCCAACATATTACTTTGCAGAATTATTTTTCACTGCTTTTGCCACTTTTTGTAACACAAACAGAAAGTGACCCCCTCCCCAACACCCGTCTTCCATCCCCCATGCCACCTATATCCCCATACCTTACCTCAAAATGTCATCCACCTGTTTGATGTAAAAGAAAAGCTGCAAAAAAATGCAGCAAAAAAGTATTTGGCAAAATTGCCATTCGGCAAAAGTGATGTATTCCATTCAAACTACATCCACACTATGTATATGTTCACAAATTAATACAACAATGCACATTTATGATGTGATTTGTAGTTTTGAGATATATCCCAAATTGTTGACATGAAACAGACAAAAGTGTTAGTGTTCTTCTTTGTGCTCAAATGTTATGTTATTGGCTTGTATATCGCAATGGCTACCATTTTCTTGGTGTCTTGGCATTGCGGAAAATGAGTTGTGTTTGAGGGAGACGTGTAAGATAGCTTTACTGTTGTTTTGATGCATACATGTCTGAAGGAACTTGGCTCTGAATACAGGGTTAGTGTTAGAGGTGTTTTGCCTGCAGTACTTTTGGATGTGCCATGAGGAATGCTGAGATAGACATGCAAGCTGTATGTTCCAGGCAGAGCTTGAAGTCTGCCTTATCATCTGTTCATTATGCTTGTATCTGTGCTTGATGGTTTGATTTTTTGCTTCCATCTTGTGGCCTTTGTGGTGGTGACCTACATTTATGTTTGCTATGCCCTTTGTGGTGATTCTCGTCATTTTGTTAGGTGCAGAGTTGTATGTGATGTGCTGAGATGCGATGCCCGTTTTTTCCGTAGGGCCGAAACATTAGCAGGGTGCATGTATGCTTTGCCAGCATTTATCGAGAGCAGAACATCACTGGGAGCAAGGATAGAAGCAGAATCGCCATGAGTAGCAATATCACATGGTGCATTCAAGGGGTAAAATGTCAATCAAGGCATATTACATGGTGCCATTAAAGTTTCAAAACACCACTCAGAAGCAAACCTTAATAGGGTGAAATTAAAGGAGCCGAAGTTAGAAAAAGACCGGACAGATCATAGGTTGAGTATAACAATAAACAGGGCCAAATGTCTCGATGCTCTTAATTTGCATTCTTGGGCTTGCTACGTCCTGGGCTGTAGCACCCTTTGCCCCATCATGGGAGCATACTCAGGCACCCCCAGGAGGAAGATGTACAATTTGTTTTTCTGTGCATTTTGGGTGTTCTCCCTAAAGAGTCACAAAAACCAGTGCCAAGATACTACTGAGATGATGCAAACAAGCCAGTGGTAAGGCCAGTACCTTTATAAATGTACTTAAATAACAATTATCAGAAATAAGATTGGGCCCACTAGTGTCCACTACCAGTTGAACTAACTGTGATGGGTGGAACAGTGAGGCAGGAACGTCTACTGAAAGGATTCCATAACTTGACATCAAACACCCTGACCTTGCACACGCAAGAAATCAGCCCTCAATCAGGGAAGTTACACTTACAACACACCTCCCAATTTACCCATAACGCTCACACAGAATGGAGGTAAAGAAATGAATGTATAACACGGCGATCAACATGGGCACACATTAACAGAGAAGCCTGAGATCTATCTGAGAACAGAACTGGGATCGACATCAACCCAAAAACAACCAGTGGCTAACTGCAACATGTAATGAGCACCACCTGGCTTGCCATGAGAACTGTTTAGAAATGAGAACTACACGCTAGAACACAGCACAACAAAGACAACCACACTTATACAAACATAGCAGGGATAGTGGTAAACTAACACCCACATGGGGCACATTCACTACAACAGAAAGGCACACATGCCAACATTTACCAGAAAGGAGAAACAAAATGCCACATAAACTAGTGTAACACATGCAGGCTCATGAGGAGTTCTTTCTACCAGGCATCAGGCCCCCTCTCCAAAACTCTCATGCAAAGGTGAAAAAAGCATGGAGATATAATAATCACAGCAAAGAAAATAGAGAAGCATGCTCCTATAAAATTCACTGAGGATTAATTTGGCCTAAAATAGCTACATCACAGATCAACCCAGCCCAGCCTTGGAAAAATCAGCACATCATGCTATGCAACCAGTTGCAACATCACACACCTTACCCAGCACAATAGGTAAAGCAGAAAAACATACACACACACACTCACGCACACACACACACACACACACACGCACACACTCACTCTACGACTACTACTACTACTGAAACAAAACTGCTGGTCACAAGATCAGACAGACAGCTTCAAGCAGAAACACATTTCAGGAGAAACTTGCTTGTGGGATACCAAGCCTGCTAACACATGGGCCTGGAACGATATATATCGAGGACGCATATGCACTCAAGTTTACAGCAGCACCAGCATAGCACCAGCGTATGTATTTATAATTAGCAGCAATTCACCTATACACGTGAATTGAAACATGCTATCGTCAAATGCAAATACACATAAATTATCCACAAATACCTCTAAAACTAGCTAACGTTATGAACACCCAATTGTTTGAGATTTCAAACCCTACGTGGAAGGAAAAAACATGTTAGGATAAAACATTACCATGAACTTATGAAATCTTACTGCTCCTGATGCGAACTGACTAAACATCTGAGCCTATCCTACCATCTAACAGTGGCTATAAACACGTGGCCCGAAACCCACATAATAGTAACTATGCAGACTAACCTAAACCTGCTGGTGGGGGTGTCATACATCACGCCGTCATGCACATAGACTGTCATTCTCACAGCAATATCTCTTACAGGCCACTCATAACAGCTACTCTAAGAGACATAACAAATTAAGTAAACTACGCCATCACTACTTTAAGTCTAACTACAATTTAATTCTAGCCAAATGGCACAGCATTTCATTGGAAGCCAGCAGTCCTAAATTCAAGCAAGAAGCCAAGCAAAGCGGGGTGGTGGGTGTTTCCCAAACTATGCATATTTCTAATGTATCAAGTGTGGTAGTCCCACTACTGAGAACACACATGGTTCAAATAACCTGTGAAAGGTACCGTGAGGTAAAACATGGTTGTAGACCCTCCAGAGTGGGAGTGTAGCCATGAAAGAGGTTATTTGGCTGTGTTCATTCTTGGTAGAGGGGCCCTGGGCTTTTGTATACATTTTTAAGAACCTGGGGTTTCACTCTAATTTACCCAGTTTATTCTAGACCTGGACCCCTTGCTCACTGTGCTTAGAGAGACACAGCTTCACCTCACTGATGAGGTCCAACAAGGCAAACACGTGTCTTGGGTTGCTAGAGGGACTCTTATGCAGAGGAGAATTGCTTAGCTTTGTTGTGCTTGATTGCCCAGGTGGGTGTACCAGACTAATATGTAAATAGTTATACCTCTGAAGTATGCGAGGGAGACTCGTAGAGGTAAATAACTTAGTTTATTTACTATTATAAATATATATATATATATATATATACCGGTGCCCCGCACTGCGTCTCCTCTCATGAACTAATCATCTCCTTCTAACGGTCTCCCTTCGAACGTTCTCACCCTCTCTCAGCATTCTAACACATTCCAACTCACGCGCAGGCGGGGAGCCAAAGGAAATGCATATTATACTTTTTCAGGATAGACGAGATTACTACATCATCCCCCCCTTCACAAGCTTGAACAGGAGAAAAGATATACATTCCCAAATTGAACACGTCTGTACAAAGTACATGTAGTCAAAACATTTCAACATAACACATATGTGCAAAACGCACACTTGTATAATCAACTTAAAATTCTTTACCAAAACCTCCCTTATGTAAGGAAAATTGTTCAACTCTGCATGACATAATCTCTGGACCAAAACGGTAACTTCCTTTCTCTAGAACTACGCCCACTCCTCTCCTCATAAACTCTCTCACCTTGCTGAGCGCTTGCATCCTCAACCTCTCTCATCACATTACCATTCAAATTCGCATTTTCAACTCCATTTTGAATATGATCATCTCCAAATAAATCAATCGATCTTCTTTCAATTTTAATCTGTTTGTCTCTTTGATTCATACCCCTCCACATCCATTTACTAACCCTGTCCATATTCCATACCGATCCTCCCGCAACTCTTACAGCTCTCCTGATTACTTGTACTACCTTAACAGGACTGCAGTACTTAGAGTCACCCTTTTTAACATTGCGTCCAAATTTGATTTGCACCAAATCTCCCCGTAAGATTCTCAATGTATTCCTTTCTGGAGACTTGAACTTTCCTGTATACCTACTGTACCTATCTAGATTTTCGTTAGGACTTTTTAACCCGGTACTAACACTTCTCCTACAATTAACCCATTCAGGATTTAGCACAGTATTAGGAGCCCTTCCCCTCATTAATTCAAAAGGAGAGACCTCCATTCCTCTCTTGACAGATATCCTAGTGCTCCATACTCTCTCCTTAAGAACCTCATCCACCGGCATATTGTTACTCAAGGCTAACTCTTCTGCCTCAACAATTACACGATTATATCTCTCCACTAACCCATTGATTGGTGGGTGATATAATGACGAAAATCTCCACTCAATTCCTGTTCTTTTAGCAAATTCGCTCATTTCTCTACTTCTGAATTGAACTCCATTATCACTCAATAATTTTTTGGGAAATCCTTCCCTTCTGCAGATCTGCATTTTGAATTTAATTATTTCATTAGTATCAATTCTACTCACCGCCTTGACTTCCACCCATCCTGAATAGTAATCAACTAGAACTATCAGGAACTTCTTCTCTCCAATTAACTTCACATATGGCCCAATGATATCTATTCCTACCATCTCCCATGGCGCATTACCTTTGTCTATGTTAATTGGCTTAGACTTCACTATCCTGCAGCTCTTGTCACTGTTCTGACATGGCAAACAATTTCTAATAAACCTCTCAATCATGAGATCCATGCCTGGCCACCAGTATTTCAAACACACATTGTTCTTAGTGCCAGTAATACCAGGATGACCCTGGTGCGCTTTCTCAATAAGGTCATTCCAAAACTTACGTGGGGGAATCAACTTGTCTCCCCTCAATAAAAATCCATCTTCCATAGAGAATTCATCCTTAACCTCCCAATATGTTCAACAACTTTCGCTAATCTCCCTTTTTTCAGGCCACCCTGATTCGGAGTATCTTCTTATCTCTTGTAATTCATCATCTTTATTTAATTCTTCAATCCACATTTCCTTAAACGTAACCTCAAAAACGACCGCCACCATCTCTTCATCCAGATCCACACTTGCTTCATCACTCCTTAATGGCAATCTAGATAAATAATCAGCAACAATATTCCTTTTCCCTGGCACATATTTCACTGAGAAATTGTAATCCTGTAATTTCAGACTAAGCCTGGCTAACCTGGGAGAAGCTTTACACATTCCTTTCACTGTGAGAACTTCAATTAAGGGCTTGTGATCTGTCTGAATTACAAATTTGCTTCCCCACAAATATTTCCTAAAGTAATTCACTGCCCACGAACATGCTAATAATTCCTTTTCAATCACAGAATATCTGCTTTCTGTTTCCGAAATAGCTCTAGAAGCATGACTGATCACCTTCTCATATGCATCTTCATTTATTTGTGTTAAAACTGCTCCTATACCACTCCCACTGGCATCCACCGTAATCTTCGTCAACCTTCCAAACTCGAATCCTCCCAATTCCAATGAGTCACAAATTTCTCCTTTTATGCAATAAACCGCCTTACTACATTCAGCACCCCATGTAAATTTTGCATCCTTTTTTAACAACTTCCTCAATGGTTCTGTTATACTCGCAAACATTTTTACAAACCTGTTGTAATATTTGCATAACCCTGAAAATAATCTTAATTCGTCTTTATTGTTAGTATTCAGTGACTCTCTGATTGCCTTCATAGCATCTCTTTTGGGCTTCTAACCTTTACCATTCACAGTATGCCCTAAATATTCCACTTCTTCCAACCCAAATTTGCATTTGCTTTTCTCAACTTTCAACCCGACTTCTTGCAATCTCTTCAACACTTCTTTCAACCTCCCATCATGTTCCTCAGATCCCTTTACCAAATACAATTATATCATCCTGATATACCATTGTTCCACTTAAACCTTTCAGCACATGCATCATCATTCTTTGAAATACTGCTACCGCAGACGCTAATCCAAACGGCATACATCTATACCTAAACAGCCCATGTGGCGTTATAAATGCTGTAATGTCCCTACAATCCTCTGTCAAAGAGATTTGATGGTAAGCGCTCGAAAGATCTAATGTAGAAAATACATCAGCATTACCAATACGATTCAACATTTCAGATATGATAGGGAGTGGAAAAATGTCAGTTATGATATTCTTGTTGACGTCTCTCAAGTCTACGCAAATTCTGAGTTTGCCACTTTTCTTCAATGCAACCACAATGGGGCTCACCCATTAAGATGATTCAATTTTTTCTATTACTCCTTCAGACTCCAATGATGCAAGTTCTTGCTCAAACTTATCAGCAATGGCAAATGGAATTGGCCTGGATTTGGTGTGTTTAACAGGTATTGCTCCCTTCTTGAGACGAATCCTGTGCGCAAAGTTTTTGAGCAAACCTAATTGTAATGTCTCCACTTCCTCTTCTCTAACATTCTCATTACTTTGCGCTTGGCTCCCGTTTACCACTAGGATTTGTTCTTCGTCACATGGATCCAACCTGATCCTCAGTCCAGCTTGGTCTCTCCAACCCAGTACATACACACCCTTTTGCTACGTACAACTTCACTTGAGATTGTCTGTCTTTAAACTGAACAATACACGAAAACCATCCAATCATCTTGATCTTGGATCCTTCAAACCCACCAGGATTTGGTATGTCTGACATCTCCATCTTACTTTTGAGACCACGTGTCACTAAATTCTTCCATGTTTTCTTGGTAATAATCGTCCAAGGTGAGCAACTGTCAACCTTCACTTTAAGTTTCCAATTATCAAAAATTACTTCACAACTCGGGCATTTAAATTCTCCAGTTGGTGGCTCACGTATCAAAAACACTCTCTCTTCCTCCGATTCTTCCTCTTCTTCCATAATGGCAGATACTTTCTTCCTCCTTCTACACGTGACCGCGAAATGACCTCTTATGCCACAATTTCCACATTTTTGCCCGAATGCTGGGCACTGTTTAGCGTAGGCATAATGACCCACTCTGCCACAATTATAGCATCTGTCTCCTTCTCTCGGTTGGGCATTCTGAAATCTATGTTCATATTGAACTTTTGGTTCATTCTTTACCCAATTATTTCCTCGATTTGAACTCCCTCTTTGCTCAAAGTTCTTCATTTTGTTATTTCTTCCTGCATTGACCTCGACTTTATCTTTGTTTTTAACGTTTGCTCCACCTCTGTCCTTTGACCGTAGTACGTTAACCTGGCCTTGTTATTCTGTTTCTTTTTCCTGTTTCGCTTTATTACTATGCTTCTGGATGCTTTGCACAACCTCCTCTTTCTTGATCTTCATGTCTCTCGAGCACAACTGACTGTGTTCTACCTGTTTAGCAATCGCTATGGTTTCCGGTAGGGATGGATTGCCAACCATCCACAGTCTGTCTTGGACTAAATTGTCCTTAGAGTGAATAATGATCTGATCCCTGATTAACTCATCAAGGGTGATACCATTGCCAAATTGGCAAGTTCGTGATAACACTCTCAATGCCGAAACATATTCTTCAATGCTTTCATGTTCTTTTTGTACCCGCGTATAGAATTTGTATCTATTTATGGCTACATTAGTTTCTGGTGCATAGTATTTGTCCAATTGCCTTATGGCCCTATCATGCTCATCAGCATCACCTGCCTCATCTACAGTCAATTCTGGTAGATCTCTGAACTTCCTCTGCCCTTCCAATCCTAGTGCATGCAGTAATAATAACTTCTTCTTCCTAGACGTGAGATCTTCATGTTCAACTACTTGGATGTAGTTTAACCAGAATTCTTTCCATTCTGACCATAAAACTACAGGTTGGCCTGGTGCCGGAAGAAAACTTGCTGGCGGTTGAATATTGATACCTTGCATAGCTCCGTAGATTAGTGATCCTTAGTGATCTATTATCAACAATATTGCAATATGTGCTTGTAAAACTTCAATTCTCCCACACTAGCATGTAATATGTTAGATATCACCAATTGCAGAGTATGGATTTACTGTTGCCACAATTTTTTTTAATCTCCAAGAAGTACTGCGATCACTGTCTCCTCTTCATTTTTCACCAATTGCAGAGTATGGCTTTACTGTTGCTACAATTTTTTTTTTCAAATTCCAATTGAAAGTACTGTGACGAAAATGAAGGGATTATTGTCTCCTCTTCATTTCGTCTGGGCGTGTCACATGACTTGTAGACTTCCTGGTGGGTCCTTTTCTCTAACCTCCAGTATTACGGCATCAAACGTGCTCTGAATGCACTTCCCGGAGCTGTAATAAACAAATGATGCAGATACCTGCACGAACTAACGCGATATTACGCGCCGGTTCGGAGCATCTGCTCTCCCCTGCAATTCATCCGCGGACCGGAACATCTGCACAAGCTAATGCGGGAACACGCACTGGCTCGGAGCTTCTGCTCTCCCTTTCGCCACTTCCTCACTGGGCCACGATCAGCATGAACCCACGCAATGCTGCGTATCGGCTCGGAGCAACTGCTCTTGGCTCCACTCCTCTTCGCGGGTTCTCAGGGCGCCGGCATCCTCGTCGCCATTTGAAGTATGCAAAATATATATATATATATATATATATATATATATATATATATGCCGGCGCCCCGCACTGCGTCTCCTCTCATGAACTAATCATCTCCTTCTAACGGTCTCCCTTCGAACGTTCTCACCCTCTCTCAGCATTCTAACACATTCCAACTCACGCGCAGGCGGGGAGCCAAAGGAAATACATATTATACTTTTTCAGGATAGACAAGATTACTACAATCTCCTCTGTGAAAGGTACAGTGAGTTAAAGCGTGGCTGTAGACCCTCCTGAGTGAAAATATTCCCATAGAACAGATTATTTGACTGTGTTTATTCTTGATATATGGCCTCCGATACATTTGTATACATGTTTAGGGACTTGTGGTTTCACCCTGTAAAGACTGGAGGTGTATCTGTACTTCTGCCAACTACATAGTTGAGGTAGGTGCATAGAGCACCCCAGCCAAGGTTCTCTAATGGTAGCTATGAATGAGTAACCAATGCTGAGACTCAAGGGAGGTGATGAAAGCTGGTTCTTAGGTACAGTGAGGCCCCAAGTTCGCCACAATGGAATGTCCACACACTATGTTAGGTGATAACTCAGGTAGATATAAACAAATAAATAGGACTAACTTAAGATATGTGTACAGTTCTAAGTGGTACCAC
The DNA here is from genome assembly GCF_040938575.1 of Ambystoma mexicanum. NCBI lineage: Eukaryota > Metazoa > Chordata > Amphibia > Caudata > Ambystomatidae > Ambystoma > Ambystoma mexicanum. Next base: position 910,515,766 of record NC_090932.1, read on the forward strand.
TGTTACCTTTAAAATCATTTGTAATGCTCCAACTACTAATAGTTATTAAAAAAGCATTTAAATTATAAGGCAAGGGTTAACTTCATAAAACGTTCCGGTAGGTAGGCAAGTAATAATTAGAACATAGGCGGGATGCTTTCTTTAGGATAACAATGCAATACTCTGTGAGGATCCACCCACCTGGGCAACCTGTAAGGAAATGTTAAGCTGTGCTTTATGTTGTATATTACAATCCAGTCCAAATATGTTCATTAATAGTCTGCTTTTCCTTCTACAGATCCAACTAACCCAAAGTACCTAGGAAGCCGCAGGAGAACAGGATACAAAACAAATTGGGAACCCTTGGATGTATCCTGAGGATACAAGATGCTCTTTCTTGTCACAGTACCTTCGGTTCCTTGGCAGGCGAAGTGGTGGGGTGTATTGGCTTAACGTCACAAGACCTTTCAAAGATAGATCCCTTTTGGAAGAAGGAGTCACTGGATGTCGGTTTTGAGCAGAAAGAAGGGAACCAAGCAGTGTCGGAAAGGCATCAATGCAGGTCTGTCGCAGTGGTCTTTGATGTCAGGTTGTTACGCAAGCTCTGGATGTCTCATGAAGATGAAGCTTGCTGTGGCCCTCGGCAAGGCTTGGCTGAAGAAGATGAGTCTTTTGGTGGTCGTGGATGACTTTCAGGGGCAACGGGTGCAGTGGCAGAAGTAGGTGTCAGGTTTTGGGGTTTCTTGATTCATTTCCTTTTGGTTCTTCGGTGCAACAGCTGCAACATGGATCTCAGGATGGCTTCTGGTGACATGGACATGACCACTGGAATGGACTGCAGACCCTCACCAAGTCTAGACCCTCACGACATCTTCTTTGGATTTTGGTGTCAGGAAACCCACCGGTGGACAACCCTCTGCAGGCAGCAACCCTGGTTCTTCTCTGTCATGGAAAAGTAGATTTCATGGCAGCAGTGCCCTTTTAAGAATTAATTTGATGGTTGAAACATTTGCAGCTCCGGGTGTCAGGCAGCACTATGCTACAGCTTCCCCTCTAATGGGCGATACACAGCAACTTGGCTTCCAGTGGTCACAAACACTCCCCGAGACACTGGGTGACACAGATGGACTTCTAGGCTTCAGGATGTCCAGGCACTCCTCTTAGGGACCCATGAACATCCCTTCTCTGGATGATAGATACACAGGACTGGCTTCCAGACACCTCAGGGAAATAGCAGCCATGGCACGATGTTCCCTTAAAGCTATGGGAAGAGGTCACCTATCCAGGTTCTCACTGGTTCACTCCTTGAGTGAGCAGTGACACCTTTGGATTTCTTGAAGAGTTGCAGCTGCAAACCTCTTCATCCAGCTGGAGCCAGGAAACAAACTTAAGATGACTTCAACTTCTGCTTCATATTTCTTGTTTCAGCTTCTGACTAGGAGGTGAGTGTGAGGTCCCCTGTCATACAAAACACTCCCCATTCACTTTGGTGGAGCCAGACTCAGCCAGCCAATCAGACACAAGTGATTTCCTGCAGGCAGCTCCCATTCAGCCCACAGGCATTAAGGCTATTCACCAGGAACCAGACACCTACAACACATGATGTGGAATATGGGCTATTACTCAGCCATTCAGTGCACCACACTGCATTCATTCTAGTTGCAGTCAGGGCTGGCTCAGGCTTTGTGTCACACAACCAAAACCAGACACCGAAAACACAGGATGCATATTGATCACTCACTCCATTCGTGCAGGCTCCACACCTAGGTGTACCCACAACAAGCTGTCCCTGGGAAGGCTCCATCCAGTCTGGCAGGAGGCAGTTTAGTGCCATATTTGGTCCTTATACCCAACTGACAATCAGGGGAAGGGAACAGAGCCAGGGCTTCTCAGGACTTTGAGAAACAAGGGGGTAAGGCAGCGGAAACCAAGAGGCAACCAGTGTCCATCTTGCCTTTGTTTAGGAATCCATTGATTCCTAAGGCAGGGACTGGGTGTCCCAAAATGGAGGATACCCATAGTCAATGTCAAGTCAGCATGTAACTGCCACCAGCACATACCCTGCTCTGTGGGAAACACACATGTGCCCAAAAACACCAGAGGAGTCCAAGGTGTACAAGGGTGTATCCATACCCATGGGTGCCCTAAGGGTATCCCATGGGTACTGTTGCAACAAAAGGTAAGAATTAAGAGCTGCACTGCCAGGGGTCCAAACTGGACTCCTGTTCAGGATAAGACACAGAAAACACCAACAGAGAAATGGTAGGAGGAGTAGGCCCTGTCCCTCCAAAAGCATTTCCAGCAGTACATACCCTAGGTTACACAGGGTAATCCAGACCTAAACCCCTTGCTCACTGTGATTAGTAAGGCACAGCTTCACCTCACCTATGAGAGCCAACAAGGTTGAAACAAGTGGCTGGGTTTGCTCTTGGTGCTTGTGTGTGAAGATAGGCCCTAATGTACCAATGAGAAGAGAAAATATAATAACTCCAAGTGCATGAGAAAATCCAGAATTCTTTTGATTCAAACGCCAGCTGGGAGAGCATGCAAAGGACAATCTGAAAAGTGCATTAGAAACAACTAGTTTTAAAGGAAGAAATCATCATAATTGACGTCATGGTTACTACAATCACAACAATTGTCTATTCTCGGACAAGATTCATTGGTATAGAACATATAGTAATCTGTAAGTGAACCCTTTTATAATTGTTTCTTATTCAACTAATTGCCCCTTCTAGGGCTAACCTTCTACAAATAATACATTTCAATTTAATGTACTATTGGTTGGCTTTTTACTACATTTGTCAATAAGAAGAACAGACTTTGATTGGTTGGTCGTTTGTTCATCCGACCGTGAACACTTTTATGTGGTGCCAAGTTACATGGTGAGGAAGGAGAGATGGGCGAACCACTATGCTCCAGTTTAAAGAAGCTTCTCGTGCTGTTCCCAGGCATGAGTTTTTATTTGCCAGTCTGTTCATTGCCTTGGTGTGTGGTCTCTATGTCTGGATGTGATCAGAAAATAGGAGGTGCACTTTCTAATTTGGCCTGGAATAAATGACCGTTGTGTGGATCACGTGGTATAGGACCACTGTTCAGAGCTCGATTCCATTTATTTATTGGATTTTCTGTTAATTCCGAACATCTGTGTGCTTTCCTTCGGCAGCCGCGTGGGGCACTGTGTATTCATTCATTATAGGATTAATTGGCACATCAGTCACTTGCACTGGACATTCAAGGATATGTGTATTTCTCACTGCTACCAGTTGAAACTAATCATTATTATTATTCCGTTTTTATTAAGCGCCACATGCCCATGGGCCTCAGAGTGCATGAGAAACAGAAAGGACAAAACAAAAGACAAACACATCCAAATCAGACAAGGGAATTGGAGTAACAAATGGGGTAGGTGTTCAGCTGGGTTTAAGATTGAAAAGGTGCTTTAACCAGTTTTTTAAAGATGGCAATTGTGCCTGCCGATCTGATCGATCTTGGGAGAGCCTCCCAAGCGAGTGGGTCCTGTACATCGAAGGTTGTGCCACCAGACCTTACAAGCTTGTACCTAGGATGGACCAATTTCTGATTGTCATGACCGCGCATCTGGCAGGCTGATTTGTTTATTTTGATCCAGTCTTTGAGATATTTTTGGCTTATGTCATTTCAATATGTATAGGGCAAAGTCAGAATGTTGTGAGTTTTGTGGTTCCCTATGAGAAGCCAGTGAAGCTCCCTTCATGCCTCAGAGACACTATTCCGTCTTGACATGGCAAAGATGGCACAAACCGCACAGTTGTGTGAGACCTTCAGTGAGTGTATATTGGCTTGCGAGGTACCAGCCAGCAGACTGTTGCAATAGTCCAGCCTTCAGTTCACAAGTTCTGTGGCTAGAAGCGAGCCGTTGCTGCTGGAGACAAAGTGTTGAATATGATTCAGCATCTTTTTTGCATAGATAGTTCAGCGTCAAGTCACACTCTTGGAGAAATTAATGGGAATGCCTTCAATACTGAAACTACTGTAGGCTGGGTCAAGTCGATGGCCTCGTGCTACAATGAACAGCTCTATGTTGTCTTGATTGAGGGCTAGAGAGTTGTCCGCCATCCACGTGTGTACAACATTGTACAATGTATTAATACCATCAGTGTGATTGATGTAATTTCCAACCTGCGTGTCGTCAGCATAGTGGGTGTACTGCACACCCAGGTGGTCCAGGAGACTCAGCAGAGGCCTGATGTAGATTTTAAAAGTGTGAGTGTGATGCAGGAGCTCTGAGGAACACCACATGTTAGTGTGGTGGGTGATGAATCAGCCTCGCCCACTGCCACTCTTACAGAGCTTTGACCAAGAAAAGACGATATCCAGTGGGCGGTCTGGTCTGAGCAACAGGCATGGTCCCTAAGTCTGGTAACCAGCGGGGAATGATCAACCAAATTAAATGCCACCAGAGGTCCAGCAGGAACAGCAGGGCAGGATTCCCACGGTCCAATATACTGGCCAGAGTGGATTTAAGGTCCAGCATGGCAGTTTCTGTACCATGCCTTGCTCTGAAGCCAGATTGGTGAGCCCCCAAAACGCTGTGTTCTTCAATGTAGCCCTGTAACTGTAGACGGACTATCCTGTCCAAATGTTTCGGAAAACAAGGAACATTTGTGGTGGACCGATAGTTGTTGGCCAATGCCAGGTCTAATGTATTCTTCTTAACCAGTGGCGTGATCCAAGCCTATTTCAAGAAGGATGGTACAAGGACTTAATTAATCGACAGGTTGACAAATTTCATAATCCAGGGGCCAAGAAGCTCAAGGGAGCCCTGAATGATATCAAATGGAGAAATGTCTCCAAGACAGGATGTAGGTTGCATACCCAGGATGATTTTACAGGTCTCCCACTCAGAGCAGTTGGAGAAGTTAAAGGTATTATTATTGGTCAGGGGGTGGAGATTGTCCTGGCCTAGATTAATAGGCCCTATAAGTCCAGTGGCGTGATTTTGCAGGTCACTAATAGTCTGCCTGTCGCCATGAATTCTGGCGGTAAATTCATTGTGAATTAACTGACACCAGGCCGAGTCTTTAAGGACAGCCTGGTTAGAAATCGGAGGTTCCTTAAATTCATACAGTACTTTGAGTAGTTCGCTCAAGCTTGAGTGGGCATTGGCAACGCTGTTAAGATAAGTTTATTTGGTGTCAGTAATGGCTGCTTTGAATTTTTTCAGAGCCAATTTGTAATGCGAGAGCGTGTGAGGGCTAGGGTCCTTTCGCCAATTTCTTTCAAGTGACCATTTGCTCCTTCTGAGTGAGATGATAGCATCATTATACCATGTATTTTTGTGGGTCTCTGATTTCATCGTTTTAACTTTCATAGGGGTTAGAAATTCGATGGAGGGGTTGATGGCGTCCGCGAGGTGTGTCACCAAACTGGATGTATTGGTGAAGTTGTAAAGAGACTGTAGTCTAGAAGCCACTGTGGCTGAGAATTTAGCAGGTGTAACATTTCATAAGTTTCTATCATTCTTTTCAGGCCTGGGCTCTGCATCCAGTCTTGTGGGGGGCACTGGTAAGTGTACATGGACATTGATATGATATGATATGGCATTTATAACGTGCCTACACACAAGTGTTTCAAAGCGCGGAATTGACCGGATGGTGGTCAGACCAGGCACATGGAGCGACTATAACCTCTGAAAGGGACAGACAATATGAAAAAGCCCAATCCAGGGTATGACCCCCCCGCCCATGTGTGGAGCTGTTGACCCATTGAGAGCAACTAAATATGTTGAGGGCCTTCAGGAGGGCCATGGCTTGTTGGTCTGAATGGGCTTGAGCCCATAGATTCAGGTCAACAAGGACGATTACCGGGGTCATGGGCTTGTTGATGTTGTTGAAAAGTTAAATCAACTGTTCCTCGAACTGGGGCATGTCCGTTGGGGCATGTCCGTTGGGCATTATAATTGTATGGTGTGTGTTCTGGAAAACGTCATCTGGTGTGGTTTTAGCTTGCTAAGCAGAACTCCCCTTGGCGAACTGGTCTTGGTGTCTGGGGCTCATCTGAGCATCACGAGGCATGGAAACTTGTTTTAAGCAATGTCATGTCAGGCTGCAGTATTTTAGAATTGATGCTTAGTAGAGATTGGTCTAAATAATGGCAGTACTTCTGTTCATTCTCTGCCATATTGTTTTCTCTATGTCTTGCATTTTTAGTGTACTTTGTGTCTACTGCAAGTGTTCTTTTTTGTCTACTGTAAATCGCCATTTAATTATTCCCTGCCTGCTTATGCAGCAGTCTTCTACTTATGTGAATGCACTTACTTGTCACCCTACTTGTGTCACACACCCTATTCTACACCTACTGACGGTTGTGTAACCCTTAATGTTTTTTAACTGTTTATAAATCGGTTCTTAGCTTATATCTTTGTGCATTCTCAGGAACGGGTGGGGGCATGGCCAGACCTGATGCAAACCTCATCTCCATTATTACACTTTTTAAAAGGAGAATTGCGTACTATTTTGGTGCTGCCCAGGTGGTTGGGACCAGACTGATATGCAAATGGTTAATTCTCCGTTGTTTGTTCTTGGTAAAGGGGCTTGCAAACATTTGTATAGGTGTATATTTCTAGTCAGATGTATGTGCCAGTGCCGTCCTCCATGTATTCATGAACTTCTATGCATACTCCACTGAAACTACCATTGCCAGGATCTTCACAAGCACCAAGACCACTTTCTTCTGTCCTCATTCACTGAATAATGTGCCTTGTCTATCGTTGCACTGCTCTCTGTCAGGTAGTTGCCCAGGCAACCATCAGAGCATGCTGCTTAACACTACTGCAGGGAGGCAGATGTACATGTTATCTATACAGCCCACCCCCTCACCTCTGTCATACTGGAAGAAAAGAAAGAGAGCACTGTGCAAGACACCTGGTATCATCCCAATACCACATTGAAGGTATAAGAGACTATATGTGCTCAGACAACCGTATCAAATGTACCCTCAAACTGAAATGGTAGACATGAGTCTGCAGACACCATTGGATATAGAAGAACTATAAGTAAAATCGGACAGAACAGAAGTGACGTCACACAAAGAGTGAAGGTACATAGACGCACTGAATCTGATGATTGGATGTTAAAAAATGCACATGTAACTGAAGTAATGAAGTAAACATATATGCAAATATGAAGAAACACATATATACTGAGAAGATATGTAGCAAGAGATGTAATCGATGTATATATGCAGAAATTCAAGGTAGATAAGACAACGTAGAAGCTTGCTAAAGTAGGAAATATAACGTGAGTAAAGCAGCCATGTTGAGAAAATGGATGTCGGCATTGTATAATAGTGAGCGAGAAGTCTTGAGGAGAAAGACCAAGGCTGCAGACCTGACACACACTGGACTACATCTTTGTGCAAGAATAAAGGTTATTTGCTTGGCTCAGGATCAAGGATGCCATGGTAAGAATTAAAAGCGAGGAACTAAAGGAGTCAAAGAGAATAAGCCATGTACATAAGACATATTTCTCTCAGATTAAGTAAAGGAGTGAATAATTATGAATGACAAGAAGCTGGGTTTCATTGCTTACATGCTGCTAATGAGCTGAATGTCCAAGGATGGAAGAGAGTGCCAACCAATCATGAGGCCAAAGTGATGGTGAACTATACATTGTTTCAGAAGCCTATGCGCTGCTGATATTGCATTATTATCTGTATTTCAAAATCTGCCGGGAACTAGCCAACCCCTCCGCAGTCTCCTCCTCCCCTTCTCTTTCACAGGCCCTCTGCAATACACTGGTCTCACACTTTGCCACCAAAACTCAGGACATTCTGACTACCTTTTCTACACTCCATCACAACCCATCTCACTCCTCCACCAACCCCTCCCGCCTCCTTCCTCCTTTTCCTCCTTCTCTCCTGTCACACCTGAAGAAGTTACCAGCATTCTCTGCTCCATAAAGGGCTCTTCTAAACAGGTCTCCCCTTGCTCATCCAGGACCATCAAGGATAACATTCACTCTCTTGCCCCTACTCTCGCTGATTTCTGCAATCATTCCTTTATCACTGGATCTTTCCCCTCTCCCCTCAAACCCTCCCTTGTGTGCCCACTCCTGAAAAAACCTTCCTCTGACCCTAACTCCTTTGCCAGCTATCACCCTATCTCCATCACCCTCTTCCTGGGGAAGCTACTTGAGAAGCTGGCTTTGCCCCAACTTAACTCTCACACTGAACTTGCTAGAGGTCTTCATGACCATCAATCTGGATTCTGAGCATCAAGAGGCATGGAAACAGCTCCTCTGAACACCGCTGAAGAACTGCTTGCATCTCTGGACTTCAACTCCCCAGCTGTTGATCTCTCCTCTACATTTGACACAGTTAACCATTCCATCCTCATACAAAGGCTCCATGATTCACTTAGTATCTTGGAACAGGCACTGGTTTGGCTGTCCTCTTTCCTCACTAATAGCTCTTCCCAAGTCATCCTGGGCCCCTTCTCCTCTCCTACATCCATCTCCACCCGTGGTGTCCCTCAGGGCTCTATACTCTCCCCCTGGTTCTTTAACATCTACCTTTCTCTCCTTGCACGCCTCATCTCCACATTCTCCTCCAACTTCCAGTGTTATGCAGATGACACACAGCTCTTCTTCAGACTCCCTGCTGACCCTCTTGCACCCTCCATCATCCTAACTGCATTCAGTCCCGGTGCACCTCCAGTGATCTCTGCCTAAACGCCTGTAAAAATGAGATTGTCTCCCTCCTTCTTCTCTTCACTCTAGCCTTCCTCCTTGGGTTCTCCCCCTGCACCTTCAACTGAAGCCAGAAAACCTTGGAGTCATCTTCGACTCCTCTCTTTCATTCCTCCCTCACACTCAGGACATTGCCAAGAAGTCCAACTATCAACTGTTCCTTCTCAAAGGAATTATACAGTTTCTCACTTTCCCTCAGAGGCTCAATGTGACTCTCAAACCCTGCTTCTCTCCAGACTGGACTACTGTAACAGCCTCCTCATGAATCTTCCTTCTTCCACTTTGCGACCCCTCCAGTTTATCAAGAATAGGGCAGCAAGACTTATCCTTGGCCTTAAGCCCACAGACCGCATCTCTCCTGCTCTAAAAAGTCTTCACTGGCTCCCGGTTGATGCATGGATTAAATTCAAATCCCTCTGCATCATCCACAAGGCTGTCTGGTCCAGGGGACCACACTATCTTCAACTTTATCTCACTAAATACTTTCCCTCTAGACCACTTCGCTCCTCAGGCACCAACTCCTTGTGAGTAAAGCAGTTTGCTAAACAGAGGACAGGGGGTCGCTCACTTTCCTCTGCAAGCTCCCTCCTTTGGAATAGCCTCTCCCTGCCTGCGCACCTCAAGCAGGATCTTCTCAAATTCCGGAAGCTCCTTAAGACTTTCTTCTTTTCCTCCTCCTTCCCACTTTCTCTCCTCTGATAATCCCACAGTTGCTGAATCGGTGCCCTTGGCTCTTATGCATCTTCAGGGCCTTGACATCCCACACCAATTCTTCCCAGCTCCTGTCTTTCCACAACACTTTGCATCTGCACACCCTTCGGTCTGGAGACTCGCATTTACACCTCTCACGGCCCAGGCCACGTAGCACTCTACATTCTTAGCACTTTATCCATGGCTCACCTACGGGCTCGGACTCCCCCACACTTACCCCTGCTTCCCTCTTCCTTTCTGCACTTGCACATTCTGAATACTCATAAGGCATAGTAGGTTCGTCCTCCTCCCTCTTCCCCCTCTGCTCTTAAATATTGTGTTGTAATGTTGTTGTGCTGTAATGTTGTAATGTATTTCCCACTCTCCCGCCTCCCTGCCCTGTGGGTGCTTTGAAACAGTATATTCTTATTGTATAAGATTTATTGGGAGTAACACTGCAGCACAAGTCTATCCTACCGCATTGTACTGTGTTAGTATTTGTACTCTTGGACTTTTGACTCTGTGCCACATCAACATCTTTCATGACAGCCCTCTGGGAATTAACTAAGGAATTAACGAAGGAATTTAACCAAGAACCTGTGGAGACATCTATTTCTCTCCCTGTATTCGGTTCAAGATTAGGACTGTGATTTGGGCTCGGTTTGGGGCCCAAACAAAAAATGTTGTTTCTAAAGAGGAATAAGCAACCTTCAAATCCAACCTCTTCACTTTCCTGAATGCAGCTGTTCCAGCGCTCTCGAGCGCAGCCGTTATTGTTGGTTCCTCGTTTGGGAATGCCCACCTTCTAATCAGTGAAATCCAGCATTTTCTGGGCACACGTAGTGCCTTCAATAGTCACCCAAATGGGGATGGTGATGTGGTAATTAATGACATAAATGCTGCTAATGCCACTACTGATTTTATTCTGGCTGCTAAACATCCTGACTTACCAACTTGTTTGACAATCACTGATTCAAGTCCTGAGTACTCAGGGAGGGCAGTTGGTTTACCTCACAAGCTCAACAGATTCAACAATTGTCCTATTGGAAGTCCTCTAGTGACTCTGATTTAGTTGCTGTAGCATTAATCATCGTTCCCAGCAAATATGATTTTAGGAACAATGAAACCTCGCTGTCCCTCCTCCCACGATTGGGTGCTGGTGGGGCCACCTCATCCGGGCCCAGGCCCAAATCTTGCCAGTCAGCTATGCCACCACTATGCCACCACCTATATTGTCCACTGATGAGCTGGCCACTCATGTCTCCTGCCCAATAATAGTAAGTGAGGGTTGTGGGCCTCCTGGGTGTCCGGCACATGCTCTACTAGCACCTAATGTAGATCTGCCTGATTCTCTTCTCAGCCCACCATACAATACTGAGGTCTTGGGAGGATAGCTCAGGGGCAACGTGCTCGCCTTGGAAGCAAGAAGACACGGAGCACCACATGTTTGATCATCCCCGGGTACGCGCTTAGAAACCTCTGGGTATTAAGCGTGTTGTAAATAACGTATCATATCATATCAACGGCCAATACCACCCCAGTACAAAACGGGGAGGGGGATCTAGGGGCAAAGGAGTGCTGCTATAGCTGTAGTTTGGTTTTGTCCGAACTTTCAGAAATAAAGAGGTTGCTCAACTCCCTAGTGGAAGTAGCAGGCAAGAAAGTAACAACAGGGAACTCCTTCACTAGCCTGGGGGCGGAGAAAAGGGCTCTGAAAAATGCAAATGTTCCATGCCTTGTTGGTTCATCTGTTGATGATCCTCGTATCAAAGCCATAGAGAGAAGCAAAGGAGAAAGTGGGCCCTTTGATAGGAATAGCGTAAAAACTAGTCACGAAAGAACCCAAGGTGAAAAAGGAGTATTTTTTTTATCTAGCCCCGCCCGGCGCTGACCCTATGGGGAACTTCTATTCTGCAGCCCCGCTTTTTCCAAGGCAGCCTGCCAGCCCACAGGTAGTCAGTACTTTAAGGTTAAATCGGTCACCTGTGAAGGTAACAGATGAGCAGGTTTATTACCCATCGTTTCTTTTTGACAAATCTTCCAGACTATTCCCATTCCAGTCAATTCTCCTACATGGAGTACCCAAGCTGCTGACAAAACGACATGAACCAAGGGAGGCACTCCGGAATAAATGCTTATTTTGGCTCCGTTGTGTGAGCGGATGTGACTTTGTCACTAGTGAGCATATTATATATAGATTGTACAAGAATCTCTAAAATGGGCGTGGGGGGGTCGCCTCTGATTCAGTTGAGATAAAGCTCTGTGATGAGTGTATTTTCACTCAGCACATATTCCCGGGGCATAATACCACTGGGGTCCGTTCTGTCAGGAGTTAATGCTGTTCCATTAGGGGCAAGGACTGCAGGCCCCATCCGCTGATATTAATGGTCGCTGTGGCATTACCTAGTGAGAGAGTTTAAAGATTTGTTTCAAGATTATCTATGGTCCTTAAGATTATGTTGTTTTATGTTATTTCATTTTGTTGATGATTTCAATGGGTTTGCGCTGTGATGTATAACATTGTGTGTTAAAACATGTATGGCTTTTCAGCCGAAATAAAGTTAAAGTGAAATATAAGAGCACTCATTATGTCATGACACAGTAGGAAAGCATTGGCTTGTTGGCTGCACAAATGCCCCCCCCCATGTAAGAAAACCTTGCATGTTGCCTTTGACCATAACACTAGTAAAACAAATGCCATGCCACAATAATGAAACATGGCCTCCCTCATGTAAGAACACTCATCATGTTGGCATTGCCTTTAATGTCAAATAAATAAACAAGCAAACAATGTGAGTTCAAAATTCCATGCCACAGAGGTACCCAGTAAACCCTATTGTAGTACCCTTCCCCCACCTTAACCTCTCCTTAACATAATAACGCTCAAGTTTGCTTTGCTCACAAAGGCCGGAAAAACATAGCAAGCCCCTGTCGAAAAATGTTCATGCTGCAATACCCCACCCTCGTGCCTAGCCTCACACAAACAGACACATACACTCACAGACACGCATTCACACAGATGCATACACACACACAAACACACACACAAACACACACACACACACACACAGATATACACACAAACACACTCAGACACACAAGCACACACACAAACACACACAGACACAGGCACACACAGATACATGAACACTGAAACACTAACACACAGAAATACATAAACACACAAATACACGTGCACACTGACACACACACACAGATATACACAACTGTGATGCTGGAAATCCATCGGAGGGACAAGGCCTGCATATCCTTGTCCTTTATTGCTTTATTACGTGTGTTCTGTCTTGTTTTCCAGACAGGAGTTAATGTGGGACACCTGACGGTGCAGCTCTCTTATTTATTTATTCATATTTTTAAAGCGTACAACAGCCCGTGGGCATTGTGGCGCTGTTACAGATAAAGACATCAAGCTGGTTACAGATGTCTCTTTTTTTGGTCATGGTGAACAGACCCTTGGGATACCCTTATGGCCCCCATGGGTGGGAGTACAACCCTGTACTCCTAGTGTATGTTTTTGTGCACCTGTGTGTGGCACACAGAGCAGGGTACGGGCTGGTGGCCGCTCCGTGCTCAGATGACAGGTGCTCTGAGCATCCTCCATTTTGGGATGACCAGGCCCTGTCATTGGAATCAGTGGATTTCTGATGGAGACAAGATGGACCCGTGGCCTCTTGCTTTCCATCACCTGTTACCTTGTTTCCCGAAGTTCCAGGAAGCCCTGCCTCTCCCTTCCCCCTGACTGGCTGTTGGGTGGAAGTTCCATATATGGTAGTGTGGGGAAGTCCAGGCCAGACCTGCTGGAGCCTTCCCAATGAATGTATGTTGTGGGTACGCCCGTTGTGTGGGACCTGGGTGAATGGAGTCTGTGACGAATATGCATTTCCTGTTATGGGTGTTTAGTATCTGGTGTGTGACATAAAGACTGAGACAGCCTTGCCCGAAACTGGTATGAATGCAGTGTGGAGTGTTGAATGGCTGGGTACTTGTCGCAAAACATATTACTTGTTGTGTGTGACTGGAGAGAAGTAAATGGCCTGAATGCACTGTGAGCCTCATTGGCTGCCTGCCTGCCTGAATGCCCTTCTGAGTGAGTGGTTACCTGGGTGTGACCCAACAGAGTGAATGAGAGACCAAATAGTATATCTGGGGACCCCTCACTGCTAGAAATCAATCAGAAGCTGAAGTTGAAACTAGACTCGTAACTGACGCCGTTCAGAAGCTGAAACTGAAACTATACTCGTAACTGACGCCATTCAGAAGCTGAAGTTGATACTTGATGCTTAATCTTGAAGCCCTGCTGGAAGAGAATAATTGCTGTTGCTCTACCTCGTCGATCTGAAAGCTGTCTTGTCTCCAAGATCAGATCCAAAAGAGGACCTATTATGGAGACCTCTTCCGGAGCTACGAGGGACAGTCGTGCACTGCTAACCTTCGCCGAAGCACCATGGATGCCAGCCTACGAAAGACTGTCATTCGGAGACGCAGACCGCCAAGGCGGATGAAGAGAATCGCCCGGACATCTGTCGACCGTCGACCGAGGTACCGCTGTTATCTCATCGACCGGAGCCACCGTGCTCTATTGCTTGAGAACACTTTGAATGAAGGACTCCCTTGCTCATCACTGATGAACTCATTCCTCCTGCTGGAGAAACGCAAGGTGCCAGATGACCAAGAAGAATCCGCTGGTGGGTTTCCCACCACCCGAAGACCTCAAGGACACCAGAGAAGATCCAGACGCCAGCCGCAGTCCCGTCCTGTTCACTGACGCAAGACGCCGATGACCCGACGCCCTTGCTGGGCCAAAGTTCTTCATTGACTCTTTGCGGCAACAAACTATCGTCGTCCAGGTGCACCGCACGCCTCATCTGTAGCAGGACATTTTCGACCGATCATCTACGAGCACTGCAAGGACCGAAGCTGCTGCTTCAGCGACAACGTTCACCTTTTCTTCATCCAGGAAGTTTAACGTCCCGTGGCTCCTGCCTTAAAGGGAGTTCACTCAAGAAGGGCCCATTGACGACCCGGTGAAGAGCTCTACAATACCAGGTACATTGGGGTTGCAGAACTATTAGAAAGACCCAAGACTATATTAAGCATATCTGGACTGGGCTTGTCAATATGCTTTATTTACAGATTGCCCAGGTGGGGGATCCCGGCACAGAACGGTCTCATGGTAGTGGGATAGACTGTTCTGCCATTGCTTGATTTAACTTGCATTCTTTCTGTGTCTATTGCTGCTTCATCGTGCCATCTGATTCGTATGTCATTTGAACTGTTAGCAGTTGATGCATTTCAAGGGAATCGATAGTTAACAGTGGTACCACATAGACTTGTATATATTTACCATTATAGTATTACCAGCGTACAAAGTGTGTTATTGTTATTGTGTACATAACGTGAACCCTAGTTATATAAATAGCTGTGTTTTCACTAACATAGGGTGTGGACACTCCTTTATGGCTGTTTGGGGACAACACTGTACTTAAGAACCAGCCCGCATCCCCTCCTGGGAGCTGAAGCCTTTGATTGCTTGTCCATTGCTACCGCATAGAGAATCGTGGTTGGGGTCCTCTGTGCCTCTCCTCTGCCATATAGAGAGCAGGAGTACAGACCCCCCTCTCCGGTGCTTTACACACAGACACGCACAGATGCACCCAGAGATACAAATACACAAACATACAGACACACAGATACACATACACCCAGATATACACACAGATACACACAGATAAATACACACATGCAGATGCCACACACACATATATACACACAGACACACACGGATACACACAAGCACACAGACACACAAACATATACACACACAGATACATAAAAACAGATACACAGAAACATACACAGAAATACACAGATACACACACAGATACACAAACACACACAGATACATACACAGAGATACAGATACACACACACACACATATACAGATACATACACATGAATACACACACACATACACACATATACACACACATTCATACACACACATATACACACAGATACACACACAGGTACACACACACATACAGATACACACACCAACACACACAGGTACGCACACACAGTTACAAACACATTCATCCACCAATCACACACCCACACAGCTTCTGTATTATTCACACGAGCACCCAGAATATTCACATGCACACACTTACACACCATCTTGAATGCATGCACACATATATTCATAAATATATACAATCCTCAAATACACGTAAACACACCAACAAAAACGTGTTTTCTTCCTTACCTTTTTCCCTCCAGACTGGACGCCACCTCATCAGCTGCTCCATAGGCATCTGGCTTGCACGTTCTACATGAAGACAGGAATCAGGAATCATGGAGAACTCACTGGTTTCTGACATGTGAGGAGCACAGGAGCCAGAGAGCAACACCTGTTGCTCAGCCTCCAAAGTGATTTCTGCCTAGCCTTTCAATGCTTCTGACTGCAAGCCAACACTACTGCATGCCCATGTTACCAGTGGTATCAACACTCCCTGTCATTGATATAAAGTATAGCACTGAAAGTCACATCTGCCTTTGGGGATGCATTATGTTCCCCCAATATTTCCTCCTGCCTTATCAGTTGTGAATCATCAACCCACCTTGCAGGGCCATTAGAGCCAGCTCTTCTCCCTTTCACCCCTTCCACACTATTGCATTTTACAGTGCTTAATATCCAGGAAGAAAGCAGCTGGCAAGTGGCAGTTGCTTTTACACTTCCTCCTTTTCACTCCCACTTCCCTATGTATAAAGGTAAGGGCATCTGGGAGCAGGTACTTTGTGATAAGTGTATCGTCCCCTTCCTCTTTACAGTTGCAAAATGCTTTTGCATGTGAGGTCAGTGTGTAAAATGTGATTTGTTTAAATGCTATTTTGTAGAATGCAGATTGTTTCCTGCCTCATTGTCCCACTCCATTACTGATAAGGTGGTGGAGCACCAGAGGGTCTACTATTAGTTTCTTATATACTTGTAACATATGTAACATAAGTACTTAAAGAAAGGGCATGCTTGTGATCTCGTGTGGAAGGGATTTAACGAAGCAGTTGGCCTGGACTGCCAGTTTTGGGTGGGACCAAGCTGGATTTGCATATGATCTTTCCTCTTTTGTAATGACTAGGCAGGTGAAGAACGATGGTCTGGAGGGTTGCACAGAGCAATTCCAGATGTTAAGATTAATTCTAAACCTTCCAGACATCACCTCTTTTACTTTGCTGTAGTCACCCCGAGTGGGACAGGTATGCTCAGACGTGGGTCCCAGGCCTGCTGGGCCTAGAGACCGAAGCTAATCCTCACTGATGAGGCACAATAAGGCTGAAACATGTCTGGAGATGCTTGTGGTCTCGCGCAGAAGAGAAGTGGCGAAGTAGTTCAGGCTGGACTGCCCCTTTTGGGGTGTGGAAAAAGCCAGATTTACATATGCTCTTTCCTCTTTTGTAATGGCTTGGCAGGTGAAGAATGATGTCCTGGAGGCTTGCCTAGATCAATTCTAGAGGAATATGCCGAGATGTGGGTCCCGTGCCTGCTTGACTTAAAGACCCACGCTACTCCTCACTGATGAGGCCCGATAATGCCAAAACATGTCTGGGGATGCTTGTGGTGTTGTAAAAGTCCAGGTTCAACGCTGGCAAAGGGGGCACACATACCAGTTGCACCAGTACCATACTGAGGTCTAGAGTGACGTGGAGGGTGACATCGCAGGTGGGGACACCATTGAACACGGCGCTGCTTGCATAAGGGGGCACAGAAGCAGTTACATCCTGAGAAGTCCCACGGGGAACACAAGGAAGGGTGGGTGATTTGGTGTAACAGCGGGGTAGTGCGCAGAGCATGGGCATGGGGTGTGGGCGCAGGGTGCCATGGGGGGGTCTAAGATAGGAGGGCTTTTCGAGCAATATATAAACAATGGCAAGGCCATTTTTGTGTAGGACCATGTTAGGAGAGCATTTTTCACAGACAGCTCATAATAAAAGAACTTCAGGAACTTTCAACAGAAACAGCCACAGAAAATGTGCACTGCTGAAGTTTCCCAGGATGATGCAGCCCCATCAAAGTCACTCCAAGCAATACTTTTGAGGTCAACGAGCTAGGCACATGAGTGCACAAGGAGAGTTGGCAGAGAAATAAAAATCAAATACAGTTAATTAAAAGCAATGGGGTAGGAGCTTTGGAGCGTGTGACAGGGTGCCAATGGTAGAGAGAGATTTTGGTGTCCCTACGGTGCAACATTGTACAGTGGCCTCACTGATGTCCCTGGGCCAAATCATTGGTCAGGCTCAGTGTGAATATCTCGCCCCTTGCCATCTCAAGATGTTATGTAAAATCAGCATGCAGCAGTTTATCCATTTATACATTGGGCATTGCCAACAAATTGCAAACAAGTGTTTTTGACTGATCAGCACAATCACGTTATTGAGGGGTGGTGTTGGAAGGTTTGTGACATCACAAGGGGAATTAATGTGATTTTCGGCCAAACAATTGTCCACCCAATTAGGGTCACTTAACATATACATTCTTATAGGTGACTCACATAGTTCCACCAGTCAGCTTCTGTGACCTGCCCTGGAAATGTAATGAAAGTGTTGTATGATAATTGTGTAGTTGTGTGTATAAAATTTGTAGCCACAGTGGACTATGTCAAGCGCTCACTTCAATCAGTTCAGTTCGGCAGGGCTGTCTGAACCGTGCTTCCCAGCTGTTTTATTTTTGGTGGAAGTCTGCTGGTACATTGTGGAGGGCCCATCAAGATCCTCAGTTCCCTCAATGAGGTGAGTGTATTTTTGCCGCACTCCTGGAGGGGCGAGAAAAGCGGACTGAGACCAGTTCGAAGTGCACTAATGAGTCGGCCCTGCAGATGCCAAGTTCGCAAAGGTCTGCCTGGTCCCGAGCATCACACGTGCTCAAGGGGAAGTGCAGGATGTGAGGACTCAGCACTGAGAGGACTAGAGGATTTCTACAGCATGTGAGTGTACCCTTCCATGAACGTGCAGTGCCATGCATGTGTGCATGCAGCGGTTTTTTAAATGGGGTATAGCACGCATCCTACAGGGTGGAGGATGATCGGCTGTAGTAGTCGTAGATATTAGTTCCACCGCTCCAATAGGGAGAGCGTGAGTGGCAGGTACATCAGTAGTAGATCAGAGGAGTTTCTAGACAGTGGGAGACTTCCATCAGATGGGAGTGGTGCATAGTGCAGGCGATTGTATTGTTGCATCATTTTTTGTGGGGGTTAAGAGAAGAGAGTATTGAGGTGTAGAGGAGGAGCCAAGAAACCACACTCCAGTTGCCCCACCTCTATTACCTATAAAATGGGAACCAAAGTATGTGACCCCTACTGAACAGTTGAATCAGCAAAGAGCAGAGCGTGGGCTCTGTGCGGTACGCATAAGAATACCTAAACCTAAGAGAATCTGGGAAGTAAAGTACCCATTGAGAAAACCATACCTACAAACAAGACAATATGATTGCCATTTGAATGAAATTCATGAAGAAGCTAAGACAATGACTGATGAAGGCGAATGGTGATGTCATACAGAACCGAATTGATGCCCATATAAGAGATATAAAGACCAGAGAAGCAGACAAACTATAAGGCATCAAGAGAGCACCAAGGATAAGTGACATCTTGGGATCAAGGTGAAGAAGCTTATGCCATAGACCTGATGAGATATTTAGTAAGTTTAAATGTGTACAGATGCAACAGAAATGCAAGCAGAAAATAAATCATGAAGCTAGCCATATGCTTTTTTAAATCGATAGATTGAGGCAAGCGCCTATAAATATATATAGATGCATATGGACAAGTAAAGTATGGATGTTTCCACTACGATTTATAAGCAGTACTGAACACAGCAAGAAGGTCTCATTTCAGTGTGTCGCAGTTAAGAAGCAATTGAATTAACAGAATGAAGCACAGCTTAATGAGTTGACTGAGCAAAGAAAGCAAAGGTCTTGTCAAACTGGAATTGGCTGGCATTAGATACAATTTGTGTGAAAGAACAGAAATTCCTCTTCTGAAGACTGGACAAGAAAAAAAGACATCAGAGGACTATTAGAAAATAAAATAAAATACACAAAAGCTCGATTTCATGGTGTCCAGTCACGTGGCAAAAGGAAGTTGGACGATCAAGGTGGTCACACCTACGCACAAGGGCAGGCTGTGCCCACACTCCTTAAAATTCTCAGAGCACAGTACAAACTCAAGGCCAATCTTCAAAGCACTAATTGACACTGGACCATTGAGGTGATTATGGATGGATACAGTAATTGGTGGGAACCTAGTGTTAAAACGAGCTCATCCGCACCTGGTTGTTCAGTCTACATGCTGCTAAACGCAGGTGTAAAAGTACTGACGGGGGTTAGTAGCCAACCAGTTATAGAGGACAGCTTAATTAAGGGTCCTATTGCTTGTGTAGCCAATGGGACGTCGAGTATTTAGTGACGTTCATAGTGGCCATTTTGATGGGGAGGACTTAGTTGCCCCACCTGATGTTAAATATCCTATCACCTTCCTCCACTGTTCTATACAGATATAGGACTTATACTTAGATATTCACTTAGAACCAATCACTCCCTCTGTTAGGTTTTTGTAGTTTGCCACATAGGATGACGTTGGTAGCAATGCAGGTTAAGCGTCATGATGACCAATTCTGGGTATAAGAGCCCAGTTTTCTATAAAGAAGTTTGAGTAAGTGAGTCGAGCGA